>NC_083347.1:83584284-84949333 GCF_019175385.1 Lycium barbarum
ATAAGTCAAGTGCAGAAACTATTTGAAATGTCCAACATAGATGCAATAATGGAGCCATAAGTTTCTAACTCAAATTTATTAACTACTAGTTCTTTGTGCTAAATTCTAACTTTCCACTCGTAACGATTAACACATCACGGTATTTCTTCAAAAATTGATATATCCCTTTGTCAATTACATTTATTATTAAGCAATGATCTTTTCAAGATAAAGCTCGTGCGCAATGGGACTCATATCTTAAGCCAACTGCCTTTCTTGGACTACACCAAGCTTCAGGGCTTAAGCACACTTCAAATGAGCTTTTAACAACACTCACATAATTACCATAGTACCTAGCAACATGCATGCCCAAACACAAACATATTAAATATGTCTACATATAAACCTAAACTACCACATAACATTCTTTTTCTCTGTTCTCTCATTGAGGTTATGTTCTCTCTCTTTCTCATGCCTACCAGAATTCGAGTTCGCAGAACGCCATTTGTTATAAAACCAAGGATCAATTTTAGTCCAAACTTGATAAGTTGACGACTCAATTGGTGCCAATAATAGGCAGGATAAATTCCCACCTCATTCTGAAATCAAGCTCAGATTTAATTCCAACAGCTAATTCTACTTCGTCAGACACACACAGGCAATCAACCCTAATAATAATGTGTTGACGGGATTCAGGTGACTTTGACATATTGGTAATGCTACATGCAAAAGGGAGACATCTTAATTAAGAGGACAGCCAAGAGCAGAGCCACTTAAATCACCAAACATCATCCACAACTAGGACCTAAAAAGACTTTGGCAATATGGCTAATGAACTAACCCCTTAGATCATTGTTCACTTTCCACGAAGCCCGAATTACTTTCTACCTTTTTGAGATTATATAAAAGAAAAGATCTTTTAAAATTCCAACTTTCTTTCTACCTATCAAAACGAAAGTTCAAACCTTCCATTATCCAGCAACCAAGCTTTGACAATACAGTGAATATACTGACCATCAGCTACTGTCACGTTCACTAGGTAAACAGCCATATATCTCATAATCAACAGCTCAATACACCTTCATTACTACAAACACAATGATTGCCTCCCCCTTCTTCTTTTTAATTGTCAAGAAAAGTCTAAATCATGGTCACAAACTATGACCAGCAACAATACCAGAGCACGTGAAAGAGATAAGTCACATTTTGTTTGAGCTGAACACCATCCCAATATTCTATCACGGACGACAGGTCATACATCCGAAGGGAAATAGTCAAGATCATTGCAACATATTCTACCTGGAAATTTGGCAAGGAAAAGCGGAGGGGACAAACAATGGACATTAAAGACTATGTAACCTCTATCTTTATAGGCATCTAGTATAATGGGTAGATGTAATTTAGGCTCTTGAAATTAACACAGTTTGCTCATTTGATGATGTTTTATGCCTTTATCTTCTTTCTTGTGTCAAACTCCAATCTGTCTTCAGGTATAGTTGGAGAACGAATCATATGAAGCGCAAAACATAACAAGTCAGAGGTAACTCTAGGTTTAGGACAACGGATAACTTCCACTGCAAGGTCAAAAGGCAAAGCACATTCACTATTGAAAATAACTATGTCAAGCTCGTTGCACACTGTAGAGGTGCATTTAAATTTAATTTCCCGACCAATCATCACAAGTTGTTTGACAGGAAGTTCTATATTCCTCGTATTTAAATATCTTGGGAAAGAATCATTTAGTTCTTTCAAAATTTAAAAAGCTAGAGATACTTGTGTGAACTTGTAAGTAAAATGAACCAACTAATTGCAGCAATGGCTATAAATGGAACATAGATCACTATAATTTTTTTCGAGTGGTGGTCTCCTGTGCTGGGTGCTCTAGAGTCATCAGAGCTACCAATTTCAGTGTGGATTAGGATCGTTGGAGTACCATTGCAGATGTGGTCACTTGATGTGTTCAAAGCTATAGGTGATCACTGTGGGGGTTGGGTGGAGACGGAGGAAGAAACAACACTTCGAAACCATCTGAAATGGGCCAGGATTAGAGTAAATGGAGATGGGAGCAGGGTACCCAAGGCAGTAACTCTTGAGCAAAGTGGAATTTTTTTCACCTTTCAAATATGGACAGAAGCTCCGGCTAGAATATTCATCGGAGAAGAAGGTGGTGAACAACCAAAGAACCAGCAGGTATCGAGGCATCTGTCAAAAGGTACAGGGGTTGGTACATCACATAAAGAGAGGATTGAGGTGGAACACGTGGGTTCTTCAAGTGGTCCCTCAAGGCCATGTGCTAGTGAGGCCTTTTGTTTGAATTGTTTGGGCCCAAATTCTTAAATCCAACCTGAAGAAATTGTGGACTCAATTCATTTGGGCCAAGCAAAGATGGGGCTGAGAATTTCAAGTGAGTCACAGAAAAAGAGGATTGAGGGGGAACACGTGGGTTCTTCAAGTGTTGCCTCAAGGCCATGTGCTAGTGAGGCCTTTTGTTTGAATTGTTTGGGCCCAAATTCTGAAATCCAACCAGAAGAAATTGCGGACTCAATTCATTTGGGCCAAGCAAAGATGGGGCTGAGAATTTCAAGTGAGTCACGTGCAAAGAAGGGGCTGGAAACTTCAAGTGGGTCACGTGAGGTATCACCCAAAGTTTTAAAGACTCCTATGGTTGTAACCGAGACACAAAGTGATAAGTTTCTGCTTAATTTGAAGGAGACTGCGACCAAATTTCTGGAAAGTTTTGGGACCTGGGAAGCAGCGAATAAGGAAAAATTATCCTTTAATTCTTCTTCTCCTTATCTTTCTCGAGGGACTGCTGAGGCAATGAGGGGTGACGCAGAAACAGAGAAGGACATAGATGATATGACAATTGTGGATGGGGAGATGGATAAAGATAAAGAAAATTACTCTGTACCAGAGGATTCCGACTTGCAGCTCATGCAGGTGCATGATGTAGACCCAGTAGACATGCAGGAGCAAGAATTGCAGGAGGTTGAAGCGGGAGCATCAAATTGGGTGAATTCTAATATGCTGGAGTTAAGCAAAATATATGGGGCAACCTTTGAAGGATGTAAAGAGGAAGCTTTAGCTCTTTTCACTAAACTGGATGCAAGAAAGTCGTCTCTGGAGAATTGGGAGGGGAATGGTAAAGTGAAGATTACAAGAAGCAAGGGGATTGGGAAGAATGAACTTAAAAATCTGCAGTCAGATTTGAATGACCATGTGGAAGGAGCCAGAAGCAGGGGGGAGGGTTCTAAGTCTAACTTATCAATGAAAGTTAAGTTAGTTTCTTGGAATGTGCGGGGCCTAAACGAATTGACCAAAAGAAATCTTGTAAAGAGCTTGATGACTGGAAAGCAGACATTTACTGTTTTCAAGAGACAAAATTAGAGAAAGAAATAGAACTGATGGCCAAACAATTGTGGAGTTGTAGATAGATGAAATGTGGTTTTCTGGAGGCACAGGGTAGTTGTGGAGGCATCATGATTTTATGGGACAGTAGAGTTTGGAAGGGGACTTAATTGCCAAAGGAACTTTTTCGGTTTCATACAGCTTTGAAGCTGTTCAGGAATCTTTTAGCTGGTGCCTTACTGGTGTGTATGCTCCTCATACCAGACTGGATAAAGCTGAGTGTTGGGAAGAGATTGCTGCTATGAAAGGACTGTGGGATGGGCCTTGGGTCACATGTGGTGATTTCAACACTAACAGATACATGGTGGAAAGCAGGAACAGCACAAGAATAACAAATATTATGAGAGATTTTTCTAACTGGATTGAAGACATGGAGCTTCATGACCCTCAATTGAATGGGGGTAGATTCACATGGTTTAGGGGAATAAATCACAAGATTAGATAGATTCCTATTCTCTGGGGATTGGGAAGAGGCTTTTAGAGACATTAGACAAAAAACTCTTCTTAGAGACATTAGACAAAAAACTCTTCCTAGAGCTGACTCGGATCATACTCCAATCTCTTTGGAGTGTGGCAATTGGGATCAAAAGAAGTCTTATTTCAAATTTGAAAATTGGTGGTTAGGGGTGGAGGGTTTCAAAGAACTGGTACAGAAATGGTGGTCTGAGTTTGAGGTGCAAGGCTTTCCTGACTTTAAGCTTTGCAGTAAATTAAGATTGCTGAAAAATAAGCTCAAAGAATGGAGTAAATATAATTTTAAGGTACTAGCTAATAAGAAAAATAGCCTTTTGAACGAATTGGCTGAGCTGGACCAGATCCAAGAAGACAGAGACTTAACTGAAGATGAAGTGTCGATCAGGGCAACAATTATGGTAGAGTTGGAGGTACTTGCTAAAAATGAAGAAGCAAGTTGGAGACAGAAATCAAGGGTGTTGTGGCTTCAACAAGGGGATAAAAATACTAGATTATTTCAAAGAATGGCTACAGCTCATAAGAGATATAATACCATTGACAGGCTAAAAATTGAGGGTGAAGATGTGGTTCAAGCGACAGAGATTAAAAGAGCTATGGTGGACTACTACAAAAAATTATACACAGAATCAGAAGGATGGAGGCCCTGCTTCAATTTTCCAAATTGCCAAAAAATTAATGAAGAGGAAAAAGAATGGCTGCAAAAACCTTTCTCAGAAGCTGAAGTGGTTAAAGTTATCAGTCTTTGTGCAGTGGACAAGGCACCTGGCCCTGATGGTTTCACAATGAGTTTTTTTAAAGAATGTTGAGAAATACTTAAAGAGGACATAATGTCAACCATTCATAACTTTCATCAGAATGAGCTCTTTGAGAAGTCGTTTAATGCAACTTTCATAGCTTTAATTCCTAAAAAGAATGGTGCAGAAGAACTGAAGGATTTTAGACCTATCAGTCTCATAGGGGGAATTTACAAGATTATCTCCAAGTTGATCACTGAAAGATTGAAGACAGTCATGGGGAAATTGGTGGATGTTCATCAAATGGATTTCCTTAAAGGGAGACAGATTCTGGATGCAGTTTTCTTGGCGAATGAACTAGTTGACTCCAGAACCAAAGCAAAAAAACCCGGGATTCTTTGTAAGCTGGATCTCGAAAAGGCTTATGATCATGTTAATTGGAAATACTTGCTAAAATTCCTTACAGATATGGGGTTCGGTGTTAAATGGATCAACTGGATTAAATTTTGCATAACCAATGTAAAATTCTCCATATTGATCAATGGTAGTCCTGAGGGTTTCATCCAGTCACAAAGAGGCCTCAGGCAGGGTGATCCAATGTCACCTTTCCTTTTTTTTGTTAGTTATGGAGGGTCTTAATCATATGATCAAAACAGCTAAGGCAAATGGGTGGATCAGAGGTTTTGGCTCCCAAATCAATGGTGTTGGAGGCATGGAAATTTCTCATCTTTTGTATGCTGACGATTCTCTTGTTTTCTGTGAAGCTGAGGTGGACCAGATTAGACATCTCAGAGCAATTTTAACTATCTTTGAAGCTTTGTCTAGCTTACATGTCAACTGGGGGAAGAGTTTTTTATACCCAGTTAATGATGTACATAATATGCAGATTTTGGCAGTTAATCTAGGGTGTCTGGTAGGTGCCATTCCTACAAAGTATCTGGGGATGCCTTTGGGGGCAAAGAGCATCTCAAATGACATATGGAATGATGTGATTGAAAGGTGCGATAAAAAATTGGCTAGGTGGAAAACTCAATACTTATCTTTAGGTGGAAGATTGGTTCTCATAAATTCGGTGCTAGATGCTTTACCCACATATATGATGGCTCTATTCCCAATGCCTAGAGGGGTAGAAAAGAAGATTGACAGGCTGAGAAGAGACTTTCTCTGGAAAGGAAACAAGGATAAAAAAAATTCTAATCTGGTAAACTGGGAAGTAGTGACGATTAACAAGAAACAAGGTGGTTTGGGCATAAAGAATTTGAGGCTTCACAATAAAAGTCTTTTACAGAAGTGGCTTTGGAGATTTAACATAGAGGACAGGGCTCTCTGGAAAATGCTCATAGTTCAAAAGTATGGGATGATGAATCAGTGGATTACCCAGGAGGTTGATAGTCCCTATGGTAGTAGTGTCTGGAAAACTATTAGGAATCAATGGCAAGAGTTCTGGGGCAAGGTGGAGATCTCTGTTGATGATGGAAGAAAGACTGTTTTCTGGGAAGATCATTGGATTGGCCAGAATAGTTTAAAGCTCACTTATCCTGTTCTGTACTCAATATGTCTTCAAGGTAATGCTACAATTAATGAAATGTGGAACCAGCAAGGGTGGAATCTGAATTTTAGGAGAGCACTTAATGATAGGGAAATTGAGAGTGTTGCTACAATGATACAGGTGCTGGAAACTTTTAGTGGTATAACTGAGAGATCAGACAGTCTTAGATGGAAATTGAATAGCAAGGGCCCAGTTAAATCTGTCTATTGGCATCTGAACCAAAGAAGTCAAATTAATGTGAACTGGCCATGGAAGGAGATTTGGAGAGTTAAAATTCCTATGAAGGTTTCTTGTTTTGTCTGGCTGGTGATTAGGAAAGCCTGTTTAACACATGAGAGGCTACAAAGAAGAGGTTTCCAGATTTGTTCAAGATGTCTATTATGTGGGCAGGAAGGTGAAAACAATAAGCATCTTTTTTTGCATTGCAAGACAATTACAAATCTGTGGCACATGTTCTGTTGTATTTTGGGTGTTGAATGAGTAATGCCTAGTTCAACATTGGGACTTCTAAGCAGTTGGAAAAGTGTGGGGAAAAGAAATAGTGATGAAGATTGGTCGCAGGTCATCCCTGCTTGTATATGGTGGGTAGTCTGGAAAGAAAGGAATTCAAGACATTTTGAGGATACTAGCAGTTCCATTCAGAAAATCAGGATGGATTGTCTTAGTTTGTTCTTTTTTTGGTGTAAACAGAATTTGTGGGGCATATAGGAGAATTGATAGATTTAATTGGCAATGTATAAGTTTTAGCTTTTGAATAGGGGCACTGACTTTTGCTGTAAGTATGATTCTGTAAAGTTCTTAACTTAACATTTTTTAGGTGTTAAGTTATGGTTAATACAAATGGTTACCTTTGACTCAAAAAAAAAATTGAGCTTAAGTCAAGGATTGAACATTTTCTTTTCTTCATAAAAAAACGTTGATATCTGACCTCAGATGCTTAACAGTAAAGGATGAGAGGGAAAAAACCAAAAGAGAAAAAAAGTCATAGTCTTTTCTCCTGCTTCGACCCTGGTTTATGTCTTACTTTTCCCCTTCTGCTTATCAGTTTGCAGCATTAGCAACCTAACCTGCAGTCCATTGCCCACAGGTCGCATGTAGTCTTGGACCTTATTTTTCCTTTGTAATAACTAGTAACTAGTAATAATGAGGAAATAGGTTTACGGGAGACAAAATAGAGTTAACCTAGTAAGAGAAGAGAAAAAAGATGAAAAGAGAACATACAATGGAAATGAAGTCACAAAGGAAATCAGAAAGATCGAGCACTTTCATTCCATTTCATGCTTTTTTTTTCTACACCTCCACCTATTCACCGGGCAGCCTGCTATAGCCCAGAAACATCGGTGTCGGATAATCTACCAAGTACCCACCAATGTAAGAGCAGATGGACTCGCACTGAGTTTTAGAGGTTCCAACCCTGGGACGTCCAGGTTCTTCATCCTATGCCTTAACCACCCAACCACTCCTTTTGGGACTTTTTTCCATTTCATTCTTCTGATAGTGATCTTTTTCATTCCTAAGCTGTACTCGTATAAGAACCGACATCTAGATGTCAGTCTAGCATATAAGCATGCTCAATCAGTAATGATACTTCCTTTCTATATATATTTACATAACCTCAAGTAAGACAAAGTTAAAAAATCTGAAGGCAAGAGACCATATGACCTCCAATGTCTAGGAGGATAACAAAATAGATTTTTTTTTCTTTTTTGTAACCAAAAATCCCAAGTGAGTTAGCTAGCCCGACATTAGTTGGTCCATAGTTCAAAACTCGGGAGAATATAGCTCCCCCCTCTACCCTGCTTTCACTTAAATTCCAGGCTACCAGTCAGTGGTAGGGTTCTAACTTGTAACGTGCACCCCATTCTCACTTCTCGCATTGCGTCCTTCCACTAAACCAAAGCCCTAGGTGCAAAGCTAAGTAGAATTATCTGAGAAAGAGTTGCAGAAAAGCTATCCGTACCACTTCCACTCCTGTTCAAGATAAAGCAACAATTCATCGTAGAAACTAGGCAGCCAACTTGAGAATGATATTGTGGACAATTGAAAATCCTGAGAATTTGATTGCCTATCTGTTTCACTTTTCTCAATTGCAACTTTATTGGCCTGCTGCCTCAAGTCAAAATCTTCCCAAAGCCGCTTTATTGGCTTGAGGTGAACCTTGGTGTAGTGCAGCTCTAGGGACTTGAATCTCCCAATTCTCAGTAGAATCGCACGCATTTCTTGGGCAACATCAACCTACGAAATAGCAACGTGGCTCTTTTACAGTTTCCTTACTGGTTCATGGTGGAAGAATGCATTCATTTGAAAACATAAAATATAACTTTTAGAAAAGGGTTACAAAGGAGAAAGAGACCTTTCGATTGCTTAGAGCATCTGTTAGTCGAGGCTGGACCATTGAGTCTAGTCTATCTTCTAAAACTTCAAGCTGCCTCCTAATATTGGCAAATTCCGCAACCTGAAAATTGCAGGAGACATAATAAAGCGTGGACCTAATTCACGACACACTTTGGCATGTTAGGTCGGAAACACACCTCTCCAACGGCAGACAAGCAGTGCCTCATATTAGCCAGAGTTTCTGCAGCCTGTGGAAGATCACCACTTGCAAATACCTCCTCCACTGTTGAGCTTAATTGAGTTAAACCAGCAGCATCCTGAAAATTCAAGTATTTAGAGGCCATAAAAATAGAAAATTAGCAGTAAGCTGCTATAATTGCTAGTCTAGCCTTAAATACAGGGGAAACTTTTATTTAGAAATAAAATTTAAGTTAAACATTACTTTAACAAAAGTATTACCTGCAATGTCTCATATGCAGCTTCCATTCTTCGCTTGACAGTATCAACTTTTGCTAGTGTAGCCACAGATTCAGCAGATGATCCCTCAGCCTGCAAGGGAATTCAAAGTTGTGAGAGAGGGAATGACTCATTGCTTTAATTTGTGCGGAGCCTCATTATAGATTCTACAGAACACATACATCTCTACCTGGTAAAATCCCACAATTATCGGAGAGGAAGGTACATCGCAACTTTAATTTGACAATAATTTACTCCACCAGTACTGTTATATGGCAATGAATGTAGGCACCAAAGTATTGACAAGATAAGATTCAAAAAGGTGTGGAGGCTAAGCTCGACGTACGGTTATACAAGATTAGATAAGATAAAAGATAAACACCAAAAGCTGCAAGTAGCACGCATTGAGGATAAAATGAGAGAAGGTCGCTTGAGATGGTATGGTCATGTCTTGCATCGATCTCCAGATTCACCGCTACGTAGTTACGGGACCATGTTAAGCGAAGGTGCTGTAAGGGGATGAGGTCGACCTGAAATCACATGGAAAGAAGTTGACTCGAAAGACTTACAATTTCTAGGAATCCACAAAGACTTGGGTACACAGGACACATTGGAGAAAACACCATAAATAGTCCCTTATCTATGGGAGTAGGTCTAAAATGGTCCCTTAAATATACACTTACCGGTTTTAGTCCTTTAACTATCCAAAAACTTATCAAATTTGGTCTTCGTCTATTTTTTGTACAAACAGCGTACAAACCCATAAACCTCCGTGAGATTAATCGTTAAACCATTCCTCAGACCTATTTCTCTCTCCCTGCTTCTTTTTCCTCAAGTTCCTCTTGTTAAAAAAAATCAAACCCTAACCTCAACGATTCTCCATGAAATTCCGGAGAGATTTGAGACACAAGCCCTAGTTTTATTCAATGGAGGATAAAAGGAAGCACATTACTTGAAGGACCAGACATGAGAAAAAAGGCTTAAAAAGAAGAAATGAGAAGTGGAAGAAGCAAAAAATGTGAAGAGATTAAAAGCTCATGGGGCAGAGGAAAACAGAGGTTGGAGACCATTTGGTGGAATTAAAGAAGAAAATAAAGGTAAAATCGAGAAAAAGAAAGTGAGGATGATCGCGAGGGAGCAAAGAAAATTGATATGGCGAAAAAGGCTGTTGACAGATGTAGGCTTGATCCTGATTATAAATTGTTGCACTATCGCGTATCTGATCTTTTCGCGAATAACTTGAAGTTGGATCTTGAATTGTTGGAAACCGGGAAATTGACAGACATCAGCCTTGCAACCAAATGGTGTCCTTTAGATTCATCTTTTGATTGGCGAACACTTTTATGTGAAACCATTGCAAGGACAGCGTCCGCGAATCTATGGAGACGAATTATCAGAGGATTGTTAGAAAATTTGAGAAGAATGGTTACAGAAATTATGTGCTTGAGTTTGCCTTTTCGAATTTCAGAGACTCAAGAGCGACACCGGTGCTAGAATGCCCTTTTTTTTAACAAGAGGAACTTGAGGAAAAAGAAGCGGGGAGAGAGAGAGATAGGTCTAAGGAATGGTGTAACATTAATCTCACGGAGGTTTATGGGTTTGTACTCTGTTTGCAAAAAAAAATAGATGGAGACCAAATTTGATAAGTTTTTGGATAGTTAAAGGACTAAAACCGGTAAGTGTAAATTTAAGGGACCATTTTAGACCTACTCCCATAGATAAGGGACTATATATGGCCTTTTCTCGGACACATTGGAAGAAAAAGATCTAGATAGGTTATATCAACTAGTTAGGAATATGTTATAGTCATATTAGTACGTTTATTTAGGTCCGATGCTTTCCTAGGAGTATATTAGCCTTATCATAGATTTATATGCCAGTAAAAATACAAAGAACTAATATTACTCCCTTTGTTTCAATTTATGTGAACCTTTTCAGAGTACGAGGGTCAAACTCTTTAACTTTGACCTTAAATTTTGACATGGATTTTCCAAGTTTGTAAAAATAAAATTTATATATTTAGAAATTATATAAAAAGTACTATAAGTCATGATAATTTATAATTCAAATAATTTAGAAAAAAATGTAAGGAAAACGTGTTTAAATAACCACATCGAGGACTCCCAAATAGTAATAGGTTCACATAAGTTGAAATAGAGGGAGTATTATTTTTTACTATTATTTATATATTTAACTTTTTTTTTTTGTACTTTTACTTTTATTTTGTATGATTATGGTATGACATAAGTTTAATCGGAGAAACATGATTAGCGAGGATTTATATAGCCGACCCGTAGTAGTAGTTGTTTATATGCCCCCAAATAATTTGATAGTATTGAGTTAAATACAACAGCTCTTATACCCTTAGCATAATGTAGTTGAGGATAAACATTGAGGCAACCCCAATTGTGAGTATAGGAAGAATGAAATGAAAGGAAGGAAGGAAGGAAGGGCTCACCTTTTTAAGGTTAAGGAGGATGGCGTGGAGAGAGGAGCGAAGGGAGAGAGCATCGTCACGGAGGCGGATGACATCACGAGTGGCGCGGGGGACACGTAGGAGTGCGGCGGCACTTTGCTCCTCAAGGGAAGCCGCGATCTCTTCCGAAACCATCTGAAGCTTCATTTCCAGATCCACAAGGTGTTTCTCCACTCCATCCTCTCCGTTTCGTGACTGACACGCTGCGTTTATCCATTTTTTCGGATCAAATTTCTCCTCCGAGAAGGAACTCAGATCCACCATCAACATTGCCTTTCTTCTCCGCCTTTTTTCATTCAGTAGACAAGCACTACAATGAGCCTGTTTGGATGGGCTTAAAAAAAGGGGGAAAAAAAAAAGACTATAAGCTGTATATAAGCCGAAATAAAGTAACTTATAGCCTGTTTGGATGGGCTT
Source organism: Lycium barbarum (assembly GCF_019175385.1). Classification (NCBI taxonomy): domain Eukaryota; kingdom Viridiplantae; phylum Streptophyta; class Magnoliopsida; order Solanales; family Solanaceae; genus Lycium; species Lycium barbarum. The sequence goes on from NC_083347.1 coordinate 83,596,112, forward strand.
AAAAAAAATAATTTATAAGTTGTTTTTAGTTTAATAAATTGTTTTAAATAAGTTAAGTTAAATGGGTTTAATTATTTTTTTGAGCTTATTTTAAACACAAAATGACTTTAAGTTGGTCAGTTAAACACTCAAAAAAACTAAAAATAGCTTATAAACAACTTATAAGTCAATCCAAATGGGCTCAATTTTGCTTTTCTTTTCTCTTCCGCTCTATTAATGAATTTCTCCCCATCCTCAATCACCTCATTTAACTTTTGAAACGGTAAAAGGTCAAAAATACCTAACCGTACTACAAATTTCCTTTTTCTATTATATATAAGTGGCTGGGGAATCAACACCGCAATATCTATTTGTATTCAAAACTTTATAAATTATACACGTAATGAATATTTGTATTAAAGGCTATATAACTTATATACTTTAATCAATTACTTTTTTATCTCACGTGAACATATATTATAGTATTTAATATTTATTCTCTTCTCATATATAGACGTATGTACTTCAATTTTAATTCTCCGACATATTTATTTCCTCCACGCACTTTTATCTGTTCACTTTTGACTTTTCACGTTCTTACTGAATATTTATTCCCTTCTCATATATAGACATATGCAGTTCAATTTTAATTCTCCTACACAAATTTATTTTTTCTGTGCATTTTTACTTATTCACTTTTGATTTTTCACGTTCTTTAAGAATTAATAAATCCTACGTGGACATATGTCATAGTATTGAATATTTATTCTCTTCTCATGTATACACGTATGCATTTCAATTTTAATTCTTCAACACATATTTATTTTCTCCGTGCACTTTTACTTGTTCACTTTTGACTTTTCACGTTCTTGCTGAATATTTACATATGTCATAGTACTTAATATTTATTCTCTTCTCATGTATAGACGTGTGCACTTCAATTTTAATTCTCCGACACATTTATTTCTTCCGTGCAATTTTACTTGTTCACTTTTGACTTTTCACGTGTATGCAGTTCTTTTTTTTTCCTTTTTTTTTTTAAATTGTTTTTATTACATAAGGGTAGGGGAAGGGGAAATGGGGAAAGGGATTATAATGTGGGGATTCGAACCCTTACCAACAAAGTGAAAGTTTAGGTAGTCAACCAATTGAGCTACTAATTCAATTTTAATTCTCCTACAAAAATTTATTTCCTCCGTGCACTTTTACTTGTTCACTTTTGACTTTTCACATTCTTTAAGAATTAATAAATCCCACGTCGACATATGTCATAGTACTAAATATTTATTCTCTTTTCATGTGTACACGTATGCACTTCAATTTTAATTCTCCGACACATATTTATTTCCTCCGTGCACTTTTACTTGTTCCATGTATACATGTATGCACTTCAATTTTAATTCTCCAACACATATTTATTTCCTCTGTGCACTTTTACTTGTTTACTTTTGACTTTTCACATTCATGCTGAATATTTATTCTCTTCTCATGTATACATGTATGCACTTTAATTTTAATTCTCCGACACATATTTATTTCCTCCGTGCACTTTTACTTGTTCACTTTTGACTTTTCATGTTTTTTAAAAATTAATAAATGAAGTACTCCCTCCGTCCCATATTACTTGACTTTTCACATTCTTTAAGAATTAATAAATGAAGTACTCCATTCATCTTATATTACTTCGCCACATTACTATACTTGACTTTTTACGTTCTTTAAGAATTAATAAATGAAGTACTCCCTTCTTCCCATATTACTTGGTTGTACACTTTAACCAACTACTTTTTTATCTCACGTGGATATATGTCATAGTAGTAAATATTTATTCTCTTCTAATGTATACACGTATGCACTTCAATTTTAATTCTCTGACATATTTATTTCCTCCGTGCACGTTTACTTGTTCACTTTTGACTTTTCACGTTATTTAAGAATTAATAAATGAAGTACTCCTTCCGTCCCATATTACTTGGCTACATTACTAAAAATTTCTAATATATATAAGTGTCCAAGGGGGGCGAACACAGCAACAACAAATAAGAGGAAAAGAAAAAAAAATGGAGACTCACTACGGAAAATCGCATTATCCTTTGCAAAATATACAAACCATAAAGACTAACTAAATTGAGTAACCAAATTAATCATGTTGGGCCCCATGCATCGCACGGGCATAGTTTGCTAGTGGTTTTAAAAATGTCCTCCTTCCACTTCCACCTATTAAGAGCCCGTTTGGCTTAGCTTATAAGTTGTTGAAAACAGCTTAAAAGTTGTTTTCAGCTTTTTTGAACGTTTGGTTGGCCAGCTTATAAGCCATTTTGTGCTTAAAATAAGCCCAAAAAAATAATTGAGCCCGTTTGACTTAGCTTAAAAAAAGCAGCTTATAAGCTTATGAACCAATCAACAACCTTAATTTTATTTTTTGTTGTTTTTTTTATACCAAATTAATTTTATTTTTTATTATTTTTGGGATGAACAAATAAATAATTTGTATGGTTCATAAAATTAATTTGTTATGAACAAAAAGCAACAAAAAAATAAAATTAAGGTTGCTGATTGATTCATAAGATTAATTTGTTATGAAAAAACAACAAAAAATGAACAAATAAAATAAAATAATTTTTGCTATTTTTGTGGTGAATAAATAAAATAATTAATTATGAATAAATAAAAGAATTTGTATGTTTTATGACAAAGTTTAGTATGTTGAGTAGGGACGGATTTAATTAAAGGAAAAAAGTTTTAATTTTATCTTATAGGAATATGATGTCACGACCCAACCCCGTAGGCCGTGACTGGTGCCCGACCTGAACACCCGTATACATGTTCTTTAGCTATATGTTCTTTTCACAACAAACTCAATATGGATCTTATAACGACCAACCATGGTCTCAGATTTGTCGCATAATTATACATATAAAAGCAAGCCGACAAGGCTGCCATCACATATCAATATCATATGCAAGCCAACAAGGCTGCCATTATACTGATCACGTCTGAACACAACCCACACATATGTCCACAGACCTCTAAGAGTTTCAACAGTAAATATGACTGTTACATCTGGCATTTTTTTTTTTTTTGCATGTTCGAAAAAAAATTGAGATAACTTGACTTGTAATGAATAGGGTCATATTTGGACCTTACTTGGTATGAATGTGTCGGCTATGAATATATTGGTGTGGAATAATGAAAGGAGGCCAAGGGCAAAATTGGAATTCTGAAAATTTGTTTCGGAAATTACAAAACAAAATTTAGCCAAATGGGCTCAAAAAAAAATAATAAGAAAATAAGGCCCAAAATGGGAGGCTCAACCGGCCATAGGGGGTCCAAACCCATGGAATTATTTTATGAGGTGATTAATTATATATAGTGGATAAGTTATAGGAAGCTTCAAGAGAAAGCAAGAAAAAAACAAGATCAAGAACAAAACAAAAAGGGGCACGGCCAAGAGAGAATGAAAGGAAAGAAAAGAAAAAAATCTTGGAGCCAAATCCTTTGGTTCAAAATTCATTTCTTGTGGGATTATTACTAAGTGCAAGATTCTCTACAACTTGGTATAATTATCTTGGCAAGAGGACAACTCTAGTGGCAAGTGAAGAACTTGGAGGAAAGGTAAGAATTTTATGCCTTTGTTATGTTGTGGGAGATGTATGCATGTTGTAGTGTGTGGAAATGATTAAAAAGCATGAAAATTTTGTGTATTAAGGGTATGTGCATGTTGGCCGTGAGTATGTGTTGAAATATAAATAATATGAATTGAATTTTATGTGGTAATCTAGTTGTGGTTATGGTGGAATTTGCATTTGAAATGAAAGTTGAATGAATTTGTGGAAGTTGGAAAACATAGTGTGTGGCCGTGTGGTGTGATGTGGATTATGGAAAGCGAATTAAATTTTCTTTAGTATGTTAATTGTGTTATTGTGAAGTGAATGGAAGAATAATGGGTTTTGTTGTTATGGAAGAATCGTTGTTAAGATGTTGTTGGAAATTATGTAACTTTATTGTAACTTATGTAAATATGGAAATGAAAGTAGTAAGAGGTAAATTATGATCGTCATTGATGAGGTTGGAAGATAGAAATAAGTCATGAACATGTTTGCTAAAAGATTGGAAGTTGTGGGTGAATTATGCCTTTGGTAGGAAACTCGTATATTGTGTATACCTTATGTATATTTGGTGAAAACGATATGATATGCCTCCGAATTATGTCCTAGTGACCTTGATAAGTGATGAATATGAAAATGGTAAGATTGGTGTGGAAGTGTAAGGTCGGAATGAAAGATATTGTGTATGTCGGAAAGATGGCTAGTAATGCCATATTGCATATTTTGTAATACTTGTTGTTGTCATTGATGTTGTTGCTGGGTTGCTGTGTTGACATATTAAGCCGAGCTAAGTCTCGGGGATGTTATATGTATAGGGGAAATGCTGCCGAAATTTCGGTAGGCAAATATGTGCTTAAGTTTGGCGTCTAAAGGCTTGAATTGACAATTGGTAAACTTGACCATTTGTAGATTTTGGACGAAATTGGAAGTGAAGCTAAGCGAGCATAAGGCGCAATTGAGGTATGTAAAGCCTTCCCCTTTATTCTTAGGCATGTTCTGAACATAATAGACTCGGCCGCGAGCCTTAAATACGACTCCGTTCCTCGGAATTCGAGATGGAAATCCGCTCCAATTCCTTCAGTAAGATTGAATCACTTTCCTTATAACTTGTCCCCAAAGTGAACTTTTGTATGCAATCTTCCCAAACGGAGTCGGAATACTTCCAAATGACTATGGATGACCTCATAAGGTCTATTATCAGTAATTTACGCATGTCGCCTCGAGTTGATCCGAGGTGGGCCCACGGAGCCCCGATACCTATTGTATGACCTAAATTATCTTATTTCTGTCCGTTTTTCACAAACAACATCTGAACTATTATTCTGATCACGATATGACTACTTTTTATATAAATCTTGCAAAATGGTTTTGACATCTGAAAATCTGATTCTGGTTATAATCTGTCATGCCTTCCCAAGTAGGATATAGACGCGTATTATGAACGCTATCCGAATACTCTGATTTGACTCGCCATTTGGCCTACTTCAGTTTGATTGAGTCGGTATAACGATCCGTATGTATGTGGTTTCTCATTAATCTGTTCGTGGATGTCTCAAAGCTTCCTTTCACCGGATCCCGGGCCGGTTTATATCGTGCGGATGGGCCGCCGAGTCCCTTTGTCGGGGGCCGGGTCCCATGTATGAATCCCGAAGTATGATGTGTCCGGTTTCGGGGTACTGTGGTATATGTCCGTCCCCGGTTACCGTGTATATGAATTACGAAGTATGATGTGTCCGGTTTCTCGGCGTGTGATCTGTCCCCGGGGTTACCGTGGTTATGATATGATGTGTTATGTGATGGAGATGTTCGAAGATATGAAATCTTCTGAAATACGATGTGTTGTGGCGCCAAAGGCAGGAGTGGCGACCACGTTTCTGTACCCTATGTATGATTCTGTTTGTCCGTTTGGATTATGATTCTGTCCGGTATACTTCCGTCTGTCTGTCTGAATTATGACTCTGTCCGGTATACCTCTGTCTGTCTATTGGATTATGATTCCGTTCGCTATATTTCTGTGCTTCTGATTCAGACTATGATTATGTTGTGATATTTTCGCTTTACATACTCGGTACATTTTTCATACTGACCCCCGGTTCTTCGGGGGCTGCGTTACATGCCCGCAGGTACAAACGCACCCGGTGATACGCCGCCAGTCTAGGGCACCGATTCTGCTATTTTGGAGAGCTCCTTTGGTCCGGAGCGTGTACTTTTGGTATATATCTTCTGGCATCTGTATATTCGGTACGTATGGTAATTCTGGGTACGGCGGGGCCCTGTCCCGTCATATGATTCTGTATGTCTGTTAGAGGCCTGTAGATATATGTATGTGGGTTACGGGTTACATCTGTTCAGGTAGGTGCGTACGATTTTGTGACTCTGTCTGTTATGTTAGCCTCATCGGCTTATGCAAAAGTTTCAGTATGCATATGTATATATATTTTCGCGCGCGTCGTATCTGTATTGGCTTGAATTTGTAAACACCTATTTGAAATATTCTGTCTGGTACGCCGATTCTGTCAGGTAGGTACGTATGGGTATCCAGTTAGGATACCAGTCGCGGCCCACGGGGTTGGGTCGTGACAATGACGGGACAGGGCCCCGTCGTACCCTTAGTCAACATATGCATATATTTAGATTAGAAAGGATCTATACCAAATCTGGGCTCCGGAACAACGGAACTCTCCAAAATAGCAGAAGGGGAATCTTAAGCTGTCGGATCACCAAAGCGAGTATCTGCACCTGCGGGCATGAAACGCAGCCCCCCGAAGAAAGGGGGTCAGTACGGAATATGTAGCGAGCATGTAAAGCATGAAATACAGTAAACGGGATCATAACTGAAATAAGAGGTACAGAAAATGAGTACAATAACCAGAATACCAAGTACTTGCTTTTGAAACATAATTCATGCACATCAATATCATATGTCAGATCCGGCCCCATTATGGGACTCGGTGAACATGGTCGCTACCCCGTCTCTGGCGCCATAACACAGCATACTCCAGAATATAATATAACTCCGTAACACAACATAACATCATAACACAGCATACTCCAGAATATAATATAACTCCATAACACAACATAACATCATAACACAGCATAACACCATAACACAGCATAACTCCAGAATATATGTATATATATTGTACCCGATCCTTTAATGAGGGACTCGGCGAACAATGCAGTGGAAGTGTGCACGATAACATACCCGACCTGGGACTCGGTGAAAGATATATTGAGGTATGCACGAGCAGAGTAGTGAGAAACTATATGCAATTCAAAACATTTTTAAGGACTCAATAGGATAGTCAACACGAACCATCGTTCGCAATTTCAAATAATAGTCATACCATATACCTTTCGGATGTCCCTGTGGATCATATCAAAATGGAACTTTGAAATCATGTGTACATATCAATATATATATAAAACAAAACATAAGTTATGGGAATCAAGATCAATAGCCATCCTAGTGGCTCTAAGAATAGGAATTTCCTTTGGAATCGTATATATATCGTATATTCATTTCACAACGATCATGCCAAAAAGAAAGAAGGGTTAGCTTCACATACCTTTAGCGCTTATTCGTCACACAATATGTATACGCTGCCCAATAATACTTCAACCTATATTAAGATGCCAACAACTACGTTTAAGTTACGGGGAGATTCAAAACGTATTCTAACGTTAGTAACTCCTTTCTAGATGTTTAGACGACGTTTTCTCTTGTATCCAAACCCACCACATACAACCAATCCAACATCAATAATTATGTGTTCAATACCAATCCGGACAGCCCACAAAATATCCCAAACAGCCCACATTCACAACATGCAATAACGATTCACATACGACTACTACATTCTCAAGTTACTTCTAATAGTTCGTAGCCTTAACGTTTGCATGTAACAACTTATAACAGCCTATCCAACACAATGCATACTATTAATTATCATTAATCTCACAAGCTCAATAAGAATAACAACAACGTGTCAAAACAGTCCGCACATTACAACACCCAATAATAGTCTACATGCAATTATGACACGTCCAATTTATTCTTGTTAGTCTATAGTCCTAACATTTCGTCGAAACGATTCTATAACATCCCAACCACTATGACAACATGATGTATATTCTTAACTATAATTAGTTTTTCCAACTTAGCCAAAACAACACGTCCAAAACAGTCCCTAACCAACAACATGTCCAAAACAGTCCCTAACCGACAACATAAAAATGTTCGGAATTCTTGCAAACGTTTACGAACATACTAAGCAAACCACATATGGTTCTTACACATTATTTCATGTCTTCTTTTCATATAATTTCAGTAAGTTATGACCAGCTATCCACACGACAAGTACAACATCAATTCATACGCAACTAGGCTACATCATCATCTCTATAATCCTTACAATAACTCACAAACGACTTTGGTTTCAACTCCAACCATTAAACACCTTCATTTCCATCATAAAATTCATAACAATAACAATCAAAATATCAAGTAAAATCAGTTCACTAACTTCTTACAAAAACAGTCCATACACGGTTTCAACATCACTCACATAAAATCATAGATTCAATTATTTTCATACTAACACAACTTCACTTTTAACCTTCCAATTCTTTTCATTCCTTTTTACCATGAGATCTATGATAGTAACAACCATATTTATTAAAGAAAATTAGTTCATTAATTCCACCAAAACAGTCCCCTCGGCAATATAGTCATTCCAACACCAACATTCATGATTTTATGCATGCGATTCATGTTCATCAAGTTACAACCATATTTCAACATCAACACCTATAACCTCATGGTTACTATCATGTTCCCACATCAACACACCTTATTTCATGCATACAACTTATATTTACACATCTACATCACCCTTAAGACATGAAAAAGAAAGTTAGATCTTACCTTGACAACTTGACTTCTCAACTTGGCTAGAGTTTGTGAATTGAAATGAAAATGGTTCTTGTTGCTCCAATGACTATCTTCACGTTTCTAGGGTCCTTATAAAGGGTTGAAACACCTTGGAAAATAATTTTTTGGATCAAGACTCAAGAGCTCAAAAATCAGCCATTGTGGCCGAGAGCTTTCTCTCTCTAGGTTTAGGTTTTCTTTCTTTGTGTTGTGTGGTTGAAATGAATGTATTTGCTGATCTCCTTAGTCCTTATTTGGTTAAACTATGATGCCTACAAGGTGGACACATGCTCCACTCATGACAATGAGTCACTCCATTAACTTTACACTTAAAATTCATCTTTTTTTTCCTACACCTTTCGGCTAGGTGGCCGAATGTCTCCTTGTTGTTTCCATTTCTTCTTCTTTCTTTTCAATTGTTTACAAGACAATTGCATGTGTAATGGATGATTCATACACTAACCCTTTTCCATTGTAATCATACAAGATGAATGGTCAATATTTAATGTGAAATGATTCCTCCACCATGTTATGTCTTCATAAAATAATGCATGCTTTCATAAAGTAATGGATGCTTCAATATTCAATTGCATGCTTCAACTTTTTCTCCTCCAATTTTCAGCCATCTTGGCCGAGTATTACATGTATATTTCTTCCAATTTAATTGTCCACAATATAATGAAAGTGTAGTGGATGAAACAACATTAAATGCATATGTGTATGTCTTCCATAATAGCCTTGTTTTAGATGACTTTGAGTCATCTTTTGTGTATTGCACGTTGGTGTTCCTTCTTGGTTCATGGTTGTCACAAAATTTTAATTAACACCGCAATTAAGTAGTTCCTAATCTCCAATAACATTTTTATACTAAGTAAAATTTATAACCGATTAGTTCTAGTTTAGAAATTAAAAATCCGAGGTTTCTATCTCACGTCGATTCCTTCGCGAATAACTCGACGTATAAAATACGGGGTCTAACATTCTCCCCCCTTTAGAACAAAAGGGTATACTTAAACCTTTTGAGATATTCCATAGACATTTTTAGTCCTTTTCCGTTTAATTTATGAAATAAGCCTTTTGTTTTTTAATATCTACTAGTTTCGAACCATGTCAATCCGTGCAAATTCTTTAAAATCACAAAAAAAAAAAAAAAAAAACGCATGTGTGATATATAACATAAAATTCAGAAAAATGCTCAAGACAACACAACATGCAACATAACGAATAACTACAAATCCCTTTTAGATAAGAAGCAAAAATTGAGGCTAAACAAATTAAATAACAGAAAATTCATTACAAAAATTTGAAACTTGACGAGAGGATTGCTGAGATAGTAAGCGCCCTCCACCTCCAACCAGTTGGTTTGAGTCACTAAGAGAGTAAAATGCGGGAGCTCCTGGGAGGGGTAAAAAGAAATTGAAACATCAAAAGCCCAAAGTACTAAATAACCATGCAATAAATTAAGCAAAAACAACAAAATCTTTTTGTTTTTTGTTACATTATGAGTAAATTTCAAGGCTAAATAAATCAGCATAAAATTTAACAAAAAATGAAACTTGAAGAAACATGCTTGAAGAAATTAAACAAAATCCAAAAACTCTTTTGAGAATAATAAAATATTTCAAGGCTACCCCTCTACCGCCAACACCCCCAAAATAATTAGGGAAAACATCACTAATTGCCCACCCAACCCAAACTAATTACTCGCCCATGCCCCCTCTCAAACTATTTTCACTTCTGCCCAGTTCAGCCTAAAATAATTACCCAACATGCCCCCTCGCCCAAACCTCTTCCTACATGATGTCATCTCAGTATATTTATATATCATGATGGTATCATGGAGGACTAAGAAAAGGACTGAAGCAGTCCTCCATGATACCATCTTAGTATATTTATATACAACGGTGGTACCATGGTCTTGAGGAGTGCCTCATTGAATGACTGAACCAGTCCTCCATGATCCCATCACAGTATATGTATATAAGATGATGGCATTATAGAGGTTTTTTTCCAAGAAAAGTGTCTTTTTAAATAAATGAATATGATCATCCATAATACCATCTCAGTATATTTATATAACATGATGGTATCATGGAGGACTAAGAGAAGGATGGACAGTGGCGGAGCCAGAATTTTCACTAAGGGGCGTCAAAATATAAAGAAGTAAATTCACGAAGAAGCCAAGGAGTGTCAATATGTAATATTTATACATAAAAAAATTACCTAGATACACAGTGTAATTTTCCAACGAAGGGGTGTCGATTGACACCCATCAACTACATGTGGCTCCGCCACTGAGGACGGAAGCAGTCTTCGATAATACCATCTCAGTATAGTTATATACCATATTGGTATCATAATTTGGGGGCATCTTTGTTACACCTCGAAAAATTTTCTGTTCATGCACAGTGAATAGACCGATGAAGGGCACGACGTATACGATGTTTTGATAAGTAAGAAATAACATTTGATGATTCTAAATGAGATTTCAAAGACATTCGAAGTAAGAGAAGAAAGTTTGCCAAGAAAGACAAGGTATACATTATGTATTGAGAAGGATTTACGAGTACCGAGTTAGTGATGGCTTAAGGATGTTTTGAAGAAGAGTTATAACATCCCTTAGATTGTTAATGAGGTGTTAAACAAGTATTAAGAAGGTATCATAAGGATTGGAGATCAAACGAGTCAACGAGAAAGAGTTCGAAAAATGCTGGGCATTGTACGGCCAAACATACTGGCCGTATAAAACATACTGGTCGTATGTTCAACCGTATAATCAGCCCAGATTAGCATCCCTCGCTGGACCAAATCTAGCACCAGACAAACGGTCAGTATAATTTATACGGACCGTATGTTGGTCCGTAGAAACTAGTCAGGTCAGATTTTTTTGTTATTAATAAGGGATCCAAGTTCATTTCATTTCATTTCCCCTTCACTCCCCTACTCTCTAGAACATTTCTATACACTTCTCCCACAAGAATTCAAGAGATATTAGTGATCAACTTCATCAAACTAAGTGAATCAAGTGTAAGAAACCCATTAAAGTTCATCCAAGACAAGGAATCCAAGTGAAGGTGAAACTAGGGTTTTGCTCAAGTGAGGTGTTTCCACCCAAGGTTAATTCCTACACCATCTAAGGTAAGTTTTATGGTATTTCAATGTTGTTTAAGGTATTGAAAAGTTGAAACACTTGGATTGTAAAAGGATATAGAAAATGGGTCATGAATGTGGGAATAGTGTCATTTTTTAGTAATAGCTTGGATTGAGTCATGATTTTTGATGTGTTGTGATTATGGTTATGTTATAAATGATGTTAAGAACATGGGATAGACATTGTATATGAATTAATGTAATTGTGTGCTATGACCATGGATATGGATGATTGGAAGTGAATCGAGAAGTAAGGATAATGTATGTGAATAAAGAGTATGGTTATGATATTGTGAATGTTATTATAAATGTTTGGGAGTTGATATACAATATGGGGAAGGTTGTATAAACAAAGGAAATGCTGCCCAATTTTCTCTAGCTTTAGTAACCACGTTCATATAATCGATTAGCTAATGTGAATGCGAATTCTCTTGAAGGTAGAAACGTGAGCATTGAAGGAGAACAATCAAGCGATGGAAATTGTTAAACGAAAGAGGTATGTAAGGCTAGTCCTTTCTTTCTAAGGCATGACTTCTATGGCATGAATCTTCCTATCTTTCCATGATTTTCCTACATATCGGAAATTATGAGTCTACGAGTATAAAGAGCTTCATACAAGATAAAGAAAAGAGATACGTTACGAGCATAACAATACCGATGATGAATCTAAGTCTAGAAGTCCTAAAGCTCATGATATGACATTCCTACGAAGCTAATGATCCTTATATGATTCCTATGATATTATTTCCTTACCTCTCCATGACTTTCTTACATTCCGGGAACTATGAGTCAACATTGATAAAGATCTTCTTATGAGATAAAGATGAGAAATATGTCATAAATACGATAATAATGATGATAAATTTAAGCCTAGAGATTCTAAAGCAAGATATGATGTCTATGAAGTTAATGATCCTATTTACGATCCCTTGATGTTGTTCATGGTGTACACTCACCATAAAATGTTAGTTCCTTCAAGGTGAGATATGATGAATATGATCACTCCATAATGTAATCGGGGGTTCTCGACCTTATGTCACCCCGATATTGTTATAGATTGTCTATAAGCTCTAATGCATGTCCTATGACCAATGTCCCGAAAAATTACGAGTCTATGTTCATAGAGGATTTCATATGAGATAAAGGTAAGAGATATGCCATAGATACGATGATGGTAATAATGAGCCTAAGGTTAGAGATTATAAAGTCTATCATACGATATTTTTACGAAGTTCTTGCTACGAATATGTCACAACCCGTCTAGAGGGCCGCAACGAGCACCCGGTGCTAGCCCACCCCGGCACCCTTGGCTTACACATATACTTACATCTTGGTGAGACATACGATTAAACATACATCTTTTTTTTATTATTATTATTAATCACGCTAGTCCCATTGGACGACAACATCTTTAAATCATCATTGACATCTATGCCACATCAAATGTATATAAGCCGACGAGGCTATCAAAAGATACACAAAATATAGGCCGACAAGGCCGGACATGTCTAATCATACACACGTGACTACGAGCCTCTAAGGAGAGTATAACATATCATATGAGCGGGATAGGACCCCGCTATGACCACAATTATGTACACAAAAGATTAAGTACCCAAAAGCTATGGCTCCGAATGAAATGGAGCTCTGCTGTGAAGTCTCTGAGAAAGCAGCTATGGATCAAGCCTGTCTCCTTATGCACCTGCAGGCATGACGCAGCGTCCACAAACAAAAGGACGTCAGTACGAAGAATGTACTGAGTATGTAAAGCATGATCAATATCAATATAGAAGCATAAATAGCAACATAAGAAATAGCATAGGATGGGAGATGGAAATATTGCCGTCATATACACTTACTTGCCTTTCATAAGAACTTTCCCTTGCTAATACGTATTTGTGTACATACATCATTATCCGTATTCCGTGATAGTACCCGTACCATATTTGTGCTCGTATTCGTATACATGCCCTTATTCACATTCATATACATAGTCATATCATATTCATACTCATATCATATACATAGCATTTCCATAGCATACCCGACCACATAGGATCGGTGTTTCATACATACTTGGCCAACCAAGGCTCAAGGTTACTCATACCTGGCCCTACCAAGGCTTCAGGGTTATCCGTACCCTCTGCAGAGGTGCGCACGCGTTACGTAATACATACTTATTTACATATCATACCCGGCCTCATAAGCCCAGGGTTCTATAATAGTCGTACGTATACATAATAGCTCATAAACGTCTTTACTTTTAATCATCGTTATAATAATCGTCACAGTTATTATCATTATAGTCATCATCAATAGCATTATCACTACTATCGTCATCCACCTCTTCTACCTCTACTCGTAATACGAGAAACTTAGTACAATCGTAGCGTATCAAGAATCGTGAGCTTACAAGCTCGGAAGATCAATTCATTTGAAAGACAACATACTCGTATAGAGGATTTAGATGTTTGGCCAAAGAACCATGCCTTATGAAAGAAGGGTTAGCCTTACATACCTTTCCGTCGCACTATTCTACACTTGCGCGTTCCCCTCCAACGTTAGCGTTTCTACCTTCATTAAAGTCATACTATCATTAGAATCGATAATTAGCACACATGGCTAAAACTAGGGGAAAATCGGACAACATTTCCTTCACATCATAATTCAACTCCCAACGTCAACAATACATTCACAATATCATAACAATGGCCATTAGTCATTCACATTATCCACATTCCTCAATTTACTTTCGTTTGCCCATATCTATGGCTATAACACATGATTTCGTCCATTCACATACAATGTATATTTCATGGTCTTTCAACGTCATTTATAACTCATTCATGTCACAATATAACAACAATCATGATTCGATTCCAACTAATTCTCTAAATGGCACTATTCATCATTCATGAACCATTTTACCATATTCTTCTACACTCCAAGTATTTCAACTCTCCAATATCTTAAACAACATATAAACATCATGAACCTTACCTTAGATGTTGTAGGAACAAGCTTTAGTTGATAATACTCCACTTTGAGCAAAACCCTAGCTTATCTCCATTTGGATTTCCTGACCTTGGATGATCTTGATGGTTTTCTTACACTTAATTCCCTTGATTTATGTTGTTGATCACCAAATATCCTTGAATTCTTGTGGAATATATGTAGAGAGATGTTCTAGAGAGAAGGGGTGCGATGTAGAAGTGAAATGAAATAAGCCTTGGTCCCCTTATTTAATGACTTAAAAATCTGATTTGAAGTGCACAGTGGTCGTAAACTTGGTTTACGGTCCGTATTCCAGTTTACGGACCGTCCTTCGTGGTCGTATTTAATCATAACAGAACCATAAACTCAGGCTGGGACATGGTGATTTACGATCATGGTTTACGGGCCGTAAACCACTTTACGGTCCGTATTCCAGGTCGTATTTAACCATTGATCATTTGGTAGAAAGTTTGAAGTTTTGGAAGCCACAATACGACATGACAGTTTACGGACCGTATACCACTTTACGGTCCGTATTTCATTTTACGACCACTGGCCAGAATGCAAACTTGCAACTTTTCACATTTCCAAAACCTATAATTATTCGTTATGGAGCATAACCTCTCTCTTATTGCGATTGCCTTTGGAATCTTATTTAGGGTCATCAAATGTCATTTCTTACTCATGGAAACATCATACACTCGTGCTCATCACTAGGTCATTCACTCGCGTACCCACGGAAGATTTTTCCGAGGTGTAACAGAATATGATATGATTTTCATAGATTGTCATTAAATTCAAATGCATGCTCTATGAAAAGTTATGATAAGCTTATGAGATGTATGTGATGATAAAAGATTTCCATAGTGATGATGATGATGACGACGACGATAATAGTGATAATGATAACGATGACGATGTTAATAATGATAATGATAATGATGACGATGATAATAGTGATGACGTTAAAGATGTTTATGGGCTTTTATGTATATGTGCCATATATGTCTATTATGAAACCCCGAGCTTATATGGCCGGGTAGAATATATATATATATATATAATGCGCGCGCACCACTGCAGTTGGATACGTATAACACTGAGCCTTGGTAGGGCCAGGTACGGATACCACTGAGCCTTGGTAGGGCCAGACACGGACAACACTGAGCCTTGGTAGGGCCAGGTACGCATAACACCTAGCTTTATTATAGCTGGGTACGTAAGACACCGAACCTATATGGTCGGGTATGATACTACTATGTATTCAAATGTATGAAAAGCCCGGAGGACATGTATGCGATACTGTCGAGCCACTACGTGGCCGAATACGGATAATGTTTAATGTGTATGAGCAGATACGGTACTATGATATATATGATACGATGATATATGCGCTATGATGATACATGTACTATGATTATATATGATATAGGCATGAAAGGTATCCACCCTTAAAAGTTACGCAGGTTATATCTTCATCTTATGTCTTATGATTTCTCCATTATGTTCATTTCATTCATGCCTTACATACTCAGTACAATATTCGTACCGATGTCCGTTTTCTTTGGACGCTGTGTTCATGCCCACAGGTAGACAGAGAGGCGACCCAGATTTATAGAAGCCGATAAGCAGACTTTTGAGAGCACTCCATTATTCCAGAGTTGCCATTGATTTACTATTTTGTGTACATATATGCTTTGGGCACGACGGGGTCCTGTCCCATCCATATGTCTAGTACTCTAGTTGAGGCTCGTAGATACGTATGTGTGGGTAGTATGGTCTCACGATTTTTTTTCCACGTGTATATATGTATTATGTTGATAGTCAAAGGGCTTATGTATATAAAGGTAAATATGTTTCAAATGAAAATGGTTTTCCTACGATTATGAGCATAAGAGACACGACTGTATGCAGGATGAGTAATAGAACGAGTGGTGCTCGGTGGTTAGCCCCGGGTACTCGTCATGGCCCTAGCCGGGTCGTGACAAATGTGGTATCAGAGCAGTTCAGTCCTAAGAAGTGTCTACGAGCCATGTCTAGTAGAGTCTTGTTTATGGTGTGTTGCGCGCCACATCTATAAACAGGAGGCTACAGGGCATTTAGGATGGTTACTGTTCTTTCATCCCTAAGATCGTGCGATAGAGCTAAGCCATAGGAAATGAGATTCCTTATACTAACCTTTGATTGCAGCAGAAGAACGGTAATGACAGAAGAAAGTGATTGATGACATTGAAAGTTACGGAGGTAAGCCCCTTCGTTGAGGCTACGTTATCGGAATATGTATTTATATGATAATGAATTGGTTGTCATAGAGGTAAATCGATGTAAGTACAATAGAGGAATTGACTAAAGGTATCTCTTAATGATAAGTTCAGTTATAAGTTTGTGAACTAAACAAATTGAATGAATCAGAACAAAGGTAAGCGACGGTACGAAAGATGTGTGTCGAGTAAGGTAAAAATATTGAGGTATAATTGAAATGTAAAGCTGAGGGATGAAAGGGAAAGTAAATAGGAAGGGATAGCAGGGCAGATCGCTAAAGGATCAAGTACATCTCAAAATGTGATATATGAGGTAAGTTTCGACATTTTTGTGTTTTTACTTGAAAGTGGGAGCCCTGTGTGGCTGAGGTATGTCATATGTATATATTAGCCCGGTGAGGCGTTGTTGGTATTTGCTGCGTGCAGGTTTTGCGATAGTAAGAAATATAGAGGGAACTCCGCTGAAATTTTCCTAGAATCTAAAGGAGATAAGATATGAGATTGTAATATGTCCTAACGGGAAGAGATGTTGTGCAAAAAGTAATGGCAGGACGAGATTAAGTTAGGAGTATCGTTGACAACTACAAGAGACGAGTTAAATACTATTGAATTGATAGTAACGATAATTATAAGATCGACATTGATACGGTAAAGAGAAATGCTAGAGTAAATTAGGGAGACTGGTAGTGCTAAAACACGACATAGGAGAGGAATGGTAACTCTAATAGAGTGCGATACTGGAGTATTGATTGGATGGATAAGCACGAGTAAGATATGATAAGTTCATTAGCAAAATAAAGTGACAGCATGACTCATGCAGGGGTATGAAATACGAAGGGGTATAACGAATGTGAATCCATTGGTAAAACAACTTATATGGTAAGTGTAATAGGGCTGATTAGAAAGAGTAACACGTTGAGTATGCTTACTTCGCAAGGTTTATTCTATTTTACGAGTAGGCTTGCGAACGAGGTAAAGAAGTGGCACTCTATAGCGTTGATTATGATCAAGATATAATGAGAGCGTGGCAAGAACTGTAATACAGTGTAAGTAAAGTATAGTGAGGAAATGACTAAAGATGTGACATGTTCTATATGAATAAAGGATGAATGTAAGTGTGAAACCAGCAAGCGAGCCATGGGGTAGTAGATGAGAAAGCTTATAAGACCTTGTTAAAAAAATCCAGCATAAAGGTTTCGCAATGACAGGAATGACAGCAAGCAAACTTGAAAAAGGAATCAGAGAAATGTGATATGGCAAAGTAGTAGTAGTTTGTGATTTGTATAATCGAGAGTATGAGTGATATCTTTAGCTGGATGTAAAAGACCAAGACTACAGAAAGATGAATAACGAAATAGGACGATTGTTAGAAAAAGGATCAACACAATAAGGATGAGAGGGGATGATCAGAATGAACAGAATAAGTTTTGGAAGCGAAGAATGGATTGCACAAAGGTAGTATATTCTAAAGGACAAAGCGGTACTAAGTTAAGAATAGGGTTCCTCGTGCGAAGAATAAAGGATTGATTATAAAACGGGAGGAAATAAGATAAATTGAGGAGGAAGGAATGTAAAGGAATAAGAATGGGAATAGAAAGAGAAGGAAATGCGCCGCAAAGTACGCGCGCTTAAGAAGTAGTCGTGCTATGATTAAAGGAAGATGCATCTCCTACGAATATCCTATACCAAGTTAGAACTAGTAAAGTATATGAAGTAATGAGTTGAAAAGAAAAAGGTGGCCATGAGTTATGAGTTTACCGTGCGACGATAAAGTGAGAGAGTAAAGCTATCATCAACAACAAATACAATATGATTATGATTGGTTTTGAAACCAATGTTGAGTGCAACACAAGAGTAAAAGAGTATGAGGCATAAGGGGTATTAGTTGTGCATGAGACTTAGGCCCTGGAAAACAAAGATGACGTTGCAAGTGAACTTTGAGCACCGAAGAAGAGGGCAAGTGACCTTGCATAGATGTTATGGATAACTACACATACTACTATTGTGAGCATCCCTATGGGACAAAAGTTGTTAATTAGAGCGGATTTAGACATTGACTCATAACTACCAGATGAGCTAAATAAAATACATCCTTGCTCGGATTGCTATGTCAGATTGTATTACTTGATTACAAAACTGCAAGATGAGTATGTTAAGACTTCACATATGAATTATCGTAGCTATAAATTATGGGAAACGACATGAATAAGATGTAGTATAGTAAGGGATGTTACACCTCAAAAAATGTTACACCTCAAAAAATTTTCCGTTCATGAACAGTGAATAGAATGACGAAGGGCACGACGTATACGATGTTTTGATAAGTAAGAAATAACATTTGATGATTCTAAATGAGATTTCAAAGACATTCGAAGTAAGAGAAGAAAGTTTGCCAAGAAAGACAAGGTATACGTTATGTATTGAGAAGGATTTACGAGTACCGAGCTAGTGATGGCTTAAGGATGTTTTAGAGAAGAGTTTTAACATCCCTTAGATTGGTAATGAGGTGTTAAACAAGTATTAAGAAGGTACCATAAGGATTGGAGATCAAACGAGTCGACGAGAAAGAGTTC
This sequence comes from Lycium barbarum, assembly GCF_019175385.1. Taxonomy (NCBI): domain Eukaryota; kingdom Viridiplantae; phylum Streptophyta; class Magnoliopsida; order Solanales; family Solanaceae; genus Lycium; species Lycium barbarum. Next base: position 83,615,613 of record NC_083347.1, read on the forward strand.
GGAAAAAGCTGGGCATTGTACGGCCAAACATACTGGCCGTATGTTCAACCGTATAATCAGCCCGGATTAGCATCCCTCACTGGACCAAATCTACGGCCAGACATACGATCAGTATAATTTATACAGACCGTATGTTGGTCCGTAGAAACTGGTCGGGTCAGATTTTGTGTTATTATTAAGGGATCCAAGTTCATTTCATTTCATTTCCCCTTCAGTCCCCTTCTCTCTAGAACATTTCCTTACACTTCTCCCATAAGAATTCAAGAGATATTAGTGATCAACTTCATCAAACTAAGTGAATCAAGTGTAAGAAACCCATTAAAGTTCATCCAAGATAAGGAATCCAAGTGAAGGTGAAACTAGGGTTTTGCTCAAGTGAGGTGTTTGTCATGACCCGACTAGGGGCCATGACGGGTACCCGGAGATGACTACCGAGCACCACTTACACTGCTAGTCATCATACTTATTCTGCATTTATTTATTGCTCCACACTTCTAGTCGTAAGGAAAACCATTTACGATTTGAAACACATATACGTTTATATACATAAGCCCTCTCAGTTATCAAAATAATATATATAATGAGGAAAACATGAGACCATATTACCCACACATACGTATCTATAAGCCTCTTCTAGAGTACTAGACATGAGGACGGGACAGGACCCCACCGTGCCCAAATATGTACACAAAATAATGAACCAAAGAGTACCTCCGGAATAATGGAGTGCTCCTGTAAATCCACTGATAGATCCTATGGATTTGCACCGTCTCCCTGTCTACCTGTGGGCATGAACACAGCGTCCATGAAGAAAGGACGTCAGTACGAACATTGTACTGGGTATGTAAGGCATCAACAATAACAACACATCAATGAAATAAGGAAGCATCAAATAAGGAGCAACCTGTAACTGACTATCAACTATAAAAGAAATTATGCATGCTGGCTTATTCCATAATCATCATCATATCATGTATGCATATATGTATAAGCTCCCCGACTATATAGGTACGGTGTGATAATCATTATCCCGCGTCCAGGCCTCCTGCGTCCGGGGTACCATATCATGCCGCCCACTAGTGGTGTCTGCCCATGCCACCTAGACATGGTGTATACGCTGCCCACTTTAGCGGTGTCTGCCCGGCCATATAGTCGCGGTGTGATATCATCATGTACATCTCATAAACTTATCATAATCGTATCATAATGCATGCCTGGGAACTCAAAGACAACTATACTTTATCGGGGTGATCGGGGTGGCATTAGGTCGTGAACCCCCGATTCCGTTATGGAGCATTTATAAGCATTCTGCCTCACCTTGAAGGAATTAGCATATAAGGTGAGTGTAAACAATGAACAACATCAATGAATCGTAGTTATCATTATTAGCTTTGTAAAAACATCATATTCGTGAACTCTAGAATCTTTGGACTTAATCTCATCATCATCATGTTCATAATATCTCTTATTTTTGACTCATATGGCTATTCATGAACATGGACTCTTAGTTTCCGGAATGCAGGAAATTCATGGAGAAGGAGGAAAGATCATGTCATAAGATTCATGCCTTAGAAAGAAGGGACTCGCCTCACATACCTTTTTATTTAGCTACTCTATCGCTTGAACGTTCCTCTCCAATATTCACATTTCTACCTTCAAGAGAGTTCATACTCATATTAGATAATCGATAACATAAGCGTGTTTGAACTAAAGCTAGAGAAAATTGAGCAGCATCTCCTTTGTTTCTACTACTTTCTCGATATCATATATCAACTCCCAAACGTCAATAATGACATTCATAATATCACCATCAATAACTTTTGTCAAATTCATCATTATCCGATCCCCACAATTTCCTCTCAAGGTCATCCATAATCATGATCATAATATAACATTACATTCATTCTCATCTAATGTTTCTATCATGCTCTTAACATCATTCATAATTTAATTACGATCACAACATATCAATATTCATGATTCACTCCAACTACTACTCAAAAGTGACACTATTCTTACATTCATGACCCATTTTCTATATCCTTCTACATTCCAAGTGTTTTAACTTTACAATACCATAAATAACACAGAAATACCATAAAACTTACCTTAGATAGTGGAAGAATAAGCCTTGAGTGGAAATACTCTTCTTGCACCCAAAACCCTAGTTCACTTCCATTGGAATTTCTTGGTTTAGATGAGCTTCAATGAGTTTCTTACACTTGATTTTGTTGGTTTGATGAAGTGGATCATCAATTTCTCTTGGGTTCTTGTGGGTGAAGAGTGGAGAGCTTTCTAGAGTATTCTTGAAGTGTAGAGTGAGGAAATGAAATGAAATTATTATATCCCGCATTTTTGTACAGTCGGATAATTCAAGACAATCGCGGGAAGACAACAAGCCAGGCCATATTTTTATCTTGTTAAGCATGAGAGTTGTTTATGAAAATTTTGAAGTGGGAATATTAAGAAAGGTCAAGGGCATAAAGGGAAATTCGCAATATGACTCGTGGAATTATGAAGGAAGACGAAGGGCAAATTTGGAAATTGGAAAAATTAAAAATTTGTCATGAAGCACAACAAACAAAAAGGGGAGTGGGCTTGATTTTTTTTGGGCCAAGGTTGGCTATCCATCCTTCTTGATGGGCCAAGCCCATATGAGAATTAATGAATGGTTTAAAAGATGACCATTAAGTCATCTTTTCCTCATAACTCCCTAGAACATTCAAGAACAAAAAAAAAAAAAAAAAGAAGGAGCAAAACTCCATAGGCCTCTCGGCCAAGGGCAAGAATTGCCAAGAGAATTGACAAAAAAATTCCTTCAAAAATCATTTTCTACTAATTTAAGGGCCCTTAACAAGGTGGAGTGTTCATTGGAACAAGAAGATTTCATATTCTTGCAAGTTACAATTCTAGTCAAGTGGGGAGTCAAGAAGGAAGGTGAGAATCAATTTATTTTATGTGTTATAGGTGATTATGTATGTTGTAGTATGTAAAGGTTGATGAAATTCATGGAAATGTGGAAAACATGTTGTGGCCGTGAGTGTGTGGTGTGTATATGTGGCCGTGTATACATGATGTTTAGCCGTGTATATTATGTGGAAATAAAGAGTCAATTCTACTTAGTAATTTGTTGTTGTTAAGTGGATTCTATGTTTCTAATAAAGGCGTAATGACCTTAGTGAAGTTGATGTAGTTGGAAACTTGCTTTAGAGATTATGTAAATTGAAAATAATTTTCTTGCAAGTATGGAAGATAATGAGACTAGTGTGATGTTGTTGGTGTATGAACTATTAGGTTGTTATTGTTTTATTGAAGTTGGAAGGCTTTGAAGGAAATTGTATATTGATTGAATTGTTAGAATGTACTTTGGGTTGGTTATAGAAATTGTTAGTATGGTTGTTGGCATTGTTGTTAATAATTTGGCCGGGTTGAATTCTCGGGATTGTTGTTGATTAAAATTAGCCAAGTTGAACTTGGTGGGATGGAGTATTTACAGGGGAAATGCTGCCGGAATTTCGGTAGCCAAGTATTATCTTAAGATTCCAATTCTAAATGCTCTAACCAAAGTTTGGTAAATATGACCAATTTGTAGATTGTGGCGGAGTTGCAACTTGAATTTGGAATAGCATAAGGAGCGGAAAGAGGTATGTAAGGCTTCACCCTTCCTTCTATGGCATGTCTTAGACGTAATATGTTGGATATGAACCTCGGGGACAACTCTATTTTCCGGAATCCGCACCTAAAGTTTCCCCTCTTTCATTCAGTAGAATTGAATTAGAAAGTGTGCGAAACGTTGGAAAAACTTTCCAAACCTCTAGAACTTGCATAAATAGGACCCGACTACCTTGAAACCCTCACAAGTAACGCCATGACATGTAATATATGTAAATTGTGCACGTTACCTCATTCGGCCCGAGGTGGGCCCATTGTTCCCGGAATTTCCTTATTGTTCCGTTTGACTTATTTTGAAGCAGAATTCAAAGGAAACTTTTGACCCTTGTCCCGATTATCAAACGATAAGTACCGTACCATTCTAATGGAAATATGTCTATGATAACCATGATAGCGATGATGCTAAGGAAGAGAATACGTCTATGATAAGTATGACAAGAATGATTCCATGACTAAGAGTCTTAGGCTAAGGATCCAATGTGAATACGAAAGTATCAAACTAGTTCTTGATTTTTAATTCTATTCCTTGGTTATGACACTATCTTCTAAAGATTTCAAAGGCATGATCCCCAAGTCGTAAAGTCTCAAATGTCTATGATAGATATGTTCCTACTATGAATATGACAATATGACAATGTTAAATTATTTCTTGATATCTCAACTCTATTATGGGTAATGACTACTTTAGAGGTTCCAAGTATATGAAACGATGCCTTATGACCCTATTTTATGTTTTCTCATAATGACACTCTTCATTGATAGTCTCGCCTTATGATACTAGTTCCTTCAAGGTGAGACAAAGCGGTCACGGTTATACCATAATGTAATCGGAGGTAACCGACCTTACGTCACTCCGATGGATACATGGTTTTCTTTGGGCTCTCCTGCATGCTTATATGACATATGTATATGAGATATGAATATGTACATAGGGTGGGGGAAGGGATATATGGGGGATGGGAAGGGATACATGTTTCATTGCCACCTGGTCAGCTGGCATTATCATCCCGGACGCGGGATGCCCGGACGCGGGATATATGGGCGAGCCGACGTATTTCGGCGCTATGTGGGCGAGCCGACATTGTTCGGTGCTATGATATGACATGATCTGATATGTTATGACATGATACGCTATGACATGACATGATATGATACGATATGGCATGATACGCTATGATATGACAAGATATGATACGATATGACATGATGCGCTATGATATGATATGATATGATAAGACATGACATGATATAAGTTCTATTTTCTATGTCTATGAAAAAGAAATGTTCTTTTTAAAGGGAAGGACAAGAATGCATGGTATCCGGCCTGAAAAGGGTATTCCTATGTACAGGTTACTTTCTTGTATCACTATATGTCATATGATCCCATGATATTGTTAATCATACCTTATGTTTCTGTTTGTATTATCTTCCATGCTTTACATACTCGGTACACTATTCGTACTGACGTCCCTTCTTGTGGACGCTGCGTTCCATGCCGCGCAGGTCAGCAGGTAGACAGACTTGACTCCTAGGAGCTTCATCAGCAGTATTGTAGCAGCGCTCCAGTTGTTCCGGAGCCTCAGTTTCTTGGTACTATTTTGTGTATATATGTTCGGGCACGGCAGTACTCAGCCCTTCCTATGTAGATGTGTACTATGTTTAGAGGCTCGTAGACAGATATGTACAGTTAGATGTTTTGTACTTTTGATGGTCCTCGTCGCTGTGTAATGTGCTAGCAAAGTTTGCTAGCCTATGTTTATAATTATGCTACTGATGTTAATGTTAAGCAACAGAAAAAAAAATATGGTATAGTTCATACGGCCCACTCAGTAATAGAGGTAATATGGTAGATAAGGGGTGCTCGGTACAAGTATCGGGTACTCGTCGCGGCCCCTATGTCACGACCCAGCTAGGGCCGCGACGGGTACCCGGATCTAGTTACCGAGCACCGCTCACTCTACTACTTATCTTGCCCATCTAATATTCTTTTATCAATTTACATGCCAGTTGTAGGAAAATCATAATTAAACAAACATAAATACTTTATATACAATTGCCTTTCGGCCCTCAAAATAATATACATGCATATGAAAACGTTTTGTGAGACCATCTAACCCACACTGCGTATCTACGAGCCTCTACTAACATGCTGTATATTCATGGACGGAACAAGACTCCGTCGTGCCCAAAAATATACATATATACCAAAAGGGTAATCCGAAGCATCTCCGGACAATGGAGTGCTTTCAACTAGCTGACTACTACTGAGGATCTGGGCCAAGCTCTCCTCCCTGTCTACCTGTGGGCATGAACACAGCGTCCGAAGAAAGGACGTCAGTACGAATGTTGTTCTGAGTATGAGAAGCATAAACAAGGAAGGAAAACATCAACAACATAGTAATAACATCAACAGGAAATATCTGGATCTGTCTGATAATCATAAAGGAAATCATGCGTGCCATCTTACTCATACTCATCCTCATAACACGTATGCATCATATGCAAGCTGCCCGTCCATGTCGGAACGGTGTGATAATCAATAATATTAGCCCGCGTCCAGGCCTCCCGCGTCCGGGGTACCATCTCATGCCGCCCACTAGTGGTGTCTGCCCATGCCCGAAGGTCATGGTGTATCCGTATAGCTGCCCGCCTTGGCGGTGACTGCCCGGCCAACTAGGCACGGTGTGAAATGCTCATGTCATGCTTGTCATAAAATGCTCATAATAATAATAATACTCATCATAAAATACTTATCTCATTGTAATACATGCATAAAGCTCAAGATCAACCTTACTCTATCGGGGTGACGTAAGGTCGTGATCCCCCGATTCCATTATGGAACAACTATTAATACTCTGCCTCACCTTGAAGGAACTAGTACATAAGGTGAGTGTAAGCGATAATTAACATCATCATTATACTAGCATCATCATATCGTATAACCTATCTCATATGGACATTCGTAAGTGTAAGCTTTTAACTTCTTAGAAAGTGAGAGCTCATGAAGGCAATAGGAAGTTACATCAAAGATTCATGCCATTAGAAAGAAAGACTAGCCTCACATACCTTGGTCGCTTAGCTAAGATGTCGCTCACTTATTCTTCGTCGATATCACGTCGTTACCTTCATAAGAGAATCCGTATCACCATTAATAAACTAACTACAAGAATGTATCGCAATTTCTAGGAAAAGTCGTACAACGCTTCCATCGTTCGTACCATTTTTCTCATGTTTCATATCACTCCCAACATTTATAATTCTACTGTCAAAATCGTATTCAACATTCATCATTTACATACAATTGGTAAAATTCACCATTTTCCTCAAATTTTCCCCTTATTTCTACTTCTAGCTTACCCTTGCGTTTTCATGCATTAATTGCTTGTTTCATGATATAAACATCATTTATAACGTATTTGTATTCATGACACTTCAATGTTCATAGTTCAATTCTACTATCATTCATTTATGTCACTATTCACTCAACAATGACCCATTTCTCTGTCCTTCTACATTTCAAGTGTCTATGCTTTCCAATACCTCAAACAACACGGAATAATCATGAAACTTACCTTGGATAGTGGTTGAACAACCCTTGAGTTGAAATTCTTCACTTAGCCAAAACCATAGTTCCACCTTCTTGGGAATTCTTGACTTAGATGATGCCTTGATGTGTTCTTGCACTTGGTTTCATAGATTTTGTGTTGTTGGACTTGATATCCCCTTTGATTCTCTTGGGTTCTTGCGGATGGAGTGTTTGGAAAGTTCTGGAGGTTTCCTGAGTTGCATGAATGATGAATGAAATAAAATGAGGCCAAATGTTCCTTTTAATAACTCAAAGATAATGTTTAATGAATTTCTGTCGGGATGAACAGTGACCGTAATGTGCAGTTTACGGACCGTATTTTGATTTACGGTCCGTCCCAGTGAACGTATTTAAGCATTCTCTCAAAAGCAGAGAGTTTGGCTGGTGGACAGGGCAGTTTACGACCTGGTTTACGGGCCGTAAACTGGGTCGTATTTAACCATATTCAACAATTTCTAGAAAGTTGACTGAAGCAACCTTTTTATTCTGAAGCCTTCGCACTTGTCTATCCAAAATAGCAATGGGCACTTCTTCGTATGTCAACTTCTCTGTCACTTGTACATCATCAATTGGAACAATCCTCGTAGGGTCTCCAATACACTTGCGGAGCATCGAAACATGGAATACTGGGTGTACAGATTCGAGCTCTGAAGGCAAGTCCAACTCATAGGCTACTCTTCCCACCTTGCGGATGATTCGATAAGGTCCAATGTATCTTGGGCTCAATTTCCCCTTTTTGCCGAACCTCATTACTCCCTTCATTGGTGAAACTTTCAAGAATACCCAATCATTAGCTTGAAATTCTAAATCCCGTCGGCGATTGTCCGCATAAGACTTTTGGCGACTTTGAGCTGTTAATAGTCGGTCTTGAATCACTTTAACCTTTTCAACCGCTTGTTGGATTAAGTCGGGGCCTATCAATTGTACTTCTCCGGTTTCAAACCATCCAATTGGAGATCTGCATTTTCTTCCATATAAGGCTTCATACGGGGCCATTTGAATGCTGGAATGATAGCTGTTATTATAGGCAAATTCAATAAGAGGCAAATGCTCATCCCAACTACCACCGAAGTCCAGCACACATGCTCGTAGCATATCTTCTAAGGTCTGAATAGTGCGCTCGGCTTGCCCGTCGGTCTGTGGGTGGAACGCCGTGCTGAGCTTAACTCGAGTACCTAGACCTTCTTGAAAGGACTTCCAGAACTTGGCTGTGAACTGCGCCCCTCTATCCGTGATAATGGCCAAAGGAATACCATGAAGTCGTACAATCTCCTTGAGATACAATTTAGCATAGTCTTCCGCTGAATATGTAGTCCTGACGGGGAGAAAATGAGCTGCTTTTGTGAGCTTGTCCACGATCGCCCATATAGAATCATACTTCCCTCGCGTACGGGGTAATCCTACCATAAAATCCATATTAATTTCTTCCCATTTCCACGTAGGAATTTCCATTGCTTGCAATAAACCTCCTGGTTTTTGATGTTCGGCTTTCACTTGCTGACAATTTGGACATTGGGCTACAAACCCTGCTAGGTCTCGCTTCATGCCATCCCACCAATATAGCAACTTAAGGTCGTGGTACATCTTGGTTGCACCTGGATGAATAGAATACCGGGAATAATGTGCTTCCTCTAAAATCCGTTGGCGTAAGTTTTCCACATCCGGTACGCATAACCTGCCCCGATATCTAAGGACCCCTTCTATGGAAACTTCGAATGGAGACTTTTCTTTTTCGTGAGCTAGATCTCGATAATGGCTTAACTGAGGATCTTCATATTGTCGTTCCTTCACTTCTAGATTCAATGATGAAACTGTGGGGTTATTAACGCTAATACCTGCATCTCCTGAATCAATTGGTCGTACGCCAAGACGTGATAACCGATGGACCTCACGAACCATTTCTCGCTTTTCCGACGGAACTCCACATAAACTACCCATCGATCGGCGGCTAAGTGCATCTGCCACTACATTCGCCTTTCCTGGGTGATATAGAATGTTCACATCATAATCCTTCAGTAATTCTAACCATCGCCTTTGCCGCAGGTTCAACTCCTTCTGTTTGAAAATATATTGAAGGCTTTTGTGATCCGTATAGATGTCCACGTGCACACCGTATAAGTAGTGTCTCCATATTTTCAATGCATGAATGACCGCGGCTAATTCAAGATCATGAGTGGGATAATTCTGTTCATGCTTTCGCAACTGTCTTGAGGCATATGCAATGACTTTCCCATGCTGCATCAATACACAACCTAATCCCACACCGGAGGCATCACAATATACTACGTAGCCATTTGATCCCTCTGGAAGTGTTAGCACTGGTGCTGAGGTCAACCTGTTTTTCAACTCTTGGAAACTACGCTCACAGGCATCATTCCACTGGAATTTAGCCAACTTCTGAGTTAACTTCGTCAATGGGGCTGAAATAGATGAGAAGCCCTCTACAAATCTCCTGTAATACCCTGCTAACCCAAGAAAACTACGAACTTCCGTAGGTGTCGTAGGCCTTGGCCAAGTCTTCACAGCTTCTATTTTCTGAGTATCGACTCGGATACCATCATTTGAAATAACATGACCTAGAAATGCCACCGAGTTTAACCAAAACTCGCACTTCGAAAACTTTGCATACAATTCCCGATCTCGTAGAATGCCAAGAACAATTCTTAGATGATCTGCATGTTCTGACGCTGTGCGAGAATATACCAGGATATCGTCGATAAACACTATCACAAAAAGATCCAAGAACGGCCTGAACACATTATTCATTAAATTCATGAACACCGCCGGGGCGTTCGTCAACCCAAACGACATTACTCGGAACTCGTAATGGCCGTACCTCGTTCTGAAGGCTGTCTTGGGAATGTCTTCTTCTCTGATCCTCACTTGATGATAACCCGATCTTAGGTCTATCTTAGAAAACCACTTAGCACCTTGTAATTGATCGAACAAGTCGTCGATTCTGGGAAGGGGATATCTGTTCTTCACAGTCACCCTGTTCAACTGTCTATAATCGATACACATTCGTAGCGACCCATCTTTCTTTCGCACGAACAAGACCGGTGCTCCCCACGGTGATGAACTGGGTCTAATAAAACCCTTCTCGAGTAAGTCTTTCAAATGTGCCTTTAGCTCTTTCAACTCTGCCGGAGCCATTCGATAGGGAGGAATAGAAATAGGCTCGGTGTCCGGCAATACATCGCTGACAAAATCAATTTCCCTTTCTGGAGGAAGACTTGGTAACTCGTCGGGAAACACATCTGGGAATTCATTCACTACCGAAACCGACTGGAAAGTTGGCACTTCTGTTTCCGTGTCCTGAACCCGAACTAGATGACAAACATAACCCTTGGCCACCATCTTTCTCGCCTTAAGGTAGGAAATAAACCTACCCTTTGGGGAAACTGTATTACCCTTCCACTCGAGTATGGGCTCTCCCGGAAATTTGAATCGAACTACCTTTGTCCGGCAACAAACATTAGCATAGCATGACGCCAACCAGTCCATACCCATAATTACGTCAAAATCTATCATCTCAAGTTCAATCAAATCAGCCTTTGTCTGACGATCACATATAATGACTACACAGTTCTTATATACTTGCCTCGCTATTACAGGATCACCAACCGGAGTGAATACTTCGAAAGGTTTAATTGGCTCGGGTTTCACCCCAACACAATCAGTAATATACGGAGTAATATATGAGAAGGTAGAACCTGGATCAATCAGAGCATATGCGTCACGGGAAAATATAGTCAGGGTACCTGTGACAACATCTGGGGAAGACTCGAGATCCTGTCGCCCATCTAAAGCATACACACGGGGCTGAACAACACCTGAAGTAGATGTTCCCCCTCTACCTCTGCCTCTACCTGCTGTAGTCTGGGGAGTCTGTGCTGTCGGGCGTGCTGATGAAGAACCCGCTGCTGAACCTGTAGGCTGAGTCCCAACTCTATCCCTCGCTGAGGGGCAATTTCTCATCATGTGACCAACTTGCCCGCAAGCATAACAAGCATCCGAACCCTGACGACACCGTCCGGAATGTAATTTGCCACACAGGGGATTCCATGGAGGGTGGCTATGATACAGATCCCTCGGAGGATCCGACGATGACTCCTCCAGAGCTTCTTACCTCCAGGGAGGAGGATAGTTACGACACAGACCCATCGGAGCATTCTTCCGGGACAACGGAGGAGGAGACTTCCGGGGATATGCCAGCTGCTCCTGTGATGGAGCACTATGTCAGTCAGGCCACCTCGGAGAGTGCTACGGACTACTCCTGACCTTTGTCCTGGTCATCAGTGAACCAGGAATCGCCTGGCTATCTATACTCTTCCGATTCGGATGCGAGAAATGACGAGAGTCAAATGAGCGGAGAGCAGACAGACGAGGATGAGGAGCATACTTCACATGGTAGCTCCCCGGACCAGGCTCGAGATTGATCGGCTACAGGTATATGAGATTTTCTTTGAAATTTTGTATGTATACGTAATCTTTGCAAAATACTAATTAGTGACGGCAGACAGAAATTCAAAAGGGGCCAAAGACTTAGCGGTTGTGAGTAATGGCGATTGAGATGTCTCCGCCACCAGTACGAATTTAGAAACCCCGGATAAAAGATAATCATATGTGTGGATGGGAGTAAATAGTGAAGATTTAAACAGAGGCAATATGGTAATTGTATGGTTAGGAAAGTGAAGATAGGAGTGGGACCCGCTGTGAGGACGTTTGGAAGTTGTTAGAACCCCGACTTACCTTAAATTATGTGACAAAGGTCGTGCGGGGCAGTCGATATAATTATACCAGCATTCACGCATTTAAATGCACTAGAGTTTCGAGGTTAAGCGTGCTAAGGTGGGAGGATGGGTGACCCCCTGGGAAATATGCTGAAAATTTCGTAAATGTGGGAACAAGAGACGAATGTGAAATTAGGTAGCCTAAAGTAAATTAGAGTGTGTGAAGTGGTTAGAAACTCTATAGAAGTCGTGTAGGCTGAGACGGACTAGACCAGCAAAAGGGGAGAAAGCATGACAGAGCTTCAGGACTAAAGAAAGTTTGATTAGCTTTTGGAAGTGTTTGTAAGAAAAAGAGTGGTGGAAATGTATATATGTACATGGCATCTTATCTGTGACTGTAGAACCCTAACAAGCAGTGTCGCGATACATAGAACATGCTAGCTGGATGAAATTCGAAAGACGTGATGAAGGATATAAGTACGGATGTTACAGGGTAAGACCGATATTGAATCCACACTAGTTAAGGTTAGAAAGCTCTAATGCAGTGATATACGGGAACATACCTAGCAAGGGAATAGACGCACAAACTCCGCGAAGAAGGAATTACAATTGTAAAAGATCGCGGAAGACGACGATTATTTAAAAGGCATAGGCGTGTGCAGACCCTCTTAATGAAGGAAGGGAGAACGTGCTAGACCTAAAATGAACTACGACGATTTAGACTTCATAAAAAGGGACCTAGTAACTCAGGACTAGAGTCTGAAGTATATTGGCGTATTGGGAAGGTTACGAAAGGACGCAAAAATAAGCTGACAGCGGTTGTAATATGAGCTACAAGAGATACCTGGAAAGGTCGCCGAATATAAACGACAACTGAGACGGCACTAGGTGAAGGATTGGTATAGTAGGATGTGTAAGTCATTAATCGGTTTGTTTGGTATTAGCGGTGCTGAGTCACTTGGCCGACATGCAGCTTAAGCTTCTAAAATGAATATACCGAGTGATCGTACGTGACGACTATAGGGGAGACCCCCCCGAAGTATTGTAATACACTATGAGACTAGTTTAACATTCGAGGACGAATGTTCCAAGGGGGGTAGAATGTTATATCCCGCATTTTTGTACAGTCGGATAATTCAAGACAATCGCGGGAAGACAACAAGCCAGGCCATATTTTTATCTTGTTAAGCATGAGAGTTGTTTATGAAAATTTTGAAGTGGGAATATTAAGAAAGGTCAAGGGCATAAAGGGAAATTCGCAATATGACTCGTGGAATTATGAAGGAAGACGAAGGGCAAATTTGGAAATTGAAAAATTAAAAATTTGTCATGAAGCACAACAAAAAAAAAGGGGAGTGGGCTTGATTTTTTTTGGGCCAAGGTTGGCTATCCATCCTTCTTGATGGGCCAAGCCCATATGAGAATTAATGAATGGTTTAAAAGATGACCATTAAGTCAGCTTTTCCTCATAACTCCCTAGAACATTCAAGAACAAAAAAAAAAAAAAAAAAAGAAGGAGCAAAACTCCATATGCCTCTCGGCCAAGGGCAAGAATTTCCAAGAGAATTGACAAAAACATTCCTTCAAAAATCATTTTCTACTAATTTAAGGGCCCTTAACAAGGTGGAGTGTTCATTGGAACAAGAAGATTTCATATTCTTGCAAGTTACAATTCTAGTCAAGTGGGGAGTCAAGAAGGAAGGTGAGAATCAATTTATTTTATGTGTTATAGGTGATTATGTATGTTGTAGTATGTAAAGGTTGATGAGATTCATGGAAATGTGGAAAACATGTTGTGGCCGTGAGTGTGTGGTGTGTATATGTGGCCGTGTATACATGATGTTTAGCCGTGTATATTGTGTGGAAATAAAGAGTCAATTCTACTTAGTAATTTGTTGTTGTTAAGTGGATTCTATGTTTCTAATAAAGGCGTAATGACCTTAGTGAAGTTGATGTAGTTGGAAACTTGCTTTAGAGATTAAGTAAATTGAAAATAATGTTCTTGCAAGTATGGAAGATAATGAGACTAGTGTGATGTTGTTGGTGTATGAACTATTAGGTTGTTATTGTTTTATTGAAGTTGGAAGGCTTTGAAGGAAATTGTATATTGATTGAATTGTTAGAATGTACTTTGAGTTGGTTATCGAAATTGTTAGTAGGGTTGTTGGCATTGTTGTTAATAATTTGGCCGGGTTGAATTCCCGGGATTGTTGTTGATTGAAATTAGCCAAGTTGAACTTGGTGGGATGGAGTATTTACAGGGGAAATGCTGCCGGAATTTCGGTAGCCAAGTATTATCTTAAGATTCCAATTCTAAATGCTCTAACCAAAGTTTGGTAAATATGACCAATTTGTAGATTGTGGCGGAGTTGCAACTTGAATTTGGAATAGCATAAGGAGCGGAAAGAGGTATGTAAGGCTTCACCCTTCCTTCTATGGCATGTCTTAGACGTAATATGTTGGATATGAACCTCGGGGACAACTCTATTTTCCGGAATCCGCACCTAAAGTTTCCCCTCTTTCATTCAGTAGAATTGAATTAGAAAGTGTGCGAAACGTTGGAAAAACTTTCCAAACCTCTAGAACTTGCATAAATAGGACCCGACTACCTTGAAACCCTCACAAGTAACGCCATGACATGTAATATATGTAAATTGTGCACGCTACCTCATTCGGCCCGAGGTGGGCCCATTGTTCCCGGAATTTCCTTATTGTTCCGTTTGACTTATTTTGAAGCAGAATTCAAAGGAAACTTTTGACCCTTGTCCCGATTATCAAACGATAAGTACCGTACCATTCTAATGGAAATATGTCTATGATAACCATGATAGCGATGATGCTAAGGAAGAGAATACGTCTATGATAAGTATGACAAGAATGATTCCATGACTAAGAGTCTTAGGCTAAGGACCCAATGTGAATACGAAAGTATCAAACTAGTTTTTGATTTTTAATTCTATTCCTTGGTTATGACACTATCTTCTAAAGATTTCAAAGGCATGATCCCCAAGTCGTAAAGTCTCAAATGTCTATGATAGATATGTTCCTACTATGAATATGACAATATGACAATGTTAAATTATTTCTTGATATCTCAACTCTATTATGGGTAATGACTACTTTAGAGGTTCCAAGTATATGAAACGATGCCTTATGACCCTATTTTATGTTTTCTCATAATGACACTCTTCATTGATAGTCTCGCCTTATGATACTAGTTCCTTCAAGGTGAGACAAAGCGGTCACGGTTATACCATAATGTAATCGGAGGTCACCGACCTTACGTCACTCCGATGGATACATGGTTTTCTTTGGGATCTCCTGCATGCTTATATGACATATGTATATGAGATATGAATATGTACATGGGGTGGGGGAAGGGATATATGGGGGATGGGAAGGGATACATGTTTCATTGCCACCTGGTCAGCTGGCGTTATCATCCCGGACGCGGGATGCCCGGACGCGGGATATATGGGCGAGCCGACGTATTTCGGCGCTATATGGGCGAGCCGACATTGTTCGGTGCTATGATATGACATGATCTGATATGTTATGACATGATACGCTATGACATGACATGATATGATACGATATGACATGATACGCTATGATATGACAAGATATGATACGATATGACATGATGCGCTATGATATGATATGATATGATAAGACATGACATGATATAAGTTCTATTTTCTATGTCTATGAAAAAGAAATGTTCTTTTTAAAGGGAAGGACAAGCATGCATGGTATCTGGCCTGAAAAGGGTATTCCTATGTACAGGTTACTTTCTTGTATCACTATATGTCATATGATCCCATGATATTGTTAATCATACCTTATGTTTCTGTTTGTATTATCTTCGATGCTTTATATACTCGGTACACTATTCGTACTGACGTCCCTTCTTGTGGACGCTGCGTTCCATGCCGCGCAGGTCAGCAGGTAGACAGACTTGACTCCTTGGAGCTTCATCAGCAGTATTGTAGCAGCGCTCCAGTTGTTCCGGAGCCTCAGTTTCTTGGTACTATTTTGTGTATATATGTTCGGGCACGGCAGTACTCGGCCCTTCCTATGTAGATGTGTACTATGTTTAGAGGCTCGTAGAATGATATGTACAGTTAGATGTTTTGTACTTTTGATGGTCCTCGTCGCTGTGTAATGTGCTAGCAAAGTTTGCTAGCCTATGTTTATAATTATGCTACTGATGTTAATGTTAAGCAACAGAAAAAAAAATATGGTATAGTTCATACGGCCCACTCAGTAATAGAGGTAATATGGTAGATAAGGGGTGCTCGGTACAAGTATCGGGTACTCGTCGCGGCCCCTAGTTGGGTCGTGACAGAAGTGGTGTCAGAGCAGGCGGTCCTAGGGGTTTGTCTACGAGCCGTGTCCAGTAGAGTCCTGTTTATGGGTGTGTAGCGCGCCACACGTATAGGCAGGAGGCTGCAGGGCATTTAGGAAATATGACCTTCTTTGTATTCTAGATCGTGCGATAGAGCTATGCTACTAGGCTTCCTTATTCTTTTCCTAATCCTATGTTATGGTTTCAGTAATGTCGATGAAGAGAGCAACTTCAGATAGTGGGGGCACCAAGAAGGCCCCTAGAGTATCTCCAGAGCCGAGTGAGGGGAGCCTCGGCTATTCGATTGAGACAGATCCGTCGGAGGACCCAGCCACAATTCCTCCAGAGTTCCTGACTCCCAGAGCAGAGGATCCCGCGGAGGACAGCTATGATACAGATCCGTCGGAGGACCCAACAACAATTCCTCCAGAGTTTCTGACCCCTAGAGCAGGGGATTCCATGGAGGGTGGCTATGATACAGATCCCTCGGAGGATCCGACGATGACTCCTCCAGAGCTTCTTACCTCCAGGGAGGAGGATAGTTACGACACAGACCCATCGGAGCATTCTTCCGGGACAACGGAGGAGGAGACTTCCGGGGATATGCCAGCTGCTCCTGTGATGGAGCACTATGTCAGTCAGGCCACCTCGGAGAGTGCTACGGACTACTTCTGTCCTTTGTCCTGGTCATCAGTGAACCAGGAATCGCCTGGTTATTTATACTCTTCCGATTCGGATGCGAGAAATGATGAGAGTCAAATGAGCGGAGAGCAGACAGACGAGGATGAGGAGCATACTTCACATGGCAGCTCCCCGGACCAGGCTCGAGATTGATCGGCTACAGGTATATGAGATTTTCTTTGAAATTTTCTATGTATACGTAATCTTTGCAAAATACTAATTAGTGACGGCAGACAGAAATTCAAAAGGGGCCAAAGACTTAGCGGTTGTGAGTAATGGCGATTGAGATGTCTCCGCCACCAGTACGAATTTAGAAACCCCGGATAAAAGATAATCATATGTGTGGATGGGAGTAAATAGTGAAGATTTAAACAGAGGCAATATGGTAATTGTATGGTCAGGAAAGTGAAGATAGGAGTGGGACCCGCTGTGAGGACGTTTGGAAGTTGTTAGAACCCCGACTTACCTTAAATTATGTGACAAAGGTCGTGCGGGGCAGTCGATATAATTATACTAGCATTCACGCATTTAAATGCACTAGAGTTTCGAGGTTAAGCGTGCTAAGGTGGGAGGATGGGTGACCCCCTGGGAAATATGCTGAAAATTTCGTAAATGTGGGAACAAGAGACGAATGTGAAATTAGGTAGCCTAAAGTAAATTAGAGTGTGTGAAGTGGTTAGAAACTCTATAGAAGTCGTGTAGGCTGAGACGGACTAGACCAGCAAAAGGGGAGAAAGCATGACAGAGCTTCAGGACTAAAGAAAGTTTGATTAGCTTTTGGAAGTGTTTGTAAGAAAAAGAGTGGTGGAAATGTATATATGTACATGGCATCTTATCTGTGACTGTAGAACCCTAACAAGCAGTGTCGCGATACATAGAACATGCTAGCTGGATGAAATTCGAAAGACGTGATGAAGGATATAAGTACGGACGTTACAGGGTAAGACCGATATTGAATCCACACTAGTTAAGGTTAGAAAGCTCTAATGCAGTGATATACGGGAACATACCTAGCAAGGGAATAGACGCACAAACTCCGCGAAGAAGGAATTACAATTGTAAAAGATCGCCGAAGGCGACGATTATTTAAAAGGCATAGGCGTGTGCAGACCCTCTTAATGAAGGAAGGGAGAACATGCTAGACCTAAAATGAACTACGACGATTTAGACTTCATAAAAAGGGACCTAGTAACTCAGGACTAGAGTCTGAAGTATATTGGCGTATTGGGAAGGTTACGAAAGGACGCAAAAATAAGCTGACAGCGGTTGTAATATGAGCTACAAGAGATACCTGGAAAGGTCTCCGAATATAAACGACAACTGAGACGACACTAGGTGAAGGATTGGTATAGTAGGATGTGTAAGTCATTAATCGGTTTGTATGGTATTAGCGGAGCTGAGTCACTTGGCCGACAGGCAGCCTAAGCTTCTAAAATGAATATACCGAGTGATCGTACGTGACGACTATAGGGGAGACCCCCCCCCCCCCCCCCGAAGTATTGTAATACACTATGAGGCTAGTTTAACATTCGAGGACGAATGTTCCAAGGGGGGGAGGATGTTATATCCCGCATTTTTGTACAGTCGGATAATTCAAGACAATCGCGGGAAGACAACAAGCCAGGCCATATTTTTATCTTGTTAAGCATGAGAGTTGTTTATGAAAATTTTGAAGTGGGAATATTAAGAAAGGTCAAGGGCATAAAGGGAAATTCGCAATATGACTCGTGGAATTATGAAGGAAGACGAAGGGCAAATTTGAAAATTGGAAAAATTAAAAATTTGTCATGAAGCACAACAAAAAAAAGGGGAGTGGGCTTGATTTTTTTTGGGCCAAGGTTGGCTATCCATCCTTCTTGATGGGCCAAGACCATATGAGAATTAATGAATGGTTTAAAAGATGACCATTAAGTCATCTTTTCCTCATAATTCCCTAGAACATTCAAGAACAAAAAAAAAAAAAAAAAGAAGGAGCAAAACTCCATAGGCCTCTCGGCCAAGGGCAAGAATTGCCAAGAGAATTGACAAAAAAATTCCTTCAAAAATCATTTTCTACTAATTTAATGGCCCTTAACAAGGTGGAGTGTTCATTGGAACAAGAAGATTTCATATTCTTGCAAGTTACAATTCTAGTCAAGTGGGGAGTCAAGAAGGAGGGTGAGAATCAATTTATTTTATGTGTTATAGGTGATTATGTATGTTGTAGTATGTAAAGGTTGATGAAATTCATGGAAATGTGGAAAACATGTTGTGGCCGTGAGTGTGTGGTGTGTATATGTGGCCGTGTATACATGATGTTTAGCCGTGTATATTGTGTGGAAATAAAGAGTCAATTCTACTTAGTAATTTGTTGTTGTTAAGTGGATTCTATGTTTCTAATAAAGGCGTAATGACCTTAGTGAAGTTGATGTAGTTGGAAACTTGCTTTAGAGATTATGTAAATTGAAAATAATGTTCTTGCAAGTATGGAAGATAATGAGACTAGTGTGATGTTGTTGGTGTATGAACTATTAGGTTGTTATTGTTTTATTGAAGTTGGAAGGCTTTGAAGGAAATTGTATATTGATTGAATTGTTAGAATGTACTTTGAGTTGGTTATCGAAATTGTTAGTATGGTTGTTGGCATTGTTGTTAATAATTTGGCCGGGTTGAATTCCCGGGATTGTTGTTGATTGAAATTAGCCAAGTTGAACTTGGTGGGATGGAGTATTTACAGGGGAAATACTACCGGAATTTCGGTAGCCAAGTATTATCTTAAGATTCCAATTCTAAATGCTCTAACCAAAGTTTGGTAAATATGACCAATTTGTAGATTGTGGCGGAGTTGCAACTTGAATTTGGAATAGCATAAGGAGCGGAAAGAGGTATGTAAGGCTTCACCCTTCCTTCTATGGCATGTCTTAGACGTAATATGTTGGATATGAACCTCGGGGACAACTCTATTTTCCGGAATCCGCACCTAAAGTTTCCCCTCTTTCATTCAGTAGAATTGAATTAGAAAGTGTGCGAAACGTTGGAAAAACTTTCCAAACCTCTAGAACTTGCATAAATAGGACCCGACTACCTTGAAACCCTCACAAGTAACGCCATGACATGTAATATATGTAAATTGTGCACGCTACCTCATTCGGCCCGAGGTGGGCCCATTGTTCCCGGAATTTCCTTATTGTTCCGTTTGACTTATTTTGAAGCAGAATTCAAAGGAAACTTTTGACCCTTGTCCCGATTATCAAACGATAAGTACCGTACCATTCTAATGGAAATATGTCTATGATAACCATGATAGCGATGATGCTAAGGAAGAGAATACGTCTATGATAAGTATGACAAGAATGATTCCATGACTAAGAGTCTTAGGCTAAGGACCCAATGTGAATACGAAAGTATCAAACTAGTTCTTGATTTTTAATTCTATTCCTTGGTTATGACACTATCTTCTAAAGATTTCAAAGGCATGATCCCCAAGTCGTAAAGTCTCAAATGTCTATGATAGATATGTTGACGATATGTTCCTACTATGAATATGACAATATGACAATGTTAAATTATTTCTTGATATCTCAACTCTATTATGGGTAATGACTACTTTAGAGGTTCCAAGTATATGAAACGATGCCTTATGACCCTATTTTATGTTTTCTCATAACGACACTCTTCATTGATAGTCTCGCCTTATGATACAAGTTCCTCCAAGGTGAGACAAAGCGGTCACGGTTATACCATAATGTAATCGGAGGTCACCGACCTTACGTCACTCCGATGGATACATGGTTTTCTTTGGGCTCTCCTGCATGCTTATGTGACATATGTATATGAGATATGAATATGTACATGGGGTGGGGGAAGGGATATATGGGGGATGGGAAGGGATACATGTTTCATTGCCACCTGGTCAGCTGGCGTTATCATCCCGGACGCGGGATGCCCGGACGCGGGATATATGGGCGAGCCGACGTATTTCGGCGCTATGTGGGCGAGCCGACATTGTTCGGTACTATGATATGACATGATCTGATATGTTATGACATGATACGCTATGACATGACATGATATGATACGATATGACATGATACGCTATGATATGACAAGATATGATACGATATGACATGATGCGCTATGATATTATATGATATGATAAGACATGACATGATATAAGTTCTATTTTCTATGTCTATGAAAAAGAAATGTTCTTTTTAAAGGGAAGGACAAGCATGCATGGTATCCGGCCTGAAAAGGGTATTCCTATGTACAGGTTACTTTCTTGTATCACTATATGTCCTATGATCCCATGTTATTGTTAATCATACCTTATGTTTCTGTTTGTATTATCTTCCATGCTTTACATACTCGGTACACTATTCGTACTGACGTCCCTTCTTGTGGACGCTGCGTTCCATGCCGCGCAGGTCAGCAGGTAGACAGACTTGACTCCTAGGAGCTTCATCAGCAGTATTGTAGCAGCGCTCCAGTTGTTCCGGAGCCTCAGTTTCTTGGTACTATTTTGTGTATATATGTTCGGGCACGGCAGTACTCGGCCCTTCCTATGTAGATGTGTACTATGTTTAGAGGCTCGTAGACAGATATGTACAGTTAGATGTTTTGTACTTTTGATGGTCCTCGTCGCTGTGTAATGTGCTAGCAAAGTTTGCTAGCCTTTGTTTATAATTATGCTACTGATGTTAATGTTAAGCAACATAAAAAACAAATATGGTATAGTTCATATGGCCCACTCAGTAATAGAGGTAATATGGTAGATAAGGGGTGTTCGGTACAAGTATCGGGTACTTGTCGCGGCCCCTAGTTGGGTCATGACAGAAATAAATGAAATTGAGGTCCCTTATATCAACATAAAAATCTGCCCAACTCGGTTATACATACCAACATACGGTCCGTATCTTTTATATGGACCGTATGTTTGGCCGTGGTCCAGTGAAGGTCCCCATTCTGGGCAGAACATACAGCCTAACATATGGCCAGTATGTTTTATACGGTCCGTATGTTGGACCGTATAATGCCCAGCTTCCCGAAACTCGTTCTCGTCGACTCGTTTGATCTCCAATCCTTATGGAACCTTCTTGACACTTGTTTAGAACTTCATTATCAATCTATGGGACATTATAACTCTTCTCCAAAACATCATTAATCCATCATTAATTCGATACTCGTAAATCTTGCCCAACACACAAACTATACCTTGCTTTCCTAAACAACTTCCGTCTCCTACCTCACATGTCTTTGGAATCTCATTTAGAACCATAAATTATTATTTATTGCTTATCAAAACATCGTATACGTCGTGCCCTTCATTATTCTATTCACTATACGTCAACGGGAAATTTCCGGGGTGTAACATTCTTCCCCCTTTTGGAACATTCGTCCTGGAATGTTAAGCACTCGGGAATTCTTCGAAAATTTTGCCAGAGTTTCCCCTGTAATATGGCACTACCATCCTATCACAACATCCCACAATAACATTTCCTCTCAGGGCCATAACACAATAGCAATATAAGTTGGCCACACCTGACCCATATGCATAAAAAGAAAACCTACATACCTCATGATCTTGGTGTTGCATCTTGGCTCTCTTCTGGGGGCTGAAATAAGTGCGGGTATTTGGATTTCATGCTCTCTTCTGCTTCCCAAGTCATTTCTTCTCGGTTGTTATTTCGCCATAAGACTTTAACTGAGGCCACTTCCTTATTTCGAAGTCTCCGTACTTGCCTGTCTAATATGACAATGGGCACTTCTTCATAGACTAGCTTTTCTGTCACTTGAACATCATCTATTGGGACAATCCTCGTAGGATCTCCAACACACTTGCGGAGCATTGAGACATGGAAAATTGGATGGACTGATTCAAGTTCTGGAGGTAAGTCTAATTCATAAGCTACTTGACCCACCTTGCGGATAATCTTATAGGGTCCAATGTATCGAGGAATTAACTTTCCTTTCTTACCAAATCTCATCACTCCTTTCATTGGTGACACCTTTAAGAATACCCAATCATCAACTTGAAATTCTAAGTCTCACCAGCGATTGTCCACATAAGATTTTTGGCGACTTTGGGCTGTCAGCAATCGATCTCAGATCACCTTGACTTTTTCTACTGCTTGTTGAATTAACTCAGGGCCTATTAGCTGTACTTCTCCTATTTCAAACCATCCAATTGGGGATCTGCACTTCCTTCCATATATAGCTTCGTACGGAGCCATTTGGATACTGGAATGATAGATATTGTTGTGTGCGAACTCGATTAGAGGTAAATGGTCATCCCAACTAACCAAAATCCAGAACACATGCCCGTAGCATATCTTCCAAGGTATGAATAGTACGTTCAGCTTGCCCATCAGTTTGCGGATGAAATGTCGTGCTAAGCTTTACTTGAGTACCCAAACCTGCTTGGAAGGATTTCCAGAACTTGGCTGTAAATTGCGCTCCTCTATCTGTGATAATGGATATCAGAATACCATGGAGTCGCACAATCTCCTTGAGATACAACTTTGCATAATCTCCTGCTGAGTATGTGGTTCTGACTGGAAGAAAATGGGCTGCTTTCGTGAGTCTGTCCACGATCACCCATATGGAATCATACTTGCCTCGGGAACGGGGTAACGCCACAATAAAATCCATGTTGATCACTTCCCATTTCCAAGTAGGGATTTCCATTGCTTGCAATAATCCTCCTGACTTTTGGTGTTCGATTTTCACTTGCTGGCAATTTGGACATTGAGCTACAAATTCTGCTATGTCTCTTTTCATTCCATCCCACCAATATATCAACTTGAGATCATGATACATCTTTGTTGTACCTGGGTGAATAGAATACCGGGAATAATGAGCTTCTTCTAGAATTCGACGGCGCAATTCTGCAACATTCGAAACACATAGCCTGCCTCGGTATCTAAGAATTCCATCCATAGAAGTTTCAAACGGAGACTTCTCTTTTTCATGAAGTGTGTCTCTATACTGGCTCAACTGAGGATCTTCATATTGACGCTCTTTTACTTCCATATCCAGGGACGAAACTGTAGGATTATTAATACCAATCCCTGCACTACCTAAATCAACTAAACGTACTCCAAGATTAGCTAGTTGGTGGACCTCATGAATTAATTCTTTCTTTCCCGGAGGAACTTCACATAGGCTGCCCATTGATCGGTGGCTAAGCGCATCAGCTACTACATTTGCCTTTCCGGGGTGGTATAAAATACTCACATCAGTCTTTCAATAATTCTAACCACCGCCTCTGCCGCAGATTCAACTCCTTCTGTTTGAAAATACATTGAAGACTCTTGTGATCTGGATAGATATCAACATGCACACCATACAAGTAATGTCTCCACATCTTTAATGCATGAACAACTGCAGCCAATTTAAGATTATGAGTTGGGTAGTTCTTTTCATGTTTCCGCAGCTGTCTCGAAGCATAAGTAATGACTTTACCGTGCTGCATTAACACACATCCTAACCCAACACCGGAAGCATCACAATATACAACGTAACCATCTGGCCCTTCTGGGAGTGTCAAGACTAGGGCTGAGGTTAATCTGTCCTTCAACTCTTGGAAGCTACATTCACAAGCATCATTCCACTGAAACTTAGCTGGCTTTTGGGTTAGCTTCGTCAATGGGGCTGAAATAGAGGAAAATCCTTCTACGAACCTTCTATAGTACCCTGCCAATCCTAGAAAACTACAGACTTCTGTATGCGTCGTAGGCCTTGGCCAAGTCTTCACAGCTTTGATTTTCTGAGTATTAACTCGAATGCCATCATCTGAAATAACATGACCCAGAAATGTCACAGAATTCAGCCAAAACTCGCACTTTGAAAATTTTGCATACAATTCTCGAGTTCGAATAATTCCAAGAACAATACGTAAATGATCTGCATGTTCTGATTCTGTGCGAGAGTATACCAGAATGTCGTCAATGAATACTATTACGAATAAATCCAAGAGAGGCCTGAATACATTGTTCATCAAATTCATGAACACTGCCGGAGCATTAGTTAACCCAAACGACATCACCCGGAATTCATAATGGCCATATCTTGTTCTGAAAGCTGTTTTGGGAATATCTTCTTCTTTAACTCTCACTTGGTGATATCCTGACCTTAAGTTTATTTTGGAAAACCACTTGGCACCCTGTAGTTGATCAAACAAATCATCAATCCTTGGGAGAGGATATTTATTCCTTATCGTCACCTTATTCAACTGCCTATAATTGATGCACATTCGTAGGGGACCATCTTTCTTTCTCACGAATAGGACTGGTGCTCCCCACGGTGATGAACTGGATCTAATAAACCCCTTCTCAAGCAAATCTTTCAACTGTGCCTTTAATTCTTTCAATTCTACCGGAGCCATTCAGTAAGGAGGAATAGAAATAGGCTTGGTGTTCGGCAACACATCAATAGCGAAATCAATCTCTCTTTCCGGAGGAAGGCCTGGAAGTTCATCTGGAAATACATTCGGAAATTCATTCACTACCGGAACGGATTGGAAAGTTGGCGAATTTGCTTCGGTGTCATGAGCTCGGACTAAGTGATAAATATAGCCCTTAGCTATCATCTTTCTTGCCTTAAGGTAGGAAATAAACTTACCTTTTGGAGATGCTGTATTACCCTTCCATTCGAGCACGGGCTCTCCCGGAAATTGAAATCGAATTACTTTAATTCAGCAATCAACATTAGCATAACATGAGGCCAACCAATCCATACCCATAATCACATCGAAATCTAACATTTCCAGCTCAACTAAATCAACTTTAGTCTGGCGGTCGCATATCACAATTACACAATTTTTATACACTTGTCTAGCTATCACGGGATCACCAACCGGAGTAGATACCTGAAAAGGTTTAGTTGGCTCAAGTTTCACCCCATTACGACCAGCAACATACGGAGTAATATAAGATAGGGTAGAACCCGGATCTATCAATGCATACACATCATGGGAAAATACGGATAATGTACCTGTAACCAAATCCGAGGAGGACCCAAGATCTTGTTATTCGGCCAAAGCATACATACGGGGCTGAGTAGCGCCTGAAGTAGATGCTCCCCCTCTGCCTCTACCTCGACCTGCTAAAATCTGGGGAGTCTGCCCTACCGGGCGCACTGAAGAGGAACCAGCCGCTGATCCTGTGGGCTGGACCCCAACTCTACCACTCATCGACGGGCAATCTCGCATCATGTGCCCAGCTTGGCCACAGGCATAGCAAGCCTCTCAACCTTGACGACACTGTCCGGAATGTAGTCTACCGCACTGGCTGTATCGCGGTACTGGGGGTCTCCTCTAGCTATAATCTCCCCCAAACTGAGAATCTGAGGCCCTCGAACTCTGACCCTGTCCTGAACGAAAGGAGCGATCAAATCTCCTACCTCTAAATTGTGGAGGCGCACTAGTCGCCGACTGGCCTGAATGTCTGGGATATGTCTGCCTTGATCCCTCTCTGTAATCACTTCCTGCCCCCATAGATCTGGCCCTCTTACTTTGCCTTCTATCAATATCACGATCACCCCTTTTCGAATGTTGTTGTCCTTCTAAATTCTGGGCATGGGCTTGAATGCTGGAAATATCCATCCCATCTTGCAACGAAGCTGTCAAACAATCCTTAAATAAATGTGGCCCTAAGCCACTCACAAACCTGTGCACCCTATCTTCCATGTCGGCCACCATAGTCGGGGCATATCTAGCCAATGAATTAAACTGAAGGCTATACTCCCAGGCACTCATATTTCCTTGTTTCAAATTTAAGAACCTATCCGCTCTAGCTCGGGGGAACTTGGGTGGCAAATAGTGGCGGATGAAGGCATCTACAAATTCTTGCCAAACGGGAGGAGGCACATTCTCTTTTCTTGATGATAGCCAATTATTGTACCATAATATCGCCACATCTCGGAGTCTATAAGATGCCAACTCCACAGATTCAGTTTCGGAGGCATGAATAATCTTCAACATCCTCAACATTTCATCAATAAAACTTTGCGGGTCTTCATTCGACTTTGACCCGAAAAACTTCGGAGGATTCAAACTCATGAAGTCACGGGGTCTGGTACTAGCTGCCCGATCACTTAGAACCGCATTCTGCCGCTGTACCTGGGCGGAAACTAACTACGTCAATAGATGAATAGCCTCGGTCATTTGTTGACCTGAAGTAGCCGGTGGAGAAACAGGAGGCATAGGAGCTGGAGCTGATGCCCATTCCTGTTCTTCTATAATAGGCGGAGTGGGAGAAGTGTTAGATGGGGCCTCATTATGTGATTCGCCCCCTTCTACATTCATTGGTGGCTCTCTTTCTACCCGCCTTTTCATCGTAGACTTGCCTTTTTGGGCGGCTGTAGCTTTTCCCTTTGGCGGCATTTCTGAAATCATAACACACTATTAAGGAGGAGAAAATCTTATAACACAGCTCTATCGCACAATCTCTTAAGATGAAAGATGGTCATTTTTCCTAAATGCCTTGTAGCCTCCTGTTCATTAGTGTGGCGCACAACACACCATAAACAAGACTCTACTAGACACGGCTCGTAGACACTTCCTAGGACTGAACTGCTCTGATACCACTTTTGTCACGACCCAACTAGGGGCCATGACGGGTACCCGGAGCTGACTACCGAGCACTACTTATACTACTAGTCATCATACTTATTCTGCATTTATTTGTTGCTCCACACTTCTAGTCATAAGGAAAACCATTTATGATTTGAAACACATATACGTTTATATACATAAGCCCTCTCGGCTATCAAAATAATATATATAATGAGGAAAACATGAGACAATATTACCCACACATACGTATCTACGAGCCTCTACTAGAGTACTAGACATGAGGACGCGACAGGACCCCGCCGTGCCCAAATATGTACACAAAATAATGAACCAAATAGCACCTCCGGAATAATAGAGTGCTCCTGTAAATCCACTGATAGCTCCTATGGATCTGCACCGTCTCTCTGTCTACCTGTGGGCATGAGCACAGCGTCCAAGAAGAAAGGACGTCAGTATGAACATTGTTCTGGGAATGTAAGGCATCAACAATAACAACACATCAATGAAATAAGGAAGCATCAAATAAGGAGCAACCTATAACTGACTATCAACTATAAGAGAAATTATGCATGCTGGCTTATTCCATAATCATCATCATATCATGTATGCATATATGTATAAGCTACCCGAACATATAGGTATGGTGTGATAATCATTAGCCCGCGTCCAGGCCGCCCGCGTCCGGGGTACCATATCATGCCGCCCACCAGTGGTGTCTGCCATGCCACCTAGACATGGTGTATACCCTTCCCACTTTAGCGGTGTCTGCCCAGCCATATAAACTTATCATATTCTTATCATACTATTTTCATAATGCATGCCTGGGAAATCAAAGAACCCTATACTTTATCGGGGTGACATAAGGGCGAGAACCCCCGATTCCGTTATGGAGAATTTATAAGCATTCTGCCTCACCTTGAAGGAATTAGCGTATAAGGTAAGTGTATACTATGAACAACATCAATGAATCATAGTTAACATCATTAGCTTTGTAAAAACATCATATTCGTGAACTCTAGAATCTTTGGACTTAATCTCATCATCATCATGTTCATAATATTTCTTATTTTTTACTCATATGGCTATTCATGAACACAGACTTTTAGTTTTCCAGAATGCAGGAAATTCATGGAGAAGGAGGAAAGATCATGTCATAAGATTTATGCCTTAGAAAGAAGGTGTCACGACCCAGCTGGGGGCCGCGACGGGTACCCGGGGCTAACCACCGAGCACCGCTCGTGTTATCATTTCCCTAACCCATTTAACAATCATTCATCGATTCCCTGTTAACTATAAAAAGGATCTGGTTTTCCTTACAGAATATAATGCTCTAATACAAGAACATTTTTCAATATACTTATACACATACATACTATCCACGTCGTGGAACCACATAGCCCACATCGAGTATCTATGAGCCTCTATTGGATGACATATACCAATATACACAAAGGATCAACCGAATAGCACCTCCGGGATAGTGGAGTTCTCCTGTAAATCCGCAGATGGCTCCTACGGATCTGCACCGTCTCCCTGTCTACCTGTGGGCATGAGCACAACATCAAAAAAAAAAAAAGGATGTCAGTACGAGCATTGTACTGAGTATGTAAGGCATGTATCAAGAAATAAAGAAGAGAATAAGAAGATAAAGTGAATACGAGAAGATAACTAGTAACTGCTTGCCTCTTAAGGCGGATTCATGCATGCATACTCATAAACACCATATCGTGTATTGCTGCGGAACGTGCAGCCTGATCCATTACCCATATATCCCGCGTCCGGGCATCCCGCGTCCGGGATGAGATCCTAATGTGCCAGCTGACCAGGTGGCTATGCGTCAATAGCGCCTCACCTTTCCCCATATCCCCTGTATACATATACATGTCATTTACTTATATAATATACATAGCATGCATGAGAGCCCAAGGAAAAGCTATGGCTCTATCGGAGTGACGTAAGGTCGGTAACCTCCGTTTTTATTATGGATTAATCATGATCATCATGTCTCACCTTGAAGTAACAATTATTATAAGGTGGGACTATCCATGAAGAATACAGATATGAACAATAACGTCAAGAGGAACATAAAATAGGGTCGTAATATTATAAGAAGTCAATCCATATAGTTTTGGAATTTTAAAGAAAATGTAGTCATCATCCATGAATAAAATCGAGAAGTCAATAGATGGCTCAACATTCCCATGTCGTCTTTGAAATTGTAAACTTGGGACCTTCAAACATAAAATCGTTCTCATCATAATGATATTCTCATTTTTGACATCATCAGTGTCATGGAAGAACATATCCATCGTTTTTATCATAAGAGCTCACATAATCACAAACTTTGGTTTGGAGAATACGAATATCATGGGAAACACTTATGGATTATCAGGAAGGAAATCATACCCTGGGATCTTAGACTTTTTAACTGTTGATAACAAGGGAAATATGGAAACAGTTATGAAATCATAACCTAGGGATCATGCCTTGAAAGAGAGGACGAGCCTCACATACCTTGGACATTTACCATTCTTATCGCTCGTTCGTTTCCCTTATGATGCGCTCGTGTATACCTTCAAGAGAGTTCATGCCGTCGTTAGTTAGAAAATTATAAGAACAGACTTCTATTTCTAGGGAAAATTGGGCAGCATTTCCTTTGTTTCTACTACGTTTCCCATATTCTATTTCAGCTCCCAAACATTCAAAACAATAATCACAATATAGAAACCAACAATCATCGTTTATATATGTTACACCTCGGAAAAGTCCCCGTACTTGTACAATGAATAGACCAACGAAGGGTATGAGTGTGCGACGTTTTACTAAGTAGGGAATGGCGATTCATGAATTTTTTTGGAAATAAGAAAGTTGTAGAATTTCAATTCAGCCAGTGGTCGTAAAACAAAATACGGCCCATAAAGTGATTTACGGACCGTATACTACCATCGTCCTCCAACGTTCCAAAAATTTCAACTTTCTGTCCAAAGTTTAAATGGTAAAATACAACCCAGTTTATGGACCGTAAACTGAAATACGGCCCGTAAACTGTGGCCGTAAACCATCATGACCTCCAGCAAACCTTTCTGTTTTGATATGCTTAAATACGACCACGTTATACGGCCCGTAAACTAGTATACGGTCGGTAAACTGTGGTTTACGACCACTGTACACCCCGACGACTGTTCATTAAAAATCAGATTTTGTGATTATTATAAGTGACTTTCTCATTCATTTTCATTCATACTTCATCTATAACCTTCAAGAAATCTCTAGAACAATCCAAACACTTCAACCACAAGAATACCAAGGAAATCAATGATCATCAACACCAAATCTATGAAACAAAGTGTATGAAACCTAATTGGAAGTCATCTCCTTCAAGAAATTTCAAAAAAGGTGAAGAAGGGTTTTGGTGCTAAAGAAGTGATTCCACTCTAGGCTTGTTCCACTATCATCTAAGGTATGTTTCATGACTTTATCATGTTATTTAAGGTATTGGAAAGCTAAGATGCTTGAAATGTAGAAGAACATAGAAAATGGGCCATTACTGAGTGAATAGTGTCACAATTGAATGATAGTTGAATGGAACCATGAACGTTGATATGTTGTGATGATGAATACGTTATAAATGGCGTATAGACCATGGAATAGGTGTGAAGTAAGCAAAATTATGATGACGAGCTAAAACCATTAAATGTGGAGAAATTGGAGAAAAATGGTGGATTTTGCTAAATATAGATAAGTGATGAATGTTGATACGATATTGTGAGTGTTGTTGTAAATGTTGGGAGTTGAAATTGAACATGAGAAAAGTAGTAGAAACAAAGGAAACGCTGCCCAATTTTCTCTAGAAATAACGATGTGTTCTTATGGTCGATTGACTAACTGTAATGCGTATTCTCTCGTGAAGGTAACAACGTGATATTGAAGGAGAACAAGTGAACGATAGATTAGCTAAATGACAAAGGTATGTGAGGCTAGTCCTTTCTTTTATATGGCATGAATCCCATGACATGATGCTTCTCCCTTTTCATGATTCTCTTATATCCCGGAAAGCCAAGAGCCTAAGATCAAGCATAGCTACATGAGTCAAGATATATGATGTGACGTTCTTATAAAGTAAATGATGTTGTTCCTTGTATACACTCACCTTATATCATAATCCCTTCAAGGTGAGGCAGAATGTTCATAAATGCTCATAATGGAATCGAGGGTTCACGACCTTACGTCACCCCGATAGAATGCAGTTGTTCTAGAGTCCCTGTGCATGTATGATGATAAGTTTATTTTGATAAGCATATCATTATAAATATTTTATGATGAGCATGTCATGATTGCATCACACCGGGCCTAGTTGGCCGGGCAGTCACCGCGAAAGCGGGCAGCTATACGATACACCATGGCCAGTTGGCATGGGTAGACACCACTAGTGGGCGGCATGAGATGGTACCCCGGACGCGGGAGGCCTGGACGCGGGCTAATGTTACTGATTATCACACCGCACCTATATGATCGGGCAGTTTAGATATATATATATATACATATGATATGCATACATGAGATGATGATAAGCATAAAAGTAAGTCAGCATGCATTACTTTTCATATGATTCACAGTCAGGTACAGTTGCTCCATACTTGATGCCTCATTTACTTTCTTGATGTGTTTGTTCATGCCTCTCATACTCAGTACAACATTCGTACTGACGTCTGTTTTCTTTGGACGCTGTGTTCATGCCCATAGGTAGACAGAGAGGCGAGCTCGATCCGGATTCTTAGGAGCTGTCAGCTGATTGAAAGCACTCCATTGTCCGGAGGTGCTTATGATTATTCTTTTGGTACATATGTATATTTTGGGCATGACGGATTCTTGTTCCGTCTACATGTATTGTATGTCAGTAGAGGCTCGTAGATGCATAGTGTGGGTTAGATGGTCTCACAAGTTTATTACAGCATGCATGTATATATTGTATATATTATTTTGATGGCCTAATGAGGCATTTGTATATATATATATATATATATATATATATATATATATATATATATATATATATATATATATATATATATATATATATATATATATATATATATATATATAGACTAATTGTGTTTTCCACCCAAAAAAAATAAATGATTTTCATACAATCATGAATGGTAAAGAAGCGCAAATGACTATGAAAAGTGAGGAAATAAGGGGTGCTCGGTGGTCAGCCTCGGGTACCCGTCGCGGCCCCTAGCTGGGTCGTGACAATATACAAATAGCAAAACCCACCAATTTCTCCACATTTAGTGGTTTTAGCCTATCATCACATGTCCTCATACATCACACGTATCCCATGGTCTAAACGTTATTTATAATGTATTCATGATCACAACATATCAACATTCATGATTTCCATCCAACTTCCATTCAATTGTGACACTACTCATCCTTTTAAAAACTCAATTTCCATGTTTTTCTACAATCCAAGCATCTTAGCTTTCCAACACCTTAAACAACATAGTAAAATCATG
Source organism: Lycium barbarum (assembly GCF_019175385.1). Lineage (NCBI taxonomy): Eukaryota > Viridiplantae > Streptophyta > Magnoliopsida > Solanales > Solanaceae > Lycium > Lycium barbarum. The sequence goes on from NC_083347.1 coordinate 83,648,707, forward strand.
AAACATACCTTAGATGATGGTGGAACAAGCTTTGAATGGAATTCTTCCTCTTGCACCAAAGTTTCACTTCGCCTCCTTAGGGTTTTCTTGAAGAATATGAACCCTACTTGAGTTTCATATGCTTTTCTCCATGGATTTTTATGTTGTTGATCATCAATTCCCCTTGAATTTTTCTTATGGATGAATGTTAGAGTATTCTCTAGAGGGTTGTTGAAGTGGAGAGTGGGAATGAAATGAAAATAAAGTGAAAAAGGGCCCTTATATTTAAAATTGAAATCTGGACGAGGGACTTTATACGGACCAACATACGGTCTGTATAATTTTTAATGACCGTATGTTGGACCGTACATTTGGTCCAGAATGTTATCTTCATCTTGGCCAATTATACGGTCCAACATACGACCAGTATAATTTATACGAACCGTATGTTTGGCCGTATAATGCCAACTGAAGCGACTTCCGTTCTCATCGACTTGTTTGTCCTCCGGTCCTTATGGAAACTTCTTAATACTTGTTTAGAACTTCAATACCAATCTAAGGGACGTTATTACTTAATACATCATTATGCCCTCGTTAAATCGTTGCACGGAATTCTTGTCCGATATACAACTTGCGACTCGCTTTCCCTTAATAACTTTCGTTCCTCATCTCGGATGTCTTTGAGAATCTTAATTAGGGCCATTTACACCCTTATTGCTCGCCAAAACATCGCATGTGTTATGTCCTTCGCTCACCTATTCACTGTACACGTACGGAGAATTTTCAAGGTGTAACATTCTTCCCCCCTTTTAAAACATTCGTCCTCGAATGTTAAAATACTCGGGAATTTTAGAAAAATTTGGCCAGAGTTTCCCCTGTAACATGGCACTACCACCCTGTCACAACAGCCCACAATATTATTGCCTCACAGGGCTACAACACAATACCAACATATCCATGGCCACACACGACCAAAGAGCAAAAAGTAAGCATGCATACCTTAAGGTCTCGGCGTATCATCGTGAACTTCTCCTGGAGATTTGAATAGGTGCGGGTATTTGGCTATCTATATTCTCTTCTGCTCTCAAAGTTGTTTCTTCCCGGTCATTGTTTTACTACCAAACTTTGGCTCAAACTACCTCCTTATTTCGAAGTCCTCACACTTACCTGTCTAATGTGGCGATGGGTACCTTTTCATAGATCCCCTTCTCTGTCGCTTGAGCACCATTTATTGACATGATTCTAGTAGGATTTCTAGCATATTTAGGAAGCATCGAGTTATAAATGGTAGATTTAGTTCATAGGCTACCTTGCCTATTGCATACGATCTCGTAAGACCTAATATACCGGGGACTAAGCTTCCTCTTCATCCCGTGATCTTATTGCCTTCGTAAGTTGTCATATCCCAGGGCTATTGTAGTAAGCGTATAGCATATACTTATGTCGTATTCCAAGGGATTGTCCTATTTTCCCTTAACAATAATCTCCACTCAACATTCCAACTTAGTTTATCATATGTTTCCCTGGCCGGAGTATTATGACTCCATTATCCCTGTTTTACCTCTTACTCCTCATCTAAGTACTCACTTGCCTTCATTGGCGACGCGTAAATATCTACAAGTTACATAATGTTTACGCGATTCACATTCATACACATCTATCCATGTACATGTATCCATATCCATATTCGCATTCATAATCATACTCATTCGCTTATCGTATCCATGGTCATGTTCATATAGATATCAATATCATTCACAACAACTTTCCCGTCAATGTCTTTGTCTCGAGAACGGGGTAACCCCACAATAAAATCTATGTTAATCTCATGAATTATTCTGTGTCTTAGGCCGGCATGCCTTCTTCTTGTGACTACCATCACCCACTATATTTACAACATTCTCCGGTGTCATATCTTCATTTGGGCTAGAAGAGTATTCAATCCCGGAAGCAATTAAATCAAATATGAGGACAGAGAAATGCGAGTTTCCATTATACTGAAGGAGTAAAAAGTAACCACAACCAATTGAATAGTACTCCCTAAACTGATTCCAGCTCTTCTTCAGCCATGTCACACAATCAGAATTTTGCAGTTTTATTCCCCGTTTTGCGCCACTTAGGACCTTAAGGGACACAACGTGTCACGACCCAACCCCGTAGGCCGTGACTAGTGCCCGAGCTGGACACCCATATGTACCTGTCAAACATAATCGGACTGATACTATCGGTCCTCAATCAATCACAACGTCATAACATACGCAAGCCGACGAGGCTGCCGCTGTATATATATATATATTATTCTACGCAAGCCGAATAGGCTGCCACTACATATCAGAATATTACGGAAGCCGACAAGGCTGCCACTACGAAACGATGATATATGCAAGCCGGCAAGGTTGCTACAACAGAACAATAATATATACAAGCCGGCAAGGCTGCTACAACAGAACAATAACATATGCAAGCCGGCAAGGCTGCTACAGCGCTCGAACATCCACAATGACCATATAGGCACCACTGACCACATATGAACACAACCCACATACATGTCTACACACCCCTAAGAGTATCAATAGTAACATATGACGGGACAGGGCCCCGTCGTACCCCTTGACAAAAACATGTATATACATATCAGGAAGTCTGTACCAAAGTCAAGGCTCCGGAATGACGGAGCTCTCCAAGACAGCAGAAAGGGAATCCTAGGCTGGCGAATCACCAAAACGAGTATCTGTACCTGCGGGCATGAAACGCAACCCCCCGAAGAAAGGAGGGTCAGTACGGAATAGGTACTGAGCATATAAAGCATGAAATACAGTAAAGGGGATCATAACAGAAATAGGGAGTACAGGAGACAAGGATAACATCCAGAATACCCAAACACTTGCCTTTTTGAAACATAAATCATGCATGTCAGTATCATAGATCATACCTGGCCCATTACGGGACTCGGTGACATAATCATATCTTCATCATGTATATACATATAACGTGTCCCGGCCCTCTAGAGAGGGACTCGGTGAATAAAGTCATATCATCATCATGTATACATATACGTGTTCAGGCCCTCTAATGAGGGACTCGGTGAATAAAGTCATCCTTGGCGCCATAATCACATCACCATATCATCATATCATCATCTATCTATATATATATATATATATATATATATATATATATATATATAACGTGTCCCGGCCCTTTAGTGAGGGACTCGGTGAACAATGCAGTGAAATTGTGCACGAAAACATGTCCTGGCCCGGGACTTAGTGAAAAACATATTGAGACAAGCACGAGTGGAGTAGTGAGCAACCATATGCAATTTAAAATATTTCCAAAGACTCAATGGAATAATCAACACGAGTTATCATTTGAAAATAAGACAATAGTCGTATCAAATATCTTTCGAATGTCACTCGGTACCATATCAACCATCCTTCGAATGTCATCATAAAGTATATCAAGGAGCCTTAGGAATCATAGTCATAGGTCAATATAGTAAGAAACATCTTATAGAAGTCCGAACATTAGTTATCATAGATTTCCTAAGAATAGGAACGGATATATATCAACTATTATCCAACGTACAGAAAACTGAAGAGGGAGACTCAATCACTTGGGAGTTCTAACATCAAGAAGCGAATAAGAATCATAAATCACACTCAAAACTTATGACTAGGATTACCCCAAAGTTCATATCATTCATTGCTTAGGTCTAAGACATTCCAAAAGAAAGAAGGTACAACTTTACATACCTGCTAGCGACTATTCGTAAATCTGTTCACCTCGTCGCTCTTTTAGGCTATTTAATATAAGAGTAACGTTATCGTTAGTAGCTATACTTTCTAGTTCACAAATCTATAGCCCATTGTTTATAGGACTTATCCTTTAGCTTACCCAACCTCGTTTAGGGTTTTCTATTAGTTAAAGACTTAACGAAAATCGGGCAGCACTTCCCCTATATATTCGCCTATCCCGAATTTCCAATTACTCTCTTGTTAACACAGAAATACCAACAACAACATATGGACATAATCATTTCTTCAATTCTTTCAATTCCATAAGGATAACAACATGTTCATATCAACACAACTTTAACCTTATATCTAATTCCTTCATTCTTTTCCCATATAATTTATGATAACAACAACCATATTGTCTCTTAAAAATCAATTTACCATTCCAATTAAAGCATCCCTCCACACGGCTCAATTTACATTTCAACATCAACATCTACAACTTCTTACACTCATCACACATTTACAAATTTATACAAGTTTAATCACCTCCAAAACGTGTATAAAAAAAAAAAAATCTTACCTTAATAAACTTGGATCCTTAACCTTGCTAATCACTTGGATGTTACAACAATTTTACACTTCCAATCCCTCTCTTCCTCAAGCTATTTCTCGGCTAAAATTGCTCCATGGCCGAATGCTCCTTCACTTTAATTTTTCTCCAATTTCAATTTGAATTGTTGAAGTGTTGCTTTATGAATCATCTTGTGACAATATATATGTGTCCCTTGGTCCTTACACGTGCCCCCTAATGTGTCACTAGTTGATGATTTGTTTTTTTTTCATTTAAAAATCGGGTGGGGCCCACTTTGTAATTAACTTTAATTAATTGCTAATTCCCACTTAATAATATAATCACAATTAATTAAACCCTAATATCCAATAATATATTTTACACTAAATAAAATTTATAAACAATTTATATTCTAATTTAAAATTTGAAAATTAAAAGATTTCTATTCCGTGTCCGAGAATGATCCCGTCTTTAACTCGAGTTGATTCTGTTGCGAATAACTCGACGTATAAAAAATACGGGGTATAACATCCTCCCCCCTTTAGAATATTCGTCCTCGAATGTTGAATTGGTCCCGTAAGGTTCTATAAGAATTTTTGGGGAAGTCTCCCTTATCGTTATAACATGTAGTTTTATCAGGCAATCAATATAACCAAGTGAAGAGTTTAAGTTACCTGTAGATGTAGGGAACAAGTAGGGGTACTTATTTTTCATTCCTCCTCGGCTTCCCAGGTCATCTCTTCTCTATTGTTGTTTCGTCACAATACTTTGACGGAAGCCACGTCCTTAGTTCGCAATCTCCTAATCTGCCGATCAAGTATGGCTATAGGCTGCTCCTCCTAGGATAACTCCTCTGTCACCTGGAAATCATCTACGGGAAATACTCTGGAAGGATCGCTTATACTTTTGCGAAGCATTGACACGTGAAAGACTGGATGCACTGCTCCCAAATCAGATGGTAGGTCTAACTCGTAGGAAACCTGGCCTACTCTACGGATAATCTGATACGGCCCAATGTACCTAGGGCTTAGTTTCCCTTTCTTTCCGAATCTCATGACACCCTTCATGGGTGACACCTTTAAGAACACCCAATCACCAACCTGAAATTCTAAGTGTCGACGTCGATTATCTGCATATGATTTCTGTCGACTCTGGGCTGCTAGTAATCTCCCCTGAATAAGCCTCACTTTATCAACAGCTTGCTGGACCATATCTGGGCCTAGTAACCTAGCCTCATTGACATCAAACTAGCCAATAGGTGACCTGCACTTCCTCCCATACAAGGTCTCATACGGTGCCATCTGAATACTCGAATGGTAACTGTTACTATAGGAAAACTCAATAAGTGGCAGATGATCATCCCAGCTACCCCTGAAATCAATAATACAGGCCCGTAACATATCTCGTAGTGTCTGAATAGTACGCTCGGCCTGTCCATCAGTTTGAGGGTGAATACTGTGCTAAGACTCACTTGTGTCTATTTCGCCATACTCCTTTCCCTTTTTGTATTTACCATTTGGTTTTCTCATATCCTATTATAGGAGAGATTTCCTATCCTTTCTCCTTTGCTACTTATAGGTCACTATATCATTAGCCAATAACCCCGTTGCCAACATCGTAACCTCTAATCCAGTTTAGCCTTGCTATCCTTTATAATATCTTTTAAGTTACTCGTTATCATTTTCTTGTCGTATTTTTCCTTTTTATAAGCATTCATTATTTTAATATCGTATTTTCCCAAATCTTTACCAATAATTCTCAGCACTGTCTCAAATACCATCCTGAACTCTATCCATTGACTGTTAGCTTTCAGATCTTATTAACTTGTTTCGGCAAGAGCTCTCACCTGAAAATTAAAATATATTGTAGTCTTTATTGTTCCCATTTTATACTTGTATTTCCTTTTGTTCGCTTCCCCCTCTAAGGGTGTACCTATACCAGTATCCGTTTACATTCCGCTCTATATCCCTATCTCTAATCTCAAATTCACTCGATCCTTTCTCCTATTCACTTGGTATACTGTACCATACTCACGTCTTTCTCCATAACTTATAACTTGATTATCCATGTACAAAGCCTTAATCAAAGTCAGGAAGCGACAAGAACCTTTCAATGTATAGTACAAAATCTTATTTGATAATTTGTACTCTAGTAATGTAATCAATGTAGCAATTCACCCACGACCATATTCCACTTACTCCAATCCATAATTAAACTAGTGCCTGTAGTCATTCCAAATTTTCAATTAGGTAGCGTTTATATTCTGATGATAAGTATCTAAGATCTTGTTGTAACGTTATCTTTATCCCAACCTGTATCATATGTTTCCTTTACTAGGTTTACCATACCTTATTTATCCTTCAGGCCTACAGTCTTGTTCGTTAAGGATTTCCCTATTTCCGAGGTGAGGTCATATGCACGCAGTACCCCTTTATGTCTTATGCTCTTTTACCCCTGTCGCGTACCCAATACTGACTTCTGACTTACTCAGAATCACATCAAGTCCGTCTTAATAATGGCTTATCTTATCACCTTGTCGTCGTACTACCTTTAAGTTCGTAGCTATACATTTTCCTCTTGTTCTATACTCGTACTCAATTAATTACATCTATCTGGGGTGCTTGCTTCAGTATTCATTTCATTTCTCCAGTCCAAGTCCATCTTTTATTTTGTGCACGAGGAATTTCATGCTATTCCTGTATCCCTCAGAAAACACCATTTCTGCATAACCGCTTTTCCCATTCTTAAAACATTTTCTGTTTATTTCTATTTGTTCTTATCATCCCAGTCATTTCTGGCACTCATTCTGCCCCGTTTCTCATCTTTCTTTAATTTGGTCTTTCACAATTTTGTTGCTTATATTACCCGCCTTATTAGCCATACACGTTATAACACATCGCTATACTGTAATCCCACTCGCTTTCTTCTTATCTTCTTTCTCTTTCTGTGCTCGCTTTCACTTTCGTTACCCCTTGATCTCTATTCTGAACTTTTCCTATAGGACTTGTAGGTCTTCCTCATTCATTCTATTGCCTTTCCATTTCATATTCGCCTTTATACCTTAGCCGCATAGATCACGTCATATCCTTTTGTCACTTTCTCATCGGGTTTTACTCATTCTCGTAACAATTCTCTAAACCACCATAAGAAGGGGAATTAGACTCCGACTAGCATCATGGGGCTCCTAATGCTTGATTTACATAGTTTACCTCCAGATATGTTTTCTGGTCGTGAGCGAACCATTTAGTTCATGAATTACTTACTGTATGCTTCATACTTTTCGAATAAAAGTGAAACTTAACTGCCAGACGTTTTTGCTTTTCACACGAGCATTTTCTGAGGTAAAATGCGGCTGGAAAGTATCTGGCCCGTTCAAATGAATTCCGAACTTGCTACTCATATTTGCTTTTTCGAAATAATTTTTTTTTTCAAATAGGAATGATGCCCCTTACGGTTGACATGGAGGGTATATCTTAAAGCCTTACTCCAACATGATAAATTTACCATATCAATGTCGACCTCATATTTACTATTATTACCAATTCAATGGTTAATCTTTATGTCTCGAAGTCAGACGTACTTGCGACTTAGTCAAATCTCATCGTTACTATTGACGCGACCTTTCAAAATATTACGAGCTTACATGTCATTTTATTGTTATTTCTAAGAAAATTTTGGCAGAGTTTCCTTTGTATTTCTTACTATCTCAAAACCTGCACGCAGGAGATACCAACAATGCCTCACAGGGCCAACATACACACATATATTATTTCATATCGCAGCCGCATAGGGCTCCCCATATCAGTCACAGGATGAAAATGGCGAACTTACCTCGCGTATCCAACTCAAACTGTGCCTGTCACACTTTTCTGTTTATTTTCACTTTCAATCTTTAACTGCAGGTTTCAACCATTCCTGCCGATTCCTTTAACTTCTTCTCTGTATATTTTATAACTGGGCTTATCTACAATATATATACATTCAACCCATTTCCTTGTTATGCTTACCATAACTCATCATAATGATGGCCAGTTTGCCATTCCGTATATACAAATTATCATTATGTAACCTTGATATCCGACTTCCACATGTATGTACAACTATTTTCCATCCTAAATTTCAAAATTCCCACGGTGGTGGGAACACCTTGGTCACTGTTACCCGTAAATACTTAGTTGTTGACCTTTTTGATTTTCGCTCGCCGCTATTAGGTAACAACCTATAACAAATGCACGTACATAGGAAATTTCGATAAAGCCTCATATACCTGTAGTCGATCAGTCTCTAGTCTGATCTGGTGATCTGGAAGGTGAAGTGTTCTCCTCGTCATCGTCTGCCCACCATCTACTCGTCTGACCTTCATCGTCTTCTTCATCTGAGTCTGGGGAATGTAGATAACCGGGCAACTCCTGGTTTACCGATGACCAGGACATGGGGCTGGAATAATCTGTAACACTTACCGGGGTAGTCAGTCTGACGTGGTGCCCTGCCATAGGAGCAACTGGTATTGCTTCAGGGACCGCCTCTCTAGCTATCAAAAACTCTGGAGGAATTGTCGCTAGGTCCTCCGAGGGGTCAGTCTCGATAGAATAACTGAGTCTCCTCCTACTCGGTCCTGGAGCCTGGGGTCCCGAATTTACCCTAGGGGCCTTCTTAGCACCTCCACTGTCTGAAGCTGGCCTCTTCATCTCTCACAAATCTGCACCTACCTACAGGAAAAGAGGTCAGAAACAATCTTTCCTAGGCTCAGGCTCTATCGCACGATCTAAGACAGAAGGAAAGATAATATCCTAAATGTCCTGTAGCTTCCTGTTTATAGATGTGGTGCAAAACACACCGATAAACAAGACTGTACTAGACACGGTCTGTAGACACTCCGAGGATGAACTGCTCTGAAACCACTTTTGTCACGACCCAACCCCGTAGGCCGTGACTAGAGCCCGAGCTGGACACCTATATGTACCTGTCAAACATAATCGGACTGATACTATCAGTCCTCAATCAATCACAACGTCATAACATACGCAAGCCAACGAGGCTGCCACTGTATATATATATTATTCTTCGCAAGCCGACAAGGCTGCCACTACATATCAGAATATTACGGAAGCCGACAAGGCTGCCACTACGAAACGATGATAAATGCAAGCCGGCAAGGCTGCTACAACAGAACAATAATATATACAAGCAGGCAAGGCTGCTACAATAGAACAATAACATATGCAAGCCGGCAAGGCTGCTACAGCGCTCGAACATCCACAATGACCATATAGGCACCACTGACCACATATGAACACAACCCACATACATGTCTACAGACCTCTAAGAGTATCAACAGTAACATATGACGGGACAGGGCCCCGTCGTACCCCTGGATAAAAACATGTATATACATATCAGGAAGTCTGTACCAAAGTCTAGGCTCCGGAATGACGGAGCTCTCCAAGACAGCAGAAAGGGAATCTTAGGCTGGCGAATCACTAAAATGAGTATCTGTACCTGCGGGAAGAAAGAGGGGTCAGTATGGAATATGTACTGAGCATATAAAGCATGAAATACAGTAAAGGGGATCATAACAGAAATAGGGAGTACAGGAGACAAGGATAACATCCAGAATACCCAAACACTTGCATTTTTGAAACATAAATCATGCATGTCAGTATCATAGATCATACCTGGCCCGTTATGGGACTCGGTGACATAATCATATCATCATCATGTATATACATATAACGTGTCCCGGCCCTCTAGAGAGGGACTCAGTGAATAAAGTCATATCATCATCATGTATACATATACGTGTTCCGGCCCTCTAATGAGGGACTCGGTGAATAAAGTCATCCTTGGCGCCATAATCACATCACCATATCATCATATCATCATCTATATATATATATATATATATATATATATATATATATATATATATATATATATATATATATATAACGTGTCCCGGCCCTCTAATGAGGGACTCGGTGAACAATGCAGTGAAACTGTGCACGAAAACATGTCCTGGCCCGGGACTCAGTGAAAAACATATTGAGACAAGCACGAGTGGAGTAGTGAGCAACCATATGCAATTTAAAATATTTCCAAAGACTCAATGGAATAATCAACACGAGTTATCATTTGAAAATCAAGACAATAGTCGTATCAAATATCTTTCGAATGTCACTCGGTACCATATCAACCATCCTTCGAATGTCATCATAAAGTATATCAAGGAGCCTTAGGAATCATAGTCATAGGTCAATATAGTAAGAAACATCTTATAAAAGTCCGGACATTAGTTATCATAGATTTCCTAAGAATAGGAACTGATACATATCAACTATTATCCAACGTACAGAAAACTGAAGAGGGAGGCTCAATCACTTGGGAGTTCTAACATCAAGAAGCGAATAAGAATCATAAATCACACTCAAAACTTATGCATAGTGTTATAACCTGTATTTTGTATGTTCGGATAATTCAAGATAATTGCGAGAAGATAAGGGCAAGACTATTTTCCAAAATTATTTTAATGTATAAGTTGTTTATTAGTATGGAAATGTTGAGGAAGGCTAAAGGTAAAAAGGGAAATTCACAAGTGGTTCGTGGTAATATTAAGGAAGGCTAGGGGCAAGAAGGACATTTCACAAGAAAAAAATTCAAGAAGGTTCAAGAATGAACCACCATGGCCGTGTGGTATATGGGTCCCACCCATGGCCGTGTGTCAATATTTTTACTTGAAGGGCCTAATTATATATATACACATAAGTGGTCAAGCAAGACATATTCATCTTTGAATTAAGAAGCTTGTAGAAGAAAAAAAAAAAGAAAGAAAGAAAGAAAGAGAGATAGAAGCCATTCGGCCTTGGCTTCCAAAATTGAACCATGGAAAATTGATCAAGAAAAATTATTTTCTTCTAGCATTTCAACCAAGTGGAACGTCCCTAACAACATGGAGGAGTGGTTGGAGCAATCAAATCATTCATTTGTACAATATATACCGCTAGCCGAATGAAGAGATAAGTGGAGAAAGGTTTGTGTTCAATCTTCTTTTACATGTGTTATGGGTGATTTGTACATTTTGTAGTGTGTAGAAATGAATGAAAATCATGAATTTGGTGTGTTGGGGTGTTGGCCGTGTATATGTTATGTTGTGTAGGAATGATGAACTAATTTTTATTTAGTATTTTATTGTTGTAGTTGTGGATTCCATGATGAAAATGAAGGTTTGGTGACTTGAAATGAAGTTGTAATCGTTGTGGGATTGTGGTAGAAGCTAATGTGATTTTAATATAGTTTCTTGTAATTATGAGAATGAAGTTGTTAATGCATAGACTATTGTTATAGTTCATGAATTTGGAAGGAAAGAATGTGTTGTTGTTGGTTATGTTGAGTTGAGAAGGGTTCGGGTGGTAGGTATAATTTATGAATTTGAAAGAAGGAAATATGTTGTTATTGTTCTTGTTGAATTTGGAAGGTTTCGGGTGAAGTGGTATGTTGGTTGGGCTGTTTGAACATTATGTGAATTGTTTGAAAGTTCTTGAACCATGTTAGAATATATTTTGGATTGATTGTTGAAATTGTTAGTATGATTGTTGGTATTGTTGTTGATAATTTGGCCGAGTTGAATTCTCGGATTGTTGTTGATAGATTGGCCGAGTTAGATTCTCGGGGATGGTGTATTTACAGGGGAAATGCTGCCGAAATTTCGGTAGAATATAAATGAACTCATTTGAAAGACTAAGACAAGGATATGACGACGAGTCTAATGATTTTGTCGATTCTCTTGAATGTAGACTAGCAAGCTTGGACAATTAAGCGTAGCTAATAGGGCGTGGAACAGGTATGTAAGGCTTACCCTTTCTTTCTTTTGGCATGATCCTTATGAAACGAGCAGATGACGTATATGTATGATTTCAAAGAAACTTCTACTCTTAGAGCCACTAGGATGGCTAACGTTCTTGATTTTCATAAGCTATTTCATATGGTTTTGATGCATATCTATGATGTCCGAAGATCAATGTGATATGTTTCCGAATGGCATTCGAAAGATAATTGATATGACTAAAGTCTTGATTTTCAAATGCTAGCACGTTCGATTATTCCATTGAGTCTTTGATATATTTTGATACGTACATATGGTTCCAGAAGCTTTATTTGATTTGATCCATAACGATATCCGAAAGGTACTTGATATGATTGTTGCTTTGATTTTCCAAAAATGGCTTCCGAAACGTTCATAGAAGGTTCTGTACTTAAACGTCCATAACTTTTTCATACTAACTCGGATCGACTTGAAACGTGTTTATGACTCTCAAGTGTCGATTTGCGTTCCTACCTATCGAGTCTTGATTTATGTGCATATAGTTTCTCACTACTCTGCTCGTGGATGCCTCAATATGTCCTTCACTGAGCCCGGGCCAGGATACGTTCTCGTGCGTACTCCACTGCATTGTTCACCGAGTCCCTCTCACTTGCGGGTCGGGACACGTTATATGTATATGTATATGTATATGATGATATGATGATACGGGGATGGCGGCAAAGATGGCATATGATGACTTCATTCACCGAGACCCGCAATAGAGGGCCTGGGACACGTTATGTATATATGGTACATGATGTTAACATGCATGATTCTATCCACCGAGTCCCTCAATAGAGGGCCGGGACACGTTATATATACACATGATATATGATGTTGACATGCATGACCTTATCCACCGAGTCCCTCACTTGAGGGTCGGGACACGTTACGCATATATGATATATGATGTGGACATGTATGATTTTATCCACCGAGTCCCTCACTGGAGGGCCGGGACACGTTATCTGTATACATGATATATGATGTGGATATGCATGATTTTCATTCAAAAAGGCAAGTGTATTGATGTTTTTAAAGTCATATTTGTTCTGGTAAATCTTTGTCTCAGCTATGATTCTCTTTTTTGTATTCCATGCCTTACATGCTCAGTACATATTCCATACTGACCCCATTTCTTCGGGGGTTGCGTTTCATGTCACGCAGGTACACCCAGATGAATAGAAGACTTGCTAGAAGGTGTTCCAGCGGAAATGGCAAGCTCCATCTGCTCCTGGAGTGTTTCCGAGTCAGAGTATATGTGCTATGATTCCTGATTGATGTTAGAAACTTTGCAGACAGAGTCGTGGATATAGAATGTTAGTTTTGTAAGTGGCTCCATCAGCCGATGTGTCATTCTGTGTTATGTGATAAGTTCCATATGATTACATCTTTTGTTTGAATTGAGAACACGAAAAAAAACATTTCTGAAGGCTCTCATTATGTATTTCATTTTATTTGATTTAAGAGTTCAAAGAGACTATGTGTGTAATAAGACTCAGCGGGGTCGCTCGGCTCCGAATATGGCGTCGGGTGCCCATCACACCCTGGTAAGGTTAGGGTGTGACAAATAGGATTACCCCAAAGTTCATATCATTCATCGCTTAGGTCTAAGACATGCCAAAAGAAAGAAGGTACAACTTTACATACCTGCTAGCGACTATTCGTAAATCCGTTCACCTCGTCGCTCTTTTAGCCTATTTAATAAAAGAGTAACGTTATCGTTAGTAGCTATACTTTCTAGTTCACAAATCTATAGCCCATTGTTTATAGGACTTATCCTTTAGCTTACACAACCTCGTTTAGGGTTTTCTATTAGTTAAAGACTTAACGAAAATCGGGCAGCACTTCCCCTATATATTCGCCTATCCTGAATTTTCAATTACTCTCTTGTTAACACAGAAATACCAACAACAACATATGGACATAATCATGTCTTCAATTCTTTCAATTCCATAAGGATAACAACATGTTCATATCAACACAACTTTAACCTTATATCTAATTCCTTCATTCTTTTCCCATATAATTTATGATAACAACAACCATATTGTCTCTTAAAAATCAATTTACCATTCCAATTAAAGCATCCCTCCACACGGCTCAATTTACATTTCAACATCAACATCTACAACTTCTTACACTCATCACACATTTACAAATTTATACAAGTTTAATCACCTCCAAAACGTGTATAAAAAAAAAAAAAATCTTACCTTAATAAACTTGGATCCTTAACCTTGCTAATCACTTGGATGTTACAACAATTTTACACTTCCAATCCCTCTCTTCCTCAAGCTATTTCTCGGCTAAAATTGCTCCATGGCCGAATGCTCCTTCACTTTAATTTTTCTCCAATTTCAATTTGAATTGTTGAAGTGTTGCTTTGTGAATCATCTTGTGACAATATATATGTGTCCCTTGGTCCTTACACGTGCCCCCTAATGTGTCACTAGTTGATGATTTTTTTTTCATTTAAAAATCGGGTGGGGCCCACTTTGTAATTAACTTTAATTAATTTAATTAATTACTAATTCCCACTTAATAATCTAATCACAATTAATTAAACCCTAATCTCCAATAATATATTTTACACTAAATAAAATTTATAAACAATTTATATTCTAATTTAAAATTTTAAAATTAAAAGATTTCTATTCCGTGTCCGAGAATGATCCCGTCTTTAACTCGAGTCGACGTATAAAAAATACGGGGTATAACACAACGTCTCACAGATCGGCCTTATACTTCGCTAAAAAATCATCTGGGATTTGTAATTTAGAGGGACGAGGAGGTGATATAATCTTGAAGAACTGTGGGTCCACCCCCACTTGTCGTCGATGCTTTACCATTTTTGCCGACTCACGGCCCTTCTTCTTCTTCTTGCTTTTGGGTGTCACCTTATTCTACTGTCTTTAGTCAATACACTCCCGTAGGGTTCA
The DNA here is from genome assembly GCF_019175385.1 of Lycium barbarum. NCBI lineage: Eukaryota > Viridiplantae > Streptophyta > Magnoliopsida > Solanales > Solanaceae > Lycium > Lycium barbarum. The sequence continues at coordinate 83,663,797 of NC_083347.1, forward strand.
TCATTTCGACCTTCACACTAGTATCCTCTTTATTTGTTCCCACCTCCCTTTTTGGGTTCACTCGTACTTGTAAATCTTGAAGTCGCGTACTCCTGACTACACTACGTCTTATTCATACCGTTCCCCACAATCTATGGCTATAACAGTTCATGTGTGAAGCCTTAGCGTACTCACCTTACAATCTTGTAACCAAATAATGCACCCGTTATAGTAACCCGAACAAACATGTATTTTACTTGGCTCATCCAGTAGTTACGAGTCTATATCTGAATCTGCTCCGATTAACAACTTCCTGCCCCATAGGGATGCTTACATTAGTAGTAGGTCTAGCTATCCATGCCACCAATCTAATGTCACTTGCCCTCTTCTTCGGCGCTCGAAATTTGCTTGTAACGCCATCCTCGTTTCTTTAGGGCTTAGGTATCTTACGCCGCTAATGCGCCCCATGCCCCCTATTCTTTTACTCCGATTTGCACTTGCCGCCGATTTCATAACCATGTTGTACCACTATCGTTATTAATTATGACTCTGCTCCATTGATTCATCGTCATACCGTTAACTCATAACTCATGATCATCTTTCCTCTTCAACTCTTTACTTCATATACTTCACTCGTTCTAACTTGATATAGGACCATCGTAGGAAATACCTTCTCCTTTGATTACCACACAACTATTCCTTAGGTACGCATACTTCGTATATTTGCTTTTTGCTATATTTTCGCCCTTATTCCTTCCTGCTCGACTTATCTCATTTCCTCCCGTCTTATATTCGATCCTCGACTCTTCGTATGAGGAACCATATTCTTAACTTAGTACCGCTTTGTCCTTTAGGATATATCTCCTTTGTCAATCCATCCCTTGCTGCCAAAACTGACTCTGTTCGTTCTGATCATCCCCTCTCACTCCTATCACGTTGACCCTCCTCCTACTAATTGTCCTACTTTCCTTATTTATCCTTACTGTAGTCTTGATCTTTTACACCCAACTAAAGATATCATCCATACTCTTAATTATGCCAATCACGGCTACTGCTACTCCGCTATATCACTTTACTATGATTCTCTTTTCAGGTTGACTTCTCCTTTTTTGCTGGCTATCATCTCGGTCATTGAGGAATTCCTGCGCTGAACTTTCCCTAACAAGGTCCTTCAAGCTTTCTCATCTACTGCTCCCTAGTTCGCTTGCTGGTTTCACTCCTATATTCATATAAAGCTTAACATACCCTTAGGCGTCTCCTCGCTATACTTTACATTACAATTCTTGTTACGTGCTTATTATATCCAGATCATAATCTACCCTATGGAGTAACACTTCTTGATCTCATCCGCAAGCCTGCTTATAACATAGGATAGCCTCATGAAGCAGGCATACTCAACCTGTTATCCTTTTTTTAGTCAGTCACATTACATTTACTATATGGATTATTTGCCCACGTATTCGCATTAATCATAAAAGGGTGCTAACAATATACCTGGAGAAATATCAGGGGAAGACTCAGGATCCGGTCGTTCGACTAATGCCTGGATATGTTGCTGGTATCCACTTGGACTGGGCGTTCTTCGGTCTCTACCACTGCTTACTAGCATCTGTGGCCCTGGCATTGGAGGGCGTGCCGATGATGAAGAGTCAGTCACCACTCCCGTAGTCCGAACCTCACCTTTATCACGTAGCGATGGACAATTACGCTTTAAATGGTCTGGCCGAGCACAGGCATAACAAAAATCCGTGCCCCAGCGACACGGTCCCCGATGTAACCTGCGACACTGAGTACATCGCGGCACCGAGGATCTCTTCTGGCCAGAACCACTCCGAATCCGAGGACTAGAAACTCTGAGACTCTGGGGTGACCTTGAATAAGTAGGTCCATCAAGCCTGGGTCTAGGAAACTGCAGAGGAACACCTCTAAACTCATGATCAGTCCCTAAAGAATTAGCTCCCTTTCTCCAACCCCTGTTATCGTAGCCCGCATCCTGCCGCTGAGCCTGAGCGGCTACCAACTGAGTCAATAAAAGAATAGCCTGTCTCATCTCTTGGCCCGCGGTATCTTGCGAAGGAACGGGGGGGTGGGGGGGTAGGGGGGTGGGGGGTGGGGTGCTGGAGCTAAGGTCGAGGCTCTCCTCCGATCCTCAAAAGTGGGCGAACTATGGGAAAACCGAGGTGGGGCCTTATCCTGGGGTTCGGCCTCCTCCATATCTATAGACGGCTCTCGATCAAGCCCTTCTTCAACCACCATCTTGCCCTTCTGGGCCGCCATAGCTTTTCCTCTTATCAGCTTTGCTGAAATTATAACGCATCGTTAGGGGAGGGATAGTCTTATAACACAGCTCTATCGCACGATCTATTAAGAAGAATGATGGTCATCTTTCCTAAATTCCCGGTAGCCTCCTGTTTATAGATGTGGTGCACAACACACCGATAAACAAGACTCTACTAGACACGGCTCGTAGACACTTCCTAGGATGAACTGCTCTGATACCACTTCTGTCACGACCCAGCTGGGGGCCGTGGCGGGTACCCGGGGCTAACCACCGAGCACCGCTCGTGCTATCATTTCCCTAACCCATTTAACAATCATTCATCTATTCCTTGTTAACCTTAAAAAGGATCTGGTTTTCCTTACAGAATATAATGCTCTAATACAAGAACATTTTTCAATATACTTATACACATAAATACTATCCACGTCATGGAACCACATAGCCCATATCGAGTATCTATGAGCCTCTATTGGATGACATATACCAATATACACAAAGGATCAACCGAATAGCACCTCCGGGATAGTGGAGTGCTCCTGTAAATCCGCAGATGGCTCCTACGGATCTGCACCGTCTCCCTGTGGGCATGAGCACAGCATAAAAAAAAAAGGATGTCAGTACGAGCATTGTACTGAGTATGTAAGGCATGCATCAAGAAATAAAGAAGAGAATAAGAAGATAAAGTGAATACGAGAAGATAACCAGTAACTGCTTGCCTCTTAAGGCGGATTCATGCATGCATACTCATAAACATCATATCGTGTATTGCAGCGGAACGTGCAGCCTGATCCATTACCTATATATCCCGCGTCCGGGCATCCTACGTCCGGGATGAGATCATAATGTGCTAGCTGACCAGGTGGCTATGCTTCTATAGCGCCTCACCTTTCCCCATATCCCCTGTATACATATACATATCATTTACTTATATAATATACATAGCATGCATGAGAGCCCAAGGAAAAGCTATGGCTCTATCGGAGTGACGTAAGGTCGGTAACCTCCGATTTTATTATGGATTAATCATGATCGTCATGTCTCACCTTGAAGGAACAATTAATATAAGGTGGGACTATCCATGAAGAATACAGATATGAACAATAACGTCAAGAGGAACATAAAATAGGGTCGTAATCTTATAAGAAGTCAATCCATATAGTTTTGGAATTTTAAAGAAAATGTAGTCATCATCCATGAATAAAATCGAGAAGTCAATAGATGGCTCAACATTCTCATGTCGTCTTTGAAATCGTAAACTTGGGACCTTCAAACATAAAATCGTTCTCATCATAATGATATTCTCATTTTTGACATCATCGGTGTCATGGAAGAACATATCCATCATTTTTATCATAAGAGCTCACATAATCACAAACTTTGGTTTGGAGAATACGAATATCTTGGGAAACACTTATGGATTATCAGGAAGGAAATCATACCCTGGGATCTTAGACTTTTTAACTGTTGATAACAGGGGAAATATGGAAACAGTTATGAAGTCATAACCGAGGGATCATGCCTTGAAAGAGAGGACGAGCCTCACATACCTTGGACATTTACCATTCTTATCGCTCGTTCGTTTCCCTTATGATGCGCTCGTGTATACCTTCAAGAGAGTTCATGCCGTCGTTAGTTAAGCAATTATAAGAACGGACTTCTATTTCTAGGGAAAATTGGGCAGCATTTCCTTTGTTTTTACTACGTTTCCCATATTCTATTTCAGCTCCCAAACATTCACAACAATAATCACAATATAGAAACCAACAATCATCGTTTATATACATTTAGCAAAACCCACCAATTTCCTCCAATTTCTCCACATTTAGTAGTTTTAGCCTATCATCACATCTCCTCATACATCACACTTATCCCATGGTCTAAACTTTATTTATAATGTATTCATGATCACAACATATCAAGATTCATGATTTCCATCCAACTTCCATTCAATTGTGACACTACTCATCCTTTTAAAAACTCATTTTCCATGTTTTTCTACAATCCAAGCATCTTAGCTTTCCAATACCTTAAACAACATAGTAAAATCATGAAAAATACCTTATATGATGGTGGAACAAGCTTTGAATGGAATTCTTCCTCTTGCACCAAAGTTTCACTTCGCCTCCTTAGGGTTTTCTTGAAGAAGATGAATCCTACTTGAGTTTCATATGCTTTGCTCCATGGATTTTTATGTTGTTGATCATCAATTCCCCTTGAATATTTCTTATGGATGAATGTTAGAGTATTCTCTAGAGGGTTGTTGAAGTGGAGAGTGGGAATGAAATAAAAATAAAGTGAAAAGGGGCCCTTATATTTAAAATTGAAATCTGGCTGAGGGACTTTATACGGACCAACATACGGTCCGTATAATTTTTACTGACCGTATGTTGGACCGTAAATTTGGTCCAGAATGTTATCTTCATCTTGTCCAATTATACGGTCCAACATACGGCCAGTATAATTTATACGGACCGTATAATGCCAACTGAAGTGACTTCCGTTCTCGTCGACTTGTTTGTCCTCCGGTCTTTATGGAACCTTCTTAATAATTGTTTAGCACTTCAATACCAATCTAAGGGACGTTATTACTTAAGAAATCATTATGCCCTCGTTAACTCGTTGCTCGAAATTCTTGTCCGATATACAACTTGCGACTCGCTTTCCCTTAATAACTTTCGTTCCTCATCTCGGAAGTCTTTGAGAATCTTAATTAGGGCCATTTACACCCTTATTTCTCGCCAAAACATCGTATGTGTTATGCCCTTTGCTCACCTATTCACTGTACACGTACGGAGAATTTTCAAGGTGTAACAGAAGGGACTAGCCTCGCATACCTTTTTATTTAGCTACTCTATCGCTTGAACGTTCCTCTCCAATATTCATGTTTCTACCTTCAAGAGAGTTCATACTCATATTAGATAATCGATAACATAAGCGTGTTTGAACTAAAGCTAGAGAAAATTGAGCAGCATCTCCTTTGTTTCTACTACTTTCTCCATATAATATGTCAACTCCGAAACGTCAATAATAACATTCATAATATCATCATCAATAACTTTTGTCAAATTCATCATTATCCGATCCCCACAATTTCCTCTCAAGGTCATCTATAATCATGATCATAATACAACATTACATTCATTCTCATCTAATGTTTCTATCATGCCCTTAACATCATTCATAATGTAATTACGATCACAACATATCAATATTCATGATTCACTCCAAGTACTACTCAAAAGTGACACTATTCTTACATTCATGACCCATTTTCTATATCCTTCTACAATCCAAGTGTTTCAACTTTACAATACCTTAAACAATACGTAAATACCATAAAACATACCTTAGAAAGTGAAAGAATAAGCCTTGAGTGGAAATACTCTTCTTGCACCCAAAACCCTAGTTCACTTCCATTGGAATTTCTTTGTTTAGATGAGCTTCAATAAGTTTCTTACACTTGATTTTGTTGGTTTGATGAAGTGGATCATCAATTTCTCTTGGGTTCTTGTGGGTGAAGAGTGGAGAGCTTTCTAAAGTATTCTTGAAGTGTAGAGTGAGGAAATGAAATGAAATGAAATAAATGAAATTGAGGTCCCTTATATCAACTTAAAAATCTGCCCGACTCGGTTATACGGACCAACATACGGTCCGTATCTTTTATATGGACCGTATGTCTGGCAGTGGTCCAGTGAAGGTCCCCATTCTGGGCAGAACATACGGCCTAACATACGGCCAGCATGTTTTATATGGTCCGTATGTTGGACCGTATAATGCCCAGCTTCCCGGAACTCGTTCTCGTCGACTCGTTTGATCTCCAATCCTTATGGAACCGTCTTGACACTTGTTTAGCACTTCATTATCAATCTAAGGGACATTATAACTCTTCTCCAAAACATCATTAAGCCATCATTAATTCGATACTTGTAAATCTTGCCCAACACACAACCTATACCTTGCTTTCCTTAACAACTTCCGTCTCCTACCTCACATGTCTTTGGAATCTCATTTAGAACCATCAATTGTTATTTATTACTTATCAAAACATTGTATACGTCGTGCCCTTCGTTAGTCTATTCACTGTACGTCAACGGGAAATTTTCGGGGTGTAACAGTGTTTCCACCCAAGGTTCATTCCTACACCATCTAAGGTAAGTTTTATGGTATTTCCATGTTGTTTAAGGTATTGAAAAGTTTAAACACTTGGATTGTAGAAGGATATATAAAATGGGTCATGAATATGGGAATAGTGTCATTTTTTAGTAATAGCTTGGATTGAGTCATGATTCTTGATGTGTTGTGATTATGGTTATGTTATAAATGATGTTAAGAACATGGGATAGACATTGTATATGAATGAATGTAATCGTGTGCTATGACCATGGATATGGATGATTGGAAGTGAATCGAGAAGTAAGGATAATATATGTGAATAAAGAGTATGGTTATGATATTGTGAATATTATTATAAATGTTTGGGAGTTGATATACAATATGGGGAAGGTTGTAAAAACAAAGGAAATGCTGCCTAATTTTCTCTAGCTTTAGTAAGCACGTTCATATAATCGATTAGCTAATGTGAATGCGAATTCTCTTGAAGGTAGAAACGTGAGCATTGAAGGAGAAAAATCAAGCGATGGAAATTGTTAAACGAAAGAGGTATGTAAGGCTAGTCCTTTCTTTCTAAGGCATGACTCCCATGGCATGAATCTTCCTATCTTTCCATGATTTTCCTACATATCGGAAATTATGAGTCTACGAGTATAAAGAGCTTCATACAAGATAAAGAAAAGAGATACGTTACGAGCATGACAATACCGATGATGAATCTAAGTCTAGAAGTCCTAAAGCTCATGATATGACATTCCTACGAAGTTAATGATCCTTATATGATTCCTATGATATTATTTCCCTACCTCTCCTTGACTTTCTTACATTCCGGGAACTATGAGTCAACATTGATAAAGAGCTTCTTATGCGATAAAGATGAGAAATATGTCATGAATACGATAATAATGATGATAAGTTTAAGCCTAGAGATTCTAAAGCAAGATATGATGTCTATGAAGTTAATGATCCTATTTACGATCCCTTGATGTTGTTCATGGTGTACACTCACCTTAAAATGTTAGTTCCTTCAAGGTGAGATATGATGAATATGATCACTCCATAATGTAATCGCGGGTTCTCGACCTTATGTCACCCCGATATTGTTATAGATTGTCTATAAGCTCTAATGCATGTCCTATGACCAATGTCCCGAAATATTACGAGTCTATGTTCATAGAGGATTTCATATGAGATAAAGGTAAGAGATATGCCATAGATACGATGATGGTAATGATGAGCCTATGTTTAGAGATTATAAAGTCTATCATACGATATTTTTACGAAGTTCATGCTACGAATATGATATGATTTTCATAGATTGTCATTAAATTCAAATGCATGCTCTATGAAAAGTTATGATAAGCTTATGAGATGTATATGATGATAAAAGATTTCCATAGTGATGCTGATAATGACAACGACGATAATAGTGATAATGATAATGATGACGATGTTAATAGTGATAATGATAATGATGACGATGATAATAGTGATGACGCTAAAGATGTTTATGGGCTTTTATGTATATGTGCCTATGTATGGCTATTATGAAACCCCGAGCTTATATGGCCGGGTATATATATATATATATATATATATATATATATATATATATATATATATATATATATATATATATATATATGTATAATGCGCGCGTACCACTGCAGTTGGGTACGTATAACACTGAGCCTTGGTAGGGCCAGGTACGGATACCACTGAGCCTTGGTATGGCCAGGTACGAACAACACTGAGCCTTGGTAGGGCTAGGTACGCATAAGACATAGCTTTATTATAGCTGGGTACGTAAGACACCGAACCTATATGGTCGGGTATGATACTACTATGTATTCAAATGTATGAAAAGCCCGGAGGACTTGTATGCGATACTGTCGAGCCACTACGTGTCCGAATACGGATAATATTTAATGTGTATGAGCAGATACGGTACTATGATATATATGATACGATGATATATGCGCTATGATGATACATGTACTATGATTATATATGATATAGGCATGAAAGGTATCCACCCTTAAAAGTTACGCAGGTTATATCTTCATCTTATGTCTTATGATTTCTCCATTATTTCATTTAATTCATGCCTTACATACTCAGTACACTATTCGTACTGACGTCCGTTTTCTTTGGACGCTGTGTTCATGCCCACAGGTAGACAGGGAGGCGACCCAGATTTATAGAAGTCGATAAACACACTTTTGATGTCTATATTTTCTTATTCTAATTCTAATACAAGTGTCACGCCTCAAATATGGTGTGGCGTAACCGACACTCGATGCCAACCAGGCCCGAGCGAACCACTCTATGTCTCAAACTCTGGGGAAGTAAACCCCCAGCTTAAACTGATAATGCCTACCTGCACATAGACAATACCAAAAACCGCAATCTGGATATACATAAATACTGACTGTCTCTTCCGAAGTGGTATACGCACACCAATATATATATATATACGCACACCAATATATATATATATACGCACACCAATATATATATATATATATATATATATATATATATATATATATATATATACACAAATGAGCCAGCCGACAAGGCTGCTATGATCGTACAAAGCCAACAGTAGCCAAACAGACCTATACAAGCCGGCAAGGCTATCCCACAGATATACTATGTACATGACTCGTCTACAAGCCACTAGGAGGATGTGACTGTACCATACAATCTGAAATAAAACAGGAGAGACTCCAACGACCTGGCAACTCCGAACAAAATGGGAGCTCACCAATCAGCTGATGTCAACTCCGGCCTACTGGGGAGGTCTATCAATCTGTCGATCCGTACCTGCAGGCATGAATGCAGCGCCCCCAGCAAAAGGGACGTCAGTACAAACAATGTACCGAGTATGTAAGGCAAGATAACCACTGAAATGAAATAACAAGCTGTGCTCTGAATATCTCAAGAAAGCATCTGGAGATACTCTACCTAGGTTGCCTCTCATCTGAGGCAAGATAACATAATTTATAGATATAACTCCGTGACTCGAAGGTCAGACATAGATGACTCCATGACTCATAGGCCAGGTATAATCAACTCCATGACCCGTAGGTCAGGTATAATCAACCATATGACCCTTAGGTCAGGTATGCGTATCTCCGTGGCCCGTCGGTCAGGAAACAACTCCATGACCCGTAGGCCAGGCGATAACTCCATGACCCGTAGGCTAGGCGTATTCATATAATGATAACTCGAAGGCAACATGAAAGCCTATAAACAACATATACACTAGTTATACCTTCTATCATTCTATCATCTTATATAACTTGACTATTCTTATACCCGTCCTTAACTTAAGAGATTTATCGCAATAGGGTTATGGTAACCCGAATATAATCTTCATGAATAGCACATCTTGGTGTGAATAGTCAAAGGTGGCTCAATAGTAGAAATCATGCCAATGAAAAGAAGGGATAACCTTAACATACATTTTCAATCGCCTTAACTTTAATACTCAACATTGTCCTCCCAGGCTCGTAAATCTATATTCAAGAAAATTTATACTATTGTTAGACTCATCTTCATAGGCCTGTCTTAAGCCCTCAAACTAACTCTTTCTAGAATCTACCGAAATTTCGGCAGCATCTCCCCTGTTTTTATGCCTAGGCCGAAATCTCAATTCGACAACCAACAACAACAACAACAACCAGCATCAATCATAATATTCACAATACCAAAATACTCCATAACCACCCTATATGGGGTTTCCCATATCTCTAGCAACAAAACTATTATACGGCTTTTTGACAGTTCTATCTCCGTAAATAAACCAAGAACAACGATACTAAGGAAAGATTCATACCTTATTCTTATTAAAACGACGATATCTCTGATGTTCACCTTGAATTCACGTCAAATTCCACCGCAAAACGATACTATAGTCACAACTATGCACCACCCAAGCCTTAATTAGTTAAAATCAGTCAAATCCCTCACCTTTTATGACAAAAATGCCCTTATATGTTGCTGAACTCTAGGATCTGTTTTTAGGGTGAAACAATGAGTTTTTGGTCCTTATATAGGTGGGTAAAGTCAGGTCGGGTCACTGTAGTTACTGTAGCACGCGTTTTTGCTCTGTCAGCCTAACTTGTAACGTCCATAATTCTCTACTCCGATGTCATATTGACGAGCAGTTTATTGCATTGGAAACTAGACTCGACGATCTTCATTTTAGGCTTTTGAAACACCTTAAAATCCTAATATACTAGGAAATATACCCCTCCAAAGTTGACCCAAAATTCTGTCAACTTTTTTTTTTCTTCCAAATTTTCAACAAACTTATTTTCTTCGATTTGCTTGATCCCGGAACCTTTAGACTCTTGCTTAACACTTTTTAAGAGTGTTCATTAATCTTATAAGGGTTTCATGACCTGTCCGGGATTACGTTAATTTACTTACAACGTAAGCGACGAGCAATTTTCTTCGAGCTGTAACATTCCTCTCCCCTTAGAAACATTCGTCCTCGAATGTTAAACTCTTAGGATTTCTACAAACAATTTGCCAGAGTTTCCCCTGTATTTGTACCACTACCATCCTGTCACAACAACCCAAAATATACGGTGCCTCACAAGGATATACAACAATGACAACAATGGCCCCACACAACCAAGGAACCATAAGAAGGAAAGCGTTACGCACCTGAAGACAAGGACGTCTCTGTCTGCATCTCTTCTGGAGTGGAAACAAGTGTGGATACCTGGACTTCATATCTTCCCCAGCCTCTCAAGTCATTTCTTCTCTATTATTATTTCTCCAAAGAACTTTCACTGAGGCTATATCTTTAGTTCTTAGCCTCCGAACTTGTCTGTCCAGGATTGCAATAGGAACCTCTTCATATGATAGTTTCTCGGTAACCTGAACATCGTCGATGGGCACAACTCTCGAAGGATCTCCAACACACTTACGGAGCATGGATACATAGAAGATTGGTTGTACGGACTCTAAGTTGGAAGGTAGATCCAACTCTTAAGCTACCTTGCCCACTCTACGAACAATCCTATAAGGGCCAATATATCGAGGGCTAAGCTTACCCTTTTTACCAAATCTCATGACGCCTTTCATCGGCGACACCTTTAGGAATGCCCAATCATTAACTTGGAACTCCAAGTATAGTCGGCGATTATCCGCGTAAGACTTCTGTCGACTTTGGGCTGTTAATAATCAATCTCGAATAAGCTTAGCTTTATCCACTGCTTGCTGGATTAAGTCTGGCCCTACTAATTTCGTCTCTCCCACTTCAAACCATCCAATTGGTGATCTGCACTTCCGCCCATATAAAGCTTCATACGGGGCCATCTGAATACTAGAGTGGTAACTATTGTTGTATGCAAACTCAATAAGAGGCAAGTGATCATCCCAATTTCCCCCAAAATCTAGCACACATGCCCTTAACATATCTTCAAGGGTTTGAATGGTACGTTCAGCCTGTCCGTCTGTCTGGGGGTGAAAATGTTGTGCTAAGATTCACCTGAGTCCCCAAACCCTCTTGGAAAGATCTCCAAAAATTAGCCGCAAACTGTGTACCCCTATCAGAAATAATGGATACAGGAACACCATGAAGTCAGACTATCTCCTTAACATAAAGCTTTGCATAATCCTCGGCGGTGTAAGTAGTCCTGACAGGTAGAAAATGTGCTGATTTTGTCAATCTATCAACAATTACCCATATAGAATTAAACTTACGCTGAGATCGGGGTAAGCCTGAGTTGAAATCCATATTAACTACTTCCCACTTCCAAGTTGGGATCTCCATAGCCTGTAATAATCCGCCGGGCTTCTGATGTTCAATTTTCACCTGTTGACAGTTAGGACACTGGGTCACGAACTCCACTATATCCTTCTTCATTCCATCCCACCAATAAACTTCTTTAATGTCACGGTACATCTTTGTTGACCCAGGATGGATAGAATAGCGGGAGCAATGAGCCTCCACCATAATCTTCTGACGTAACCCCGCAACATCGGGAACACACAACCTACCTCGATACCTGGGGACTCCCTCTCTAGTAAGCTCGAATGGTGATTTCTCCTTTTGCGGAGTTGTATCCTTGTAATGGGTCAATGAAGGGTCTTCATACTGGAGCCTTTTCACCTCGGCTACTAAGGATGATGTTGCTATAGTCTGAATAGTAACTCCGGCATCCCCTGAATCTATAACTCTGACCCCCAGGTGGGATAGCTGAAGAAGCTCATGAGCCAGCTCCCTTCTTCCAGCTCGTAGAAATGCTAAGCTACCCATAGATTTGCGGCTGAGGGCATCTGCTACCACATTCGCCTTCCCTGGGTGGTACAAAATATCAACATCGTAGTCCTTCAGCAGTTCTAACCCCCGCCTTTGCCGCAAGTTTAGCTCATTCTGCTTGAAGATGTACTGAAGACTTTTATGATCTGTATAGATATCGACATGAACGCCATATAAGTAATGTCTCTAGATTTTAAGTGCATGAATCACGGCTGCTAACTCTAGGTCGTGAGTTGGATAGTTCTTCTCGTGCTTCCTGAGCTGTCTAGAAGCGTAAGGAATCACCTTGCCGTGCTGCATCAATACACAACCCAATCCGACCCTCGAAGCATCACAATAGACCACATAGCCCTCGGATCCCTCTGGAAGTGCTAGAACTGGTGCTGAAGTCAACCTATCCTTCAATTCTTGAAAACTCCGCTCGTAAGCATCCGTCCATTGGAACTTGGCTGCCTTCTGAGTCAACTTCATCAACGGGGCAGAAAGAGAAGACAAGACCTCTACAGATCTTCTATAATACCCTGCTAAACCCAGAAAACTACGAACTTTCGTCGGCGTCATAGGTCGAGGCCAAGTCCTCACAGCCTTTATCTTCTGAATATCCACTTTGATTCCTTTATCTGAAACAATATGCCCTAGAAAAGCCACAGAGTTTAGCCAAAATTCACACTTGGAGAATTTTGCATACAACTTCTGCCCCTGAAGGACTCTGAGTACTGCACGCAGATGATCTTCACGCTCAGTCTCCGATTGGGAATAAACCAGAATGTCATCTATAAACACGATCATAAACAGGCCCAGGAAGGATCTGAATACACGGTTCATCAAGTCCATGAATATAGCTGGAGCATTAGTTAACCCAAAAGACATAACAAGGAACTCGAAATGACCATATCTAGTCCTAAATGCTGTCTTCGGAATGTCCTTCCCTTTGATTCTGACCTGGTGGTATCCCGATCTCAAGTCTATCTTTGAGAAATATCAAGCACCCTGCAGTTGATCAAATAAATCATCTATCCTCAGAAGTGGGTAATTATTCTTAATCGTCACCTTATTCAACTGTCTATAGTCGATACACATCCGTAGCGAACCGTCCTTCTTTCTTACGAACAATACTAGGGCTCCCCACGGTGATGTACTAGGTCTGATGAAGCCTTTCTCCAATAGATCCTTCAACTACTCCTTCAACTCAGTAGAGGCCATCCTATAAGGAGGGATAGATATCGGCTGAGTATCCGGTAGTACATCTATAGCGAAGTCAATTTCTCGCTCTGGCGGGAGACGTCGAAGCTCATCTGGGAACACGTCCGGGAACTCATTAATTACAGGAATGGACTGAAGGGTTGGCGGTTTTGCTTCTGTATCCTGGACTTGAACTATATGATAGATATATCCCTTCGAAATCATCTTCTTCGCCTTAAGATACAAAATAAATCTACCTTTCGGCGAAGCCGTATTGCCCTTCCATTCCAAAGCTGTTTCCCCCGGAAAATTGAACGTGACAGTCTTTGTCCAACACCCCACATTAGCGTAAATAGAAGCTAACCAATCCATTCCCATAATAACGTGAAAGTAAACCATCTGTAACTTTATAAGATCTGCTGTGGTCTGATGACCACGACTACAGAATAACCATGATAAATCTTTCTAGCAATAACAGGCTCACCAACAGGTGTAGAAACGGAAAATGGTTCCTTCAACAATTCAGGCACTATACTGAATTTTCCCGCAATAAATGGAGTGACATAGGACAAATTGGTGAGGACTCCAAGTCCTGTCACAACATCTGGTGAGGACTCCAAGTCCTGATGACCTGCCAAAGCATAAATGCGGTTTTGAGCACCGCCTGCACCAGAAGCTCCGCCTCTGCGCCTACCTCAGCTAGCTGATGTCTGAGATCCGCGTCCTAGAGGATGCACTGATGTGGATGACCCTGCTACCAAATCTATCGGCTGTGCCATACCACCCTGCCCCCTATGGGGACATTCTCGTACACAATGATTCAGGCTACCACAACCAAAGCAAGCATTCGATCCAAACTGACAACGTCCGCGATATGCTCTACCACAATTACCACATTGCTGTGGTGGTGGTCTAGTCTGCCCTGGACCCCTCTGCTGAGCTAGCTGATGTCTGAGATCCGCGTCCTAGAGGATGCACTGATGTGGATGACCCTGCTACCAAATCTATCGGCTGTGCCATACCACCCTGCCCCCTATGGGGACATTCTCGTACAAAATGATTCAGGCTACCACAACCAAAGCAAGCATTCGATCCAAACTGACAACGTCCGCGATATGCTCTACCACAATTACCACATTGCTGTGGTGGTGGTCTAGTCTGCCCTGGACCCCTCTGCTGCTGTGAACTTGATGCATGGGAGCTCTCACCTGATCCAGACGGAAAGTAATAACCTGAGTTCTATCCCTGAGACTGAGGTGGTGGTGGCCTAAATGGCCTGCCTTGATACTGGGGTCTGAAACTCCCCTGACTACTACCGCGCTTACCAGCGGACCTAGCCCTCTTATGATGGTCCCTCTCTATCCTCTCCGTCACCCGTTGCTGACGTCTATGATCCTCACAGTTCTGCGCGAATGCTTGAATACGAGCAAGGTCAGTATTATCATTCACCGCCGTAGTGGTACAAGCCTCAACATAATCGGGGTGCAGACCCGATATGAACCTGTGAATCCTGGCCCTCGCCGAATCAAAGAAGAATGGAGCATATCTGGCCAAGGAATCAAATCGGAGGCAATAATCTCGGACGCTGGAACTACCCTGCTGCACAGTCAAGAACTTATCCAACCTCGCCTCTCGTACCTGCAACGGTAAATAATGATCGAGAAAGGCCTCTGAAAACTCAGACCAACGCGCTGGAGGTGCCTCAGGGCCTCTGTCATGCTCCCACTTCTCATACCATAAGACCGCTATATCGCGAAGCCTGAAAGCAGCTAGCTCTGCTGCCTCGGTCTCAGTATCATGCATGACCCTGAAAATACACTGAAGCTTATCGACAAAGTTCTGTCGATCCTCGTCCCGCTTAATCCCCGAGTGATCTGGAGGGTTAAGTGCTAAAAACTCATGAACCCTCGAACATTGGGACCCATCAGCGGTCACTGCTCCAGCGGGTGCCCCCAGCTGCCTCTGTGTCGTCACAATCTGGGTCAATAAGTGCACCGCCCTCCTGAGATCTTGGTCTATCAGTGCGGGAGGGGGCACTGGAGGTACTGCCTCCTCGGGGGCTCCTCAAGCGGAGGAGTCATCGATAATGGCTGGGATAGGGTCTCACCCTGGCCCTCAGGTCGGGCCTCAGCTGTCGGGTGTGCCCTACTGCTCCCCTCACCAGCTGCCGTATCAACTCTCTGATTAGCCACCGTCTTTCTAGTCACCGGCATAGTTGTGCACAAATACGGAAGAGTAAGTTTAACTCAAATCTCCTATGACTTGGCTCTACAGCACGATTTAGATCTGAAAGAAAGGCAACCAATTCCTAGATGCCCTGTAGCTTCCTGTTTATATGATATGGTGCACGACACATCTATAAACAAGACTCTACTAGACACGGCTTGTAGACTCCCTAGGACAGACCTGCTTTGATACCTAGTTTGTCACGCCCCAAATCTGGAGTGGCGTGACCGACACTCAATGCCAACCAGGCCCGAGCGAACCACTCTAAGTCTGAAACTCTGGGGAAGTAAACCCCCAGCTTAAACTGATAATGCCTACCTGCACACAGACAATACCAACAACCTCAATCTGGATATATATAAATACTGACTGTCTCATCCGAAGTGGTATACGCACACCAATATATATATATATATAACTGAGCCAGCCGACAAGGCTGCTATGGTCGTACAAAGCCAACTGTAACCAAACAGACATATACAAGCCGGCAAGGCTATCCCACAGACATACTATGTACAGGAATCGTCTACAAGCCTCTAGGGAGGGTGTGACTGTACCGTAGAATCTGTAATAAAACAGGAGAGACTCCAAAGACCTGGCAACTCCGAACAAAAAAGGAGCTCACCAATCAGCTGATGTCAACTTTGGCCTACTGGGGAGGTCTATCAATCTGTCGATTCGTACCTGTAGGCATGAATACAGCGCCCCCAGCAAAAGGGACGTCAGTACAAACAATGTACCGAGTATGTAAGGCAAGATAACCACTGAAATGAAATAACAAGCTGTGCTCCGAATATCTCAAGAAAGCATCTAGAGGTACTCTACCTAGGTTGCCACTCATCTGAGGCAAGATAACACAATCTATAGATATAACTCCGTGACTCGAAGGTTAGGCATAGATGACTCCATGACTCATAGGTCAGGTATAATAAACCCCATGACCCTTAGGTCAGGTATGCGTATCTCCGTAACCCGTCGGTCAGGAAACAACTCCATGATCCGTAGGCCAGGCGATAACTCCATGACCCGTAGGCCAGGCGTATACATATAATGATAACTCGAAGGCAACATCAAAGCCTATAAACAATATATACACTAGTTATACCTTCTATCATTCTATCATCTTATATAACTTGACTATTCTTATACCCGTCCTTAACTTAAGAGAGTTATCACAATAGGGTTATGGTAACCCGAATATAATCTTCATGACTAGCACATCTTGGTGCGAATAGTCAAAGGTGGCTCAATAGTAGAAATCATGCCAATGAAAAGAAGGGATAACCTTAACATACATTTTCAGTCGCCTTAACTTTAACTACTCAACGCTTGTCCTCCCAGGCTCGTAAATCTATATTCAAGAAAATTTATACTATTGTTAGACTCATCCTCATAGGCCTGTCTTAAGCCATCAAACTAACTCTTTCCAGAATCTATCGAAATTTCGGCAGCATCTCCCCTGTTTTTATGCCTAGCTCGAAATCTCAATTCGACAACCAACAACAACAACAACAATACCAACATCTATCATAATATTCTCAATAC
This sequence comes from Lycium barbarum, assembly GCF_019175385.1. Lineage (NCBI taxonomy): Eukaryota > Viridiplantae > Streptophyta > Magnoliopsida > Solanales > Solanaceae > Lycium > Lycium barbarum. Next base: position 83,681,403 of record NC_083347.1, read on the forward strand.
CAAATACTCCATAACCATTCCATATAGAGTTTATCCCATATCTCTAGGAACAAAACTATTATACGGCTTTTTGACAGTTCTATCTCCGTAAATAAACCAAGAACAACGATGATAAGGAAAGATTCATACCTTATTCTTATTAAAACAACGATATCTCCGATGTTCACCTTGAATTCACGTCAAATTCCACCGCAAAACGATGTTGTAGTCACAACTATGCACCACCCAAGCCTTAATTAGTTAAAAATCAGTCAAATCCCTCACCCTTTTATGACAAAAATGCCCTTATATGTTGCTGAACTCTAGGATCTGTTTTTAGGGTGAAAGAATGAGGTTTTGGTCCTTATATAGGTGGGTAAAGTCGTCGGGTCACTGTAGCAGTACTGTAGCACGCGTTTCTACTCTGTTAGCCTAACTTGTAACATCCATAATTCTTTACTCCGATGTTGTATTGACGAGCAGTTTATTGCGTTGGAAACTAGACTCGATGAAATTCATTTTTGGATTTTGAAACACTTTAAAACTCCTAATATACTAGGAGATATACCCCTCCAAAGTTGACCCAAAATTCTGTCAACTTTCTTTTTTCCCAAATTTTCGACAACTTATTTTCTTCGATTTTCTTGATCCTGGAACCTTTATACTCTTGCTTAACACTTGTTAAGAGTGTTCATTAACCTTATAAGGGTTCCATGACCTGTCCGAGCTTACGTTAATTTACTTACAACGCAAACGACGGGTAATTGTTTTCGAGGTGTAACAACTAGTGGCCATAGGCTTGTGCTGAGCACAGGCCCAATATAATAGGAATAAAATTTTAGTATAAAATGCCTACTATAAGTAAATTATTTACACGGACATGACTCTCCATAACCTATTTACACCCAATGCCCATAAGGTACAAAAGAATTACCTGATATGCTTGTGTATACAAAGCAGTATGTGTTCCCCATGATCTACACTACGTGGGCGTTTGGCCATAAAAATTATTGACTTTTTTTCGGAATTTTTTTTCACTTTTTTACTTTTAGCGTTTGGCCATAAAAATTATTCACTTTTTTCCAGAGTTGTATTCCGGAATACCAAAAACAAGAAAAACTTATTTTTCAAAATTTTTTCACTTTTTTACACTACATTTTACCAAAAACTACAATTTCAAAAAATATGGCTAAACACAACTCCAACTTCAAAAATTCCAAAAAAAGTGAAATTTTTTTTGGTATTTATGGCCAAACGGCACCTACATCTTTGCCCAATGTGCTTTTGTGTGTGCGCGCATAGTTTTTTTTTTTTTTTTTTTTTTAATTACTATGTTGTCTTTTCCTTTTTTTTTTGGTTTTGTTTTGTCTTTTTGTTTTATTTTACAAAATAAAAATAAAATACAAAGACAAAAGTATTAGCTAATTACTTTTAGACTAATAATAGTATAAACATTAAATAATTAGACTACAAAATAAGTAATTAAAAAAAACCCCTTAAGTCACTGACTTATTTATAAAAATCTAAATGAATAGAAGATATATTTTAAATTTTTTTCTCTTTTGGATATAAAAACAAAATTTATATAAAAATATGACTCTAATTTCTTATAGAAATTAACTTGATAAAATTTATAAAAATTAAAATATCAAAATCATCCTAAACTATATTTGTGTATTTCTTATAATATTTTTCTTTTCAATGGAATGAACAAATAATTAGACTACAAAATAAGTAATTAAAAAAAACCCTTAAGTCACTGACTTATTTATAAAAATCTAAATGAATAGAAGATATATTTTTATTTTTTTTCTCTTTTGGAAATAAAAACAAAATTTAAATAAACACATGACTCTAATTTCTTATAGAAATTAACTTGATAAAATGTATAAAAATTAAAATATCAAAATAATCCTAAACTATATTTGTGTATTTCTTATAAACTTTTTTCTTTTCAATGGAATGAACATGTCCTTCATGATACCATGTCAATATATATGATGATATGATCTGATTATGGCACCGAGTCCCATAATGAGAATGATATACATGATTTTGTTTCATAAGGCACAGGTACAGTGACTCCTTGATTATTATACTTATCTCCTGGAATCTCTACTTCAGTTATGACCTTTCTTATGGTATTTCATGCTTTATATACTCAGTACATATCTCGTATTGACCCCCCTTTCTTCGGGGGGCTGCGTTTCATGCCCGCAGGTACAGACGCTCGTTTTGGTGATCCACCAGCTTAGGATATCTATTCAGCTATCTTGGAGTGCTCCCTTGTCCCGGAGCCTAGCTTTTGGGTACAGAGCCTTCTGTTGCATATATGTGTTTATCCAGGGGTACGGTGGGGCCCTGTCCCGTCATATGATACTGTTGTTACTCTTAGAGGTCTGTAGACATGTGTGTGAGTTATATGTATATATGTTGTCCAGCTGTGTTAGTATGACTTATGTTTGGGACGTTCCCACTCGTAGTGGCAGCCTTGTCGGCTTGCGTATATATATATATATATATATATATATATATATATATATATATATATATATATATATATATATATATATATGTTTTGGGAAGTTATGTGTTATGACAGCCTTGTCGGCTTGTGTATGGCTGGGATGTTCCCCTATTTTATGATAGCCTTACCGGCTTATGTACGATGTTATCTGTTGATAGTTGTAACTCCTCAGGAGACAGGTTGTGGTGATATATGTATATATGTGACAGTCTTGAGACGACGTCTTGTTTTTATATAAGTTCCTTATCATGCTAGTTATGAGCTGATTATAGCTAACATGTGTGTATACGAGTGTCCAGCTCGGGCACTAGTCACGGCCTACGGGGTTGGGTCGTGACAGTTATAATGTCCCTTAAATTGTTAATGAGGTGTTAAACAAGTGTTAAGAAGGTTCCATAAGGATTGGAGATCAAACGAGTCGACGATAAAGAGTTCGGAAAAGCTGGGCATTATACGACCCAACATACTGGCCGTATGTTTTGCCCAGAATGGAACTTCCACTGGACCAAAGATACGGCCAGACATACGGTCCATATAAAAGATACGGACCGTATGTTGGTCCGTAGATTTGAGTCGGGCCAGCTTAAAAAAATTAATATAAGGGACCAACCTCATTCCATTTATTTCATATTTCACCCAACACTTCAAGAACTCTCTAGAAAGCTCTCCACACTTCTTCCACAAGAACCCAAGAGAAATTTTGGATCAACTTCATCAAACCAAGAAAACCAAGTGCAAGAAACTCATTGGAGTTCATCCAAGTCAAGAAATTCCATGGGAAGTGAATTAGGGTTTTGGCTCAAGTTAAGTATTTCCACTCAAAGCTCATTCCTACACTATCTAAGGTAAGTTTTATGATCATTCCATGTTGTTTAAGATATTGAGAGGTTGGAAGACTTAGATTATGAAAGGAGATAGGAAATGGGTCACAAAGATGAGAATAATGAGATTTTGAGTAGTAGCTTGGAATGAGTCATAATTCTTGATATGTTGTGATTATGATTATGCTATAAATGATATTAAGGACATGGGATAAGCATTATATATGAGTAAATGTAATAGTGAACTATGACCATGGTTATGGAGGAATTGAAGTCAAATTGTGAAATGTGGATAATGTAGAGTGAATGAAGATTGTTGGTTATAATATTGTGAATGTTATTATAGATGTTTGGGAGTTGATATATGACATGGGGAAAGTTGTATAAACAAAGGAAATGCTGCCCAATTTTCTCTAGCTTCAATTGAGCATGTTCATGTAATCGATTAGCTAATGTTAATACGAAGTCTCTTGAAGGTAGAAACGTGAGCGTTGAAGGAGAACGATCAAGCGATAGAATAGCTAAACGAAAAGGTATGTAAGGCTAGTCCTTTCCTTCTAAGGCATGACTCCTATGGCATGAATCTTCCTATTATTTTCATGACTTTCCTATATAACGGAAATTATGAGTCTATGACTATAAAGAGCTATATATGTACAAGATAAAGAAAATAGATACGACATGAGCATGGTAATCATGATGATGAGTTTAAGTATAAAGAATCCTAAAGTAAGGTACGATGTCCATGAGGTTAATGATCCTAAGTATGGTTCCATTGATGTTGTCCCTTGTGTACACTCGCCTTAAATGTTAGTCCCTTCAAGGTGAGATATGATGAATATGATCACTCCATAATGCAATCGGGGGTTCACAACCTCATGTCACCCCGACATAGCTATAGTTGCCTTTAAGTTCTAATGCATGTTTTATGATAAATGTCTGATGATGATAAGTTTATGGTGAGTGTATGATGATATGATTCCACCGTGCCTAATTGGTCTGGCATGTCACCGCGAAGGCGGGATGCATACGATTCCATCGTGCCTAATTGGCCGGGCATGTCACCGCTAAGGTAGGATGCTTATGATTACACCGAGCCTAGAGGGCCGGGCATGACACCACTAGTGGGTGGCATATGATGGTTACCCGGACGCGGGTTAACGATGATGGTATATGTGATATGATGACATAAGACACGTTATATATATATATATATATATATATATATATATATATATATATATATATATATATATATATATGATGTGTTTACACTTAAAAGTTAAGCAGGTTATATCTTTACCTCATGTCTTATGATTTCTCTATCATGTTCATCTTATTCATGCCTTACATACTCAGTACAATGTTCGTATTGACGTCCTTTTTGTTTGGACGCTGTGTTCATGCCCACAGGTAGACAGGGAGGTGATCCAGACTCGTAGGAGCTATTAGCAGGCCTTGAGAGCACTCCATTGTTCTGGAGGTGCCATTGACTAATTCTTTTGTGTATATATATGTTTGGGCACGATGGGGTCCTGTCCCATCCATATGTCTAGTATTCTAGTAGAGGCTCGTAGATACGTATGTGTGGGTAGTATGGTCTCACGATTTCCTCATTGTATATATAATATTTTGTTAGCCGAAGGGCTTATGCATATAAAGGTATATGTGTTTCAACTGAAAATGGTTTTTCTATGATTATAAGCATGAGATTAATGAACGATCGTAGGATGAGTATGATTACTAGCAGTATAAGCGGTGCTCGGTGGTTAGCCCCGGGTACCCGTCATGGCCCCTAGTCGGGTCGTGACACCGAGAAGAAACAACTTGCTAAGAGTTACATCAGCTAGCTAGTTGGGAGTCCGATTGTTGGACTCAGATGACGGCGTAGTTGTTATTCAGAATAATACAGCACATCCATCATACCGAAGTAAGGGAGCGGCAGTATGAAGGTCCTATTTCATTTGCAACTTAAAAAGGGAACTCGATAAAATGAGGTATCAACCTGGGAGGTGAAAGAAGAAGGGGTCTTAAGATATCAAAGTCGACTATGTTTCAGACATGGCGAGATTACAACACTAGATTATGGCAGAGGTACGTTACTCCCGTTATTCTATTCTTCCAGGGTCAATAAATATGTACCATGTTATTAAAGAGGTTTATTGGTGGGATGATATGAAGTAGAATATTGTCGAGTTAGTAGCTCAGTGCCCTAATTGTCAGCAAGTAAATATAATGCATCGGAAGCCCGGAGGGCTTGTATGGAATATAGAAATCTCGATGTGGAAGTGGGAGATGATCAAGATGGATTTCATTACGGGTTTGTATCATTCAATCGTAAGTTTGGCTCAATATGAGTGATTGTTGATAGGATGACCAAGTCAGCTCATTTCTTGTCTATCAAAACCACCCATACAACTGAGTATTATGTTAATTTATATATCAAGGAGATAGTATGACTCCATGGAGTTCCAATGTCTATTATATCAGATAGAGGCGCTCAGTTTACAACAAATTTCTGGAGGTCTATTCAGAAGGGTTTGTCGACTCAAGTGAACCTTAGTACAACTTTTCATCCCCAGACCGATGGCCAAGCCGAGCGTACGATTGCGAGCGTGTGTACTAGACTTCAAAAGAAGCTGGGATGACCACCTACTACTTATTGAGTTTTCATATCACAACGATTATCATTCCAATAACAGAAAGGCTCCTTACGAGGTTTTATATGGGCGAAAGTGTATAGGCGACCCTTCTCGGGTTGTCCAAATGAATGACATGCAGATTACAAAGGACTTGTCACATGAAGAGGTTCTAGTTTTTTAGACCAGCAAGTCCGCAGGTTGAGGACAAAGGATGTGGCTTCTGTAAAGGTGTTGTGGAGGAGCAAGAATGTCGAAGAGGTGACGTGGGAAGCCGAGGAAGAGATGAAATCCAATTGCCCTCACTTATTCAAAATAGAAGGCTCTGGACGATTGTAACTCCATTATAAGTTCCTTTAGTCTACGGTATGTGCTCTTAGACTAACCCCCGTTCTATAATTAGGTGACACTCCGAGCTGAGGCATTATGGTAATAACAGAGGTAGATTTACTTGTACCTGAGGTGAGTGACAGCTTATGATGATTTCAATGTTTGATGGCCGTGTGGGGGTCGATATTTGTTTATGTATTTGTGTGGCCCCGTTAGGTATATAGGTTGTGTTGGTTGTTTGTAGGTCTTGGATAGTGCCAAATTATAGGGAAGACTCTATTGAAATTTCCTCATTCAGGGTTAGTTTCCCCTGTGCACCTCTACATTCGAGGACGAATGTTCCTAAGTATAGGAGGATGTTACATCCCATGTTTTCGTACATTGTGTTGCTTCGTAAGTTATGTCGACGAAAGACGAAGAGCGATGTTATTCCTAAGGTTATATGTGTTTAATCCCTGGTTAGTATGCGTTGGAAGGATTAGAGGTTAAACGAATCAAAGCGAGTGAATTTCTAAGAAATTTCCAACTTATGGAGTGACTTACGGACCATACGTTGGGGGTACGGGCCGATATTATAACCCACACTTTTAGGGTAATACTAGGAGTGCTTAACATGCTAAGAAGGTTATGTTATAAGGTATTTTAATTGTATAATAGTTGTATGTTAAGTGTTGAATTCAACCAACTTGTAAAACAAAAGTCGGCAAAAGTTATCTCAAGTTATGTTCATAAGTTTATTGAAATTTGGGTCTAATGTCATTGAACTTTTCTCCCGATATACTTGGATTTACGGGGTGGTCCATATATCAAATTGAAGGTCTATGAGTCTAGTTTCAAACACCGCAACCCGCTCATCGATACGATGATAGTGTAAAAAGTTACGATCATTCTAAGGAGGACGGTCCGGGCAGGGAGGAACCTGGCGATGCGAGCTCCATGGTAGCCATGTAATATTTTGTGTATGCCAAAAGAGGCTATGGATAACTGCTACATCACATGATCATTATAACGAGTATATGCAGTGTGTTTAAAGTGTTTAATATTTTAGTGAATTGAGATCAAGAAATTTATTATGTGTGTAATTAGTTAAATAGGGGAATGTAGTGGAAGACAAGAAATTAATTAAAATTATGGGATAAGTGTCACGACCCACGCCGGTGAGTCATGACAGGTGCCTGACCTCTGTTGACCAAGCACCCCTATACTCGTACCTGAACATCACTGAATAATTGGGTGGCCCAATGACTTATAACTGAACCATGCTGACTCACACAAGAACAACATCAAGAACTATGCATCAAGAACTATCAACCATCTATGCATATATATATATATGCGGAAAAGAATAGTGCAAGCCGACTAGGCCGCTACATATGCTATACACAAAAGAATGGGAGCTGACAAGGCTACATCACGTGCCAACTACATACAACTGTCTACAGACCTCTAATGGAACAGAAAGCTGTAGAAAGGACGGGACAGGGCCCTGTCATACCCACATATACATATCAATAATAGCATACCAAAAGTGAACTGCAGCTCCGGATCAAGTGGAGCGCACTGACTACTACTGAGTGGAAGTCCTACTAAGCTGGACCGCCTGTCTGCCTACCTGAACCTGCGGGTATGAACGCAGCGCCCCGAGAAATAGGGGAGTCAGTACGGATAATGTACCGAGTATGTAAGGCATAAGAACAACAAATATATATGATCATGAAAGAGATCCGAAACATAAAAGTGAATCTTAATATCTGAATGCATCTGTAGCTGAACATCTGGGAAGATCTGTATAACTCTGTATAACACGAATGTGCCTCAAAGAGCGTATGATATACATAGGTCATAATATAACTGTTAGTGCTGAGGAACGTACAACCCGATCCATATATATGTTAGTGCTGAGGAATGTACGACCCGATCCATATATCATATAATAGTGCCGAGGAACGTACGGCCCGATCCATATATCATCATCATCATCATCACTGTGCACCAGCTGATCAGGTGGTAATGCGTATATAACGCCTATCCCTTTCCCTATACACCATATACATATAATATACGCGTATATAGCGCCTTATGGTCAAGGGTCAATATGCATATGTATAATGAATGCAATGCATAAGTATAATGAGTAACTAGAACTCTCGGAGTGACATAAGGTCGTACTACCCCCGATAGACATCTTTTGAGCTAACATCATCAATATATGAAATCTTAGGTTCCAAGAACAGAAGGAACAATCATAACAAGGGGTATAGGATCATCAAAGACTGAGGTACTCCTAGTGCTTTTAAGAGTAGAGTAATATGGAAGCTCGTTTACATATTGTTCACTCATATCATAAGATCATGCCAAAATGAAAGAAATGATAGCCTTAACATACCTCGAAGCTTATCTAATCGTCCAACGTCTACTTCTCAAGCTCGTAAGTCTACAATCAAGATAACATATTCCACAATTAGACCATTTACATCACTTGCTATCCAATTCAAGTGCGAAAGGAACTTAACGAATTTCGGACAGTATCTCCTTCATAAACTTACTAATCCCTTAATTTCTAATTCAACCCAAACATCAAAAACAATACTAACAACATCAATATCAATACTTACATATCAAAATATAATCACATCTATTCCAAATCATCCCTCAAAACTGTCACACCCCGTACTTTCGGAGAAGCACTTATCAAATTTGAACGTAAGTATATTGAACTATGACTAAGCTGTTACACCCCATAGTTTTGTACGTTGAGATTCGTTAGGTGTTGGTTGTTTTAAGTATAGACACTGGAGTTACCTTCAAGGATATATGAGATTATATGCGCCTATCTTATGGTTATGAGGGTTTAAGTTCATATAATAAGCTATGGAAGGATTGGAGGACAAGTGAATTAAAGAAATTAAGTTTGTGATGGGGTACAATTTTGGGTCGACTTCAGAGAGGTATATCTCCTGGTATATCAGGAGTTTGAGGTATTTCAAGAGCCTAAAATGAAGTTCGTCGAGTCTAGTTTCCAACGCAACAAACTGTTTGTCAATACGACATCAGAGTAGGGAGTTATGGACGTTTTAAAATGAATTGCCAGAAGCCCGTGAACCTATGCGGAAATTCTAGAAATCATTTAAAAGCTCACTAATTTCGTCCCATTAGCCCCAAACCGAATTGGACTACTATATATACCCCTTAAGTCATCTAAGTCATTTAAATTTTCACCATTTTTCATCTCCACACCTCTCCAGAACTTCCCACAACATTTATCTAATATCCAAAACCTCCCCAAACCTTCCCAAATCCTCTAGAACTTTCCTCCAACTTCCACAACATACATGAATATTCCTACAAGTCTACATGATAATTTTGGTCAGTTTTATTTCATTTTTAGCATAGCCCCAAGTCCTAGGAAGTCCTTGAAACTTCTCCAAACATATTTCCAAGCTTAAACCAAGGATCAAAGCAAAGATTAAAGTGGTTAAGGGTCTCCAAGTGAGGTCTATACTTGTCTCCTCTTCTTGAAGAAGTTTGGGTGAGTATTTTTAAGGTGGAGAAACCATGAAATTGATGTGTTCTTGTTACATCTCGGAAATTTCGAGTCGTTTGAATCATGAGTAGACTAACGCGAGCCTAACGTGGACATAAGGTCCTTGTGAGATTAAGGAGAGTATTTGATAACTTTAAGTGACTACATTAAGATTTTTAAGTCATATGAATCGATGGGATTAAGTTTGTTGAAGGAAGTAGAATGTAAGTCATGTATGGGACAATTTCACAATGATTGAGTTATACTTTGTTTAGTAATGACTTGAGGAGGAGCCATAGGACCCCTTAGATGGTTAATGAAGTGTTACACAAGTTCCAAGAAGGTTCCATAAAGATTGGAGATCAAACGAATCGAAGCGAGCAACTTATCAGAAAAGGACACTTTGACGGACCGTAGAACTTTTAACGGCTCATAAAATGGTGGAGCACCACCGTATAAACATTACAGTGAGCCATGTTGGGCTAGGCAGTTTGACGGTGAACTTTGACGGACTGTAGGAATTTTGACGGTCCGTCAAAGTGGGCGTAGGATTGCCCGACGAAATTTTAAGTGATGCTTTATATATTTCATTTTATATCATTTGGGCTCATTATTTCCCCAAATCAGATCCACGAGCTCTCCAAAACCCTCTCTCTAAGTTTATAAACTAATCCAAGCCAAATCCAAGAGAATCAAGAGATTCAATTCCTAAGAAGCTTGCTCAGGTTTGTGAAACTCAAGATTTCCTTTGGAGTTGATTTTGGAGACTTCACTTTAGTGGAGTGAGTTCATCCAAGACTTGTTCTTATGTGATTAAGGTACATCTCTTGCATATGATTAAGGTTGTTTGATTGTTATACCCTGTGGTTGGAAGAAGAAAAGTGAAAAGAGAGTCCAAGTATGAACTTGAGGATATTATGAGCTATAAGTTAACTTGAATTATGATTCTTGGCATGTTATGAGTATAATATTGATATGGGTGATACTAATAATGTTGGGGAAGTGTTGTATGTAAGTATATGGTCTGTTGTGTTGTAGTTACTGTTATAAATGATCATGAAAGGGAGTTTGGGGATTGAATGATGCTTAACTTGAGTGAAGTCTCTTAATTATGGTATTGTTGATAATGTCGTTGTTGTTTGGGAGTTGTTCTAGAATTTGGTAGAAGTAGATGATATGGGGGAAATGCTGCCCAATTTTCGATAGCTTACGAATTATACTAGCTTGGACTTGAGAGTGTCTTTGAGACCTAACCTTGCTATGAACCCTCTTGAATGTAGATCCTTCGGGCTTTGGAGGAGAACGTTAAATAGTTAAAAAGACAAAAAGGTATGTAAGGATAACCCTTCCTTCTTAAGGCATGATTCCATTGTTGTATACCTATTCATGAAATTCACCATGTCTTCCACGACGCCTCTATTTCTAGAAGTGTTAAAGCTCCTAAGTCTTGATTGTTACACCTCGGACATTTCGTACGTCGAGCTGTGAATAGAATAACACAAGATTGAGGGGAACATGGAGTCCATATGGCGTTGAGGAGAGTACTTGATAGCCCCAAAGAGTATACGACAAGATTTTGAAGTCATACGACTTGGAGAAACTAAGTTTGTCAAAGGAAGTGAACTATAAGTTGTGTTCGGGAAGATTTCGTAATGACCGAGCTAACGTTGATTTAGTAATGTCACGACCCAACCCCGTAGGCCGTGACTAGTGCCCGAGCTGGACACCCGTATGTACCTGTTAACTATATTCATCCACAACTAGCATAATACAGACTTATCAATACCAAGGCAAGTCGTCATCTCAAAATTGTCGCATTATTTAGACGTATCACAACAACCTGCCTCCTGGGGAGTTACAACTTTTAACAGACATTATAGTACATAGGCCGACAAGGCTTTCATAATATATAAGGGAACATCCCCGCCATACACGAGCCGACAAGGCTATCATAACACATTACTTCTCAAAACATTTATATATATATATATATATATATATATATCTACGCAAGCCGACAAGGCTGCCACTACGAATGGGAATGTCCCAAAACATAAGCCATATAGACACAACTGAACAACATCGATACACAACCCACACATATGTCTACAGACCTCTAAGAGTAACAACAATATCATATGACGGGACAGGGCCCCGCCGTACCCCTGGACAGAATACATATATACAACAACAGGTTCTGTACCAAAATCTAGGCTCCGAAACAAGGGAGCTCTCCAAGATAGCTGAATAGGACTCCTAAGCTGGCGGGTTACCAACGTGAGCATCTGTACCTGCGGGCATGAACGCAGCCCCCCGAGGAAAGGGGGTCAGTACGGAATATGTACTGAGCATGTAAAGCATAAATACAATAAACAGGATCATACTGAAGTAAGGAGTACAGAAAAACCAGTACAATAACAAGAAACCACAAGGCTTACCTTTGAATCATAAGTCCTGGTGTCAATATCAGACTTAACTCGTTATGAAACTTAATGTCATAATTAGATAATCATCTTATTCATATGCATATGTATAACGTGTCCCGGCCCTCTTGTGAGGGACTCGGTAAGTAAAATCATATCATTATCATGTATATATATAACGTGTCCCGGCCCTCTAGTGAGGGACTCGATGAATAAATGATCATATGCCATCCTGGCCGCCATCCCCATATCATCATGTCATCATATCATCATATACATATATATAACGTGTCCCGGCCCTCTAGTGAGGGACTCGGTGAATAATGCAGTGGATCTGCGCACGAAAACACCCGGGACTCAGTGAAGGATGTAACGGTAAGCACGAGCAGAGTGATAAGCAACCATATACATACAAATCATCTTTTGAGACTCAATAGATAAGTAAACTAATCAGCTCTCAAGTATCAGGATAACAATCATAATTACGAACTATAACAAGGAACGTTTCAGTGATCATATACATGTATCAAATTAACATGAAATAACTTAGGAAAGTCAAGGACACCTCTAATTATGGAATTCTTTAAGAATATAAACTTCTATACATCATATATTAGTCAATCATTTAATAGACTCGAGGCAATAGCTCGACTATCCTGAAAGTTCTAACATCAAGAAACGAATAAAAATCATGAGTCATGCTTGGAACTAGTGAGTAGAATTACCCCAAGGCTCATATTATATCTTACTTACATCTAGGACATGCCAAAAGAAAGAAGGGATAGGCGATAGGATTTACATACCTTTAGCATTTACTCGCAACACAACACGTATATGCCGTCCAATAGTATCTCAACCTATATTAAGACGTCAAGAACTACGATTAAACTATGAAGAGATTCGAACACATTCTAATGTTAGTAACTTCTTTCTGGATAATTAGACGACGTTTCGCTTGTATTTAAACCCCTGCATACAACCAAACCAACATCGCTAGTCATACATTTACGTATCAACCCGAAACTATTTCAACATGACTCGAGGACACTCCGGACAGCCCACACAATATTCCAAACAACTCAATTAACACATTATACCACATAATCTTCCAAGTTCGACAAGAACAACAACAACACATTTGTTTCTTTTAATTTCATGAACTATACCAACAATCCACACGTTACAATATTATTCACATAATTACAAGAACTATACTAACAACATACTAACTTCTTCAACAGCCCACAAACAATTACAACTCCAACTTGAACCATCAAATACCTTTATTTTCATCATAGAATCTATAACAACAACAACCCAAACATTAATTAAAATCAATTCACCATTTCTTTGCAAAACAGCCCCGTACAGCTTCAACAACGATTCAACACCAACACACATAATTCCATGTACTCAATCCATATTTACTAAGTTACAACAAGCCCAAATCCTTACTAAAACATGTAGAACATGATCAGCCCTTACCTTAGCAACTTGACTTCTCAACTTTGGCTAGAATTTGTGATTGAATTAATACTTGTTCTTGCTTCCCTATGGACTGTTTTCACGTCACAATCTGCCCTTCCAAATCAGTTAGAATACCTTGAAAATCAATTTGGTTCAAGGTTGAAAGCTTGCCAAAAATCAGCCATGGCCGAGAGCTTCCTTTCCTCTTTCTCCCTCCAATTGAACTTAAAAATCAACAACTCCATGGTGTAGGGAAGGCTGGCCGTGAGCTTCCATTTGCTGCCATGGCCATGGCCGAATACTTGTTCTCACTAGAGCTTTTGGGAGCCTTTCTCTCTCAACCTAATTTGCAAGTTGAATTTGTGGTGTAATTGATGACTTAGTCATCAATTCATATATACATATATAGTTTCTACAAAGTGGACATGTGTCAATAGGTGTGACATGTGTCCATTTTTTTATTTAGTCGCCAATCGGATTCCGCCAAGTGTCGTGGGGCCCACTTTCAATAATTAAATTAATCATAATTAATCACTAATCCCCACTTAATAATTTAATCATGGTAAATTAATCCCAAATCTCCACTAATATTTCCATGCTATTTGAAATTTATAAACAAATCGCGCCATGTTGATATCGGAGATTAAAAAGGTCCTTGTCGCATATTCGAAAATAATCTTGTCCTTGGATTTATGTCGATTGACTGACAAATAATCCATCGTATAAAAATACGGGGTATAACAAGTAACGCCTTGAGGAGAAGTTATAAGGCTCCTTAGATGGTTAATGAAGTATTATACAAGTGTCAAGAAGGTTCCACAAGGATTGGAAGTCAAACGAAACAACGGGATTAACTTTGAAAAATGTGAGTTATACGACCACTTATATGGTCTGTATAACTTAAACGGTCCGTATAAGGGACCGTATAACCTTTCCAGAGAGGGTTCTTTCACTGGAGGTATTATACGGTCACTTATACAGACCGTATAAGGGTCCGTATAATCCTCGCCGGGCAGCTTTTTAATTTTATAAAAAAGGACCCCCAAATCCATTCTCTCATTTCTCATCTTCTCCAACTGTCTCAAAACCTTTAGAACCCTCTCCAAACCATATCAACATATACCTAAGGAAAAATAAAAGACCTAACACCAAGGATCAAGAAAACCAAGAGTGTGGATGCTCACTAGGGTTGATACAAGTCAAGAACTTCTTTAGTATTGAAGTTGGGGTTCTTCTCAAGTGAAGTATCTTCATCCAAAGATCATTCCGACATAATCAAAGGTGAGTTTCACACTTATTTCATGTTATTAAAGGTATTGGGTGGTTGAAAGACTTGGATTGGGTAAGAATGTAGAATGCGAGCTCAAATACAGAAATAATGGTAATTTGAGTAGTAAATTAATTTGAGTCATGATTATTAGTATGAGATGAGTATAATATCGTCATGAATGATGTTAGTAGCATTGAAGAAGTATTATATGAAGAATGGAAATGGTGTTGTATTGTACTCATAGTTATGAATGGGTTGTAAGGGAATTGTGAGGATTGAATAATGTTTAACTTGAAGGAGTTTATTGATTATGATATTATGGGTGTTGCTATTGCTATTTGGGAGTTGTGTATTATATGGAGAAAGTTGTCGAAACAAAGGAAATGCTGCCCAATTTTCGTTAGCCCTTAGTCGCTTTAGCTTAGACTTAAGCGTGCTTCTAATGATCTAACCTTGGTACGAATTCTCTTGGATGTAGAGTTGTGAGCTTGGAAGGAGAGCGCTTAGTCGTTAAGGAGACGTAAAGGTATGTAAGGCTAGTCCCCTTCTTTCAAAGGAATGACTCTTATATTGTGATTTCTTTTCTATATTCCCATGATCTTCTTACATCCAAAAAGATGAAGGTTAAAGGTTCTTAAGAGCTCCTTATGAGATAAAGATGAGATGTGTTTTGTGATAATGATGAGGTTGATGGTTCTAATTCTAAAGATTCCAAAGTTTATGAATTGATGCTTTTATAAGGGTTATGATTTTATTCTATGTTTCCCTTGATTATTATTCATTGTTGTTATTCTCACCTCATGTTACTAGTTCCTTCAAGGTGAGACATGACGACCATGGCTATTCCATAACATAATCTGAGGTTACCGACCTTACGTCAATGCGATAGAGTTATAGCTTTTCTTGAGCTCTCATGCATGCGTTATGTTATCTATACGTATGATTACACCACGCCTATATGGCCGGGCAGTCCCACTACGACAAGCGTAGTGGGCAGCTATGATGATGATTACACCATGTCTACATGGCATGGGCAGACACCACTAGTGGGCGGCTTGAGATGTTTTCCCCGGACGCCGGAGGCCCGGACGCGGGCTAATGATGATCACACCATACCTATCTGGTCGGGAAGTTTATATATATGTATACATGCTATGATGTTTTCTTTTGTTAGCATGCATGATTTTGCCTTGAGAGGCAATCAGTTACAGGTTCTCTTTTCTACTTATGCTTTCTTATTTCTTGATTATGTTATTGTACATGCCTTACATACTCAGTACATTGTTCGTACTGACGTCTTTTTTTTTATGGACGCTATGTTCATGCCCGCAGGTAGATAGGGAGACGGTGCAGACACTTAGGAGGTTTTTCAGCAGATTCGCAGGAGCACTCTACTACTCCGGAGTCGCCATTTTTTGGTATATTCTTTTGTGTACATATTTGGGGCATGGCGGGGTCCTGTCCCGTCCTTATGATTCCAGTACTCTAGTTAGAGGCTCCTAGATACCTATGTGTGGGTAATAGATGTTACGAGAATTCTTTGGCCTATACTCTTTATATCATTTTATAGCCTTATGGGCCCATGTATGCACGCATGTTTTGGGGAGATATTTGGAGTTGGTTTCATGATAAGTCTTGTGTTGAGAATGATGTATGCCCAGGCTGAGTATGATAGATAGCATGATGAGTGGTGCTCGACAGTCAGCTCCGGGTACCCGTCATGGCCCACTAGTTGGGTCGTGACAAAAGTGGTATCAGAGCAGTTCCGTCCTAGGGTGTGTCTGCGAGCCGTGTCCAGTAGAGTCTTGTTCATGGGTGTGAAGTGCGCCACACTTATAAACAAAAGGCTGCGGGGCATTTAGGAATAATGACCATCTTTTTTCTTCATAGATCGTGCGATAGAGCTACGTTATAAGATTTCTTTTTTTCCCCTTAATTGTGTGTTATGATTTCAGCGATGCCGGTAAAGAGAAAAGCAACAACCTCCCAGAAGGGCAAGACTGCGGCAGGTTGAACAGGAGCCACCGGAAAATATAGAAGAGGGTGATCCCCAAAATGAGGCTCTGTCCCATACCTCTCACACTCTGCCTATTTTAGAAGAGCATGAAGGGGCCTCAGCTCCAGCTCTAGTGCCTCCAGTCCCTCCACCGGGTGCTTCGGTCAGCAGATGACCGAGGCTATTCAACTATTGACTCTGCTAGTTACCACCCAGGCTCAGCGGCAGAGTGCGGGTCTGGGTGATAGAGCCGCTAGTGCCTGAGCCCGTGATTTTATGAGTTTTAACCCGCCAAATTTTTTTGGGTCAAAGCCGGATGAAGACCAGCAGGGTTTTATAGACGAGATGTTGAGGACGCTGAGAATAATACATGCTTCTGATACTGAGTCGGTGGAGTTAGCATCCTATAGATTACGGGATGTCTCCGTTCTATGGTATAATAATTGGATATCTTCGAGGAAGGAAAATGCACCTCCCCAGTTTGGCAGAAGTTTGTAGATGCTTTTATTCGCCATTATCTGCCACCCGAAGTCCGTCGAGCTCGAGCTGATAGGTTTCTAAATCTAAAGTAAGGGAATATGAGTGCTCGGGAGTATAGTCTTCGCTTCAATTCATTGGCCCGGTATGCTCCGACCATGGTGGCCGATATGGAAGACCGAGTACATCGATTTGTGAGTGGCTTAGGGCCACATTTGATCAAAGATTGTTTGATAGCTTCACTCCAAGAAGGGATGGACATCTCCCGTATTCAGGCTCATGCTCGAAATTTGGAAGAGCAACAGTAGCCGCAAAGGGGTGAGCGTGATATGGACAGAGGGCATAGTAAGAGAGCTAGATCTGCCGGTGCTAGTAGCGAGTATAGAGGGGGTCAGAGACAGCTATATTCCAGACATTCAGGCACCTCCTCAGTTTGCGGGCAGGATATTTGACCACCCCATTTATTTAGGACAGGGTCAGAGCTCGAGAGTTTTGGGGTTCCCAGTTTGGAGGTGATTCCAGTCAGAGGAGACCACCGTTACCGCGATGCAATCAGTGTGCTAGATTACATTCGGGTCAGTGTCGCCGAGGCTCAGATGCTTGTTATGCCTGTGGTTAGGTTGGGCATATGATACGTGATTGTCCATTGATGGGTGGTAGAGTTGGGGCCCAGCCTACAACATCAGTAGACGACTCTTCTTCATCCGTGCGCCCCGTAGGGCAGTCTTCCCAGGCTTCAGTAGGCCGTGGCAGGGGCAGAGGGGGAGCATCTAGTTCGAGTGGCCCTCCGTAGCCCCGTATTTATGCTTTAGCCGGGCAACAGGATCTTGAGTCCTCCCCTGATGTGGTTACAGGTATACTATCCATATTTTCTCATGATGTTTATGCATTGATTGATCCGGGTTCTACCTTGTCATACATCACTCCTTATATTGCTGGTCGTATTGGGGTGAAACCCGAGCCAATTAAACCTTTTGAGGTGTCTACTTCTATTGGTGACTCGGTAATAGCTAGACAAGTATACAAAAATTGTGTGGTTGTGGTATGTGATCGTCAGACTATAGCTGATTTGATTGAGCTGGATATGTTGGACTTTGATGTGATTATGGCCATGGATTGGTTGGCCTCTTGTTATGCTAATGTAGATTATAGAATGAAAATGGTTCGGTTCCAATTTTCGGGAGAACCAATGCTGGAATGGAAGGGTAATACAGCATCTCCAAGAGGTAGGTTTATCTCCTATCTCAAGGAAAAAAAGATGATAGCTAAGGGCTACATTTATCATCTGGTCCGAGTTTATGACACCGAAGCAAAGCCACCAACTCTACAGTCTGTCCCGGTAGTAAATGAGTTTCCGGATGTATTTCCAGATGAACTTCCAGGTCTTTCACTGGAACAGGAGATTGACTTTACTATTGATGTGCTGCCGGACACCGAACCCCTATCTATTCCTCCTTACAGAATGACTCCTGCAGAATTGAAAGAGCTAAAGACTCAACTGAAAGATTTGCTCGAGAAGGGATTCATTAGACCCAATTCATCGCCGTGGGGAGCACCTGTCTTGTTTGTAAGAAAGAAAGATGGCTCCCTACGAATGTGCATTGACTATAGACAATTGAACAAGGTGACAATCAAGAATAAGTATCCACTTCTGAGAATCGACTAATTATTTGATCAACTACAAGGTGCCAAGTGGTTTTCAAAGATTGATCTGAGATCGGGATATAACCAAGTGAGAGTCAAGGAAGAACACATTCCGAAAATAGCTTTTAGAACTAGATATGATCATTATGAATTTCGGGTTATGTCATCTGGCTTGACTAACGCTCCGACAGTGTTCATGAATTCGATGAACAACGTGTATAGGCCTTTCCTAGAAATATTTGTAATCGCATTCATCGATGACATTTCGGTATACTCTCGATCAGAGGCAGAGCATACAGACCATCTACGTACCGTCCTCGGAATTCTTTGGACTTGTGAATTGTATGCTAAATTTTCAAAATGTGAGTTCTGGTTGAATTCTCTGACTTTTCTGGGCCATATTATCTCAACTGATGGTATTCGCGTAGATACTCAAAAGATTGAGGCTGTGAAGACTTGGCCCAGGCCTACAATGCCTACAGAAGTCCGTAGCTTTCTGGGATTAGCAGGTTACTAGAGAAGATTTGTGGAAGGGTTTTCTTCTATTTCAGCACCATTGACGAAGTTAACTCAGAAATTAGCAAAATTCCAATGGACCGATGCTTGTGAGCGCAGTTTCCAGGAATTGAAAAATAGGTTGACTTCAACCCCAGTCCTGACGCTTCCAGAAGAATCAGAGGGCTATGTCATTTTTTGTGATGCCTCTGGTGTCGGCTTAGGCTGTGTGTTAATGCAGCACGGCAAGGTTATTGCCTATGCTTCCAGGCAACTGCGGAAACATGAAAAGAATTATCCAACCCATGATCTTGAATTGGCAGCAGTTATCCATGCACTGAAGATATGGAGACATTATTTTTACGGATTTCATGTTGATATTTATACGAATCACAAGAGTATCCAATATATTTTCAAGCAGAAGGAGTTGAATCTGCGGCAAAGACGATGGTTAGAGTTTTTGAAGGACTATGATATCAGTATTTTATATCACCCCGGAAAAGCAAATATGGTGGCCGATGCTCTTAGCCATAAATCTATGGGCAGCCTATGTGACGGGAAACCTATGTGATTTTCAGTTGGGTTGCTGTAACAGGACAGTAGTGCCATATTACAAGGGAAACTCTGGCGAAATGTTTATAAAATTCCCGAGAACTTAACATTCGAGGACGAATGTTCTTAAAGGGGGGAGAGTGTTACACTTCGGAATTTCGAGTTGTCATGCGGTGAATAGAATAACACAAGTTAAGGTGTACTTGAAGTACCTACAAGTAATAAGGGATACTAAATGATTCTAGTTAAGATTCTAAAGACATTAAGGCAAAAGGGGACAAGCTCGTCGAATAGAGTTAAGGTAGTAGCATGTTGGGAGGATTTCGCATCATTGAGTGAAGCATTGCTGAGCATCACCTTGAGGAAGATACACAGAGCCCCTTGGATGGTTAATGAAGTTTTATATAAGTTCCAAGAAGGTTTCATAAGGATTGGAGGTCAAACGAATCAAAGAGAGCACAATTTCGCGAAACCAAGGAAAATAGGGCAATGTGCGCCCGCACACTGAGTGTGCTGAGCCGCCCACTATGTCCAAACCCTAAAAAATTGGAGATCTCATTGGCCATAACCTCCCCTAAGTGGTGGGGAGAGTGTGCGACCGCACACTCAGTGTGCAAGGTCGCACACTCTCCACCAACTTGGTCGGGGGGCAAAAATGCCACCTTTTTCAATCCCAAATGACCCTAAACTTATTTCTAACTTCTCCCACTTATTTATCCGCCTCTATAGACACTTCCAAGGAGTTCTCAAAGGTTCCATACAACTCCACACCCTTCCATAACCATCTAAAGAGAGAATCAAGTGTAGAGAAGATCATTAGAGTTTGTGGAAGTCAAGGTTTTCTTGGAGTTGAAGTTGGGGTTTCTCAAGTGGAGTATCTTCATCCAACAGTCATTCCTACATAATCAAAGGTTAGTTTTACAACTATCTCATGTTATTAAAAGTATTGAGGGGTTGAAAGACTTGGATTAGAGAAGAAAATAGAATATGGAGCCCAAATATGGAAACAATGGTATTTTGAATGGTAAATTAATTTGGGTCATGATGCTTAGTATGAGATGAGTATAATATCATTATGAATGATGTTAGTGATGTTGAGGAAGTATTATGTGAAGAACGAAAATGGTGTTGTATTGTACTCATAGTTATGGATGGTTTGAAAGTGAATTTGAGAAGTGAACAATATTTAACTTGAGAAATCTATCGATTATGATATTATCAATGTCGCTATTGATGTTTGGGAGTTGTTATATTATATGGAGAAAGTTTTCAAAATAAAGAAAATGCTACCCAATTTTCGTTAGCCCTTAGTCGCTTTAGCTTGGCCTTAAGTATGTCTCTAATGATCTAATGTAATACGAATTCTCTTGAATGCAGAGTGGTGAGCTTGGAAGGAGAACGCTTAGTCATTAAGGAGACGTAAAGGTATGTAAGGCTAGTCCCTTTTCTTTCGTTAAGGCATGACTCTTATATGACCTTCCATATATTCCATGACCTTCTTACTTTCCAAATTGAAAGTTCATAACTCTTAAGAGCTAGAGATAAGATATGATGTATGATAAGCATGATGATGATGATGCTATTTCCAAAGATTCCGAAGCTCATGAAATGATGCTGTCAAGAACTTGATGATCTTATTTTATGATTTCTTTGATGTTATCCTTTGTTGTAGTCTCACCTCATGATATTAGTTCCTTCAAGGTGAGACATATCGATGATGATTATTCCATGATGTAATCGGAGGTTCCCGACCTTACGTCACTCCGATAGAGTTGTAGCTTTCATCTGAACTCTCATGCATGCTATGTATAGTATATGATGTACATGGATATAAGGGTATGTAGACATAGGATATGGGAAGAAGGTCCAGGTGTTATATACGCAATACCACCTGATCAGTTGGCATATTATGATATCGTCCCGGACACGGGATATATGGATAAATGGACCAGGTTGCACGTTCCGCATCAATATATGATACATTATACGATGAATCGGGTTGTATGTTCCGCAGCATTAATGATATATATATATATGTGTGTGTGTGTGTGTATATATATATATATACATACATATATATATATATATATATATATATATATATATATATATATATATATATATATATATATATGTATGTATGTATATATATATGTATGTATATATGAAAGATGTTAAAGAAAGTAACATACATGATATCCCCCTTCAGAGGCTAGAAGTACATGTTATCTCCTTATCTCGTGTTTCCTTACTTCTTTATGGTGTTATTATTCATGCCTTACATACTCAGTACATTGTTCATACTGACGTCCTTTTTCTTTTACGGACGATGTGTTCATGCCCACGGGTAGGTAGGGAGACGGTACAGACGCCTAAGAGTTTTATCAGCAGCTATACAGGAGCACTCCGCTGCTCTGGAGTTGCCGCGTATTGATATATTCCTTTGTGTACATGTTGGGGCATGGCGGGGTCCTGTCTCGTCCTTATGATTTCAGTACTCCCGTTAGAGGCTCGTAGGTACATATGTGTGGGTAGTAGACGTTATGTGATTTCTTAGTGTCCATCTTGTACATGATTTTGTAGTCTCGTAGGCTTATATATATGCATACACATGTTCTTGGGAGATGTTTGGTAATCATTTCATAGTAATTTTTACTTTGAGAAGTTATATTTGGCCAGGTTGAGTACGATAGTTAAGCATGGCAAGTGGTGCTCGGTAGCCAGCTTCGAGTACCCGTCATGGCCTTCTAGTTGGGTCGTGACAGTGCTACGTCCAGTTGGACAGTTACCACTGATCAATTGGGCAGGTAGTACCAGGATGATATGAAGGTCGAGACCACAGTATTAGACATAGATGTAGTTAACGATATGAGAGTATAAAGAGACATGCGTACTAGGTTCTCATTAGTAATTCAGATGGTCCAAGTTGATTCTTGTCCTTCTTATTTGCAGCATATGTTTATTATGTTAGATTTCCACCTTACATACTCGGTACACTATTCGTACTGACGTCCCTTTTCTTGTGGACGCCGTGTTCATGCCCGCAGGTATAGACAGATAACACGAGGACCTTCCACAGTAGGCTGCCTCCAGGTACTAGTCTTGATTGGTAGGCTCCACTTCTTCCTGGAGCATTGCCGAGTCTGCGTCCGTGTATGTATTCTTATATGTTACAGGTATGTCAGGGGCCCTGTCCCGACTTGTATACTTCAGTATGTTCATAGAGGCTTTGCAGACAGTTTCCTGTATACAACTTAGTTATGTCTTGTCAGTAGTTATGTCGGCATCGTAGGCCCATTATACATATATATATGCATGATATTACATTCATAGTTAGCCTCCTTAGCCTTATTATGCCATTCGAGACATAGAAAACACAAGTTAAAGTTTGGTTCGCTTGGCCCTAGTAAGGTGCTGGGTGCCAATCATGCCTTACCAAGGTTGGGGCGTGACAGACCCGCTCCGGAATAAGAAGACCGATCAAATCTCTGACCTGGAAACCGCAGAGGGGAACTCGCTGCTGGATGGAATGGATACCGAGAATGCTTCTATTTCTGTCTTCCTCTGAACTCACCAGCAATATCTAAAGATCTATCCCTCTTATCATGGCCCCGGTCACGCTCACGCTCTGTCCTTCGCTGACGCTTACGATCTTCCAAGTTTTGTGCATATGCTTGTATACGGGAAATATCCATACCCGGCTGTACGCTGCTGTCATACACTCATCAATCAAATGTGGCCCTAGACCACCCATGAAACGATGAACTCGATCCTCCATCTCAGCCACTATAGCTGGGGCATATCTAGCCAAGTAGTTAAAGTATACAGTGTACTCCTGAACACTCATACTACCCTGTTGAATGTGTAAAAACCTATCTTCTCGACCCCGCCGAACCTCTGGCGACAAATAATGGCGAATAAAAGCATCTGAAAACTCTCGGCAAATGGCTGGAGGGGCATTCTCTCCCTTAGATAGCTCCCATGCCTGATACAACTGCTCTGCAACATCACGGAGCCTATAAGAAGCCAACTCCACTGATTCGACATCATCAGCGTGCATAACCCTCAAAGTCCTCTGCATACTATCAATAAAGTCTTGGGGGTCCATATTTTGTCTCAACACGAAGAACTCTGGAGGATCTAACAGGAGGAAAGTATTAACCCTCGCACTACCAGCTCGGTCTGCCTGATCAACACCAACTATCACGACCAAACCCGATGAGCCGTGACGGGAACCTGACCTCTAGCTACCAAACACCCCTAAATACTTATCTGAAACATACTGAACATCAAAGGCCCATGAATGGCACAAACTGATCTCATAAAAAGGAAACATCAGAACTCTGTACAATCTGCATACATATAGACACAACATGCGGAAGAACAGTGCAAGCCAACTAGGCTGCTACATATACTGTACACAAAAGAATAAAAGCCGACAAGGCTAAACCATCTGACTACTACATACAACTGTCTACAGACGGCTATTGGAATGAAAGCTATAGAAATTACGGGACAGGGCCCCGTCATACCCATATGCATATACATCTCAAAAGGGGCATACCAAAACTGACTGTAGCTCCGGATCGATGGAGCGCATCGACTACTACTAGATCTAGAGGTCCTACTGAGATGGACCACCTGTTTGTCTCCCTGTACCGGCGGGCATGAACGCAGCCCCCCGAGCAACGGGGAGTCAGTACGGATAATGTACTAAGCATGTAAAGCATTAGAGCAATATCATATATACATATTCACATGGGAATCATGGATAAGATCTGAACTCATAAGCTGAAATGACTGACTGCATGTACTTATATGAACTAGTATCTGCATGTGTCTGCATAAATCTGTATATCTAACAATGCTTCTGTGGGCGCATAATATGCATGCTCATGCCTATCAATGAAGGTCATACATCTGTAAATATGTGTGTATATAACGCCTGATATATGCGCGTATATAACACTTGTCTCTTTTCTCATATCATATCGGTCTCTCTGCGGCCATCATTATATACATTGCTGCGATACTTGCAGCTTGATTCTCATATCATCATCATAGTGCACCAGCTAATCATGTGGTAATTCGTATATAACGCCTGCTCCTTTACATACCCCATATACATATAATACTTGCATATATAACGCCTTCTGGCCAGGGGTCAACATACATACATAAAACTGGACCCATGAACAGAAGGAATAATCATAACGGGGCGCATGAATGTCAAAAACTGAAACACTTCTAATGCTTCTAAGAGTAGAGTAATATGGACTCGCTTAATCGCTTATTGGATCATATCATAGGATCATGCCAAAATAAGGAAAGAATAGTCTTAACATACCTCGATGTATATCAAATCGTCCAACTCCTACTTCTCGACTTGTAAATCTACAATTAAGATAGCATAGACCTCCATTAGACTAGGTACTTTACTTGCTAACCTCCTTTAGATGCATAGAGAGCTTAACGAATCATGGATAACATTTCTCTCATAAGATTAACAACCCTTCACCTTCTCATTCACTTTAATACCAACCAAAACAACAATAACAACGGTTATATCGCAAAATATATTCAAATCCATCCCCAATCATCTCTTAAAACAACCCTAAGTCACTATTTTGTCTTTCATCAACTTACCACTTTCACAACTACCCCCTCTTTACTTAGAATCACTAAAACACTTGATACTCAACTTAAATACAAAGGAAGAAATCATTTACATACCTTAAGGGGTCAAGAATCCCAAGAATCACTTCAACTTCAACTCCCTAAACTCCACAACTTGAAAAAACCCTAGAAGCAACCTTTCTTTTTCACCATCTCGGGTTTACGGGGTCCGATTCTTGTCAAATCCTCACTAATATGATCGAAAATATTGGGAGAGAATATTTTAGGGTTTTCTGATTTTTGGAAGGAGGAAAATATGAAATGAAGTCATGACCCACATATTTATACGTGACCCATATATTTATACTTGGATGCCAAAAAGGCTACAGCGGTCCGGTTCGACGAGCGGGTCGACGGCCCGTCGACCTGCGCCTGCAAAAGCATAGCTGTGGGATCACATCGACGCCGCACGTCGATGGTCCGTCGAACATGTCGGCGACCCATCGACGTTGACTGATGTCCTGCAGATTTTTCTGGTTCAGTTCCGATCGCGTCGACTTGATTCGCTCAACTTCTAACTCGGTAAATTACCCGGATCACATACTGGTACTCTTGTACATGGGGAAAATATTTTCTACATCCAAACTTGGGCTCGGTTCTCTATTCCAAGGGCATACCTTACTAGAAAACCATAGGTTCTACTATTATGAAAACGCGGGGTGTAATATTCCCCCCCCCCCCCCCCCCTTAGGAACATCCGTCCTCGGGTGTTCGAACAATCCTGGGTTATAAAACAAAATTTCGACAGAGCAACCCAAAATAATGCTACACAGGGCCACACACTACAACACACAATGCCATGGCCTCAGACGACCAGATCACGATAACTGAAATGAAAGCAATACCTGGGGAAAGTGATGCCTGCGACTGCACCTCCTGTACTGCTGGGAACAAATGCGGGTACTTAATCTTCATCGCTTCTTCCGCTTCCCAAGTCACTTCTTCAACATTCTTATTCTTCCACAAGACTTTAACGGAGGCTACATCCTTAGTTCGCAACCGACGGACCTGTCTGTCCAATATAGCCACTGGAACCTCTTCGTACGATAACTGCTCGGTCACCTGGATATCATTCACTGGTACAACTCTAGAAGGATCTCCGATACACTGGATGTACCGATTCTAACTCAGAAGGCAATTCTAGTTCATATGCCACTGTACCCACTATATGAATGATCTTATATGACCCAATATACCAAGGGCTCAACTTACCCTTCTTACCAAACCTCATCACTCCCTTCATGGGAGAAACTTTCAGGAACACCCAATCGCCCATCTCGAACTCTAGCTTATGTCGCCGATTATCCGCATAGGATTTCTGCCGGCTCTGAGCTGTTAGCAATCTCTCTCTAATCACTTTCACCTTATTAGCTGCTTGTTGATTTAAGTCTGGGCCTAGCAACTGATTCTCCCCAAGATCAAACCATCCGATGGGCTATCTACACGTCCGCCCATATAAGGCCTCATAAAGAGCCATTTGAATACTGCAATGGTAACTGTTGTTATATGCGAACTCGATAAGAGGCAAATAATCCTCCCAATTACCCTGAAAGTCAAGCACACAAGCTCTAAGCATATCCTCAAGGGTCAGTATAGTACGCTCTGCTTGCCCATCTGTCTGCGGGTGGAATGCGGTGCTAAGACTCACCTGAGTCCCCAATCCCCGCTGAAAAGACTTCCAGAATCTGGCTGTGAACTGTGCTCCCCTATCTAAAATGATGACTGAAGGAACACTATGGAGTCGTACAATCTCCTTAAGATAAAGCCTCGCATAATCCTTGGCTGCATAAGTGGTTCTAACAGACAGAAAATGAGCTGACTTTGTGAGCCTATCAATTATGACCCATATCGAATCACACTTCCGCTGAGTATGGGGCAACCCTGTAATAAAGTCCATGTTAATTACCTCCCACTTCTATGTCGGAATCTTCATAGCCTGCAATAGACCTCCAGGCTTCTGGTGTTCTATTTTGACCTGCTGACAATTCGAACACTGAGCGACAAATTCTGCTATATCTCTTTTCATACCATCCCACCAATAAACTTTCTTGAGATCATGGTACATCTTTGTTGAGCCTGGATGAACAGAATAGCCGGAGTAATGTGCCTCCCCCATAACATGCTGACGGAGTCCTGTAACACTAGGGACACACAATCTACCTCGATATCTGAGTACGCCATCACATGTGATCGTAAAGGGTGTCTTTTCTTTCTGAAGTGCTGTATTCCGGTAATGAACTAGAGCAGGATCTTCATACTGATGCTCCTTTATCACAACTACCAAGGATGATACCGCTGTGCCTTGAACAGTAATCCCTGCATCACCTGAATCTACCAATCGAACTCCGAGACTAGCTAATCGATGAACCTCACGGACCGTTTCTCTTCTCTCTGGCGACACGTGCGATAAGCTACCCATAGATTTACGACTGAAGGCATCAGCTACTACATTAGCCTTCCCAGGATGATACAGAATATCCACATCATATTCTTTTAACCTCTACAACCATCGCCTCTGACGCAAGTTCAAATCCTTCTGCCTAAAGATGTACTGGAGACTTTTATGATCAGTATAGATATCAACATAGACACCGCATAACTAGTGTCTCCATATCTTCAAGGCATGAATCACTGCCGCTAACTCAAGATCGTGGGTTGGATAATTCTTCTCGTGCTTCTTTAATTGCCTGGAAGCATAAGCGACAACCTTGCCATGCTATATCACTACACAGCCCAATCCAACACCTGAAGCATCACAGTATACCACATAGCCATCTGCTCCTTCTGGAAGAGTCAAAACTGGTGCTGAAGTTAGCTTATCCTTCAGCGTCTGAAAACTCTGCTCACAAGCATTTGTCCATTGAAACTTAGCTGATTTCTAGGTCAATTTGGTCAATGGGGCTGAAAGAGAGGAAAATCCTTCTACAAACATCCTATAATAACCTGCCAAGCCCAAGAAACTACGTATCTCCGTTGGTGCCGTGGGCCTTGGCCAATTCTTCACAGCCTCAATATTTTGGGCATCCACTCTGATGCCTTCCTCCGAAATAATGTGACCCAGAAAAGCCACGGAGTTCAACCAGAACTCACACTTAGAAAACTTGGCATACCACTCCTTACCATGGAGAATTCCATGCACTATTCGCAGATGTTCCGCATGGTCGGTCTCTGATGGCGAATACACCAGAATATCATCTATAAACACAATCACGAATAAATCTAGGAAGGGTCTAAATACACGATTCATCAAATCCATGAATACAGCTGGGGCATTAGTTAGCCCGAACGACATAACACGGAACTCATAGTGGCCATATCTAGTCCGGAATGCCATCTTCGGAATGTCTTCTTCCTTCACCCTAACCTGGTGGTATCCTCACCTCAAGTCTATTTTCGAGAAATACTTGGCGCCTTGCAACTGATCAAATAAATCATCAATCCTCGGGAGCGGATACTTATTCTTTACAAGCACTTTATTCAATTGCCTCTAATCGATACACATTCGTAAGGAACCATCCTTCTTTCTCACAAATAACACCGGTGCTCCCCACGGTGATGTACTAGGCCTGGTAAAGCCCTTCTCAAGAAAATCTTTCAACTGCTCTTTCAATTCCTTCAACTCCGTAGGTGCCATCCTATAAGGAGGAATAGATATTGACTGCGTGTCTGGCAATAGGTCAATAGCAAAATCAACCTCCCTCTCTGGGGGAATGCCTGGAAGATCATCTGTAAACACTTCTGGGAACTCATTAACCACAGGGACAGACTGAAGAGTCGGCGACTCTACTTGCACATCTTGAACTCGAACTAGATGAAAAATATACCCTTTTCTGATCATCTTTTCTGCCTTAAGGTAGGAAATAAACCTACCCCTAGGCGAAGCAGCACTGCCCTTCCACTCTAGGACGGGCTCCCCTGGGAACTGAAATCGAACCATCTTTGCTCTACAGTCAACATTAGCATAACAAGAAGCCAACCAGTCCATGCCCATAATAACATCAAAATCAATCATATCTAACTCAATCAAATCTGCTACTGTGTGGCGGTCACAAACTATAACAACACAGTCCCGGTATACTTGCCTAGCTATAACCGGATCACCGATCGGCGTAGACACCTCGAAAGGTTTGATCAACTTAGGCTCTACCCCAAACTTGCCAGCAACAAATGGTGTAACCTATGATAAAGTGGAACCTGGATCAATCAGTGCATAAACATCATGGGAGGTAACCAATAATATACCTGTAACAACATCAGGAGACATCTCGCGGTCCTGTCTACCAGCCAATGCATACACGCGGTGCTGAGGACCGCTCGAGCTAGACACTCCACTCCTCTCTCTACCTCACCTTGCTGGCATCCGAAAAACTTGCCCTGAGGGGCGCACTACAGAAGAAGAGCCAGCCACAGACCCTGTAGGCTGAACCATGCCTGTACCAATCCTCATCGGGCACTCCCTCACCCTGTGGCCTAGCTGGCCACAAGCATAACAACAATCTGATCCCAGTCGACACTGACCGGCGTGTAACTTGCCACACTGGGCACATCGCGGCAAAGGGGGTCTCATCTGGCCTGACTCCGGTCTGTACTGAGAGCCTGGTGCTCTAGAACTCTGGCCTACTCTGGAATAAGGAGATCGGTCAAATCTCAGACCTGGAAACCACGGAAATGAACTCCCTGCTGAATGGAAAGGATATCGGGGATGCTGCTGTCTCTGTCCTCCCCTAAACTCATCCCCACTATTAAAAGATCTGGACCTCTTACCATAGCCCCGGTCACGATCACGATTTGTCCTCTTCTGGCACTTGCGATCCTCAAAATTCTGCGCATATGCCTGTATACGGGAGATATCCATGCCTGGATGTATTGCGGCAGTCGTACAAGCATCAATCAAATATGGCTCTAGACCAGCCATAAAACGATGAACTCTATCCTCCATCTCAGCCACTATGGCTGGAGCATACCTGGCCATAGAATCAAAATACACGCAATACTCCTAGACACTCATACTGCCCTGCTCGATACGTAAGAATCTATCTGCTTGGGCTGGCCTGACCTCAGGAGGCAAATAATAGCAGATAAAGGAATCTGAGAACTCTCGCCACACAGCTGGAGGGAAATTCTCTCCCTTAGATAACTCTCAAGTCTGATACCACTGTATTGCAATATCACGCTGCCTATACGAAGCCAACTCTACGAACTCGACCTCATCCGCAGGCATAACCCTTAAAGTCCTCTGCATACCATCAATGAAATCCCGGGGGTCATTATTCGGCTTTACCACGGAAAACTCTGGAGGACCTAATCCGAGGAAGGTCTTAACCCTCGAACTACCCGTCCCATCTGCCTGGTCAACACTAACTCCCTGCCGCTAAGCCTGGGCGGCTACTAATCTGGTCAACAACCGTATGGAATCCCGTACATCCTGGCCCGGTGCATCTGGCTGAGGAACTGGGGTAGGTGCTGGAGGCGGTGTATGCGATGTCTCAAACGACCCCTCACTCTGAACCTTATCCTAGGCTGTCGTGGCCTGTCGAGTGCAGCTAGTGGCCTTACCTGTGGCTTTCTTGTCCTTTTGGGCAGTTGTAGCTTTCTTGGGAGGCATCGCTGAAATCACAACAATTTATCAGAAAGCGAACGCCTAACACATGGCTCTATCGTACAATCTAGGAGAGAAAGAATGACATCATCCTAAATGTCCTGTAGCCTCCTGTTTACAAGTGTGGTGCATAACACGCCTATAAACAAGACTCTACTAAACACGGCTTGTAGACAACCCTAGGACGAAACTGCTCTGATACCACTTCTGTCACGACCCAATCCGGTGAGCCGTGACGGGAGCCTGACCTCTAGCGACCAAACAACCCTAAATACTTATATGAAACATACTGAACATCAAAGACCCATGAATGTCACAAACTAATCTTATAAAAAGGAAACATCAGAACTCTATACAATCTTCATACATATATACACAACATGCGGAAGAACAGTGCAAGTCAGCTAGGCTGCTACATATACTGTACACAAAAGAATAGAAGCCGATAAGGCTACACCATCTGACTAGCTGTCTACAGACCTCTACTGGAATGAAAGTTGTAGAAAGGATGGGACAGGGCCCCGTCATACCCATATGCATACACATCTCAAAAGGGGCATACCAAAACTGACTGTACCTTCGGATCGATGGAGCGTACCGACCACTGCTAGATCTAGAGGTCCTACTGAGCTGGACCACCTGTCTGTCTCCCTGTACCTGCGGGAATGAACGGAGTCCCCCGAGCAACGGGGAGTTAGTACGGATAATGTACTGAGCATGTAAAGCATAAGAGCAACATCATATATACATATACACATGGGAATCATGGATAAGATCTGAACTCATAAGCTGAAATGACTGACTGCATGTACTTGTATGAACTAGTATCTGCATGTGTCTGGATAAATCTGTATATCTAACAATGCTTCTATGGGCGCATAATATGCATGCTCATGCCTATCAATGAAGCTCATACATCTGTATATATGTGCGTATACAACGCCTGATATATGCGTTGTTATACCGCGTAATTTATTCGTCGAATTATTCGCAAGAAAGTCGACCCAAGTTAAAGGCGGAGTCATTTTCGGACACGAGATAGAAACCCTTAAATTTCAATTTTAAATTAGAACATAAATTATTCGTAAATTTTATTTGGTGTGGAAATATTATTTGAGATTAGGAACTAATTAATTATGATTAAAATTATTAAGTAGGGATTAATTAATTAATTAATTAATTTAATTTTTAAATTGTGGGCCCCACCCGTTTTTAAAAAAAACAATAAAACAAAGAAACAAATCAGCAAATTGATATTGATGAGTCATAAAAGGTGGGAAATGTGTCCAATATATGGACACCATATATGTATATGTGTTGAACGACCAAACCAAACAATTCACTTTCATTTTGTAAAATCCAACGTGAGGGAAAAAGAAATAAAATCATAACCATGGCTGCCATGCTCTCGGCCAGCCATGGTTGTGGAAAAAAATATATGTTTTGTTGCCTAGATTAATTCCAAGGTGAATTACGAACTCAAGAAGATGATAGCAACATTGGATATTGAATTGCGGAAGAAGAAATTGTGAAATTGGAGCAATTGAAATACAAATTCCTCCGAGAAAATTAAGGTAAGATTTTCTTGTTTTGGGGTGTAATTTTGTTAATAGTATTGTAATGGAACTATTATAATTGGATTGGACGAAATTGGGATTAAGAAAATGCATGAAATCGATGTTATAGGAAATTGTGGGTTGAAATGGATTAAGAGAAGTTGTTGGGTTGTTAGAATGGTTATGGGCTGAATTGGTAGAATTTATTATATATTTTTATTTTTGGTATTTCTGTGTCAACAGGAGGGCAATTGGAAATTCGGGATAGGCGAATATATAGGGGAAATGCTGCTCGATTTTCGTTAAGCCCTTAACTAATGGAAAACTCTAAACGAGAATATATAAGCTGAAACATAGGTTCTATAAGAAATGGGCTATAGATTTGTGAACTAGAAAATATAGTTACTAACAATAACGTTACTCTTATATTAAATAGGCTAAAAGAGCGACGAGGCGAACGGATTTACGAATAGTCGCTAACAGGTATGTAAAGCTGTCCCTTCTTTCTTTTGGCATGTCTTAGACTTAAGTGATGATTGATATGAACTTCGGGGTAATTCCATTCATAATCTTTGAGTGATATTTATGATTCTTATTCACTTCCTGATATTCCAATTCTCAAGTGACTGAGCCTCCCTTTTCAGTTTTCTGTACGTTGGATAATAGTCGATACATATCCGTTCCTATTCTTAGGAACTCCAGGATAACTAGTGACTGGACTTCTATAAGGTGTTTCATACTATAGTGACATATTACTATGATCCTTAGGGCTTTGTGATATACCTATGATGACGTTCAAAGGATGTTTGATATGTTTCTGAGTGACATTCGAAAGGTATTTGATACGCCTATTGTCTTGATTTTCAAATGGTAATTCGTGTTGACTATTCTATTGAGTCTTTGAAAATGTTTTAAATTGCATATAGTTTCTCACTACTCGCGTGCATGCCTCAATATGTCTTTCGCTAAGTCCCGGGCCAGAATCTGTTATCGTGCACGCTTCCACTGCATTGTTCACCGATTCCCTCACTAGAGGGCCGGGTACGGTATATATATATATATATATATATATATATATATATTATGGTGTTATGTTATGTTACGGAGTTATGCTGTGTTATGGTGTTATGGTGTTATGCTGTGTTACGGAGTTATGCTGTGTTACGGAGTTATACTATATTCTGGAGTATGCTGTGTTATGGCGCCAAAGACAGGGTGGCGACCATGTTCACCGAGTCCTATAATGGGGCCGGATATGATATATGATATTGACATGCATGATTTATGTTTCAAAAGCAAGTATTTTGGTATTCTGATTATTGTACTCGTTTTCTGTACTTCTTATTTCAGTTATGATCCTGTTTACTGTATTTCATGCTTTACATGCTCAGTACATATTCCGTACTGACCCCCTTTCTTCAGGGGGCTGCGTTTCATGCCCGCAGATGCAGATACTCGCTTTGGTGATCCACCAGCTTAGGATTCCCTTTCTGCTATCTTGGAGAGCTCCGTTGTTCCGGAGCCTAGATTTTGGTACAGATCCCTTTTTGATTTATATATGTATATGTTGTCTAAGGGTAAGACGGGGCCCTGTCCCGTCATATTTTTCTATTCGTACTCTTAGAGGTCTGTAGACATATGTGTGGGTTATGTATGGGTTCTGTTCAGCTGTGTCAATACGATGTGCTGTGGTATGTTGTTCATCTATAGTAGCAGCCTTGTCGGCTTGCATACGATATTGATATGTGATGGCAGCCTTGTCGGCTTGCGTATTATTTCATGATATGGTTAGTTGTGACTCCTCAAGAGACAGTTGATCTGGGAGTATATATATGCATATGACGATGTTATGAACTTCGGAGTTCCTTTATAAGTTTCCATATGTCGTAGTTACAGTCTGATTATATGTAACAAGTTGGTATACGGGTGCCCAGTTCGGGCACCAGTCACGGCCTACGGGGTTGGGTCGTGACAAAAGTGGTATCAGAGCAGTTCATCCTCGGAGTGTCTACAGATCGTGTCTAGTAGAGTCTTGTTTATTGGTGTGTTGTGCACCACATCTATAAACAGGAAGCTACAGGACATTTAGGATGTTACCTTTCTTTCAAATCTAAGATCGTGCGATAGAGCCCAGTCATAGGAAATGAAATTCCTTATACTAACCTTTGATTTCAGCTGAAGAACGACATCGACAGAAGAAAGCGACCGATGATATTGGTAGTTACAAGGTACACAGGTAAGTTACGGTGCGAAAGAGGCATGTTGGATAAGGTAAGAATATTGAAACATGATTGAAACGTTAAGTTGGTGGATGAAAGAGGAGGTGGATAAGAAAGTATAACAGAACAGATCGTCAAAGGATCAGGTACGTCTCAAGGTGTGATATGTGAGGTAAGTTCTGACACCTTTATACTTTTACTGAAAATTGGGAGCCCTGTGTGGCTATGATACGATATGATGTATGCGTATATATGTTGGCCCTGTGAGGCATTGTTGGTATTTCCTGCGTGCAGGTTCTGGGATAGTAAGAAGTACAGAGGAAACTCTGCCCAAATTTTCCCAGAAATAAGAAAAAGGAAGAGAATGAAACATAAGTCCATAATATGTTTTGAAGGGTGATACCAACAGGGTAAATTTAATTTGTTGGGCGAAAACTTTAAGAAATACCCCCACGTCATCTATAAGAGGCACCATTCTTGTTTGGGAGACCTTGTTTTGAAGAAACGTATATGGGCAGCAGAATTTAGAATTCATTTGGATGGACGAGAATACGTTCCAGCCACATTTTTGCCTTAGAAAAAGCCTAGGTGAAGGGCAAAACCGTCCAGCAATTAAGTTCCACTATTGGAAGAGTACAAAGCATACGACAAGCAGTTTGTGAACTAAATGGTTCGTCCACGATTCAAGAATAAACCTGGAGGTAAACTATGTGAACCAAGCACTAAGAAGTTTTGTGGTGCTTGTCGGATTTTAGTTTTGTTCTGCTGGTGAGTGGAGAATGCTTCATAGTAACATTTTATTAGTTTATTAACCAACTAATTGGAGATGGAATCTGTGGAAGGAAAACTTATACTTGTGGGCTGTCTAGGACCATGTATTTTATATGTTATTGGTAAAATGCTAGGATGATTCGGAAGGGCTTGTGCTACTAAGGGATGATTTAGAAAAAGGTGGCAACTCGTAACAGAACATTTTATTGAGGTATCGAGTGAACCGATAAGTAGGGGTAAATTACGATGAGTTTACAGTTAAAAGGAGTAGTAGTATGATTGAGACAAAAGTACGGAGGAGGAAGAGTTATGACAGATTATGAAGATATTGACAAGACAGCATGTGAGATATTAAGGGTAAGATTGATCAGAAAGGATGAAGGGTTAAGTACGCCTAGTCCACAGAGTGAAATTAAAACATAGTAACAATCGTGAATGCGATTAAGCAGTGTTACGTTATAGGATGGATTACGAACAAGATGTAATGTGAATACCATAAGGATTGCTATAGAAATGAGCAAAGCCTAACAAGGAAGTAACTAAAGAATGCGATGTGATTGGTGGGAAACGGAAAAGCAAATGTAGAACGGATAAGAAAGACTTACAAGTCCTATAGGGAAAGTTCAGAATAGAAGTCAAGTGGTAACGAAAGTGAAAACGAGTAATACAAGTGACAGAATTGTGAAAGACCAACCTAAAGGAAGATGAGCAACGAGGCAAAATGAATGCCAGAAATGACTGGGATGATAAGAACAAATAGGGATGAACAGAATATGTTTTGAGAAAGATCAAAGAGGTTATGCAGAAATAATGTTTTCCCAAGGGTACGGAAGTAGCATGAGATTCTTCGTGCACAAAATAAAAGATGGACATAGACTGGCGAAATGGAAGGGATACTAAAGGAAGAACCCAAAACAGACGTAACTAATTGAGTATGAGTATAGGACAAAAGGGAAATATATAGCTATGAACTTAAGATGTAGCACAACGAAAAGGGTGGTAAGACAAGACCACTATTAAGACAAATTTGACATGATTTTGAGCAAGTTAGAAGTTAGCATTGGGTATACGACAAGGATGAAAGAGCATGAGGCATAAAGAAGTACTACGTGTATGTGACCTCACCTCGGAAATGTTGAAATCCTTAAAGGATAAGGATTGCGGACTTGCGAAACAACTGATGTATTGTGAATGTATTAGAAGAAACGGATGATATCCGTTGGGGTAAAAATGGTGTTATAGAAAAGCTTGGGACACTTACCATCAGAATATAAGTGATACCGAATGGAGAATTTGAAACGACTATAAGCACTAGCTAACTACTAATTGGAATGGACGGAATGTGGCTTCGGACAAATTAGGCTACATTAATTATATTACTCGAGTACCAATCATCAAACGAGATTTTGCATTATATATATCAAGAATTCTCATCACCTCCTGAATATGTCAAGATTTCGTACATGGGTAATCTAAGTTATAGATGATAAAGAAAAGACATAGATATGGCGCAGTAGACCAAATGTTTTGAAAAAAAAAAAGAGGAATCATAGGAATTTGAAAGTTGGAAATGGAGGCACATAGCGAAATATAAATAGATAATGATGTGAGTACACCCAAAAGGGGAGAAGCGGAAGAGAAAAATGCAAGTGTAAGATGAAATCAACTGGTACTGCAACACGTTTAATGTGAACACTTAAACTTCAAGTGATATCCCATGTTAAAACAAGTTAGTGAGATCTTAAAGCCAGCGACAAACGGATAGAAGCCAAGTGTATTTACCATTTGGTTGCTGTTAATGATACAAAAGCCATAGTACCTGAATTTGCATCTGTTCCCATAGTTAGTGATTATCCCAAAGTGTTTCCCGAAGATCTCGCTGGCATCCCTCCTGATAGGGTTATTGATTTCGGTATTGATGTTATTCCCGACACCCAACCTATTTCTATTTCACCTTATCGTATGGCTCCAGCAGAACTAAGGGAGTTAAAGGATCAGTTGAAGGACTTGTTGGATAAACGTTTCATCCTACTAAGTTCCTCACCTTGGGGTGCTCCAATCTTGTTTGTTAGAAAGAAAGATGGTTCCCTTAGGATGTGTGTTGATTACCATCAGCTTAATAAGGTGACCATTAAGAATAAATATCCTTTGCCTAGGATAGATGATCTATTTGACCAACTTCATGGTGCTAATTTCTTTTCAAAGACTGACCGGAGGTCGGGGTATCACCAATTGAAGATAAAGGAAAAGGATATCCCGAAAACTGCTTTCCGTACTCGTTATGGGCACTTTGAGTTTCTAGTGATGTCCTTTGGGTTGACTAATGCGCCTGCTGCTTTCATAGATTTGATTAATCGGGTGTTTAAGCCGTATCTAGGCCGCTTCATTATTGTGTTTATTGACGACATCTTGGTGTACTCTAAGAATCGAGAGGATCATGTTAATCATTTGAGGATAACTTTGACAACACTTGAGGAGAACGAGCATTATGCAAAATTCTCTATGACGACATTAAGGTAGATCCTCAGAAAATTTTAGCGGTTAAGGATTGGCCTAGACCAACTAGTGCAACGGAAATTCGTAGTTTCTTGGGTTTGGCAAATTATTACAGAAGGTTTGTGGAAGGTTTTTCGTCCATAGACTCACCATTGACTAAATTAACACAGAAGGCTGCTAAGTTTCAGTGGTCCGAAGCTTGTGAAAAGAGTTTCCAAGAACTTAAGACAAGGTTGACTTCGGCTCCTATTTTAACTTTACCTTCTGGTTCTAGTGGGTATGTGGTGTATTGTGATACTTCTAAAACTGGTTTGGCTTGTGTATTGATGCAAAACGGTAAGGTGATTGTTTATGCTTCGCGTCAGTTGAAGAAGCATGAGAAGAACTATCCGACTCATGACTTGGAGTTCGCTGCTGTGGTATTTGCTTTGAAAATTTGGCGTCATTATCTGTATGGTGAGCATTGTGATGTTTTTATTGATCACAAGAGTCTGCAATATATCTTCAAGCAGCGAGAATTGAACCTCAAGCAGAGGAGGTGGTTAGAGTTGTTGAAAGATTACGACTTGAATATCTTGTATCATCCTGGTAAGGCTAATGTGGTTGCTGATGCTTTGAGTAGAAAATCTATGGGCATGTTGGCTTATTTGCGTGCACATGACATGCCCATGGAGAAGGAAATTCGAAGACTTACTAGTCTTGGGGTCAGACTTGATGAAACCAAAGATGGAGAGTTAGTGGGTATCACGCCATCACGGTCTGACATGGCGGAAAGTATAAAATCCAAGCAATATGATGATGAACTTTTGGCAAAGCTGAGAGATGGAGTGGAAAGGGGTGAGTACACTTCATTTACTATTGGTACTGGTGATAGTGTTATGCGGTTGCAAGAACGATTGTGTGTTCCTGATGTTGATGGTCTTCGACATGAATTAATGAGGGAAGCTCATAGTTCCAAGTATTCGGTTCATCCGGGATCCACCAAAATGTATAAGGATTTGAAACAGCACTATTGGTGGAAGAGCATGGAGGTTGATATTTCTAACTTTGTGGCTAAGTATTTAAACTGTCAACAGGTGAAGGTTGAACATCAAAGGCCTGGCTCAGAAGTTCGAGATTCCGCAGTGGAAGTGGGAGGAGATCAATATGGATTTCGTTGTGGGGTTACCCTGCACAAAGGCCAAGTTTGACTCTATTTGGGTTATCGTGGATAGACTCACAAAATCTGCCCATTTTCTCCCTGTGAAGACGTCATATACCGCAGCGGAGTACGCCAAGTTATATCTAAAAGAGATAGTTATATTGCATGGTGTTTCGACATCGATTATATCTGACAGAGGGACGCAATTTACTGCTCATTTTTGGACATCCTTTCAGGAAGGGTTCGGAACGAGAGTGAAATTGAGCACTGCCTTTCATCCTCAAACTGATGGACAGGCGGAGAGAACTATTCAGACTTTGGAAGATATGCTACGAGCTTGTGCAATCGATTTTGGAGCAAGTTGGGATGAACACCTACCTCTGGTGGAATTCGCTTACAACAATAGCTATCAAGTGAGTATTCAAATGGCTCCTTATGAGGTTCTTTATGGGAGGCGTTGTCGATTTGCAATTGGTTGGTTTGAACCAACTGAAGTGGAATTTTTGGGTCCGGATTCAGTTCATGAAGCAATTGAGAAGGTTAATCTTATTGTGCAACGGCTCAAGACAGCTCAGATTCGACAGAAGTCCTACACTAATATGAGGCGGCATGAGCTAGAGTTTTCTGTCAGTGACAAGGTGTTCTTGAAAGTGTCGCCGATGAAGGGAGTAATGCGGTTTGGTAAAAAGGGGAAACTTAGTCCCCGTTTCATTGGCCATTACGAGATTGTTAGGAAAATTGGGACGGTGGCTTATGAATTGAAGTTGCCATCCGATATGGCCATGGTGCATCCTGTGTTTCACGTTTTGATGTTGAGGTTGTACAAACCTGATCCTTCCCATGTGTTGAACCATGAAGAGATTGAAATTAATGATGGGTTAACCTATGAAGAGAAACCGGTTCAGATTCTAGATCGCCAAGTTAGAAGGTTGAGAACAAAGGTGTTGCATCTGTTAAAGTTTTGTGGCGAAACCATAATACTGAGGAAGCTACTTAGGAAGCAGAGGAGGGCATGAAGAAGAGATATCCTCACTTGTTCCCTGTTGCAGGTATGAGTTAAGGTTTTATTTATTCTTATATGGATTGATTTTGTTGATTAATACAACTCGTGTTTGGTGCCCTTTTTCCCGACTATTATTCTCATTCGAGGACGAATGAATCTTAAGGGGAGGGGGGGGGGGGGGGGGGATAATGTAACATCCCGCAAATCTGTATAGAGTGTGAAAGCATTGTATGAGTCCTTTGGAACATTATATATTGGGTTACGTGCATGACTTTAAGCTAAAGACCCAATAGGAGATGGTCAAAATGAAA
This sequence comes from Lycium barbarum, assembly GCF_019175385.1. Classification (NCBI taxonomy): domain Eukaryota; kingdom Viridiplantae; phylum Streptophyta; class Magnoliopsida; order Solanales; family Solanaceae; genus Lycium; species Lycium barbarum. The sequence goes on from NC_083347.1 coordinate 83,722,318, forward strand.
ATTCACTACAGTTTCGCGAAAAAAAGGCTTGACGGTCGTCCTTTGTACCGTCGATCTGTTCGACGGTCCGTCCTTTGCACCGTAGAAAGTAAGGAATAGAAAGTTGCTCACTAGAAATTTCATGACTTTGACGGAGCAGCGTCGATCTGTTCGACGCTCCGTTGTTTGTACCGTCGAATTGACCTAGCACAAAGACCACTCGACGGAGCATATCGATGCTCCGTCGATCTGTTCGACGCTCCATCGTTTGAACCGTCGATTGTGCCTGACGGGCTGAAATTATATAAGTTGCAAAATTTTAGTTTTTCTAATTTTAGTTTTTCTTCCATTCTTTTCACTCTCAAAAACCCAAAGGATGAAAATATCTCTCTAGGGCTCCAATGCTAAGGTAAGAACATCTTAATCATTGATTATCAATCCTAACATCAAACCTATGATTCTTAACATGATTCTTGTGACTAAAACCTAGGGTTTGCAACATAATTCTTCCTAAAGTGATTCAAGCTACGGTTTGGGTGTTCTTCACTAGAAAAGTGAATTGTAAAACTTTGTTTAACATACTAAGGTATGTCTCTCTTTTAAAAACCTTATCATGGATATATGTTTTCTTCTGAAAGGTTCTTTAGTGAATAAAAAGGTGAACTTCCCATGCAAAACCCTAATTCATGTCTTTGCTTGTGGTTGTTGTGCGTGAGGGGACAAGCCCACATTAAACCTTGATTGTATTATCCTCTATATACGTATATGAAATCATAATGGTTTTCTTCTCTAAGAGATAATCAATAATGATGGCTAAGGATTGGTATTAATGTTTTTATGATGAATTATGACATCGAAATCTTGGTTAAAGAAGTGTAAATGTTTTCAAGACATTCATTGAAATGATTTATCTTTACGATATGGCATAATGGACTTTAATGTTAATTGATGGTGTGACATACTTGAGACAAATTGTTAATCGGCTTCTATGCTATGAACTTTGTTGTTGTGTTTGGCCTAGCTACTCGGGAGGAAGGGTAGCCACTAGGGATCCTACTGTGATAATGCCTAGCCATTCGGGAGGAAGAGTGGTCACTTCCGGGTTCGCTACCTGGGGTGTGATTATGCCTAGCTATTCGGGAGGAAAGATAGCCACCGTTGAATTTCATATTCCGGTGTGGTGCGCTGTGACAAGGGAACCTCTATGGTCACCCCTTCGACGTGCTTGATTCTTGGGCCTGTATTGGCATATGTGATATTCTTATTTTTCTCATGGAATTGTTGTTGTTAATTATGATCAATTGAAAGGCATATTTGAAGTTGTGCCTTGAGAAGAGACTTTACAATCGGTTTTGATAATTCTTATTGAGATATACAAACTGAATAACTGTTCTTACATTAGTTTTCACATGATTTTCAGGACTGATTTCTTTATGTATTATTGTACTTTATCTTCATATCACTTGTTGTCCCCGAGGCACTCTCTGAGTACGAAGTACTCAGGCATACCATTGTTGTTTTTTTATGGTATGTTAGGTAACGGAGATGAGCAGGTTCTTGATACTCCGGGCGTTTAGAAAGGACTTGCGGTTGCTACTGATTTGGTGAGGCGACACATTTGTCACACCCCGACTTTACTAGGGTGTGATGGGCACCCGACCCCATATCTGGAGCCGAGCCAACCCGCTGACTCTTATTACATAGATAAACTCTTGTATCAATTAAGAAATAAATACATGGTAAGCCCTCCAATATTTTTTTTTTCATAAGTAATGTCTATCATCATATGGGACCCGCGACATGAAACGTAATAACATTGTGACGGTTGAAGCCGTCTACCAAGCTGACACTCTATACTCATGACTCTGTCTGCAAAGTCTCTAACATTGAACAAACACCATAGCTCATATACTCTGACTCGGCAGCACTCCAGAACAAGTGGAGCCCGCCAACTCCGCCGGAACATCTTCTATGATAACTGTGGCTCAGCTGGTGTACCTGCGCGGCATGAACGCAGCCCCCGAAGAAGAGGGGTCAGTACGAGTAATGTACTGAGTATGTAAGGCATGAATAGTAACATAATAAGGGAATATACAGTATGAATAATAACGGAATAGGCATATGGAGATTATCCTGGGACAGATTTAACCTGTACATATGAATGCCTTTCTGCGGATGCCATGCATGCTTAGTTTCTTTTGCAGAAAAACGGTGCTTCTTATTTACATATACAGAAAACAGAACATTTCAGGAAACGGTGTCCTTTATTTACATTCACAGACGCCGAGTACATCGGTTCTCCCACCCCCCTCCCCAACAGTGTCCCAACATATTATATATATATATCGCATATACAGACGCCGTATCTGGCTCTCCCATATCCCGCGTCCGGGCATCCCGCGTCCGGGACGAAATCCAGCTGAATCAGGTGGTGATATAACAGTGGCCCTCCCCTTTCCCCATATACATATACATATACATATTCACATTCATATACATGTGTCATAAAATTGGCATGCATGAGAGCCCAAAGAAAGTCATGTGTCCATCGGAGTGACAGAAGGTCGGTAGCCTCCGATTACATTATGGAACAACCATAGTAGCTTTGTCTCACCTTGAAGGAATGAGTATTATGAGGCGAGACTACCAATGAACAGTGTCATTATGAGGAAAACATCAAATAGGGTCACAGGGTACAGTTTCATATACCTAGGACCTTTAGAGTAGTCATTACCTATAATAGAGTTGAGATATCAAGAATTAGTTTAACGTTTCCATATTTTCCTTTTCATAGCAGAACATTTTGCCAACACATCTACCGTAGGCATTTTCTCATCTTGGACTACATCGTTATCATTATAAGATCATATTCATCATCTTAGTCATGGAATCATCTTTGTCATACTTATCATAGGCATATTCCCTTTCTTAACATCATCATTATCATTGTCATCACAGAAGTATCCTCATTAGCATAGTTACAGTACTTGTCATTCGGTGAACGGAATACGGATCAAGGGTTTCTTTGGATTCTGCTTCAAAATAAATCAAACGGAACAATAAGGAAAATCCGGGGACCATGGGCCCACCTCGGGTCAAATGAGGCGGCGTACCAAATTTACATATGTTACATGTCATGGCGTTACTTGTGAAGGTTTTAGGGTAGTCGGGTCCTATTTATGCGAGTTCTAGAGGTTTAGGAAATTCTTCCAACATTTTGCACACTTTTTAGTTCAATTCTACTGATTGAAAAAGAGAAAACTTTAGGCGCGGGTTCCGAAGGGTAGAGTTATTCCCGAGGCTCATATCCAACATATTCTGTCTAAGACATGCCAGAGAAAGAAGGGTGAAGCCTTACATACCTCTTTCCGCTCCTTATGGTACTCCAAATTCAAGTTGCAAATCCGCCAAAATCTACAATTTGGTCATGTTCACCAAACATTGGTTAGTGCATTTAGGAGTTGATTCTTTAAAGAAACACTTTGTCTGCCGAAATTTCGGCAGCATTTCCCCTGTAATTACGTCATCCCCGAGATTCTAACTCGGCCAATTTCCAATCCACAGCAACCCGGGAATGTAACCCGGCCAAATTATCCACAACTACACTAACAATTATGCCAACAACATCAACACTTGATTCAAGAATATTCCCAACAACAATACCAACATTTTACATATTAATAACATCATTTCTATAATCACAAGAAACCACATTCATGTCACTTCAACCCCTTCAACATTCCCATAACAATTATAAATTCCTTTTAAACCATTAAATCTACATTTTGTATCATAGAATCTACAACTCCACAACTCGACAATCAAATTACTAAATAATATTAATTCATCATTTCAATCCAACACCACACATATATTCGGCCAACATACAACTCACATATTTTCATGCATTTTTATTCATCTTTACACATTACAACAACAAGCAAGGACTAGATAAAACTTGTTCATCATCACTACACAATAACACACATATTCGGCCACAACCACACACCACACGGCCACATCAACAACTTCCATATTTTCATGAATTACATCCTTTCCTACATGCTACAACGCTCACAACCATCCATAACACACAAGAGAGGATTGATTCTTACCTTGTTCCCTTTAAGTTTCCTCTTGGTTGGAGTTATAAAATTACGAGAAGTGAATGATTTTCTTGTTCCTAAAATTCCCCCATGTTGTAGAGAACCTTCCGGTTACTTGGAATGCAAGAAGGAAATATTTTTTGGCAATCAATATCCATGGCTTCCATTTTTTTTCCTCTTTCCATGGTGGCCGAAACATGGCCCCTTGTTCTTGCTCATTTCTCTCTTTTCTTGAAGTTTCATGAACTTGTGAGGATATATATAAAGTCTTATAAATTTTCTCCTCCACTTATCTATATTTATGAATAAGTCCCTCAAGAAAGAATATGGTTACATGTTCCCCCTTCTTTCCTTTCTCTAGAATTTTCCACCTTTTTCTTGATTTTTCTTGGAATTAATTTAAGAAGACCAATTGTCTTCTCTTACAAGCCTCAACCATGCACATGCAAAATTACCCTTATTAATTAAATATGGCATACACCACACACCATGTGACCATGTGGCCTTCTCTTGAATTTTCATGAACTTGGCGAAATTCCCATTTTACCCCTAGCCTTCCACATTATTTCCATTGACCACTTGCGAATTTCCCTTTTTACCCTTAACCTTTCTCAATATTTTCATACTACCAATGTTCGTAAATAATATTCACAACAACTTATACATTATAATAATTTTTTTTGAAAATGGTCATTCCCTTTTCTTCGTCACGACCACTTTGGAATATCCGAACGTATAAAATACGGGATATAACAACATTCATTCGTGGGACACCCTATTTATTTAATTCCATTTATTTATATTAGTTTCCGGGCTGCGTCCTGATAAGTTAGACATTTATTCCTTATTCTTAGAAGCTCCTTAGTATACATTCGAATGTGGGTAGAAGAAGAGTTGTTGTTTAACTCTTTCGAGCACACTATCATGTTTTGGTTGAATTATTTAAATTATAAAGACTTCCGCTGATTTAGTTCATATATTCATGATTTGTTACATTTATTTATGAACTGTTTGAGGTGAATATTGAACCTGGCGGGTTCAAGTGTTATTATTGTGTCGTTTAGGTTCTTCCGATGTTGTTCATGACGTCGGATGCCAATCACGTCTAGGGTAGGTTTTGTGGCATGACAGTTACTGACCTTATGTCACTCCGATAGAGTTATAGCTTTCTTTGGGCTCTCATGCATACCACTCATATTATATATATATATATATATATATATATATATATATATATATATATATATATATATATATATATATATATATATATATATATATATCTGTGTGTGTGTGTGTAGGGATATGGGGAAAGGTGAGGCGCTATAGACGCATAGCCACCAGATCAGTTGGTATATTATGATATCGTTCCGGACGCGGGATATAAGGTTAAATGGATCAGGCCGTTCGTTCCTCAGCTCTATTATATATATGTATATTGATCGGGCTGCACGTTCCGCAGCAATATTATATATGTGTATATATGGATCGGGCTGCACGTTCCGCAACAATATTTTATATATGTACATACGGATCGGGCTGCACGTTCCGCAGCACTTTCATGATACATATGCATGAGAAAGATTTTATGAAAAGCTCAGCATGCATGGTATCCGCCTTAAAAAGCACTCAGATGTACAGGTTACTCTTTTATCTCATGATATGTTTTATATTTCCATCACATCTTATTATTCATGCCTTACATACTCAGTACTCTGTTCGTGCTGACGTCCCTTCTTGTGGACGCTGCGTTCATGCTCGCAGGATCAGGTAACCAGTCGAGCGAGCCAGACCAGTAGGATCTCACTTTTGTCTCAGCCAGCGAGCTCCATTTGGACCGGAGATTCAGCCCTTTTTGGTATGCTATCTTGTTATGTACATATATGGGTATGGCAGGGCCTTGTCCTGTCTCTTCTACAGTCTGTATTCTATAGAGGTCTATAGACAGTGATGTGGAGCCGTGAAGTTATGCAGCCTCATAGGGGCTTGTTTTGTTCTACAGTACATGTAGCGGCCTGATCGGCTTGCGTTGCTACTCTAAGTATTTATGCTTATATGTATGTGTTGGCCGTGAGTTCTTAATACAGTGTCTCTTGTGTTGATTGTTTGGGAGACAATAGAACCCAGTTACAGATTGTGTATGGGCCCAGGATAGTCAGTGAGAAGTAAATGCAAGCATAGGAGTCCTTGGACAGTAGTGATCAGGCACTCGTCACGGCTCATCAGTTTAGGTCGTGACACTAGGAAGGAACTGCTTTGATACCACTTTTGTCACGACCCAACCGGAGGGCCATGACAGGCACCCGGAGCTAACCCACCGGGCATCTCTCATTATACTTCCACAATCATATCTAGGTGAGCCACATGACCTACTTAAAATCTCTATGCACCAATAATACACTTTCCATCAGGCTAAGGCACTTTTATATCATCGTCAACCACCATACCCATATATGTAAATACACAAGCCGACAAGGCTATCAAAATGATATACAAAAATATGAGCCGACAAGGCTAAGAGATATCTAGCTATACACAACTGTCTACGAGCCTCTAGATAGAGTATGTAACATCATAAGGATAGGACAGGACCCCGCCATGCCCATATATATATACACACAAAAGAATAGTACCAACAGCTGCAGCTCCGAATCAAAGGGAGCTCCTCTAAGTAGTCTCTGAATAAACAGCCTAAGGGTCAAGTCTGTCTCCCTGTCCACCTGCGGGCATGACGCAGCGTCCACAAATAAAAGGACGTCAGTACGAACAATGTAATGAATATGTAAGGCATAAGTAATAACACTATGAAAGCATAAAGGATAACATGGAGTAGTAGAGCCATTTATACCTCATGAGACGTTCATCACACTTACCTTTTTTCTAATGAAAACCTTCTATACATACTCATACACATATAGTAGTACTATACCCGGCCATGTAGGTTTGGTGTCATACATACCCGGCCATAACAAGGCTCAGTATTATACATACCCGGTCATAACAAGGCTCGGTCTTATACGTACCCAACTGTAGTGGTGTGCGCGCAGTACATATCATACCCGGCCACATAAGCTCGGTATTACCAAATAGCCATACATATATATATATACACAGAAGTACATAAGTGTCATCGACATTATCATCACTATATCTTTCCTTAGATGGTCAACTATCGTAGGATGAGATCAACAATATCATGAGAGTATCAAGACTTAGGATCTTTAACACTTCTAGAAATGGAGGCGTCATGGAAGACATGGTGAATTTCATGAATAGGTGTACAACAATGGGATCATGCCTTGAGAAGGAAGGGTTAGCCTTACATACCTTTATGTCTCCTTAGCTACTTAACGTTCTCCTCCGAAGCCGGAGAAATCTACATTTAATAGGGTTCATACCAAGGTTAGGCTTCAAAGACACCCTTAAGTTCAAACTAGTATAATTCGTAAGCTAGCGAAAATTGGGCAACATTTCCCCTATTTCATCTACTTCTACCAAATTGTAAAACAACTCCCAAACAACAACGACATTATCAAAAATACCATAATCAAGAGACTTCATTCAAGTTAAGCATCATTCAATCCCCAAAACTTCTTTTCATGATCATGCATAACAATAGCTACAACACAACACCATATATACTTACATACAACACTTCCCCAACATCATTAGTATCACCCATATCAAGATTATACTCATAACATGCCAAGAATAATAATTCAAGTTAACTTATAGCTCTTAATATCCTCAAGTTCATACTTGGACTCTCTTTTCACTTTTCTTCCTTTAACCACATGGTATAACAATCAAACAACCTTAACCATATGCAAAAAATGTAAAAAATTACCTTAATCACACAAGAATAAGCCTTGGATCAACTTACTTCCACTAAAGTGAAGTCTCCAACATCAACACCAAAGGAAATCTTGAGTTCCATAAACCCTAGCAAGCTTCTCGGTACTTGAATCTCTTTATTCTCTTAGATTTGGCTTGGATTAGTTTATGGACTTGGAGAGAGGGTTTTGGAGAGTTCTAGAATCTGATTTGGGGAAATAATGAGTCCAAATGATATAAAATGAAATATATAAAGCGTCACTTAAAAACCCATCAGGCAATTTGACGCCCACTTTGACGGACCGTCAAAATTCCTACGGTCTGTCAAAAGGCACCGTTAAAACTGCCCAGCCAAGCAGGCCTTACTGTGACTGTTTCAAGGTGGAGCTCCACCATTTGATGGGCCGTCAAATTCCATACAGTCCGTCAAAATGCTCCCATCCGACAAGTTGTTCTCTTTGGTTCGTTTGACTCCCAATCCTTATGGAACTTTCTTGGCACTTGTGTAACACTTCATTAACCATCTAAGGGGCCCTATAGCTCCTCCTCAAGTCATTACTAAAAAAATTATAACACAATTGTTACGAAATCTTCCCAAACATGACTCACATTCTACTTCCTTCGACGAACTTAATTCCACCGATTCATATGACTTCAGAATCTTGTGGTACACATTTAAAGTTATCAAATACTCTTCTTAATCTCATAAGGACTTCATGTCCACTTTAGGCTTACATTAGTTTACTCATAATGCAACAACTTAAAATTTCCGAGATGTAACACCATTGGGCATTGCATTATGGATTGAAGGGATAATTGAGTTGAGAAGAAATATGAATGTTTCTTTCAGTCATATACTTAGAGAGGGAAAGAAGTTGGCAGATGCTTTGGCAAATCAGGCTTTGGATAAAGCCTCAGTGCATTGCGAAACTTTTCATAACTTGAAGTCAATCTGTAGAAAGATCCTCAACAGTGATAAATCACAAGTGCCCTATTTGAGAATCAGATCTAGAGGATTAAGGGAGATAGATCTAACGCAGAGATGATGGACAGAATTCAAGGGGGTGTGACAAAAGGAAGGGACAAGGGATAAGAAGAGGAGCAGATTATTTTATCATTATGTTCAAATCTTATGGGAGGAGAACATAGTTGTATTTTGTACTAATTTTGTTTTCTTTTTTTGCAGGTCTAGGTGCAACAAAAAATACATATATCAACACAGTCATCTGAAAGAAAAAAATTGATACAAAAGCACAACAAAAACAAAATAGCAGGTTACAGCTCTAAGGGATTTCACTAACATATTTCAGCACAACAAAGCCAGATGGGAAAGGACCAAATTTTCGTGAGCACAAAATGGACCAGTCAAATGTGTGATGAGTCTCGAAGTTTCCAACACATAAAGGAATTTCGACATATATCATACAAACAAGCAGATCAACAGAAAATAACAAGATGCACTCAAGAGCATGTCACGAGTTACAAGGAATAGAGAAGCAGCTGAAGAATAGAGGAAGTAAGAACAAGATACCTGAGTTTATCTTCAATTGGTGTTGCAATATGGAGGAGATGAACAATCGAGTGTTCCCTAAACATACAGAGCGGAATTCCCACAAAAAAAATTATGAGCTTAAAAATGGAGATGGAAAAGAAACACAAGATAGATACAAATGTGAAATTTTACCTCAAGATCTTCAAAGTGGTACAAAGAAACAACGGATGAGGCAATCAAGATTTCATTATTAGAGGAGAGGATGCAGTCGACAACAACAGACCGAAAAAGCAGCAAATGAAAGTTTTAGGGCAAAGTCAAGTTTCCTAATTGGGATTTTTCGATTAGGGATGGGTCAGGTCCATATGGGCCAGATTTACATTCCAACAATGTTTATTATTTGGGGTTGGGTCACTTTTGGACCTACCCATTGTTTTTTGTTTGGACTTTGTTGATTTAAATAAAAAGGCCTGAAAGGGCATAATTAATTTTCTTTTTTTTTAAAACATTGGAGTTCTCATTTCTCCATCAATTTGAGGCAAAATCCATTTGTATGTTGCATTATTAGGGAGATTATGGCCCCCCTCTCAAGGATATCCCAAATAAAAAAAATATTGTATTCCTTGCGTCTCAATTTATGTGATGGATTTGACTACGCATAGAGGTTAAGAAAGAAAGAGTTTTTTCAAACTTTTATTTTAAAATAAGAGATAGATATTTGTGTAACTATAAATTATCTTATTATAGAAAAATATCATTCTTTTTGGGACCGACTAAAAGAAAAATAATGTCACATAAATCAGGATGGAGGAAGTGGTATGTAATTTTAATATATTTAATTCGAACCCATCCCAAAACTCTTAAAAATTTATGATTTCTCCATTTACTTGAATTAATATGAATATATGACATGACAAATAATGTTAATTTGAGAAGAGAGGTAAATTCAGCATATATTAAACAATGTTTAAAACCTTATTACTGTTACATGCATAGTTGGAAATAAAAGATGTGATTTAAAATAATTTCACCTAATAACTAGAATAATGAATTTTTGACTTAAAATACAACAATAAACAAAACACTCGATGTACTTGATATATTTAGGCTTTTTCTATGGTCAATCCAAAGAAGATTAGTACATAAATTATCATAAATTTCTTTGATATTATTATGATGTAGAATTTAAGTGAGGAACTTTATAATAAAACATACAAAGGTAAGAAAAAACATACATTCTTTTCACATATGTAAAAAAAAATAGATGAAATTGTATTTTAAAATGATAATGGGAATTTTATAAATATTTATTTTTATTTCTTTTTTCAGATGATTAATTTATCTTCATGTGCTTTTACTCTCATTCGTTTTTATTTTTTACTTCACGAACATATACCCCCAACAAACAAAAAACTCTATTTTGAAAATCTAACAATTAGTTTATCGTATAAAGTTTATTTTGAACAAATTAATTGAAAATTCAAGGTGAATAGCTGCAGAACTTATAAAAACTAACTTTTTTTGTTCTTCGAGATATGTGAAATCAATAACTATATATTAACTTTTAATTGTTTAATGCAAATTATGTTAATCACATTTGATTATACAACTAATACTATAATTGATAAACTTTTTACATAAACCAAACAAAAATCCAATAATAAATAAAATAATGTAAAGATTATTAAACAACTTATTCTTATTTTCATATATAACATAAGTACTTGATGAGGACCCACTTATAGAGTATATATATACATACTAAAATTCGTCTATGCTAAAAGAACACACAAAGAAAATAAAAAGAAAGAGCGATATCTATATGTTAAATGAGCAAATGTTGTACTGATGTAGTAAGTTCTCTATTTTAATCTAAGATCTCACGTATGAAGTCACCTTTATTAATAAAGGAACACTTTATCCCCCAATGGGATTTTCTAACACAAATTCGAATTAGTAGGACCTCAAAGCAGATATCAAACATTGGGTAAAAAATATAAAGTAAAAAATAAATATTTTGACTATCAAAATTATTGGATCGTGCTATGCATGGGAAAACCTTATCTAGTCATATATAAAAGTGTTTTTTTTTGGTGCGGAGGTTTATAACCTCCCTTATATTAAATATAACTTTTTGTTAAGTTGTGGACGTTTATGACCTCCGTTATGTTATGTATAATTTTGTGGGGGTTAAAGGCTGCCGCATATTGATGCATAGCAGAGGTTACAATACCCTTTGCAAATAAACCTCCGCAATTTACCCTTTTTTATACTATTTTCAACAGTTATTATAAACTTTCAGAGACATATAGTTTTACAAAATATCCACCCGTTAACCCATTAATCACTAGCCAATTTCAACTTCTTAAATCATTTATACTCTAACAATCAATAAATAAGTGAATAAATAAATAGTCTAACCAAGTCATAAATGATAAATAATATAAGTGCGGAAGTCTAACTATTAAATTCCCAAAATCTGAAAGTCATCGTACGAGGACTCTAACCAACAATGTCTAAAGAATGAAATATCTGTCAAATATAATAATAAATAATATCTAGAATGAAAGTAGACATCTGGAAAGAAAGATCTTCAAGCGGCATGGCATGGATAGAAGCTCACCCTCGGATCTGATCAAGCAAACTAGCTTCAAGCTAGAGATATGGTCTGGTTGAAATCTCTAGAACACAATCTGCACTCAAAAAGGGTGCAGCAAGGTAGTATCAGTACAAACACTATGTACCAGTAAGCATCATAGGCCGACTAAGATTAGTTCATGCATATAAGCATAAAATCAATAAGATAAACAGATAGGCACATAATACTCAAACCCAAGTCCCAGAATATCCCATAACTAAATCACAACCTAAAATGAAGCTTATAAACCACAAGTCTGCCCAGTCTCAATAATCTCACTCGATAATCATAAGTCCAAGTTCCGACCCTAGGTAGAGTCACAAATTCACTCAGTCAATGATCATATCTACACCACAACGGCTGTTTCAACAAACCATACCAAAATCATAACTAAACGAGCCATATAATAATGCAGAATAAAATGTAATGAAGTGCAATGCAAAATATAATGATGTGTAATGCAATGCACTGGCCAAATACTCCAAACCTGTACACACATGCTAAATGGTAATGTTTTCTCCAAATAGTCATGACCTATAGGGGACCCATGGTGTCCATATACCACTCGTTCGGGAGCATACCTCGAACCACGAGCTCACAACTAGGCCACATCGTCACCTCTATCAAATGTGCTTTAATATATGTATATGTTCCATATCAAAATCTCATCAACAATGCCTCATAATCGAATCACAATGAATAACTCAAGAACACATATCAAAGCTAGAACAATGAAGTACAGTCATAGTAACACAAGTCATAATAAGACTCACCAATAACTATGCTCAACCATAGCCTACTTATACAGCTATCCCAATCAATCAGTGAAGGGTATATATGAACACCTTCCTCTCAACAATTCCAAACTATTTCCATAATGTATGAATGTATGAATGCAGAAATGGGTGTAAATATGGTAAATCAATGCACTAAAATAACGATGGAGGTACAAGAAGTCATAATGCCATAAGCCATATCAAGACTTAGATAAATCGACTCAAATATAAGCATGATCAATCAATGAAATCAAGTGCAAATAAAAGTGAAAGTCACAATGCTATAAGTCCTTCCAGAACTTTAGATAAGCTAGCTCAACCAAGGAATGAATCATTCAAACCATCTCAGTCAACATAAAGAGTCTATGTCCCTCTTTACTTCCAAATATAACGAGTACACTTCACAACTAAGTCTTGTATCACCAAAGTGCTCCATTTTATCCTATATCATCATCAAGACCAAGTCATAATTCAGTATCAATATACATATGGAGTGAGAATGCATGCCAAGTATAATATCACCATCAACCGTAATTCATACGTCAAGTTTTCATCTGCGTATTATGATAAGTTTATCACAATTCAAGTCTAAACTCATTATCCTTCCTTTCTCCGATGGTATGTGTCGCAATAAAAGAGAATTGGGTACAACACGTATCACAACACACCCATTCAGGTAGTAAGTCTAATCACAATAATAGGGCAGCAAGCCACTATCAACAACAACCAAGCTAATAGAATTCCATCCCGAATCGCCACAGTATGAATACATCTATACCTTCACAATGCGTAAATAACGGTGACAAGCCCACATAATCAGAAGTCATACCAACCTAGCTAATATCCAACCAAACACCATATCCGAAGACCAAATCATGCTTTCTCCCATCAATTCCACACAACATATACGTTTCGCTAATCAAAGTCTAACTAAAGTAAGTCGTAAACTACCTCGAATGCAGAACAGGAGCCACGAACTACTCCACACGAGCCTTCTATTTTTGAAATGCCTTAGAATGGTCAAAGTCTAGCAATACAATTCTAAGTAAGCGATAAACCTTCTATTCAAATAAGAACAACAATTTGGGGGAAAAGACCCAATTACTTCTACCCTTTCCAGTTAGTTAATTAATCCTTAGGACCATAATCATCCTAATTCTAGTCTCAGTCATCATATTGAACCAGTTAATGGGTTTCTAATTAATTTAACCCTCCTTACATAGTTTTTAGGCCAACGATTCCATTTTTTTTTAGAACCCTAGGTTTCAATTCAACAATTTCATCATTTAATATGAAATTATCATCCTAGGAAGTGATTATATAAACTCCAAGATGAACAATTATCAATAACCCATTCATTATTTTAGGGTTTTATAAACTTAGGTGTTCTAACCTTCCAATTTTCTATTAACAAGCTTTTAATGATACTAGAAGTTATCATAATTGAAGAAGAATAAAATTAAATGTGGAAAGTTACCTAGATAAAGGAGTAGTGAACTAGCCTTACAAAATTCGCCTCCAGGGTTCTTGGGAAATGTTCTTGGAGTTATGTGGGGAGTAGGGTCAAAATAAGGTATATAAACAGGGTTTCTGATTTAATGAGGACCGCTGCAACGGACCCTTCGAAGTTCGACCTCTCACTGCAGTGAGACACCTTCTCGCTGCAGCGGGAATCCTTCCGCTGCAGCGACGCCCCTTAGCCAGTGAGCATAAAATTTTTACTAACCTTTCAACCGACTTCTCACAATCAATCTGAGGTCCTAATAACACAAGCTAATCATGTAAACCAATGTAAAAATATGCTATGGACTCACCCGCGGCCTCAGGATTCCCAACGAAGGTCAGAATTATTAAGTTTACCCCCAAATGAACACACAACAAGTTCAAACAAAACACATAGTTAACCGAATCAAGTTTTAAACCTTTAATTTATACTTTTTGAGTCGTTATTAGCTCGTTCCTAGACTCGGGAAGCTACTAGGGAGGATAATAAAAGGGTCAAAGTCTCCATAACGACCGAGCACGTCGTTACAAATATAATCTTTCCACATGGTACGAACAATCTCTTCACATCGATTATGAGTCTTTTTTTGCAAAATTTAAATTGATGGGTCTTCTTTTACAAAGTATAAATTTATGAGTCAAGTTTTACATTAAAAAAAATGAAATCAAAACTTGGAATCTGAAAATTACTTTTTGGAGAATTTAGGATTTGAAGTTGAAGTTAAAATGTTGTGCAGATTTCATAAACAACACACTGATTTCAATTGCAAATCAAAACTTGAAAAGGGTAAAAAAAAAAAACCCTCTATTTTCATTTATTGGTCCGTTTTATCATCTATTATAAGTTGGGGTTATTTGTGTCCTTGCCGTTACTGAAGTTATCAAAAATACCCCTTATTTGACGGAAACCCCCAAATTCACCCAAATATCCCGATTTTAATTGAAATTACCTATTCCCCTATTTTAATCTGAATCGTGACCCACAAAACTAAACCAAATTTGTCACGACCCAACCCCGTGGGCCGTGACTAGTACCCGATCTGGGCACCCAAACACATATATCCAATGCTATCTCAACTGTTATCAAACGCATTCAAGTATAAAGCAGAAGCCGTCAAGGCTATATTTCAAATTTAGATAATTTCCAGAAACATTTTGGCAGAGTTTCCTTTGTTTTACAGACTATCCAAAATAACCCTGCGCACAGAAAATACCAACAAAGGCCACACCGGCCAACAAAGCAACATATAAACATATGCGGACCGGCCGCTGCGGCGAATGGGGTCGCCCCAAACACAACATATACACACATCCGTACAGAAAGACCCTAACCCACAAACATATCTACAGGCCTCTAACAGACTTACAGAGTCATATGACGGGACAGGGCCCCGCCGTACCCGGAGTTGCCATACATACAGAATATACAGAAGACAGAAGGTATATACCAAAAGTACACGCTCCGGACCAAGGGAGCTCTTCAAAATAGCAGTATCTGAGCCCTAGACTGGCGGCGTATCTTCAGGTGCGTCTGTACCTGCGGGCATGTAGCGCAGCCCCCGAAGAACCGGGGGTCAGTACGATAAATGTACCGAGTATGTAAAGCAGAAACATAACAAACATAATCATAGCATGAACCGGAAGCACAGAAGTATAACGGACAGAACCATAAATCAAACGGACGGACAGAATTATGGTCCAGACGGACGGGCAGAATCACAATCCATACGGACAGGCGGAATCAGAATCCATATCAGACAGACAAAATCAGAATCCAATCAGACAGACAGAATCATAATAGGGCACAGGAACGTGGTCGCCACTCCTGCCTCTGGCGCCACAACATATCATATTTCAGAAGATTTCATATCTTCGAACATCTCCGTCACATAACACATCATATCATAACCACGGTAACCCCGGGGACAGATCACACGCCGGGAAACCGGACACATCATACTTCGTAACATATACACGGTAACCGGGAACGATATATACCACAGTACCCCGGAACCGGACACATCATACTTCGGAATTCATACATGGGACCCGGCCCCCGACAAGGGACTCGGCGGCCCATCCGCACGATATAAACCGGCCCGGGATCCGGTGAAAGGAAGCATTGAGACATCCACGAACAGATTAATGAGAATCCACATACATACAGATCGTTATACCGACTCAATCAAACTGAAGTAGGCCAAATGGCGAGTCAAATTAGGGTATTCGGATAGCGTTCATAATATGCGCCTATATCCTGCTTGGGAAGGCACGACGGATTATTACCAGAATCAGATTTTCTGATGTCAAAGCCATTTTGTAAAATTTATATAAAAAGTAGTCATATCATGATCAGAATAATAGTCCAGATGTTGTCTGAGAAAGTCGGACAGAAACAAAGTAGTTAAAGTTATACAGAAAGTATCGGGCCTTGAGGGCCCACCTCGGGCCAACCCGAGGAGACGTACGTAAATTACAGATAGTAGACCTTATGAGGTCGTCCATAATCATTTGGAAGTATTCCGACTCCGTTTAGGAAGGTTGCATACTTAAAGCTCACTTTGAAGACAAGTTATAAGGAAAATGATTCAATCTCACTGAAGGAATTGGGGCGGATTTCCATCTCGAATTCCGAGGAACGGAGTCGTATCTAAGGCTCGCGGCCAAGCCTATTATGTTCAAAACATGCCTAAGAATGAAGGGGTAAGCTTTACATACCTCGATTGCGCCTTATGCTCGCTTAGCTTCACTTCCAATTTCGTCCAAAATCTACAAATGGTCATGTTTACCAATTGTCAAATTCAAGCCTTTAAGAATCCAAATTTTATTACTTGCCTACCGAAATTTCGGCAGCATTTCCCCTATACATATAGCCTCCCCGAGATTCAACTCGGCTCAACACAACCAACAACAACCCAACAACAACATCAACAACATCAACAATTTTCATAATTCACAATATACGCAATTAGTCTACTTTACGACATAATGCAATAATCCTCATTTCGACTTCACACTTCCAAATCAATACCAACATATGCCGTAAAACAGCCCGCACATTATTTTCCAAATTTTCCCAACCAACCAATTCGCGATATAACTATTTAATAATTTCGCAAAGAGGTCAAAATTAACACCAACAACATCAATAACAACATCCTCCACATTCTACAAGTTAAATACATTTGTTTTCATCCAAAATTTTCTTCAAACCCCATTCTACAATTCAGCCATACCAACAAACGAATTTATCACGTTATTTCTTCGTTCTAATCCGTTAAAACTCTAAATAAACTTGTTAACAATAAAAAAAAAAAACCTTATTCATACCTTAAGTGCACAGCCACCACGTCCACCCTCTTATTTTTAGTTGATTTTTAGCTCAAATCGAAGGCAACGCGACGTAGAACACTTTTCTCTTCATGGGCTTCGGGATTCGGGCTCCGATTTTGGTCAAAAACTGATTTTTTTTCTCTAGGCTCTCCTCTCTCTTTTTCTCTAGAGTTTTCCAGGTTTCTTTATCTGAAAATGAGGGAGAGAAACTGATTTTTTTTCTATTAAAAGCGTGGGTAATGGGCCTGACCCGAATTGGAATCGGGTTGGGCCCATTTCACTGCCCAGCTTGACCTTTCCCTTAAAATGTTCATATCTCCTTGTACCGACGTCGCCTGGGAGCCCACGACCTACCGTTGGAAAGCTATTTCAATTATCTACAACTTTTATTTCTGGGCGTTTTCCCAAATTCCAAACTTATAATGCCGTTTTTGCCCCTCCAAGTCAGGTCATCCGAAAATGTTTTCTTAAAAATATTCGTTTGGAGGGCTTCCACTTTGATTTGGCCCCAGGGCCCTTCACGGGTTGTGTTTAACTTTACATATACGATTCATATAACTTTTCACATGTCCCAAAAAAAATCTTGATGTGTGGGCCCCACCTCAGCTTACAAATAATTCGACGTTCGAAAATGCAGGATATAACAAAATTAAACTCAAACTCATTTTCTAAAAAACAAATCATCCACCTAGCATGTTTGCTCCAAGAACACCACGCCAATGGTGATTCCCTGTGCCGGCTGATTGGTGAGACAAGTAAGGCCATAGCCTAGGGCCCCATTTTTTTAAGGGCCTCACTTTATATATATATATACTATTTAAAAAAACTGTATTTGTAACGACCAAACATCGTTATAGTCTTTTCGGTACTTTTGACCCTTCCCCGAGCTTATTTAGCTCACCTTTGACCCGAGGGGACCATTGACATGCTTCCCGAGGTATTTGGGGCTAGAAGTGGAGTTGTGATTGTTTGTGGATTATGGAAAAAGTTAGTGTGACATTGGTATGGTTTCTTATATGTGATAATGTGTAGGATATAAATATAATGCATGAACTTGAAAGTGAGACATTTGTTTGGAAAGTTGTAAGTTGGGTTGTGGTGATTAAATTTGAAAGAAGGAATTAAGTTGTTATTGTTTTTGTTAAATTTGGAAGGTGTTGGATGAAGTAGTATGTTGATTGGATCGTTTTGAATATTATATGAATTGAATTGAATTGAATTGAATTGAATCGAATGTTGAAGTGTTTCTAGAATAATTGTTGGTATTGTTGTTGATAGTTTGGCTGGTTGAATTCCCGGATTGTTATTGATTAAAATTTGGCCGAGTTCGAATCTCGGGGATGGTGTATTTGCAGGGGAGGTGCTGCCGAAATTTCGGCAGACCATAAGTGAATGTACTTAAAAGGCTAAGACAAGTATATGTCGATGAATCTAACGATAGTGTCAATCTTCTTGCATGTAGACTAACAAGTTGGACGAATAAGTGTAGCTAGTAAGGCGCGGAACAGGTATGTTAAGGCTCGTCCCTTTCTTTCAAGGCATGATCCCGATGTTATGAGTTCATAATTGTTTCCATATCTTACTTGTTTTGCAAAAGTTAGATACTTATGGTTCCAAGGCATAATTCTCTGACTTTGTGGGAAGTTTGGACTTTAAGCGAAAAAGAGTTGTCTCAAAGTTGACTTTTGGGTAAACGGACATTTTTTGAAAATTCGTCAATTTCGAGAGGTCCGAATGGCCTTTTAGAACTATTTTGTATATTTGGTTTGGTTTCCAATGTGCTCAAGTGCATTTTGGGACTTGGGTTGGGAAGTTGGTTTTGAATTATCGGGGGTTGACTCGGTCAACGAGACCTCCGTTGGGAATTGTGAGGCCACGAGCGCATTCGTACCGTGTTTTTATGTATTCTGACGCATATATGGTATGTGAGCAGATGGCCTCGGGTGATAGTTGGGATTTCAGGTTGAGATTGTGAAACTTGGTGGATTCTGGTATTTGGTGCCCACTATGGCGGCACCGCAATAGCGGTGGCCATGCCGCAAGAGCTGCCTAGTGCATTCACTAGTTGATCGCCGCAGCGGTCTCGTTGTCGCAAGAGCGGTTATCGGGCAGTTAGATTCATTAAATGAGTGTTAAAAGCCCTAAGTTCCTCATTCATTACCATTCCAAAAACTGAGCTATTGGGAGCATTTCAAGGCAATTCTTTGGGGCAAATGATTGTGGTAAGTCCCTTTACTTTCCTTTTCATTCCATGATTGCATTATCACCTTAGGAATTCATTATCATGCTAGTTCATTAAGAGTTTGATGATTAAAAGAGGTTTCAATGGGTTTTTCATTCTAGGCTTCTAAATCTTGATTTATTGATTGGGTTTAGCTTCATTAAGCATGGAATTGATCATTAGAATTTATTATTGCATGATTTCTTCCTTATTAGTGGCTAATTTATGGGATTGGAAGTAAGGTTCATACCCAAACTTCGGGGTTTTGCCTAGAATCCGAATTTAAGTAAATTGTTAGTTCTTCAAGCTTGTAATTGATGGGAATTGATCCCCTAGAACTTTAATTTCATGTTGAGACCTATAGATTCTAAATTTCATCTTTCTAGTTCATAAACTCCATTCCATAGGTTGGGGATTTGGGCCTTGAATAGAAGTAGAGTTTGAATGATGTTCTTCTTGATTCTATTTCATGATTCGAATATGTTTAGACTTTCATTATCTCGAGGCTCTAAGGAAGGGAAAGACTAAGGTTTGATTATTGGAGACTTTGTTGTTCGGCTCTCCCAGTAGGTTATGGCTTACCTTATGGTGAGACTTCGACTAGTGAAGCGTATGTTTAGATGATATCATCGGAGACTGTATGTAAGCCTTCGGGTATAAAGCTGGGTTGGATATTGTCTTAGGTTGGGCCTTGTTGTATGATTTGGGGGCTAGACACCCGGTTGTGATGTTGATTTATCTTGATCTATTCATTTGTTGGCTCGTTGCCACGTTGAGACTTTGGGTATTTGTGACTAGTGATATATCATGGCTATGATATTATGATATTTTACTTGATTGATATTGAGATGAGGATGGTGATTTTATTGTGGCTTATTGTGTAGCCTTACTATTGATATTACTTGAGGGCTATGTGTGGTACTGTTTCGGATTGAATTGGTTGTTGATATTACATTGCATCGTATTCATACTACGCATTTCCATGATACATTGATATATGTATGGTTATGGTACTGATGATGATAATTGAGAGATTGTAGCCTCCGAGGTCTTTGCCGGAGAGTGTAAAAGAGTGATGAGTGTACGCTGCCCGAGGTTTCTTGCCAAAAATTATTGAGTGTACGATGCCCGAGGTCTTTTCCGGGATTGTGAGAGTGGTACATGGACTTCGCGGGTCTTCCATGGGTTATTTTCGCCCAGACGTAGAGTCATTCCCTCCGGGACATGTTATACAAAGGTGCATATGTGTTACACCTCGAAAAAATTCATGTCGTCGTATGGAAGATAGACTCGCGCAAGGTAAGAATTATGTGATGTTTCTACAAACAAGAAGTAGTACTTAACGGTTCTAATTAAGATTCCAAAGACATTTGAGGCAAGAAAAGAAAGTTCGTTGAAGAATGTTAAGCATAAGTCGTGTTGTGAAGAAGGGTTTGCAAAGTACCGAGCTAATGTGGATTTAATAATGTCTTGAGGAAAAGCTATAACGCTCCTTAGATTTTTAATGAAGTGCTAAACAAGTGCTAAGAAGGTTCCATAAGGATTGGAGATCAAACGAAACGACGGAAATAATTTCAGAAAAGTGGAGTTATACGACCACTTATACGGTCTGTATAACTTTATACGACCCGTATAAGGGTCTGTATAACCTAACAGGAAGGATGTTTTCCCTGATGGTGAAATACGGTCACTTATACGGACCGTATAATGTTATATGGACCGCATAAGTGGTCGTATAACACCCGACGGGCAGATTTTTAATTTTATATAAGGAGGCCCCAAATTCGTTTCTTTCATTTCCCATTTCTCTCCAACACTCTCAAAACCTCTAAAACTCTCTTCATACCATACCAACACATATCCAAAGGAAAATTAAAGATCAAACACCAAAGTAGTAGAATCAAGTGTAAGAATGCTAGCCAGGGTTGATGGAAGCAAGAAATCTCTTTGGATTTGAAGCTAGGGTTTCTTCAAGTGAACCATTTCAATCCAAAACTCGTTCCTACACCATCAAAGGTGAGTTTTATGATCATTTCATGATATTTAGAATATTGAATGGTTGAAATACTTGGATTATGGAAGAAAGTAGAATATGGAGCTCAAATGTGAAAATAGTGATATTCTTGGAAAATAGTTTGACATGAACCATAATTCTTGAGATGTTATGAGTATAATCTTGTTGTAAATGACATTAAGAATATTGCAGAAACATTTTATGGGGATGAATGTGGTGTAGTACTATGGCCATGATTATGGATGACCTTAAGAAGAAATTTTGAGAATTGAATAATGACAAACTTTAGTTTAAGCTTAAGCATGTTACCGATTATCTAACCTTAGCACGAATTCCCTTGAATGTAGAATTGCGAACTTGGAAGGAAGCATTTAGTCAGCAAGTTAGAAAGGCGAAAATGTATGTAAGGCTAGTTCCTTCTTTTTCTAAGGCATGATCCTTACAATATGACTTCCTTATCTTTCCAAAACTCTCTTATATTTCGAAAACTATGAGTCTATGATTAATGAGAGTTTTTCATGAAACAAAGACAAGAGATGCCTTATGAATGTGACAATGATAATGATGAGTTTAAGTCTAGAGATCCCAAAGCTTATGATGTGTTATTCTTACGAAGCTAATGATCCCTTGAAGTATTCATTGTTGCTAGATCACCTTATGATGCTAGTTCCTTCAAGGTGAGGCATGAAGCTCATGACTACTCCATAGTGGAATCGGGGGTTCTTGACCTTAATGTTGCACCTTGAAAATTTTCGCGTCGATTACGTCATAAGCAAACTAATTTAAGTACAGAGAGGCTATGATACCCCTATCAGGTTAAAGAAAGACTTTTGACAATTATTAAGCATGTACCCTAAAGGTTCCGAGGCTAAGATAATCGAAGAAAGAACTTTTTGTGAAAGTTTGTTGACTGGGCAGAGATACGGCCCAACATACGGATCGTAAAAGAAACATACGGACCGTAAAGGTGACATACGGACCATCTGTCATGCCTGAGAGGCGTAAAACAACATCAGAGAGTTGTGCAGAATTTTGACCAACATACAGTCAGACATACGGACCGTAACTATGACATACGAACCGTATGTCCACCGTAAGTTTATGTCGGTGGAAAAGTTCCAAGTCACATATATATTTGGCCCACTTCGTTTTTTACCCATTTTTCTTCACCAACAGACCTTAAATACTCTCAAAATCCCTCTCCATACCTCTAGAACCTTCTCCACACTACATCAACATAAATCCAAGGTATATCAAAGATCAAACACCAATAACCAAAGGAAATCAAGCATATGGGTGCCCATTAGGGTTGTTAGAAGCCAAGCATATGGGTGCCCATTAGGGTTGTTAGAAGCCAAGAATCTCTTTGGAATTGAAGCTTCATCCAAAGATTGTTCCTACATAATCTAAGGTGAGTTTTATGATCATTACATGCCATTAAGAATATTGAATGGTTGAAAGGCTTGGATTGAGGAAGAAAGTGGTATATGGAGTTCAAATGTGGAAACAATGGTATGTTTGAATAGTAGTTGATATGAATCATGATTCTTGACATGTTATGAGTATAATCTTATTATGAATGGTCTTAAGAATATTGGAGAAGCATTATATAAGGATGAATGTGGTGTTGTATTATAGCTATGGTTATGAATGACTTTGAGAAGGAATTTTGGGAATTGAATAATGACCAACTTAACGGAAGTTCATTGATTATGATATTGTGGGTATGTTGTTGATGTTTGGGAGTTGTTATATTATATGGAGAAAGTTATAGAAACAAAGGAGATGCTGCCCAATTTTCATTAGCTTTATCTTAAGCTTAAACATGTTTCCAATTATCTAATCTCAGTACAAATTCTCTTGAAGGTAGAATCGTGAACATTGGAGAAAAAACGTTTATTTGATAAAGTTGGAGAGACGCAAAGGTATGTGAGCCTAGTCCCTTCTTTTTCGAAGGCATGACTCCTATAATATGACTTCCTTTAACTTTCCATGACGTTCTCATATTCCGGCAACTATGAGTCTATGACTATTAAGAACTACTCATGAGATAAAGATAAGAGATGTTATGAATATGATCAATGATGATGATGATTCTATGTCTAGAGATTCCAAAGCTTACGATATGATATTCTTATGATGTTAATGATCCTCACAGGATTCCTTGATGTTATTCATTGTTGCTAGACTCACTTTATAACGCTAATTCCTTCAAGGTGAGACAAGATAATCATGACTACTCCATAATGGTATTAGGGGTTCTTGACCTTATGTCACTCCGATAAAGTTGTAGCTTTTAATTGATTCCTAATGCATGTTTTATGATAAGTGTCAAATGATGAGATTACACCGTGCCCATTCGGCCGGACATGACACCGCTAAGGCAGGCAGCTTAAGATTACACCGTGCCTATTTGGCCGGACATGACACCGCTAAGGTGGGCTGCTTATGATTACACCGTGCCTATTTGGCCTGACATAACACCGCTAAGACGGGCTGCTTATGATTACACCGTGTCTAGAGGGCCGGATATGACACCATTAGTGGGCGGCATGCGATAGTTACCCGGACGCGGGTTAACGATGATGGTACATTTGATATGCATGACATGTGTTTTTGTTAAAAAGTTAAGCAGGTATCTTATTCGCCTTAAGAGGAAATTGATGTACAGGTTATATCCTTGTTTCATGTTTTGTTATCTCTTTATTACATTAGTATTACTCATGCCTTACATACTCAGTACATTGCTCGTACTGACGTCCTTTCTTTTTGGACTATGTGTTCATGCCCACAGGTAGACAGGGAGACGGACCGGATTCCTAGGAGCCTGTTCAGCATATATATATATATATATATATATATATATATATATATATATATATATATATATATATATATATATATATATACAGGAGCACTCCACTACTTCGGAGTTGCAGATTTTAGGTATATCATTTTGTGTACATGTATTGGGTATGGCGGGGTCCTGTCCCATACTTATGTCTTAGTATTCTTGTAGAGGCTCGTAGATACTTATGTGTGGGTAGTTGATGGCTCATGATTACTACAGTGTATATTTGTATATCATTTTTGACAGCCTCGTGGGCTTAGATACATAAAAGTGGACGTATTTTGGAAATGATAATGATTATATTATGACAAGTCCCGTGCTAAGAGTAATGTATATTTAGGAAGAGTTTGACGACGAGTATGATGGGTGGTGCTTGATAGGGTAGCTCCGGGTACCCGTCACGGCCCCTGATTGGGTCGTAACAAAAGTGGTATCAGAGCAGTTCCGTCCGAGGGTATGTCTACGAGCCGTGTCCAGTAGAGTCTTGTTTATGGGTGTGAAGTGCACCACACTTATAAACAAGAGGCTGCGGGGCATTTAAGAATAATGACCGTCTTTATTCTTCATAGATCGTGCGATAGAGATATATTATAAGAATTCCCTTTTTCTTAACCATGCGTTATGTTTTCAGCAAAGTTGATGAAAGGAAAAGCTACAGCAGCCCAGAAGGGAAAGGTAGTGGTGAAGAGGGGATTGAACGGGAGTCGTCTATGGATATAGAGGAGAGTGAACCCTAGGGTAAGGCCTTATTTCATTTTTCCCATACTTCACCCGCTTTATAGGGTTAAAGGGGAGTTTCAACCTTAGCTCCAGTACCCCCAAATCCTCCACAAGATGCCTCGGGCCAGGAGATGAGACAGGCCATCCTTTTGCTGACCCAATTAGTAGCCACGCAAGCTCTGCGGTAGGGTGCGAGCCATAGTTATAGGGGTTGGAGGAAGAGGGTCAGGTCTTCAGGGTTTGATTATGAGCTTAGAGGTGCCCTAAGGCAGCAGGTTTCTAGGCACCCAGTTCGTTCAACAGCTAGTGCACCACCACAGTTTCCTAGATCCAGAGATGATAGATCTGCTTGCGTGGGGCCAATCTAGAATTTTAGAGTTCCTAATTCCCAGAACAGGGGTGATCCAAGCCAGATGAGATTACATGTACCACAGTGTACTCAGTGTGGCAAGTTACATTTTGTACCGTGTCGCTTAGGTTTGGATGTTTGTTACGCTAGCGCACAGCCAGACCATTTCAGGCGCGATTGTCCATCGCTACGCGGTAAAGATAATGTTCAGTCTGCGGGAGTAGCAATTGGCTCTTCATCATCAGTACGCCCTCCGAGGCAAAGGTCGTAGATGTTAGTAGGCTGTGATAGAGACCGAAGAGGAATGCCCAGTCCAAGTAGATCCCAGCATCATATCTATGCGTTAGCTGGGCGACAGGATCTTGAGTCTCCTCCTAATATTGTCCTAGGTATATTTTCAGTATCCTCCTATGATATGTATGCATCGATTCGTTCGGGTTCTACGCTGTCGTATATTACTCCTGATGTTGTTGACTGTGTTGAGGTAAAAATCTGAGCCAATCAAGCAATTTGAGATGTCTATGCTTGTTAGTGACCCAGTGATAGCTAGAATCATGATTCGTAAGTAAATAAATCAACTCCCCGAAGGGAGTTGATTGACATAGTGT
This sequence comes from Lycium barbarum, assembly GCF_019175385.1. Taxonomy (NCBI): domain Eukaryota; kingdom Viridiplantae; phylum Streptophyta; class Magnoliopsida; order Solanales; family Solanaceae; genus Lycium; species Lycium barbarum. The sequence continues at coordinate 83,748,742 of NC_083347.1, forward strand.
GTGGAAAATATATATATATATATATATATATATATATATATATAAACAGTTTTGTGCTGCCGAGTTGTGTGTTATATGTGTTTCGATATATGTCTTATTAAGGCATGGAATGTGTTTTCTGGGCTATGTGCAGGTTTGGGATTGTTATGTTTACAAAGGAAACTCTACCGAAATTCTCCCAGGAATCTTAAAGAAATTGTGGGAACTGTAGACAGAATTGTCGTGGGAAAAAGAGAGGACCAGCAACGAGTGATTAAGGAGGGAGTTAGTAGTTAAAATGCAGGGTAAACATAGCAAGTATGTATGAAACTAAGGGAATGACGAATAGGTTAGGATGGAATAAAGAACATGGGAAGGGAGAATGATGTGCCTGAAATAGAAAGAATCTTTTTACATACTAAGGAAAATCAAAGAGATAGGCATTCCAGAAGAAGTCGTAAGTTAGAAGAATTTGGTTATCCCTTTATGTTTTGGGAGAGCGAATTATTAAATGAGCTTGATGTATACGTATAGGCCGATGTATGTAATACTGAATTAGATTATTAAGCTAGGCTTTACCTGATGATTATAGTGGGAGAAAACTTTCATGCCACTATCAGCTAGCCTTATTGACCTCGGTGAGACCTCGAGGAAAGATATTAAAAGAGAGGTGTTCACAAAAGCTCCTTGTCGGGCGATTGGTCGATAGTATGACCACAGTTGTATTCTGCGTTGTAGTTCAGGTTATTTATCCTGGAATTTACTCGAACAGTTACATGGTAGAAGTTTGTTATTACTAATATGAAGGGAAGCAAAACCTAAATAAGGTTGATCAACGAAATAAAAGAACTATAAATGATGAATGCCCAGTATGTGTGATGTGTGTATATTAGGGAGAAAAGACAAGAAAGATAGACATGTTGGAAACAGAGAAGGAAGGGCATAAGTGAGGCAAATAGAAGAAAAGTCTACTAGAGCAGAAACCCGATAAACAGAGGGTGGAAGAAGATAAAACTCTGTGGATATCCTAACATTATGTAGGAATGGTAATAGGTGTCATAGAGTGATTGAAATTTTGGATCTTACCGTGGGAATGGTGTGGCTAATTATGCTATGACGGGAATTATAGAACCATTTGTTGAGCAAGATATCTTATGCATGAGGAGCGAGTTTACGCGACATCCATATAAAGAATTTTAAAGGGGCCAAGCGTTATCCTGTTATTAAAATGTTGAGATGACAGGGGACAATGCTCCTATAGCGGTGTGAACTAATCAGAGAAGAAGAGGGGTAGTTAATGGTACTCTGAAATATGCTTAGAACGATTGTCATATGGATGGAATCATCTAAGGAATGGGATGAGAGGTAAGACGGAAGAAGAAGCAAGGTTTGATTGTGAACGATCAATGGACTGACTTCATATGTATCTTCAGACAGTAACAAATGAAATTGCACCCCCGGTGAGTTACACGATAAAGGTCCCAGGGAGTGACTATTGAGGAAAGGTGAGCCAAGAGAGGGCGAGTTTGTGGACGATGCGGCATAGGGAGTATAGAGAGAATATGAGCTATATTAGTGGAAATGGTGAACATACAAGATGGTCTACGGGTATTGGTAGAGGTAATGAGAGAAATACTGGGGTAAAGACAATCCCCTTGTGGTCTGATAGTTGTGGCAACTAGACGGTAACCAAAAGAGACCATCAAAAGAGTAGTTTTCTACTTTTCGAGGCAACGTGGCCGCCGGAGGCGTAAGGATGAGATAATACAAGATATGGGCCATAGAATGTAAGACGGACGGAGGATCCAACATGGCAGTCATACAACAATAAGGTGGATTATGAGGTAGAGTTAAAGGATAGGCGTAAAATGGAAGAGCAGTATTAACTTTAAAAAGATACCTCATGTGAGTATTATGGCTTCTATTCAGACGTAAGATGAATAAGGATGAGACGGTATTCCCATACAACAAAGGGTTCATAGAAATGATTTCGTAATGGAGGTATGCCCGCAATAATGCTAAGATTAAGATTAAGGGAAGAAGTAAATAATGGGCTAAGATAAGAAGTTAGGTGAAATAGCCGTTGCGAGCTAGTTGGATGAATGCGGAGCTCCAATGTCGCATGCCGGTTGGGGAAGCATTGTACAGGGCGAGCCTTAATAGCAAATGGTTGAGTCGGAATTTTGTAATGTCTTTGATAAAGAAGGGATGCAGAGTTAACAATAGAAAAATATTGAAATGGAAATGGATTATTTGAAAGCATGCGAGTACTTGAGAGTGTCAACCTACGGTGAAAAAGATTAAATGTGTAAGATTACCTAGAAGAGGAAGCTTATAAATGATATGAGAATTTCGGACATAGAATAGTTAAGATGTAAAAGGAATTAAGGTCGCGCTACAAGTAAATGGAGTAAGACGGACCAGAGTAAAGCATCATATAAAATATCTATGAAATTCTCCGGTTAAGATATGCAGTTCCCTACTAGCACTTGAGGATCAACGCATTCAGAGAGACTTGGAGAATATACGTTATCCCGGTAAAGCCCTCCATAGTTGTATGTTATGTCCCGTGTTTTCGTGTAAGTAAAAATCGAGAAGCAACTAAGACTTGTGTGTTGCGAGGAAATATTTTGATTCTAAGTGATATGACTATGTCGGTTACGGAATCATTGGTGTTAAGACCTCGGGGAAGGCCGAGGGTAAATTTGGAATTTCGGAAATTTGTTTCGGGAATTACAAAACGGGACTTTTAATGGATTGGGCCAAGAATTGGACAACAAAAATTGAGGCCCAAATTTTGTGGGGTGGCCGGCCACTTGGTTGGCCCAAACCCATTTTTAAATGTCATGTGCTATGCACATGACACTTAGTAATGGATATATATCAATGTGCTTTGGTAATTATCAAGAAAATAAATCACATTTCAACTTTGAGCACAAACAAGGCTCTCGGCCGAATGGGAGTAAGAGAAAGAAAACAATTTGGCAAGCTTGGTTCTAGCATTAAAAATCTTGGTTTCTACATAATTGTGAAGTGCTCAAGACGCTCTCCGTTGTAGTACAATTAGTTTGACGAAAGGGCGACGTTTGCGGCAAATCGGGATTTCAAGAAAAAGGTGAGATTTCTATGCTTTTATGTTATGGAATGGACATATATGTGTTAGTAATTGGAGTAACGTGAGGATTATGGATTTGTGTTGTGGGTGAAGTAGCCGTGCATGTGTGAAAAGTTGTGTGTGGCCGTGTTCAAAATAAGGTGGGGGAAAGAGTCGTCTAAAGTTTATTTAAATTGGTTAGTTGTATTGTAGTGATCCCTTGGGATGCAAATGAATGTTTGATGAATTGATTGGGTGTTAGAAAATGATTTCGGATATTATCGGAAAGCGTATACCTTTGGTATCATTATGTATATCATTGTATATTTAGGGTGCTAGAGACTTTAAATATGAATTTATAATGATGTTAATGAATTCGGAAGGAAACGACGTGAGTTAGAATGTTCGTCGTGAAATTTTGATGTTTTGAAGAATTATGGAAAGTAATGGATTTTGGGGCAATTTCGTGTTTGGCTTGGATTGTAGTTAGGATGTGATTGTATAAGTTTGAATGAGGAAATGAATACAATTATGTAGAGATAGAATTGGAATTTTGGAAGTATGAATGAAAGTTGCCAACTTAAGTAATAAAGTTGAACTTTGAACCTAGAGTGGTTTGGTTATTGTTTGTGTTGTTTGTTGATGTGTGGGCTGTTGTTATTGATATATTTTGAGCCGAGCTAAGTCTCGGGGATGTTAGATTTATAGGGGAAATGCTGCCGAAATTTCGGTAGGCAAAAATGGAGTTAAAGGCATTTTTAAGCCTAAGAATCTCAATTGGTAACTTTGACCATTTGCAGATTTCGGACGAAACGGGACTTGACTTTTGGGAGAGCATATGACGTCTGTAAGGTATGTAAAGTCCCCTACTCCTTCATTTGGCATGTCTTAGTATCCTAGGCGAATATTGGAACTTCCGGAGCATTCCTGCTCCTCGAAACCCGATCCACAGAAAAGTTACTATTCATTCAATTCAATTGAAGCCGAAGGGCTCTATTTTGGCTAGAATGCCACCATCCGTTCGAAACCTATTGAAATGTGGTCGGGTAACTTAGAAATGATTATGTATGACCCTTTGGCCTACAAATGTTCGAAAAATATGTTCGTCGCCTCAATTCGCCTCGAGGTGGGCCCGTTAACCCCGAGACGCCCTATTTGACTTATTGGGCTGTCCTTTTGAATAAAGTTTGAAATGATGCTTTCGATTGTGGAACTTCCTCCTACGGGATATATTTTGAATATTACGATGCGCTAAGTTACGTTTTGAGCCATATGTACTATTTTGGAAACGTTTTGTGAAAGGAAACCTTATATCGACTAAGTGTTCGATTATTTTGTACTAAAGAACGATTTGTGAAACTATTATGTTTTGAAAGGCTATTTTGAAGTATGATTTGCATTTGTTTGCTCACGACTCCGCTCGTGCCTTATTATGACTTCGTTCACCGGTTCCCGGGCCGGTTTTGATTCGTGCGCCTTATGATAATTCGGCCGTATGCTGTGTTACGGTTCCCGAGGCTTCGCCATAGGGCCGGGTTCCGTTTGGAGTTATGCTGTGATATGGCTCGTGATGCGATACGCTCACCTATGATTATGTTTGTGTTCGGGGATGTACGGAGATTTGAAACCTTCTGGTGTTATGCTGTGTGTGGCGCCAGCGTCGGAGTGGCGACCACGTTCCTGAGCTTTGCATGATTTCGTCTGCATTATGTATATGTATATGATTTGATACGGATTTTGACACACCGGCTTGTACTCCACTTTGTTACCTGATTTACTTTCAGTTTGGTCCATATATCTGTACTCCGTGCTTTACATACTCAGTACATATTTCGTACTGACCCCCTGTTCTTCGGGGGCTGCGTTTCATGCCCGCAGGTACAGAAGCTCGTCTGGGTGATCCTCCGGCTTAGGCTACTCATTCTGCTATTTTGGAGTACTCCTTCTGATCCGGAGTCCACTTTTGGTATAGACATTCTCTGTTATGCATACACTGTGTACAATTGACTATTTGGGTACGGCGGGGCCCTGTCTCGCCATCTGTCTTTGTTTTGAGTTCGTAGAGGCCTGTAGTCATATATGTGGGGCGAGGGTCCTATGTATGTTTGTTCGATTTTGTTTTCTGGTCTTAAAGCGGTCCGTTTGTTATGATGGACCTAAATGGCCCTTATGCTTATGTTTACACTTTTGACCGGCGATGTCTATTCCGCCGCTTTGTTTGGATCTGATATGACAATCTGATTTGTACGACCGCTTAAGACATATTTTGACATAAACTATGTTTGATATGATTTTGTAAAATTCTGAAGTGAGTTTGGATTTGATAATGAATGTGCGATTCGGTCTGGGTACCCAGGTAGGGTGCCAGTCGCGGCCCACGGGGCTGGGTCGTGACAAAAGTGGTATCAGAGCAGTTTGTCCTCGGAATGTCTACAGGCCGTGTCTCGTAGAGTCTTGTTTATCGATGTGTTGTGCACCACATCTATAAACAGGAAGCTACAGGGCATTTAGGATGTTACTCTTCTTTGGAATCTTAGATTGTGCGATAGAGCCAGCTGTAGGAAGTGAATTCCCCTTTTTTCTCTAACCCTCGATTGCAGCTGGAGAGTGGTGTCGATGTATGACAATGACTGCTGATATTGGAAGCTATACAAAATCTGGTAAGAAATGTTACGAAAGACGTATGCTGGGTAAGGTATTCTGAAGTACGATTAAAACATAAAGTCGAGCAGCGAAAAGAGAAACAAATATGAAAAGTGTAGCTGGCGCAGTCGAGTTGGGCATGTGAGGTAAGCCTCGGCATATTTATATTTTTGTTTGAAATTGTTAGCCCGTGTGGCTATGAGGTGATATGATGTGATATGTATGTATGTATGTGTGGTGGCCCTGTGAGGCCCGGTTGGTATTTCCTGTGTACAGGTTTTGGGATAGTAAGAAATATAGAGGAACCTCTGCCCAAATTTTTCTAGAAATACGAAAAGGGAAATGGGATATAAATTCTTAACCTTTCTTGAAGATCGATACCATTATGATAAACCTATTATGGTGGATTAAAAGATACCCTTCGTGTTATTTGAAAGGAGCATTACCTTTAGCGGGAAAATTTTATCTCAAGTAAATATATACGAGTAGTAGATTCGTAATTTATTTGGAGGGACCAGAAATGTGTTCTAACCCCATTTTGTTTTAGCACAACCCATGTGAAGGGCAAGAATGTCCGACGACCAAGGTTCCCCTAACTGAAAGAATACAAAACGTATGACAAGCAGTTGAGAACTGAGCGGTTCGCTCTCGGCTTAAGTATATGGATATGTATAACCGTGGGGGTAATTATGTGAATTAAGCATTTGATGATTTCGCGAAGTTCGTCGGACTCTAGTCTTCATTTGCTGATGGTTGGAAGATACCTTACAGCAACATTCTGTCAGTTTTCCTCGACTATTTGGAGATGGAATTTGTAGAGTACGAGTTTAGACTTGTAGGCTGTCTGAAAGTACATGTGTATGCATGAAGGTAAATGTTGAGGATTTACAAGCGACGACATGGTAATCACCAAGTCAGAGAAGTAATGGAATTCTCGTAGGCTGGGGTGGGACCCGCTACGAGGACGTTTTGAAAAGTTGTTAAGACCCCGATTTGTCTTAAATTATGCGACAAAGGTCGTGAGTGGCGATCGACGAAATTATATTAGCCCTAACGCGTCAAAATGCGTGAAAGGTTTGGGGTTAAGCGTGCTCAAGCCAGAGCAATTCTGGATGGGTGACCCCCTGGGAAGTAACGCAAGATTTTTGCACAAGTGTAAGTATGCTAGAGACAAATGAAAATTTGGGGTAATCTAAAGGAAAAGAGAATGTGTGGAGTAATTAGTGCCCTTACAGGGGTCGCGCAGAACGAAGCGGGGGCGACAATCCGAATGTTGTCAAGGGATAGAAAAGCCCCAAATTACATTATAACTTAGTTTGGAATGACGATGTCTGAAAGAGAAAATGAGTATGGAGGGTAGGAAAGATGAGAGATAAGCAGTGTGAATAAGTGGAATCTTTGAAAGAGTTGATACGCGAGATGCAAGACAATTTGTGTGACAGCTTGGCGAATAAGTTTACAAATAAAGGGAAATTTTTCATGAATCATTGGAGCCTTAATAAGAGTGATCTGATCCTAATTCGGATTCTATCTGCTATACTTTTGCATTCCCGATGATGATAAGGCTCTGTCTATTACGCCTATATGCTTCCGGCCTCGATTGTGTTCCCATTTGATAAACCTTGGTACATCTGGTTCTGAATCTGATTGTGGTTGTAATACCTCTGCATGATTAGCTCTGATCACGAATCCGTCTGACACATCTCTGTATGTCTGACTCGAGATGCGAACTTGTCTAATATGCCTCTGTACGTCTGATTTTGATCACGCGTTTGTCTGATCCATCTCGGTATGTTTGATTCTGATTACGACTCTGTCCGATACATTTCTGCCTGTTTGACTTTGGTCACGATTCTGTGTGATATAGTTCTGTACGTCTGATTCCGATTTCGAATCTGTCTGATCTGATTCCGTACGTCTGACCCCGGTTATGAATCTGTCTGCTAAATCTCCGGTATGTTCGTATGTGGATCTGTTTCGCCTTCTTAAGCGGCCCGTATGCTATTACGGCCAAGATGGCCCATGAGGTTGTACGTGTGTGTGCATTTGGGCGATGTATATTCCGCCACCTTTATGATTTTGATATGACTGTTCTGCACGGGCGACCGCTTAAGATAAGTGTTCGATAAGTGTTTGTGTGACGTCTGTTGTTAATTTTCAGCTCGAGCAACGTATGTTGAGTCTGAATGAGTTCGAATACGATGATCTGGTTGTGAGTACGTTTGGGGTGACAGAATATTTCCGTGTGTTTGATTCTGATTACGAATTCGTCTGATACGCCTTGGTACGTCTGACTCCGATCTCAGATTTGTCTGACATACTTTTGTATCTCTAATTTTGACTATGAGCCCGTCTGCCATAGTCTAGTATGTCTGCCTCCGATTATGAGTTCGTTCGATATGCTGCTAGGCGTCCGGTCCTAGTTCTGAATCTGTTGATGTGAAGTGTTTGGTATGATTCTGAATTCGTTGGTGTGAACTGTCTGGTATGAAGTGATTTTGAATCCGTTGGTGTGAAGTGTCCGGTATGAAGTGGGATTACGATAATGTGGTAGAGAACGCAGTAGTGTGATAAGGAATGATATTGGCTATGATGTCTGGAAAATGTTTGTCCGTTACAAGAATATAGCGTGTGGCTCTTAATGAAACAAAGACTCAGTTTGAAATCTCGCCGAAGGTGCATTATTGTACGACGACAGATTCTGTGTACCGGACGTGGCGGGCTTACGGCTTTAGATTATGGGCTTCATTGTTGGGTTGCCGCGTGCTCTACGCAGGTACGACTCTATTTGGGTTATTGTGGACAGGCTGACGAAATCAACCCATTTCCTTCCGGTCCGGATTACTTATTCGGCTGAGGACTATGCCAGATTATATATCAGAGACATAGTCAGACTTCACGGAGTCCCTGTATCTATTATTACTGACCGAGGTGCCAAGTTTACAGCAAATTTCTGGAAGTCATTTCAGGAGGGATTAGGGACTCAGGTGAGCCTCAGTACAACTTTTCATCCTCAGGCCGATGGGCAGGCCGAGCGCGCTATTCAGACGCTCGAGGATATGTTGCGGGCCTGCGTTATTGATTTCAGGGGCAGCTGGGATGATTGTTTGCCGCTTATAGAGTTTTCCTACAATAACAGTTATCACTCCAGCACTTAGATGGCTCCATACGAGGCCCTTTATGGCAGGAGATGTGGATCTCCTATTGGTTGGTTTGACGTCGGCGAAAGGAAGCTTATGCTGATAGACGACGTCGACCGTTAGAGTTCCAGATTGGCGAACGGGTATTCCTGAAAGTGGCACCCATGAGAGGCGTTATGAGATTCGGTAAGAAGGGTAAATTGAGGCCGCGGTACATCGGGCCATACCAGATTGTTCGGAGGGTAGGCGCAGTCGCCTACGAGCTAGACTTGCCATCCGATTTGGAGTCCATGCACCCGGTGTTTCATGTGTCTATGCTGCGGAAGTGTATTGGTGACCCTTCCAGGATATTCCCAGTAGATGATCTTCAGGTAATGGAGCAGTTTTCTTATGACGAGCAACCTGTATCTATCCTGGACCGACAGGTAAGGAGATTGCGCACTAAGGAAGTGCCTTCTGCCAAAGTTCTGTGGCGCAACAGTAACCAGGAAGAGATGACTTGGGAGGCGGAGGATGAGATGAAGAAGAGATTCCCCCATTTATTCCCTACGCCTCTTGTAATCTAAACTTTTGAATGTGTTGTATTAATGAACGGATGGACCATGTGTGCTATGAATAAAAATGGTTTTCCCGTTACGTTTGTGAACCTTCATAAGATTTATTTAACATTCGGGGACGAATGTTCTTAAGGGGGGGAGAATGTTATGTCCCGTGTTTTCGTGTAAGTAAAAATCGAGAAGCAACTAAGACTTGTGTGTTGCGAGGAAATATTTTGATTCTAAGTGATATGACTATGTCGGTTACGGAATCATTGGTGTTAAGACCTCGGGGAAGGCCGAGGGTAAATTTGGAATTTCGGAAATTTGTTTCGGGAATTACAAAACGGGACTTTTAATGGATTGGGCCAAGAATTGGACAACAAAAATTGAGGCCCAAATTTTGTGGGGTGGCCGGCCACTTGGTTGGCCCAAACCCATTTTTAAATGTCATGTGCTATGCACATGACACTTAGTAATGGATATATATCAATGTGCTTTGGTAATTATCAAGAAAATAAATCACATTTCAACTTTGAGCACAAACAAGGCTCTCGGCCGAATGGGAGTAAGAGAAAGAAAACAATTTGGCAAGCTTGGTTCTAGCATTAAAAATCTTGGTTTCTACATAATTGTGAAGTGCTCAAGACGCTCTCCGTTGTAGTACAATTAGTTTGACGAAAGGGCGACGTTTGCGGCAAATCGGGATTTCAAGAAAAAGGTGAGATTTCTATGCTTTTATGTTATGGAATGGACATATATGTGTTAGTAATTGGAGTAACGTGAGGATTATGGATTTGTGTTGTGGGTGAAGTAGCCGTGCATGTGTGAAAAGTTGTGTGTGGCCGTGTTCAAAATAAGGTGGGGGAAAGAGTCGTCTAAAGTTTATTTAAATTGGTTAGTTGTATTGTAGTGATCCCTTGGGATGCAAATGAATGTTTGATGAATTGATTGGGTGTTAGAAAATGATTTCGGATATTATCGGAAAGCGTATACCTTTGGTATCATTATGTATATCATTGTATATTTAGGGTGCTAGAGACTTTAAATATGAATTTATAATGATGTTAATGAATTCGGAAGGAAACGACGTGAGTTAGAATGTTCGTCGTGAAATTTTGATGTTTTGAAGAATTATGGAAAGTAATGGATTTTGGGGCAATTTCGTGTTTGGCTTGGATTGTAGTTAGGATGTGATTGTATAAGTTTGAATGAGGAAATGAATACAATTATGTAGAGATAGAATTGGAATTTTGGAAGTATGAATGAAAGTTGCCAACTTAAGTAATAAAGTTGAACTTTGAACCTAGAGTGGTTTGGTTATTGTTTGTGTTGTTTGTTGATGTGTGGGCTGTTGTTATTGATATATTTTGAGCCGAGCTAAGTCTCGGGGATGTTAGATTTATAGGGGAAATGCTGCCGAAATTTCGGTAGGCAAAAATGGAGTTAAAGGCATTTTTAAGCCTAAGAATCTCAATTGGTAACTTTGACCATTTGCAGATTTCGGACGAAACGGGACTTGACTTTTGGGAGAGCATATGACGTCTGTAAGGTATGTAAAGTCCCCTACTCCTTCATTTGGCATGTCTTAGTATCCTAGGCGAATATTGGAACTTCCGGAGCATTCCTGCTCCTCGAAACCCGATCCACAGAAAAGTTACTATTCATTCAATTCAATTGAAGCCGAAGGGCTCTATTTTGGCTAGAATGCCACCATCCGTTCGAAACCTATTGAAATGTGGTCGGGTAACTTAGAAATGATTATGTATGACCCTTTGGCCTACAAATGTTCGAAAAATATGTTCGTCGCCTCAATTCGCCTCGAGGTGGGCCCGTTAACCCCGAGACGCCCTATTTGACTTATTGGGCTGTCCTTTTGAATAAAGTTTGAAATGATGCTTTCGATTGTGGAACTTCCTCCTACGGGATATATTTTGAATATTACGATGCGCTAAGTTACGTTTTGAGCCATATGTACTATTTTGGAAATGTTTTGTGAAAGGAAACCTTATATCGACTAAGTGTTCGATTATTTTGTACTAAAGAACGATTTGTGAAACTATTATGTTTTGAAAGGCTATTTTGAAGTATGATTTGCATTTGTTTGCTCACGACTCCGCTCGTGCCTTATTATGACTTCGTTCACCGGTTCCCGGGCCGGTTTTGATTCGTGCGCCTTATGATAATTCGGCCGTATGCTGTGTTACGGTTCCCGAGGCTTCGCCATAGGGCCGGGTTCCGTTTGGAGTTATGCTGTGATATGGCTCGTGATGCGATACGCTCACCTATGATTATGTTTGTGTTCGGGGATGTACGGAGATTTGAAACCTTCTGGTGTTATGCTGTGTGTGGCGCCAGCGTCGGAGTGGCGACCACGTTCCTGAGCTTTGCATGATTTCGTCTGCATTATGTATATGTATATGATTTGATACGGATTTTGACACACCGGTTTGTACTCCACTTTGTTACCTGATTTACTTTCAGTTTGGTCCATATATCTGTACTCCGTGCTTTACATACTCAGTACATATTTCGTACTGACCCCCTGTTCTTCGGGGGCTGCGTTTCATGCCCGCAGGTACAGAAGCTCGTCTGGGTGATCCTCCGGCTTAGGCTACTCATTCTGCTATTTTGGAGTACTCCTTCTGATCCGGAGTCCACTTTTGGTATAGACATTCTCTGTTATGCATACACTGTGTACAATTGACTATTTGGGTACGGCGGGGCCCTGTCTCGCCATCTGTCTTTGTTTTGAGTTCGTAGAGGCCTGTAGTCATATATGTGGGGCGAGGGTCCTATGTATGTTTGTTCGATTTTGTTTTCTGGTCTTAAAGCGGTCCGTTTGTTATGATGGACCTAAATGGCCCTTATGCTTATGTTTACACTTTTGACCGGCGATGTCTATTCCGCCGCTTTGTTTGGATCTGATATGACAATCTGATTTGTACGACCGCTTAAGACATATTTTGACATAAACTATGTTTGATATGATTTTGTAAAATTCTGAAGTGAGTTTGGATTTGATAATGAATGTGCGATTCGGTCTGGGTACCCAGGTAGGGTGCCAGTCGCGGCCCACGGGGCTGGGTCGTGACATTGTACCAAGTAATGAAATCCGAACTACAGAACGGTTATCGTATGAGAAGTTTCTACTGCCCTCTCAATAACTTCGAGGTGGTAAATTAAGAATTAGAAGTGTTAGCTTGATGAAGGTATTGTGAAAGGATGCAAAAGTAAAAGAGATGACTTGGGAAGTAGAGGAAGATGTGAAGTCCAAGTACCCACATTGTCCCACTCCCAGAGAAGGTTCAGACAGAGCCAATGTTGTCCCCAGGTATTGTGAAAGGATGCAATGCTTTATTTTGTTAATTTCTTGGTAGTGCGTGGCCAATGTCGTTATTGTTGTTGTCACCTTGTGAGGCGATATATTTTGGGTTGCTGTGACACGATGGTAATGCCATATTATAGGGGAAACTCTAGCAAAATGTTTGTAGAATCCTCGAGATTTTAACATTCGAGGACGAATGCTCTTAAGGGGGGAGGAATGTTACACCTTGAAAATTTTCGCTTTGATTACGTCGTAAGCAAACTAATGTAAGTCCAGAGGGGCTATGATACCCCTATCAGGTTAAAGAAAGTCTTTTGACAATTATTAAGCATGTACCCTAAAGGTTCCGAGGCTAAGATAATCGAAGAAAGTACTTTTCGTGAAAGTTTGTTGACTGGGCAAAGATACGGCCCAACATACGGACCGTAAAAGTGACATACGGACCGTCTGTCATGCCTGAGAGGCGTAAAACAACATCAGAGAGTTGTACAGAATTTTGACCAACATACAGTCAGACATACGGACTGTAACTATGACATACGAACCGTATGTCCACCATAAGTTTATGTCGGTGGAAAAGTTCCAAGTCATATATATATTTGGCCCACTTCGTTTTTACCCATTTTTCTTCACCAACAGACCTTAAATACTCTCAAAAACCCTCTCCATACCTCTAGAACCTTATCCACACTAGATCAACATAAATCCAAGGTATATCAAAGATCAAACACCAATAACCAAAGGAAATCAAGTATATGGGTGCCCATTAGGGTTGTTAGAAGCTAAGAATCTCTTTAGAATTGAAGTTGGGTTTTCTCCAAGTGAAGTATCTTCATCCAAAGATTGTTCCTACATAATATAAGGTGAGTTTTATGATCATTACATGTCATTAAGAATATTGAATGGTTGAAAGTCTTGGATTGAGGAAGAAAGTGGAATATGGAGTTCAAATGTGAAAACAATGGTATGTTTGAATAGTAGTTGATATGAATCATGATTCTTGACATGTTATGAGTATAATCTTATTATGAATGGTCTTAAGAATATTGGAGAATCATTATATAAGGATGAATGTGGTGTTGTATTATAGCTATGGTTATGAATGACTTTGAGAAGGAATTTTGGGAATTGAATAATGACCAACTTAACGGAAGTTCATTGATTATGATATTGTGGGTATGTTGTTGATGTTTGGGAGTTGTTATATTATATGGAGAAAGTTATAGAAACAAAGGAGATGCTGCACAATTTTCATTAGCTTTATCATAAGCTTAAACATATTTCCAATTATCTAATCTCAGTAAAAATTCTCTTGAAGGTAGAATCGTGAACATTGGAGAAAAAGCGTTTAATTGATAAAGTTGGAGAGACGCAAAGGTATGTGAGGCTAGTCCCTTATTTTTCGAAGGCATGACTCCTATAATATGACTTCCTTTAACTTTCGATGACGTTCTCATATTCCGGCAACTATAAGTCTATGACTATTAAGAACTACTCATGAGATAAAGATAAGAGATATGTTATGAAAATGATCAATGATGATGATGATTCTAAGTCTAGAGATTCCAAAGCTTATGATATTATATTCTTATGATGTTAATGATCCTCACAGGATTCCTTGATATTATTCATTGTTGCTAAACTCACCTTATAACGCTAGTTGCTTCAAGGTGAGACAAGATAATCATGAGTACTCCATAATGGTATTGGGGGTTATCGACCTTATGTCACCCCGATAAATTTGTAGCTTTTAATTGATTCCAAATGCATGCTTTACGATATGTGTAAAATGATGAGATTACACTGTGCCCATTCGGCCGGACATGACACCGCTAAGGCGGGCGGCTTATGATCACACCGTGCCTATTTGGCCGGACATGACACCGCTAAGACGGGCTGCTTATGATTACACTGTGCCTATTTGTCCTGACATGACACCGCTAAGGCAGGCTGCTTATGATTACACCATGCATAGAGGGATGGATATGACACCTTAAGAGGCAATTGACGTACAGGTTATATCCTTGTTTCATGTTTCGTTATCTCTTTATTACATTAGTATTACTCATGCCTTACATACTCAGTACATTGCTCGTACTGACGTCCTTTCTTTTTGGACTCTGTGTTCATGCCCACAGGTAGACAGGGAGACGGACCAGATTCCTAGGAGCCAGTTCAGCATATATATATATACAGGAGCACTCCACTACTCCGGAGCTGTCGATTTTGGGTATATCCTTTTGTGTACATGTATTGGGTACGGAGGGATCCTATCCCGTCCTTATGTCTTAGTATTCCTGTAGAGGCTCGTAAATACTTATGTGTGGGTAGTAGATGGCTCAAGATTACTACAATATATATTTGTATATCATTTTTGACAGCCTCGTGGGCTTAGGTGCATAAAAGTGGATGTATTTTGGAAATGATAATGACTGTATTATGACAAGTCCTGTGCTGAGAGTAATGTATATTTACGAAGAGTTTGACGACGAGTATGATGGGTGGTGCCCGGTAGGGTAACTCCGGGTACCCGTCACGGCCCCTAGTTGGGTCATGACACTTACGTCACCCCGATAGAGTTATAGTTTGTACTTGAGTTCTAATGCATGCTTTATGATAAGTATATGATGATGAGATTACACCGTGCCTATATGGTCGGGCAGCATATACACCATGTCTAGATGGCATGGGCAGACACTACTAGTGGGCGGCATGAGATGGTTACCCCGGACGCCGGCTAATGATGACTACACCGTACCTATATGGCCGGGCAGTTTATATGTATACATATTTGATATGATGTTGTTTACGAGGTAAGTTAGCATGCATTATTCAGTCTTACGTGACATTCAGCTACAGGTTGTTTCCTTATCTCTTCGATATGCTATTATTGTTCATGCCTTACATACTCAGTACAATGTTCGTATTGACGTCCTTTCTTTTTAGATGATGTGTTCATGCCCACAGGTAGACAGGGAGGTGGCCCAAATTCCTAGGAGCAACTCAGTAGATTTACAGGAGCAGTCCACTCTTCCGGAGGTGCCATTTTTGAGATATTATTTTGTGTATATGTTTGGGCAAGACAGGGTCCTGTCCCGTCCTTATGTCTTAGTACTCTAGTAGAGGCTCATAGATGCGTATGTGTGGGTTGTAGATGTCCCATGATAACTACATTGTACAGTTGTATATCATTTTTCCAGCCGTGAGGGCTTATATCTATGCATGTGTTGCCTTTGAGATTATATGTGTCCAGGATGAGTATGATGATTAGCATAATAAGTGGTGCTCGGTAGTCAGCTTTGGGTACCCGTCATGGCCCCTAGTCGGGTCATGACAAAAGTGGTATCAGAGCAGTTTCGTCCTAGGGTGTATCTACGAGCCGTGTCCAGCAGAGTCTCGTTTATGGGTGTGAAGCGCGCCACACTTAAAACAAGAGGCTACGGGGGATTTTGGAAAAACAATTACCATTCTTCTTCTTATTAGATCGTGTCGTATAGCCATGTTATAAGATTTTCTCCTCCCTAATTGTGCGCTATGATTTTAGCGATACCGGTAAAGAGAAAAACCACAGCCGCCTAGAAGGGGAGGGCTACGACAAAAAGGCTGATGGAAAGGGATCCACCGACGAATGTAGAAGAAGGTGAATCTCATAATGAGGTTCCATCCAATACCTCTCACACTTCGCCTATTCTACAAGAACAAGAGGGGGCTTCAGCTCCGGCTCCTATGCCTTCAATTCCTCCACCGAGTACTTTGGGTCAACAGATGACCGAAGCTATTCAGTTATTGACACAGCTAGTTGCCGCTCAGGCTCAACGGCAGAGAACAGGTCCAGGTGACCGGGCGACTAGTGCTAGAGCCCGTGATTTCATGAGTTTAAATCCCCCAGAATTTTTCGGGTCAAAGCCAGATGAAGACCCGCAAGGTTTTATTGATGAGATGCTGAGAACACTGAGAATCACCCATGCCTCTGATACTGAATCTGTGGAGTTGGTATCTTATAGACTCCGGGATGTAGCGGTTCTTTGGTAGTATAACTGGATATCTTTGAGAAAGGAAAATGCACCTCCCCCAGTTTGGCAAGAATTCGTAGATGCTTTCATCCGCTACTATTTGCCACCCGTCGAATGGCCCTAGCTGACAAGTTTCTGAATCTAAAGCAAGGTAATATGAGTGCTCGGGAGTACAGCCTTCACTTTAATTCATTAGCTAGCTATGCTCTGACTATGGTGGCTGACATAAGAGATAGAGTACATCGATTCGTGAGTGGCTTAGGGCCGCATTTGTTCAATGACTGCTTGACAGCTTCACTCCAGGAGGGGATGGACATCTCCCGTATTCAAGCTCACGCCCAGAATTTAGAAGAGCAGCAACAGCCGCAGAGGGGTGAGCGTGATATTGATAGAGGACAGAGCAAGAGGGCCAGATCTGCCGGTGCTAGTAGTGAGTATAGAGAGGGTCAGCGGCAACAGTATTCCAGATATTCGGGCCAGTCAGCGATGAGTGCACCTCCTCAGTTTGCGGGCAGGAGATTTGATCGCCCTATTTATTTCGGTCCAGGTTAGAGTTCGAGAGTCTCAGGTTCTCAGGTTCTCAGTTTGGAGGTGATCTTAGCCAGCGGAGACCACAATGCCGCGATGTAGCCAGTGTGGTAGATTACATTCTGGGCAGTGTCGCCGGGGTTCAGATGCTTGCTATGCCTGTGGTCAGGTTGGGCATATGATACGTGATTATCCATCAATGGGTAGTAGAGTTGGGGCTCAGCCCACAGGATCAGCAGCTGGTTCTTCCTCGTCTGTGCACCCAATAGGGCAGACTCCTCAAACTTCAGCAGGCCGAGGTAGGGGCAGAGGGGGAGCATCTAGTTCAAGTGGTACCCAGTCCCGTATTTATGCTTTAGCCGGACGTCAGGATCTTGAGTCCTCCCCGAATGTGGTTACAAGTATACTATCCATATTCTCGCATGACGTTTATGCATTGATTGATACGGGTTCTACGTTATCTTATATTACTCCTTGTATTGTTGACCGTATTAGGGTGAAACCCGAGCCAACTAAAAATTTTGAGGTATCCACTCTGGTTGGTGATCCCGTAATAGCGAGGCAAGTGTATAAAAATTGTGTGCTTGTGGTATGTGATTGCCAGACTACAGCTGATTTGATTGAGCTGGAAATGTTATATTTTGATATGATTATGGACATGAATTGGTTGGCCTCTTGTTATGCCAATGTCATTGCAGAATGAAAGTAGTTCGATTCCAATTCCCGAAAGAACCCGTACTTGAATGGAAAGGTAATACAGCGTCTCCCAGAGGTAGGTTTATTTCCTACCTTAAGGCAAGGAAGATGATCGCGAAAGGATATATTTATCATCTAGTCCGAGTTCGTGACACCGGAGCAAAGCCACCGACTTTTCAATTCGTCCTGGTGGTGAATGAATTTCCGGATGTATTTCCAGATGAACTTCCAGGCCTTCCTCCAGAAAGAGAGATTGATTTTTCCATTGATGTGTTGCCGGACACCAAGCCTATATCTATTCCTCCTTACAGAATGGCTCCGACAGAGTTGAAAGAGTTAAAGGCACAATTGAAAGATTTGCTAGAGAAGGGTTTTATAAGACCTAGTTTATCGCCATAGGGAGCACCGGTCCTGTTTGTAAGAAAGAAGGATGGGTCTCTGCGGATGTGCATAGACTATAGACAGTTGAATAAGGTGACAACCAAGAATAAATATCCGCTCCCAAGAATCGACGATTTGTTTGACCAATTACAGAGTGCCAAATGGTTTTCCAAAATTGATCTGAGATCGGGGTATCACCAAGTGAGGGTTAGAGAAGAAGATATTCCCAAAACAGTTTTCAGAACGAGATATGGCCACTATGAATTTCGGGTGATGTCATTTAGGTTGATTAATGCTCCGGTGATGTTTATGAATCTGATGAATAATGTATTCAAGCCCTTTCTAGACCTATTTGTGATCGTGTTTATCGATGACATCTTAGTATATTCTCGGTCAGAGATGGAGCATGCAGACCACTTGCGTATTGTCCTTGGAATACTTCGGACTCGAGAATTGTATGCAAAATTTTCAAAATGCGAGTTTTGGCTAAATTCTGTGACTTTCCCGGTCCATATTATCTCAACTGATGGTATTCGCGTGGATACTCAGAAAATCGATACTGTAAAGACTTGGCCAAGGCCCACAACACCTACAGAAGTCCTTAGCTTTCTGGGATTGGCAGGTTACTATAGAAGATTTGTGGAAGGGTTTTCCTCCATTTCAGCACCATTGATGAAGTTAACTAAAAAAATAAGCCAAATTCCAGTGGACTTATTCCTGTGAACGTAATTTCCAAGAATTAAAAGACAGATTGACCTCATCTCCAGTCCTGATACTTCCAGAAGGATCAGAAGGTTATGTTGTTTATTGTGATGCCTCCGATGTCGGATTAGGCTGTGTATTGATGCAGCATGGTAAAGTCATTGCCTATGCTTCCCGGCAGTTGCAGAAACATGAAAAGAACTATCTGACCCATGATCTTGAATTAGCGGCAGTTATTCATGCGCTAAAAATATGGAGACATTACTTGCATGGTGTACATGTTGATATTTATACGGATCACAAGAGTCTCCAATATATTTTTAAGCAAAAGAAGTTGAATTTAAGGTAGAGGCGGTGGTTAGAACTACTGAAAGATTATGATGTGAGTATTTTATACCACTCCGGAAAGGCGAATATAGTAACTGATGCACTTAGCCGCGAGTCAATGGGTAGTCTATGTGAGGTTCCTCCGGAGAAGAAAGAATTAACCTGTGAGCTTCACCAGCTAGCCAGCCTTGGAGTTCGTCTAATTGATTCAGGCAATGCAAGAATTGGTATTCACAACCCAGTTGTTTCGTCCTTAGGTATGGAGGTGAGAGAGCGCCAATATAGAGACCCTCAGTTGGGTCACTATAGAGATGCACTTCCTGAGAAAGAGAAGTCACCATTTGAAATTTCTGCAGATGGAGTTCTTAGATACCGAAACAGGTTATGTGTTCCAAATGTTGCAGGACTACGTCATCGGATTCTAGAAAAAGCTTATTACTCTGGGTATTCCATTCACCCAGGAGCGACAAAAATGTATCACGATCTCAAGTTAATGTATTGGTGGGAGGGAATAAAGAAAGACATAGCAAAATTTGTAGCTCAATGTCCAAATTGCCAACAAGTGAAAATTGAGCATCAAAAGCCACGAGGATTGTTACAAGCCATGTAAATTCCAGCCTGGAAATGGGAAGTGATCAACATGGATTTCATTGTAGGTTTTCCTCGTTCTCGGTGAAAATATAATTCTATATGGGTGATCGTGGACAGACTAACGAAGTCAGCTGATTTTCTTCCAGTCAAAACCACATATTCGGCAAAAGATTATGCAAAGTTGTATCTTAAGGAGATAGTGCAACTTCATGGTGTTCCATTGTCTATTATTACTGACAGGGGAGCGTAATTTACAGCTAAATTCTGGAAGTCTTTCCAAGAAGGTTTGGGTACTCAGGTAAGGCTTAGCACAACGTTTCATCCACAGACTGATGGATAAGCTGAACGCACTATTCAGACCTTGGAAGATATGTTACATGCATTTGTGCTAGATTTCAATGGTAGTTGGGATGACCACTTACCTCTTATTGAGTTTTCATATAACAACAATTATCATTCCAGTATTCAGATAGCCCTGTATGAAGCTCTATATGGAAAAAAGTGTAGATCCCTAATTAGGTGGTTTGAAGTAGGAGAGGTATAACTAATAGGTCCAGAGTTGATTCAACAAGCGGTGGAAAAGATCAAGGTTATCCGAGATCAATTGTTGACAGCCCAAAGTCGCCAGAAATCTTATGCAAACAACCGTCGGCGAGACTTATAATCCCAAGTGGATGATTAGGTATTCCTGAAGGTATCACCGATGAAAGGCGTGATAAGATTTGGCAAAAAGGGGAAATTAAGTCCTCGATATATTGGACCTTATAAGATTGTCCGCAAGATAGGCCAAGTAGCTTATGAACTGGACTTACCCCAGAACTTAAATCGGTCCATCCAGCTTTTCATGTGTTTATGCTCCTCAAATGTGTTGGAGATCCAACTAGAATCATGCCGATAGATGATGTCCATATTACTGAGAAGTTGGCTTATAAAAAGGTGCCCATTGCCATACTAGATAGGAAAGTACGGAAGCTCGGAAACAAAGAGGTGGCTTCGGTCAAAGTCTTGTGGTGAAACAATAATCGAGAGGAAATGACTTGGGAAGTGGAAGAAAGCATGAAGTCCAAGTAGCCACACTTCTTTCCACACCCAGAAGAAATTCAAGATGAGACGTTAGTATTATGAGGTATGTAATGCTTTCTTTTTAATGCTTTTGGTCGTGTGTGGCCATAATTTTTTGTTATTGTGTTATAGCCCTGTAAGGAATTGTTATTGTAGGTTGTTATGACAGGATGGCAGCGCCATATTACAGGGGAAACTCTAGCAAAACTTTTGTAGAATTCCCGAGAACTTAACATTCGAGGACGAATGTTTTTAAAGAGGGGAAGGGTGTTACACCTCGGAAAAATTCATGTCGTCGTATGGAAGATAGAATCACGTAGGGTAAGAAGTATATGATGTTTCTACAACCAAGAAGTAGCACTTAATGGTTCTAATTAAGATTCCAAAGACATTTGAGGCAAGAGAAGAAAGTTTGTTGAAGAATGTCAAGCATAAGTCGTGTTGTGAAGAAGGGTTTGGAAACTACCGAGCTAATGTAGATTTATACGACCACTTATACGGTTCGTATAAGGGTCCATATAACCCAGCAGGAAGGATGTTTTCCCTGATGGTGAAATACTGTAACTTATACGGACCGTATAATGTTATACGGACCGTATAAGTGTCCGTATAACACCCGACGGGCAGATTTTTAATTTTATATAAGGAGGCCCCAAATTCATTTCTTTCATTTCCCATTTCTCTCCAACACTCTCAAAACCTCTATAAATCTCTCCATACCATACCAACACATATCCAAAGGAAAATCAAAGATCAAACACCAAAGTAGTAGAATCAAGTGCAAGAATGCTAGCTAGGGTTGATGGAAGCAAGAAATCTCTTTGGATTTGAAGCTAGGGTTTTCTTCAAGTGAACCATTTCCATCTAAAACCCGTTCCTACACCATAAAAGGTGAGTTTTATGATCATTTCATGATATTTAGAATATTGAATGGTTGAAAGACTTGGATTATGGAAAAAAGTAGAATATGGAGCTCAAATGTGAAAATAGTGATATTCTTGGAAAATAGTTTGACATGAACCATAATTCTTGAGATGTTATGAGTATAATCTTGTTGTAAATGACATTAAGAATATTGGAGAAACATTTTATGGGGATGAATGTGGTGTAGTACTATGTCCATGATTATGGATGACCTTAAGAAGAAATTTTGAGAATTGAATAATGACAAACTTGACGAAGGTTATCGATTATGATATTAAGGTGTGTTGTTGACGTTTGGGGGTTGTTATATGATATGGGGAAAGTTGTAGAAACAAAGGAGATGCTGCCCAATTTTCATTAACTTTAGTTTAAGCTTAAGCATATTACTAATTATCTAACCTTAGCAAGAATTCCCTTGAATGTAGAATTGCGAACTTGGAAGGAAGCGTTTAGTCGGCAAGTTAGAAAGGCAAAAAGGTATGTAAGGCTAGTCCCTTCTTTTTCTAAGGCATGATCCTTACAATATGACTTCCTTATCTTTGCATAACTCTCTTATATTCCGAAAACTATGAGTTTATGATTAATAAGAGTTTTTCATGAAACAAAGACAAGAGATGCGTTATGAATATGACAATGATGATGATGAGTTTAAGTCTAGAGATTCCAAATCTTATGATGTGATATTCTTATGAAGCTAATGATCCCATGATGTATTCATTATTACTAGACTCACATTATGATGTTAGTTCCTTCAAGGTGAGGCATGATGATCATGACTACTCCATAATGGGATCGGGGGTTCTCAACCTTACGTCACCTCGATAGAGTTATAGTTTGTACTTGAGTTCTAATGCATGTTTTATGATAAGTATATGATGTTGAGTTTACACGTGCCTATATGGCCAGGCAGACACTGCTGAGGCGGGCGGCATATACACCATGTCTAGATGGCATGTCAGACACTACTAGTTGGCGGCATGAGATGGTTACCTCGGACGCGAGCTAATAATGATCACACCGTACCTATATGGCCGGGCAGCTTATATGTATACATACTTGATATTATGTTGTTTACGATGTAAGTTAGCATGCATTATTCAGTCTTAAGTGACATTCAGCTACAAGTTGTTTCCTTATCTCTTCGATATGTTATTATTTTGGACGTTGTATTCATGCCCACAAGTAGACAGAGAGGTGGCCCAGATGTTATAGCCTGTATTTTGTACATTCGGATATTCCAAGATAATTGTGAGAAGTTAAGGGCAAGGTTATGTTTTGATCTTGTTGAATACACAAGTTGTTTATGAAAATTTTTGATGTGGAAATATTAAGAAAAGCTAAGAGTAAAAAGGGAAATTCACAAGGTGGCTCATGGAAATATTAAGGAAAAATTTGGGGTTAAAAGTTGATTTTGGAAAAATTAAAATTCATGAAACAATAGGCCCAAGTGGCCGGCCAAGGTAAGTGTGGGCCTTGGCCCACATGGAGGCATATTATATGTGTATAAAAGATGACTAATTAGTCATATGTTTCATATTCACCACTTGGAAAATTCGAGAAACTTGGAGAGAAGACAAGAGAAGCCATTCAGCCATGGTCTTGGCCGAACAAGTCCATGCAAAATTAATCCAAAAAAATATTCTCTTCTAGCTTTTCTACTAATTGGAAGGTCCTCTTTAACATGGAGTAATTGTTGGAGTAAGCAAAGTATTCGTAATGCAAGTTGTGGACTCTAGCCGAGAAAGAAGATGAGTGAGAAAAAGGTATGTGTTCAATCTTCTCTTTCATATGTTATGGATGATTTGTGCATGTTATAGTATGTAGAAATGGATGAAATTCATGAAATATGTGTGTAAGGGAAGTGGCCGAATGGGGGATTGAATTGGTGAGATGTGATGAATTGATTTTACTTAGTATTTTAATTGTTGTTGCGGTAGATTCTATGATGTAAAATGAGGATTTAATGGTTTGAAATGAAGTTGTAATCGTTTGTGGATTATGGAAGAAGTTAATGTGATATTAGTGTGGTTCCTTATAATTATAAGAATAGAGTTGCTAATGTGTAGGTTGTAAATATAATTCATGAATTTGAAAGTGAGACATGTGTTTGGAAGATTGTAAGTTGGGTTGTTGTAATTGAATTTGAAAGAAGGAAATGTGTTGTTATTGTTCTTGTTGAATTTGGAAGGTTTCGGGTGAAGTGGTATGTTGGTTGGGTTTTTGAATATTGTGTGAATTGTTTAAAGTGTTCTTGAATCATGTAAGAAGGATTTCGGATTAACACTTGAATGTGAGATCATTGGTGTTGGCTTGATTATATGTGATTGAATTGAATATAAATGAAATGCCGTTGAATTGTGTGACAAAGGTTGTTAATGTTAGAATATATTCTGGATTGGTTATTGAAGTTGTTAGTATGATTGTTGGTATTGTTGTTGATAAATTGGCCGAGTTAGATTCTCGGGGATGGTGTATTTACAGGGGAAATGCTGCCGAAATTTCGGTAGATTATAAGTGAATTTATGTGAGAAACTAAGGCAAGTTTATGACGACGAATCTAATGATTGTGTGAATTCTTTTGAATGTAGACTAGCAAGCTTGGATAAATAAGCGTAGTTAATAGGACGTGGAACAGGTATGTAAGGCTTACCCTTTCTTTCTTTTGGCATGATCCTTATGAAACGAGCAGATGACGTATATGTATGATTTCAAAGAAATTCCTATTCTTAGAGCCACTAGGATGGCTAATATTCTTGACTTCCATAAGCTATTTCATATGGTTTTGATGCGTATCTATGATGTCCGAAGTTTTATTTGATATGTTTCCGAATGGCATTCGAGAGATAATTGATATGACTAATGTCTTGATTTTCAAATGATAGCACGTTTGATTATTCCATTGAGTCTTTGATATATTTCGACACGTACATAAGGTTCCAAAAGCTCTATTTGATTTGATCCATAACGATATTCGAAAGGTACCTAACATGATTGTTGCTTTGATTTTCCAAAAATGGCTTCTGAAACGTTCGTAGAAGGTTCTGTACTAAAACGTCCGTAACTTTCTTATACTAACTCGAATTGGCCTGAAACGTGTTTATGACCCTCAAGTATCGATTTATGTATGTATCCATCAAGTCTTAAGATTTGTTTTAAATTGCATATAGTTTCTCACTACTCTGCTCGTGCATGTGTCATTACCTCTTTCACCGAGTCCCGGGCCGGTATGTATCGTGCATATGGTTCGCCGAGTCCCTTGCTTGAGGGCCGGGTTCCATATATATATTCCAGAGTATGATGTGTCTGGTTCCCGGGTACCGTGTATATGTGTCCGGTTCCCGGGTACCGTGTATATATTATGGAGTATGATGTGTCCGGTTCCCGGGTACCGTGTATATGTTATGATGTGCTATGTGACGGAGATGTTACGGAGATATGGAATCTTCTGGAGTATGATGTGTTATGGCGCCAAAGACAGGAGTGGCGACCATGTTCCTGTGCCCTATGCATGATTTTGATATGCATCATTTGTGTTTCAAAAGTAAGCATTTTGATATTCTGGATAAGCTACTTACCTTCTGTACTTCTTCTGACATATGACTTCAGCATACGTGATTTGGGTTTAGAAAATAAGCATTTTGGTATTCTGGATAAGCTACTTACTTTCTGTACTTCTTCTGACATATGACTTCGGCATACATGATTTGCGTTTGGAAAATAAGCATTTTGGTATTCTGAATAATGTACTTACTTTTGTACTGCTTGTTTCGATTATGGTTCCGTTTTCTGTATTCCATGCCTTACATGCTCAGTACATATTCCGTACTGACCCCCTTTCTTCGGGGGTTGCGTTTCGTGCCGCGCGGGTACACCTAGATGAGTAGAAGCCATTGTAGAAGATGTTCCAGCGGGATTGACGAGCTCCACTTCCTCCCGAAGTGTTGCCGAGTCAGAGTTTATATGTTATGATTTCTGATTGATGTTAGAGACTTTGCAGACATAGTCGTGGGTATAGAATGTCAGTCTTGTGAGCGGCTCCGTCAGCCGATGGGTCATTTTGCTTTATGTTATAAATTTCTTATGATTACAGATTTCACTTTATTTGAGAATGATGAAAAGGATGTTTCTGGAAGTCTTTGCTATGTATTTCATTTTTGTTTGATTCAAGGAGTCCAAAAGATCATGTATGTAGTAAGAGTCAGCGGGTTCGCTCGGCTCCGAATATGGGGTCGGGTGCCCATCACACCCTAGTAAGATTGGGGTGTGACACCAGATTCCTAGGAGCTACTCAGCAGATTTACATGAGAACTCTGCTCTTCCGGAGGTGCCATTTTTGAGATATTATTTTGTGTATATGTTTGGGCACGACGGGGTCCTGTCCCGTCCTTATGTCTTAGTACTGTAGTAGAGGCTCGTAGATGCGTATGTGTGGGTTGTAGATGTCCCATGATGACTACATTGTACAGTTGTATATCATTTTTGCAGCCGTGAGGGCTTATATATATGCATGTGTTGCCTTTGAGATTATATGTGTCCAGGATGAGTATGATGATTAGCATAATGAGTGGTGCTCGGTAGTCAGCTCCAGGTACCCGTCATGGCCCCTAGTCGGGTCGTGACAATATGCACTGCATTCATCATACATACATTATTTCATTGCATTGTACCTTCTGGTTTCTGTTGATATGTTGTGATACTATCGTGATATAGTAGTTCGGATTGATTAGTTGAGACTTGGCACAGTTGGGCTTAGCTGCTATAACATAGGTGATGACTTCTTGTGAGATGATTGTGATGTATTGGTTCGGACTGATTATACTGAGACTTGACACAGTTGGGTTTAGATGCTATAACATAGGTGATGACTTGTTCAGTGGATATGGATTCGTGTTGACTTGTACTTGTTGGTTTATGTGTTTATCGTGCTTTGTTGTCTTTATATACATTAGCTAGTCTTAGTCAGCCTATGATACCTACCAGTACTTGTTGTCTATACTGACTTGCTCTTGCTGCATTCTTTTATGAATGTAGAGTTCCAGGTGGGATCGACCTCTACTTCTTATGGCTAATATTCGAGGATTTTCTTATTCGAGTCTTTCAGGGTGAGCATGAGGACATTCGCTGCCCGAAGACTCTTGCTTTTATTATGTCTTTATTTCCCGTTCTAAGACATGATTTTGAGACTATTGATGTATTATTATTATTATTCAGACTTGTAGTATTTAGTTAGATGATCTTGTATGACCAGACCAGCTATTGGGGTGTATTTCATTATTTCCGCATTTTCTTATATTATTATCGTAAGACTTATGTTACTCTATCTTCTTCCGCTTTACTTATGTTTGTATAATTGTTGGGTTAAGGGTTCGCCGAGGTGGGAAAGGTAGGTGCCCGCATGACTTAGTGAAATTGGGTTGTGACAGTATTGTACTCTTATACGTTAATGTTGGTTTTGACGAGATATATTTGGGTAAAAGTAAAAAACAACTTCATCCTTTTATGGGGAAGTGGGGCCCGCATTAATTGGGAATATTTTTTGGGAGAAGTATAACTTCTTCCTTTTAAGGGGAGTGGGTATGTTGGCATGGCACCAAAGTTGAGGGAATGAAAAAACTTTTTTAGGTAATTGTTGATTTGTAGTATCCTTATTTATTTGGGTAACTATTCTATTGCCCATATTTACTTATTGCTTCTTCTTTTCATTATTCTTCTACTCTTAGTGTTATTGATAATTCTCAAGTCTCCTACACACCTAAACATTCTGTTGCAAAACATAGTGCTTACAAAAGATCAAGATTTACTTTTTGGCGTCTTCTTCATATTAACAAGCATTGCCACAAACAATCATTACATTGAAGCAGCGCAATACTATTTCGATATCATTATATCAACTTATTAAATTCTTGAACCAGTTTTTATTGTTCTAACTGTTGATATTCTTATTTCATAAGTATATATTATTATTTCAGTTATTATTAGAATTTATTCAATTTAAATATGTTAACTAGAAAATATGATTCCGGTTATGCAAAAAGATAGAAAAAGAGAAAAGCTGAAGAATTAAGTAAATCCCAAAAAGGAGCACTTGAAAGATTTTTAACAAATAATAAAAATATTGAATCGAAAAATATGGGAGGGTGTTCTTCAAATGAACAAGTCACTAATATAGTTGAGTTAGATGATAATAAAATCCAAGAAAAAAATCTAGAAGAAGTTACTCAGAAATCTGACATAGTTCCAGAAAATCAAAAACTCCTAAATGATTTAAATAATTGCATCCCAAAAAATATATACGATCCAAGTCAATGGGATACTGTAGACACAAAGTTGAGAGATTTATTAGTAGAAAAGGGACCAATTAGAATAACTGACATAAATTTTCCAAAGGATAAATTCTCAAGACATTTTTCTACAAGACATATTCAAAAATTGGCAAATGGGGAAAGACATGATAGAAAATGCTTAGTTTACTCAAAAGATTTGGATAAAGTCTTTTGCTGTAAATTGTTTAGTACAACTTCTAGTACTTGTAACAGTAAACTAGCTAGTGAAGGTAGTAATGATTGGAAAAATCTTAGTGTTAAGATCAAAGATCATGAAGTAACAAACGAGCAGCATATTATTAATATGGTTGCGTGGGTTGATTTAGAAATGATATTGCACAAAAATAAAACTATTGATAAAGATGTGCAAGAATAAATTTGTTACACCTTGGAAAACCCCCCGTATATGTACAGTGAATAAGCTAACCAAGGGCGTAGCATATGTGATGTTTTGACGAGCAATAAAGAGTATTAGATGACCCTCGACGAGATTCTAAAGGCATACAATGCAAGGAAAGAAAGTTGCTAAGGAAAAGGAATCATACGTGGTGTATCGGATAAGAATAACAAGCAACGATTTGGTGATGGCATAATGAGGCCTCAGGGATAAGCAATAACGTCCTTTAGATGGGTATTGAAGTGTTAAACAAGTGTTAAGAAGGTTCCATAAGGATCGGAGATCAAACGAGTCGACGAAAACAAGTTCCGGAAAACTGGACAACATACGGCCAGACATACTGGCCGTATAATATATACGGACCGTATGTCCAGTCCGTAGATCCAGCCCAGAACACCAAGGTTCACTGGACCAAATATACGGTCCCAACATACGGTCAGTAAATATTATACGGACCGTATGTTGGTCCGTATAAAGATGGTCGGCCAGCTTTTGGTATTTTAATATAAGGGACTCTTTCATTTCATTCACTCTCCACTCTTCAAGAACCATCTAGAAGACTCTCTACTCTTCCACTACAAGAGAAATCCAAGGGAAACTAAGATCAATAACACATAATCCATGAATCAAAGTGTATGAAACTCAAGTAAAGCTCATCTTCTTCAAAGGAAACCAAGAGAGGTGAGATAGGGTTTTGGTGAAAGAGGGAGAACTCCACTCAAGACTTGTTCAACCATCATCGAAGGTAAGTTTCGTGACCATTTTATGTTATTTAAGGTATTGGAAGGATAAGATACCCGAATTGTAGAAGAACATAACAAATGGGTCATCCAAGAGTGAATAGTGTCATGAGTGAGTGGTAGTTGAGTTGAATCATGAATGTTAGTGTGTTGTGAGTATTAATATGTTATAAATGACATGTATACCATGAGATAAGTGTGATACATGGGAAAATACGATAGCGAACCCAAAACCATAAATGTGGGGAAAAATGAAGAGAAATTGTGGATCATGACCATTGTATATGAATGATAATTGTGATTTGCTATATTGTGATTGTTATTATGGGTGATTGGGAGTTGATATGGAATACGGGAAAAGTAGTATAAACAAAGGAAGTGATGCCTAATTTTCTCTAGAAATAGTAGTGCGTTCTTATAGTTGGTTAACTAACGATCGTACGAATCCTCTTTTTGAAGGTAGAGGCGTGACATTGAAGGAGAATAAGCAGACGCTAAATTGCTTAAACGACAAAGGTATGTGAGGCTTAACTCTTCTTTCAAAAGGCATGAATCCTTCAAGCTTTCCACAAATCCTTCTATAAGATGAAGCTTAAGAGTCCTTCTATATATTAAATCTCCTATGAGCATGATAGTGATGACAATGAGCTAAAGTCTAGAGACTCAAGAAATTATGGCATGATCTTCCGACAATGCTAATGATGTTATTATTGTTAACACTCGCCTTATGTTTTATTCCCTGCAAGGCGAGGCATGATACTCATAAATGTCCATAATACAATCGGGGGTTCACAACCTTACGTCACCCCGACATAGTATGGTTGTCTTAAAGCCTAATGAATGCTCTTAATGTTGTTGTATGTTATGACAATAAGATGATAAGTAATGCTAACTTGTAACACTATGGGATACATAGAACACTAAGAAATGATAACATGATGCTATGGTTTGAGATGTATAATAATGACGTGTTATGATTGATGTTGTGATGATAAGATTCCACTGTGCCTATATGGCCGGGCATGTCACCGCTAATGCGGGCTGCGTATGATTCTACCGTGCCTATATGGCCGGGCATGTCACCGCTAATGCGGGCTGCGATGTTTACACCGAGCCGATAGGGGCGACATGATCACCACTAGTGGGCGGCATATGAGGGTTACCCGGACGCGGGTAACGATACAGATTATGATATGATGATGTATATGACGACGTACGTGATGATGTATGGGATGTGATAACATGTGTACTATGATTGTGTAAAATGTGAAATATGATAGTAATACGATTGCCTATGACATGTGTGCAGGTTATATCTTTGTCCCCTGACTCATGATCTTTCTATTACGTTTGTTTATTTCATTCCTGCCTTACATACTCAGTACAATATTCGTACTGACGTCCTTTTTCTATGGACGCTATGTTCATGCCCACAGGTAGACAGGGAGGAGATCTTGCTCCGGATTCTTAGAGGCTACTAGTTGATTGGAAGCCCTCCATTGTCCCGGAGGTGCCTATGATGATTCTTTTGTGTACAGTTGTTGATGTCATCTCTTAGAGGCTCGTAGATACTCGACGTGGGTCGTGTGGTTTCATGGCATGGTCATTATGTATATATATGTGTGTGTATATTATTTTGCTAGCCTAAGGGCTCGTATGTATAAAAGCATTTCGTTCCTAAATAAAAATGGATTTTATTATAAATTAAGCATGAATCGGATAAACGATTGCTAAATAAGCTTAATAAGTGATGGCACGAGCGGTGCTCGGTGGTTAGCCCCGGGTACCCGTCACGGCCCCTAGCTGGGTCGTGACAAAATTAATAGAGATAGACTGGAAAAATTTACTGTCAAGAATTATTGCTGTAATCAAAACTCTTGGGAAAAATAATTTTGCGTTTAGGGGAAACAATGAAAAGATTTATCAAGAAAATAATGGAATTTTTTTTAAGCCTAATTGAAATGATTGCACAATTTGATCCAGTTGCGCAAGAACATATTCGGCGAATTAAGCATGAAGAAATCCATAACCATTACCTTGGACATAATATACAAAATGAATTGATAAACTTGCTGGCAGGTGAAATCAAGAATAAAATTATTGAAAAAATTAAAGAAACAAAGTACTTTTCAACCATATTTGATTGCACTCCAGATGCAAGCCATCAAGAAAAAATGTCTTTTATATTGCGGAGTGTGGATATTTCAGCTACTCCAATAAAAAATAATGAATATTTTTTTAGAGTTTTTAAAAGTGGATGATACAAGTGGAAAAATGTATTTTTGAAGTTATTATTAGATGAGATAAAAATATTGGCCTTGATATTGATAATTTAAGAGGACAAGGATATGATAACGGATCTCATATGAAGGAAAAACATCAAGGAGTTCAAAAAAGACTTCTCGATGTAAATCCTGGAGCATTTTATACACCTTGTGGTTGCCATAATTTAAATTTAGTACTTTGTGACATGGCTAATTCTTGTACGAAAACTATATCTTTTTTGGAGTGATACAATGTATATATACTTTATTTGCTTCTTCTACTAAGCGTCGGAAAGTTTTAATAGATTTTATACCCAACCTAACTCTTAATTCATTGTCACAGACACGCTGGGATAGTCGTATTGAAAGTATAAAAGCATTAAGATTTCAAGCACCACAAATAAGAGATGCTTTATTGAAACTAGTAGAAGTTAGTGAGGATCCAAAAACTAAAAGCAAAGCTACTTGTTTAGCAACCTATGAGCTTGGAAAATTTGAATTTTTATTGGGTATGACTATTTGGTATGATATATTATTTGCGGTCAATTCAATTAGTAAAAGTTTACAATCTTCATGTAGCCATAGATCAGCTAAGAGGCCTAATTTTTATTTTTATTTTAAATATAGAGAAGAAGGATTTGCAATTGCTATGATTTCTGCTAAGGAAATTGCTTCTGAGATGAATATAGAACCTGAATTTCATAAGAACGCGTAGTATTTAGAAAGAAACAATTTGATGAATATGTTGATAATGAAGTCACAAAGTCCCTTGAAGAATCTTGTAGAGTTGATTACTTCTTATACATAGTAGACAAAGCCATTTTGTCACTTCAAAATAGATTTGAACAATTTGAAGCATATGAGAATATTTTTGGTTTTCTATTTAGTGGTAAAAAATTGAGATCACTAGATGATGAGAGTTTGAAAAAATATTGTCTTAACCTTGAACTTTCTCTAACACATAATACTTATTCCGACATTGATGGTTTAGATTTATTTTTTGAATTAAAAGTGTTAAGAGAAATAATACAAGTAGAAGATAATGATCTAATCAAAATACTCAATCAAATAAAAAGATTCGATTCTTTTCCAAATACATATATTGCTTATAGAATAATGTTAACAGTTCCTGTAACCGTTGCCTCAGCCGAAAGAAGTTTTTCAAAACTAAAGTTGATAAAATCTTATCTAAGATCAACAATGTCTTAAAAGAGATTGAATGAATTAGCTATATTATCAATTGAAAAAGAATTGTTAGAACGAATAGATTATAAAACAGTTATTAATGAGTTCGCATCTAAAAAAGCTAGAAAGGTAAACTTTAAATAAAAATGTATGTGACGATCTTTCCTTTCTTTTGAAAAAATTAGGACCTCTTTATCAAGTTTGGCTTGAGGTCCCCAATCTTGTTGAGACGGCCCTAGTGATTCCTCAGTCGTTGGAAAACTTTCTCTATTAAATTCTTTTCCCATCTTCCATAGAGGAGTCAAATTTTCTAAAAAATGAAGACGTGTCTTTGAGCTTCGGTTACTAATCGAAGGAGGATTAAGGAGAAAAGAGCTGGATTTTAGGAGACTCTTGTTTTCTCAGATAAAGATAGTGAAATGAAATCTACTCCCCATGTTTTTTTGCTTTTCAAATTTAAGCTTGATGTTGTTATCCTATCTCTATCTTTTCTTCATGCAATGAAATAACTTATGAAGGAGATGGTATTACATTACTGTCTTATTAAACTTCCAGTTCTTATATGTTTGTTCCTTTTTGAATTGGTCTTAAGAAAACAATTTGAACGTTTTTAGTGGAAAATGAGGATATGAAAGAGTCTTCAGTATTGTTAGTAAATCAAATTTTTAGTTTTTAGAAAATGGGTTGGGGTTTAATTTGGTATAGTTTAGTGAGTTGCACGTCGGTTAAAATAGGAGAATGAATAGTTTCAATTGAAATCGGGTTATTTGGGGATTTTTGTCAAATGAGGAGTATTTTTGATAACTTTAGTAACTTCGGGACCAGAAATAGCCTCAACTTGTAACAGAGGATAAAACTGACCAATAAGTAAAGGGAAAAGGGTAAAAAATACACCTCTACTTTCTTTTATTAGCTAATTTTACCTTCCGTTAGTGATTGTGAACAAAAATACCTATGCCGTTACCAAACTTTACACCTATACCCCTATTTGGATGAGAAATCCCAAATCTCTTAAATTACCCGATTTATAATAAATTACACATCCTTTAGTTGACCCGCCCCGACCCACTCGATTAAACACAACCCTCCCCCCCTAAATATACCCTCTAATTCAACATTATTCTTCTTCTTCAACAACAAATTTGTAGCTGAAATTCACCAATAAACTCAGAATCCTTCACCATATTATCCCAAATTTCAGATATCTAACCCTCCAAGACGTTTTCGATCATTTGTAATAATATTCACTCAAAACGAAGCTTGTTTGCGGTAATCCGTTTTTTCAAACTTGAGCTTCCATCGAGCTTCAATGGTGGATTGCCTTCTTCTTCTTCAAATTGTTCCTCTCCAAATTAATGGATAGCCACAGAACACATTGGAAATAATAAAGACAATTTTGTCTTTTCAAGAAAAATATGCCTTTAATTGGCAATCTCTCGTCCTCTTCCTCAAATCTCAATTCGTGAAGAACGACAACAACAAAACAACAAGAGTAGTACTTAGAAAAAATAAAATTTAAATCTAATTAGTTACTATGGCAAATCGTAAATGAAAATGTGGCATAGAAAATGGCCACAGGGAGTCCGCAAGTGCTGAGTGCTGACTATATTGAACCTGAACGAAAACACTGATGGCAAAATCCTTCGAAAATATCTTCTTCCCAACACCAAAAAATGAACCTAAAACCTTTAATATTCCGATCACCGGAACCCTCCTCGGGATTTTTGGTGATGTTTTTGAGAAAGAACACGAGTCATTTGTTTTGATATCATTTTTTCCGTTTGGTGGGTCACGGGTTGGGTTCATTTGGGGGGGGGGGGGCTCCATTCAAAATGAGTAATTTTAAATGAAATTGTGAATTGGGTTTAATATGAGGGAATCCGTCAAATTTAGGTGTATAGGTAACGATAAGAATATTTTTGTTCACAATTACTAATGGAAGATAAAGTTTAGCTAATTAAATAAGGTAGAATCGTATTTTTTGACCCTTTTCCCATAAATAAAACTAGAGGGATATTCTTGAACCTTTTCCCAACTTGAAATTGGGTCCCAAATCCTAGGGGCCGAACGCGGAGTAAAAGTGGTCAAGTTCTAGAAACGTAAGGTAGTGTTGCGGCTGTGTGGCCTATATGAAGGACTAACACCAAACTAAGGAACCAGTTGGGTCCTCTCTTCTACTACTACTACTACTACCAACTTTGCTCCTTGTATTGTACTTGCACCAGAAGAAGGCGTGCAAGCCTAGGAGAAAGACGAGTACAGGTTCCTCAGTTGTGACCTAGTAAACCTTTTTTGGAGTTCCCAAACGGTATTCATTTTTCTTTTCCTCCCTCTTAAATGTCTATAAGAAAAAAAAAATCTGCACAAGAATCTAAGTTCTATTTCTTTTAATCTTTTTTTATTTTTAAAACAAAAACCTAAAATCATGGCTGCATTGGGATATCTCATCCCCTGTTTTTTTTTTTTTTTTTTTTTTGCCTTTAAAATGATTCCAGATTGAACTTCGACCTTTTCTTTTTGCTGCTTTCTCTATATGTGCTTTGTGCTTTTACAGCTTGTTTGAATGGTTTTTGTCAGGATTTTTCCCAAGTGATTAATATACTAATGAATATCTGCTTCTTAAATTTCATTTATTGGTTACTTTTTCCGCGGTTAGGTTTTTTGAAGAGATGCTAGCAGCAACCAGAGTTTAAAATATGGATGAAAATCTGTCACTTAAATTTCATTAACCCTAAGACTTCAAACAACCACATAAATAAAGTAGTACACTCCTCCTACAACTAAAGTATTGAAACTTTTACTTCAACTATATTCTAGTAAATCAATTATTATACTCCCCCTACAACTAAACAACTAATTATTTTAAAAAACTGTAGCAGTAATAGATGCAACATCCGACAGTTGTTACTCACCATTTCCTATTTTTTTGTGCATATAACGTTTGGATAGATTGAATCGTTTGTTGTGGTTTAATTTCTTTATGGCTTGGTTTGACTGCATCGTGTTGTACCATAACTGAGAAAAGGAAAAAAATTGTCACTCATCTTTGAGGGTAAATGATCCCTTATATATGATATGGTCATAGGCGGAGCCAAGAATTTTAGTTTACGGGTTCTGAATCACAATTTCTATTTTTGCTTATTGGGTTCTAGTCTTGCTTGGGTTGCTTTAATGGTAGTCTTTACTTTTTCCCTTTCACTCGTAGTGTGGGGAAGGAGTGGACTCTAAGTGTGTCACTTTCGTGTACCCATCGGACGGCAGCCCTTTCGGGGGTTCCTTAGGGATCGATTCACTCTGCTTAGATTGACTGAACGCTGAAAACCTTCCATTATAGATTATCTATACATATTAAATGAAACTTCTAATACAAATACATGGTTTTGAGCTAAAGTTACGAACCTATAGCTTAAGGCTAGCTCCGGTTGTGTATATGGTACACTAATAAATCCTTATATATGTCAAAGTGGTGCAGTTTTGGCACTCCCAGGCGGAAACCATCTCTTTCTAACGGTTCTCTTGCTAAAAGAATTAATGGACAAATCTTTTCTCCCCCCAAATCTGTGAGAACCATCCAGCAAGCTTTACCCCGTTATCATCAGGTATTTGTTTCTTTCTTCATTGGCTTTCTCTCCCAGCTTAGATCTGGCCTCGCCATTGCATTTTCTGCTAATTAGGCTTGGAGGGTGATGACTCTGAACAACTGTACAAAGAAAAAATGTCAACATCATAAAGCAAAATAGAAGAAAAAAATGAAAATTTATTCACCTGTGATTGTGATTTTCTCTGGTATAATATTAGGAAATAAGTTAATAAAAGATTGACACTTACACTTTCCAGTCGAGATAGGGTTGCACCGTGGATTAACTATTAGCTCGTTTTTATTTGCCTTGGTAATGGATGAATTGACACGGCATATTCAATGGGAAGTACCATGGTGTATATTATTTGTAGATGAATAGTATTGATTGACAAGACATGCGACAGAGTTAACAATAGCCCGAGGTTTGGAGACATACCTTAGAGTCTAAAGGCTTCATGTTGAGCAGGATTAAGACAGAGTACATAGAGTGCAAGTTCGGTGATGCACCGCATGAGGCGGATGGGGAAGTGAGGATGGATACACAGGTCATCCCTATGAGAGAAAGCTTTAAGTATCTTGGGTCAATCCAAGAAAATGGGGAGATAGATGATGATGTCACATGTCGTATTGGAATGGGATGAGTGAAATGAAGGCTTACATCTGGTGTCCTATGTGATAAGAATGTGCCGCTGAGACTTAAAGTAAGTTCTATAGAGTAATCGTTAGACCAACTATGTTGTATGGGGCAGAGTGTTGGCCAGTCAAGCTTTCACGCTTTCAGAAGATGAATGTAGTGAAGATGAGGATGCTTAGATGGATGTGTGGGCACACTAGATGAGATAAGATTAGGAATGAAGATATACACGACGAAGTGGGAGTACCTCAGTGCTGGACAAGATGGGAAAGCGAGACTGAGATGGTTCAGGCATGTAAAGAGGAGGAGCACGGATGCCTTAGTGAGGACGTGTGAGAGGTTGGCAGTGATCGATCTAAGAATGGTAGAGGTAGACTGAGGAAGAATTAGGGAGAAATGATATGACATGACATGATACATCTTCAGCTCATTAAGGACATGACCCTAGATAGGAAAGCATGGAGGTCGAGAATTAGGGTAGAGGTTAGTAGGTGGTCGGGCGATTTCTCTTTCCTGTGGGA
Source organism: Lycium barbarum (assembly GCF_019175385.1). Classification (NCBI taxonomy): domain Eukaryota; kingdom Viridiplantae; phylum Streptophyta; class Magnoliopsida; order Solanales; family Solanaceae; genus Lycium; species Lycium barbarum. Next base: position 83,786,330 of record NC_083347.1, read on the forward strand.
GAGTATGGTTCTAGCTTAGAGCACCCTGTCTGTTCCCTCTTCTACTTATCGGTATCATATTTATAAGTCTATTATTATCTTATTCTCCAATCTATTACTATTATTGTTTCTTTTACTTGGGTTATCTTTACTAGTTTGACTGTCAGTACTTTTCTTTTGTACAGTATTTTCATCATAGCTTTTACTCTTGTAGTTGTCAAACATGTTTTTGAAAACGTTTTGCTTGAGACGAGAGTCTATCGAAAACAACATCTCTACTTACACAAAGTAGGGTAAGGTCTGCGTACTCCCCACCGTCCCGACATCCACTGGGTGTGTTGTTGTTGTTGCTTAATAAAAGATTGAAACCCAGAAAACATAAGAGAGAGAATGAGAAAAAGAAAGAACAGTCAGATATATGTCATCATAGCTTATGAGTTATGATTTATGATTATATTTGGCATGCACAACAATGAAAAAAAAAAAAAAAGAATAATGAGAATAGTTGTGCAGTGTACTCAAATACTTCATCGTTTATACTACTCTTTGTTCCTTTTCTTCTTTCTAATGGCTGCATGATCAGCTTGCTGCTACTGAGTTATGAAAACAACTGGGTGAAGCAAAAAGGTGAAGAAAATGCAGGGGCCGCTTATTTAAGGGAAGCAAAAAATAGTAGAATTGAACCAAGTCATAGAGAGAGACTTTCGTACTAAGGGAGAGAGGTAAACAGAGTGATGGAATATAATCACTTTTTTTTTTTTAAACTTGTTACTATAACGGAATGTAATCACTCACAAAGTTTATTTGTCTTTCTTCGAGTTATGTGGGACTTTTATCATTTTTGCTCTCTTACCCAGTTGAAGATTTGATCTTTTCTTTCTTCTATTTACGAGTTCTGGTGAATCCACAAAGCTAACTACTTCTATTATAATACTTGACATTATAAGGAATTGGGGGGGTTGATATCCGGATAAAAAGAGGGGGCTTGATACATTAATGTGTCAGAATAGATACTTCCTAACATTATAAGTGGTAATCGTTAGAAATAGATGGCTTCCATCTGGAAGTATCAAAACTGTACCATTTTGACATACATAATGGACTATAAGTGTACCATGTCATATTTAAGGGATCATCTTAGACTTACCCTCAAAGGTAAGAGACTATTTTGGTCCTTTTCTATACCATAACTGATAAGTTTACTAAAATTTCCTTAACTGCCGTAATGATTAGATTTATCAATAATTACTCATAAAAATAATTTAAGACAACTTTGTTTTCCAAATATATCACCAATTATGCCTTGTGAATAAATTATGTTATTAAATTCATGCAACTTCTAATGAAATTATTCAAAAACAAGATAATACTATAAACAACATTTTTTTTAATTAATAATAATATAAACAACAATTAATAAGTACTTGCGCAATGGGAAAGAGAATGTTGTTCAGGGATGCAAGCTGGACCCTTTATGAAAAAAAGGAGATGAACAATGTTGTTGATTCGTTTTAATGAGAATCCAGTTTGCTTGCACCTCACTAAGCAACTTGACAAGTACATCTGCATGTAAACCTGCATTGAAGTTGGAGCATATGAGCTCACATGGATTGTTGAAATATTATACAGACCTGGGATCTCCAAGTCTCTCGGGGACCCATCTTGCTGAATCTTTATTCATTGCTTTAAAGATGTTCCATCAGTCTCAGGATTTAGTGGCCTCTGAACAAATTCTTGGCATCCCGATGTGCCTCCTCCTCCCTTCCACTGGACCATGTCAAACCAATATTTACATGAACTTTGTATTTTCTCTATGCAGGGGGAAGAAATTTGGTGGAAGACAACGTACTTTGTCCAGAGAGGAGAGATGGTTCACCAGAATGAAGCATGTGAAATGTGCACGCGCACGTGCGTGTTGATACATGGACAAAGGGATCCCTCACCAATTGTTAGCTCTTTCTTCAAAGTCATGATCGACAAGCGCTTCTCCAAAGTTCTGGTATAATATGATCTTAAACTTGTTTTTTTCTTTCTTTTTTGTTTTTTACTTTAAACCATTTTAAAGAAAGCATTGGTTTCAATAACAATATTTTCTGAATTTGTTCTTGTATTTTTCAAAATTACTTGTTACATCCAATAGCTTGTATTTTGGAGGGTAATCTAGAGAAGCTTTCTTTCTTTTCATAGTTTTAGGCTTACCTCATTTCTTTTTAGCACATTTAATTAATACACTGTCGCACCTATGGAGCTATCTACTTATAATACTATGTTGAACATGGCTAAAGCATCTCAGACGACCTTTTCTCATTTCATCTTTTATGTGTACTGCTTGCATAGTTTGTATGATTTGATTATCTCTAACCTTATCCAACCTTGTATAATTCCACACCAATTTTAACATCTGCAGTTCTACGACACTCTGGCTTTAGCTGCCCAACATATGCTCTCATACAGTATTAATGGTCTTACAACCATTATATATAACTTCTATTTGTTTTGTATCTTCCTATTGCATTGCACTCCTGTAAAACACTAAAACTCCTCTACTTAAACCTCCTTTTTTAGTAATGGGTATTACATCTTCATCTATCATATTATTCTTTTAAAAAACTCAGCCTTGGTATCTGGATTGGCTGCATTTAGGGTTGAGCGTTGGTTTCAGATAAAGAGAAACTTTATAATGTCATTTGAATTGTCGAATGAGAAGTTCTGTCAATCTTAGCATTCTCATTTTTCAAACCTCGTAGAGGTTACATTTCCTATAGAATAGGAAATAAAAGAAAGGAATGGGAACATTAGCGAGATAATCTCCATCAATAAATTCAGTCCTTGTTTTGTTTCCTTCACAGCCCAAATGCAACTTGTGATCCATATAAATTCTTCCAATATTCTACTGCAGTGCCTACTCGCTAATGGGACATTTGAATCTTTTGAAGTTTTACAGCCCTACGTAGATTTGTAGACAGAGAAATAAGACGAAGCTTTTAAGCTAGTCATAGGGGGAAGACCCTTCCAATTTTGGAATAGGAGAAATCTATCTCATCATCCTTCAATAATCGGCTCGAGTCTGCATAAATAACATTTCACAAGTCTTTACAACTACTTGAGTTTGTTATAAAAAATTATATTCTTTGCAGTTTCGAATGATCCTGATCTGTATTGTTGAAGCAATAGAGACCAAACAGCCTGTCCAAATTGCCAAACAATTGAAGAGTCCTGAACCCTCTTGGTTGTCGCTGGAATATTTTTTCTCAAGTGTTTCATCACCTAGTGTAAATCAGGGGAATAACTTGTTAAAAACTCACCGAAAAGAAAGAAAGAGTTCTTTTAAGTTCATTAAATATGCTCCTAAAACTGATCAACAAAAGATGCAAGTCAGTCTTCAAAGACCTTAAAATTCCAAAATGAAATGTTTCGTGCTTAGAGAAATTAGTAGAAAAGAATAAATGGAACATTGAAATCAGATACTTTAGTTATTTGGTCGTGTTAGGCTGTAATTGATGTGCTGTTTTTGTCTGATGAATATTTTACTAATTAGTTTCATTGATGGCATCGAGAAGCTGTAGTCAGTGCAGCTATAACTGATGTTTTTTGGGGTCTCCACATGTCCCACTTAGTAAAGCTTGTTGACTAACCTATCACCCACTCATCATAAGATTCTGTTCCTTAGCTACTTGTAAAAGTTGTCTCTTAAAACTTCTCAACGTCAACTGTAACAATGATTTGTTTAATGTATGCAAATCGTACTTGAAGTAGATCATGTGATTCACTATTACAATAACAAGAAAAAAACTAGATCATGTGTTTATGTTCTGAAGCTGTAATTTTTTTTAAATTAATGTTTTATATTACATCAGGGAAAGGGGAAGGGTATGCTGTGCTACTGATGGGGTTTGAACCCTCTACCTCAACTGTAGAAGGCGGGGAGCTCACCAAGTGAGCTAGCCGCCGTGAACCTCGGAAGCTGTAAACTTTCTTTTTTTCCTGCGAAGGTAACAGTAGGAAGCTGTAAACTTTCTTATACCACCAAAGCTTATAGTCTAGTGGTATCAGTTGGGAGCCTCCCACATACAAGTGTGGGTTCAGTTCCCACTATCCCCTTTCCCCTTCCTTTTTTTGTGAATAAGGTTACATTTGTATTTCATCCAAAAGTATCAGCATATGAACTGCTGCTGAAGGTACTTTACAAGTAAAACCACAAGCAGTGGCCTGGGGGTAAAAGTCAAATTACAATTTACATATTGCCTAGAAACATACCAAATCTCCTATCTCCCCCACTATATCTTGTTTACACCAAAAATAAAAGAGACTAAGACATTTTATTTTTACAATCTCAACAGAATTTGCTTTGTCATCAAATTGTCTTGAGTTTCTCTCCTTCCATATTGTCCGCCAAATACAAGCTGGAATGGCTTGCCACCAGTCTTCTTGTGCATTTCTTCTTCCAATTGCATAAGAGCTCTAAAGTTGATCTTGGTAATACCCAATTCACCCCAAGTATACAAAAGAACATGTGCCACAGATGTGCATTTGTCTCACAGTGAAGTTCCCCTTTCCCCTTCCTAACCTTCCTAAGTAATGGAATAAGAATTTACTAAAAACAAAGCTCTGAAATAGTGGGTTGTCTCACCATTATGCTTTTAGCAAAATCAATGTTCATGCATTTCTTTTCTTTAAAAATAGTTAGCATGCATTGTTGCTTTAACTTTCCTAATTGTTATTGTATGCAATTTAAAATGACCACATGAAAGGACAGGATTGGTCTAATTGTTTTTTACTGAAAACCAAATGCTCCATGTACAACCAAATGCTTCCAATGGTGTGGTGGGTAACTTATTTCTTTAGCGATGTTGAGTACCATATCCGTTTATAGCAATTCATATTCTAATTACAAACTTTTCAGTACTTTCCCCCTGGAGTTGCTCGATTGGTATCTCACTTGACTAATGAAGAAACTTATCTGGAGGACTCAAGTGGACGGCGATGGAAGGTGGGAATATGTAATCATAATGGTTCGCTTGCAATTCGAGAAGGATGGCATATATTTTCATCAGAACATGGTCTGAAAATGGGAGACTTCTTGGTTTTCCACTACATTCAGGATCAGCACTTTGTTGTTCAAATATTTGGATCAAGTGGTTGTCTAAAGATCAACTTTTACAATGGCACTCGTACAGGGAAGAAAAGACCGAGAATTAATTGTACAGAAACTTCCCAAGGTAAAACTGACATAAATTTGAGGAAAAAATGGAATTCAACACCCTCAGTTACTGCTGTACCAGAGTCTGAAAGGGCAACTTTTGATGCTGACACTGGAGAGCGACAAATAGTTCCCCAAGAAGAAGGAACCAGCGATGTTCCACAAGGTGAAAATGGACCTCGCAATCACACCGATTCGGTATCACAAAGGGAATCAAGTTCAGTAGATGCCCCTCCTGTTGAGATGGAGTTTGCACCCTTCCTTGACGCACAAATCACTCAGACTGAAAAAATTTCTGAACCAGTAAACGATATTTCACTTTTGGGCCAAACAGATGAAAATGGCCATCATATGGGTCTTATCTCTAGCACATCTCTGAAATCAGCTGAAAATGGTGGCAAGGGTAGTTTTCCTCCTTTCATATATGTCATGTTTTCTTAATATCTTTACTGTGTCTGGAAACAATGGCAGGGAAATATACAAAGAGGGAAAATAGAAGGGAAGTGAGAGAGAATTTTTAGTGGGGGTAATAGAAAAATGATCTCTCACTCTCTCCACTTCTTATCCTCCTTATTTAAACGAAAGAAGCAAAAGAAAATTTTGTACGTTTCCCTTAATTTCCTTCCTCTTCCTCATTTTCCAAGCAAATATGTGATTTATATTGATTTGCTCCAATATGTATTTTCAACAACACGATGAAATGATTTATTAGGCAGTAATTTGGTTTGGTTATATGATAAAGAAAGTCATTGCACCAGTAGCAATCAAGTTACCAGAGAGAAGTCCAATGAAGCATCTCAATTTGGGAAGCTTCTAGTCTCTCATATTAAGCACATCTTTCTTGTTCTTCTGTCTTAAATGTATTCTTATTATTCTGTGTTAGACTAAAAGTTCCATTTTATAGTGTTTTTGGATTTCTACCTGTTAAGTCAGGGGTTTTGCATCATGCAGGTAAGGAAACAAGAGTAGATAAGCGAGACCTGAGAGAGGTGGCAGTGAAAGCACGTTGCCCTCCTAAAAAGTTAAATGGTATAACATTTTCATATTTAGTTTATAATTCATTTGATTTTGATATCCTTTTCTCATAGCTGCTCATCATCACATGCATGCATTCACTGTTGAGTCCCTTTGACCATCCTTCCTGCTACATTCTTATTTGATGTTATACTGCATGAGCAAATGCAGGAAAAGAGCCAAAAAGAACAAAGAAGGATGGTCAACGTTATCCTGAGGCTGTAAGTGGTAATAACAAAGTTATAAAAAGTGAGCCTGCTGATTCAGGTGACACATCATTTCCTGATGCTGGCAGCTTCTCATGTTTGCTGCAGGTGGATGATCGAAATTTTCTGGTGAAAATCTTGCTGAAATATCATTCCTTTTGCTATTAGTTGGATTTTGAGGAATTTCATTTGTTTGATTTCTTCCCTGCACCATATGCACTGCCTGAATGTGTTTATCTAGAGTGTTCATTGGAGTGACATGCATCTTAGTACTGTTTTCTTTCACCTAAATTAAAGAAAGATGACAAGTGAGGGTTGCTTAGTTGGTAAAGCACCTCCACCCACGACCGGTAGGTTCAGGGTTAGTGTCAAGTTGGAGGGGAAGTGTGGAAACACTATAGATCCTCCAAAATGGAGGGTGGGGTTAAAAAAATTATTAAAGAAAGATATATTATAGGGGAATTAACACATCTTTGTAAGCATGCTTTTGGCCTAAATACTGTATAATATTTACAATAATTCATGAAGATCGAGGACAAGGGCTAATGTTGAAAAGGATCAAAAATGTTGAAAAGGAATAAAAAAATATGATTGCAAGCCAATATCACTAATTCAGTGCAAGATTCTTTATATAAAATGAGGATCATGAAATCACCGCTGAGTCATAACTAATTAAATGTATTAATTTTGATTGTAAGCACCACTCTGATGGTAAAATTTGTATTTTCTTTAATCTAAAATTAATGAGAATCCTTTGTGATTGAAATGGCCATCTTTTTCAAAGAACCTAGTCAACTTGATTGGCAATGGACATTATTTTCTTGGTCATAGCAAATGGCTTGATTTCAGTAAAGTTCTTATGCTGTGAAGAGTGGACATGCTGCCTCTATTTCTCAGGGAGAAAAAGTTCTGGTGTTCTGTAGAACTAGAATTCAGAGGAGATATATCTCAATTTCTGTAAAGCAGGGCCTACGTTCCATTGCTATTTGAGTATTTGGGACTTTTAATCACCTGACGACACTGTTCATTCTTTTTCTCTTTTTCTTTTTGCCATGATTTAAGGCATAAACCTTTCTCCTTAGACAATGTAGTCCACTCCATATTGTGCTTAACTGTTGTATTTGGCTAAGTTTTTCTTTTGATTCCCCGTGTGTATATGATTTTCTTCTCCTCCCTGTCCTTGAATTTAGACCTCCTTAAATTACTGTGCAGGAATTACCACAAAGCTGGCCACAAGTTTTGGCTAGCAGGAAAAAGATGGGAAGGATTACTATTTATCTCAAAGGACCGGATGATAGACCCTGGCCTGTCATGTATCATGAGAATTTCGGTTCTAAGGTTTTGGCCAGAAACTGGGCATTATTTACTGCATTTTATGGGCTTAAGCCTGGAGATGAATGTGTATTCCAACTTTCAAATCAGTCAAAACGTATGTTTAATGTACACAGAGCCCACTAGGAAGATGTCACTCAAACTACTTTGGGTTGAATATTGTGAGCAGTTGTGAGAACAATGTAATGGGAGCTATGGCATATACTCACTTGATTTCAGCAAATCTGTAGTGGATTTTGGATTTAATCTTATTCTTTATCTGTGAATGTTATGCTGATACTTTCATTAAGCAGCATCATCCATTGAAGCATATAAAGGGCTCAAAGTTGCAGATTGACATGCAGCCTTTTCTTTTTCTTAGAACTTAGAAGCACAACAGTTGGAAGTAGTAGCTCTGTCCGGTTGAACCCGTTCTACCGGTACTCTCAAATCATGAGTCAGTCTCAGGATGTCAAATGTTTTTATCTACGCCTTAATAGTGTCAACGTTCACTCACTAATGCTACTCCAACCGGATAAATAGAGAAAAATCCAGTGAAGTGCAGCTGCTTTTATGAAAAAATAACAATAACAAAAACCACCAAAAACCAAATTTTACCGATGTTCTCTAAATGTACTGTTTGTGAGTGCTGCGGAGAGGCCTGATCTAGCTACCCAACACTTGCGGGTGCTAGCCCTTTTTTTTTTTTTTTCACAATGTATAGTCCATCTCCCAGCCATTGCTTCACGATGGAATCGTGATGCTTGTAGCCTACGCATCACCCTTCAATAGAAAGGACAAACATTTTGTAGGGATGTCCAATTGACAAATAGTTTGTGTTGAGATGTTGTGGTCTCAATAATAGTTCAACAACTTAAATGAAATTTTGATGACTGACAAACTATGTACAAGTGACAATTAATGTACAAGGAAGAATGAATGAAGATGTACAAGAACCAAAACCTTAACAGATCTTCAAAAGTAACTGGTAATGCAGACACAACTCGAGGAACTGGTCCTTTAGATGGAGAGCTAGAGACTGTTTGAAGAAGCTATTTCGTACAGATCTGGAGAAATGGAATTTTGACTCATTCCAATTATTTAGGGAATTGGAGTTCAAGATATGAAAATATTACCATAAAATGAACACATGTAATTAGCTTGGAAATAGGAAAAGTTTGTTGAATACGCGCGAAGAAGGAAATCCAAGTCAAACAAAGATTGATTCCGTACAATTAATTAAATCAAGTCTTGGTTGAATTTGGAGAATCGAAGGTGGCAATTTAACCACAACCAAAGAGAGAGACATCAGAGTGAGAGCATAGTCAACGCAAAGAGTCTCGAGGGTACCAACTACAACAGCGTCAAAATACCTCTTCCTATCAAGATTTATACTGTTCTTGAGTTGTAGTAGTTAGATTCTTGTGGTTCCAAGACAAGATCTTATTTAAATTCCTAGTGATTATAGTAGGTCTTGTTTTGTGTTTTGTAAGAGACTTCATTGACTGGGTGGAGTCATTGAAGAGAGAGTAGCTATAAAGCCAACAATTGTGGGAATTGTTGAGGAAGAGAGAGTTGGGTAGGGGCTATTAGGAATAGTTCCTTAGGTGTACAAGTTGTTGTACTTCTAAAAGTTGCTCGTGTTTATTGGAGAGTTTGAGAAATCCTACAAGAGTTAGGTCGTGGTTTTTTCCTCGCTTGAGCAAAGAGTTATCCACATGGAAATTCTTGTGTTGATTTACTTATTTTGAAATTTACGTTCTTGCATAGCTGCTCAAAGAACCTGGTTCTTTGAGTGCATAGGTCGCAGCTAAACTAATAATTGATATCACAGCTAGATCTTTCGATAAATGCTAGCACCTTGAAAGATTTAAGATGATTTCACCTCCTGGAGTTCAAGAAGGCCAGTCAACAACAAGACCACCATGCTTCAATGAAAAATATTACGACGGGTGGAAAGCAAGGATGCAAGACTTCATAATTGGTGAAGATCTTGCATTACGGGATATCTTCATGAGGTCCTATGACCACATGAATCCGTGACTTTTGTAGCACAAAAAAAAATAAAGTTGAACCAAACTAGCACAAAAAAAAAAAAAAAAAAAAAAAACATTAGTAGGTTTCACGCACTAAATTAGTGCGTGAAAGGACCAAACTGCAAAAATGCAACTTGGGCCTTTCACGCACGAATTTCGTGCGTGAAGGAGGTCTTCTGTTCTTTTTTTTTTTTTTGGTATTACCTTTCAAATCACGTTTTTTTCCATACTTTGGGCAAAGATTAGTCATGTTTCAAAACCCCGAAATATCAATATTTTATATAAAACTTAATATCTTTTTTTGCGTACAATAATGTCGGCTCATTACATCAAGTCCACCTAAACGTTTGGATCGTCGTTTTAGAGGTTCTACTAAAGTGCCCCGAAGTAAGTTTTGAAACTTATCATATTTATAGGGTTTTGATTTAAGTGTTTTATTATATTTGAATGTACAAAGATAAATATTTGATTTAATAATAATTCATCCAATACGAGAGGTTTATACTAATTAAAAAATAATTCATTCCATTTAATTACAATACTAATTCAAAGAAATACAATAATAAATTACAATAACAATACAATCTTCAAGTTCTAGAGGCTCTATTTCTTCGAGACGTGCTTGTACTACCACGGACTTGTTGCCCACACGAACGCTTGTCATGGCCATATTGCTTACATGTAGAGCACTTGCTAGAGTAAGTTCTTTCACTAACATCCATTTAATTGGGTCTACGAATCCGTGAGTTAATGCCCAATTTCCTGATGTAATCCTTGTTAGCAACCATCGAAAACGGCTCGTTTGGCCAATAAGCTTCATTACCAAGTGGGTGGAATTGGCCGGAATATGCTCTAAGGTAACTGTGGACCTTGTATTCCCCCGCCACATAACTTGTTACCGTTTTTCTCATTCTCTCGAAGCACTTGACAGCATGAGAACACCGCATGTGGTACGTTTGCCACTTACCACAAGTGCATGTTCTTGTTGCCTCATAAACGGTATGCACGTTTCCACCCTTACCGTTGTAATAACCCGTCCTAACTTCATACACATGTTGAATTGGGTCATACTTGGTCATTTGGTGATGCTCACATTTTTTTCTATAATGCTCCATATTTTTGAAGGGCTTTGGCATCCATGTCCCGCCGTCGGCTAATATCGCTCTGGCCTGCCTTGTCCTAACAACAAATAGCTCCACAACCTGCTTGAAAGTCATTCTCACCATTGCGGTGACAGGTAGTCCTCGAGCAGATTTCAGCAAGCCATTGAAAGACTCTGAGCTGTTTGTTGTGAGCATGCCCCATCTTTTGCCTCCATCAGCATGAAGCGTCCATTTTTCAACTTCGAGCTTCATCAACCAAACGTATGCGGGTTCACTCACTGCCCTGATCAGATCCATTTTTGCAGCCCATTTTCGTTGTTGATGCTCCATCGCAGCCCCCCACATCAATTTGTTTAGAGTGCCATTGTGAAACTTTGATTGCAAATTTGCCTTCAAGTGCCTTGAACAATAGCGATGGTAAACAAAGGGAGGCTGCCACCCCGGTAAATTATCCATATTGTGCAATATGCCTTTATGACGATCAGACAGCACGCATATGCCGGTATGATCCTTAATAACATGAGTTTTCAAATGGGTCAAAAAGATCCCCCATGTGTCGTTGCTCTCGTTAGCGGCAATTGCGAAAGCAAGAGGAAATATTGACCCATTGGCATCCATTCCTATTTCAATTAGGAGCTTGATGTCATAGGCACCATATACATGCGTACCATCTATGGATATCACTGGTCGACAGTGAGCAAAACCACCAATGCATGGTTTGAATGTCCAAAATACGAAGTTGAAGATTTTACCCTCTATAAGCCGCCACTCTACAACAATACCATTATTAAAATGTTGTAGAGCTGCCATATACCTTGGCAGCGATTGAAAAGAAGTATGCCAATTTCCAAAGACCATCTCAAAAGCGCGTCTACGCTCAAGAAATCCCTTTCTGTTGCTTATAGTTTTACTATATACAGTTTGAACGTTTCAAATACAATCTTTGATGGGGAACCTGCACAAGTTTAAACAAACAACATTTAGTAATGATCTTTCAATTGATATAAGACATATAATCTACTAGGTAGGATAAGTTACCTTGGCGTTTCGGCAATGTCTTTAAGTAAGACTTGAGCAATCATGTTTGTATCTAAATTATAATGATCTGCTCGATTTTCTCCCATATCACAAGTATGTCTTTCACGGAATTTTGTGATAGCCCACATACCATCAGGCTTAACAATTCCCTGAAGCAACCACTCACAGCCTTGATACCGTCGTCTACAAACTAGCCTCCATATCTTTGTGTTTGACTGATCAACCTTAAACTCCCTCATGTCCTTAAAACAATAAATTTTGACAGCCCGTTGCAGCGCTTTTTTGGATGCGAACAACATTCCCTTTGCAAGATAGCATCGATCTTTGTTGAGATCCCTTCGTTCATAACATGCTTTCTATGGGAAATGACGGTGGGCGGTGGGGTCGGTTCATAACATGGCTCCTCGTCAATCTCATCAGGAGATGGGTCCACAGGCGCAGAGGAATGAACCTGAAATAACATATAAACAATTTAATTTATATTTATTCTAAAATGAACCTGAAATAAACAAATAATTAATAAATTATTTTATTTTATTGTAAAAATCAAACCTGTGTGTCGACGGCCTCCTGAGATGCCTGGTGAGAGGGCTCCTGAGCTGGCTCCTCAACGATCTCTTGAGTGGGCCCCGGTGAAGGAGATGGGTCCACATGCGTAGAAGAATGAACCTGAAATAATATATAAATAATTTAGATTAGATTTAACCTAAAATATACAAATAATTAATAAATTATTATACTTTTTTGTAAAAGTCAAACTTGTGTGTCGACGGCCTCCTGAGATGCCTGGTGAGAGGGCTCCTGAGCGGCCCCCGGAGCAGGAGATGCAGATGGTGCCGTATCAAACACGAAGTCCTCGGATGTCCATATATGTTGCGACCTATGCTCGGGCTGAAGATACAGTAACTCTCAGTCGAAGGGTCCCGGATCAAGAGGGTGGTGATCCATCTGTTTTACGCACTTTAAATCAATCATTAACAAGTAGTATTAGTTATGTAATCTTTTATAATTTTTTTTATTAAGGATTGCGGTGACCCATCTGTTTTACGTATTTTAAATCAATCATTAACAAGTAATATTAGTTATGTAATCTTTTATCGAAAATTTTATTAAGGATTGTGGTGACCCATCTGTTTTACGTATTTTAAATAAATCATTAACAAGTAATATTAGTTATGTAATCTTTTATTGAAAATTATATTAAGGGTTTTCAATCCTAAGCTACGGGTTATGAATCCTAAACTAAGGGTTTTCAATCCTAAAATATAAAGATTAAAAATTAATAAGTCAAATAATTAACAATTCGTTAGCATACAATTAGTATAAATAATTAATAAATAAACAATTAACTAACTAATCAAATAATTAACAAGTTATTATCATATATTTAATAAATAAACAATTAAGTAACTAATCAAAAAATTAATAAACTATTATCGTATATTTAACAAATAAACAATTAATTAACTAATGAAACAATTAAGAAATTATTAACAAATAAAAAATTGGCTTAACAAAAATTAAATAAATAATTAGCCAGTCTAAAAATTGAAATAGCTAGTCTAACAATTAATAAATACTTAAGTCGGTAATCGAACAATTAACAAATACTAAATAAACAAGCAATAAATAATTAACTAATTAACAATAGATAAACAAATTAAAAAAATAATAATTAAAGGGGGCAGTCACCACTGCGGACTGCCCAAAAACGCAGACTGCCCAAAAACGCACTAAATAAATGCGCAATCCACCACAGATCCCTCCCACCACACCTAAGGTAATAATATATTTAGAAATGAAATAAAAAATTCGTAGTAAAATACCTAGAATGAAGGTGTTTTTGAGTTTTCAAAATGAGCTCCGCGCCGCTCTATTCCAAAATCTAACCTTAGAAACTTGTTCCTACACTTCATTATACCAAGAATATTGAGTTTTGGATTGAAAAACAACACGAAAATAACGTTTTGGGGGGGGGGGGGGGGGGGGTTGGGGACCGCGTCAATGGCGGGGCTGTGGTGGGGTGAACTGGTCGGGATCTGTGGTGGGGAAGGAGGGGGCGACTTTTTGTTGCCTCCTTCACGCACGGAATTCGTGCGTGAAAGGCCCAAGTTGCATTTTTGCAGTTTGGTCCTTTCACGCACTAATTTACTGCGTGAAACCTACTAATGTTTTTTTTTTTTTTGTGCTAGTTTGGTTCAACTTTATTTTTTTTGTGCTACAAAAGTCGCTGATTCATGACCACATACGACAAAGGAAAGAAAGATATCACCAGAGAAAGAGGGAGTACAAAGAAGAAGATATCAAGGCAGTCCAGAAGAATGCCAAAGCAAAAGAGTTGCTTATTTGTGGCATCAGACTTGATGAATAAAGCAAAATATACTCATGTAAAACTGCCAAGGAACTGTGGACACCCTGCAAACCATACATGAAGGAACAATTCAGGTTAAGAAGGCCAAGATTGCCCTATTAAACAGAGAGTGTGAGCTTTTTAAAGATGAATGAAGGAGAATCCCTTTGAGAAATCTTATAAGAGTTAGGTCGTGGTTTTTTCCTCGCTTGAGCAAAGAGTTCTCCACATGGAAATTCTTGTGTTGATTTACTTATTTTGAAATTTACGTTCTTGCATAACTGCTCAAAGAACCTGGTTCTTTGAGTGCATAGGTCGCAGCTGAACTAATAATTGATATCACAGCTAGATCTTTCGATAAATGCTAGCACCTTGAAAGATTTAAGATGATTTCTGTTACACCCCAAAAAATAATTCGCGTTACTAAGGCTGCAGATGGCTTAATGTGAGCTAAAAAAGGAGCAAGTATTATAAGTATAAAGGATGAAATTCTATTGTATTAGTATGAGGATAGCATGAGTATGATATTTGGAATTCGTACAATATGATTGGAATAATACGTTAAAAGATATATAGCCCTCGTAACCGTAAGCTGAGGTGGGGCCCACATGATGGGGTTTTTATAAAGGACGTATGACAAGTTATATGGACAATACATGTGAAGTTAAACACAACTCAAGAAGGACCCTTGAGCCAAATCCAAGTGTAAGCCCTCCAAAAAGATATTTTTAAATTACGTTTTCGGATGATTTGACTTCGGGTGGCCATAACCCCATCATTATTTGGGAATTTGGGAAAACTCCAAAATAAAAGTTGTAGATAATAGAAATACCTTTCCAACTATAGGTTGTGGGCCTTCATGTGACATAGAGATAAAAAGTTATGGACGTTTTAAGGCGAAAAGGTCAAACTGGGCAGTGGGCTCGGCCCAACCCGACTCCAAGTCGGGTCAGGACCACTTCCCTTGCTATTTAAGGGAAATTTTCAGCCTTATCTGCCTCATTTTCATACCAAAGGTCCAGAACATGGTAGAGAGAGAGTGAGGGGAGTTTAGAGAGATACAACAAGGGTTCGATCAAGTTCGAGGCCCCGAATCCCGAGGCTCGTGAAGGATAAAGTGTAATACGAGTTGTCGTCGTCGTTTTAAGCTAAATATTGATCTTGGGGGATGATATTTTCGTGGTTGAGCTGCTGCTAAGGTATGTCTAAGGTTCCTTTTATATTATTAAAGTGTTTATTTAGAGTTTTAACGGATTAGAACGGAGGAAATAATGTTAAAAACTCATTTGGCATTTTTGGTAAGTTTATGAAGGTGGGGCTGTTTTAGTGGAGTTAAATGGATGGAAATATCTAAGTTATGATGTATATTGATTGTTGGTAATTTAGCTGAATTGGATTTTCGGGGTTGTCCAGTTTATAAAGGAAATGCTGTCGAAATTATGTTAGAAATAGAGATAAGTTTAAGGGATTGATTATAAGGATATATATTGAATTGATTGTTGGTAAATTGATATTGTTGATAGATTAGCGTGACCCGAAGATGGACTGTGGTTAGCTGGAAAGCGGCAAAGGTATGTAAGGCAAACCTTTCTTCTTTTGGCATGATTCTTGTTATTATCCATTCTATATGTACTCCATATGATTCCATTCTTAGATGAGTAAGGTCTAAGTGTTTCTTGTGATGACTTATTGATATTGTACTCCTATTCTGTTCCGAAGGGAACACCCATAAGGTGCCAAGTTGAGTTGTGTATATGGTTTTACTAATGATTTCGAGGAAATGAGTTTTATACTAAAGGAAACATAAATTTTGATTTTCAAAACCACTCCAAAGGGGGCGTGAGATTTTACTATTTCATTTCATTTACGATTTATGTTTACATTCCATAGTATCATCCCTTTGTATTGATATGATCATTTATTATTTGGGTAGGGCAATAAGATGAAATTGAGTAGAACATAAGTAGTAAGAATTTCATAACAATTCTACCCTCAAATCTGGAAGTATGTCCTCCTAAGTCTAGTGAGATACAAATTTGATAACTTCTTATGAAAGACTAAGGCTAATAATTGGATTGTGATGACTTGATTAGTGTCTTATGATATGAATTGAAATTGATATTTGTGGATTGAGTTTGTGTTGATATGATGGTGATATTAAGCCGGAAGCGGCTGCCCGAAAGGGCCATCATTATTAAGCCGGAAGCGGCTGCCCGAAGGGGCCATCATTATTATGCCGGAAGCGGCCGTCCGAAGGGACTATTGTGATACTATCCGGAAGCGGCTGTCCGAAGGGACCATTCTATTAACATGTCTGAAGCGGCATGTGTGTTGGATTGCATTATTTACTTAAAGATTGTTTTGAGGCTTTGTGTGCCCATTTATGTTTTTTTTTCCAGCGAAGGTTGCAAGTATTGAGTTAGATTGTGATTTCTTCTCTCCTAAGTCAAATTATAATTATGACTTGTTACCACCTTACATACTCAGTACATTATCCGTTTTGATGTCCTTTTGCCTGGGGACGCTGCGTTCATGCCCGCAGCCCCAGATTGTTTGGCAGGTTAAATGTATAGCTAGGATGCTTGGACGTCAGTTGAGATTGGCAAGTTCCACCTCATTCTAGAGCTGTGCTGAGTCATGTATAGATATGTATGAATATGGGTATGTCAGGGCCCCGTCCTGACTCATAATGTTTAGTTTACTTCTTGGAGACTTTTGCTGACAGTGTCCCGTAGTATGTTTGTCGAGATGTCAACAAAGTGATGTCAATTGAGTCATTTGTGGATTTTAAAAGAGTATGTATTTTAGATGATTTCAATTGTTGAAAGTACTTATTTGATTGATGGTTTTCATAATCGTTATAAAGATGATGATTTCTATCTGGAAAAGTTTTATGTTTTTTTTTAAAGTTTTTGAAATGACAGGTTTTGATAAAGCGAATGTCTAAGGGTTCGCTCGACTCTGATGAGAGTCGGGTGCCCGTCATGCCCTACCATTGCTAGGGTGTGACAATTTCACCTCCTGAAGTTCAAGAAGGCCAATCAACAACAAGACCACTGTTATACCCCGTATTTTTGTACGTCGAATTATTCGTAAGCTAATCGACATAAGTTCAAGACAAGATTATTTTGGGATATGAGACAAGGACTTTCTAAACCCGATTTTTAATAAGTGCACGATTGTTGTAAATTATAATTAGTATAGAAATATTATTGGAGATTAGGGATTAATTAACCATCATTAGATTATTAAGTGGGGATTAGAGATTAATTAAGTAGCTAATTAGGTAATTAGAGTGGGCCCCACCGATTTAATAAAATAAAAAAATAAAAATAAAATACAATGAAATGGATGATGCATTGTGGGGCACGTGTCATAGGTATGAGCAGCCTATATAATTCATTTGATGACTAAGGAATTCTCATTTCATCTTCACAAAAGAATTCTCATTTCATCTTCACAAAAGAAGTTAATTGAAACAAAAGCATGAGCAGCCATGGCTTTTGAAAAAAAAAAAAAATCTTTTTTGAATCATAAGGCGCTCCAAACGTTTAAGGGAGGCAGCAAATGAACATGGCAAGCTAACAAGGGAATTGAGGACGAAGAAGTGGTGCGATTGGTGCGGGAAATTGTAGAATCTGTCCTAGCTAATTTGAGGTAAGATCTTCTCATTTTATGGTATAATTGGATTAAAGGTGTTGTAATGGAAAGATTAAAATTGTATTAGATGAAATTAGAAGTAAGAAATTACATGAATTCGTTGATAGTAGGAGTTGTGGTCGTTATATGGAATTGTTGAGTTGAAAGATTAAAAGTATGGGTTATGATCACATGTTGCTATTCGTGTTGTTGTTGATATGGCTTCTAAATTTGAAGAAAGAAGTGTATAACGTATCATATACAAAGCGCATGTTGGTCTGTTTGGTGTATAATCTTAAAACGTTAATGATTTGAATTGGAAAAGGATTAAGAAGGGTTGTCGGATTGTTTGAGTTGTTTATGGACTGAATTGTAAGGGTTTTATATACATATCTCTATTACTGTCATTGTTGGTATTGCTGTGATAACAGGAGGTTAATTGGAAGTTTGGGTTAGGCGAGTATATAGGGGAAATGCTTCCCGATCTCCGTTAAGTTCTTAACTAATGAAAATCCTAATCAAGAAAGTATGAATTAAAGAATGAATCCTATAAGCGATTGGTTACAGATTTATAAGCTAGGAAGTATAGTTTACTAACGATAGCGTTACTTTCATATTAAATAGGCTAAGGAGCGACGAAGCGAACGTGATTACGAATAACCTTAATAGGTATGTAAAGTTATCCTTTCTTTCTTTCTTTTTGGCATGATCCTTATCATATGAACGAACACAGTGAGCAAGCAAGTTCCAAAGACTCTGTTCTTAGAGAGTGTAGAGATATTTGTATCGTTGGCCTCCATGTTTTATGTCCATAACTCCCAGAGACTTTTCATATTAGCTTCTTATGTCACCAGAGGGGTTCAGAGTATCCTTTTCCGAGTTTTACATGCATTTGTATATATTATATTATATATGGATCGGGCCGTACGTTCCTCGGCACTAACATATTATATTTATGGATCGGGCCGTACGTTCCTCGGCACTAACATATTATATTTATGGATCGGGCCGTACGTTTTTCGGCACTAACATATTATATTTATGGATCGGGCCGTACGTTTCTCGGCATTAACATATTATATTTATGGATCGGGCCGTACGTTCCTCGGCACTATCAGTTATATTGTAATCTATGCCTATCATACGCCGTAGAGTCAGTTTCTGTCATATAGAGTTATGCAGATATTCTCTGATGTTAGCCACAGATGCATTCTATTATTGAGGCTGGTTTTTATGATTCATCTGTACTTGATATTCTTATGCTTTATATTCTCAGTACATATTCCGTACTGACCCCCTTTCTTCGGGGGGCTGCGTTTCATGCCCGCAGGTACAGACGCTCGATTCGGTGATCCCCCAGCTTAGGATTTCCAGTCTGCTGTCTTAGAGAGCTCTGTTGTTACGGAGCCTAGACTTTTGGTACAAATATGATGATGTATACGTATATGTTTATCCAGGGGTACGGCGGGGCCCTGTCCCGTCATATTTCGCTATCGATACTCTTAGAGGTCTGTAGACATATGTGTGGGTTATGTATGCGTTTGTTCAGCTGTGTCTATACGATGTGCTATGGATATGTTCGTATGTAGTGGCAGCCTTGTCGGCTCGCGTATGATATTGACATGTAGTGGCAGCCTTGTCGGCTTGCGTATCATTTTCTGATTTGATTAGTTGAGACTCCTCAGGAGACAGTTTATCTGGATATATACATATGATGACGTTATGAACCTTCAGAGTTCTTTTGCAAGTTTCCATATTGTTCATAGATTCAGTTTGATTATATCTAGTAGGTATGTATATGAGTGTCCAACTCGGGCACTAGTCATGGCCTATGGGGTTGGGTCGTGACAACCACCATGCTTCAATGGCAAATATTACAACGGGTGGAAAGCAAGGATGCAAGACTTCATAATTGGTGAAGATCTTGAATTACGTGATATCATCATGAGGTCCTATGACTACATACGACAAAGGCAAGAAAGATATCACCAGAGAAAGAGGGAGTACAAAGAAGAAGATATCAAGGCAGTCCAGAAGAATGCCAAAGCAAAGGAGTTGCTTATTTGTGGCATCAAACTTGATGAACAAAGCAAAATATACTCATGTAAAATTGCCAAGGAACTGTGGACACCCTGCAAACCATACATGAAGGAACAATTCAGGTCAAGAAGGCCAAGATTGCCCTATTAAACAGACAGTGTGAGGTTTTTAAAGATGAATGAAGGAGAATCCCTTTAAGAGATGTTCAATAGGTTCACAAATATAACCAATGAACTAAGCTCTCTTGGATTTATTATTTATCAAGGAAGAAGAATTGAAAAAATTCTTGATATATTACTTGACTCTTTGGAGAGCAAGGTCAATGCGATTATGGAGGCCAAAGATCTGGAGATTATGACAATGGAAGACCTCATGGGAAACCTAAAAGCCTACGAGATGAGGAAACTCCAGATTCAGAAGAATACTTTCCTAAGCAAAGATGCGAACCTGGTCCTCACAGCTAACTAAGATCAAGAACTTGGTGATGAAAACATGGCCTTACTCACCAGGATATTCCAAAGAATGATCAGAAGAGGGGGGTTCCTGAGTAGAGAAGGCTCCTCAAGACCAAGAGGACCTAATAGAAGCAATCAAGAAGGATGCTTTAGATGTGGGAGTTCAGAGCACTTCATTAGAGAATGTCCAGAAAGAAGATGATGGGAGAAGGAATGATCCTAAAAGAAGAAGAAGGGAATAGGTCTCTAGAAACAGGATGAGCACTGGACAAACAGATCAAATTGTAAGAAAGCCATTAGCTGCCATGGGAAATTCCACAACTGATGAGGTGACAAAAAAGGATTTTGATACAAAAGATGTATTTGCATTAATGGCCAACTCAGACTCAGAATCTAAAGATGACAATACTGAGGTAAACTTTACTGAAATAAAAGATGTGATCACCTACTCTATGGAAAAACTGGAGAATGTGACTCATATTGTCATCAATTCCTTTGAAGGTCTCCATACTAATAAAAAGAAGTTGATGAGTACACATGCCATCCTTGAAATTTAACTCAAGAGCCTAGAAGAGTATAAAGAGAACATGGAATTGATGAATAACTCCCTCAAGGATGAGGTTCTCACTCTAAGCAAGAAAAAGTTCTCATTTTAAACAAGAAAAAATTTGAGTTGAAAACTGAAAAAGAGGAACCCTTGAGTGCATCCAAAAAGTTTAAAGATCAAGCTGAAGACATTCAAGAACATCTTAAAAAATCCTAGACATTGTTAAAGCTGATCTCCACATACAAAATTAGAGAAATAAGGTACTAACAATAAGAATTAAGAAGAGCTATAGATGAAGTAAAGAAAACACTTGACTGGAACAGGTCCTCAGAAGCTTTAATATCTCTAAATGAGAACCAAAACAGGAACAAGTAGGGACTAGGATTCCAAAGGACCATAACACTATATAATTCCAGGAGTATGTATGTATCTATTCCATACAATCGTTTGTGCACTCATTGCAGGAACAATGGACACTACAAGGATATATATACAGGAAAGTTTAAAGCATTTGAAAAGAACATACAATAGTTGGAGAAAAGACATCAGAGGAACCTGGTCATGTCCTAACAAATGCAAATCAGCAAAGATGAACTAGAGGAAATTCAAACTATCTTTCTGTTGAGTTGTTTATGACTTAATAATAGTGATGAGATTAAAATGAAGTTTTAATTATTTGACAAATAATGTATACATAAGACAATCAAGAACAATAGATTTATAAGGAAGACAATGAAGAACCAGAAGTCCATACAGATCTCCAAAGAATTTAGTGAAGCAGTCATAACAGAAGAGGAACTGCTCAAAGGAACTGGTCCTTATCAAGGAATACTGGAGACTGTCGGAAAGCTATTACATGCCTTTTACTATTAACTCATTCCTATTTGATGAAAATTGGATTTCAAGTTATGAAAATATTATCATAAACGTAATACATGGAATTAGCATTGAAGTAGGAAAATGAGAAACTGACACACATAAAATTAAAGAAGGAAATTTAAGTCAAACAAGGATTGTGTTTCAGACACAATTATGAAACAATACTTGGTTGTATTTTAACAACACAAGACAACAACTACTTCTAAATGTAGCGGGTTGTATTTTTTCCGATTCGTATTTGCACTTGCCTCATTTAAAAAGGAAAGTGTCCCGGGGAAGTACGGTTGTCAATCATACCGCGAAAGGAAAAAATATACTTCTACATGGATGGTGCTCTAAATAGACTTATTTTAGAGTCGCCACCTAATTTTTAGGAAATTAGAAAAACCAGCTCGAAAAGAGTTCATTCGAAACGGTTAAATTGTAAAAGAATCCTAATCTAACCAAAATATGGGTAAGGGTTTTGGTGATCCCCCGAGGAAGGTGTTAGGCACCCCGGTATTAAGGACCCGTAAAATACGGTTGACCTACGGTTTTAATAGTATGCCTTTGTAGATATAAATTGTTTAGGGTAAAAAAAATTGTTTCGGCTTATGTTTCCGCAACAAAAGATTTTAGTCATTCATGAAATATACCATGTTTCAAGAAACAAAAGTGGTAAAATTTGCCCAAAATTGGGCGTTTAGGGTGTCAGACTAGAACACTTAGGCTAATACCTGAAGGCTCTAAACCTAAGTAGGACTCTAGGTAAGTCCACCCAAAAATAGTTTTGAAAAAATATTTTTTAGTATAGAAAATAGTTTTTTAGCAAAATAGTTTTAGGCATACTATTATAATCCGTATATTAATCATATTCTACATATATAGTCCATTTTTATTCTATTTTTTAGCAAGTTTTAGTCAAGTTTTATTTTTTTTAGTCTAAATCTAAATAGTCACAATTAGTCCCCCAATTTTTGAATACTAGTCCAAATCAGTCCACAGGTTTCATAAATGTTCAAATCAGTTCAAATTTCATAAAAGTCAAAAGTTTTGGTCCTTTTAATCAAATCAGTCCCAATTTGTATTAATGCCTTAGAACTAGTCTTAAATTTGCAGCAAATTCATTTTTGGAGACTTTAAAATACGACAATCTCATAAGGGTTCCAATTGGCACAATAATTATACAAGTAACAATTTAAAGTACATAATTTAAAATAGAGATAGAGAGATTGGGCCGACCAAGCCCAAAAAGAAGGTATTTACGCAATCGGGTTCATCTTAAATCCAACGTATGCTCCATTTTGCTCTGAGAGAAAGGTTGACTCGATCTAGATACGTTAGTGGGCCCCAACCAACGGGTTTGAATGGACAAAGATACAAACGGGTATGTATGATATTAGTATATATTCATGAATTAAACTAAGTACAAAAAGTGGAAATAATAATTATTATTACACAAGCAAAAAATAAATTACAATTTATTTGGACTGACCCACTTAACAATTCAATGACGATGAATGATAAAAAATGGTCCAAATGGGAAATAAGCCCAAAACAAAAATGATAAGCCGAGTATAGTAACACAAGTGACAAGCCCAAATAACGAGCCCAGGTCCATATTTTCTTAAAACAATTCTAAGTGTCAAAGAGTAGTATACATGGTATACCACTTGAAATACTATTCCATTTTTTTAGAACTTTCTAAGTGTTAGGGCTGTGATATACAAGATATACTAGGTGATATATCTATATATGGAGAGCAAACCCCTTTGGGAGGCATACCTTCCATATACCCTATATGTTCCCCATATCCTCCCTCAAATAACTCATCAAAACTACCCAGAAACAACATCAAAACTCCCAGAAAATACTCAAAACTCAGGAATGGCACATACTAACAGGTAAGCAATTTTACCTTCTCAATGGCAAGTTTTAGGCAAGTAAATCAAGCAATGTTTCAGTAAAATAAGAAACAAAAGATCTATGGTTTAAACTAAGCAAATCAGCATCCCAAAACTCAATTCATCAGGCAGTTTCTAAGCCAAGAAGCTTAGGATTAATCTAGTCTAGAATGAGAGCAACTCTTAGTAAAAATAGACATTTTCAAAAATTCCAATGCGATGGTATTAATACAATGCTTCCATGAGCATAGTTGCAAACAAATATTTTCAGTTTACCTTTTCAACCTTTCCAATTCAAATATCAAATCTTCATTCTTAGTTATATTCAAAGATACCAATAGGTCAAAATAATGCACATAGAGTCCCTAAGCACAAGTTAAGTCAAGCTAAAACAAACCAAAGGTGACTAGCTTTGTAAAGTATTCATGAATTCTAAGTGTCACAACAAAAGAAACAGCCAACCAGGGAGAAGTGAGGCAAGTAGCACACAAATGGTTTAAATAGTTCACACACAGAATCTATTCTTCTTTTCAAGTCAGTTTTAACTTTTTAAAAAAAGAACCAAATGTAATGCATTTTTCAAAGAAAATAGAGACACCCTATGGTGTTATGCAAGGAAAGATCTAAATGAATGGAAAGTTGAACCTTCACAGAGTTCCCTAAACACTATATGTTGTACCAAGTACATTTTTTCGTCCAGAACCAGTTTATTAATCAAGTCTTAATCACTATTAAGGGAAATTCATCTGAATATAGGGTCAAAAACAAGCAATCAAGTGAATCAAAGCACACACACTTTCACAAACGGTTTAAAGCTACTTTTACAGTTTTAGTAGTCTATTAATTAAGTAAGCTTAGTGATCAATGGTAGGCAAAACAAAATTCATAATTCCAACATCAATAGCTCATTCAGGTTGTATTACAACACTTAACAGAATCATAAAGATCAGTCTTGACACAGGAAAATTTCACTCAGTTTCAAATTTTCAGACTTGGGAAAATAAGCAAATTGCAAGCCATAACAAAATCCCCAATCTTTAAGTCAAACAGGTTTGTTTCTTACAATAGTCAATTTTAGTCTTGTTTAGCAAATAGCAAACTCAGTTTTCTCTAGAACAGCCAAATGGATTCAAGGTAGTGCCAAGCATCAAGATAATACATAGCCACAATTTATCACTTCAAGGTAAAAAATAGGTTCCTTTCTATCCCTATATGCCTTAGATGATTCAGAATAGGAATAAGTGTCAAAACAAAAGGGAATTTTTAATCTTTTTTGTTATTTCAACTCCTAATACTTTAACTAGGCACACATAAGCATTTAAGAACTGATTAGGCTCCATTTTAACAAAACAAGTTCCCATTATAACTCCTATATTAACAATTTGTAATCTCAAGGTCCTATAAGTTATGTACTAAATCATTTCAACCCTATTAGAATACTTAGTCAAGCTTGATGGGTCATAAAACTCATTCAGTTCCTACTTTCAAAAACAATAATGGCACTTAAGCAATTTGATACAAGATTAAGAACGAAAACAACAAGAAAATGCAAGAAATAAAAGAGATAGCTAATTTGACACAACTTAGACTCAATTTAGCAACCAAAGTTATAGAAAACTAAGACCTCTAAATTTAAGAACAAGAAGCAACCAAATTCTTAGGATGACCAAGAGGGATTAGAATCTCTAATAACCTATCCTCTCAATAAACACCCAATCTAAGGCTAAGCAATCACTCACCTCTCAAGAGTTACAATATCCAAATATCAAGTAATAATAATCAAAATAGTCTAAGTTTTCCATGAAGAAGAAGAGAACTATTTATACTATGCTAGAAATAAAAGATAGCAAAATGACATAAACACCCTTAATGAGACAAGGGCATTGTTTGGCTATTCTTCTTTATTCAAAATCTTGAAATATCCTTTGCAAGAATAGCCAACTCTTCATATTTTAGCCATTGTGGTAACTTCCCATTTCCTCTTTTTCTCCCCAAGCAATCTTCATCAACAAATGGACTTGAGATCCAAGGTGCTCATCAAAAGTATACTCAAGAGCCTCCCGCTTCATGAATAGGCTTTGCAAGCGTTGTAGTTCCCGGGCTTAGTTCCTTGTAAATGGCCTTGAGGCAAGTGGGCTTGCATTATTCTCCCTATCTTGAAGAGAATTTGTCCTCAAATATGATGGCTCATCACTTTCCATTACCATGGGAGATAGGTCACAAATGTTGAAGGTGTTATGAACTTGATATTCCGGAGGGAGATCAATTTTGTAGGCATTATCATTAAGCCTCTCAAGGACTTCAAAGGGACCATCCCCACGTGGCATCAACTTTGGCTTCCTCTTGTTTGGGAATCTTTCTTTTCGGAAGTGCACCCACACCCAATATCCCGGTTCAAGGACCACCCTTTTTCTCCCTTGGTTTGCCCTTTTTGCCACCTTTTGATTCTTCTTTTCAAGTTGGAGCCTTGCCTTTTCATGGATTTTCTTCATAGCTTCGGCTCTTTTGTTACCATCTAAACTCAATACCACATCTTGAGACAAAGGCGTTAGATCCAAGGGGGTTAGGGGGTTAAAACCATACAACACCTCAAAGGGTGACATGCCAATAGTGCTATGAATAACTCTATTATATGCAAATTCTACTAAAGGCAATTGGTCTTCCCAAGAGGCTAGCTTCCCTTTTACCATGGCCCGAAGCATAGAACCAAAAATCCTATTGACAACTTCGGTTTGGCCATCGGTTTGTGGGTGGCAAGAGGTGGAAAACAACAACTTCGTTCCAATTCTACCCCACAATGCTTTCCAAAAGTGGCTAAGGAACTTGGGATCCCTATCACTCACAATTGTATTGGGAATGCCATGTAATTTAACCACATTTTCAACAAACAAGGAAGGAATATGGGGAGCATCATCAACCTTATGGAAAGCAATGAAATGGGCCATTTTTGAAAAACGATCAACAACAAAAAAGATGCTATCTTTCCCCCTTTTTGTCCCAGGCAATCCCATCACAAAGTCGATGGAAATGTCAAACCAATGTTGTTGAGGGATGGGGAGGGGAGTGTAGAAGCCATGGGGTTGAAGCCTAGATTTAGCTTTTCGGCATTGGCCACAAATTCGGGCCACATCCCGCCGCATGTGGGGCCAATAGAATTGCTCCTCAAGAATCCCCATTGTCTTCTCAATCCCAAAGTGTCCCATCAATCCCCCATTGTGTGCCTCCCTCACAAATAACTCCCTCCAAGAGCTCATGGGCACACATAGTCGCTTGTTCTTAAACAAGAAACCATCAAACTTAGAATAGGGAGTAGAAGATCTATCCCTAAGCCACCTTTCCCTTTCCCATTCTTCGCATTCTAGAAAGATTTGTGCAAAGACGGGGTCTTCGGGATACAATGTCTTCAAGCTCTCAAAACCCATCAATTTGGAAGACAAAGTATTGATCAAAACATGTTTCCTTGATACGGCATCCGCCACTACGTTATCCTTTCCCTTTTAGTATTGGATTACATAATGGAAGGATTCAAGAAATTCAACCCATTTGGCATGCCTTTTGTTCAACTTACCTTGGGCCTTAAGATGCTTTAAGAACTCATGGTCGGTCCGAATCACAAACTCTTTAGGCCACAAGTAGTGTTGCCAATTTCCCAAAGCACGAATTAAGGCATACAACTCAAGATCATAGGTAATATAATTCAAAGTCGCTCCCTTGAGTTTTTCACTAAAATAGGCTATGGGATTTTGGTCTTGCATTAAAACGGCTCCAATACCCACTTTGCTTGCATCACATTCAATCTCAAATATTTTGTCAAAGTCGGGTAATTGCAACAATGGTGCAGAGCTAAGCATTTGTTTTAAAGTTTCAAAGGCATTAGCTTGCTCCGTTCCCCAAGAAAAAGATTTGTCCTTTCGGATTACCTTGGTCAAAGGGGCGGCTATGGTACTGAATCCTTTAACAAAACGCCTATAGAAACTAGCCAAGCCATGAAAGCTTCTTACATCTCCAATGGATTTTGGAGTGGGCCAATTTCATATGGCTTCTATTTTGGATTCATCAACCTCAACCCCCCTTGAGCTCACAACAAATCCCAAGAAAACAACTTCATCCACAGAAAAGGAACATTTATCAACATTGGCATAAAGTTGTTCTTGTCTAAGCACTTCAAACACACATTTCAAATGAATAACATACTCATCCATGGTTTTACTATACACCAAAATATCATCAAAGTAAACAACCACGAATTTGCCAATAAAAGGTTTCATCACATGATTCATCAAATGCATGAAAGTACTAGGAGTGTTAGTGAGGCCAAAAGGCATCACCAACCATTCATATAGACCAAACTTGGTCTTGAATGCAGTTTTCCACTCATCTCCGGGATTCATCCGAATTTGATGATACCCGCTCCTAAGATCTATCTTAGAGAATATGCATGAACCATTCAACTCATCAAGCATGTCATCAAGACGAGGTATGGGATGGCGAAACCGTACCGTTATCTTGTTGATGGCACAGCAATCAACACACATGCGCCATGATCCATATTTCTTTTGCACCAAAATCACGGGCACAACACATGGGCTCATACTTTCTCGCACAACCCCCTTTTCAAGGAGTTCATGTACTTGCCTTTGAAGATCCTTAGTGTCATGCGGGTTGGCTCTATAAGCCGGTTTGTTTGGTAATTGCGACCCCGGGACAAAATCAATTTGGTGTTCAATTCCTCTCAAGGGTGGTAATCCTTTTGGGAGTTCCGTTGGGAACACATCATCAAATTCCTGCAAAAGAGAATAAATAGAACTTGGAAAAGAAGGGGTTAGTTCATTAGTTTGTAATGCATAGTCCCTATGCATGAGGAGAATCACCGGTTGACGCTTCCCTAATTCCTCCCTAATTTCCCCACAATTTGTCAAAAGAGACACCTTGGTTTTTCCACTAAGCTCTCCTTTCTTTCCACTCACCCCTTGAGAAATACTCTCCTCTACTCCCTCTTCCCCCACATTCTTCTTTTGCAATGCACTATGACCCTTCTCCTTCAACTCCCTCATTTTGTTATAGATCTCACCCACTTGGGAGGGGGTCATGGGATTCAAGACATGTTTGACACCATTGTGGACAAGGATATATTGGTTAGTTCTCCCATTATGGTTGACGGACCTATCATATTGCCATGGTCGGCCAAGTAGAAGATGACACGCTTGCATGGGAACAACATCACATAATACCTCATCGTGATACTTCCCAACCGCGAATTTGATGATAGCTTGCCTAGTCACCTTCAATTCACCACATTCATTGAGCCATTGAAGTTTGTAAGGGTTTTCATGGCGGGTGGTGGGAAGTTTCAAGAAATCAACAAGGGTGGTACTAGCAACATTGGCACAACTCCCACTATCAATGATCATGATGCTAGTGTTTTGGTTAACGATGCACTTGGAATGGAAGAAATTTTCCCGTTGACTTGGGTCATCCATTGCTTTCCTTATCATGGTTCTTCGCACCACATAGAGAGGTACAATAGGCTCATCATCACTTTCAACACCATCCCCTTCACTATCATGTTGTTCATTCTCATGATCGCCCTCATCATCTCCTTCCTCACATTATTTCTCATCCTCACTATAAGTGTCTCTCAAAATAAACGCTCTACGATTAGGGCATTCACTTGCTCTATGACCGAAGCCATGACACTTAAAGCATTGAATAGGAGTTTTCGTACCTCCTTCTTTTGGAGCAAACTTCGGAGGTTGTTTGTCAACTTGCTTCTCAACTTGGGTATTCTTCACAAATGGTTTCTTGGCTTCTTGCATGGGGTCCTTATTTTTTTGCCAATTGGAGGAGGAAGCTCCTCGTTCTTTGTTATTGTTCCACGAACTCACATAGCCCCTTGACTTATTGATTTTGTCTTCCTTGAGACCCTCCTCTATTTCAATAGTCGCTTGAAGGGTCTCTTCAATGCTCCCGTAGTTGTGGAGTCTCATTTGTGAGACAATGTCACCATTTAACCTAGCTCAGAATCGAGTCATAGCATTTAACTCATTCTCGTCAAAGTCGATTCTCATCTTGACAATTTGGAACTCATCATAGTATTCTTCCACACTCTTTTTGTTTTGACTTATGGTATACACCTTCTTGAGTTGTTCTTGTTTGTAGCGTTCGGTGACATACTTACGCTGCATGGCATCCTTCAATTCATCCCAAGTAGGTGTGGGAGGAAGCCCAATAATTCTTCTTGCCTTCACTTGAGTTTCCCACCATGTGGAGGCATACCCTTCGAATTGAGCAATGGCGTAAGACACCTTTTTCACCTCGGACATGTCATTCGTCAAGAAAATTCTATCACAATGCATCACCCAATCAAGAAATGCATCGGGGTCACTTCTTCCTTTGAAGATTGGGAGAGTAACCTTGATAGAATTGAGACTCGTGTCTCGCCCTCCTCCATAACCGTGATTCCCATTGAAATCTCTAACGTCATCATAACCTTGATGGTCACGACCTTGGTACCCTTCACGAGCTTGGTACCCTCTTTGCCTACCCATGTGAGGGTTAGGACCATGCCTTCCACCCATCCCTCGATAACCTCCTTGTGCTTGCCCTCGTTGTCTCCAACCTTGGTCACTATATCGTTCGTTCTCGAGTATAGCTTCTTCTATCTCATCGTCATTTGGTTGTTGGATGTTTGGATGGTGTTGGGGTGGCATAGGTGCATTTAGGTGTGGATCATTTGGGGGTGGATCATTTGGATGTGGGTCATTTGGAGTTTGATCTTGTGGGGGTGGATTGTTCCGTTGGCCTATGGGAATATTGTTTTGTGGGGTGATAGTTGTGTTTAGTGGAGTGTTTTGGGGGGTGTTTTGGGGAGTGGGGTTATATAGATGATGGAAGGTGCCGGGTGACAATGTAAGTGAAGTGCTTCGAGTAGCTCCACTTGTGCCTCCTTGGTATTGCACTTGGGGCGAATACGAGACCTCCCTACTTCCTCCTTCAATTGCTTCCACCCTACTTCCCAAGTTTTCCATTCGACCATCCATGGTTTCCATTCGACCACCCATACTACCAACCCTATCGTTCAAGGCTTGCAAGGCCCTCATTACATCAACTAGTGTAAGTTCCCTGGTGAGAACTTGTGTTTCATCCTCCGTAGCCATGGTACCTATTAAGACACTCAACAAAACCAGAAAACACGTTAGATTAGTAAAATCAACTCACAATCGCTCAAGTATGCGCACCTTTAATTGCCTCACAAATTGCTTCCGCCAAAGATTGTGTGCTTGTTAATGTCGACTAGTCACAAGGGTTCAAATTCTACTCTTGGTCGGAATAGATTCTTGTTAGACTAAGAAAGACGGACGACTCAATTCAATCTAACGGACATGAACCAAGAAATTAACAACGAAGCAAAAACGAAGAAAAAGCACAAAAGAATTGACACGAAAGAAATGCGGACACAAGAACTAGCAAACACAAGTAGGAACAACTACTAAATGGCTACTAGTTGAGAGATACAAGAAAATGGAATGCTAAAATCGGGAAATAAATCAAATTTCGGGCCCGGGTAGGTGATAACTTGAAAATGTGGTCTTGCAGTCCCAAATGATCCAAGGTATCAATTTGAAGTAACAAAAATTTAAAAATTTCTATACTCGTTTTTTTTTTGTTCCTTACCTAAGAAATAAGGAGACAAACAACCAACCAAGGATCAAGGGAATTTTTTTGGAAAAGAAGTGAAGGAATTGAATCAAATGTACCTTTTGTTGTTGGAATTTACGGTCTGAACTAGGGTAGTTATACGGTCCGTATGTTTTTGACGGACCGTAGATGTAGTCCGTAAATGAGGAACAGAATCTACGAATTTGGACTTCAGATTTACGGAAGGGACTTCTTCAATTACACGGTCCGTATATGGTCACCGTAAATCAGCAACAGTAGCGTATCAAATTTCACTCCAATCTACGGTTGGGAACTGCTCTCAAATCTACGGACCGTATCTTATTTACGGTCCGTATATAGCAACCGTAGATCTCCAACAGTGTTCAACTTTTCCAAGCTTCAATTTGACGGACTGGATTTACGGTCCGTGAATTTGGACCATATCTTTGCTTCAGTGACGATGTATTGCACGTATTTTCTTGGATCTTGGGCTGGGTTTGTTGACTTTTTTTGAAACAATGGACCCACTCAACCTAGGACCATTCCATTTGGGGCTAAAAAACACTTTTCCAAAACTTGGGTATAAACTTTTGGATCTAGCTTTCCTTTTGAGTCTTCTTCCCCACTTGAATCTATGGAAATAGGTCAAGAACACATGAACATTCAAATTTCTAGCTACCTTCAAATCAACTCATTTTACCCCCAAATTTCGGATTTAGGCTCCCTTAACCTAGTAGAACAAAGCCCAATGGTTATCAACTCCCAATTTCGTCATAAATCAAAACCCACCAAGTTGTTCTTGAACTTTTTCTAAAGCTTCAACCCAACAATGGTAGATTCTTCAATAATGACCCAAATGACACGAAATTTGAAGATTTGAAACCCTAACGTACTAAGGAACAAGAATATAATAACAAAACAACAAAACAAACACAACATTTTTGGGGTTTTTGGTGGAAAATTTCCAGATTTTGTTTTTTAGCAACAAACCCTAGGCTAGATTTGATAGAACAAATCAAATCTAAGCTCTGATACCAATTGATACAAGATTAAGAATGAAAACAACAAGAAAATGCAAGAAATAAAAGAGATAGCTAATTTGACACAACTTAGACTCAATTTAGCAACCAAAGTTATAGAAAACTAAGACCTCTAAATTTAAGAACAAGAAGCAACCAAATTCTTAGGATGACCAAGAGGGATTAGAAACCCTAATAACCTATCCTCTCAATAAACACCCAATCCAAGGGTAAGCAATCACTCAACTCTCAAGAGTTACAATGTCAAAATATCAAGTAATAATAATCAAAATAGTCTATGTCTTCCATGAAGAAGAAGAGAACTATTTATACTATGCTAGAAATAAAAGATAGCAAAATGACATAAACACCCTTAATGAGACAAGGGCCTTGTTTGGCCTTCTTTATTCAAAATATTGAAATCTCCTTTGCAAGAATAGTCAACTCTTCATCTTTTAGCCATTGTGGTAACTTCCCATTTCCTCTTTTTCTCCCCAAGCAATCTTCATCAACAAATGGACTTGGGATCCAAGGTGCTCATCAAAAGTATACTCAAGAGCCTCCCGCTTCATGAATAGGCTTTGCAAGTGTTGTAGTTCCCGGGCTTGGCTCCTTGTAAATGGCCTTGAGGCAAGTGGGCTTGCATCAAATTTTCAGAATTTCAAATTACAAATCAGCTTCCAAACATGACTTAAGGCCATCTTCACAAAGAACTGTAAATACATTAACCATAAACTAAGCTGTAAAGGATAATACTAGTTTTGTATCCTGGTTTTAGCAATCTAAATAGTAGAGGGATGACAAAACATGATCATTAAACCCAAAGTAAACTCAAAGTGCCCAGTGTTACAGGGTACAACTTCACCATGATCTGTCACACCCCAACCTTGGTAAGGCGTGACTAGCACTCGGCACCTTACGGGAACCGAGCGAACCAACTTATAACCCACGTTTTCTGTACCTTGAAAGGCAACATAAGACCAAGGTACCATAAACCATAGGGGCACAATCCCAAAAGATAACATACTTGCGTCTTCAAACTAATTCTCGAGTGCATATGCCGGTAAGGCCATCCATAATAATGATACAACATAGTATAAGTCGAGATGATCACAAAACATCTAACTATGCATATCTGTCTACGAGCCTCTACAGGAGTACATGACATAAAATGACCAGAACAGGGCCCCGCCATACCAATGCAAATGCATATGCAGCCATGCTGACTCACAGGGCAACTCCGAAGCAAGTGGAGTGCCACGACTCTGCCTGCTGAGCTGGTATCCTTACTAAAGGATCCGTCAAGCTGTATCTCAAGACCTACGGGCATGAAACGCAGTGTCCACAAGAAGGGATGTCAGTACGAGCAATGTACTAAGTATGCAAGGCGGAAAGTGCAACAAAATAGCCATATGCTAAAGATGAGAAAAATAAGAATCAACCTGGCATTTCTGAACTACCGACGGAAGTCTAGCATATGTATACATACCTCTTCATCTTCTTGCAATATTTACTAGGCCTGTATACCCTACCATGGCCCTGGTTAAGTTATCATCAAACATTATCAAAACATACGTTGCAGCGTGCAACCCGATCCATATATGATACATGTCTCTCTATACTCTCGCATGCTTAACCATATCTATGTAAATTACTGTGCCTTTTTCTTACTAATCATCCTATACTAACTGCCCAACTGATCAGTGGTAACTGCCCGACCAGTTGCAGTCCAGTGGTAATAACTGCTCGTCCGATTATCGCCTGAAGGTAGAGCGTAATTGCTCGACTGATCAGCGGTAATTGCCCGACCGACCGTAGTACGGTGGTAATAATTGCCCGACTGGTTGCAGTCCAGTGGTAAATATATACATCTACCCAACTGGTCGTAGACCAGTGGTAAATACTTATCTGCCCAACCGGCTGTAGCATGGTGGTAAACACATATCTGCCCAACTGGTCGTAGACCAGTGGTAATTATAATCAACATCATAACTAAACTTCTACAAGTAATCTCTATACACTTCCCGTGGTCATCACTTAACACGTAGGGTCTACATAATCACATAAGACTTATAAGCACAACTCAGGCTATTAGTACTTCTTCCCACTTGACTAGACTATAACCAAATCCTAAGATACAACATGAACCTCTCTTCGAACATTAAATACCTCATTAGAGATCCTCTGCTAGAACTCTATTCATGTCCTATAAAACATTCCTTAAGAACCTATTCCTAAACTCGTTGGATTATTATTATGGAACCGTCATCATGAACACGTCTCACCTTGAAGGAACAAAGTCAAAAGATGAGATCAACATCAATGAATAACATCAACAGCCATGAAACAAGCTCAAGGATATCACAAGAACATCGGGAACTGTAAGCTTTGGTACTTTTATAAACAAGGTTATTGAAGATGTCATATATAGGTTCACAACAAAGGAATCATGCCTTAAGAAAGAAAGGTTTAGCCTTAACATACCTGGAATCTTGCTCCTTGACCTTCTCACTTATCTCCTGACTTGTAATCTACATATAAAATCGTTCATACTATCATTAGGCTCACCATCATATACTTTTTTTAAGCCTTTAATTAAAATCCCTTTAGAATCTGCCAAAATTCGGGCAACATCTCTCCTGTTTATAGGCCTAACCCGAAATCATAATCCAGAAACCAACAACTATAACAACAATACCAACATCAACCACAATATTATCAATACCAATATATTCCATAAAATATCCCACACGACATTTGTCCAATTTTTCCACCAACAAATCCACTATACAATTATTCAACAACTCTACTTCCGTAAAAAAACTTATATCCGTATCAATAAGGAGAGATTCATACCTTATTATCGCTAGTACCGCGATATCTCCAATATTTGCCTTGAATTCCGACGAAGATTCACTGCAGTACGATAGTATGATTGCAACTATGCGCTGTCCGAACTTAAATCTGGAGATTATACTTAATTCGCATTAAAATTTTGTGGAAAAAAGGTTGGGAGAACTCTCTAGAAATTTTGGGAGATTTTGAGAGGTGTTTTTTGATGTAAAATGAGAGGTAAAACCCCTTATATAAGGTCCCAAAGTCGGTTCGGCACCGTAGCAGTACTGTAGCACGTCGGTTACTGTAGCATGCGTTTCTGCTCTGTCAGCCTAACTTGCAACATCCATAATTCTCTACTCCGATGTCGTATCGATGAGCGGTTTGTTGTGTTGGAAACTAGACTCGACGAACTTTGTTTTAGGCTTTTGCTTTGCTTCAAAACTTCTCATATACTAAAATATATTCTTTCTCGAAGTTGGACCAAAAATTGCCCCCCATATTTTCCATAAAATCCAAGGTCTCAATAGCTTATTTCGTCAAATCTATTTGGTCGTGAGACTTCTCAGTACTCCTCATATATCACTTTATCCATAAGTATACCTAATAATTATACCTCCTTAAACCCAAAAGACAACCCATCTTGATCATAATTCCACGTACTTGTACTTAAAGTTAGCGGAAGTTCATCTGGAAGTACGGGGTGTAACATGATCCCTCAGGTCTCTATATCTTAGTTTAAGTTCATTCAGAGGTCATAAAAGCTCAGCTAATCACAAAAATTGCCTCAACATACAAGCAGTCTTATAGAGAACATTAAGAGAGAGCCTTAAGCTGCTATTCCCAATTCTTTACTTCAGGATTTGAGCAAACAAATTCAATCACAAATACAAGATCAGAATAGAGTTCAACTAAGACGTAAGAGATAGTCAAATCAGAACCAGAAAATCCACAAGGATAGGAGGGAATATAAACTATCCTTAGGAATAAACATAAGTCAAGTAGGGTCAAAGCAAATCACAAGTGATGGAAAACTCTCATGGAAATAGTTACAAGTCTCAAAGGAGGATCATGCCACGGTCCTAGGTCACAAAGTGATATGCTCAAGAGTATTACAGTTAACAGGATGGCATATGCAAGTTGCAGGATTAGTCATAAGAAAATAAAGAAGGAAAGTCATGAAACTATCACCATGCTCAGTTTCCAGAATTCCATTTTGAGGTTAAATTCTAGTTTTTATTAGTGTCAACATGGTTTGGCAAACAAGAAGGATATTTAGAACTTATCTGGCCAAGGCAGGCTCACAGAATATAACAACAATGACTCAAATGAAGGATTGATACACACACAAGAACTAAAGAGATTCAAATCATTCTAATGGATTAACTAGACAAATCATAGACTTATGTAGTTCCTACTCTTAGACAAATTCTTCTATTTTTTAGAGTCTTTAATCCACATTTAACCATTCTAGTGTTCCTCAAACAAGTATACAAGATCATTTCCACCTCTCAGATGTCTAGCAAAGTTAAAAAATGGAAAATGCATATCAAATAAGGTAAACAGTCATAAAGACAAGCAAGAAGTCCCTCTCTTATCATCTTAAACTTAAGTCAAGTAAAGGAGAATTAGGAATTGAGAAGTCATTCTTTACAGATTTGGAAAGAAAATAATCTCAAAGGAATGAAAACAAGTTCTAGCACACATAATACCAAGCTAACAAAAGTTTAAATGTCTTTCAAGTTCAAATATGCAGGAATAAAGGTATGAGAATAATATTATGAGGTTTTAAAGTTATTTTCTCAACTTAAATAATCCTAGAAGATCATTGAAATTTACTGTTACACCTTGGGGCAGATTCATTTTATTCGCATGATGAGTAGACTAACGTGAGTCTAGAGTGTACATGAAGTACCTACCCCCTACAAGTAAGAAGGGATACTTAATAATTCTAATTAGGATTCCAAAGACATTTGAGGCAAAAGAAGAAAGCTCGTCGGAGAAAGTTAAGGTAGAGTCTTGTTTGGGAGAATTTCACATCATTTGAGTTAAGACTTGCTTATAATAACTTTGAGGGAGAGATATAGAGCCCCTTTGATGGTTAATGAAGTGTTATATAAGTTCCAAGAAGGTTTCATAAGGATTGGAGGTCAAACGAATGAAATAGAGCACGATTACGCGAAACCGGGCAAAATGGGGCAATGTGCGCTCGCACACTGAGTGTGCTGAGCCACACACTGTGCGCCAACACCCTAAATTGGGAGAGATCACTGCCTATCACCTCCCCTAAGTTGTGGGGAGAGTGTCCAACCGTACACTCAGTGTGCAAGGTCGCATACGCTCCGCCAACTTGGTCGGGGGGTGAAAATGCTACCTTTTAAAATCCCAAATGACCCTAAGTTCATTTATAACTTCTCCCACTTATTTATTAACCTCTATAGACACTTCCAAGGACTTCTTGAAGGTTCCATACCACTCCACACCCTTCCATAACCATCTAAATAGAGAATCATCATTTACACCCCAAGGTAATCCAAGAAAAATGATTGTTCTTGATTCCTTTCAAAGTTGGAATGAACTTGATCTTGAAGGGAGTCGAGCTAGGTGAGGTTCCTTGAACATATGGTATGTTTTTCATCTTATTTATATGGTTGGATGGATGTAAAGGTTTAGTGATCCCGTAGAAAGGAAAAGAATTAAAGTGGAGAAGCCATGGATGTTGTAGTGAGAAATATGACTGGTGCAAAC
The DNA here is from genome assembly GCF_019175385.1 of Lycium barbarum. Lineage (NCBI taxonomy): Eukaryota > Viridiplantae > Streptophyta > Magnoliopsida > Solanales > Solanaceae > Lycium > Lycium barbarum. The sequence goes on from NC_083347.1 coordinate 83,824,271, forward strand.
TTGAAAAGTGGATTTTGGTTGTAATTGATGTTAAATTGAATATAATTACTTGAATATGATATTATGGATGTTGATAGTGTGATGTGGGAGTTTTTTATGAAATGGTGAAAGTTAGTGAAATAGGGGAAAATGCTGCCCAAATTCTGTTAGCCTTTAGTTGCTCTAAATTGAACTTAAGCATGTTTTCAATGACCTAACTTTAGTATGAATTCTCTTGAATGTAGAGTCACGAGCTTGAGAGGAGAACGTTTAGTCGTTAAGGAGACATAAAGGTATGTTAAGGCTAGTCCCTTTCTTTCAAAGGCATGATTCCTATGTTATGATTCTATCCATATTTTCCATAGCTTCCTTATGCCCAAAAGTTAGACGTTTATGATTCTTAAGAGCTTCTTATGATACCAATGATGAGATGTTTTCTATGATCAACACGATGATGATGATTTTGATGCTAGAAATTCCACTGCTTATGATTGTGATGCCATTATGAGATTATTGAACTATTTCATGAATTCCTTAATTTTGTCAATTATTGTTGATCTCACATTATGAATTGTTCCTTCGGGGTGAGATGTAGCGATGATGATTATTCCATAATATAAATTGGAGGTCACTGACCTTATGTCATTCCGATAGAGTTGTACCTTTGATTGGGCTCTCATGCATGCTATATGTATATGTATGATTACACCGCACCTAGTTGGCCGGGCATGACACCACTTCGGTGGGAGGCTTATGGATAATGATAACACCGTGCCTATTTGGCTGGGCATGACACCACTAGTGTGCAACGTGTTATGGTTACCCCGTACGCGGGCTAATGATGATTATGTATATATGTTTATGATGTTTTATAAGTAAATGCTAGCATGCATGGTTCTCGCCTTAAGAGGAAGTTTGATATACAGGTAGACAGGGAGACGGATCTGATCCTTAGGAGCCCTATCAGCGGAGACTCAGGAGCACTCCACTACCGCGAAGTTGCAGTCTACTGGTATATTTCTTTTGCGTATATATTTGGGCATGACGGGGGCCTTTCCCATCCTTATGCTTTCCAGTACTCCAGATAGAGGCTCGTAGACATAGATGGATAGTTAGAACTCATGACCTCACTGATGCGCATTTTGTATATCAGTTTTGTAGCCTTGAGGGCTTGTATGTAAATAAGTAAACGAGATGAGATTAATGGTTATCGTATCATGAGTTTCGTTTGAGAATTTACCTTCATGAATGTGGTGTAGTTGAAAGTTAGGTATGTGGTCCACCGAATTAAAAGAGAAGGTGTATGCTAGATGGTGCTCGGTAAGCTAGCTACGGGTACCCGTCATGGCCCTCTAGTTGGGTCGTGACAGAAGTGGTATCAGATCAGTTCGTCCTAGGGTGTGTCTATGAGCCGTGTCCAGTAGAGTCTAGTTTATGGGTGTGAAGCGCGCAACACTTATAAACAGGAGGCTGCGGGGCATTTAGGAATAATTGACATTCTTTCTTCTTTATAGATCGTGCGATAGAGCCATGGTATAAGAATCCTTTTCTTCCTAATCGTATGTTCTTATTGCAGTAATGCCTATGAAGATGTCACGACCCAAACCGATGGGCCGTGACTAGTGCCCGACCACTACTGGCCAAGCACTCCTGTGCTTGCATTTACTTGTCACTGACTGTCCTGGGTCCATATACAATCTGTAACTGTGCTATACTGTCTCCCGAACATTCAACATAAAAGACACCGTACCGAGGACTCACGACCAACACATACATATAAATATAAACACTGAGAATAACAGCGTGAGCCGATTTGACCGCCACACATATATACTGTACAACAAAATACACGCCGATGAGGCTGCATAATACCATGGCTACATATCACTGTCTAAAGACCTCTATAGAATACAAACAGTAAAAATGACAGGATAAGGCCCTGGCGTACCCATATATGTACGTAACGGAATAGCATACCCAAAGGGCTGTAGCTCCGAAACAATTGAGCGTACTGACTGTTGCTGAGGGGAGGTCCTACTGCTGCTAATCGTATGACTGGCTACGTGGTCCTGCGGGCATGAACGCAGCATCCACAAGAAGGGACGTCAGTACGAATAATGTACCGAGTATGTAAGGCATGAATAGTAACATAGTAAGGGATGCAAAGTATGAATAATAACCGAAGGGAAATATAGAGCACATCGTAAGATAAAAGAGTAACCTGTACATATGAGTGCCTCTTAGGGCGGATGCCATGCATGCTAGCTTTTTTTTGAAAAACATTTCTTTTTCACATATATAGAAAATAGAACATATCATATTGCCGAGGCGTCGACTCCGATCCATTTAACCACATATATCCCGCGTCCGGGATGATATCATGTCATATTATACCAACTGATCAGGTGGTTACGCGTATATAACGCTCTCGCCCTTTTTCCCATATTCCCCATATACATATACATATATATCATATACATATATCATGTAAGCAACATGCAGGAGAGCCCAAGGAAAGTCATGTCTCTATCAGAGTGACGTAAGGTCGGTAACCTCCGATTATATTATGGAATAATTATCATGGCTTTGTCTCACCTTGAAGGAACAATTATTATAAAGTGAGACTATCAATGAAGAATAGCATTAAGAGAACGTAGAATAAGATCATAAATCTCATAAGGCGTCAATTCATATACTTTGGAATCTTTAAAAATAGTCATCATCCATGAATAAAAGTGAGAAATCAAGAAATAGCTCAACATTCTTATATCGTCATTGAAATCGTAAACTTGGAACCCTTAAACCTGGAATCATCATCATCATAATCAAGTAGGAAAATATTCTCATCTTTGACATCATCATTATGATTGTGAAAACAGGTTCATCGTGGTTATCATAAGAGCTCACAGAGCCATAAATCTCTGATTTAGAAAATACGAACATTTTGGAAAACAACTATGAATTATTAGGAAAAGAATTATGCTTAGGAGTCATAAACATCTAACTTTTGAAATGAGGAAGATATGGAAACATTTATGAAGCCATAACATCGGAATCATGCCTTTGAAAGAAAGGGACTAGCCTTAACATACCTTTTTGGTCGCCTTAACTCTAACCATTCAACGCTTGGCCTCCCAGGCTCATAAATCTATATTCAAGAAAATTTATACTATTGTTAGACTCATCTTCATAGGCTTGTCTTAAGCCCTCAAACTAACTCTCCCTAGAATCTGCTGAAATTTCGGCAGCATCTCCCCTGTTTATATGCCTAGACCGAAATTATATTTCAGCAACCAACAACAACAAAAACAACAACACCGACAATCACATCATTTCCAACACCAATATGTACCATAAAACAACCCACACGATGTTTCCCAATTTCCACAACCAACCAACTCGCTATACAATTATTTAACGACTTTATCTCCGTAAATAAACAAAAATTAACATTAATAATAGGAGATTCATACCTTATTCTTGTTAAAACAGAGATATCTTCAATATCTACCTTGAATCCACCGCAAAACCATACTAGAATCACATCCATGCATTTATCCGAGCTTCGATTAATACTCCTCGCTTAAAAATTGCTCACTTTGTGATCCCCCCTCTCTCTCTCTTCAATTTTCTGGAAATTTCTTGTCACACCCTAATCTCCCTAAAGTGTGATGGGCACCCGACCCTTACTTAGGGCCGAGCGAACCCTCTGACCCTTAGTGCACACATAACCTTTTTGGACTTTTAAATCAAATAAAGATGAAATACATAGTACAACTTTCAGAAATATTCTTTTTCATTGTTCTCAAATCAAACAAAATCTGTAATCATGTGGAATTTATATCATAACACAAAATGACACATCGGCTGATGGAGCCGCTTACAGAACTGACATTCTATACCCACGACTCTGTCTACAAAGTCTCTAACATCAATCAGAAATCATAGCACATATACTCTGACTCGGCAATACTCCAGGAGGAAGTGGAGCTCGCCAATCCCGCTGGAACATCTTCTAGTAATATCTTCCACTCATCTGGGTGTACCTGCGTGGCATGAAACGCAACCCCCAAAGAAAGGGGGTCAGTGCGGAATATGTACTGAGCATGTAAGGCATGGAATACAGAAAACAGAAACATAACCGGAACAACGGTACAAAAAGTAAGTACATTAGCCAGAATACCAAGGTGCTTGTTTTCCGAACGTAAATCATGCGTACCGATGTCATATGTCAGAAGAAGTACAGAAAATGAGTAAATCATCCAGAGTACCGAAATACTTACTTTCCAAACACAGATCATGCGTGCCGACATTATATGTCATCATATACATATACATATAACAGATCCCGGCCATCTAGTGAGGGACGCGGTGGATGGAGTCATCATGTATGCTGACATCATATATCATATACACATATAACAGATCGCGATCCTTTAATGAGGGACGCGGTGAACAGAATCATCAATGCATGTCAAAATCATATATCATATATGCATATAACAGATCCCGACCCTCTATTGCGGGACGCGGTGAACAGAATCATCATATGCCATCCTGGCCGCCATCTCCATATCATCATGTCATCATATACAGATGTACATATAACAGAACCCGGCACGCAAGGGAGAGGGACGCGGTGAACAATGCAAAGGAAGACGCACGATAACAGAACCTGGCCCGGGACGCAGTGAAGAACATACTGAGGCTTGCACGAGCAGAGTAGTGCGAAACCATATGCACATAAATCAAGACTCGATAGGCAAGTATACTAACCAACATCTGAAGGCTCAGAAACAAGTTTTAGGTCAATCCGACTTAGTATAAGAAAGTTATGGGCGTTTTAAGTACAGAACTTTCTACGAACGTTTCAGAAGCCATTTTTGGAAAATCAAAGAAAAAATCATGTTAGGTACCTTTCGAATATCGTTATGGATCAAACCAAATAGAGCCTTGGGAACCATGTGTACGTATCAAAGTATGTCAAAGACTCAATGGAATAATCAAACGTGCTATCATTTGAAAAGCAAGATATTAGTCATATCAATTTATCTCTCGAATGCCATTCGGAACATATCAAATAGAACTTGGGACATCATAGATACGCATCAAAACCATATGAAACAGCTTATGGAAGTCAAGAATATTAGCCATCTTAGTGGCTCTAAGAATAGGAATTTCTTGAAAATCATACATATACGTAATCTGCTCGTTTAATAAGGATCATGCCAAAAGAAAGAAAGGGTAAGCCTTACATACCTGTCCCACGTCCAATTAGCTACGCTTATTCGTCCAAACTTGCTAGTCTACATTCAAGAGAATTGACGTAACCATTAGACTCATCGACATATACTTGTCTTAGTCTTTCAAATGAATTCGTTTATAATCTGCCGAAATTTTGGCAGCATTTCCCCTGTAAATACACCATCCCCGAGAATCTAACTCAGCCAATTTTATCAACAACAATCCGAGAATTCAACTCGGCCAAATTATCAACAACAATATCAACAATCACATCTCCAACTTCAACAATTATTTCAAATGCATTCTAACACTAGCAATTCTTTCTACACAATTTGACGGCATTTCATTTTTATTCAACTAAATCACATATATTCAAGCTAACACCAATGATCCCACATTCAAGTATTTATCCGAAATCATTCTAACATGATTCAAGAATACTTCAAACAATTCACAACAACCCAATCAACATACTACTTCACCCGAACCCTTCCAAATTCCACAAGAACACTAGCAACACATTTCCTTTCTTCCAAATTCATAAACTACACCAACAATCTATACTTTAGCAATATCATTCATACAAATGTAAGAAACCATGCTAGTGTCACATTAACTTCTTCAACAATCCCATAACGATTACAAATTCATTTCAATCCATCAAACCTTCATTTTCATCATGGAATCCACATCTATAACAATCAAAATACCAAATAAAATCAATTCATCATATCTACACAATTACCACCCCTATTCGGCCACCACTTGCACACACATATTTCATGAATTTCATTCATTTCTCAATACTACAACATGCATAAATCATTCCTAACACAAGTAAAAGAAGATTGAACACATACCTTTCTCCACACATCTCTTCACTTGGCTAGGGGGTGTATGTTTGCACAAATAAATGGTTTGCTTGCTCCAACAACCACTCCATGTTGTTAAGGACGTTCCAATTGGTAGAAAAGCTAGAAGAAAACAATTTTTCTTGGTCAATTTTCCATGGCTCAATTTTGGGAGCCATGGCTGAATCCCCCTTCTCTTTCTTTCTTCTTCTTTTTTTTTTCCAAGGTTCTAGAGCTAAAATGATGAATTGCCCTTATTTAGTCATCATTTTCCATATATATATATACTTAGGCCCTTCAAGTAAGAATATGGACACATGTCCTCTTTCTTGAAGTTTCTTAAATTAAAATAAGGATGACTAATTTATCTCATTTTGTCATCACTTTTCCATATTTATATATATATATATATTTATGCCACACGGCCAAGAGGGGCTTGGATAGAACCTTCTTGAACTTTTGCGAAATTCCCGTTTTGCCCCTAGCCTTCCTCAATATTACCATGAACCTTCTTGTGAATTTCCCTTTTTACCCTTAGCCTTTCTCAATATTTTCATACTAGTAAACAACTTGTTCATTAAAATAATTTTGGAAGATAGTCTTGCCCTTAACTTCTCACAATTATCTCGAATTATCCGAACGTACAAAATACGGGCTATAACATCCTCCCCCCGTTTAGAACATTCATCCTCGAATGTTCAACTGATCTTATGGGGTCTTGTAACACTTCGGGGGGTCCCTCTTATAGTTGTCTTCTTCTTCATGCTCATTCCTTGTCATTCACCCTATTTCCTTTATGATCGAACATCCTCGGTCTTTACATGAGTCCTTATTCCATGTCATGGGTTCTTTAATCCACTACACCAATTCATTATCCTTGTCCTTCCCATTTTCTGTTATTGTTTCGTCACAACACCTTAACAGAAGCCACGTCTTTGGTGCGTAATCTTCACTCGTCGATCCAATATGGCCACAGACTGCTCCGTGCCCTCATATTCGTCGACACAAGTATACTTGTTTTTTATTTCTTTTTATTGGCACTCGTTTCGTCCATCGTTATTCCTTGTCGGCTCTCTGGTGTGGATTTCTTACAAACATGATCGAGCATCACTTCACGTCGATGATTCATATAATTTCATAGTGTATATTCTCAAGTTCCGTATAATTAGTGGTCCATGAACTATTTTCTAGTATCCGGTGGACACTTTTATTTCATTTATAAGTACTGCGTTCCTCCTTCCTTTCAAAAATTTCCAGACTTCCAATTGTTGGTACTTTCATTATAATAGTCGTTCTCGTCCGAAATATCCTTTAAATCTTGTCATTTTTCTCTATTATCCTTTGTGGACTTAGCTTGTAGCCCTTTCCTGCTCTTTTATTGCTCTTTAAAACATGTCGTTGCGTACTTAGGTACGGCACAAATTTGCCCGATATGAGGGATTCAAATTATGTTCTAAGCATATCATAACTCACGTTGGCATGAAGCATTCTCTTAGAGTGTCTTCCATCCTTTCCCTTCATATCGACCTCACGGTACACTCATTGTCAATTCGTTTCTACTCCTTTCATGTATTCTCTTTATGTGCCGATATGTTTTGAACTCTGGCCCCAAGCTAATAAATTCCTCCTCTGGAGCCTGAAAATGTTGTGATTCCTTTAGAGTCTGATATAATATGTTCTCCCCCCCTTTTTAAGGGGCTCCTTATACGTCAACAGTCCTCTTGTGAAGTCTTCGTTTATATCTTACTCCTCATCTTTCTTTCCAACTCTGTGCATATCATATCGAAAACTTCTTACCATAAGTTTTCCTTTAATTTCCTATCTATATCATCATTCTGGTCAATCATTCCCGTATCTTTCCATCCATTATTAGTACTGTCACTCATTTAGCTCACTTACTTGTAATTACTCTTAACTATGCGCTTGCGTTGCAGGTGTACGTCCATATTTTTCGAGTGTCCCATTACTTTTTCTCTTAGCACAGAATCCTTACAGTTTACCCTCTCTCTATCCTCGCTCATCGAACCTTTAACTGCATCTATGATGCTACGACTGAGCGGTTTTCCACGCACGTTCCTTGCGTTTCATTTCCATTCTCTCTAAGATCAAATCTTTCAGACTCACATGAATTCTCGTCCCATACCATTAATTTCCCAATCCACAGTGTCAACCCATCATCCTTATTCTTTTCTCAATGCGTAGTCGGGTTTCTATCGTTAACTCGTTAAGGTATCCTCCTTACTCCTATGGTTAAAGATTTCCAATTATTTTACTCCCAAACGTTCTCTTCTTCCTTCGACTAACCCATTAGTATACTTTTTCTACTTTCATCCTTAACCTTCCTTAGGTTCCTTCTTCCTCGAACACTTTTCTTCCTTTGCCATTTGTGGTTTCGTCTCTGAAGTTCGTAAGATTTTACTTTAACGCACAAATTCGTCTTATTCCTAAGTCATCCTTTCAGGAAAGCACTTCCATGTCCGAGATAACCACATTAATATGGCTGCACATTTATCCCTTTACATTCCTTTCAAGGGCCTAAGTCTCTTAACATCGTCGCAAGGCCTAAGCATTATTTCTCTTACTTCACATCCCCTGTCCTAGTTGCTATTCCTTTAGTCCCACTTATTGAAATTGGTTCTCGAACCTCACACATTCCTCTTTTGTTCACTTTATCCTTTTGACGTGCCTATCCTTGAATTTTTATCCAAGTAGTCTTGTGCTTTTGCCGGTAGTTTCTCTCGGGGATTTCACTCACCGAGGTTTCTTACCTCTCACCTTCTTCCGACATTTTAGTCTCTTTGCCTTCCCTTTACTTACTCTTTTTCTTTTCCAAGTGTCATTGTATTAGAACTTTCCAATCTTAACCAGTAGAGAAAATAACATTAGCTTACCTTATAACATTTGTGCCATTTATTCTTGTTGTCACTTGAACTTCGGTACCTTTACTCGATTGAGGCCTTCCATACCGTAGCACCGATTGCTGGGACATACATCACATGCCCGCCGATACATTCACATGTGGGATATCGTACGCATTCATATATATATATATATATATAATTACTATCAAGTAGCCCACAAAACACTTCCAAACGCTATTCAAGCCTATCCCAATTTCAGAGCTGGGAGGCACTTTCTGTCTCTTCACTGGTCTAGTCTGCCTCGTCTTACGCGACCTCTTATGGTCTCCAACCATCCCGTATACTCTAATTTCCCGTAGGCTATTCTAGCTTCCCATTTGTCTCTTATGTCTAAATCTATAGGATTCGTAGTACACTTCCCAGGGGGTCACCCATCCTAATATTTCCCCCACCTTAGCACGCTTAACCTCGAAACTTCGATGAAATTCGGTGCATTAATGCTGATATAATCGCGTCCGCTTCCTTACATGACCTTTATTACATGATCTAGAGCAAATTGAAGACTTACAGATTCCGAGACACCCGCGTAACACGTCTTCCTCCTTTACAATTACTATTTTACCCTTTTTCGATCCTCAATATTTACCTTTCACTTATGTGTATAACTACCTCTCGTCCTAGATTCCTAGATTCCCGCTGGTAGTGATCGCACCTTCATTAACATTACTTGTAAGTACTCAGATATCAGTCTGTTCGGATTCCCACTCACCATTCTCATATCATAATCTACAGTAAAACTGATTGTCGACTTTTCCTGAATCCTCTAACAGACCTTGTTTCTACTAAGCTTCGAATGTTATCCATTGCAATTCTTCGGACTACTAATCGTCCTTCTCGCTATTATTCTTCATGTCATGCCAAATCCATAGCCTTTCTGAAACAACACATCCCACCTATTGTCCTTTTATGATATTTCCTTTCCACGCTCCTTCCCGTTAGGCGTACCTAACTAAATAACCTGATTAACAATTTCGGCAGAATCTCTTTTACCATTCTTACCATTCAATATCTGCACGCAGCAAATATCGACAATACCTCACAGAACATACAGTTATATGACACATTCTAGCCATCCAGAGATTCCAGTTCCAGGTAACAGAACAAATATATCAAGACTTACTTCTATAACTTTCCATATCATCACTTACTTCCTTCCGTCGTATGTAAGGCTTATATAAGGAATTTCATTTCCTATGACTTGGCTCTATCGCACGATCTAAGACAGAAAAAAGGTCAACAATCCCTAGATAACCCGCAGCCTCCTGTTTATAAATGTGGCGCGCTTCACACTATAAACAGGACTCTACTGGACACGACTTTGCAGACAACCCCTAGGACAACCTGCTCTGATACCACTTTGTCACACCCTAATCTCCATAGGGTGTGATGGGCACCTGACCCTTACTTAGGGCCGAGCGAACCCTCTGACCCTTAGTGCACACATAACCTTTTTGGACTTTTAAATCAAATAAAGATGAAATACATAGTACAACTTTCAGAAATATTCTTTTTCGTTGTTCTCAAATCAAACAAAATCTGTAATCATGTGGAATTCATATCATAACACAAAATGACACATCGGCTGATGGAACCGCTTACAGAACTGACATTCTATACCCACGACTCTGTCTGCAAAGTCTCTAACATCAATCAGAAATCATAGCACATATACTCTGACTCGGCAATACTCCAGGAGGAAGTGGAGCTCGCTAATCCCGCTGGAGCATCTTCTAGTAATATCTTCCACTCATCTGGGTGTACTTGCGTGGCATGAAACGCAGCCCCCGAAGAAAGGGGGTCAGTGCGGAATATGTACTGAGCATGTAAGGCATGGAATACAGAAAACAGAAACATAACCAGAACAACGGTACAAAAAGTAAGTATATTAGCCAGAATACCAAGGTGCTTGTTTTCCGAACGTAAATCATGCGTACCGATGTCATATGTCAGAAGAAGTACAGAAAATGAGTAAATCATCCAGAGTACCAAAATACTTACTTTCCAAACACAGATCATGCGTGCCGACATTATATGTCATCATATACATATACATATAACAGATCCCGGCCCTCTAGTGAGGGACGCGGTGGATGGAGTCATCATGTATGCTGACATCATATATCATATACACATATAACAGATCCCGGCCCTTTAGTGAGGGACGCGGTGAATAGAATCATCAATGCATGTCAAAATCATATATACATATAACAGATCCCGGCCCTCTATTGCGGGACGCGATAAACAGAATCATCACATGCCATCCTGGCCGCCATCACCATATCATCATATCATCATATACAGATGTACATATAACAGAACCAGGCCCGCAAGGGAGAGGGACGCGGTGAACAATGCAAAGGAAGACGCACGATAACAGAACCTGGCCCGGGACGCAGTGAAGAACATACTGAGGCTTGCACGAGCAGAGTAGTGCGAAATCATATGCACATAAATCAAGACTCGATAGACAAGTATACTTACCGACATCTGAAGGCTCAGAAACAAGTTTTAGGTCAATCCGACCTAGTATAAGAAAGTTATGGGCGTTTTAAGTACAGAACTTTCTACGAATGTTTCAGAAGCCATTTTTGGAAAATCAAAGGAACAATCATGTTAGGTACCTTTTGAATATCGTTATGGATCAAACCAAATAGAGCCTTGGGAACCATGTGTACGTATCAAAGTATGTTAAAGACTCAATGGAATAATCAAACGTGCTATCATTTGAAAATCAAGATATTAGTCATATCAATTTATCTCTCGAATGCCATTCGGAAACATATCAAACAGAACTTGGGACATCATAGATACGCATCAAAACCATATGAAACAGCTTATGGAAGTCAAGAATATTAGCCATCCTAGTGGCTCTAAGAATAGGAATTTCTTGGAAATCATACATATACGTCATCTGCTCGTTTCATAAGGATCATGCCAAAAGAAAGAAAGGGTAAGCCTTACATACCTGTCCCACGTCCAATTAGCTACGCTTATTCGTCCAAACTTGCTAGTCTACATTCAAGAGAATTGACGTAACCATTAGACTCATCGACATATACTTGTCTTAGTCTTTCAAATGAATTCGTTTATAATCTGCCGAAATTTTGGCAGCATTTCCCCTGTAAATACACCATCCCCGAGAATCTAACTCGGCCAATTTTATCAACAACAATCCGAGAATTCAACTCGGCCAAATTATCAACAACAATATCAACAATCACATCTCCAACTTCAACAATTATTTCAAATGCATTCTAACACTAGCAATTCTTTCTACACAATTCGACGGCATTTCATTTTTATTCAACTCAATCACATATATTCAAGCTAACACCAATGATCCCACATTCAAGTATTTATCCGAAATCATTCTAACATGATTCAAGAATACTTCAAACAATTCACAACAACCCAATCAACATACTACTTCACCCGAACCCTTCCAAATTCCACAAGAACACTAGCAACACATTTCCTTTCTTCCAAATTCATAAACTATACCAACAATCTATACTTTAGCAATATCATTCATACAAATGTAAGAAACCATGCTAGTGTCACATTAACTTCTTCAACAATCCCATAACGATTACAAATTCATTTCAATCCATCAAACCTTCATTTTCATCATGGAATCCACATCTATAATAATCAAAATACCAAATAAAATCAATTCATCATATCTACACAATTACCACCCCTATTCGGCCACCACTTGCACACACATATTTCATGAATTTCATTCATTTCTCAATACTACAACATGCATAAATCATTCCTAACACAAGTAAAAGAAGATTGAACAACACATACCTTTCTCCACACATCTCTTCACTTGGCTAGGGGTGTATGTTTGCACAAATAAATGGTTTGCTTGCTCCAACAACCACTCCATGTTGTTAAGGACGTTCCAATTGGTAGAAAAGCTAGAAGAAAACAAATTTTCTTGGTCAATTTTCCATGGCTCAATTTTGGGAGCCATGGCCGAATCCCCCTTCTCTTTCTTTCTTCTTTTTTTTTTTTTCCAAGGTTCTAGAGCTAAAATGATGAATTGCCCTTATTTAGTCATCATTTTCCATATATATATATACTTAGGCCCTTCAAGTAAGAATATGGACACATGTCCTCTTTCTTGAAGTTTCTTAAATTAAAATAAGGATGACTAATTTATCTCATTTTGTCATCACTTTTCCATATTTATATATATATATATATATATATTTATGCCACACGGCCAAGAGGGGCTTGGATAGAACCTTCTTGAACTTTTGCGAAATTCCCGTTTTGCCCCTAGCCTTCCTCAATATTACCATGAACCTTCTTGTGAATTTCCCTTTTTAACCTTAGCCTTTCTCAATAGTTTCATACTAGTAAACAACTTGTTCATTAAAATAATTTTGGAAGATAGTCTTGCCCTTAACTTCTCGCAATTATCTCGAATTATCCGAACGTACAAAATACGGGCTATAACATTTCTGGGCAAATCTGGTGAAAAAAGGGGGTTCTTACCCTTTTTATAAGGGTCAAATTCGGGTCGGGTTCACTGTAGCAGCACTGTAGCAGGCCGGTCACTGTAGCACGCGTTTCTGCTCTGTCAGCCGAACTTGTAACATCCATAATTCTCCACTCCGAAGTGCAATCGATGAGCGGTTTATTGCGTTGGAAACTATACTCGACGAACTTCATTTTAGGATTTTGTTTCACCTTAAAAGACTTCATATGCTAAGAGATATTCGTCCCCCAAGTTGGACCAAAATTTTCACACAAAACATTACCTATCCTTTCTCCAAAGTTGTACTACTTCATTTCTTCTACTCATTTCCTTATTAAACCTTCCGGTATACCTTATATACATCCTTCACTCATTAAATATATTTAATAATTCTTGCTCCTTATTTTCCAAAGTGGTTTTACTTAACCCTAACTCAACGTACTTATGTTTCAAATTTGATAAGTGCTCTTCAAAGATACGGGGTGTAACAGAAGAGGAAAGAGACAGCTGCCCAGAACGGCAAAACAACTACAGGGAGGCGGACCGAACGGGAGTCACCAGAAAATATAGAGTAGGGTGATTCCCATAATGAGGTTCCATCTCAGACCTCTCACACTTCACCTATCTCAGCGGAGCATGAAAGGGCTCCAGCTCCAGCTCTAGTAGCTACAGTTCCTCCACCAGGTGCTTCAGGCCAACAAATAATCGAGGCTATTCAATTGCTGACCCAGTTAGTTTCCGCCCAGGTTCAGCGACAGGGTGTGGGTCAAGGTGATAGGGCAGTTAGTAGAAGAGCCTGTGACTTTATTAGCTTGAATCCTCCGGAATTTTATGGGTCAAAGCCGAATGAAGACCCGCAAGGTTTTATAGATGAGATGTTGAGGACGTTGAGAATAATACATGCTTCAGATACTGAGTCAGTTGAATTGGCTTCCTATAGATTGCGGGATGTTGCCGTTCTTTGGTACAAAAACTGGATATCTTCGAGAGGGGAAAATGTGCCTCCCCCTGTATGGCAAGAGTTCGTAGATGCCTTCCTTCGCCATTATTTACCACCTGAGGTTCAACGGGCCCGAGCTGACAGATTTTTGAATCTCAGACAGAGGAGTATGAGCACTCGAGAGTATAGTCTCCGATTTTATTCCTTGGCTAGATATGCTCCAGCTATGGTAGCCGATATGGGGGATCGTGTCCACCGGTTTGTTAGTGGCTTGGGGCCACACTTGATTAAAGATTTCTTAACAGCTTCACTCCAGAAGGGGATGGACATCTCCCGTATTCAAGCACATGCTCAGAATTTGGAGGAGCAGCAGCAGCCACACAGGGGTGATCGTGATCTTGATAGAGGGCATAGTAAGAGGGCCAGATCTGTAGGTGCTAGTAGTGAGTATAGAGGGGGTCTGAGGCAGTAGTACTCCAGGTATTCAGGTCAGTCTACGACTATGCACCTCCTCGATTTGCAGGAAAAATACTTGATCGCCCTATCTATTCTGGACCGGGTCAGAGCTCTAGAGTTTCGGGTTCCCAGTATGGAGGCGATCCCAGCCAGAGAAGACCGCCGGTACCACGATGCAGCCAGTGCGATAAGCTGCATTCGGGATAGTGTCACCGAGGTTCTAATGCTTGTTACACCTGTGGTCAGATTGGGCATATGATGCGTGACTGCCCATCTGTGGGTGACAGAGGTAGAGTTCAGCCCATAAGCTCAGCAACCGGTTACTCATCGTTCGTACGCCCTATGGGGCAAGGGTCACAGGCGCTATCAGGACGTGGAAAAGGTAGAGGAGGAGCATCCAGCTCGAGTGTCCCTCCGCCCCGTATCTATGCATTAGCCGAGCGACAGGATCTTGAGTCCTCCCCAAACATGGTTACTGGTACATTATTAGTATTCTCTCATGATGTTTATGCATTGATTGATCCGGGTTCTACCTTATCGTATATTACTCCTTATATCGCTGATCGTATCGGGGTGAAACCCGAGCCAATCAAACCTTTTGAGGTGTCTATACTTGTCCGTGACCCGGTAATAGCTCGATAAGTATATAGAAACTGTGAGATTGTGATTGGTGGTTGTCATACTATAGCTGATTTGATCGAGTTGAGGATGTTAGACTTTGAGGTTATTATGGGCATCGATTGGTTGGCATCCTGTTATGCCAATGTTGATTGTAGAACAAAAGTGATTCGATTTCAATTTCCGGGAGAACCAGTGCTTGAATGGGAAGGTAATACAGCATCGCCGAGAGGTAGGTTTATTTCCTATCTCAAAGCAAGGAGGATGATTGCTAAAGGCTATATTTATCATTTAGTTCTGGTTCATGACACCGAAGCAAAGCCACCAACTCTTCAATCAGTTCCGGTGGTAAATGAATTTTCAGATGTATTTCCAGATGAGCTCCCATGTCACAGCCCAACTGGAGGACTATGACGGACACCCAGAAGTTGACCTCCTAGATGCCACTAAACGTACATGACATATCTGCTCATGCTCATTCTGGGACACCTGAGGGCACTCACAACATGATCTGTTGACTGATAGATGTCATAAACTGGAGGGTCACAGCCCTCAAAAGATACATACATACATACATACATATATATATACATGTATCACTAAACTGAATCGGGGTACAACCCGACAAGGCTACCCGATAACACTATGTAACCAAACATGTGTTGAACGGGCCACACTGTCTGACTGAATATAAGCGTCTATGAGCCTCTACTGACATACTGGACATACAGCGGACTGGACAGGGCCTTCGCCCTACCCATAACATCAGGACACATACCCGGTCTAGACAACAACTACGACAAAAGAGGAGTGCTTCCCTATCAAGCTGAAGAAGCAGCCTAAGGATGCGATCTGTCTTCCTGGCTATCTGAACCTGTGGGCATGAACGCAGCCCCCCCCCCCCCCCAATACAATAGGGGAGTCAGTATGGATAATGTACTGAGTATGTAAGGTAGAAGAGTAACATACACATCAGAGTCATGAAGAAAACCTAAGAATCATAAACTAAACTGACTGACTGAATACATCTGGATGAATGCATATGTATGTCTGACTATCTGAACATATCTGTATGAATGCATCTATATGTATGCTAACTGAAATTGCCTCTGCGGGCGTATGATGTGCATAGGTCATAGTGCAGAGGAACGTACGGCCCGATTCATATCCCATATAGGCTCCTTCGGGCATAATAGCATAATGGCCCCTTCAGGCAGCCCTTTCAGGCAAAATAGCATAATGGCCCCTACGGGCATAATCATCATCATTGTGCACCGGCTGATCAGGTGGTAATGTGTATATAACACCTCGCCCTTGTCCCATACCCCATACATAAATACATATATATATATATATATATATATATATATATATATATATATAATATACATAATATACGCGTATATAATACCTTCTGGTCACGGGTCAATATCCATGTATGCAAATGAATGTAATGCATAAACATAAACTAACATTATCATGATACAACATTTAGGACCCATGAACAGAAGGAATAATCATAATAGAGGGGTACAAGATCATCAGTAACTAAAATACTCCTAATACTTCTAAGAGTAGAGTAATATAGAGACTCGATTACTCGTTGTTCACTCGTATCATAGGATCATGCCAAAAAGAAAGAAAAGGAAAGCCTTAACATACCTTTTTAGTCGCCTTAACTTTAACTACTCAACGCTTGGCCTCCTAGGCTCGTAAATCTATATTCAAGAAAATTTATAATATCGTTAGACTCATCTTCATAGGCCTGTCTTAAGCACTCAAACTAACTCTTTCTAGAATCTGCCGAAATTTCGACAACATCTCTTCTGTTTATATGCCTAGCCCAAAATCGTAATTCCGCAACCAACAACAACAATATCAATACCAACATTAACAACATCACTTTCAACACCAAAATGTGCCATTAAACAGCCCACACGCCTAACATTTCAATCTTCACTTTCAATCTCAAATTTCATATGTTTCTTTCACCAATTCACATGATAAACATATAAATACAAATAACAACAGAGACCATATCGTAATCATGTTGTATTCCATAATTTTTCAGCCATCACAAATCATATTTATCATCTCAAAACAGCCCAACGAAACAGTAGCCATATCTTAGGCTATTTCAATGCTATCTTGTAGTATTTTGCTATAAACAATCTCACCAACATGGAATTAAGCTTGAGCACAACCAAGGGGATGTTAAAATTACCTTAAACAGTAAATACCATTTGAAATCCGCTGCTGATTCAACTTTCTATCACCTTTAAACGCAACATAGCGCTATAGAGGTGTTATTCCTTACCAAGATTAACTTTTGAGGTTGAATTTGGATATAATCACTTGAATTTCATCTTAGACCTCCATGAATTTGGTAGAAAGAGTTTTGGGGAAGTGTAGAGAGAATTTAGGGAGAGAAGGTGGTAGAAAATGAGATAAAAAAAAATCAGATTTTCGTTTTTAAATTTTGGATTTTTACTGTTCACACCGAGTACTGTAGCAGTACTGTAGGACGTTAGTTACTCTAGCAATTACCGTAACACGCGTTTTTGCTCTGTCAGCCTAACTTGTAACGTCCATAAGTCTCTATTTCGATGTCGTATCGACGAGAGGTTTGTTGCGTTGAAAACTAGACTCGACTAACTTCATTTTAGGCTTTTGGAAGCACCTTAAAACTCTCAATATACTAGGAGATATACCCCTCCAAAGTTGACCCAAAATTCTGTCAACTTTTTTTCAAATTTTTGACAAACTTATTTTCTTCGATTTGCTTGATCTCGGAACCTTTAGACGCTTGCTTAACACTTGGTAAGAGTATTCATTAACCTTATAAGGGTTCAATGACCTCTTCGAGCTTACGTTGGTTTACTCACAATGCACATGACACGGAAATTTTTTCGAGGTGTAACATCCTCCCCCCTTAGGAACATTCGTCCTCGAATGTCGACTTAACTCAAGTACTTATCAAAAAACTTATAGGGGATGTTAATGTGAACTTTCAACGAACTCACCTTCTTCAATTCCTTTCGGTTATCCTCTTTCTCTTATATCTTGCATATTAGAACACTTAGTCATAACTCAACTCCTTCTCCTTTTATAAGCTATTCCTGAAAGATGTATCCTTCACTTCGTCTTACCTCTTAACCTTTACACAAGACTTATAACTCACCTATGTCCCTCGTCGATTTATTAGAGATCTTACAACCCTTAGAGTGTTTCATGCCTCTCGGTCACTGTCACGACTCAACCGGAGGGCCGCGACGGGCACCCGGTGCTAGCCCACCCGGGCACCTCTTAACATACCTTTACATTTATATCGAGGTGAGCCACATAACTAAATCATACTTTCTATCCATCAATCATACTATAACCATTGGGCAACAATACATATATATATATCACCATTAATAGCAATGCCCATAGCAATGTACATAAGCCGACGAGGCTAACAAAATGACATCTAAAATATAGGCCGACAAGGCCAAACACATCTAACCATATACACATGTCTACGAGCCTCTAAGGAGAGTATGTCATATCATATAGGCGGGACAGGACCCCGCTATGCCCATAAATATGTACACAAAAGAATAAATACCAAAAGCTTTAGCTCCGAAGGAAATGGAGCTCCGCTATGTAGTCCCTGAGTAATAAGGCTATGGATCAAGTCTGTCTCCTTGGCCACCTGCGGGCATGACGCAGCGTCCACAAATAAAAGGACGTCAGTATGAAGAATGTACTGAGTATGTAAAGCATGATCAACATCATTATAGAAGCATAATAAGCAACATAAGAAATAACATAAAATGGGAGATGGTAGTATCATCGTCATAAGTACTTGCTTGCTTTTCATAGGGACTTTCCATTTCTAATGCGAGATTGTGTACATACTTCCGTATCCGTATCCGTATATAACGCCTCGCCCTTTTCCCATACCCTTCAGGCATAATGACCCCTTCAGGCAGCCCCTTCGGGCATAATAGCATAATGGCCCCTTCGGGCATAATCATCATCACTGTGCACCAGCTGATCAGGTGGTAATGCGTATATAACGCCTCGCCCTTTTCCCATACCCCATACATAATAGCATAATGGCCCCTTCAGGCAGCCCCTTCGGGCATAATAGCATAATGGCCTCTTCGGGCATAATCATCATCACCGTGCACCAGCTGATCAGGTGGTAATGCTTATATAACGCCTCGCCCTTTTCCCATACCCCATATATATATATATATATATATATATATATAATATACATAATATACGCGTATATAACGCCTTCTTGTCACGGGTCAATATGCAT
Source organism: Lycium barbarum (assembly GCF_019175385.1). NCBI lineage: Eukaryota > Viridiplantae > Streptophyta > Magnoliopsida > Solanales > Solanaceae > Lycium > Lycium barbarum. The sequence continues at coordinate 83,844,090 of NC_083347.1, forward strand.
GTATGCAAATGAATGTAATGCATAAACATAAACTAACATTATCATGATACAATATTTAGGACCCATGAACAGAAGGAATAATCATAATAGAGGGGTACAGGATCATTAGTAACTGAAATACTCCTAATACTTGTAAGAGTAGAGTAATACGGAGACTCGATTACTCGTTGATCGCTCGTATCATAGGATCATGCCAAAAAGAAAGAAAGGGAAAGCCTTAACATACCTTTTTGGTCGTCTTAACTTTAACTACTCAACGCTTGGCCTCCCAGGCTCGTAAATCTATATTCAAGAAAATTTATACTATTGTTAGACTCATCTTCATAGGCCTGTCTTAAGCCCTTAAACTAACTCTTTCTAGAATCTGCCGAAATTTCGGCAGCATCTCCTCTGTTTATATGCCTAGCCCAAAATCGTAATTCCGCAACCAGCAACAACAATATTAATACCAACATTAACAACATCACTTTCAACACCAAAATGTGCCATAAAACAACCCACACGCCTAACATTTCAATCTTCACTTTCAATCTCAAATTTCATATGTTTCTTTAACCAATTCACTTGATAAACATATAAATACAAATAACAACAGAGACCATATCACAATCATGTTGTATTCCATATTTTTCAGCCATCACAAATCATATTTATCATCTCAAAACATCCCAACGAAACAGTAGCCATATCTTTGGCTATTTCGATGCTATCTTGTAGTATTTTGCTATAAACAATCTCACCAACATGGAATTAAGCTTAAGCACAACCAAGGGGATGTTAAAATTACCTTAAACAGTAAATACCATTTGAAATCCACCGCTGATTCAACTTTCAATCACCTTTAAACGAAACACAGCCCTATAGAGGTGTTCTTCCATACCAAGATTAACTTTTGAGGTTGAATTTGGATATAATCACTTGAATTTCATCTTAGACCTCCATGAATTTGGTAGAAAGAGTTTTGGGGAAGTGTAGAGAGAATTTAGGGAGAGAAGGTGGTAGAAAATGAGATAAAAAAAAAAATCAGATTTTCGTTTTTAAATTTTGGATTTTTACTGTTCACACCGAGTACTGTAGCAGTACTGTAGGACGTTAGTTACTCTAGCAGTTACCGTAACACGCGTTTTTGCTCTGTCAGCCTAACTTGTAACGTCCATAAGTCTCTATTTCGATGTCGTATCGACGAGAGGTTTGTTGCGTTGAAAACTAGACTCGACTAACTTCATTTTAGGCTTTTGGAAGCACCTTAAAACTCTCAATATACTAGGAGATATACCCCTCTAAAGTTGACCCAAAATTCTGTCAACTTTTTTTCAAATTTTTGACAAACTTATTTTCTTCGATTTGCTTGATCTCGGAACCTTTAGACGCTTGCTTAACACTTGGTAAGAGTATTCATTAACCTTATAAGGGTTCAATGACCTCTTCGAGCTTACGTTGGTTTACTCACAATGCACATGACACGGAAATTTTTTCGAGGTGTAACATCCTCCCCCCTTAGGAACATTCGTCCTCGAATGTCGACTTAACTCAAGTACTTATCAAAAAACTTATAGGGGATGTTAATGTGAACTTTCAACGAACTCACCTTCTTCAATTCCTTTCGGTTATCCTCTTTCTCTTATATCTTGCATATTAGAACACTTAGTCATAACTCAACTCCTTCTCCTTTTATAAGCTATTCCTGAAAGATGTATCCTTCACTTCGTCTTACCTCTTAACCTTTACACAAGACTTATAACTCACCTATGTCCCTCGTCAATTTATTAGAGATCTTACAACCCTTAGAGTGTTTCATGCCTCTCGGTAACTGTCACGACTCAACCGGAGGGCCGCGACGGGCACCCGGTGCTAGCCCACCCGGGCACCTCTTAACATACCTTTACATTTATATCGAGGTGAGCCACATAACTAAATCATACTTTCTATCCATCAATCATACTATAACCATTGGGCAACAATACATATATATATATCACCATTAATAGCAATGCCCATAGCAATGTACATAAGCCGACGAGGCTAACAAAATGACATCTAAAATATAGGCCGACAAGGCCAAACACATCTAACCATATACACATGTCTACGAGCCTCTAAGGAGAGTATGTCATATCATATAGGCGGGACAGGACCCCGCTATGCCCATAAATATGTACACAAAAGAATAAATACCAAAAGCTTTAGCTCCGAAGGAAATGGAGCTCCGCTATGTAGTCCCTGAGTAATAAGGCTATGGATCAAGTCTGTCTCCTTGGCCACCTGCGGGCATGACGCAGCGTCCACAAATAAAAGGACGTCAGTATGAAGAATGTACTGAGTATGTAAAGCATGATCAACATCATTATAGAAGCATAATAAGCAACATAAGAAATAACATAAAATGGGAGATGGTAGTATCATCGTCATAAGTACTTGCTTGCTTTTCATAGGGACTTTCCATTTCTAATGCGAGATTGTGTACATACTTCCGTATCCGTATCCGTATATAACGCCTCGCCCTTTTCCCATACCCTTCAGGCATAATGACCCCTTCAGGCAGCCCCTTCGGGCATAATAGCATAATGGCCCCTTCGGGCATAATCATCATCACTGTGCACCAGCTGATCAGGTGGTAATGCGTATATAACGCCTCGCCCTTTTCCCATACCCCATACATAATAGCATAATGGCCCCTTCAGGCAGCCCCTTCGGGCATAATAGCATAATGGCCTCTTCGGGCATAATCATCATCACCGTGCACCAGCTGATCAGGTGGTAATGCTTATATAACGCCTCGCCCTTTTCCCATACCCCATATATATATATATATATATATATATATATATAATATACATAATATACGCGTATATAACGCCTTCTTGTCACGGGTCAATATGCATGTATGCAAATGAATGTAATGCATAAACATAAACTAACATTATCATGATACAATATTTAGGACCCATGAACAGAAGGAATAATCATAATAGAGGGGTACAGGATCATTAGTAACTGAAATACTCCTAATACTTGTAAGAGTAGAGTAATACGGAGACTCGATTACTCGTTGATCGCTCGTATCATAGGATCATGCCAAAAAGAAAGAAAGGGAAAGCCTTAACATACCGTTTTGGTCGTCTTAACTTTAACTACTCAACGCTTGGCCTCCCAGGCTCGTAAATCTATATTCAAGAAAATTTATACTATTGTTAGACTCATCTTCATAGGCCTGTCTTAAGCCCTTAAACTAACTCTTTCTAGAATCTGCCGAAATTTCGGCAGCATCTCCTCTGTTTAAATGCCTAGCCCAAAATCGTAATTCCGCAACCAGCAACAACAATATTAATACCAACATTAACAACATCACTTTCAACACCAAAATGTGCCATAAAACAACCCACACGCCTAACATTTCAATCTTCACTTTCAATCTCAAATTTCATATGTTTCTTTAACCAATTCACTTGATAAACATATAAATACAAATAACAACAGAGACCATATCACAATCATGTTGTATTCCATATTTTTCAGCCATCACAAATCATATTTATCACCTCAAAACATCCCAACGAAACAGTAGCCATATCTTTGGCTATTTCGATGCTATCTTGTAGTATTTTGCTATAAACAATCTCACCAACATGGAATTAAGCTTAAGCACAACCAAGGGGATGTTAAAATTACCTTAAACAGTAAATACCATTTGAAATCCACCGCTGATTCAACTTTCAATCACCTTTAAACGAAACACAGCGCTATAGAGGTGTTCTTCCATACCAAGATTAACTTTTGAGGTTGAATTTGGATATAATCACTTGAATTTCATCTTAGACCTCCATGAATTTGGTAGAAAGAGTTTCGGGGAAGTGTAGAGAGAATTTAGGGATAGAAGGTTGTAGAAAATGAGATAAAAAAAATAAAAAAATTAGATTTTCGTTTTTACATTTTCTGATTTTTACTGTTCACGCCGAGTTACTATATCAGTACTGTAGCATGCCGGTTTGTTGCGTTGAAAACTAGACTCGACGAACTTCATTTTAGGCTTTTGAAACACCTTAAAATTCCTAGTATAGGAGATATACCCCTCCAAAGTTAACCCAAAATTCGGTCAACTTTTTTTCAAATTTTAGACAAACTTATTTTCTTCGATTTGCTTGATCCCAGAACCTTTAGACGCTTGCTTAACACTTGGTAAGATTATTCATTAAGCTTATAAGTGTTCAATACACATGACGCAGAAATATTTTCGAGGTGTAACATCCCAGGTCTTCCACCAAAATGGGAGATTGATTTTGCTATTGATATGTTGTCGGATTCAAAGCCTATATCCATTCCTGCTTATAGAATGGCTCCTGCAGACCTGAAAGAGCTGAAAGCATAATTGAAGGATTTGATCGAGAAGGGATTTGTTAGACCTAGTTCATCGCCATGGGGAGCACTTGTATTGTTCGTGAGAAAGAAAGATGTTTCCTTACGAATGTGCATCGACTATAGGCAGTTGAACAAAGTGACAATAAAGAATATATATCCTCTTCCCAGGATCGATAATTTATTCGACCAGTAGCTCTTTAGGATCTACTCCAACCTTTAGAAATTGCAACATCGGTAAAGATAGATGTACTTGATGCCCCGCCCAAGAGAGAGACCCAAGTCCTAGTAGCCCTGCCAAATGGTGAACTATAACTCGCTTTTGTTCATTCAATTAGCAAAAAAAATACATTCCAGGTGTCATCTAAGTGAAAAGTTCTGTTAGGTTCTTAGTAGCAGTCGGCGACCCTTTCCTCTTTTACTTCACATAGCTTTTCACTCCTTTCCCTCATAGCGGAATAGTAGGTTTTATTACCTGCAAACCAAAATACCCGCATTAGCTCTCCCTGAAAGGAGAAGGAAGGCTGGAATGCCAACAGGCGTATATTATGGAATTCACCCGATGCAGAGTGTTAAATGGTTTTAAAGATAGATTTGAGATTAGGATACCACCAAGTGAGAGTCAGGGAAGAGGACATCCCGAAGATATCTTTCAGAACTAAATATGGTCATTACGAATTTCGAGTAATGTCGTTTGGGTTGACTAAGCCCCGACAGTGTTCAGGCCTTTCTTAGACCTATTTATAATTGTGTTTATTGATGACATTCTGGTGTACTCTCGATCACAAGCAGAGCATGCAGATCATTTATGTACAGTCCTTGGAATTCTTCGGACCCTAGAACTATATGCTAAATTTCAAAATGCGAGTTCTGGTTAAATTCTGCAACTTTTCTGGGCCATATTATCTGAGCTGATGGCATTCGGGTAGATACTCAGAAGATTGAGGCTGTGAAGACTTGGCCAAGGCCTATAACACCTACAGAGATCCGTAGTTTTCTGGGTTTGGCAGGCTATTACCGAAGATTTGTAGAGGGGTTTTCTTCCATTTCTGCACCGTTGATGAAACTAACTAAAAAATTAGCGAAGTTTCAGTGGACCAACCCTTGTGAGAGTAGTTTTCAAGAGCTGAAAGATAGATTAACTTCGGATCCGGTCCTAACACTTCTAGAAGGATTAGAAGGTTATGTTGTTTATTATGATACCTCTGGTGTAGGGTTGGGCTGTGTGTTAATGCGGCACGGTAAGCTTATTGCCTATGCTTCAAGACAGTTGCGAAAACATGAGAAAAATTACCCGACCCATGATCTCGAATTAGCTGCTGTTATTCATGCGCTGAAGATGTGGAAACATTACTTATATGGTGTTCATGTCTATATATATATACGGATCACAAGAGTCTCCAGTATATCTTCACACAGAAAGAGTTGAATCTACGGCAGAGGCGATGGTTAGAGCGGTTGAAAGACTATGATGTGAGCATTCTATATCATCCTGGAAAAGCAAACGTGGTAGCGGATGCTCTTAGTCGCAAATTAATGGGCAGCCTATGTGATGTTCAGCCCGAGAAAAAGGAGTTAGCCCTTGAGCTTCAATAGTTAGCTAGCCTAGGCGTCTGCTTAATAGACGCGGCAACGCAGGAGATGCTGTCCATAACCCAGCTATTTCATCTTTAGTGGTGGAGGTGAAGAAGTGCCAATATGAAGACCCCAAGTTGAATTATTATAAAGATACATTTCCTCATTTGGGATTTCTACAGATGGAGTTCTTAGATATCGAGGCAGACTATGTGTTCCTAATGTTGCAGGGCTACATCAACAGATTTTGGAAGAAGCCCATTATTCCCGTTATTTTGTTCATCCAGGAGCGACAAAGATGTACCATGATCTCAAGTCCATGTATTGGTGGGACGGACTGAAGAAAGATATTGCAGAGTTTGTAGCTCAGTGTCTGAATTGTCAACAGGTGAAAAGTGAGCATCAAAAGCCCGGTGGGTTGTTGCAAGCCATGGAGATTCCAGCTTGGAAATGGGAAGTGATTAATATGGACTTTATTACAGGCTTGCCTCATTCCCAACATAAATATGACTCAATATGGGTAATTGTTGACAGACTTACGAAGTCAACTGATTTTCTACCAGTCAGAACTACATACTCAGCAGAAGATTACGCCAAGCTATATCTTAAAGAGATAGTGCGACTTCATGGTGTCCCAGCATCCATCATCACAGATAGAGGGGCACAATTTACAACTAATTTCTGGACGTCCTTTCAAGAAGGTTTGGAAACTCAAGTGAGACTTAGCACAACATTTCATTCACAGACTGATGGACAAGCTGAACGCACCATTCAGACCTTGTAAGATATGTTGCGGGTATGTGTATTAGATTTCAGAGGTAATTGGGATGATCATTTGTCCCTTATTGAGTTTGCATATAACAATAGTTACCACTCTAGCATTCAAATGGCTCTATATGAAGCTATATATGGAAGATACTGTAGATCGCCAATCTGATGGTTTGAAGTAGGGAAAACAAAGCTAGTGGGTCCAGATTTGATTCAACAAGCGGTAGAGAAGATCAAGCTTATCCGAGCCCTTCGTTGACAACCATAATCATCAAAAATCTTATGCGGATAATCGGCGATGAGACTTGGAATTCCAAGTTAATGATTGGGTATTTTTGAAAGTGTCGCCGATGAAAGCTGTGATGAGATTTGGCAAGAAGGGAAAGCTTAGTCCCTGATATATTGGACCTTACAAGATTGTGCGCAAAGTGGGCCAAGTAGCTTACGAACTAGAATTACTTTCGGACTTAGATGCAGTTCACCCATTTTTTCATGTGTCAATGCTTTGTAGGTGCGTTGGAGACCCTTCCAGAATTGTTCCTATAGATGATGTCCAAGTTACCGAGAAACTGTCCTACGAAGAAGTACCCATTGCCATTCTAGATAGGCAAGTTCGAAGACTCAGAACCAAGGATGTAGCTTCGGTAAAAGTTTTGTGGAGGAATAATAACAGAGAGGAAATGACTTGGGAAGCAGAAAAAGATATGAAGTTCAGGTATCCGCATTTATTTCCACCCCCGGAAAAGGTTCAGACAGAAGCATCATTGTCCCCAGGTATGTAATGCTTCTTTGATGATTCCTTGGTCGTATGTGGCCAATATTGTTGTTGTGTTAAATCCCTGTGAGGCGTTGTATATTTTGAATTGTGTGACAGGAGGGTGGTGATATAGTTACAAGGGAAACTCTGGCGTAATTTCTTCAGAACCCTTAAGAATTAACATTCGGGGACGAATGTTGGAGGAATGTTACACCTTGGAGGAGATTCATGTTATTCGCATGATGAGTAGACTAACATGAGTCTAGAGTGTACATGAAGTCCCTACATGTAAGAAAGGATACTTAATAATTCTAATTAAGACTCCAAAGACATTTGAGGCAAAAGAAGAAACCTCGTCGGAGAAAGTTAAGGTAGAGTCTTGTTTGGGAGAATTTCACATCATTTAAGTTAAGAATTGCTTAGAATCACTTGGAGGGAGAGATATAGAACCCCTTGGATGGTTAATTAAGTGTTATGTAAGTGCCAAGAAGGTTTCTTAAGGATTGGAGGTCAAACGAATTAAAGAGAGCATGATTACGCAAAACCGACCAAAATGGGGCAGTGTGCACCCGTACACTGTGCGACAAATCCCTAAATTTGGAGATCTCACTTCCCAACATGACCCATGAGTGGTGGGGAGAGTGTGAGACTGCACACTCAGTGTGCAAGGTCGCTTACTCTCCGCCAACTTGGTCGGGGGGTGAAAATGCTACGTTTTTAAATCCCAAACGACCCTAAGTTCATTTCTAACTTCTCCCAATTATTTCTTCACCTTTCTAGAAACTTCCAAGGATTTCTTAAAGGTTCCATACCATTCCACACCCTTCCATAACCATCTAAAGAGAGAATCATCATTTACACCCCAAGGTAATCCAAGAAAAGTGATTGTTCTTGATTCCTTTCAAAGTTGGAATGAACTTGATCTTGAAGGGAGTCGAGCTAGGTGAGGTTCCTTGAACATAAGGTATGTTTTTCATCTTATTTATATGGTTGGATGGATGTAAAGGTTTAGTGATCCCTTAGAAAGGAAAATAATTAAAGTGGAGAAGCCATGGATGTTGTAGTGAGGAAGATGACTATGGTGCAAACTTGAAAAGGGGATTTTGTTGGAATTGATGTTAAATTAAATATAATTACTTGAATATGATATTATGGATGTTTGTAGTGTGATGTGGGAGTTGTTTTATGATATGGTGAAAGTTAGTGAAATAGGGGAAAATGCTGCCCAAATTCCATTAGCCTTTGGTTGCTCTAAATTGAACTTAAGCACGAATTCTCTTGAATGTAGAGTCACGAGCTTGAGAAGAGAACATTTAGTTGTTAAGGAGATATAAAGGTATTTTAAGGCTAGTACCTTTCTTTCAAAGGCATGATTCCTATGTTATGATTCTATCCATATAGCTTCCTTATGCCCAAAACTTAGAATTTTATGATTCTTAAGAGCTTCTTATGATGAACATGATGATGATTTTAATGCTAGAAATTCCACAGCTTATGATTGTGATGCCATTATGAGATTATTGAGCTATTTCATGAATTACTTGATTTTGTCTATTATTGTTGATCTCACCTTATGAATTATTCCTTCGGGGTGAGATGTAGCGATGATGATTATTCCATAATATAAATCGGAGGTCACCGACCTTATGTCACTCCGATAGAGTTGTAGCTTTGATTGGGCTCTCAATCATGCTATATGTATATGTATGATTACACCGCGCCTAGTTGGCCGGGCATGACACCACTTCAGTGGGCGGCTTATGGATAATGATAACACAATGCCTATTTGGCCGGGCATGACACCACCAGTGGGCGGTGTGTGATGGTTACTCCGGACGCGGGCTAATGATGATTATGTATATATGTTTATGATATTTTATAAGTAAATACTAGCATGCATGGTTCTCGCCTTATGAGGCAGTTTGATATACAGGTAGATAGGGAGACGAATCTGATCCCTAGGAACCCTATCAGCGAAGACTCAGGAGCACTCCACTACTTTGGAGTTGTAGTCTACTGGTATATTTCTTTTGTGTATATATTTGGGCATGACGGGGGCCTGTCCCGTCTTTATGCTTTCCCAGTACTCCAGATAGAGGCTCATAGACATATATGGATAGTTAGAACTTATGATCTCACTAATGCACATTTTGTATATCATTTTTGTAGTCTTGAGGGCTTGTATGTAAATAAGTAAATGAGATGAGATTAATGGTTATCGTATCATGAGTTTCATTTGAGAATTTACCTTCATGAACGTGTTGTAGTTGAAAGTTAGGTATGTGGTCCACCGAATTAAAGGAGAAGGATTACACTAAATGGTGCTCGGTAGGCTAGCTCTGGGTACTCTTCATGGCCCTCTAGTTGGGTCGTGACGTTTACACACAAGGCAGATTGAAACAAAAACCCAGAGGTGTACATAAACAAGTCACTTTTTCCAAAAAAGAATAAAGCCTTAAGTTCATTTTTTGAAGACAGTTCTTATTTAATGATCACTTAACCATTTCAGAGATGTTCATATCACTTCAAGATACCATTTAGACTAGAACTTAACTACTAATTAATGAACACAAGAAACATGCTTACTTTAAGACTCTAAGCAGTTTTTAAATGATAAACATATGGAAAACATCTATATAGCAAACCAGGTGATCCACACTTTATTAAAGACCATCCAACAACTAGAAGGTGAACTAGATAACCATAACAGGACTAAGGGTACTCAGGAACTACAGAAATAGCAACCAAATGGTCTCAAAAATGAAAAAAAAAACCTTCCAGCCTCTTAAGACTAACAAATGAGGCAGTAAACAAGATCCAAAGCAAACACCTAACTCATTTTAACCTAGTAAACCTTAATACTAAATAGTTAATTACTAAAAATATTTTCTTTTTCTTTATGAACTTCATTATATCCCCATTATATCATGACAACCTTGATGTTTTAATGAAACAATAACTAAACAAGGCTTGTATCAAAATAGACTTGAAAACCACATATAAATAGATACAGATACTGAATTATTTAAATAGAATCTTAAAGGAACTTTGAAATCAAGCATAGGCAGGCAATACACCAAACAAGTTGAAACAGGAAATAAAGAAAGGCTAGAATAGGATAATACCTTTTTATAGGGCAACCAAAAGATCAAAATAAGAGAGATTGGATCACAACTTCAGCACCAACACCCAAGATTCTTTAAAGCAGCCCTTGTTTTTAATTGTCTTAAATATGGGAGTATATTTTGAATAGTATAAATAAAAAAGTATATATTAGTATTGTTCTTCTTTTGGATTATAGTGATATATCAACAGGTTTTTTTGGTTTTGTATATAGATAGTATATCTAGGAGTATATAAGGGATGAAAAATATATATGATTCTCTACCATTTAGGATTTTCTGTTTTTTCCAAAAAAAAAATAAAGGGAACCCCTCTCTAACGGCTATCTCTTTCTATTTATAAGAGTAGCCAAATAGGTTTTTAGGGAAAATCATGGGAAAAAGCCCATCTCAACAGATGCCCCCCCCCCCCCCCCCCCAATTTCAACCTAATTCAAAAAACAAATTTAAATTTTCAATAACAACTCAGCAAATTCCTCAACAAGTTGTGCTGACTGTACTACTACCAATCATAAAACACCACATATCACAAAATATAACAAATTTATATCATAAAAATCAAATAAATCAGCAAAATACTAGGATAGTACACTTAGTCACCAATAGGACAAAAAAAAAACAAGTACATCCAACATATACATTGTACAAATAGCATAGAAATCCTAAAATAGTACCCGAATTATACAAAGTCTTTTGGGAAATTACCCTAAGTCCTCTGTTTATAGTACGTGGTGCACAAGTGGGCTAGGAACTCATGGTTCCGCCCATGGCAACCACATACTCAGATAATCTGAGCAACACCCCCATTAATCGAGTTAATTCGAGCCCAATTAATCGCGAAATCACAAAATTAAACCTGGGAATGATGATAAGACAAGACAAAGGGTAAAAACCCTAAAAAATCTGGCGAGAATCAGCCATGAAACGCCGCAGATTTTGATCGCTAAAGAAACCCTAGGAATCGCCATTATCGCTTGAGAAGGAAGAAGGAGAGTCGGGGTGGGGAAAATGAGAGTAGGGGTGGGAGGGGGGTGGAATTTTTATTGCAATAAACTCCCCCCCCCCCCCCCCTCCTTTAGTTTTTAAAAGGTCTAATTCAATCCCCCCTCCATTTTAAATAAAAAAATAAAAACTAAATATTAAAATCTGCATATAACTTAAATGAAAATAGTTATTTAGGCTGATTAAAATTTAAAACTCGTAGATTTAAAATTTTATCTTTGAAACAAGCCTAATATTGATATAGTTTCGGAGAATATTTAAGAATGTGATAAAATGTGGTAAAAAATAAGCCGTAATTCATACATAGTCTTAATTAACAATTTTCCCAAGCTAGACAGAACGGGATACATATTTTCTTTTCTGAATTATATTTATGAAAGTAAATAACTCGTAATTTCTTGTAATTGTTAATTTTTTAGGAAAATAATAATTAAACGTCAATTTTTGCAATTTCTCGGGATTTTAAATTTTTTTAAGGGCATCCTTACTCCGTCTTTGAAAATTAAAATACGCGTTTTATGAGGTAAAAATTAGGTGTCAACTGTCACGACCCGACTAGGGGCCGTGACGAGTACCCGATACTTGTACCGAGCACTCCTTATCTATCATATTACCTTTACCTCTTAGCAAACCGTGTAAACAGAGCCATATATTTTTTTTTGAACATTAACAATAGCAGCGTCATTCTGAACATAGGCTAATAAACTTCGTAGCACTTTATACAGCAACATTAACATGCCAAAACACCATATATCTAACTATACTTGACCGACTGTACATATCTGCCTACGAGCCTCTAGACATAGTACACTATACATAGAAAGGGCCGAGTACTATCGTGCCCGCGATTATATATATACACAAAATAGTACCACTGAAATAAGGCTCCGGAACGACTGGAGCGCTGTAGAGTACTGCTGGCAGAGCTCCTAAGGATCAAGTCCACCTGTCCGCTGACCTGCGCGGCATGAAACGCAGCGTCCACAAGAAAGGACGTCAGTACGAATAGTGTACCGAGTATGTAAGGCATAGAAAATAATACAAGCAGTAACATAGAGTACGATTAATAATATCATGGAGTCACAGGGCATATAAAGAGGCGAGAAAGTAACCTGTGCATAGGAAGGCCCCTTTTCAGGATGGCTGTCATGTAGGCTTGTCCTTTCGTCTTTGAAACGTTTCTTTCTATACGCATAGAAATTTAAATTCATATATTACTTATTCTCGCGTACAGAAAACAGTGCATTTCAGTAACGGTATCCTTTGCTCACATTTACAGACGCCGAATACAATCGGCTCCACCCACCCCTCCCCCAACGGTGTCCCATCACATTACATTATATATGTATCATACATTATATATATATATACAGTCGCCGCGTACGGCTCTCCCATATCCCGCGTCCGGGCATCCCGCGTCCAGGATGGAATCCAACTGAATCAGGTGGTGATATAACAGTGGCCCTTCCCTTTTCCCCGTATACACATACATATACATTTCTTATATACAATTACTTTGTCTTATATATATATACACATATCCATACACGTATACCCGTTTTATATATATATATATATATATATATATATATATATATATATATATATATATATATATCGTATAAGCACACAAGAGAGCTAAGGAAAATCATGTATCCATCGGAGTGACACAAGGTCGGTGATCTCCGATTACATTACGGAATGCTAGTGATAGCTTTGTCTCACCTTGAAGGAACAAGTATTTTTAAGGCGAGACTATCAACGGAGAATAGTGTTACAGTAACCGTAGAATGAAATCATGGGCATTATAGATGACAGTCATAGGCTTTGGAGTCTTAGAAAATAAAGTTATAACTAGAAGATATAAATACGATTTAGAAAATTAGTTTATCAATTTCATATTCACATTGGATCCTTAGCTTAGAAATCTCAGTCATAGGATCGTTCCGGTCGTACTTATCAAGCGCATTCTCTTGTCTAACATTGTCGTTATCATTATCCCATAGAAACACTCTTGTTAGAGTAGTCATAGTACTTTATCATTCGGTGACAAGATCGGGATCAAAGGTCCCCTTTGGACTCACTTCGAGTAAATTAACCAGGATTATAGGAAAATCCGGGGGTAACGGGCCCACCTCGGGCCGGATGAGGTAGCGTGTACAATTTACGCATGTCACGTGTCACAGCGTTGCTTGTGAGGGTCTTAGGGTAATCGGGGGTCCCATTTATACACGTTATAGGGGTCTAGGAGGTCTTTTCATCATTTGGCACCTTTCTAGTTCAATTCTAGTGAGCAAAAAGTAGAAAACTTTAGGTGCGGGTTCCGGGGAATAGGGTTGTCCCTGAGGCTCGTACCCGACTTAGTACAACTAAGACATGCCATAGAAAGAAGGGTGAAGCCTCACATACCTCTTTCCGCTCCTTTTGCTATCCCAAATTCACGTCACAATCTCGTCGAAATCTGTGAATTGGTCATTTTTACCAAAACTTTCATTAGTATACTTTGAGTTAAAATCTTAAGGAAACACTTTGCTACCGAAATTTCGGCAGCATTTCCTCTGTAAGTGTACCAATCCCGAGAATAAGGCTCGGCCCCAAATCAACAACAACCATCCGGGAATGTAACCCGGCCAAACCAACAATGATATTAACAACACCAATAAGAGGTTCAAAGCTCATTCTAACATTAATAACTCTTTATTATACCCTTCGACGCTATTTCGTTTTCATTCAATCAACCGCATACGATCGACCCAACACCCACGCTCATACGTTCAAGTACCAACATAAACCATTTGAACAAGATTCAAGAATGCCTCGGACAAACCACAAAATAGTCAAACAATTCAAACAACGCACCATAGAATCCAAAATCTTCTAACTTCCATAGGAACCATCACAACACATTCCTTTCTTCAAAATTCATAATCTATACCCACAAACCACTCTCTTACCACATTATTATCATGATTTACAAGAATTATATTAGGTTCGCATTTGTTTCCACAACAAACCATAAACTACTATAATCCCAACTTTGAATCATTAAACTTCTTTTTGCGTTCTAAAATCCACAACGACACAACTAATATACTAAATAAAATTAATTCATCCTTCCTTCAATAAACAACATCACACACGGCCTCAACACTACATACACATTTTCATGCATTCCATCCATTCCTCCACTCTACAACATATACAAATCACCCATAACACAAACAACAATCAAAATACTAAATAAAACAATTGAATCATTGCCTTGCAACTATCCATACACACGGACACACCTCAACACACACATATTTCACAAATTTCACTCATTTCTACATACTACAACACTTCAACAATATTCATAACACATAAAAGAGGGTTAGTTCTTTACCTTCATTCTTCATCTTCTCCACTTGGTTAAAGCTCATGAATCATCCATATGAGTGCTTTGCTTGCTCCAATAATTCCACCATGTTAAAGAGCATCCTCTACTTAGTATAAAAACTAAAGGAAAATAATTCTCCAACATCAAAATGGAGGGGATGGTTTCGGCCAGCCCCCTAAACCGAACCCCTCTCTCCCTCTTTCTTTTATTTTTGCTCTTCATTTCTTGTCTTAAATTAGAAGGAACATGTCTATATATATGCCTATAATTGCAAGCATGTGAGGGGCACATGCCCCTCTCTAGAAAATTCTTTAGTTTTCATGAAATTTCTTCTAGGATTAAGGATGACTTAAAGTCTTGCCATGCACACTTTGGCCCATACATTTTCCATCACATGGCCAATGTGATCCTTTTGAACCTTCATAATTTTTTTTTTTGTGAAATTCCCATTTCGTCCCTTGACTTTTCTCAATATGACCATTTTACCCCTAACCTTCCATATTGTTTCCATTGATCATTTTGCAATTTCTCTTCTTGCCCTTAGCCTCTCACAATATTTTCATGCTAATAATGGTCATAAATAGTATTCTTAACGACTTGTGCATTAATGTAATATTTGAAAAGGTTTTCCTCCTTAACTTTCCGCGACGACTTTGAAATATTCAAACGTTCAAAATACGGGCCATAACATCAACACTAAACACCACGAATAAGTGTTGGGGCTTAACCACAGTCACAATATCCAATGTGAAGTATCAAGAGTGAGCGGAGTCAACACCTGAGTCTCTAGAGAGCCAACTACATACCGACAAAGAACCTGAGCTTATCAAGGTTTATCATTCAATTCTTGTATTATGATGGTTAGATTCTAGTGGTTCCATCTATTTACCTTTATTAGTATTGTGTAGTTGGTGTACATTGAGTTGTAAGAGACTTCCCTAACTTAATAGAGTCATTGAAGTGAGAGCTAGTAGTTTGGAACTGTTAGGCATTAAGAGGGTAGAGGCGGGACTGTTTGGAACATTTCCTTAGGTATTACAAGGGTGGTTGTAAACCTTAAATTTGTTGCTTGTTTTAGTGAAGAATTTGGGAAAATTCTTACGTGGAAGGTCATGGTTTTTCCTTCCTTGAGCAAGGAGCTTTTCCATGCTAAAATACTTGTATTTATTTACTTTACGCAATTTACCATCTTGCATAGTTTCTCGAAGAACCTATTTCTTTAAGTGCTTATGTCACGCCCCAAAAATAGGTGAGGCAGACTGGCACGTGGTGCCTTAACCAGACCGAGCGAACCATCCATGTATTTGAACTATGCAAATGTCGGATGCATTTTAATGAAATGATTCTACATTCTGTTTGAATGAATGAAAGATGCCACTGACACACACAAGAGGGGATGAACATCTCACGTATTCAGGCCCATGCTCAAAATCTAGAGGAGCAACAACAGCTGCAAAGGGGTGAGCGCGATATTGATAGAGGGCAGAGCAAGAGGGCCAAATCTGCCGGTACTAGTAGTGAGTATAGAGGGGGTCAGCGGCAACAGTATTCAAGATATTTAGGCCAGTCTGCGACTAGTGCACCTCATCGGTTTGCGGGTATGACATTTGACCGCCCCATTTACTCAGGATAGGGTCAGAGCTTGAGAGTTTCGGGTTCCCAGTTTGGGGGTGATCCCAGTCAGAGGAGACCACCAATACCACGATGTAGCGAGTGCGGTAGACTTCATTCGGGTTCGTGTCGCCGAGGCTCCGACGCTTGTTATGCCTGCAGTCAGGTTGGGCACATGGTGCGTGATTGTCCATCGATGGGTGGTAGAGTCGAGGCCCAGCTTACAGGATCAACAGCCGGCTCTTCTTCGTCAGTGCGCCCCGTAGGGCAGACTCCCCAGGCATCATCCGGCCATGGTAGGGGCAGAGGGGTAGCAACCAGTTCAGGTGGCCCCTAGCCCCGTATTTACGCTTTAGCCGGACGTCAGGATCTTGAGTCCTCCCCTGATATGGTTACAGGTATACTATCCATATTCTCTCATGATGTTTATGCATTGATTGATCCGGGTTCCATGTTGTCTTATATCACTCTTTATATAGCTGGACGTATTGGGGTGAAACTCGAGCCAATTAAACCTTTTGAGGTATCTACTCCGGTTGGTGATCCAGTAATAACTAGACAAGTATATAGAAATTGTGTGATTGTAGTATGTGGTCATCAGACTAAAGCTGATTTGATTGAACTAGAAATGTTAGATTTTGATGTGATTATGGGCATGGATTGGTTAGCCTCTTGTTATGCTAATGTGGATTGTAGAACGAAAATAGTTTGGTTTCCAATTTCCGGGCGAACCAATGCTTGAATGGAAGGGTAACACAACATCCCCAAGAGGTAGGTTTATTGTTATATCTCGTATTTTGTACGTTCGGATATTTCAAGGTAGTCGTGGTAAGTTAAGGGAATGACCATCTTCCAATTCTTTTTTAATATACAAGTTGGTTATGAATATTATTTATGAACATTATTAGTATGGAAATATTGAGAGAGGCTAAGGGCAAAAATGGAAATTCACAAAATGGCCCATGGTAATATTGCGGAAGGCTAGGGGCAAAATGGGAATTTCACAAAATATTCGAAAAGGTTCTTGGAGGGGCCATGTTGGCCGTGTGGCACATGCCATATTTTATAAATGGGGGCTAATTATAAATATATATGGACTAAGCTTACCTAGCAAGACAAGTTGGCATATTTGATTATTTTTAAGAAACTTCAAGAAAAATAGAGAAGGGACATGTGTCCACTCTTCTATTTGTTGGGAGTAATTATAAATATGGACAAGGCCTACATAGCAAGACATGTAACTTGGAAAGAAAAAAAAAGAAGAAGAAGAGAGAAATATAGTAGGTTCGGCCATGGCTCAAAAAATTGAGGCCATGGAAATTGATCAAGAAAAATCATTTCTTCTAGCTTTTCTACTAAATGGAAGACCCTTATTAACATGGAGTAGTTGTTGGAACAAGCAAAGCATTCATTTGGGCAATTCATAAGCTTAGCCGAATGAAGGAGTTAAGTGAAGAAGGTATGTGTTCAATCTCCCTTCCCATGTTTTATGGATAATTTGTGAGTGTTGTAGCATGTAGAAATGGATGAAAATCATGAATTTGGTATGTTGGGGTGTTGGCCGAATATAGGTGCATTGTGTAGAACAAATGAATTGATTATATTTAGTAGTTTGATTGGTGTGTTGTGGATTCCATGATGTAAAATGAAGGTTTGGTGGCTTGAAATGAATTTGAAATTGTTCGTGCATTATTGAAGAAGTTAGTGTGACATTAGTATGGTTTCTTATATTTGTAGGAATGATATTGCTAATGTGTAGGATGAAAATATAATTCATGAACTTGGAAGTGAGACATTTGTTTGGAAGATTGTAAGTTGGGTTGTGGTGGTTGAATTTGAAAGAAGGAAATAAGTTGTTATTGTTCTTGTTGAATTTGGAAGGTGTTGGGTGAAGTAGTGTGTTGATTGAGTCATTTTGAATGTTATGTGAATTGAATTGAATAAAAATGAAATGTCGTTGAATTGTATGACAAAGGTTGTTAACGTTAGAATGCGTCTTGAATTGATTATTAATGTTGTTGGTATGATTGATGATATTGTTTTTGATAGTTTGGCCGAGTTGAATTCTCGGATTGTTGATTGATGATTTGGGCCGAGTTAGATTCTCGGGGATGGTGTATTTACAGGAGAGATGCTGCCGAAATTTCGGCAGATCATAAGTGAATTTATTTGAAGGAATAAGACAAGTATATGGTGATGAGTCTAATGATTGCGTCAATCTTCTTGAATGTAGACTAGCGATAGCGAGCTTGGACAATTAAGCGTAGCCAATAGGACGTGGAACAGGTATGTTAAGGCTCGTCCCTTTCTTTCAAAGGCATGATCCCGATGTTATGATTTCATAATTGTTTCCATATCTTACTTGCTTTTCAAAAGTTAGATGTTTATGATTCCAAGGCATGACTCTCTTCCTAATAACTCGTAAATGTTATTCCAAAGTGTCCGTATTCTACCAAAACAGAGGTTTACAATTTTGTAAGCTCTTATGACAATAACGATGGATATGTTTCACAATGACATTGATGATGTCAAGGATGAGAATATTTCTATGATGACTATGATAAGAATGATTTCATGTCTAAAGGTACTTGGTATGATTATTGCTTTGATTTTCCAAAAATAGCTTCTGAAACGTTCGTAGAAGGTTCGGTACTTCAAACACTCATAACTTTCTTATACTAAATCGGATCGACCCGAAACTTGTTTCTGAGTCTTCAGGTGTCGGTTTATGTACGCTGTTATTTGTTACTAGTCTCATCTTATAATAATTGTTCCTTCAAGGTGAGACAAAGCGACCATGGTTATTCCATAATGTAATCGGAGGTTACCGACCTTACGTCACTCCAATGGATACATGACTTTCTTTGGGCTCTCCTGCATGCTGTGATATGATATATGTATATGTATATGTATATGGGGTAAGGGGAAAGGTGAGAGTGTTATATACGCGTAGCCACCTGATCAGTTGGTATGATATGATATCGTCCCGGACGCGGGACATATGTGGGGGAGCCGACGTTGTTCGGCGCTATGACATGTTCTTTTTTCTATATATATGGATCGGGCTACACGTTCCGCAGCAATATATTATAGTATATGTATATATGGATCGGGCTGCACGTTCCGCAGCAATATATTATAGTATATGTATATATGGATCGGGCTGCACGTTCCGCAGCACTAAGCATGCATGGCATCCGCCCTAAGAGGCACTCGGATGTACAGGTTACTCTTTTACCTCATGATATGCTCTATATTTCCATTATGTTATTATTCATGTTTGTATCCCTTGCTATGTTACTATTCATGCCTTACATACTCAGTACATTACTCGTACTGACCCCTCTTTCTTCGGGGGCTGCGTTTCATGTCGCGCAGGTACACCCAGATGAGTAGAAGCTATTATAGAAGATGTTCCAACGGAGTTGGCAAGCTCCATTTGCTCTGGAGTGTTGCCGAGTCAGAGTACTATGCTATGATGTCTTGTTCAAAGTTAGAGACTTTGCAGACAAAGACTTTGAAAGCGGCTTCATCAGCCGACGTGTCTTATTGTATTATATTACCGATCCACTATGACTACAGATTATACTTGATCGGAGTACGATGAAAGAAAGATTCTGAAAGCTTAGCTATGTTTTTCATTTCTTATTGATGTAAGAGTCTAAAGAGATTAAGTATGTAATAAGAGTCAGCGGGTTCGCTCGGCTCCGAATATAGGGTCGGGTGCCCATCACACCCTAGTAAGGTCGGGGTGTGACATTTATTTCCTACCTTAAGGCAAGGAAGATGATCGCTAAAGGCTATATTTATCATCTAGTCCGAGTTCATGACATTGAAGCATAGCCGCTGACTTTTCAATCCGTCTTGGTAGTACATGAGTTTCCGAATATATTTCTAGATGAACTTTCAGGCCTTCCACCAGAATGAGAAATTGATTTTACTATTGATGTGTTGCCGGATACCGAACCTATATCTATACCTCCTTATAGAATTGCTCCTGCAGAATTGAAAGAGCTAAAGGCACAACTGAAAGATTTGCTCGAGAAAGGATTTATTAGACCCAGTTCATCGCCATTGGGAGCGCCTGTCTTATTCGTAAGAAAGAAAGATGGATCCCTACATATGTGTATTGACTATAGGCAGTTGAACAAGGTGACAATGAAGAATAAATATCCACTTTCGAGAATCGATGATTTGTTTCATTAGTTGCAAGATGCCAAATGATTTTCAAAGATTGATCTGAGATCGGGATATCACCAAGTGAGAGTCAAGAAAGAAGACATTCCGGAAATGGATTTCAGAACTAGATACGGTCATTACGAACGAGTGATGTCATTTGGGTTGACTAACGCTCCAACAGTGTTTATGAATTTGATGAATAATGTATTCAGACCTTTCTTAGATCTATTTGTGATAGTGTTTATCGATGATATTCTAGTATATTCTCGGTTAGAAACAGAGCATGCAGACCACTTGCGTATTGTCCTTGGAATTCTTTGGATCATGAATTGTATGCTAAGTTTTCGAAATGTGAATTTTGGTTGAATTCTGTGACTTTTCTGGGCCATTTTATCTCGACTGATGGTATTCATGTAGATACTCAAAAGATTGAGGCTGTGAAGACTTGGCCGAGTCCTACAACGCCTATGGAGGTTCGGAGCTTTCTGGGATTGGCAGGTTACTATAGGAGATTTGTGGAAGGATTTTCTTCTATTGCTGCACCATTGATGAAGCTAACTCAGAAATTAGGAAAATTTCAATGGACCGATGCTTGTGAGCGCAGCTTCCAGACATTGAAAGATAGATTGACTTCAGCCCCAGTCCTGATGCTTCCAGAAAGGTCAAAAGGCTATGTTGTTTACTATGATGCCTCCGGTGTTGGGTTAGGCTGTGTATTGATATAGCATGATAGAGTTATTGCCTATGCTTCCAGGCAGTTGCGGAAACATGAGAATAACTATCCGACCCATGATCTTGAATTAGCTGCGATTATTCATGCTCTAAAAATGTGGAGACATTACTTGTACGGTGTACATATTGATATTTATACAGATCACAAGAGTTTCCAATATATTTTCAAGCAGAAGGAGTTAAATCTACGACAGAGATGGTGGTTAGAATTATTAAAAGATTATGGTGTGAGTATTTTATATTATCCTGGAAAGGCGAATGTAGTAGCTGATGCACTTAGTCGCAAATCAATGGGTAGTCTATGTGGGGTCCCTCTGCAGAAGAAAGAATTAGTCCATGAGCTTCACCAATTAGCTAGCCTCAAAGTTCGTCTAATTGATTCAGGCAATGCTCACAACCCAGTTGTTTCATCCTTAGATATCGATATGCGAGAGCGCCAATATGAAGATCCCCAGTTGAGTCACTATAGAGATACATTTCCTGAAAAGGAGAAGTCACCATTTGAGGCTTCTGCAGATGGAGTTCTTAGGTATCGAGGCAGGCTATGTGTGCCAGATGTGGCAGGACTATGTCATCAGATTCTTGAAGAAGCTCATTATTCCGTTATTCTATTCATCCAGGAGCGACAAAGATGTACCATGATCTCAAGTTAATGTATTGGTGGGATGGAATGAAGAAGGATGTAGCAGAATTTGTAGCTCAGGGCCCAAATTGCCAACAAGTGAAAATTAAGCATCAGAAGCTAGGAGGGCTATTGCAAGCCATAGAAATTCCAACCTGGAAATGGGAGGTGATCAACATGGATTTTATTGTAAGTTTGCCTCGTTCGGCGTAGGTATGACTCCATATGGGTAATTGTTGATAGACTCACGAAATCAACCCATTTTCTTCCGATCAGAACCACATATTCAGCAGAAGATTATGCAAGCCTGTATCTTAAAGAGATAGTGCAACTTCATGGTGTCCCAGTGTCTATTATCACCGATAGAGGATCCCAATTTACTGCTAAATTTTGGAAATCTTTTCAAGAAGGTTAAGGGACTCAAGTGAGGCTCAGCACAGCATTCCATCCACAAATCGATGGACAAGCTGAACACACTATTCAGACCTTAGAAGATATGTTACGGGCATGTGTACTGGATTTCGAAGGCAATTGGGAGGATCATTTGCCACTTATCGAATTTGCTTATAATAATAGTTATCATTCCAGTATCCAGATGGGTCTGTATGAGGATCTTTATGGGAAGAACTGTAGATCGCCAATTGGATGGTTTGAAGTCGGGGAGACACAATTAATAGGTCCAAAATTGATTTAGCAAGCGGTGGAAAAGATCAAGCTTATCAGAGACCGATTGTTGACAGCCCAAAGTTGCCAAAAATCCTATGTGTACAACCGCCGACGAGACTTGAAATTCGAAATCAATGATTGGGTGTTCTTGAAAGTGTCACCGATGAAAGGCGTAATGAGATTCGGCAAGAAGGGCAATATTAGTCCCTAATATATTGGACCTTATAAGATTGTACACAAGGTGGGCCAAGTAGCTTATGAACTGGACTTACCTCCAGAGCTTGAATCAGTCCACCCAGTTTTTCATGTGTCGATGCTCCATAAATGTGTTGGGGATCCATCAAGAATTACGCCGATAGATGATGTCCAGATTACGGAGAAGTTGGCTTATGAAGAAGTACCCATTGCCATACTAGATAGGTAAGTGCGGAAGCTCCGGAACAAAGAGATAGCTTCAGTCAAGGTCTTATAGAGAAACAATGACTGAGAAGGAATGACTTGGGACACAGAAAAATACATGAAGTCCAAATATCTGTAATTGTTTCCACCCTCGGGAGAGATTCAAGATGAGACGCCATTATCATAAGGTATGTAATGCTTTTGGTCGTGTGTGGCCATATTTTCTTGTCATTGTATTGTAGCCCTGTGAGGCGTTGTTATTGTCGGTTGTTGTGGCAGGATGGTAGCGCCATATTATAGGGGAAACTCTGGTGAAATTTCTATAGAATTCCCGAGAACTTAACATTCGAGGATGAACGTTTTTAAAGGGGGGAAGAGTGTTAAACCTCGAAAAATTTCATATCGTTGTGCGGTAAATAGACTGATGCAAGGTGCGATGTATATGATGTCCCTACAAGTAAGAAGGGGTGCTTAATGATTCTAATAAAGATTCCAAAGACATTTGAGGCAAGACAAGAAAGTTCGTTGTGAAAGGCGAAGTATAAGTCGTGTTTTGGAAACGCGTTGCAAAGTACCGAGCTAATGTTGATTTGATAGTGTCTTGAGGAAAGGTTGTAATGCTCCTTAGATAGTTAATGAAGTGTTAAACAAGTGTTAAGAAGGTCCCATAAGGATTGGAAGTCAAACGAAACATCGGGATCGACTTCAGAAAAATATGAGTTATATGACCATTTATACGGTCAGTATAAGGGACCGTATAACCTGTCCAGAGAAGTGTCCTCCACTGGAAGTATTATACGGTCACTTATATGGACCGTATAAGTGTCCGTATAACACCCGACGGGCAGCTTTTAAATTTTATATAAGGAGGACCCCAAGTTCTTATTTTTCATGTCATTCACTCTCCATACCTCTCAAGAGCTCTAGAAAATTCCATACACCATACCAATGTACCCAAGACAAATCAAAGATCAAATACCCATAATCAAAGAAATCAAGTGTTTGGATGTTCATTAGGGTTGCTAGAAGCCAAGCATCTCTTTGGGATTGAAGTTGGGTTTCTTTCCAAGTAAAGTATTGCCATCCAA
Organism: Lycium barbarum; assembly: GCF_019175385.1. Taxonomy (NCBI): domain Eukaryota; kingdom Viridiplantae; phylum Streptophyta; class Magnoliopsida; order Solanales; family Solanaceae; genus Lycium; species Lycium barbarum. The sequence continues at coordinate 83,868,343 of NC_083347.1, forward strand.
ATCTCATTCCTACATAAAAAAAAAAGGGTGAGTTTTATGTTCATTCCATGTTATTAAGAATATTGAGGGGTTGAAAGACTTGGACTATGGAAGAAAGAAGAGTATGAAGTTCAAGTATGGAGATATTGGTATTCTTGAATAGTAACTTGACTTGAATCCTAGTTCTTGATACGTAATGAGTATAATCTTGCTATGAATGGTATTAAAGATGTTATAGAAGCATTGTATGAGAATGGATGCGGTATTGTGCCATAGTTAGGGCTATGAATGATTTTGATAGGAACTGTTGAGAATTGAATAATGTCTAGTTAATGAAGTTATTGATTAAGATATTGTGGGTGTTGTTATTGATATTGGGAGTTGCTTATTATGTGGAGGAAGTCCTTGAAGCAAATGAGATGCTGCCCAATTTTCATTAGCTTTAGCTTAAGCTTAAGTATGTTTCCGGTTATCTAGCTTTAGTACGAATTCTCTTGAATATAGAACCGTGAACATTGAAGGGAAGTGTTTAATCGATAAAGTAGAGAGACGTAAAGGTATGTAAGGCCAGTTCCTTTCTTTCAAAGGCATGACTCTTATTTTGTGATTCCTTTCTATATTCCCATGATCTTCTTACACTCTAAAAGAGGAAGGTTAAAGGTTCTTAAGGGCTTCTTATGAGATAGAGATCAGCTATGTTCCATGATAATGATGATGACAATGATGATGATAGTGATGCTATGATAAGCTCGATATTCTTATTTTTATAACTTCATTGATGTGGCTTCTTGTTAGTAGTCTCACCTCATGTTACTAGTTCCTTCTAGGTGAGACATGACGATCATGACTATTCCATAACACAATCGGAGGTTACCGACCTTACATCATTTTGATAGAGGTGTAGCTTTCACTTGGGCTCTCATGCATGCCTATGTTATTTTTATGTATGATTACACCGTGCCTATATGGCCGGGCAGACACACCACTGCAATGGGCAGCTTATACCCCGAACGCGGGCTAATGATGATTACACCGTACCTATATAGTCGGGTAGCTTATATATGTATGATATGATATTATTTTTATTATAAAAGTTAGCATGCATGACTCCGCCTTAAGAGGCATTCAGTTACAAGTTTGCTCCTAGCCTTATGTTTCTTTATGTCTTTATGATGCTATTGTACATGCCTTACATACTCAGTACATTGTTTGTACTAACGTCCTTTTTTTTATGGACGCTGTGTTCATGCCCACAGGTAGCCAGGAAGACGGTGCAAGCACCTAGGAGTTTTTTTTTTTACCAGATTTACAGGAGCACTCCACTACTCCTGAGTCGCCACTTCTTGGTACATTATTTTGTGTACATATTGGGGCATGGCGGGGTCCTATCCCGTCCATATGATTTCGGTATTCCAGTTTGAGGCTCGTAGATACTTATGTGTGGGTCATAGGTGTCGTGAGACTTCTTCAGTGTATATTCTGTACATTATTTTTGTAGCCTTATGGGCCCATGCTTATATATATGTTTGAGAGGTATTTGGAGGTTGGTTCATGATAAGTTTGCGTTGAGAATGATATATGTCCAAGTTGAGTATGATAGTCAGCATGATAAGTGGTGCTCGGTAGCCAGTTTCGGGTACCCGTTATGGCCCACGAGTCGGGTCCTGACATCAATGCTCGTAAAATGGCGAAAAATGCTAAAAAGACTATAACGACCTAACGGGTTGTTACATCAGATACCAATTGAACCGTCGCTGTCCCGACCCAACCGGAGGGCCATGACGGGCACCTGTTGCTAACCCACCCGGACAGCCTTATCGTACTCTCATATTCACATCTAGGAGAGCCATATGGCTTACTAGAACTGGGAGCTCTCCCTCTACCTCTACCATGGCTGATTGGCGCATGTGAACCTGGCCCCAGAGAGCGTATCGATGACGAAGGCTCGACTGCCGATCCTGAAAGCTGGACTCTACCCCTTCCACCAATCGAGGGGCAGTCATGCATGATATGGCCTGGCCGACCGCACGTATATCAAACCTCTGAGCCTAATTGACACTGGCCCCAATGTAACTTCTTGTACTGAGAACATCGTGGTACGGGTGGCCTTGCCTGACCCGAATCACCTCTGAAATGAGAACCTGGAGCCCTAAAACTCTGACTCGGCCTGGAATAAGTAGATCTATCAAATCTCTTGTCACGACCGAACCCCGTGGCCGCGACTGGTGTCCTAACTGGGCACCCATACGTACCTACCTAACAGAGTTAGCGTACCAACCAACTAATTAAATTAGACATATACAAGTTCATACGGATATAGCATACATCGCACAAAATCTATTTATATGCATAGACTTATACATAAGCCGTTGAGGCCATCATAGCTAGCAGGGTCGCTTAAACAGCAATCTCACACATACCTACCAGAACAGTGACAACCCACAACCCACAAACATGTCTACAGGCCTCTAACAGACATAACAGAATCAGATGACGGGACAGGGCCCCGTCGTACCCCACATAAACATATGTACAGAACATACAACAGAAAAAGGTATATACCAAAAGTATAAGCTCCGGATCAAAAGGGAGCACTCCAAACTGCAGAAGAAGATCCTACACTGGTGGCGTATCACGCGGTGCATCTGTACCTGCGGGCATGTAGCGCAGCCCCCGAAGAACAGGGGGTCAGTACGAAAAATGTACCGAGTATGTAAAGCGGAAATGTAACAACAATAATCATAATCTGAATCAGAAATAAAAAAATATAACGGACGAACTCGAACTCGGAACCGAAGCAGAACTACAGAGTGTACGGACAGATTCACACAATATATATTTCGTATGCACGGGGCATAGCCGACAGAACCGTAATATGAATCAGAGGGACAGAGTATAGCTGACAGAATCATAACACAGATCAGGAGTGCAGAATGTGGCTAACCAAAATCGAAATCTGAGTTAGATGTACAAAATGTGACAGACTGAATCATAATCCGAACCAAACGTACGGAAATGCATCAGACAGAGTCATGATCCAGATCAGATTTCCAGAAGTGTGACAGACAGGAACATATTCCAGATCAGACATACAGAACTGTAACAGACAGAATCATGCATGCAGAGTCATAAGCATATACATACATATCAGATCCCGGCCCTTTAATAAGGGACGCGGTAACAGATCCCGGCCCTCTTAGTACGGGACGCGGTGGACAGACAGATCAGATCATATGCCGTCCTGGCCGCCATCCCCATACAAACACATTATCAAATCATATACAGATGTAAACAGAACCCGACCCGCACACCGAGGGACGCGGTGAACAATGCAGTGGAATGTGCACGAGTAACAGAACCTGGCCCGGGCGCAGTGAAGGAAGCATTGAGGCATCCACGAACAGATTAATGAGAAACCATATGCATACAGACTCAATGAAACGGAAATAGTCCAGATGATAGGTCAAATCGAATAATCGGACAAAATCCATAGTAAATACGCATAAATGTCATTTGGAATGGCACGACAGATTATATCAAAATAAAATGTCTAGAACCGCTCCAGACCTCAGAACATATTATGAGACTCATAACTATAGCCATAACGCTTGTCATATAGCGGACAGAATAATAACCAAGAGTTACCTGTGAGTTTCGAACAGAAATGGGCTAATCGGAACCATACAGAAAATGCCAATATTTCGTGGGCCCACCTTGGGCCGAGCCGAGTGGACATACATGAAATTAGGGATCATAAGTAATATGGAGTCGTTCATGAGAGTTTTAGGGCATTCCGGCTCCATTAGCAAACGTTGCACACTTATAGGTCAGTTTTGGCGGCAATTTAGAAGAAACTAGTTCAATCTTACTGAAAGATTTGGAGCCAATTTCAATATCGGACACAACTAACAAACTAAATGAACTTGAATTCATTTTTCCTCCACACCAACATGGCTCACGGCCAACACATCATTTACACACACACACGTCATGCACACACACACCATACTTCCATGATTCTCATCTAGTTCTAATCATTATAACTCATACACTTATTCCATAACACAAAATATAGAATTCATACCTTTTCTTTAAATTCCAACTTTCCGCAAACGTGGTTCTTTCGCCAAACTAATTATACCACCTTGAAGAGCGTCTTGAGCTTGTTACTAATTCAAGAAGAACAAGGTTTTTGGATTGAGATTGAAGGCTAGAAAATTTTTTCTTTCTTTCCTTGGAGCCGATTACTCCTCTTTTTTTTTTTTTTTCTCTTCTTTTCTTTTAATTTCTTGAAGCTTCTATGTTAAAAGATGAGGCCTCTTCTTAATATATACATTTAGCACATGATTTAATTAGCCACCATGGGCTTGGGCCATGTGACATGGCCGGCCACCCCTTAACACTTGGGCCTCAATTTCTCTTATTTTATTTTGAGCCCAATTCATTAAAATCTCGTTTTGTAATTTCCGAAACAAATTTCCAAAATTCCATTTTTTTTTGCCCTTGCCTTCCTCCGTATTTCCACACCAATACTTTTCATAGCCGACGCACTCATGCTGAGGAAGGTCCAAATATAGCCTCGTTCCTTCCAAGTCAAAAAAAATATTTCGTATTTTCCGAATATGCAAAAACGCCGGATATAACATCTCTGGCCTATAAACCGAGGAGGCGCACTAGTCATAGAATGGCCTGAATGCCTAGAAAACTGTTGTTCTTGCCCTCCCCTAAACTCACTCGTCGGACCCGAAGATCTAGCCCTATACCCTATGTCATGCTGACACTCCCTTCTTTGCTATTGTTGGCTTTCCTCTAAATTCTGGTCATGGGCTTGAATGCGTGAAATATCTATTTTCAAGCACCTATCCATCAAATGTGGTGTTACACCTCGGAAATTCCGGGTTTGTTGCCTTGAAAATAGACAAAAGCAAGTTTAAGATGAACATGAAGTTCTTACGAGATTAAGGGAAGTATTTGATAACTTAAGGAGCATACCATAAGATTTTGAAGTCATACAAATATGTGAAATTTAGTTTGTTGAAGGAAGTGAAATGTGTTATATCCCGTATTTTGTACGTTCGGATATTTCAAGGTAGTCGTGGTAAGTTAAGGGAATGACCATCTTCCAAAATTATTTTAATGTACAAGTTGGTTATGAATATTATTTATGAACATTATTAGTATGAAAATATTGAGAGAGGCTAAGGGCAAAAAGGGAAATTCACAAAATGGCCCATGGTAATATTGAGGAAGGCTAGGGGCAAAATGGTAATTTCACAAAAAAGTTCAAGAAGGTTCACGAAGAACCCCTTGGCCGTGTGATGTGTGTGTGTGTATGTGTGAATCTTACTCTTTTATGGCCATGTGATTATATATATGGATTAAAGCTTACATGGCAAGATTTAATTATTCATCTTTATTTTAAGAAATTTCAAGAAAAAAGGAGAAGGGATATGTGTTCCCTTGACATTTGTAGAAACTAATTATATATATATGAGAGGTGGCCAATTCATCTATCATTTTAACATAAGAAAACTTGGAAAGAAAGAAGAGAAAAGAGAGGGGGCATTCGACCAAGGATGGCCGAACTTGGCCATGGAGAGGAGTTGATCAAAAAAATTATTTGCTCCTAGTATTTCAACCAATTGGAAGGTCCTCATCAACATGAAGTGGTTGTTGGAGCAAGCAAAGCATTTGTTTGGGCAACTCATGAACCCTAGCCAAGTTGAGAAGTTGAAGGAAAAAGGTAAAGTTTAATCTTCTCCTTCATGTGTTATGGATGATTTGTGAAGAGTTGTAGTGTGTAGAGATGGATGAAACTCATGAATTATGTGTGTAGTGGTGGTGGCCGAATGGGATTGTGTTATGTAAAAAAGATGAATTGATTTTATTTAGAAATTTGATTGTTGTTGTTGTTGTGAATTCCATAGTAAAAATGAAGGTTTGTTGGCTTGAAATGAGGTTGTAATTGTTGTGGAATTGTTGAAGAAGTTAATGTGCTGTTGGAATGATTTCTTATATTTGTAAGAATAAATTTGTTAATGTATGGGTTGTTGACATAATTCATGAATTTGGAAGTGAGACATGTGTTGGAAGATTGTAAGTTGGGTTGTTGTGATTAAATTTGAAAGAAGGAAATAGGTTGTTATGGTTCTTGTTGAATTTGGAAGGCTTCGGGTGAAGTAGTATGTTGAATGGGTTGTTTTGAATATTATGTGAATTGTTTGAAGTATTCTTGAATCATGTTAGAATGATTTGGGTTTAATATTTGAGTGTAGGATCATTGGTGTTAGTTTGAATGTTATGTGAATTGAATTGGGCATAAATGAAATGCTGTTGAATTATATGACAAAGGTGGTTAATGTTAGAATGCGTCTTAAATTAATTGTTGAAGTTGGAGATACGATTGTTGATATTGTTGTTGATACTTTGGCCGAGTTGAATTATCGGATTGTTGTTGATAATTGGCCGAGTTGTATTCTCGGGGATGGTTGTATGTACAGGGGAGATGCTGCCGAAATTTTGGCAGATCATAAGTGAATTTACTTGAAAGATTAAGACAAGTATATGGTGATGAATCTAATGATTGCGTCAATCTTCTTGAATGTAGACTAGCGATTGCGAGCTTGGACAATTGAGCGTAGCTAATAGGACGTGGAGCAGGTATGTTAAGGCTCGTCCCTTTCTTTCAAAGGCATGATTCCTACGTTATGAAATTTATAAATGTTTCCATATCTTCCTTGTCTTCAAAAGTTAAAAGTCTATGGTCCCAAGGCAATGATTGTGTTCCTGATAACCCGTCAATGTTTTCCAAAATGTCGGTATCTTTTCAAAACAAAGGTTTATGGTATTGTAAGCATTTATGACAAAAACGATGGATATGTTTTACAATGACATTGATGATGTCGAGCATGAGAATATTTCTATGATGACTATGATAAGAATGATTTCATGTTCGAAAGGTACTTGATGTGATTATTGCTTTGATTTTTCAAAAATAGCATCTGAAACGTTCGTGGAAGGTTCTGTACTTCAAACGCTCATAACTTTCTTATACTAAATCGGATCGACCCCAAACTTGTTTCTGAGTCTTCAGGTGTCGGTTTATGTACGCTGTTATTCGTTGCCAGTCTCATCTTATAATAATTGTTCCTTCAAGGTGAGACAAGGCCACGATGATTATTCCATAATATTATCGGAGGTTACCGACCTTACGTCACTCCGATAGATACATCACGTTCTTTGGGCTCTTATATGATATATGTATATGATATATGTATATGTATATGGGGAATATGGGGAAGGGCCATATGTTGCGCTATAGACGCATTTCCACCTGGTCAGTTGGCGTAATATAATCCCGGACGCGGGACATATGTGGGGGAGCCGACGTATTCGGCGCTCTGATATGATATGTTCTATTTTCTATATATATGGAAAGAAATGTTTTTCAAAGAAGGCCAAGCATGCATGGCATCCGCCCTAAGAGGAACTCAGATGTACAGGTTACTCTTTTATCTCATGATATGCTCTATATCTCTATTCTGTTGTTATTCATAATTACATCTCTTACTATGTTATTATTCATGCCTTACATACTCAGTACATTGCTCGTACCGACCCCCTTTCTTCGGGGGCTGCGTTTCATGCCGCGCAGGTACACCCAGATGAGTAGAAGCTATTATAGAAGATGTTCCAGCGGAGTTGACAAGCTCCATTTGCTCTGGAGTGTTTCCGGGTCAGAGCGCTATGCTATGATGTCTGGTTCGAAGTTAGTGACTTTGCAGACAGAGTCGTGGGTATAGAGTGTCGGTATTGTAAGCGGCTCCACCAGCCGATATGTTATTATGTTCATGTCACGAGTTTCATGTGATGATAGATTTTACTTGAATTGAGTAAGATGAAAAGAAAAATTCTGAAGGCTTTACTATGTTTTCCATTTCTTACTGATGTGAGAGTATAAAGAGATTGAGTATGTAATAAGAGTCAGTGGGTTCGCTCGACTCCGAATATATGGGGTCGGGTGTGTCACACCCTAATTCCGCTAGGGTGTGATGGGCACCCGACCCTTACCTAGGGCCGAGCGAACCCTCAGACTCTTGCTGCACATAAAATCATGTCAAACTTTTCAAATCAAATGAGATGAAATACATCGTAAATTTTTTTTTTCCAGAAATATTCTTTCACGTAGCTTCCAAGCATAACGAATAAATAATCATACAAAATTCAGTACATAACACAGACCGACATTTTGGCTGACGGAGCCGCTTACAGACTGACAACCAATACCCACGACGCTGTCTGCAAAGTCTCTAACGTAATCCAGAAAGCATAACATACCAACTCTGACTCGGCAGCACTCCGGGAACAAATGGAGCTTGCCATCTGCACTGGAACATCTTCTATACTGTCTTCAACTCACCTGGGAGTACCTGCGCGGCATGAAACGCAGCCCCCCTGAAAAGAGGGGGTCAGTACGAAATATGTACTGAGTATGTAAAGCATACAACACAGAAAGCAAAGTCACAACTGAAATACGATATATAGAAAGCGAGCACAATAGCCAGCATACTAAGGAGTCGTATCCGGCGTACAACAGGCAAAAGAAGTTCCGGAGAAATCAACACGGCAATCGGGATGACAAAATGTTTGCTTTCTTTTGGAAAACATCTTTTTTTCACACACATAGAAGAATCAACGCACAATTTCCGCGGCCATAAGTCCAGCGGTCACAATCACACATACCGCGGTCAAGTATCCAGCGGTTTTCTATCACAAGTTCGACATACCGCGGTCAAGGGTCCAGCGGTCTATGTCTGCATAATCACAAGTGCGGCAGACGCGGTCAAGGGTCCAGCAGTCAATGCCACACGTCCGGCATGACGCGGTCAAGGGTCCAGCAGTCAATGTCGGGCACGCCGCGGTCGAGGGTCCAGCGGCCAATATCACATATGCGCATATTCACATAACCGGCCCGGGACTCGGTAACACAGAAGATAACCAGACAAAATGCCAAATTATCACTTTCCAAACATAATCACATGCCAGGATCATGCATCACACAGGACTCAGGTATACCAAAATCGTATATCGGAAAATAAAGAAAATAAGTAGTTTGTCCAGAATCTCAGGGTAAGATTTTTAAAAACGCTTTAGATGTCAAAAACATTTTATAATGCTCATGAAGGTGGTCATAACACCTATCGTATAGTGAACAGCATAATAACCAGGAGTTACCTGCGAACTCCGGACAAGAGTACATTGGCTAAAGCCGTACATCACATGTCAGGGTTTCGGTCCCCACAATTTGGTCAATAATCATTAAAATCCGTCTCGGGATAGATAAAATATCTCCCGTTTAGTAGTCGGAACAATAACCATGAGTTCCCTTGACTTACCGTACGGGAATAAGACAAACAGAACAATAAGAGAGGCATCGGGGATAGCGGGCCCACCTCGGGCCAAGTCGAGGCGGCGGACGAGAATCACGCCCATTAGACTCTACGGAGTCATCCAAGAAAGTTTTAGAACGATCGGGTTACATTTGTAAACGTTTTGGAAGTCCAACCACTTTTCTAGTAAAATGCACCTTTTATAATTCAATTCTATTGAATGAATAGTAACAAAAACTAATCTCGCGTTACGATGAGCAGGATGGTCCCCGAGGCCGAAATCTCAACCTAGTAGACCTAGGGCATGCCAAAGAAGGAAAGGATAAGCTTTACATACCTTTCGCGCTACTCACGCTTGTCCAAACTCAATCTCCGTTTCGCCCAAAACCTATAAATGGTCATTTTTACCAATTGTTAACTATAAGGCTTTTGGTATTCAATCTTTAACTCATCACTTGTCTACAAAAATTTGGGCAGCATTTCCCCTATAAACTCGTCTATCCGAATTTCCAATTGCTCTCCTGTTGACACAGAAATACCAACAATAACATATGGACACAACCATATCTTCAATTCTTTTATTTCAACAAGAACAACAACATATCAAAACAGCCCCCAACTGTAACATAACGATGCCCGAAATTCTAACGAACACTTGCAATACACCAAGCAGCCCATATGCACTTCTTATACCTTATTTAATGCAATATTTTCAGAAAATTTCAGGGAAATACAACAGCAGCCACTCGACACCACATCATCTACTCATGTGCAATAAAACCACATTATTATCTCTATAATCCTTACAACAACCCACAACAATTTAACTCCAACTCTAACCATTAAATTCCTTCACTCTCCTCACATATCCATGATTACAACAACCAAAATATTAATTCAAATCAGTCCATCAATTTCAATTAAAACAGCCCCTCACCCATAAATTTCAACAAAACAACAAACGAGTTTATAATGTTGTTTTCTCCGTTCTAATTCGTTAAAACTCTATATAAACACTTTAATAACATAAAAGGAATTTTATAAATACCTTATCAGAAGCTCCACCGCGAAAATTTCATCCCCCAAGACCAATATTTATCTCAAATTGAAGGCAACGCAACGTACAACGTTTTTCTCTTCATGAGCTTCGGGATTCGGAGCTCGGATTTTGATCAAAATGGCTTCCTTAGCCTCGGATCTCTCTCTCTCTCTAATGTTTTTGGAGGATATTAGCTGAAAATTATCAGCCCTCAAGTGAATTTGCCATATATATTAACGTTAATGGGCCTCATGGGCCGAAACATTAGTGTTTGGGTCGGGTCCAAACTTGCTGCCCAGCCCAAATTGCATCGTCCATATTTCCTTAGCCAAATATCATTTTGACGAGAGGTTTGTTGAGTTGGAAACTAGACTCGATGAACTTCATTTTAGGCTTTTGAAACACCTTAAAACTCCTCATATACTAGGAGATATGGCCCCAACAATATGGGCTAAAAATCTGGTCCGAGATTTTACTGAAGTTGTTCCGATTCATTTTGTTTAGATTCGTTTATCTTCTAATCCTCTTCCAACTCTCATGTAACCTCTTATACATACATATACATACCCATATACATACATAACAATCCATACACGTCTCGAACGGTCCGGAGAATCACCATAACCTTAAACGTAACTGGAGAACTTACGAAGCTTCGACGAAACTCCAATCGCAAAAATATATTCATATCTTTTATCCATCTTCTATATCATTACTAATAATCTCAAATACCTTAAAAGGGCACTCACATTACCTCATATACGCTCATAACGCGATTTCAAATCCTTTAGGTTACGATGTCACCTCGGGATACTTAAGGTAACCATATATATAACGATATTCTTACTAACTCGATTAACTTTCCTTGAACTTTCTTAACTCATTCTTTCTTGTCTTAATTAAAATAGCACAGACTCTTACGGGGTGTAACATCCTCCCCCCCTTAGGAACATTCATCCCCGAATGTCAAATTAGTCCTACATAATTATACTGCTTCTGGTGATCTTATAACGATTCACTTGTAACTTAAACTCATCTATCATGTTGTGCCTTTCTTTACTTAGACTAATGCCATTCTCCACTTGACATCTGTTAATATTGATCTTCCAAATATAGTAGACACGATTTAGCTATCTCCGTAATCGACTGCAACTTACCATATCCATCTATACTTGAAGCTTAAGTCGAGTTCTTCTTGCTCGTTCTCTTTAAATTCACTGTCTTCTAGTAACTAGCTCATTCTGACCACCTCACTTAAACCATTTCGCAATTTCCCTTAATCCTACTTATAACACTTCAAGCATATTATCTCGTGTCGTTTCTCTATTTTTGACTCAACTCTTCTATCGCCCCTTTACTCAGGTTCACTTGGGTCCCCAATCCCTCCTGAAATGATCTCCAGAAATTTGCTGATCATATATGCTTTCCCAAAATAAAATTTCCCAAGTAAGGATGATGCTTCTTACGAATGACATGGAGGGTATCTCTTAGAATTTAACCCAACATAATAGATTTTCCCTATCGGTATCGACTTTCAAAACATGCTAAGAACTTAGATCTCATTTTCCTATTCATATTTCTAGAAGAATTTGGGCAGAGGTTCCTCTGTATTTCTTACTATCCCAAAACCTGCACGCAGGAAATACCGACCATGCCTCACAGGGCCAACACACATACGTATATAAACATCATATCACATCGTATCATAGCCACACAGGGCTAACAATTTCAAATAAAAGTATAAAGGTGTCGGGACTTACCTCACATATGGCACCTCGAGACGTACCTGATCCTTTAACTATCTGTTCTGTTGTACTTTTCTATCCACCTTCTCTTTCATCCTCAAATCTCACATTTCAATCAAATTCCAATATTCTTACCTTACCCGACACGCCTCTTTCGTACCATAACTTACTTGCGTATTGTGTAGCTTCCAATATCATCGGTCACTTTCTTTTGTCGATATCATTCTTCAGCTGAAATCAAAGGTTAGTAAGAGGAATTTCATTTCTTATGGCTGGCTCTATCGCACGATCTAAGATCCAAAGAAAGGTAACACCCTAAATGCCCTGTAGCCTCCTGTTTATTGATGTGGTGCACAACACACCGATAAACAAGACTCTACTAGACACGGCTTTGCAGACAACCCGTAGGACAGACCTGCTCTGATACCACTTTGTCACACCCTAATTCCGCTAGGGTGTGATGGGCACCCGACCCTTACCTAGGGCCGAGCGAACCCTCAGACTCTTGCTGCACATAAAATCATGTCAAACTTTTCAAATCAAATGAGATGAAATACATCGTAATTTTTTTTTCCAGAAATATTCTTTCACGTAGCTTCCAAGCATAACGAATCAATAATCATACAAAATTCAGTACGTAACACAGACCGACATTTTGGCTGACGGAGCCGCTTACAGACTGACAACCAATACCCACGACGCTGTCTGCAAAGTCTCTAACGTAATCCAGAAAGCATAACATACCAACTCTGACTCGGCAGCACTCCGGGAACAAATGGAGCTTGCCATCTGCACTGGAACATCTTCTATACTGTCTTCAACTCACCTGGGAGTACCTGCGCGGCATGAAACGCAGCCCCCCCCGAAAAGAGGGGGTCAGTACGAAATATGTACTGAGTATGTAAAGCATACAACACAGAAAGAAAAGTCACAACAGAAATACGATATATAGAAAGCGAGCACAATAGCCAGCATACTAAGGAGTCGTATCCGGTGTACAACAGGCAAAAGAAGTTCCGGAGAAATCAACACGGCAATCGGGATGACAAAATGTTTGCTTTCTTTTGGAAAACATCTTTTTTTCACACACATAGAAGAATCAACGCACAATTTCCGCGGCCATAAGTCCAGCGGTCACAATCACACATACCGCGGTCAAGTATCCAGCGGTTTTCTATGACAAGTTCGACATACCGCGGTCAAGGGTCCAGAGGTCTATGTCTGCATAATCACAAGTGCGGCAGACGCGGTCAAGGGTCCAGCAGTCAATGCCACACGTCCGGCATGACGTGGTCAAGGGTCCAGCAGTCAATGTCGGGCACGCCGCGGTCGAGGGTCCAGCGGCCAATATCACATATGCGCATATTCACATAACCGGCCCGGGACTCGGTAACACAGAAGATAACCAGACAAAATGCCAAATTATCACTTTCCAAACATAATCACACATGCCAGGATCATGCATCACACAGGACTCAGGTATACCAAAATCGTATATCGGAAAATAAAGAAAATAAGTAGTTTGTCCAGAATCTCAGGGTAAGATTTTTAAAAACGCTTTAGATGTCAAAAACATTTTATAATGCTCATGAAGGTGGTCATAACACCTATCGTATAGTGAACAGCATAATAACCAGGAGTTACCTGCGAACTCCGGACAAGAGTACATTGGCTAAAGCCGTACATCACATGTCAGGGTTTCGGTCCCCACAATTGGGTCAATAATCATTAAAATCCGTCTCGGGATAGATAAAATATCTCCCGTTTAGTAGTCGAAACAATAACCATGAGTTCCCTTGACTTACCGTACGGGAATAAGACAAACAGAACAATAAGAGAGGCATCGGGGATAGCGGGCCCACCTCGGGCCAAGTCGAGGCGGCGGACGAGAATCACGCCCATTAGACTCTACAGAGTCATCCAAGAAAGTTTTAGAACGATCGGGTTACATTTGTAAACGTTTTGGAAGTCCAACCACTTTTCTAGTAAAATGCACCTTTTATAATTCAATTCTATTGAATGAATAGTAACAAAAACTAATCTCGCGTTACGACGAGCAGGATGGTCCCCGAGGCCGAAATCTCAACCTAGTAGACCTAGGGCATGCCAAAGAAGGAAAGGATAAGCTTTACATACCTTTCGCGCTACTCACGCTTGTCCAAACTCAATCTCCGTTTCGCCCAAAACCTATAAATGGTCATTTTTACCAATTGTTAACTATAAGGCTTTTGGTATTCAATCTTTAAGTCATCACTTGTCTACAAAAATTTGGGCATCATTTCCCCTATAAACTCGTCTATCCGAATTTCCAATTGCTCTCCTGTTGACACAGAAATACCAACAATAACATATGGACACAACCATATCTTCAATTCTTTTATTTCAACAAGAACAACAACATATCAAAACAGCCCCCAACTGTAACATAACGATGCCCGAAATTCTAACGAACACTTGCAATACACCAAGCAGCCCATATGCACTTCTTATACCTTATTTCATGCAATATTTTCAGAAAATTTCAGGGAAATACAACAGCAGCCACTCGACACCACATCATCTACTCATGTGCAATAAAACCACATTATTATCTCTATAATCCTTACAACAACCCACAACAATTTAACTCCAACTCTAACCATTAAATTCCTTCACTCTCCTCACATATCCATGATTACAACAACCAAAATATTAATTCAAATCAGTCCATCAATTTCAATTAAAACAGCCCCTCACCCATAAATTTCAACAAAACAACAAACGAGTTTATAATGTTGTTTTCTCCGTTCTAATTCGTTAAAACTTTAAATAAACACTTTAATAACATAAAAGGAATTTTATAAATACCTTATCAGAAGCTCCACCGCGAAAATTTCATCCCCCAAGACCAATATTTATCTCAAATTGAAGGCAACGCAACGTACAACGTTTTTCTCTTCATGAGCTTCGGGATTCGGAGCTCGGATTTTGATCAAAATGGCTTCCTTAGCCTAGGATCTCTCTCTCTCTCTAATGTTTTTGGAGGATATTAGCTGAAAATTATCAGCCCTCAAGTGAATTTGCCATATATATTAACGTTAATGGGCCTCATGGGCCGAAACATTAGTGTTTGGGTCGGGTCCAAACTTGCTGCCCTGCCAGCCCAAATTGCATCGTCCATATTTCCTTATCCAAATATCATTTTGACGAGCGGTTTGTTGCGTTGGAAACTAGACTCGAAGAACTTAATTTTAGGCTTTTGAAACACCTTAAAACCCCTCATATACTAGGAGATATGCCCCCAACAATATGGGCTAAAAATCTGGTCCGAGATTTTACTGAAGTTGTTCCGATTCATTTTGTTTAGATTCGTTTATCTTCTAATCCTCTTCCAACTCTCATGTAACCTCTTATACATACCTATACATACCCATATACATACATAACAATCCATACACGTCTCTAAGGGTCCGGAGAATCACCATAACCTTAAACGTAACTGGAGAACTTACGAAGCTTCGACGAAACTCCAATCGCAAAAATATATTCATATCTTTTATCCATCTTCTATATCATTACTAATAATATCAAATACCTTAAAACGGCACTCACATTACCTCATATACGCTCATAACGCGATTTCAAATCCTTTAGGTTACGATGTCACCTCGGGATACTTAAGGCAACCATATATATAATGATATTCTTACTAACTCGATTAACTTTCCTTGAACTTTCTTAACTCATTCTTTCTTGTCTTAATTAAAATAGCACAGACTCTTACGGGGTGTAACAGGGTGCCCATCACACCCTAGTAAGGTTGGGGTGTGAGAGTCGTGTTCAGAAAGGTTTTCTCTATAATTGGGCTAATGTTTATTTAGAATATCTTGAGGGGATTCTATAGGGACTATTGTATGGTTAATGAAGTATTATTTAAGTGCCAAGAAGGTTCCACGAGGATTGGAAGTCGAACGAATCAACGATAGAAAGTTTCGTACAACTGGGAGTTATACGGTCCGTATAAGGGGGGGGGGGGGGGGTCCGTATAACTCCACCTTTACAGAAAAGACTTTTCCATGGTGGTGTTATATGGTCCACTTATACGGACCGTATAAGTCCATCGGGTTGAATTTTTACTTTTTGTTTAAATAGAAGACCTTTGTTCATTTATTTCATTTTTCATCTTCCACAAGTCTTGAGAGCTCAAAACCCTTCTCCAAGCATATTCCACCCCAATCCAAGAGAAAACAAAGATCAAGGGGCAAGAATCAAAGTGTTCATGTGTTAGAAGGCTTCCTAGGGTTAGTAGACTAAAAGAGATTCTTGGGTATTGAAGCTAGGGTTTTCACCTAAGTTGATAGCTGCTCCAAAGTTCATTCCCATGAGATAAAAGGTTATTTTTCATGTTTATTTCACGTTATTAAGAATGCTTGGTTGTTGAACAACTTGGGTAGAAGAAGAAAGTAGAAAATGAGGGCTAAATGTGACTTTTATGATGTTTTTGAGTAGTAAGCTAACTTTAGTCATAATTCTTAGTATGATATGGGCATAATCTTGTTATGGGAGGTAGTAATAGTGATAAGGAAGCATTGTATGAAAATGTGCTAAAATGGGTGTGAGGTTGTTAGTATAAGTTGAGCATGAGAATGAATTTTGAAGGCATAGTGGAATGTGATTACTTGATTATGATATCGTGGGTGTATTATGGATGTTTGGGAGTTGTTTTGTAATATGGTGTAAGTTGACGAAATAGGGGAAATGGTGCTCAATTTTCATTAGATCATGAATTATTCTAGTTTGAATTTAAGAGCACCATTAAGGCTTAACTATGGTATGAATCCTTCTAATATAGATTGTTCATGATTTGAAAGTGAACGTTAATTAGTTTAAAAGACAAAGAGGTATGTAAGGTTAACCCTTCTTTCATTAAGGCATGGTTCCTTTGCTATATATCCTTTCATGCGTTCCATAATGTCTTCCAAGTGACTCTATCTCTAAGATTTCCAAAGGTCATGATTCTTGATACATTCACGTTACTAGTACCTCCTTTATATGATAGTTGATCCTCTAAGGATAGATGTAACGGATATGATGATAGCAATGATGTTGATGATACTTATGGACTTCTATGTGTGTATGTCTAAATATGTGTGACTATTATGTAACACCTAGCTTATATGGCCGGGTATGATACTTATCGCGCGCGCACCTCTGCAGTTGGGTACGGATAACACTGAGCCCTGGTAGGGCCAGGTATGTATAATCAGTGAGCCTTGTCATGGCCGGGTATGTGAACAACTGAACCTTTGTGGTCGGGTATGTTATGAGTATGAATATATATGTATGTATGTACATGAATAAGTATTAGAAATGGAAGGTCCCTGTGAAAGAAAAGTAAGTAGATATGATGAAGGCCACTAGAGGTACAAATGACTCTATTACCTCCCGATTCTCTAATCTTATGCTACTTATGCTGTCTCTTATGCTCATACTATGATGTTGATTATGCTTTACATACTCAGTACATTATTCGTACTGACGTCCTTTTGTTTGCGGACGCTGCGTCATGCCCGCAGGTGGACAGGAAGACAGGCTTGATCCATAGATTTCTTTTCAGGGACTACATAGAGGAGCTCCATTTCATCCGGAGCTACAACTTTTGGGTATTATTCTTTTGTGTACATACATACGGGCATGGCGGGGTCCTATCCTGCCTATATGTTGTTACCTACTCTTCTTAGAGGCTCGAAGACAGTTATGTATAGTTAGATGTCTTACAACCTTATCAGCTCATATTTTTGCATATCATTTTGGTAGCCTTGTCGGCTTGTGTATATGGACATGGGAATTGTTATTGATGTTGATATAAATATGTTATTTCCCAATGAGATTAGCAGTATTGATGTCTGTAAATTATGAGTAAGGCATGTGGCCCACCTAGATGTGAATGAAAATGTACGATAAGAGGTGCCCGAGTGGGTTAGAATCGGGTGCCCGTCATGGCCCTTCGGTTGGGTCGTGACAAAAGTGGTATCAGAGCAGTTCTATCCTAAGGTGTGTCTACGAGCCGTTTCCAGTAGGGTTTTGTTTATCGGTGTGCTGCGCGCCACACTTATAAACAGGAGGCTGCGGGCATTTTAGGAATGAATGACCTTCTTTCTTCATATTATCGTGCGATAGAGCCATGAGATAAGGATTTCTCTTTCCTTCACAGTGTATTATGTATTTCAGAAATGCATGTAAAGAGAAAAGCTGCGGTAGCCCAAAAGGGCAAGGCAGTGGCAGAAATGCGGGCTGAAAGAGTACCGCCAACGGATATAGGGAAAGGTGAGTCCCAGAATACGGCTCAATCTCAGTCCTCCCACTCAGTGCCTATTTCTAAGGAGCATGAGGGAGCCTCAGCCCCAGCTCTAGCACCTCCAGCTCCTCCACCAGATGCTTCAGGCCAAGATAAAACTGGCCATTCATTTACTTACTCAGTTGGTTGCCGCTCAGACTCAGCGGCAAGGTACAGGGCAAGGTGATAGGGCTGTTAGTACAAGGGCCCGTGATTTTATTAGCTTGAACTGTCCAGAATTTTTCGGGTCAAAGCCGGAAGAGGACCCTCAAAATTTTATTGATGGGATGTTGAGGACACTTCGGTTAATGCATGCTTCAGACATGGAATCGGTGGAGTAAGCATTCTATAGACTCCAAGATGTCGCGGTTCATTGGTATACGGTTTGGGTGGCTTCACGGGGAGTCAATGCACCTCCCCTGGTATGATAAGAATTTGTGGATGCCTTCCTCTGACATTACTTGCCTCCCGAGGTTCGGCGGGCTAGAGCCTATAAATTCTTAAATCTTAGGCACGGAAGTATGAGTTCCTTAGAGTATAGTCTCCGCTTCAATTTCTTGGCTAGGTATGCTCTGGCCATGGTAGCGGATATGGGTGACCGAGTGTACCGATTTGTGAAAGGCTTAGGGCCACACTTGATGGATAGGTGCTTGACTACGTCCCTTTAGGACAACATGGATATTTCACGCATTCAGGCCCATGCCCAGGATTTGGAGGAAAGTCAACAATAGCACAAAAGTGAGCGTGAGCATGATAGAGGGTACAACAAAAGGGCTAGATCTTTAGGTCTGGTGAGTGAGTTTAGAGGCGGGCAAAGACAACAATTTTCTACGCATTCAAGCCCTTCTATGACTAGTGCGCCTCCACGGTTTACAGGCCAGATATTTGACAGATCTACTTATTCTGGGCTGAGTCAGAGTTTCAGGACTTCAGGTTCTCAGTTCAGGGGTGATTCGGGTCAGGCAAGGCCATCCGTGCCACGATGCTCCTAGTGCGAGAAGTTATATTAAGGCCAGTGTCGACTAGGCCCAGAGGTTTGCTATGCATGCGGTCGACTAGGCCATATCATGCGTGATTGCCCCTCGGTTGGTATCAGGGTAGGGCCTAGCCTTTAGGTTCGGCAGCTGGGTCTTCATCATCTATACGCCCTATGGGGCTAGGGTCACATGCGCCAGTCAGCCATGGTAGAGGTAGAGGGAGGGCTCCCTGTTCTAGTGGTCCTCAGCACCGCATTTATGCTTTGTCTGGACGACAGGATTTTGAGTCTTCCCCCGATGTCATCACAGGTATATTATCGGTATTCTCTCATGATGTATATGCTTTGATAGATCCGAGATCCACATTGTCATATGTTACTCCATATATTGCGGGTCAGTTTGGGGTCAAACCGGAGTCGATCAAACCTTTTGAGGTATCTACACCCGTTGGTGAACCGATAATAGCTAGTCGAGTATATAGAAATTATGTAATTGTGATTTGTGACCATCATACTTTGGTTGATTTACATAAGTTAAAAATGGTGGACTTTGATGTTATCATGGGCATGGATTGGTTAGCTTCTTGCTATGCCAATGTTGATTGTAGAATGAAAATGGTTCGCTCCAGTTTCCAGGAGAACCAGTTTTAGAATGGAAAGGAAATACTGCGTCCCCGAAAGGTACGCTTATTTCCTATCTAAAGGAAAGGAAAATGATCACAAAATGTTGTATTTACCATCTAGTTCGGGTCCAAGATGTAGAAGCTAAATCGCCAGCTCTTCAGTCTGTCCCCATGGTGAGTGAGTTCCCAGATGTATTCCCAGAAGAGCTTCCAGGCGTCCCTCCAGAGCGGGAGATTGATTTTGCTCTAGATGTGCTACCGGATACAAAACCCATATCCATTCCTCCTTATAGGATGGCTCCCGTAGAGTTGAAAGGGTTGAAGGAGAAATTGAAGGACTTACTTGAAAAAGGTTTTATTAGGCCTAGGTTTTCCCCGTGGGGAGCACCCGTGTTGTTTGTGAGAAAGAAAGATGGCTCTTTGCGAATGTGCATTGACTATCGGCAGTTAAATAAGGTGACAATCAAGAACAAATATCCTCTTCCAAGGATTGATGACTTATTTGACCAATTACAAGGCACCAAATGGTTATCAAAGATAGATTTGAGGTCTGGGTATCATCAAGTGCGAGTTAGGGAGAAAGATATTCCCAAGACAGCTTTCAGAACTAGATACGGCAATTTCGAGTTCCGGGTAATGTCGTTTGGGATAACTAATACACCGACAGTATTTATGGATTTGATGAACAATGTGTTTAGGCCCTTCCTAGATTTATTTGTGATTGTGTTTAGCGACGATATCCTAGTATATTCTAGGTCCGAGGCTGTCACGACCCAACCAGAGGGCCGCGACGGGCACCAGTGCTAACCCACCCGGGCACCTCTTATCATACTTTCACATTTATATCTAGGTGAGCCATATAGCTAAATCATACTTTTATTCCTCATTCATGCTATTTCCATTGGGCAACAATACGTTCATATCATCATCAACAACTATGCCCACAACAATCTACATAAGCCGATCAGGCTAACAAAATGATATCCAAAATATAGGACGATAGGGCCAAATACATCTAACCTTATACATATGTCTACGAGCCTCTAAGGATAGTATGTCATATCATATAGGCGGGACAGGACCCCGCCATGCCCAAAAATATGTACACAAAAGAATAAATACCAAAAGTTGTAGCTCCGAATGAAATAAAGCTCCGCTATGTAGTCCCTGAGTAATAAAGCTATGGATCAAGCCTGTCTCCCTGGCCACCTACGGGCATAACGCAGCGTCCACAAACAAAAGGACGTCAGTACGAAGAATGTACTGAGTATGTAAAGCATGATCAACATCATTATGATAGCATAATAGACAACATAAGAAATAGCATAGGATGGGAGATAGTAGTATCATCGTCATAAACACTTACTTGCTTTTCATAGGGACTTCCCATTTCTAATGCGTGATTGTGTACATACATCCGTATCCATATCCATACTCGTTTCAGTACTCGTTTACATTTCATATCCATTTTCGTATTCATAGCATATTCGTATTTATATTCAATCGTATACATATCCATATCATGTACCCGACCATGAAGGTTCGGTGTTTTGTATACTCAGCCATGGCAAGGCTCGGTGAGTATACATACCTAGCCCTACCAAGGCTCAGGGTTATCCGTACCCAACTGTAGTGGTGCACGCAATATATATTCTACCCGGCCATATAAGCTCGGGATTTCATAATAGCCATACATAGACGCATATACATAAAAGCTCATAAGCATCTTTGGCATCATTACTATCGTCGTTCATTAAATCTATCCCTACTGGAGTACTCATCATAGAAGGAATTTTAGTACAATTGTAACATATAGTGATTCATGAGCTTAGTAGCTTTTAAAGATAGAATCATTTGGAGGACATCATAGGCTTTTAGAAAATTCGGTGTTTGGCCAAGGAACCATTCCTTATGAAAGAAAGGTTAGCCTTACATACCTTTCCGTTCAACTATTCTATCACTTGCACGTTCTTCTTCAATGCTCACGTTTCTACCTTCATTAGAGTTATACTATCATTAGAAAATTGATAGCTTAGCATACATGACTAAAGCTAAAGAAAATTGGACAGCATCTCCTTTATTTATACGACTTCCTCCATATCATATATCAACTCCCAAACATCAATAATAACATTCACAACATCATAAAAATAGTCTTCATTCACCTACATTATCCTTACTTCTTGATTCACTTCCAATCATCCATATCCATGGTCATATCACACGATTTCATTCATTCATATACAATGTCTATCCCATGTTCTTAACATAATTTATAACATAACCATAATCGCAACATATCAAGAATCATGACTCAATCCAAACTATTACTAAAAAATGACACTATTCCCACATTCACGACCCATTTTCTATATCCTTCTACAATCCAAGTGTTTCAACTTCTCAATACCTTAAACAACATGGAAATACCATAAAACATACCTTAGATGGTGTAGGAATGAACCTTTGGTGGAAACCCATCACTTGAGCAAAACCCTAGTTTCACCTTCACTTGGATTCCTTGTCTTGGATGAACTTTAATAGGTTTCTTACACTTGATTCTCTTGGTTTGATGAATTTGATCACTAATATCGCTTGAATTTTTGTGGGAGAAATGTAGAGAAATTTTATAGAGAGTTTTAGAGAGAAGGGGAAATGAAATGAAATAACTTGGACCCCTTATTGATAATACTGAAATCTGTCCCGATCATTTTCTACGGACCAACATACGGTCCGTATAAATTTCACTGACCGTATGTCTGGCTGTAGATTTTTTCCAGTGAGGCTGGCCATCTGGGATGATTATACGGCCAAACATACGGCCAGTATAATTTATACGGCCAGTATGTTGGGCCGTATAATGCCCAGTTCTTCCGAACTCATTCTCGTCGACTCGTTTGATCTCCAATCCTTATGGAACCTTCTTAACACTTGTTTATAACCTCATTAACAATCTAAGGGATTTTATAACTCTTCTTCAAAACATCATTAAGGCGTTGTTAACTTGTTACTCGTAATTCCTTTTCGATACCTATCGTATTCCTTGCCTTCTCTTGGCAAACTTTCTTCTCTTACCTAGAATGTCTTTGAAATCTTAATTAGGGTCATCAAATGTCATTCCTTACTTATTGAAATACCGTACACTTCGTGCTCTTCGTTATTCTATTCACTGTGCATCAACGGAAAATTTTTCGGGGCGTAACATCCTTCCCCCCTTAAGAACATTCATCCTCGAATGTTAAGTCCACCCAAAT
The DNA here is from genome assembly GCF_019175385.1 of Lycium barbarum. Lineage (NCBI taxonomy): Eukaryota > Viridiplantae > Streptophyta > Magnoliopsida > Solanales > Solanaceae > Lycium > Lycium barbarum. The sequence goes on from NC_083347.1 coordinate 83,891,664, forward strand.
GCATAAAAGGGAAAACATACATACCTCATGATCTTGATGTTTCATCTTGGATCTCTTCCGGGGGCTGAAATAAGTGCGGGTACTTGGATTTCATAATTTATTCCGCTTCCCATGTCATTTCTTCTCGGTTATTATTTCTCCACAAAACCTTAATTGAGGCCACTTCTTTGTTTCTAAGCCTCCATACTTACCTATCTTATATGGCAATGGGTACCTCTTCATAAGTCAACTTTTCTATCCCTTGAACATCATTTATTGGCACAATCCTAGTAGGATCTCCAACATATTTACGAAGCATCGAGACATGAAAAACTGGGTGAACTGACTCCAGATCAGGAGGTAGATCTAACTTGTAAGCCACTTTGCCTACCTTGCGCACAATCTCATAAGGTCCAATGTACCGGGGACTAAGCCTCCCCTTCTTGCCAAATCTCATAATGCCCTTCATTGGCAACACATTTAGGAATACCTAATCTTTAACTTGGAACTCTAAGTCCCTTCGACGATTATCCGCATAGGACTTTTGACGACTTTGGGCTGCTAATAGCCGACCTAGTATGAGCTTAACTTTTTCTATGGCCTGCTGGACCAAGTCTGGCTCTATCACTTTAGTCTCTCTTCCTTCAAACCACCCAATTAGGGATCTACACATTCTCCCATATAAAGCATCATACGGTGCCATCTGGATGCTAGAATGATAACTATTATTATAAGAAAATTCAATAAGGGGTAAGTGATCATCCCAATTTGCTTCGAAATCCAACATATATGCCCGTAACATATCCCCAAGAGTCTGAATGGTACGTTCAGCTTGTCCATTAGTCTGCAGATGAAATGTCGTGCTAAGGCTCACATGAGTCCCCAAACCCTCTTGGAAGTACTTCCAAAAATTAGCTGTAAACTGAGTTCTTTTATCAGAGATAATAGATACTGGAACACCGTGAAGTCGCACTATCTCTTTAACATAAAGCTTTGCATAATCTTCTGCCATATATGTAGTTCTGACTGGTAAGAAGTGAGCTGACTTCGTGAGTCTATCCACAATCACCCATATAGAGTCATACTTACGTCGAGAACGGGGCAAGCCTGTAACGAAGTTCATGTTAATTACTTCTCAGTTTCAAGTTGGAATTTCTATAGCTTGCAACAATCCACCTAGCTTTTGGTGCTCGATTTTCACTTGTTGATAGTTGGGACATTGAGCTACGAATTCTGTAATATCTTTCTTCATCCCATTCCACCAATATATAGATTTAAGATCATGGTACATTTTCGTTGCTCCGGGGTGGACAGAATAGCGGGAGCAATGGGCTTCAATATTTGGTGGCGCAACCCTGCCACATCAGGAACACATAATCTGCCGCGGCATCGGAGAACTCCATCTCCTGCAATCTCAAATGATGACTTCTCCTTCTGAGGGAGTGTATCTCTGTAATGCATTAGCGTGGGATCTTCGTATAGTCGCTCTTTCACTTCCACTACTAGAGATGAGACTGTTGAATTCTGAATGGTAGTTCCCCTGCTACCTGAGTCCACTACTCGAACTCCTAGGCTAGCTAACTGCTGGAGCTCACGTGCCATTTCTCTTTTCTCTGGTCGTACATCACACAAACTTACCATGGATCTACGGCTAAGAGCATCAGCCACAACATTTGCCTTTCCGGGGTGATATAGGATATCAACATCGTATTCTTTTAGAAATTCCAACCATCGTCGTTGCCGCAAATTCAACTCTTTTTGCTTGAAGATATACTGAAGGCTCTTATGATTTATGTAAATATCCACATGAATACCATACAATAAATGTCTCCACATCTTTAATGCATGAATCACTACAGCCAATTCAAGGTCATGGGTTGGATAATGTTTCTTATGTTTTCGTAATTTCCTTGAAGCATACGCAATCACCTTACAATGTTGCATCAACACACAGCCTAGCCGAATGCCTGAAGCATCGCAATAAACAACATCTTTCCAATCCCTCTGGAAGTGTCAGGACTGGGGCAGAAGTTAATCTATCTTTTAGCTCTTGGAAACAACGTTCACAAGCATCTGTCCATTGAAACTTTGCTGATTTCTAGGTCAGCTTTGTGAGTGGTGTGGAAATAGAAAAAAATCCTTCTACAAATCTCCTGTAATAACCTGCTAAGCCAAGGAAGCTACGAACCTCCGTAGAAGTTGTGGGCCTTGGCCAAGTCTTCACGGCCTCAATCTTTTGGCTATCTATCCGAATACCATCGGCTGAAACAATGTGTCCCAGAAATGTCACTGAGTTCAACCAAAACTCACACTTAGAAAATTTTACAAATAACTCTCTAGTTTGAAGAACTCTAAGGACAGTACACAAATGGTCCGCATGTTCTGCCTCGGATCTAGAATATACCAAGATATCTTCGATGAATACAATCACAAATAAGTCTAGGAAGGGCCTGAATACATCGTTCATCAAATCCATAAATACTGCCGGTGCATTAGTTAGCCCAAATGACATTACGCGGAACTTAAAATGGCCATATCTTGTTCTGAAGGCTGTCTTAGGGATATCTTTCTCCCTAACTCTCACTTGATGATACCCGAATCTCAAATCTATCTTTGAAAACCATTTGGCGCCTTGTAATTGGTCAAATAAGTCATCAATCCTCATAAGAGGATATTTATTCTTAATCGTCACCTTATTCAGTTGCCGATAGTCAATGCACATTCGCAAGGAGCCATCTTTCTTTCGGACAAACAATACGGGTGCTCCCCACGGGGATGAACTAGGCCTAATAAAGCCTTTCTCAAGCAAGTCTTTCAATTGCTCCTTCAACTCTTTCAATTCTGTGGGAGCCATTCTATAAGGAGGAATAGATATAGGCTTGGTGTCTGGCAACACATCAATAGCAAAATAAATCTCCCGCTCGGGAGGGAGGCCTGTAAGCTCTTTCGGGAATACATCCGGAAACTCGTTCAATACGGGAACTGACTGAAGAGTCGGCGGTTTAGCTTCTACGTCTTGAACCCTAACTAGATGATAAATGCAACCTTTTGTGATCATTTTCCTTGCCTTAAGATAGGAAATAAACCTACCTTTTGGTGTCGCAGTGTTTCCTTTCCATACAAAAACTAGTTCTCCCGGAAATTAGAAATGAACCATTTTCATTCTGCAATCAACATTAGCATAGCAAGAAGCCAACCAATCCATGCCCATAATAACATCAAAATCCACCATTTTTAACTCATGTAAGTCAACCATAGTATGCTGGTCACAAATCACAACTACACAATTTCTATACACTCGGCTGGCTATTACCGATTCACCAATGGGTGTAGACACCTCAAAAGGTTTGATCGACTCCGATTTGACTCTAAACGGACCCGCAATATACGGAGTAACATATGACACTGTGGAGCCCGGATCTATCAAAGCATATACATCATGAGAAAATACCGTTAATATACCTATGACAACATCAGGAGAAGACTCAAGATCTTGGCGTCCAACCAAAGCATAAATACGGTGCTGAGGACCGCTAGAACTGGGGACTCTCCCTCTGCCTCTACCACGGCCGACTGGCACATATGAACCTGGCCCTATAGGGCGTATAAAAGATAAAGATCCAGCTACCGACCCTGAAGGTTGGGTCCTACCTCTACCACCAACTGAGAGGCAATCGCGCATAATATGGCCCGGCCAACCACATGAATAGCAAACCTCTGAACCTAATCGGCACTGACCCCGATGTAACTTCCCACACTGGGAACATCATGGCACGGGTGGCCTCGCCTGGCCCGAATCACCCCTGAATTGAGATCCTGAAAAGCTCTGACTCGGCCCGGAATGAGTAGACCTATCAAATCTCTGGCTTGAAAACTGTGGAGGTGCACTAGTCATAGAATGGCCTGAATGCCTACAAAAACTGCTGTCTGTGCCCGCCTCTAAACTCACTCATCGGACCCGAAGATCTATCCCTCTTGTTATACCCTCTATCATGCTCACGCTCACTCCTTTGTTGTTGTTTGCTTTCTTCTAAATTCTGGGCATGGGCCTGAATGCGTGAAATAGCCATGTTGTCCTGAAGGGACGCAGTCAAGCACCTATCCATCAAATGTGGCCCTAGGCCTTTCACAAATCGGTGCACTCGGTCACCCCTATCCGCTACTATGGCTGAAGAATACCTGGCCAAAGAATTGGAGCGGAGACTATACTCTAAAGCACTCATGCTTCCTTGCCTCAAATTCAAGAACTTATCGGCTCTAGATCACCGAACTTTTGGAGGCAGGCAATGTTGGAAGAAAGCATCTATAAATTCTTGCCATACCGGGGAAGGCGCATTGGCTCCCCGTGAAGCCATCCAAACTGTGTACCAATGAACCGCAACATCCCTTAATCTATAGGATGCTAACTCCACTAATTTGGTGTCCGAAGCATGTATCAACCGAAATGTCCTCAACATACCATCAATAAAGTTCTAAGGGTCCTCATCCGGCTTTAATCCAAAGAATTTCGGAGGGTTCAAGCTAATAAAACCACGGGCCCTTGCACTAACAGCCCTATCACCTTCCCCTGTACCCTGCCGCTGGGTCTGGGAAGCTACCAATTGAGTAAGAAAATGAATGGACTCTTTCACATCTTAGCCTGAAGCAACCAATGCAGGCTCCCTCACGCTCCTCAGAGATAGGCACCGGAGCTAGGGCTGAAGCTCCCTCACGCTCCTCAAAGATAGGCACTGAATGGGAGGACTGAGATTGAGCCGCATTCTGGTACTCACTTTCCTCTGCAACCATTGGCGGTGCTCTTTCAGCCCGCTTTTCTGCCACTATCTTTCCCTTTTGGGCTACCTTAGCCTTTCTCTTTACAGGCATCTCTGAAATACATAACACACGGTTAAGGAAAAAGTAGTTCTTATGTCATAGCTCTATCGCACGATCTCATGAAGAAAGAAGGTCATTCATTCCTAAAATGCCCGCAGCCTCTTGTTTATAAGTATGGTGCGCAACACACCCATATCCAAGACTCTACTGGACACGGCTCGTAGACACACCCTAGGACAGAACTGCTCTGATACCACTTTTGTCACGACCCAACCGGAGGGCCGCGACGGGCACCCAGTGCTAACCCACCCGGGTACCTCTTATCATACTTTCACATTTACATCTAGGTGAGGGATATAGCTAAATCATACTTTTATTCCTCATTCTATTTCCATTGGGCAACAATACGTTTATATCATCATCAACAACTATGCCCACAACAATGTATATAAGCCGACGAGGCTAACAAAATGATATCCAAAATATTGTCCGACAGGGCCAAATACATCTAACCATATACACATGTCTACGAGCCTCTAAGGATAGTATGTCATATCATATAGGCGGGACAGGACCCCGCCATGCCCATAAATATGTACACAAAAGAATAAATACCAAAAGTTGTAGCTCCGAATGAAATGGAGCTCCGCTTGTAGTCCCTGAGTAATAAAGCTATGGGTCAAGCCTGTCTCCCTGGCCACCTACGGGCATGACGCAGCGTCCACAAATAAAAGGACGTCAGTGCGAAGAATGTACTGAGTATGTAAAGCATGATCAACATCATTATGAAAGCATAATAGACAACATAAGAAATAGCATAGGATGGGAGATAGTAGTATCATCGTCATAAACACTTACTTGCTTTTCATAGGGACTTCCCATTTTTAATGCATGATTGTGTACATACATCCGTATCCATATCCGTACTCGTTTACATTTCGTATCCATTTTCGTATTCATAGCATATTCGTATTTATATTTAAAACCTAGAGGATTACTCATCATAGGAGGAATTTTAGTACAATCGTAACATATAGTGATTCATGAGCTTATTAGCTTTTAAAGATAGAATCATTTGGAGGACATCATAGGATCATAGAAAATTAGATGTTTGGCCAAGGAACCATGCCTTATGAAAGAAGGGTTAGCCTTACATATCTTTCCGTTCAACTATTCTATCACTTGCACGTTCTCCTTCAATGCTCACGTTTCTACCTTCATTAGAGTTATACTATGTTATACCCCGTATGTTCATACGTCAAATTATTCGCAAGCAAGTCGACTCAAGTTAAATGAAGAATCATTTTCGGACACGAAATAGAAATCTTTTAATTTACAATTTTAAGTAGAACATAAATTGTTTATAAATTTTATTTAGTGTAAAAATATTATTGGAGATTAGGGATTAATTAATTGTGATTAGATTAGTAAGTAGGAATTAGTGATTAATTAAATTAATTTAATTAAGTCTAGTGGGCCCCACCCGAATTAAATAAAAAAAATAATGGATGACTTATTAGATTGGACACGTGTAGGATTTAGAGGACCTATATATATAAGTCAAGAATGATTCATTGAGTCATCACTTTCACACTTCAATTGAACAAAAATGGAGATGGAAAGAAAAACAAAAGGAGCAGCCATGGCTGCTACTGTTCATGGCCAGCCATGGCTGTTGTAAAAAAAAATTGCTTTGATTTAATTCAAAGGTGGATTACAAGTTCAAGGAGGTGATAGTAACTTTGGATATTAAGTCGGAGAAGAAGAAATTGTAAAATTGGAGCAATTGAGCGTAGAAATTCCTCCGAGAAAAATTCGGCAAGATTTTCTTATTTTATGGTGTAATTGTGTTAATAGTATTATAATGGAATTATTAAAATTGGATTGGACGAAATTGGAAGTAAGAAAATGCATGAAATTGATGTTATAGGAAATTGTGGGCTGAAATGAATTTAGAGAAGTTGTTGGGTTGTTAGAATTGTTATGGGCTGAATTGTGAGAATTTTATGTGTATATCGTTGTTTTTGGTATTTCTGTGTTGACAAGAGGACAATTAGAAATTCGGGTTAGGCGGATATATAGGGGAAATGCTGCCCGATTTTCGTTAAGCCCTTAATTAATGGAAAACCCTAAACGAGAATGTATATGTTAAAGAACAAGTTCTATAAAGTGATGGGCTACGGATTTACGAACTAGAAAGTGTAGTTACTGACGATAACGTTACCTTTATGTTAACTAGGCTAAAAGAGCGACAAAGCGAATGGTTTTGCGATTAGTCGTCAAGTGGTATGTAAAGTTGTCCCTTCTTTCTTTTGGCATTTCTTCGATTTGAGTGATGAACGATATGAACTTTGGGGTAATTCCATTCATAAGCTTTGAGTGATATTTATGATTCTAATTCACTTCTTGATGTTACAATTCTCAAGTGATTGAGCCTCCCTCTTCAGTTTTCTGTACGTTGGTTAATAGTCGATATATATCCGTTCCTATTCTTAGGAACTCTATAATAACTAGTGACATATGACTATGATCCTTAAGGCTTTGTGATATACTTATGATGACGTCAAGGGATGTTTGATATGTTTCCGATGACCTTCGAAAGGTATTTGATACAACTATTGTCTTGATTTTCAAATGATAATTCGTGTTGATTATTCTATTGAGTCTTTGAAAATGTTTTTAAATTACATATAGTTTCTCACTACTCTGCTCGTGCATGCCTCAATATGTCTTTCACTGAGTCCCGGGCCAGGATATGTATTCGTGAACAGTTTCACTGCATTGTTCACCGAGTCCCTCACTAGAGGGACGGGTACGGTATATATATATTATGGTGTTATGCTGTGTTATGGTTTATGCTGTGTTACGGAGTTATGCTGTGTTATGGAGTTATGCTGTGTTCTGGAGTATGCTGTGTTATGGCGCCAAAGACGGGGTGGCGACCATGTTCACCGAGTCCCATAATGGGCCGGATATGATATATGATATTGACATGCATGATTTATGTTCAAAGGCAAGCATTTTGGTATTCTGGTTAGTGTACTCGTTTTCTGTACTCCTTATTTCAGTTATGATCATGTTTACTGTATTTCATGCTTTACATGCTCAGTACATATTCCGTACTGACCCCCTTTCTTCGGGGGGCTGCGTTTCATGCCCGCAGGTGCAGATACTCGCTTTGGTAATCCGCCAGCTTAGGACTCCCTTTTTGCTGTCTTGGAGAGCTCCGTTGTTCCGGAGGCTAGACGTTTGGTTTGAATCTTATGATATATATTTGTATATGCTATCCACGGGTACTACGGGGCCCTGTCCTGTCATATTTCGCTATTCGTACTCTTAGAGGTCTGTAGACATATGTGTGGGTTGTGTATGGGTTCTATTCAGCTGTGTCTATACGATGTGCTGTGGTATGATGTTCGTCTCTGGTAGCAGCCTTGTAGGCTTGCATACGATATTGATATGTGATGGCAGCCTTGTCGGCTTGCGTATTATTTCATGTATGATTAGTTGTGACTCCTCAGGAGACCGTTGATCTGGAAATATATATATATGATGATGTTACGAACTTTGGAGTTCCTTTATAAGTTTTCGTATTGTCGTAGTTTCAGTTTGATGTTATATGTAAGAGGTTGGTATACGGGTGCCCAGTTCGGGCACCAGTCACGGCCTACGGGGCTGGGTCGTGACAAAAGTGGTATCAGAGCAGTTCGTCCTCGGAGTGTCTACAGACCGTGTCTAGTAGAGTCTTGTTTATCGGTGTGTTGTGCACCACATCTATAAACAGGAAGCTACAGGACATTTAGGATGTTACCTTTCTTTCATATCTAAGATCGTGCGATAGAGCTCAGCCATAGTAAATGAAATTCCTTATACTAACCTTTGATTTCAGCTGAAGAACGACATCGACAGAAGGAAGCGACTGACGATAGTGGAAGTTACAAAGTACACAGGTAAGTAACGGTGCGAAAGAGGCATGTTAGATAAGGTAAGAATATTGAAATATGATTGAAATGTAAAGTTGAAGAATGAAAGAGTAGGTAGATAGTAAGTTATAACAAGACGGATCGTTAAAGGATCAGGTACGTCTCGAGGTGCGATATGTGAGGTATGTTTCGACACCTTTATACTTTTTACTGGAAATCAGGAGCCCTGTGTGGCTATGATACGATATGATATATGCATATATATGTTGGCCCTGTGAGGCATTATTGGTATTTCCTGCGTGCAGGTTTTGGGATAGTAAGAAATACAGAGGAAACTCTGCCCAAATTTTCCTAGAAATAGAAAAAAGAAGAGAATGGGATATAAGTTCATAATATGTCTTGAAAGTCGATACAGATAGGGAAAATTTATTATGCTGGATTAAAGCTTTAAGAGATACCCTCCATGTCATCCGTAAGAGGGACCATTGTTATTTGAAAGATTTTATTTCGAAAAAGCCTATATGAGCAGCAAGGTTTGGAATTCATTTGAATGGACCAGAATGCTTTCCAGCCACACTTTTGCCTTAGAAAAAGCTTATGTTGAAGGGCAAAAACGTCCGGTAATTAAGTTTCACTTTTATTGAAAAGTACAAAGCATACAACCAATAGTTTATGAACTAAATTATTCGTTCACGACTCAAGAATAAATTTGGAGGTAAACCATGTGAATCAAGCACTAGAAGTCCTGTGGTGCTTGTCGGATTCTAGTTTTCTTCTGGTGGTGGTTGGAGAATGCCTCATGGTAACATTTTATTAGTTCTCAATCAACTAGTTGGAGATGGAATTTGAGGAAGGAAAATTTAAATTTGTAGGCTGTCTAGGATCATGTATTTCATATGTTGTTGGTGAGATGCTAGGATGATTCGGAAGGGCTTGTGATACTAAGGGATGATTTAGAAAGAGGTGGCAACTCGTAACAAAACATTTTATTGATGTATCAAGTGAACCGATAAGTAGGGGTAAATTACGACGAGTTTACAGTCAAAAGGAGTAGTAGTATGATGAGACAAAAGTACGGGGTAGGAAGAGTTATGACAAATTATGAAGGTATTGATAAGACAGCATGTGAGATATTAAGGGTAAAGATTGATCAGAAAGAGTGATGGGTTAAGTACGCCTAGTCCATATAGTGTAATTAAAACATAATAAGAATCATGAATAAGATTAAGAAGTGTTACGTTATAGGATGGATTACGAACAGGATGTAATGTGAATACCATAAGGATTGCTATAGAAATGAGTAAAGCCTAGCAAGGAAGTAACTAAAGAATACAATGTGATTAGTGTGAAACGGAAGAGCAAATGTAGAACGAATAAGGAAGACTTACAAAGTTCTACAAGGAAAGTTCAGAATGGAGATCAAGTGGTAACGAAAGTGAAAGCGAGCACAGGAAGAGAAGAAGTTAATTGAAAGAAGAAGATAAGAAGAAAGCGAGTGGAATTACAGTATAGCGATGTGATATGACGTATAGCTAAGAAAACGAGTAATATAAGCGACAGAATTGTGAAAGCCCAAACTAAAGGAAGATGAGCAACGAGACAGAATTGTTATACCCCACATTTTTAGAGCCTGAGCGTGACACGTGCTTCCTCAGACATTGACAATCACGTTGTTACTGCATAATTTAAACTCACATCGATAGTATTATATTTCGTATTTTTGCACGTCGGATTAGTCGTAAGCGGAGGTGGGGCCCATACGTCGAGATTTTTTTAGGAACACATGACAAGTTATATGAAGCACATATGTGAAGTTGAATACAACTCAAGAAGGACCCTTGAGCCGAATCAAAGTGGAAGTCCTCCAAACAAATACTTTTAAGTAACGTTTTCAGGTGATCTGAATTCGAGGGGGCAAAAACGGTATTATAAGTTTGAAATTTGAAAAACTACCAAGAAATATAAGTTGTAGATAATTGTATTAGATTTCGAACCATAGGTCATGGGTCCACAGGCGACGTCGACATAAGGATATATGGACGTTTTAAGGCAGAAAGGTCAGTGAGCTACGCCCAATCCGAGCCCAACCGGGTTAGGCCCATTACCCATGTCTTTATAAGTGCAAATTTCGGTCTTCCTCCTCATTTTAAGACCAGGAACGCCCAGAAAATTCTGGGGAGAGAGAGAAAAAGAGTCTTGGTGAAGAAAAACCAATTTTGATCGAAATCTGAGCCCCGAATCCCGAAGCGCATGAAGAGAAAAGTGTTGTACGTCGCGTTGTCTTCAATTTGAACTAAAATTCAACCAAAAAGAAGAGGGTGGACGTGGTGGATGCACACTTAAGGTAAGATTAAGGTTCCTTTTCATTGCTAGCAAGTTTATTTAGAGTTTTAACGAACTAGAACGGAGAAAATAGTGTGATAAATTCGTTTATCGGTGTGGTTGGATTATGGATTGAGGCGTGAGGAGAATTTTGGATAAAATGTATATTTATTTATTTATTTATTTATTTATTTATTTATCTTTTAGGATGTAAGTATTGATGTTATTGGTATTAACTTCGACGTCTTTGCGGAAATAAAATTATGAAATAGCTATATCGCAAATTTGGTTGGTTGAGAAAATTTAGAAAACAGTGTGCGGGCTGTTTTATGGCATACGTCGGTATTGGAAATGATGTTGATATTATTGGTATTGTTGTTGATGTTGTTGGTTGTTGAGTTGGAATCTCGGGCTAGGCATATAAACAAGGGAGATGCAGCCCGATTTTCGGTAGAATATAAAAGAGTTTAAATTGAAACTTGGGATTGTATGTGACTAAATTGAATGTAAATGAAATGTCGTCGGATTATGTAAAAGGAGTTACTAACGTTAGAATGCATTTTGAATTAATTGTTGAAGTTGTTAGTGTGGTTGTTCGTATTGTTGTTGATAATTTGGCCGAGTTGAATTCTCGGATTGTTGTTGATAATTTGGCCGAGTTGGATTCTCGGGGTTGGTTGTATTTACAGGGGAAATGCTGCCGAAATTTCTGTAAATGAAGTGCTAGTTTAGGATTGGACTTCTAAGTATCTATAGCTAATGTTGGTATCTATTAATATTGTTGTAGATCTTGCGAAAGCCAAAGACTTAAGTTCGGATTAGCTTAGGAAGCGGGCAAGGTATGTAAGGCTTACCCTTTCTTTCTTTTGGCATGTCCTAGATGTAAGTAAGAGACGATATGTACCTTGGGGTAACTCTATTCTGTAATTTCGGGCTTGTTTACGATCCTTATTCACTTCTTGATATGAGTGTACTTAGCATTGTTGAACTCGTAGTACGATCCCACCTTGAGCAAAGCATAAAGAGTTCGTGTCCCTAAAAGGGTTCTGTAAGTATTAATGTCTCTAACTTTTGTATACAGTCTCGGATTGCTTTGAAACGTTCGTAGAGGTTCTGTAGTAAAAGTGTCCATAACTTTCTCATACTAAACCGGATTGACTTGAAACATGTTTATGATCCTCAAGTGTCGATTAGTGTACTTATCTATCAAGTCTTAAAAATTGATTTAAATTGCATTTAGTTTCTCACTACTCTGCTCGTGCATATGGCTGTTACATCTTTCGCCGAGTCTCGGGCCGGTATGTATCGTGCGTATGGTTCCCCAAGTCCCTTGCTTGATGGCCGGGCTCCATATATATTCCGGAGTTATGATGTGTTATGGTGTTATGATGTGTTCATGGTTCACCGAGCCCCTTGCTAGAGGGTCGGGTACCATATATATGTGTATTCTGATGTTATGATGTGTTACGGAGATTACGGAGCAATCTTCTAGTGTATGATGTGTGTGGTGCCAAAGACGGGGTGGCGACCACGTTCCCCGGGTCCCGCAAGGGACCGGACACCATTTCTGACATGCATGATTTGTGTTTCAAGTAAGCATATTGATATTCTGCATATCGTGCTTAGTTTCTGTACTTCCTGTTCCGGTTATGATTCTGTTTCCAGTACTTCATGCTTTATGTGTATATACATTCTGGGGTATGATGTGGTATATACATTCTGGAGTATGATGTGTTCCGAAGTATGATGTGTTATGGCGCTAGTGAAGGGGTGGCGACCATGTTTTGTTCACCGAGTCCCATAATGGGCCGGATATGACATGCATGATTTGTGTTTTAAAAGTAAGCATTTTGGTATTCTGGAAGATTTACTTACTTTCTGCACTTCTTCTGACATGTGACATCGGCATACAAGATTTGTGTTTGGGAAAAATAAGCATTTTGGTATTATGGATAACGAACTTACTTTTTTTACTGCTTGTTTCGATTATGGTTCTGTTTTCTATATTTCATGCCTTACATACTCAGTACATATTCCGTACTGACCCCCTTTCCTTCGGGGGCTGCATTTCATGCCACGCAGGTACACACAGATGAGTGGAAGACATTGTTAGAGACGTTCTAGCGGGATTGGCGAGCTCCACTTTCTTCCGGAGTGTTTCCGAGTTAGAGTATACATGTTATGATTTTTCTTGATTGGTGTTAGAGACTTTGCAGATAGAGTCGTGGGTATAGAAAGTCAGTCTTGTAAGCGGCTCTGTAAGCCGACGTAACATTATGCTTTATGTTATAAATTTCATATGATCACTGATTTTACTTGACTTGAGAACGACGAAAAGAATGTTTCTGAAAGCCTTTATTATGTATTTCATTTTTATTTGATTTAAGAGTCCAAAGAGATTATGCTTGGAATAAGAGTCATCGGGTTCGCTCGGCCCTAAATAAGGGTCGAGTGCCCATCATGCCCTAACAAGATTAGGGTGTGACAAGAATGAATGCCAGAGATGACTGGTATGATAAGAACAAATAGGGATGAACAAAATATACTATGCAAATAAGAAAGGGGTTATGTAGAAGTAGTGTTTTCTGAAGGATACAAGAGTAGCATAAGAATCCTCGTGTACAGAATAAAAGATGGACATAGACTGGAGAAATGAAAGGAATACTAAATGAAGCACTCAAGACGGACGTAATTAATTAAGTATGAGTATAGGACAAAAGGGAAATATATAGCTATGAAGTTAAGGTGTAGTATGACGAGAAGGTGATAAGACAGGACCACTATTAAGACGAATTTGATATGATTTTGAATAAGTTAGAAGTTAACGTTGGGTATACAACAAGGGTGAAAGAGCATGAGGCATAAAGGAGTACTGCATGTGTATGACTTCACCTTGGAAATGGTGAAATCCTTAAAGGACAAGGATTGTGGATTTGCGAAACAACTGATGTATTGTAAATATATTAAAAGAAACAGATGATATTCGTTGGGATAAAGATAGTGTTATGAGAAAGCTTGAGACACTTATCATTAGAATATAAGTGTTACCGAACGGAGAATTTGAAACGACGATAAGCACTAGCTAATTACTGATTGGAATGAATGGAACGTGACTTCGGATAAATTGCTACATCAATTATATTACTCGAGTACCAACCATCAGATAAGATTTTGTACTATATATCGAGAGTTCTCGTCGCCTTGTGATTATGTTGGGGTTTCATACATGGGTAATCTAAGTTATGGGGGATATAAAGGAAGACATGGATGTGGTGCAGTAACCAAATGTATTGGAAAAGAATCATATGAATTTGAAAATTGGAAATGGGGGCATAGAGCGGAATATAAATAGATAAGGATGTAGGTACACCCTAAAGGGGGGAAGCGGATGAGAAAAATGCAAGTGTAAGGTGAAATCAACTGACACTGCAATACATTTGATGTGAAAACTTAAACTTTAAGTGAGATCCCTTGCTGAAACAAATTAGCGAGATTTGAAGGCCAACAATAAACGGATAGAAGCCAAGATAGTATTTGAGACAGTGCAGAGAATTATTGGTAAAGATCTTGGATAATATGACATCAGAAGGTGGATGCTCCTAAAAAGGAAGAATACAACAAGAAAATGGCAACGAGTAACTTAAAAGATATTATAAAAGATAGCAAGGCTATACTGGATTAGAGGTTAAGATGTTGACAACAGAGTTATTGGCTAATGATATTGTGACAAATAAGTAGCAAAGGAGAAAGGATAGGAAATCTCTCCTATAGTAGGATATGAGAAAATCAAATGGCGAATAAAGGAAGGGAAAGGAGAGTGACAAGATAGACCACAACTGAGTTTTAGTACAAATAAGATATGCAAAACGGGATGAACCAGGAGAGAGAAGGAGTATGACTAAGATTGGATATACTTTGTACAAACTGTACAAGAATAGTTATGCAACCTACGAATAATTGTATGCTAAGGATGAGACCAAGTGAGTACTTGATAAGGAGAATAAGGATTCAGTACTAACAACGTGATTGTGATAATTTTGGATACATTAAAGGAAGGTGTAAGGTGGTTTGAGGAAAAACTATAGAGGTATAATTAGTATTGAGGGCAAGAGCCATAATTGAGCCTTGATATCAATTGAAAGAGATAAGCGAAGAATGTAAGGTCTGCATAAAGACTAGTGAGGCGACGCTAAAGTATTTCTTGGGTCGATTTGAGAACCCACATATATTCTTGTAAGATTGCAACATGATGCGTGATAGTAAAACTAAGAGAAAAATTTGAGTAAAGAGGTAATAGAAGAGTTTGAGTCAAAAATAAGGAAACGACACGAGATAATATGCCTAAAGTATTACCAGTTACGTTAAGGGAAATTACGAAACGATTTAATCAAGACAATCAGAACAAGAGAGTTACGAGATGACAGTGAAGTCATAATATGAGGGGACCATAGCGCTATTTGATAACCAACCCTAAAGATCAAGATCAAGAAGTAAAAACAAGTGATAGTTAAAGACCTTTAAAAGAAAGTCAGAAAATGATGCATGATACTGAGGGTTCCAGAATACGGACTGTCACAGCGGAGTAAAGCAGGGATATTAGAGTACAAAATGTTACCCTCTGGGAAATTTCGTTTTACTCGTAAAACCTGCGAAGGGTCTACAGGTTACCAGAGGCATGCGATACTCCAGGGGTATTAAAATCTAATAAACCGACGAGGGACGTCTACGCATTATAAAAAGCTTATTTAAAGATTGAGAGGTAAAATTAAAGAAACGATACCTTAAGGGGATAACTTTAGGAGAAGCACAAGAAGAAAGTAAGATTTCAGCGGAAGAGCAATACAATTGACAACGGACTGCGAAGTAAAGAGGAGAGTAAAGACAATGACGTGGAGTTATTACCTCGGGAAGCAACAGAAAGAGGAAATATTACCGGATAGACTATGTAAAGACCTGGAAGGCGTTATAATGAACTAAAGCGAGTCGACAAACGGAAGGGGTATGTGAAGGGCATAATTAACTAAGAGAACACTTGAGGAAGTATTGGGAATTCTGGATCAGTTTAACATTCGAGGACGAATGTTCTAAAGGGGGGAAGGATGTTATACCCCGTATGTTCATACGTCAAATTATTCGCAAGCAAGTCGACTCAAGTTAAATGAAGAATCATTTTCGGACACGAAATAGAAATCTTTTAATTTGCAATTTTAAGTAGAACATAAATTGTTTATAAATTTTATTTAGTGTAAAAATATTATTGGAGATTAGGGATTAATTAATTGTGATTAGATTACTAAGTAGGAATTAGTGATTAATTAAATTAATTTAATTAAGTCTAGTGGGCCCCACCTGAATTAAATAAAAAAAATGGATGACTTATTAGGTTGGACACGGTAGGAGTTAGAGGACCTATATATATAAGTCAAGAATGACCCATTGAGTCATCACTTTCACACTTCAATTCAACAAAAATGGAGATGGAAAGAAAAAAAAAAAGGAGCAGCCATGGCTGCTACTGTTCACGGCCAGCCATGGCTGTTGTAAAAAAAAAAAATTGCTTTGATTTAATTAGAAGGTGATTTACAAGTTCAAGGAGGTGATAGCAACATTGGATATTAAGTCGGAGAAGAAGAAATTGTAAAATTGGAGCAATTGAGCGTAGAAATTCCTCCGAGAAAAATTTGGTAAGATTTTCTTATTTTATGGTGTAATTGTGTTAATAGTATTATAATGGAATTATTAAAATTGGATTGGACGAAATTGGAAGTAAGAAAATGCATGAAATTGATGTTATAGGAAATTGTGGGCTGAAATGATTTTAGAGAAGTTGTTGGGTTGTTAGAATTGTTATGGGCTGAATTGTGAGAATTTTATGTGTATATCGTTGTTGTTGGTATTTCTGTGTTGACAGGAGGACAATTATAAATTCGGGTTAGGCGGATATATAGGGGAAATGCTGTCCCTTCTTTCTTTTGGCATGTCTTAGATTTAAGTGATGAACGATATGAACTTTGGGGTAATTCCATTCATAAGATTTGAGTGATATTTATGATTCTTATTCACTTCTTGATGTTACAATTCTCAAGTGATTGAGCCTCCCTCTTCAGTTTTCTGTACGTTGGTTAATAGTCGATATATATCCGTTCCTATTCTTAGTGACATATGAATATGATCCTTAAGGCTTTGTGATATACTTATGATGACGTCAAGGGATGTTTGATATGTTACCGATGACCTTCGAAAGGTATTTGATACAACTATTGTCTTGATTTTCAAATGGTAATTCGTGTTGATTATTCTATTGAGTCTTTGAAAATGTTTTTAAATTGCATATAGTTTCTCACTACTCTGCTCGTGCATGCCTCAATATGTCATTCACTGAGTCACGGGCCAGGATATGTATTCGTGCACAGTTTCACTGCATTGTTCACCGAGTCCCTAACTAGAGGGACGGGTACAGTATATATATATTATGGTGTTATGCTGTGTTATGGTTTATGCTGTGTTACGGAGTTATGCTGTGTTATGGAGTTATGCTGTGTTCTGGAGTATGCTGTGTTATGGCGCCAAAGACGGGGTGGCGACCATGTTCACCGAGTCCCATAATGGGCCAGATATGATATATGATATTGACATGCATGATTTATGTTCAAAGGCAAGCATTTTGGTATTCTGGTTATTGTACTCGTTTTCTGTACTCCTTATTTCAATTATGATCTTGTTTACTATATTTCATGCTTTACATGCTCAGTACATATTCCGTACTGACCCCCTTTCTTCGGGGGGCTGCGTTTCATGCCCGCAGGTGCAGATACTCGCTTTGGTGATCCGCCAGCTTAGGACTCCCTTTCTGCTTTCTTGGAGATCTCCGTTGTTCCGGAGGCTAGACTTTTGGTTTGAATCTTATGATATATATATGTATATGCTATCCAGGGGTACGACAGGGCCCTGTCCCGTCATATTTCGCTATTCGTACTCTTAGAGGTCTGTAGACATATGTGTGGGTTGTGTATGGGTTCTATTCAGCTGTGTCTATACGATATACTGTGGTATGATGTTCGTCTCTAGTAGCAGCCTTGTCGGCTTGCATACGATATTGATATGTGATGGCAGCCTTGTCAGCTTGCGTATTATTTCATGATATGATTAGTTGTGACTCCTCAGGAGACCGTTGATCTGGAAATATATATATATGATGATGTTACGAGCTTTGGAGTTCCTTTATAAGTTTCCGTATTGTCGTAGTTTCAGTTTGATGTTATATGTAACGGGTTAGTATACGGGTGCCCAGTTCGGGCACCAGTCACGGCCTATGGGGCTGGGTCCTGACATACTATCATTAGAAAATCGATAGCTTAACATACATGACTAAAGCTAAAGAAAATTGGATAGCATCTCCTTTATTTATACGACTTCCTCCATATCATATATCGACTCCCAAACATCAATAATAACATTCACAACATCATAACAATAGTCTTCATTCACCTACATTATCCTTCTACAATCCAAGTATTTCAACTTCTCAATACCTTAAACAACATGGAAATACCATAAAACGTACCTTAGATGGTGTAGGAATGAACCTTGGGTGGAAACACTTCACTTGAGCAAAACCCTAGTTTCACCTTCATTTGGATTCCTTGTCTTGGATGAACTTTAATGAGTTTCTTACACTTGATTCTCTTGGTTTGATGAAGTTGATCACTAATATCCCTTGAATTTTTGTGGGAGAAGTGTAGAGAAATTTTCTAGAGAGTTTTAGAGAGAAGGGGTGTGAAGGGGAAATGAAATGAAATAACTTGGACCCCTTATTACTAATACTCAAATCTGTCCCGACCATTTTCTACGGACCAACATACGGTCCGTATAAATTTCACTGACCGTATGTCTAGCCGTAGATTTGGTCCAGTGAAGCTGGCCATCTGGGATCATTATACGGCCAAACATACGGCTAGTATAATTTATACGGCCAGTATGTTGGGCCGTATAATGCCCCGTTCTTCCGAACTCATTCTCGTCGACTCGTTTGATCTCCAATCCTTATGGAACCTTCTTCACACTTGTTTATCACCTCATTAACAATCTATGGGACGTTACAACTCTTCTCCAAAACATCATTAATTCATTGTTAACTTGTTACTCGTAATTCCTTTTCGATACCTATCGTATGCCTTTCCTTCTCTTACCTCGAATGTCTTTGAAATCTTAATTAGAGTCATCAAATGTCATTCCTTACTTATTGAAATACCGTATACATCATGCTCGTCGTTAGTCTATTCATTGTGCATCAACAGAAAATTTTCCGGGTGGTAACAGAGGCAGAACATGCGGATCACTTGCGTACTTTTCTTAGAGTTCTTCAAACGCGAGAGTTATTTGCCAATTTTCTAAGTGTGAGTTTTGGTTGAACTCCGTGATCTTTTTGGGGCATATTATTTCAGCCGACGGTATTCGGGTAGATACCCAAAAGATGGAAGTTGTGAAGACTTGGCCAAGGCTCACAACCCCTACGGAAGTTTGTAGTTTTCTGGGCTTAGCAGGTTATTACAGGAGATTTGTAGAAGGATTTTCTTCTATTTATGAAATCACTCACGAAGCTAACCCAAAAATAAGCTAAATTTCAATAGACAGATGCTTGTGAACGTAGTTTCCAAGAGCTAAAGGTAGATTAACTTCTGCCCCAGTCCTGACTCTTCCAGAAAGATCAGAAGGTTATGATGTCTATTGCGATACTTCAGGCGTTGGATTGGGCTGTGTGTTGATGCAACATGGTAAGGTGATTGCGTTCGCTTCAAGGCAGTTACGGAAACATGAGAAGAATTATCCAACCCATGATCTTGAATTGGCTGCAGTGATTCATGCATTGAAGATATGGAGACATTATTTGTACAGCGTCTCTGTTGATATTTATAAAGATCATAACAGTATTCAGTATATCTTCAAGAAAAAAGAATTGAATTTACGGCAACGGCGGTGGTTTAAATTATTGAAAGACTATGATGTTGACATCTTGTATCATCTCGGGAAAGCAAATGTTGTGGCAGATGCTCTTAGCCGTAGATCCATGGGAAGTTTATGCGATGTGCAGCCAGATAAAAGAGAGATAGCTCGTGAGCTCCAGCAGTTAGCTAGCCTAGGAGTTCGAGTAGTGGACTCAGGCACTATGGGAGATATCATTCAAAATTCAGCGGTCTCGTGGCTAGTAGTTGAAGTAAAAGAGCGTCGATACGAAGATCCCATGCTAATTCATTACAGAAATACACTCCATCAGAAGGAGAAGTCATTATTTGAGATTTCTGGAGATGGAGTCCTCTGATGTCGAGGCAGGTTATGTGCTCCTGATGTTGCAGGATTACACCACCAAATATTGAGAGAAGCCCATTGCTCCCGTTATTCCGTTCACCCTAGAGCAACGAAGATGTATCATGATCTTAAATCTATATATTGGTGGAATGGGATGAAGAAATATATAGCGGAATTCGTAGCTCAATGTCCTAACTATCAGCAAGTGAAAATTGAGCATCAAAAGCCAGGTGGATTGTTGCAAGCTATAGACATTCGAACTTGGAAATGGGAACTAATTAACATGGACTTCATTACAGGCTTACCCCATTCTCGACGTAGGTATGATTTTATATGGGTGATCATGGATAGACTCACGAAGTCATCTCATTTCTTACCGGTCAGAACTACATATGTAGTAGAAGATTATGCAAAACTTTATGTTAAAGAGATAGTGCGACTTCACGGTGTTCCACTATCTATTATATTCGATAGAGGGACTCAGTTTACAGCCAATTTTTGGAAATCTTTTCAAGAAGGTTTGGGGACTCAGGTAAGTCTTAGCATGACATTTCACCCACAGACAGATGGGCAAGCCGAAAGTACCATTCAGACTCTTGAGGATATGCTACGGGCATGCATATTAGATTTTGGAGGTAATTGGGATGATCACTTACCACTTATAGAATTTGCTTATAACAATAGCTTTCATTCTAGCATCCAGATTGCCCCGTATGAGGCTTTATATGGGCAAAAGTGTAGATCTCCAATTGGGTGGTTCGAAGTAGGAAAGACCAAATTTATAGGGGCAGACTTTGTCCAGCAAGATATAGAGAAAGTCAAGCTTATACATAATTGTCCCACCCCGATCTTACTAGGGTGTGATGGGCACCCGACCCCATGCTCGGAGCCGAGAGAACCCGCTAACTTTTATTACACGCATACTCGCTTGGGCTCTTAACTCAAATAAAATGGAATGCATAATAAGAACTTCCAGAAATATTCTCTTTCGTTGCTCTCAAATCAATAAAATATGTGATCATGTGGAATCTGTAACATAATACATAAAGACACATCGGCTGGTAAACCGCTTACAAGACTGACATACTATACCCACGACTCGGTCTGCAAAGTCTCTAACTTCGAACAAGACATCATAGCATAGTACTCTGACCCGGTAACACTCCAGGGCAAATGGAGCTTGCCAACTCCACTGGAACATCTTCTATCATAGCTTCTACTCATCTGGGTGTACCTGCGCGGCATGAAACGCAGCCCCCGAAGAAGAGGGGGTCAGTACGAGAAATGTACTGAGTATGTAAGGCATGAATAATAACATAGTAAGGGATGTAATTATGAATAACAACAGAATGGAAATATAGAGCATATCATGAGGTAAAAGAGTAACCTGTACATCTGAGTGCCTCTTAGGGCGGATGCCATGCATGCTTAGCTTTCTTTGAAAAACATTTCTTGTTCATATATATAGAAAATAGAACATATCATGTTGCCGAGGCGTCGGCAGCCGATCCTTTTAACCACATATGTCTCGCGTCCGGGCATCCAGCGTCCGGGATGATATCATGTCATATGCCGATACATGTATCATGTGCATAACCCAGCGTCTATAGCGCTTTGTCCCTTTTTCCCATCTTCCCCATATACATATACATATATCATGTAAGCAGCATGCAGGAGAGCCCAAAAAAAAATGTTATGTCTCTATCAGAGTGACGTAAGGTCGGTAACCTCCGAATATATTATGGAATAACCATCATGGCTTTGTCTCACCTTGAAGGGACAATTATTATAAGGTGAGACTAGCAACGAATAACAGCGTTAAGAGAACATGGAGTAAGATCATAAATCTCATAAGGCGTCGCTCCATATACATATGCACATAGAACAAATTTTTTTAGGACTCGATGGGTACGTACATAAATCGACACCTGAAGGCTCAGAAACAAGTTTCGGGTCAATCCGACTTAGTATAAGAAAGTTATGAGCGTTTGAAGTACAGAACCTTCTACGAACGTTTTAGAAGCCATTTTTGGAAAATCATTCTTATCATAGTCATCATAGAAATATTCTCATCCTTGACATCTATCACACCCTAATGATGATAGGGCATGACCGGCACCCGACTCTCATCAGAGTCGAGCGAACCCTTAGACATTCGCTCTATTAAAACCTGTCATTTCAAAAACTTTTAAGAACATAAAATTTTTCCCATTTGAAAATCATTATCTCTAAATGACTCAACTGATATCACTTTGTCGACAAACATACCACAGGACACTATCTGCAGAAGTCTCTAAGAAGTGAACTGAACATTATGAGTCAGGACATGGCCCTGACATACCCATAATCATACATATCTATACATGACTTAGCACAGCTCCAGAATGAGGTGGAACTTGCCAATCCCAGCAGACATCAGAGCATCCTAGCTATATACTTAACCTGCCAAGCAATCTGGGGCTGCGGGCATGAACGCAGCGTCCCCAGGCAAAAGGACGTCAGTACGGACAATGTACTGAGTATGTAAGGTGGTAACAAATCATAATCATAATTTGATTTAGGATAGAAGAAATAACAATCTAACTCAATACCTGCAGCCTTCGCTGGAAGAAACATAAATGTATACACGAAGTCTCAAAACAAAATTTAAGTAAATAATGCAATCCAACACACATGCCGCTTCCGACATGTTAACAAAATGGTCCTTTCGGACAGCCGCTTCCGGCTAGTATCACAATAGTCCCTTCGGACGGCCGCTTCCGGCATAATAATACTGGCCCCTTCGGGCAGCCGCTTCCGGCTTAGTAATGATGGCCCATTAAGGCAGCCGCTTCCGGCTTAATAATGATGGCTCCTTCGGGCAGCCGCTTCCGGCTTAATATCACAATTATGTCAACACAAATTTAATCCACAAATATCAATACAAGAAATGATGCTATGGAATGTAAACATAAATCGTAAATGAAATGAAATAGTAAAATCTCGCACCCCCTTCGGAGTGGTTTTGAAAATCGAACTTTATGTTCCCTTTAGTATAAAAACTAATTTCCTCGAAATCATTAGTAAAACCATATACACAACTCAACTGGCACCTTATGGATGTTCCTTTCGGAACAGAATAGGGGTACAATATCAATAAACCATCACGAGGAACATATAGACCTTACTCGTCTAAGAATGGAGTCATATGGAGTACATATAGAATGAATAGCACAAGAATCATGCCAAAGAAAGAAAGGTTTGCCTTACATACCTTTAGCGCTTATTTGTCACACAATATGTATATGCTGCCCAATAATACTTCAACCTATATTAAGACACCAATAACTATGTTTAAGCTACGGGGAGATTCAAAACGTATTCTAACGTTAGTTACTCCTTTCTAGATGTTTAGACGACGTTTTCTCTTGTAGTCAAACCAACTACATACAACCAATCCCACATCAATACGTATACATTCAACACCAATCTGGACAGCCCACACAATATTCTAAACAGCCCACATTCATAACGTGCAATAACAATTCACATACAGCTACAACATTCTCAAGTTACTTCTAATAGTTTGTAGCCTTAACGTTTGCATGTAACAACTTATAACAGCCCATCCAACATACAATATGATGTATACTCTTAACTTATAATTAGTCTTTCCAACTTAATGAAAACACAAGTCCAAAACAGTCCCTAACCAACAACACATCCAAAACAGTCCCTAACCGACAACATAACAATGTTCGGAATTCTTGCAAACGTTTACGAACATACTAAGCTAACCACATACGGTTTTTAAACATAATTTCATGTCTTCTTTTCATATAATTTCAGTAAGTTATGACCAGCTATCCACACGACAAGTACGACATCAATTCATACGCAACTACGCTATATCGTCATTTCTATAATCCTTACAACAATTCTCAAACGACTTTAGTTTCAACTCCAATCATTAAGCACCTTCATTTCCATCATAAATTTCATGATAACAACAATCAAAATATCAAGTAAAAACAGTTCACTAACTTCCTCACAAAACAGTCCACACACGGTTTCAACATGCTTCTACATCACTTCACATAAAATCATAGATTCACTTTATTTTCATACTAACACAACTTCACCTTTAACCTTCCAATTCTTTTCATTCTTTTTACCATGAGATCTATGATAGTAAAATAAATATTTATTAAAAAAAATTAGTTCATTAATTCCACCAAAACAGTCCCCTCGGTCACAACAACATTCCAACACCAACATTCATGATTTTATGCATGCGATTCATGTTCTTCAAGTTACAACCATACTTCAACATCAACACATATAACCTCATGGTTACTATCATGTTCCAACATCATCACACCTTATTTTGATACATACAACTTATATCTACTCATCTACATCACCCTTAATGCATGGAAAAGAAAGTTAGATCTTACCTTGACAACTTGACTTCTCTACTTGGCTAGAGTTGGTGACTTGAGATGAAAATGGTTCTTGTTGCTCCAAATAATATATTCACGTTTTAGGGAACTTCTAAAGGGTTGAAACACCTTGGAAAGTAATTTTTGGATCAAGACTCAAAGAGCTCAAAAATCAGCCCCTTGGCCGAATGCTCTCTCTCTCTAGGCTTAGGTTTTCTTTCTTTGTGTTGTGTAGTTGAAATGAATTGTGATGGCTGATTTCTTGTTCATTATTTGGTTCAACTTTGATGCCTACAAGTTGGTCACATTCTCCACTTATGGCATGATTCATTCCATTAACTTTACACTTAAAATTTTCTAATTTTGTTTTCTTCAACTTTCGGCTAAGTGTGTTGGCTGATTTTTCATCTTTGTTTCCTTTCTTCTTTCTTTTCAATTGTTTACAAGACAATCTCATGTGTGGTGAATGATTCACACACCACCCTTTGTCCATTGTAATCATTCCAAGATGAATGATCCATATTTAATGTGAAATGATCCCTCCACCATGTTATGTCTTCCAAAAATAATATATACTTTTATAAAGTAATGCATGCTTCAATATTCAATTGCATGACTAACCTTTTCCTCCTCCAAATTTCAGATCCTTGGCCGAATATACATGTATATTTCTTCCAATTTAATTGTCCACAATATAATGAAAGTGTAGTGGATGAATCAACAATTAATGCATATTTGTATGTCTTCCATAATAGCCTTATTTTAGATGACTTTGAGTCATCTTTTGGACATGGCATGTTAATGTTCATATTGACTCATTGTTGCCACTAATTTTTACTTAACACCATAATTAAATAGTTCCTAATTTCCAACAACATTCTTATACTAAGTAAATTTATAACCGATTAGTTCTAGTTTAGAAATTAAAATCCAAGGTTTCTATCTCACGTCGATTCTTTCGCAAATAACTCGACGTATAACAATACGGGGTCTAACATTCTCATGTAATATAGCACTAGTCCATAACTTCATTTTCCACACATAAATTATCATTCCCAATCACCGTCGTCACACTTTTTCGTCTTAAATAATTGTGGGACTTCATTCCTTGTACACACCAAGTTATTCGTTTCATGCTTGAATATGATCAAATTCTCCGGGCTTGAGTAAATTTACTCATGTTGGACGGTCCAATTTCCTAGTCCAAAAATACGGGGTGTAACAACATCATCATTGTCATCGTGAAACATATCCATCGTTATTGTCATAAGAGCTTATAAAATCATAAACCTCTGTTTTGATAGACTACGGACACTTTGGAAAAACATTTACGAGTTATCGGGAAGAGAATCATGCCTTGGAATCATAAACATCTAACTTTTGAAAACAAGGAAGATATGGAAACAATTATGAAATCATAACATCGGAATCATGTCTTTGAAAGAAAGGGACGAGCCTTAACATACCTGTCCCACGTCCAATTAGCTACGCTTATTCGTCCAAACATGCTAGTATACATTCAAGAGAATTGACATAATCATTAGACTCATCGACATATACTTGTCTTAGTCCTTTAAATGAATTCATTTATATTCTGCGGAAATTTCGGCAGCATTTCCCCTGTAAATACACCATCCCCGAGAATCTAACTCGGCCAATTTATCAACAACAAACCAACAATCATACTAACAACTCCAACAATCAATCCAAAATATATTCTATCATTAACAACCCTTTCTACACAATTCGACGACATTTCATTTATACTCAATTCGATCACATATAATCAAGCCAACATCAACGCTTACACATTCAAATACTTGCCCAAGACCTTACCAACACAATTCAAGAATACTTCAAACAATTCACATAATATTCAAAACAACCCAATCAACATACTACTTCACCCGAAACATTCCAAATTCAACAAGAACAATAACAACACATCTTCTTCCTTCAATTCATGAACTATACCCATAATTCACACTCTAACAAAATTATTCTCATAATTCCAAGAAACCATATTAGAACCACATTAATTCCTCCAATAATTTCTCAACGATTACAACTTCATTTCAATTTATCAAACCTTCATTTTCATCATGGAATCCACAACTACAACAATCAATTTACTAAATAAAATCAATTCATCATATCTACACAACATAACCTTTATTCGGCCATCACTCCAACATACCTATTTTCATGTATTTCATCCATTTCTACATGCTACAACATATACAAATCATCCATAACAAATAAAAGAGGATCAAATCTTACCTTTTCCACTTAGCTCTTCAACTTTGTACCTTGCAAGAATGAATGGTTTTATTGCTCCAACAACCACTCCATGTTAATTAGGGCCTTCAAATTGGTTGGAATACTAGAAAAAAATAATTTTTCTTGATCAATTTCCATGGCCCAAGTTTGGCCATCCTTGGCCGAATTCCCCTCTTCTTCTTCTTTCTTCTTTTTTTTTTCTCTCTCCAACTTCTTAAATTAAATGATGAATAGCTCTTGTTTATCATCTCTCATATATATATATATATATATATATATATATATATATATATATAGTCCCTACAATACATAGTGGGCACATGTCCTCCACCTTCCTCTCCAAGTTTCTTGAAGTTTCTTAAGATAAAGATGAATAATTGTGACTAATAAGTCATCTATACATACATGTATAATACATCCATGTGGGCCAAATCCCACCCCACCTTATACGGCCAATTGGCCCTTTTTTTTGTGAAATTCCCATTTTACCCCTAGTCTTCCACAATATTACCATGAACCTTCTTGTGAATTTCCCTTTTTACCCTTAGCCTTTATCAATATTTCCTTACTAATAAACAACTTGTACATTAAAATAATTTTGGAAAACAGTCTTGCCTTTGACTTCTCGCAATTATCTCGAATTATGCGAATATACAAAATACGGGATATAACAATAATAGATTATTAACAACCCAGAGTCGTCAAAAGTCATATGCGGATAATCGTCGAAGGGACTTAGAGTTCCAAGTGAAAGATTGGGTATTTTTGAAGGTGTCGCCAATGAAGGGCATAATGAGATTTGGCAAGAAGGGCAAGGTCAGCCCCCGGTACATTGGACCTTATGAGATTATACGTAAGGTAGGCCAGGAGGCTTACGAATTAGATATGCCTTCTGACCTAGAGTCAGTTCACCCCATTTCCCATGTATCGATGCTTCGTAAGTTCATTGGAAATCCTTCTAGAATTATACCAGTAGACGATGTCCATGTTACTAAACAATTGTCTTATGAAGAAGTCCCCATTGCCATTTAGAGAGGTAAGTACGGAAGCTCAGAACAAAAGAAGTAGCTTCAGTAAAAGTTTTATGGAGTAATAATAATAGAGAGAAAATAACTTAGGAAGCCGAAGAATACATGAAGCTCAGGTACCTGCATTTATTTTCAACCCCAGAGGAGACCCAGGCAGAGACGCCATTATCCTCAGGTATGTAGTGTTTTCCTGGTCGTGTGTGGCCACGGTTATTGATGTTGTTGTTGGATGGTAGTACCATATTATAGGGAAAACTCTGACGAAATTTTTATAGAATCTCCAAGAACCTAACATTCGAGGACGAACGTTCCTAAGGGGGGGGGGGGGAATGTTACACCTCGAAAATTCCGGGTTTGTTGCCTTGAAAATAGACCAATGTGAGTTTAAGATGAACATGAAGTTCTTATGAGATTAAGGGAAGTATCAGATAACTTAAGGAGCATAACATAAGATTTTGAAGTCATACGAATATGTGAAATTTAGTTTGTTGAAGGAAGTGAAATATAAGTCATGTTCGGAAAGGTTTTCGCTGTAATTGGGCTATTGTTTATTTCGAATATCTTGAGGGGCTGCTATAGGGCCTATTGTATGGTTTATGAAGTATTACGTAAGTGCCAATAAGGTTCCATGAGGATTGGAAGTCAAACGAATCAACGAGAGAAAGTTTCGTACAACTGGGAGTTATACGACCACTTATACGGTCCGTATAACTTTATACGATCCGTATAAGGGGGGGGGGGGGGGTCCGTATAAGTCAACCTTTACAGAAAGGGACTTTTCCATGGTGGTGTTATACGGTCCACTTAGACAGACCGTATAAGTGGTCTGTATAAGTCCATCGGGCTGAATTTTTACTTTTTGTTTAAATAGAAAACCTTTGTTCATTTATTTCATTTTTCATCTTCCACAAGTCTTGAGAGCTCAAAACCCTTCTCCAAGCATATTCCACCCCAATCCAAGAGATAACAAAGATCAAGAGGCAAGAATCAAAGTGTTCATGTGTTAGAAGGCTTCCTAGAGCTAGTAAACTACAAGGGATTCTTGAGTATTGAAGCTAGGGTTTTCACCAAAGTTGATAGCTACTCCAAAGCTCATTCCCATGAGATAAAAGGTTAGTTTCATTCTTATTTCACGTTATTAAGAATGCTTGGTTGTTGAACAACTTGGGTAGAAGAAGAAAGTAGAAAATGAGGGATAAATGTGACTTTTATGATGTTTTTGAGTAGTAAGCCTACTTTAGTTATAATTTTTAGTATGGTATGGGTATAATCGTGTTATAGAAGGTAGTAATAGTGATAAGGAAGAATTGTATAAAAATGTGCTAAAATGGGTGTGAGGTCGTTGGTATATGTTGAACATAAGGATGAATTGATGAATTTTGAAGGCTTAATGGAATGTGATTACTTGATTATGATATTGTGGGTGTATTATGGATGTTTGGGAGTTGTTTTGTAATATGGTGGAAGTTGACGAACTAGGGGAAATGCTGCCCAATTTTCATTAGATTATGAATTATTCTAGTTTGAATTTAAGAGCATCAGTAAGGCTTAACTATGGTATGAATCCTTCTAATGTAGATTGTTCAAGATTCGACGGTGAACGTTAATTAGTTAAGAAGACAAAGAGGTATGTAAGGTTAACCCTTCTTTCATTAAGGCATGGTTCCTTTGCTATATATCCTTTCATGAGTTCCATAATGTCTTCCAAATGACTCTATCTCTAAGATTTCCAAAGCCCACGATTCTCGATACTTTCACGTTACTAGTACCTCCTTTATATGATAGTTGATCCTCTAAGGATAGATGTAATGGAGATGATGATAGCAATGATGTTGATGATACTTATGGACTTCTATGTGTACGTGTCTAAATATGTGTGACTATTATGTAACACCGAGCTTATATGGCCGGGTATGTTACTTATCGCGCGCGCACCTCTGCAGTTGGGTACGGATAACACTGAGCCCTGGTAGGGCTAGGTATGTATAATCACTGAGCCTTGTCATGGCCGGGTATGTGAACCACCAAACCTTTGTGGTTGGGTACGGTATGAGTATGAATATGAATACGAATACGAATACAAATATATATGTATGTATGTACATGAGTAAGCATTAGAAATGGAAGGTCCCTATGAAAGACAAGTAAGTAGATATGATGAAGGCCACTAGAGGTAGAAATGACTCTATTACCTCCTGATTCTCCCATCTTATGCTAATTCTTATGCTGTCTCTTATGCTCATACTATGATTTTGATTATGCTTTACATACTCAGTATGTTATTCGTACTGACGTCTTTTTGTTTGTGAACGCTGCATCATGCTCGCAGGTGGACAGGGAGACAGGCTTGATCCATAGATTTCTTTTCAGGGACTATATAGAGGAGTTCCATTTCATCGGAAGCTACAACTTTTGGGTATTATTCTTTTGTGTACATACATACGGGCATGGGAGGGGGGGGGGGGGAGGGGGGTCCTGTCCTACCTATATGTTGTTACCTACTCTTCTTAGAGGCTCGTAGACAGTTGTGTATGGTTAGATGTCTTGCAGCCTCGTCTGCTCATATTTTTTAATATCATTTTGATAGCCTCGTCGGCTTGTGTATATGGACATGGGCATTATTATTGATGATGATGTAAATGTGTTGTTGCCCAACGAGATTAGCACTATTGATGTATGTACATTATGAGTAAGCCATGTGGCTCACCTACACGTGAATGAAAATGTACTATAAGAGGTGCCCGAGCGAGGTAGCACCGGGTGCCCGTCATGGCCCTCCGGTTGGGTCGTGACAAGGTAATAGAGCCATCTGTACCTCATTTGACCATCATCATATTTACTTACTTGTCTTTCATAGGGACCTTCCATTTCTAATGCTTACTCATGTACATATATATCTATATATTCGTATTTGTATCATACCCGACCATGAAGGTTCGGTTTTTCACATACCCGGCCATGACAATGCTCGGTGATACACATACCTGGCCCTACCAAGGCTCAGTGTTATCCGTACCCAACTGCGGTGGTGTGCGCGTGATAGGTATCGTATCATACCCGACCATATAAACTCGGTGTTACATAATACTCATACATACTTAGGCACGTATACATAAAAGTCCATAAGTATCGTCAACATCATTGCTATCATCATTTTCGTTACATCTATCCTTAGAGGATCAACTATCATATAAATGAGGTATTAGTATCGTGAAAGTATCGAGTCTCATGAGCTTTGGTAATCTTAGAGATAGAGTCATTTGGAAGACATTATGGAACTGATGAAAGGATATATATAGCAAAGGAACCATGCCTTAATGAAAGAAGGGCTAGCCTTACATACCTCTTTGTCTTCGCGACTACTTAACGTTCACCGTCGTAGCTTGAACAATCTACATTTAGAAGGATCCATACCATGGTTAAGCCTTAATGATACTCTTAAATCCAAACTAGAATAATTCATGATCTAATGAAAATTGGGCTGCATTTCTCCCATTTCGTCAACTGTCACCATATTACCAAACAACTCCCAACAACCACGATATCATAATCAAGTAATCACATTCCACTACGCCTTCAAAATTCATTCTCATGCTCAACTTATACTAATAACCTCACACCCATTTTAGCACATTTTCATACAATGCTTCCTTATCACTATTACTACCTCCCATAACAAGATTATACCCATATCATACTAAGAATCATGACTCAAGTTAGCTTACTACTCAAAAATATCATAAACGTTACATTGAGCCCTCATTTTCTACTTTCTTCTTCTACCCAAGTTCTTCAACAACCAAGCATTCATGAAAACATGAAATAAGCATGAAAACTAACCTTTTATCTCATGGCAATGAGCTTCGGAGCAACTATCAACTTAGGTGAAAACCCTAGCTTCAATACTCAAGAATCTCTTGTAGTCTACTAACCCTAGGAAGACTTCTAACACATGGGTACCTTGATTCTTGCCGCTTGTTCTTTGTTTTCTATTGGATTGGAGTGGAATATGTTTGGAGAAGGGTTTTGAGCTCTCAAGACTTGTGGAAGATGAAAAATGAAATAAATGAACAAAGGCCATCTATTTATACAAAACATAAAAATTCAGCCCGATGGACTTATACGGACCACTTATACAGTCTGTATAATATTATACGGTCCGTATAAGTGGACCTTATAATATCACCATGGGAAAGTCCCTTTCTGAAATAGGTCAAGTTATACGGACCCCCCTTATACGGACCGTATAAAGTTATACGAACCGTATAAGTGGTCGTGTGACACCATCAAGAAAATGACCTTTTCTGTGAAGGTCATGTTATACAGACCCTCCTTATACGGACCGTATAAGTGGTCATATAACTCCCAGTTATGCGAAACTTTCACTCGTTGATTCATTTGACTTCCAATCCTCGTGGAACCTTCTTGACACTTACATAATACTTCATTAACCATACAATAGGCTCTAAAGTAGCCCCTCAAGATATTCTAAGTAAACATTAGCTCAATTATAGTGAAAACCCTTCCGAACATGACTTATATTTCACTTCCTTCAACAAACTAAATTTCACATATTCCTATGAATTCAAAATCTTATGGTATGCACCTTAAGTTTCCTAATACTTCCCTTAATCTTGTAAGGATTTCATAATCACCTTAAGCTCACATTAGCCTATCCAGAAGGTACAAATCAGAAATTTACAAGGTGTAACATTCTTCCCCCCTTAGGAACATTCGTCCTCGAATGTTGGGTTCTTGGTAGTCTTATAAAATTTTTGCCAGCGTTTCCCCTATAATATGACACTACCATCCTCCAACAGCAACCCAAAATACATCGCCTCACAGGGCTACAACAACAACATTAATAACCGTGGCCACACACGACCAGGAAAACATCAAGGAAAACACTACATACCTGAGGATAATGGTGTCTCTGCCTGAGTCTCCTCTGGGGGTGAAAATAAATGCGGGTACCTGAATTTCATGTCTTCTTCGGCTTGCCAAGTCATTTCCTCTCTATTATTGTTCTTCCATAAAACTTTCACCGAAGCTACCTCTTTGGTTCTGAGCTTCCGTACTTGCCTATCTAAAATGGCAATAGGGACTTCTTCGTAAGGCAATTGTTTGGTAACTTGGACATCATCTATTGGTACAATTCTAGAAAGATCGCTAATGCAATTACGAAGCATCGATACATGGAAAACTGGGTGAACTAACTCCAAATTAGGAGGTAGATCTAATTCGTAAGCCACCTGGCCTACCTTGCGCATAATCTCATAAGGTCCAATGTGTCACGACCCAACCCCGTGGGCCGTGACTAGTGCCCTAGCTGGACACCCATACACACTCACTTACCAAATCGATATACCAAGGACTTATCCGTATTCAGCATACATTAAGTTATGCAGATATTGAAATCAGATGTCGTCTTAAGCGGTCATATATAGCAAAATATCACACAGAAGCCGGCAAGGCTGGCGGAAAACACATCGCCCGAATATATATACATCCATACACACACATATGGGCCGTTTCGGCCATCACAGCAAACGGGACCGCTTAAGACACAAATCACAGACATGACCACACAATGATGACCCATGACCCACATATATGTCTACAGACCTCTACAAACCACGACAGAAACATATGACGGGACAGGGCCCCGCCGTACCCCAAATAGTCATACATATACAGAAACATGTACAACAAAGATATGTACCAAAAATATGGGCTCCGGATCAAAGGGAGCGCTCCAAAGTAGCAGAATAGGTATCCTACACTGGCGGGTCACCAGAACGAACGTCTGCACCTGCGGGCATGAAACGCAGCCCCCGAAGAAAGGGGGTCAGTACGAAATAGGTACTGAGTATGTAAAGCATGAAATATACTATCCAAAATCATAACGGAAATACAAGGTATGGAAAATGAGAATAAAATCAATATACCGAGAAGCTCATTTTTAAGACACAAATAATGCAAATATAAGAGTCATGCATAGGGCTCAGGAACGTGGTCGCCACTCCGATGCTGGCGCCACAACACATCATACTCCAGAAGGTTTCAAATCTCCGTACCATCCCGAACATATCGTATCATCATAACATATCACAACACCAGAACACATCATATGCCATAACACATCATAACGCTGTATATAAGCAGTACCCGGCCCTATGGCGAAGGTCTCGGGAACCGTAACACATCATACTGCCGAATATTAGATAGTGCGCACGACGACAAAACCGGCCCGGGACTCGGCGAACAATATAATAGTAGTGTGCACGAGCGGAGTAGTGAGAAACCATATGCATTTAAATAAATAAATAAATTCCAACACTCGATGAACAAATATATTTACCGACATCCGAAGGCTCAGAAATAAGTTTCGGGTCAATCGGAATTAGTATACGAAAGTAACGAGCTTTTGAATTACAGAACTTTCTATAAGTGTTTCAGAAGCTATTTTTGAAAATTCAAGGCCAAATTCATGTCAAGTACCTCTCGGATATCGTTATGGATTAAATCAAATAGAACTTTTAGAATCATATGTACATATCAAAGTATGTCAAAGACTCGATGGGATAATTGATCGGGCTAGTAATTGGAAGTTCAAAACTTTAATCAGATCATTTATTTCTCGAATACCATTCGGAAACATATTAGCCAAACTTTATATATTATAGACGTGCGTTATAATCATACGAAACAACTTATGGAGATCAAGAACGTTAGCCAACCTAAAGGCTCTAAGAATAAGAATCTTTCTGAAATTGTTCATATACGTCATATATTTATTTCATAAGGATCATGCCAAAGAAGAAAAGGTTAAGCCTTACATACCTCGCTCGCCTCCTAAGCTAATCGCAACTCAAGTCTCGGGCTCCCCAAGATCTACAATGACGTCATTAATTACCAAACGTTAGCTACAAGTACTTAGAAATTCAATTCTAACTAGTACTTGTCTACAGAAATTTCGGCAGCATTTCCCCTATATATTCGCCTATCGGAATTTCCAATTGCTCTCCTGTTGACACAGAAATACCAACAATAACATATGGACACAACCATATCTTCAATTCTTTTATTTCAACAAGAACAACAACATATGAAAACAGCCCCCCAACTATAACATAACGATGCCCGAAATTCTAACGAACACTTACAATACACCAAGCAGCCCAGATACACTTCTTATACCTTATTTCATGCAATCTTTTCAGCAAATTTCAGGGAAATACAACAGCAACCACACGACACCACATCATCTATTTATATGCAAGTAAGCTACATTATTACCACAACAATCCTCGCAACAACCCACAACAAATTTAACTCCAACTCTAACTATTAAATTCCTTCATTCTCTTCACATAATCCATGATATCAACAACCAAAATATTGATTCAAATCAGTCCACCATTTTCAAACAAAACAGCCCCTACGGCTTCAATGACATTCCATCATTAGCATACATAATTTCATAGACTCAATTCATGTTTACCAAGTTACAACAATACCCCAACATCAACACACATAATTTCATGGCTCCAACCATGCTTCAACATCAACACACATAATTTCACACATAAAATTTACATTTGCATATTCCCCACACGTCCAACTTCATCATCAAACACATAGAAAAATGATTAACTCTTACCTTAACAAGTTGGCTTCTTCACTTGGCTAGAATTTGTGAAATGAACTAATACTTGTTCTTGTTGCTCCAAATGACTTCTCCACATTATTATCACCTTCCTAAGGGCTGAAATACCTAGAAAATCTGATTTTTGGATCAACAAATTTGAGCTCCAATTTTGCTAGCCATGGCCGAATGCCATGGCTTATGCTCTCTCTCTCTCTAGCTTGTTGTTGAAGATGAAATGAGCTCTAGGGCACAGATTTTTCACTATATGTACAGCCCCTAGGAGTGACAAGTGTCCCACTCAAGGTTGAGCCAATTAAATTTGGCCACATGTCTTGGTGGGTCCCACTTAGTGCACTAGTGACTTGTTTAATGAAAAATTAAATCTTAATCCCCACTTAATAATCTAATCATGGTAAATTAATCCAAACTTTCCATTAATATATAAAAGAAGATCAATTCTTACCTTTTTCCTTAATTTCCCACTTGACTAGAATTTTGAACTTGCAACAAAGAGTAGTTTCTTGCTCCAACAATTATACCACGTTAAAGAGGACCTTTGAATTAATAGGAATACTAGAAGAATATATTTTTTGGATCAAGATTGAAGGCTTCAAAAAAAAAATTCTTTTCTCTTGGCCGAATGGCCTTTATTTTTTTGCTCTCAAGGTTTTTCTTTCTTGAAGGTTCTTGAAATAAGATGACAAATGGTAGTAGTCATCCTTTTTATTTTCTTGGATTAAATCCCCAAGTGGGCCTTGGCCCATCCCTTGGCCGGCCACACTTGGGCTTCTTTCTCTTTTTTGTTTTCAAGCCCATTTCTTCAAGACCAATCTCCCTTTCTTTGTTGCATGAAAAATTATTTTTCAATTTCCAAATTTGCCCTTAGCCTTTGTTAATATTTCCACATCAAGATTTTCATAAACAACTTATATATTAAACAAGATAAAAATTATAGTCTTGTCCTTAACTTGTAGCAATTATCTTGAAATATCCAAATGTGAAAAATACGGGGTATAACATAATGTACCGGGGACTAAGCTTGCCCTTCTTTCCAAATCTCATGACGCCCTTCATTGGCGACACCTTAAAAAATACCCAATCCTTCACTTGGAACTCTAAGTCTCTTCAATGATTATCTGCATAGGATTTGTAACGACTCTGAGCTGTTAATAATCGATCCTGTATAAGCTTGACTTTCTCTATAGCTTGCTGGACCAAGTCTGGCCCTAACAATTTGGTATCTCCTACTTTGAACCACCCAATTGGGGATCTATACTTTCGCCCATATAGAGCCTCATACGGTGCCATTTGAATACTAGAATGATAACTGTTATTGTAAGAAAACTCAATGAGTGGCAAATGGACATCCCAATTACCTCAAAATCCAATATACATGCTCGTAGCATATCCTCAAGAGTCTGAATGGTACGTTTAGCTTGCCCATCCATCTGTGGGTGAAATGCAATGCTAAGGCTCACCTGGGTCCCCAAACCTTCTTGGAAAGATTTCCAAAAATTGCCTGTAAACTGAGTCCCTCTATTGGAGATGATACATACTAGAATACCATGAAGTTGCACTATCTCTTTAACATAAAGCTTTGCATAATCTTCTGCTACATATGTAGTTCTGACCGGTAAGAAATGAGATGACTTCGTGAGTCTATCCATGATCACCCATATAGAATCATACTTACGTCGAGAACGGGGTAAGCCTATAATGAAATCGATGTTAATTACATCCCATTTCCAAGTTGAAATTTCTATAGCTTGCAACAATCCACCCGACTTTTGGTGCTCAATTTTCACTTACTGACAGTTAGGACATTGAGCTACGAATTTCGCTATATCTTTCTTCATCCCATTCCACCAATATATAGATTTAAAATCATGATACATCTTCGTCGCTCCGGGGTGAACGGAATAATGGGAACAATGGGCTTCTCTCAATATTTGATGGCGTAGTCCTGCAACATCAGGAACACATAATCTGCCTTGGCATCGGAGAACTACATCTCCAGAAATCTCAAATGATGACTTCTCCTTTTGAGGGAGTGTATTTCTGTAATGAATTAGCATGGGATCTTCGTATCGACGCTCTTTTACTTCAACTACTAGCGACGAGACCGCTGAATTTTGAATGATATCTCCCATAGTGACTGATTCCACTACTCGAACACCTAAGCTAGCTAACTACTGGAACTCATGAGCTATCTCCTTTTCTCTGGCTGAACATCGCATAAACTTCCCATGGACCTACGGTTCTGAGCATCAGCCACCATATTTGCCTTCCCGGGATGATACAGGATGTCAACATCATAGTCATTCAACAATTCCAACCATCACCGTTGCTGTAAATTCAATTCTTTCTGCTTGAAGATATATTGAAGGATCTTATGATCTGTATAAATATCAACGTGGATGCCGTACAAATTGTTACACCTCAAAAAAATTCATGTCGTCCTATGGTAGATAGACTAATGCAGGGTGAGAAGTATACGATGTTCTCACAAGTGAGAAGTAGTACTTAACGGTTCTAATTAAGATTCCAAAAACGTTTGAGGCAAGACGAGAAAGTTCGTTGCAGGATGTTGAGCATAAGTCGTGTTTTGAATAAGGATTTGCGAAGTACCGAGCTAATGTTGACTTAATGATGTCTTAAATAAGAGTTATAACACTCCTTAGATTGTTAATGAAGTGTTAAACAAGTGCTAAGAAGGTCCCATAAGGATTGGAAATCATACGAAATGATGAGAGCAACTTCGGAGAAATTGGGAGTTATACAACCAACTTATACGGCCCGTATAATTTATACAGTCCGTATGAGGGACCGTATAATCTGTCCAGAGAAGGGTACTCCACTGGAAGTATTATACGGTCACATATACGAACCATATAAGTTATACGGACCGTATAACACCGTCGGGACATATTTTAAATTTTATAAAAAGAGACCCCCAAGTCCTCATTTTTCATTTTCATCCTTTCTCCACACCTCAAGAAATCTCTAGAATATTCTCCATACCATTTTAACATATACCCAAGAGGAATCAAGAGTTAAGCATCAAGCGTTGATGGAATCAAGAGCATGAATGCTCATTAGGGTTTATACAAGTAAATAACTTCTTTAGTGGTGAAGTTGGGGTTTTCTCAAGTGGAATATTTTCATCCAAAGGCCATTTCTACATATTCAAAGGTGAGTTTTATGTTCATTTCATGTTGTTAAGATTATTGAGTGGTTAAAAGACTTGGATTATGGAATGAAGTGGAAAATGAAGTCTAAATAGTGGAATGATGATGTTCTTGAATAGAGACTTTATTTGAACTATAGTTCTTGACATGTTATGAATATAATCTTGTTATAAATAATACTAAGAGTGTTGAAGAAGCATTGTGTGTTGACGAATACGATGTTGTGTGGTAATTTTGGTTATAGATGATTTGAAATGGAATTGGGAGAATTGAATAATGTATAGTTTGATGAAGATTGTTGATCATGATATTATGAATGTTGTTATTGATGCTTGGAAGATGTTATATCATATGGAGGAAGTTGCAGAAACAAAGAAAATACTGCCCAATTTTCATTAGCTTTAGCTTAAGCTTAAGTATGTTTCCGATCATCTAATTCTAGTACGAATTCTCTTGAATGTAGAATCGTGAACATTGGAGGAAAGCGCTTAAATTGATAAAGTTAGAGCGACATCAAGGTATGTAAGGCTAGTCCCTTCTTTTCTAAGGCATGATTCCTATGACATGAATTCCTTTGTCTTTCCATGACCCTCTTAAATCTCGGAAACTATGAGTCTATGTTTATAAAGAGCTTCTCATGAGGTAAAGATAAGAAATATGTTACGTATGATATTTCTATGAAGCTAATGATCCTTATACGATTCTTGATGTTGCTCATTATTGTTACACTCACCTTACAATGCTTGTTCCTTCAAGGTGAGGCATAATGATTATGACTACTCCATAATGGAATCGAGGGTTCTCAACCTTACGTCACCCCGATAGGGTATAGTTTAAATTTGAGTTCTAATGCATGCTTTATGATAAGTGTATGATAATGAGATTACACCGTGCCTATATGGCCGGGCAGACACCGCTAAGGCGGGCGGCATATACACCATGTCTAGAGGGCATGGGCAGACACCACTAGTGGGCGGCATGAGATGGTTACCCCGGGCGCGAGAGGCCTGGGCGCAGGCTAAGGATGATCACACCGTACTTATATGGTCAGGCAGCTGATATATTTATACTTTATATGATGATGTTTATGATGTAAGTTAGCATTCATTGTTCCGTCTTAAGTGACATGCAGTTACAGGTTGTTTTCTTACATGAAGTTCCCTTATTTATTTGATATGTTATTATTATTAATGCCTTACATACTCAGTACAATGTTCGTACTGACTTCCTTTATTTTTGGACGTTGAGCTCATGCCCACAAGTAGACAAGGAGGTGGTCCAGATTCCTATGAGCTACTCAGCAGATTTACAGGAGCACTCCATTATTCCGGAGGTGCAATTTTTGATATATTATTTTGTGTATATATGTATATGGGCATGACAGGGTCCTGTCTCGTCCTTATGTCACAGTACTCCAGTAGAGGCTCGTAGATACGT
This sequence comes from Lycium barbarum, assembly GCF_019175385.1. Lineage (NCBI taxonomy): Eukaryota > Viridiplantae > Streptophyta > Magnoliopsida > Solanales > Solanaceae > Lycium > Lycium barbarum. The sequence continues at coordinate 83,932,014 of NC_083347.1, forward strand.
ATGTGTGGGTAGTAGATATCCCATAATGACTTCATGGTACATTCTTGTATATCATTTTTACAGTCGTGAGGGCTTATGTATATCTATGTATTGCCTTGGAGTTTTGATGTGTTCAGGATGAGTATGATGACTAGCGTAACGAGTGGGGCTCGGTAGTGAGCTCCGGGTACCCATCATAGCCCCCTTGTCAGGTCGTGACAAAAGTGGTATAAGAGCAGTTCCGTCCTAGGGTGTATCTACGAGCCGTGTCCAGTAGAGTCTTGTTTATGGGTGTGAAGCACGCCACACTTATAAACAAGAGACTGCGGGGCATTTAGGAAAAATGACCATTCTTCTTCTTATTAGATTGTGCCATAGAGCCATGTTATAAGATTTTTCCTCCCTAATTATGCGTTATGATTTCAGCGATGCCGGTAAAGAGAAAAGCCACAACCGCCCAGAAGGGCCAGGCTACTACAGCACGGCGAATGCAAAGGGAGCCACCAACGAATTTAGAAGAAGGTGAATCCCAAAATAAGGCTCCATCCAATACCTCTCATACTCCGCCTATTCTCGAAGAACAAAAGTGGGATTCAGCTCCAGCTCCCATGCCTCCAGTTCCTCCATCGGGTGCTTCGGGTTAACAAATGACCGAAGCTATTCAGCTATTGACACAGCTAGTTGCCGCTCAGGCTCAGCAGCGGAGTACGGGTCCAGATGACAGGGCGACTAGTGCTAGAGCCCGTGATTTCATGAGTTTAAATCCTCCAGAATTTTTCAGGTCAAAGCCGGACGAAGACCCGCAAGGTTTTATTGATGAGATGCTGAGAATGCTGAGGATTATCCATGCCTCTGATACTGAATGTTACACCCTGTATCTTCGAAGAAGCACTTATCAAATTTGAAACATAAGTACGTTCAGTTATGGTTAAATAAAACCACTTTGGAACATAAGCAAGCATTATTAAGTATATTTAATCAGTGAAGGCTGTATATAAGGTATACCGGAAGGTTTTATAAGGAAATGAGTGGAAGAAATGGAGTAGTACGACTTTAAAGAAAGGATGGGCAAAGTTTCATGTGAAAATTTTAGTCCAACTTGAGGGAATAATATCTCTTGGCATATGAAGTTTTTTAAGGTGTTTCAAAAGCCTAAAATGAAGTCCGTCGAGTCTAGTTTCTAACGCAACAAACTGCTCATCGATAGGACATCGTAGTAGAGAATTATGGACGTTAGAAGTTCGGCTGACAAAGCGGAAACGCGTGCTATAGAACTGCTACAGTAAAATGCTACAGTGACCCCCCGGATTTGGCCCCTATAAAAAGGGTAATAACCCCCTTTTTTTTTATCAGAATTTCCTTGAAAATTCCAGAAATTAGAAGAGAAAAAGTAAGGGAATCAAAAGTGAACAATTTTTAAGTAGCGGAGTAGTGTTTTAGGTCCGGATAACGCATGGTTGTGATTCTAGTATTGTTTTGCGGTGGATTTTAGCGTGGATATTGAGGATATTTCTGTCTTAACAAGAAATAAGGTATGAATCTTTCTCTTTTGGTATTATTTAATTCTTATTTACAGAGATAAAGCCGTTAAATAATGGTGTAGCGAATTTGTGAAGGGAGAAATGGGATAAACACCGTGTGAGGTGTTTTATGGAATACTTTGATGTTACCAATGATGTTATTGATGTTTGTATTGATGTTGCTGTTGTTGGTTGCTGAATTATGATTTTGTGCTAGGCATATAAAGAGAGGAGATGCTGCCGAAATTTCGGCTGATTCTAGAAAGATTTATTTGAAGTATTAAGACAAGCGTATAAAGGTGAGTCTAACAATAGTATAAATTTTCTTCAATATAGATTTACGAGCCTGGGAGGACAAGCGTTGAGTAGTTAAAGTTAAGGCGACAAAAAAAGGTATGTTAAGGCTAGTCCCTTTCTTTCAAAAGGCATGATTCCTATGTTATGATTCCATATATGTTTCCATAACCTTCTTACTTCCAAAAGTTAGAAGTTCATGATTCTTAAAAGCTTTTTATGATACTAGAGATGAGATTTTTTTGATGACAAACACGATGATGATGATTTTAATTCTAGAAATTCCAAAGCTTATGATTTTAATGTCATTATGACATTATTGAGCTTATTTCATGATTTTATTCATTATCTCTGATCTCACCTTATGATAATTGTTCTTTCAAGGTGAGAGATAGCGATGATGATTATTCCATAACATAAACGGAGGTTACTGACCTTACGTCACTCTGATAGAGTTATAGCTTTCTTTGGGCTCTCATGCATACTACTTATGTTATAATATATATATATATATATATATATATATATATATATATATATATATATATATATATATATATATATATATATATATATGTTTATCTGTATATGTATATGGGGGATATAAGGGAAGCGAGGCGTTATAGACGCATGGCCACCTGATCTGCTGGTATATTATGATATCGTCCCTGATGCGGGATGCCTGGATGCAGGATATATGGTTAAATGGATCGTGCCGTTCATTCCTCAGCACTATTATGTATATAATATATAAATGGATCGGGCCGCTCGTTCCGTGGCAAAATGATATACTTTTGGATCGGGCTGCACGTTCCGCAACAATTCTATTTTATGTATACGTATATGATAAATGTTTTTATGAAAGGAAAGTTAAGCATGCATGGTATCCACCTTGAGAGACAATCAGATGTGCAGGTTACCCTTTTCCCTCATGATATGCTCCATATGTCTTATTATATTATTGTTCATGCCTTAAATACTCAGTACTCCGTCGGACTGACGTCCTTTCTTGTGGACGCTACATTCATGCCCACAGGTAAACAGGTAGATGCGTCTGGCTTCTAGGAGTCCTACCAGCGACATCTTGAAAGCGCTCAAGTTATTCCGGAGCTACAGCTTATTGGTACTGCTCTTGTGTATATATTTGGGCATGGTGAAACCCTGCCCCGTCCTCATGGATTATGTATCTTATTTCGAGGCTCGTAGATAGACGTATGTGGGTAGATGATTCGTAACCTTGTCCGTACTTGCTATTGTATAATAGTTTGGTCAAGCTTATTGATATGATTGCGGGCATAACTATGGATAGCTATATTAAGTGAGATGTTCATAAATTATCCGTGTGATCCACCTAGTAGCGTGAAAAGAATGTTAGATCAGAGGTGCTCGGTAAGCTAGTACTGGGTGCCCGTCATGGCCTCGAGCGGGGTCGTGACAAAGTGGTATCAGAGCAGTTCGTCCTTGGATATGTCTACAAGCCGTGTTCGGTAGAGTCCTGTTTGTGGGTGTAAAGCGAGCCACACTTATAAATAGGAGTCTGCGGGGCATATAGGAATAATTGACCTTCTTTCTCATCTTAGATCGTGCAGTAGAGCCATGTTATCAGGTTCTCCTCATTTCTTAATCGTGTGTTATGATTTCAGCGATGCCTGTGAAGAGGAAATCTACGGTGGCCCAGAAGGGCAAGATGGTGGCCGCAAGAAGAATTGAACGGGAGCCACCGGCGGAGGTAGAAGAGAGTGAGTCTCATAACGTGGTTCCCTACCGGACCTCTCATGCTCCACCCTTATCTGCTCCAGGCCCAGTACTTCCAGTTCCACCGCCAGGAGCTTTGGGCCAGCAGATGACATAAGTTGAATATTTAGTTGCTGACCTAGTTGGTTGCCGCGCAGGCTCAGCGACAATGTGCAAGCCAAGGTGATAGGGCAGTGAGTGCAAGATCCCGCGATTTTATCAGTCTGAATCCTCTAGAATTCTATGGATCGAAACCAGATGAAGACTCGCAAGGTTTTATAGATGAGATGCTGAGGACATTACGGATAATACATGCTTCAGATACAGAGTCCGTGGATTTGGCATCCTATAGGTTGCGGGATGTTGCCGTTTTATGGTACAATAATTGGATATCTTCAATGAAGGAAAATGTACCTCCCCCAGCTTGGAAAGAATTTATAGACGCTTTTCTATGACATTACCTACCACCGAAGGTTCGACAGGCCCGAGCCGATAAATTTTTAAATCTCAAGAAAGGGAATATGAGCACTCGGGAATACAACCTCCGCTTTAATTCTTTAGCCAGGTACGCCCCAGCCATGGTAGCCGACATGAGAGATCTTGTGCACCGATTTGTGAGTGGGTTAGAGCCACATTTGTTTAAGGAATGCTTGACGGCCTCACTTCAAGACGGGATGGATATTGCTCGCATTCAAGACCATTCCCAGAACCTGGAGGAGAATCAGTAGCCACAAGGAGGTGAACCTGATTCTGATAGGGGGCGCAGGAAAAGGGCCAGATCTTTTTGTGCTAGCAGTGAGTATAGAGGAAGGCAGAAACAATAATATTCCAAGTATTCAGGCCAATAAGTGGCGAGCGCACCCCCTCGATTTGCGAGCAAGAGATTTGATCGTCCTATTTATTCTGGACCGGGTGAAAGCTCTAGAGTTTCAGGTTCCCAGTATAGGGATGATTCAGGCCGGGTGAGACCACCTTCACCCCGATGTGCTCAGTGTGGCAGGCCACACTCTGGAAAGTGCCGCATAGGTTCAGGCGCTTGCTACGCCTGCAGTCGGACTGGTCATATGATGCGCGATTGTTCGTTAAAGAATGGCGGAAATGTGGCTCAGCCCATAGGATCAGCGGTTGGCTCTTCATCGTCCATACGCCCGGTAGGGCAAGGTTTGCGGGTGCCAGTAGGTCGTGGTACAGGAACGGAAGGAGCATCCAGTTCAAGTGGCCCTCAAAACCGTATCTATGCAGCTGAACGACAGGATCTTGAGTCCTCCCCCGATGCTGACACAGGTAGATTGCCAATATTCTCTCATGATATATGTGTGTTGATTGACTGAAGTTCTACATTGCTATATGCTACTTCTTATATTGCTCGTGGGACCAGAGCGAAACTTGGGTTGATTAAATCTTTCAAAGTATTCCATTAGTGAGACCTCAATATGATTAGATAGGAGTTGTAACTTCTGCTTGTAGTATGAAGTGTAAGGGATGAGTATATATTTAGGTATGACCATTGAGCATAAATAAGCTAATAAGTTATGAGTACGAAGCGGTAAAAGAGGTAAGAGAGGATGATGTGCATGCCCAAAAGAGCTAGATATCGATAAGAGCCTTTTTATCATATAAAGTATATTAGCAGGGATGTTGTACGAAGGTATGAGTATAGAGATATATGAATATGAGACAAAGTTAAGACTAAGGTGCAAAAAGATTCTTTTTCAGAAGTCTTCTTGTTATAAGACTATTTAATTAGGAATATAAGGTTGAATGCCTAATAAAGGGTGTGAATGAGGCGTTGAAGAGATTGGTTATGTAATGGTAGGTGAACGAGTGAAAATGCGAATTGATATAAGATGTACCCTCCATTGAGAAGATCAATTTGTAGATTAAAATAGGTTTGTCTAAGGACCGAGTGTTTATGTGGCAAAGAGAAGGACGAACATTAACAATCAGGGTAGGTTTTGAGAATCAAAATTGGCGCCAGATACCATCACGACGAGGAAGTGGGGAAAGATGAGACAAAGGAGTATTGGACCAGAAGTAGGCCTTGTTAAGAGATAAAAATATGGCAATAAAGGGAATTGGAAACCACCTTAAAGGGTTACTACACTGGCAGGCTTATAAGATGAAATGACGATTTGACGATGACAATACCCAGCTAGTCATGTGCATGACTAAATAAAGATTGAAAAGGAGTACACTAAGAAAGAAGAAATTACCCAGGAATTCGAAAAAAAAGGGTGTAATAGGAAGTTCAGAAATGAGGAAGCAGGGAAGGATTGAGTATGATGGTATTCGAAGTAGATGGTAGACTAAGATAAAAGTTGAGTGAAATTGTCATTAAAGACAAGGGAAAGAACTGCATATGTATTAAGAAGAAACCATGGTATTGCTTATATAAATAAACCAAGGAATCCAATAAAGATTAGCCATCAGAAACGGAGGCGCTCTCTAGCCCAAAGGATCATCGGATACTATTGTAGCAAAACTAGGAATGCCAAAGGTTCAGAGTGAGAAAACCCAAAAGGGTTAAGGAAAATAAAAGCTAACTGGACGATTCTATCACGACCCGGCTAGGGGGGCCGCGACGAGCACCCGGTGCTACCCCACCCGAGCACCCCCGTATCGTACATAATATAACATCTAGGTGAACCATAAGTCAATTCGTGCTTTTCTTATCGTTAATCATATTGATCCCATTAGACGATCATCATCATTTAACATATCATAGGCATCTATGCCACATCATAAGTACAAGGCCGATGAGGCCAACAAAAGATATACAAAACATGGGCCGACATGGCCGAACATCTCTACCCACATACACATGACTACGAGCCTCTAAGAGTATGACATATCGTATGAGCGGGACAGGACCCCGCTATGCCCATAATTATATACACAAAAGAATAAGTACCTAAAAGCTACGGCTCTGAAAGAAATGGAGCTCTGCTATGCAATCACTGAATAAGGAGCTATGGATCAAGTCTGTCTCCCTGTGCACCTGCGGGCATGACGCAGCGTCCACAAACAAAAGGACGTCAGTACGAAGAATGTACTGAGTATGTAAAGCATGATCAACATCAATATAGAAGCATAATAGATATCATATGAAATAGCATAGGAGGGGAGACAGTAATATCATCATCATCATGTCGCTTACTTGCATACATCGTCGTTCGTATCCCATAATAATACTCGTACCATACTTGTGCTCATATTCGTATACATGTCCTTATTCGTATTCTTATACATAGTCTTATCACATTCATATTCATATTATATACATAGTCATTTCATATACATAGCATTTACATAGCATACCCGACCTTATAGGATCGGTGTTTTATATATATACTTGGCCAACCAAGGCTCAAGATCATGTGTACCTGGCCCTACCAAGGCATCAGGGTTATCCGTACCTTCTACAGAAGTGCGCGCGCGTTACGTAATCATATACATACTTTATACATAGTTATATACATATATTCTTACCCGGCATCATAAGCTCGGGGTCTTATCATAGCCCTTCATAGGCATACATATACATATACCATAGCTCGTAAGCATCTCTAGTCCCATTTTACTCTCATCATCATTACTATCCTCCTCATTATCGTTACATTTACATTATAGACTTACTCATCATACGAGGAACATAGTATAATCATAGTACATATCAAGGGTCGTGAGCTTATGAGCTCGGAATGTCAACCATGTGAAGACAACATACTCATATAGAGGAATTAGGAATTTGGCCAAGAACCATGCCTTATGAAAGACGGGTTAGCCTTACATACCTTTCCGTCGAACTATTCTACACTTGTACGTTCCCTTCCAATGCTAGCATTTATACCTTCATTAATATCATAACAATGGCCATTAGTCATTCACATTATCCACATTATCTAGATTCCTCAATTTGCCTCTAATTCACCCACACTCATGGTCATAACACCCAACTTCGTCCATTCATCTAAAGTGTTTAGTTCGTGATCTTAATACCATTTTTAACACATTAATATCACAACACAACAACATTCATAACTCAATTCAAACTATTTCTCAAAATGTCACTATCCATCATTCATGACCTAGTTGACAACATTTTCTACAATTCATGTATTTTAACTCTCCAATACCTTAAACATCTTGTAAAAATTATGAATCTTACCTTAGAAGTTGTAGGAACAAGCTTTGGTTGATAATACTCCTCTTTGAGCAAAACCCTAGTTTTTCTCCATTTGGATTTCTTGACTTGGATGATCCTTGATGATTCCCTTACCCTTGATTTACTTGTCTTAATGTTATTGATGGCTTATAATCCTTGAAAACTTATATAATAAATGTAGATAGAAGTTTTAGAGAGAAGTGGTGTAATGTTGTAATGAAATAAAATATGTCTTGATCCTCATATTTAATGAATTGGAAAATCTGTGTCGGGTAAACAGTGGTCGTCCATGGAGGTTTACAGTCCGTATTCCACTTTACGGACCGTCCTTCGTGGTCGTCTTTAAGCTTAAGCAGGACCAGAGACTTTGGCCTGCATGCATGGTGATTTACGACCATGGTTTACGGGCCGTAAATCACTTTACGGTCCGTCCACCAGGTCGTATTATACCTCTTCCTCAGCTGGAAGCAAGTTGTAGTTTGGCATGCCAGTTTACGACCTGGCAGTTTATGGACCGTATACCAGTTTACGGTCCGTATTTGCACTTTACGACCACTGGCAGAAAGCTGAAGCCTTTGTATGGAAGTTTACGTCTGCCAGTTTACGGATCGTATTGCACTTTACGGTCCGTATTTTGCAATATACGACCACTGGGCAGTTTTGCCAATTTCAATTTTTCTCATTTCTCGACTTTTCATTCTAATCATCCACATCCCTTTACATACTTTTCCCATGAAACATTATACACTCGCACTCCTCGCACACATCATTAGTTCATTTACTTGCGTACCAACGGGAAATTTTCCGAGGTGTAACATTCTACCCCCCTTAGGAACATTCATCCTCGAATGTTAAAGGCTTGGGGAATTCTATAAAAATTTCGCCAGAGTTTCCTCTGTAATGTGGCACTACCACCCTGTCACAACATCCCACAATAACAATGCCTCACAGGGCAATAATACAACAGCACTAGAAATTTGGCCACACACGACCTGAATGTATAAAAGGAAGACATGCATACCTTATGATTTTGACGTCTCACGTTGGACTTCTCCCAATGACTGAAATAAATGTGGGTATTTGGATCGCATATTCTCTTCCGCTTCCCATGTCATTTCCTCTCGATTGTTATTTCTCCACACAACTTTAATTGAGGCCACTTCTTTGTTTCTAAGCCTCCGTACTTGCCTATCTACTATGGCAATGGGTATTTCATCATAAGTTAACTTTTCTGTCACTTGAATATCATTCACTGGGACGATCCTCGTAGGATCTCCAACACACTTCTGAATCATGGAGACATGAAATACTGGATGGACTGACTCCAAATCTGGAGGTAGATCTAGCTCATAGGCCACTCTGCCTATTTTGCGTATAATCTCATAGGGTCCGATATACCGGGGACTGAGCTTCCCCTTTTTGCCAAATCTCATAACGCCTTTCATTGGCGACACTTTCAAGAATACCCAATCCTTAACTTAGAACTCTAAGTCCCTTTGACGATTATCTGCATAGGACTTCTGGCGACTTTGAGCCACCAACAATCGATCTTGTATAAGTTTGACTTTCTCTATTGCTTGCTGGACCAAATCTGGCCCTATCAACTTGGCTTCTCCGGTTTCAAACCACCCAATTGGGGATCTACAGTTTCGCCCATATAGAGCCTCATACGGTACCATTTGAATGCTAGAATGATAACTGTTATTGTAAGCAAACTCAATGAGTGGCAAATGGTCATCCCAATTTCCTCCAAAATCTATCATACATGCCCGTAACATATCTTCAAGAGTCTGAATAGTACGATCAGCTTGCCCATCGGTCTGTGGGTGAAATGCCGTGCTTAGGCGCACTTGGGTCCCTAAACCTTCTTGGAAAGACCCCCAAAACATGGCTGTAAACTGAGTTCCTCTATCGGAGATAATAGATACCGGAACACCGTGGAGCCTCACTATCTCTTTAAGATAAAGCTTGGCATAATCTTCTGCCACATAGGTCGTCCTGACCGGTAAGAAATGAGCTGACTGTGTGAGTCTATCCACAATCACCCATATGGAATCATACTTACGTCGAGAACAGGGTAGCCCTGTAATGAAATCCATATTAATCACTTCCCACTTCCAAGTTGGGATTTCTATAGCTTGCAATAAGCCACGCGGCTTTTGGTGCTCGATCTTCACTTGTTGGCAATTTGGACACTGAGCTACGAATTCCGCTACGTCTTTCTTCATCCCATTCCACCAATATATAGTCTTAAGATCGTGATACATTTTCGTCGCTCCGGGGTGAACGGAGTAACGGGAACAATGAGCTTCTCTCAAAATCTGATGGCGTAGACCTGCCACATCGGGAACATATAACCTGCCTCGACATCGGAGAACTCCGTCTTCCGAAATGTCAAATGATGACTCCTCCTTCTGAGGGAGTGTATCTCTGTACTGCATTAGGATGGGATCCTCATATTGTCGCTCTTTTACTTCCGCTACTAACGATGAAACTGCTGAATTCTGAATAGTAGCTCCGCTGCTACCTGAGTCCACCACTCGGACTCCTAGGCTAGCTAGCTGCTGAAGATCACGGGCCATCTCTTTCTTTCCTGGTCGTACATCACTTAGACTTCCCATCGACCTACGGCTAAGAGCATCAACCACAACATTTGCCTTTCCGGGGTGGTACAGGATTTCAACGTCATAGTCTTTTAGCAACTCTAGCCATCGTCGTTGCCGCAAATTCAACTCTTTCTGCTTGAAGATGTACTGGAGACTCTTATGATCTGTATAAATATCCACGTGGACACCATATAAGTAATGTCTCCATATCTTTAAAGCATGGACCACCGCGGCCAATTCTAAGTCATGGGTAGGATAATTCTGCTCATGTTTCCGTAATTGTCTAGAAGCATACGCAATCACCTTACCATTTTGCATCAATACACAGCCTAGCCCGACGCCTGAATCATCACAATAAATAACATATCCTTCCAATCCTTCTGGAAGTGTCAAGACTGGGGCTGAAGTCAGTCGGTCTTGCAACTCTTGGAAACTACGCTCGCAAGCATCTGTCCACTGAAACTTAGCAGACTTCTGAGTCAACTTGGTGAGCGGTGCAGAAATAGAGGAGAAACCCTCAACAAATCTTCTGTAATAACCTGCTAAGCCCAAAAAGCTACGAACCTCCGTAGGGGTCGTGGGCCTTGGCTAAGTCTTCACTGCCTCAATCTTTTGGCTATCCACTCGAATACCGTCAGCTGCAACAATGTGGCCCAGAAATGCCACTGAGTTCAACCAAAACTCGCATTTGGAAAACTTCGCGAATAACTCTCGGGCTCGAAGAACTCCAAGGACAATTCGCAAATGATCCACATGTTCTGCCTCGGATCTAGAATACACTAGGATATCATCGATGAATACAATCACGAATAAATCCAGAAAAGGCCTGAATACATTGTTCATTAAGTCCATAAACACTGCCGGTGCATTAGTTAGCCCAAACGACATTACTCGGAACTCGAAATGGCCATATCTTGTTCTGAAAGCTGTCTTAGGGATATCTTTCTCCCTAACTCTTACTTGGTGATACCCGGACCTCAAATCAATCTTTGAAAACCACTTGGCACCTTGCAATTGGTCAAATAAATCATCAATCCTCGAGAGGGGATACTTGTTCTTAATCGTCACTTTATTCAATTGTCGATAATCGATGCACATTCTCAAGGAGCCATCCTTCTTCCGGACGAACAATACGGGTGCTCCCTACGGGGATGAACTAGGCCTAATGAAGCCTTTTTCAAGCAAGTCTTTCAATTGCTCCTTCAACTCTTTCAACTCTGCGGGTGCCATCCTATAGGGAGGAATAAATATGGGTTTTAGTGTCTGGCAACACATCAATCACAAAATCAATCTCCCGCTCGGGAGGAAGGCCTGGAAGCTCTTCCGGGAACACATCCGGAAATTCGCTCACTACCGGAACTGACTGAAGAGTCGGTGACTCAGCTTCTACATCTTGAACTCGCACTAGGTGATAAATACACCCTTTCGTGATCATCTTTCTTGCCTTTAGATAGGAAATAAACCTACCTTTTGGTGATGCCGCATTCCCTTTCAATTCTAAGACTGGTTCTCTTGGAAACTGGAAACGAACCATCTTCATTCTACAATCAACATTGGCATAACAAGAAGCCAACCAATCCATGCCCATAATGACATCAAAATCTATCATCTCTAGCTCATGCAAATCAGCTATAGTACGGTGGTCACATATCATGACTACACAATCTCTATACACTCGGCTAGCTACCACCGATTCACCCACGGGTGTAGACACCTCAAAAGGCTTGATAGACTCCGGCTCAATTATAAATCGACCCGCAATATATGGAGTAACATATGATAATGTGGAGCCCGGATCAATCAAAGCATATACATCATGAGAGAATACCGATAATATACCTGTGACCACGTCAGGAGAAGACTCAAGATCTTGGCGTCCAGCCAAAGCATAAATACGGTGCTGAGGACCACTAGTACTGGGAGCCCTCCCTCTGCCTCTACCATGGCCATCTGGCGCATGTGAACCTGGCCCCGTAAGGCGTACAGATGCCAAAGATTCGGCTACCGACCCTGATGGCTGGGTCCTACCTCTACCATGTACTGAGGGGTAATCACGCATAATATGGCCTGGCCGAGCACATGAATAGCAATCATCTGAACCAAATCGGCATCGACCCCAATGCATCTTCCCACACTGGGAACACGGTGGTGCGGGTGGCCTTGACTGGCCCAAATCACCTCTGAATTGAGGTCCTGTATAACTCGGACTCGGCCCTGAACGAGCAGATCTATCAAGGCCCTGGCCTGAAAACCGTGGAGGTGGACTGGTCATAGAATAGCCTGAATGGCTGGGAAGCTACTGTCTGTGTCCACCCCTGGACTCGCTCCTCGAACCTGAAGATCTAGCTCTCTTGCTATATCCCCTATCTTGCTCACGTTCATTTCTCCATTGCTGTAGGTGTTCCTCTAGTTCCTGAGCATGTGCCTGAATGCGTGCAATATCCTTTCCATCCTGAAGGGACGCAGTTAAGCATTTATCCATCAAGTGTGGCCCTAGGCCTTTCACAAACCGGTGCACCCGATTGCCCATATCTGCTACCATGGCCGAAGCATATCTGGCCAAGGAGTTAAAGTGGAGACTATACTCTGTAGCACTCATGTTACCTTGCCTCAAATTCAAGAATTTATCGGCCCTAGCTCGCCGAACTTCTGGAGGCATGTAGTGATGGAGAAAAGCATCGACAAACTCTTGCCATACCGGTGGAGGTGCATTGGCTCCCCGCGAAGCCATCCATACTGTATACCACTGGATCGAGATATCTATCAATCTATAGGACGCTAGCTCTACCGACTCAGTGTCTGAAGCATGTATCAACCGGAGCGTCCGTAGCATACCATCAATAAAGTCCTGGGGATCCTCCTCCAGTTTCGACCCAAATAATTCCGGGGGTTTCAAAGCAATGAAGTCATGGGCCCTTGCACTAACAGTCCTGTCACCTTGCCCTGCGCTTGGCCTCTGAGTCTGGGCCGCAACCAACTGGGTCAACAAATTAATGGTCTCTCTCACGTCTTGGCCCGAAGCATTCGGTGGAGGAGCTGGAGCTGGGGCTGAGGCTCCCCCGTGCTCCTCGGTAATAGGCACTGTCTGGGAAGACTGAGATTGAGCCGCACTCTAGGACTCATCTTCCTCTACTACCAGTGGCGGTGCTCTTTCAGCCCGCTTTTCTGCCACCGTCTTGCCCTTTTGGGCTGCTGTAGCCTTTTTCTTTTTAGGCATCTCTGAAATACACAACACACGATTTAGGAACAAGAATTTCTTACATCATAGCTCTATCGCACGATTCTTATGAAGAAAGAAGGTCATATATTCCTAAAATGTCCGCATCTTCTCGTTTATAAGTGTGGCGCGCAACACACCCATAACCAAGACTCTACTAGACACGGCTCGTAGACACATTCTAGGACTGAACTGCTCTGATACCACTTTTTGTCACGACCCGGCTAGGGGGGCCGCAACGAGCACCCGGTGCTACCCTACCCGAGTCAATTCGTGCTTTTCTTATCGTTAATCATATTGATCCCATTAGACGATCATCATCATTTAACATATCATAGGCATCTATGCCACATCATAAGTACAAGGCCGACGAGGCCAACAAAAGATATACAAAACATGGGCTGACATGGTCGAACATCTCTACCCACATACACATGACTACGAGCCTCTAAGAGTATGACATATCGTATGAGCGGGACAGGACCCCGCTATGCCCATAATTATATACACAAAAGAATAAGTACCTAAAAGCTACGACTCCGAAAGAAATGGAGCTCTGCTATGCAATCACTGAATAAGCAGCTATGGATCAAGTCTGTCTCCCTGTGCACTTGCAGGCATGACGCAGCGTCCACAAACAAAAGGACGTCAGTACGAAGAATGTACTGAGTATGTAAAGAATGATCAACATCAATATAGAAGCATAATAGATATCATATGAAATAGCATAGGAGGGGAGACAGTAATATCATCATCATCATGTCGCTTACTTGCATACATCGTCGTTCGTATCCCATAATAATTCTCGTACCATACTTGTGCTCATATTCGTATACATGTCCTTATTCGTATTCTTATACATAGTCTTATCACATTCATATTCATATTATATACATAGTCATTTCATATACATAGCATTTACATAGCATACCCGACCTTATAGGATCGGTGTTTTATATATATACTTGGCCAACCAAGGCTCAAGATCATGCATACCTGGCCCTACCAAGGCATCAGGGTTATCCGTACCTTCTACAGAAGTGCACGCGCGTTACGTAATCATATACATACTTTATACATAGTTATATATATATAGTCTTACCCGGCATCATATGCTCAGGGTCTTATCATAGCCCTTCATAGGCATACATATACATATACCATAGCTCGTAAGCATCTCTAGTCCCATTTTACTCTCATCATCATTACTATCCTCCTCATTATCGTTACATTTACATTATAGACTTACTCGTCCTACGAGGAACATAGTATAATCATAGTACATATCAAGGGTCGTGAGCTTATGAGCTCGGAATGTCAACCATGTGAAGACAACATACTCATATAGTGGAATTAGGAATTTGGCCAAGAACCATGCCTTATAAAAGAAGGGTTAGCCTTACATTCCTTTCCGTCGAACTATTCTACACTTGCACGTTCCCTTCCAATGCTAGCGTTTATACCTTCATTAATATCATAACAATGGCCATTAGTCATTCACATTATCCACATTATCTAGATTCCTCAATTTTCCTCTAATTCACCCACACTCATGGTCATAACACCCAACTTCGTCCATTCGTCTAAAGTGTTTAGTTCATGATCTTAATACCATTTATAACACATTAATATCACAACACAACAACATTCATAACTCAATTCAAACTATTTCTCAAAATGTCACTATTCATCATTCATGACCTAGTTGACCACATTTTCTACAATCCATGTATTTTAACTCTCCAATACCTTAAACATCTTGTAAAAATTATGAATCTTACCTTAGAAGTTGTAGGAACAAGCTTTGGTTGATAATACTCCTCTTTGAACAGAACACTAGTTTTTCTCCAATTGGATTTCTTGACTTGGATGATCCTTGATGATTCCCTTACCCTTGATTTACTTGTCTTAATGTTATTGATGGCTTATAATCCTTAAAAACTCATATAATAAATGTAGAGAGAAGTTTTAGAGAGAAGTGGTGTAATGTTGTAATGAAATAAAATAAGTCTTGATCCTCATATTTAATGAATTGGAAAATCTGTGCTGGGTGAACAGTGGTCGTCCATGGAGGTTTACGGTCCGTATTCCACTTTACGGACCGTCCTTCGTGGTCGTCTTTAAGCTTAAGTAGGACCAGAGACTTTGGCCTGCATGCATGGTGATTTACGACCATGGTTTACGGGCCGTAAATCACTTTACGGTCCGTCCACCAGGTCGTATTATACCTCTTCCTCAGCTGGCAGCAAGTTGAAGTTTGGCATGCCAGTTTACGACCTTGCAGTTTACGGACCGTATACCAGTTTACGGTTCGTATTTGCACTTTACGACCACTGGCAGAAAGCTGAAGCCTTTGCATGGCAGTTTACGTCTGCCAGTTTACGGACCGTATTGCACTTTACGGTCCGTATTTTGCAATATACGACCACTGGGCAGTTTTGCCAACTTTCAATTTTTCTCATTTCTCGACTTTTCATTCTAATCATCTACATCCCTTTACATATTTTTCCCATGAAACATTATACACTCGCACTCCTCGCACACATCATTTGTTCATTTACTTGCGTACCAACGGGAAATTTTCCGAGGTGTAACAAATTCGATCAGTGCCAATACAACCAAATGGTATGCAGACAAGGAATGATGTAACATCTTCCCAGAGGAGCTCCAGATAGAGACACCAGTACCCTCAGGTATGTACTGTTTCCGTGAGGGATTTCTTGGTCGTTTGTGGCCAGTATGGATATTGATGTTGTAGCCCTGTGAGGCATTGCATATTTTGGGTTGTTGTGACAGGATGATAGTGGTACAATTACAGGGGAAACTCTGGTAAATTTTTTGTAGAAATCCCTAAGAGCCCAACATTCGAGGACGAATTTTTCTAAAGGGGGGAGGGAGGATGTTACACCCCGTATCTTCGAAGAAGCACTTATCAAATTTGAAACATAAGTTCGTTAAGTTATGATTAAGTAAAACCACTTTGGAATATAAGCAAGCATTATTAAGTATATTTAATCAAGGAAGGATGTATATAAGGTATACCAGAAGGTTTTATAAGGAAATAAGCGGAAGAAATGGAGTAGTACGACTTTGGAGAAAGGATGGGAAAAGTTTCGTGTGAAAATTTTAGTCCAACTTGAAGGAAGAATATCTCTTAGCATATGAAGTGTTTTAAGGTCTTTCAAATGCCTTAAATGAATTTCGTCGAGTCTAGTTTCCAATGCAACAAACCGCTCATCGATATGACATAGGAGTAGAGAATTATGGACGTTAAACGTTCGGCTGACACAGCAGAAACGCGTGCTGTAGTACTGCTACAGTAGCGACATACTACAGTACTACTACAGTAAAATGCTACAGTGACCCGGATTTGGCCCCTATAAAAAGGGGACCCTTTTTTCATCAAATTTTCCTAGAAAATTCCAGAAATTAGAGGAGAGAAAGTAAGGGAATCAAAAGTGAACAATTTTTAAGTAGCGGAGTAGTGGTTTAGGTTCGGATAACGCATGGTTGTGATTCTAGTATTGTTTTGCAGTGGATTTTAGCGTGGATATTGAGGATATTTCTGTCTTAACAAGAAATAAGGTATGAATCTTTCTCTTTTGGTATTATTTAACGCTTATTTACGGAGGTAAATCCGTTAAATAATGGTGTAGCGAATTTGTGAAGGGAGAAATGGGATAAACACCGTGTGAGGTGTTTTATGGAATACTTTGATGTTACTAATGATGTTATTGATGTTGGTATTGATGTTTTTGTTGTTGGTTGCTGAATTATGATTTTGGGCTAGGCATATAAACAGAGGAGATGCTGCCGAAATTTCGGCAGATTCTAGAAAGATTTATTTGAAGGATTAACACAAGCGTATAAAGGTGAGTCTAATAATAGTATAAATTTTCTTCAATATAGATTTACGAGCCTGGGAGGACAAACGTTGAGTAGTTAAAGTTAAGGCGACAAAAAAAGGTATGTTAAGGCTAGTCCCTTTCATTCAAAAGGCATGATTCCTATGTTATGATTCCATATATGTTTCCATAACCTTCTTACTTCCAAAAGTTAGGATTTCATGATTCTTAAAAGCTTCTTATGATACTAGAGATGAGATGTTTTCGATGACAAACACGATGATGATGATTTTAACGTCCTTATGAGATTATTGAGCTGATTTCTTGATTTTATTCATTATCGTTGATCTCACCTTATGATAATTGTTCCTTCAAGGTGAGATATAGTGATGATGGTTATTCCATAACATAATCGGAGGTTACCGACCTTACGTTACTCCGATAGAGTTATATCTTTCTTTGGGCTTTCATGCATGCCACTTATGTTATAATATATATATATATATATATATATATATATATATATTTATGTATATGTATGTATATGTATATGGGGGATATGGGGGAAGGAGACGCGTTATAGACGCATGGCCACCTGATCAGCTCGTATATTATGATATCGTCCCGGATGCGGGATGCTTGGACGCGGGATATATGGTTAAATGGATCGGGCCATTTGTTCCTCGACACTATTATGTACATAATATATAGATGGAATGGGTCGTTCGTTCCGCGGTAAAATGATGTAATTTTGGATCGGGCTGCACGTTCCGCAACAATTCTATTTTATGTATACGTATGTGAGAAATGTTTTTATGAAAGGAAAGTTAAGCATGCATGGTATCCACCTTGAGAGGCACTCAGATGTGTAGGTTACCCTTTTCCCTCATGATATGCTCCATGTGTCTTATTATATTATTGTTAATTCCTTACATACTCAGTACTCCATTCATACTGACGTTCTTTCTTGTTGATGCTGTGTTCATGCCCGCAGGTAAATAGGTAGACGCGTCTGGCTTCTAGGAGTTCCACCGGCGGCATCTTGAATGCGCTCTAGTTGTTCCGAAGCTACAGCTTATTGGTACTACTCTTGTGTATATATTTGGGCACGGTGAAACCCTGCCCCCTCCTTGTGGATTTTGTATCTTATTTAGAGGCTCGTAGACAGACGTATGTGGGTAGATGCTTCGTAACCTTGTCCGTCCTTGCTGTTGTTTAATATTTTGGTCAAGCTTATTGATATATGATTGCGGGCATAACTATGGATATCTATATTAAATGAGATGTTCATAACTTATCCGTGTGACCCACCTAGTAGTGAGAAAAGAATGTTAGATCAGAGGTGCTCGGTAAGCTAGTACTGGGTACCCGTCATGGCTTCTAGCGGGGTCGTGACACTGGATCTGTGGAGTTGGCTTCTTATAGACTCTGGGATGTGGCAGTTCTTTAGTCTAATAACTGGATATCTTCAAGAAAGGACAATACACCTCCCCCAGTTTGGCAAGAATTCGTAGATGCTTTCATCCGCCACTATTTGCCACCCGAGGTCCGAAGGGCCCGAGCTGACATGTTTCTAAATCTAAGGCAAGGGAATATAAGTGCCCGGGAGTAAAGCTGTTATATCCCGTGTTTTCGCGTATCCGGAAAATTTGGAATAATTGTGACTTGTAAAGAATAAGGCCACATTTTGATTTCATTTGACATATATGTTGTTGTTTATGAAAAGTGTTGACGCGGAGACATCGGGGAAGGACAAGGGCAAAATTGGAATTTTGGAAATTAGTTTCGGGAATTTCAAAACGAAAATTCTAACAAAATGGGCTAAAAAAAATAAGAAAATTGAGGCCCAATTTAATAGGGGTGGCCGGCCATGGTCCATGAGCTAGCCAAGCCCATGAATTAATTAATCATGTGATCAATTAATTAAGGGAGCATATTATATATTTGTGTACATCCTTAGAAGTTTCAAGAAAGCAAACAAAACAACAAAACAAAGAAGAGAGCCAAGGAAAAGGGGCTCTCGGCCAAAGCCAAGAAAGAGAAAAAAAATAAAATTCCTAGCCTTGGATTCCAATCCTAAAATCTTGTTCTTCTTGAATTCTTAGTAAGTTCAAGATGCTCTTCAACTTGGTATAATTTTTAAGGCAAGAAAGTGCTTGTGTTGGCAAGTGAAAGTTTGAAGAAAAAGGTAAGATTCCTACTCTTTTGTGTTATGGAATAAATATATATGTTATGAGGATTGGAAATAGATGAGAATTGTGGAGTTGTGATGTGTGTATGTGTGAGCATAGTCGTGCATGTGTGTGAGTAGGTGCATGGCCGTGTGCCATGGTGATGATGGAAAAAGATGAATTAAATTCTATTTAGTTTGTTAATTGTGTTGTTGTGGTGTTTGTGATGTAAATAAGGGTTTAATGAATCAAGTTGGTATTGAATTTGCTTGTATGTAATTATGAGAAATTATGTAAATTTTGTATGACTTTTATATAAGTATGGAAGTAAGATTCAAATCTGAATTGTGGTTGTTGTTAATGGGTTAGGAAGGAAAATAATGTGAGTTGGAAGTTTTGTTACATTTGTAGAAACATCGGATGGAATATGAGATTAGCGGGAATACTTGAATTCATGAACATTGTTGGAATGCTATTGAATGTATTTGGATGATCTTGAACTAGCTAATGAATATGGAAAATGTGGATGTTAGTTGGATAATGGAAAGTGGGATGGAAGTTGTAGACTATGTAGAAAAGTAGACTATTGATGATATAATGCATTTTTGTGATGATTGTTAACATTGTTGATGTTGTTGGGTTGTTGTTACTGCTATTTGAGCCGAGATAATTCTCGGGGGCGCTATATTTATAGGGGAGGTGCTGCCGAAATTTTGGCAGACAACTATGTCTTTAAGTTGAATCCTTAGAATCCATAACTCATAATTGGTAACTTTGACCATTTGTAGATTCTGGGTGAAACGGGAATCGAGTTTAAGCGAGCATAAGACGCGCGTAAGGTATGTAAAGCTCACCCTTTCCTTCCTTTGGCATGTCTTAGGGGTACTAGGGTTGGATTTCGGTCTCGGAGACAATTCTGCTCACGGAAAACCAAGTTTAATTTTGGTTACTATTCATTCAGTACAATTGAATTATATATCTTACATTTTGTTGGAAAAATGTTCAAATCTCCATAACCTTCCCAAACGAACTCGGATTGCTATAAAGCTTCCATAGGTGTTTCCATAGAGTCGAATGTTCGTAAAACCATGTACACCACCTTGATTTGACCGAGGTGGGCCCACTAGCCCGAGACTTCCCCCGAATGTCCTATTTGGCTTATTTGGTAAGATGTTAAAAGAAACTTTTTGCATAGGATTATAAGTATCATGGAATGTGGTCTAATGATTTTAACGTGTCCTAAAATATGGCTTAAACTACCAAGTTGATTTCAGAAATGATCTTGTGACACAGACTCTCTATGATTCCGCTACCTAACCAACTTGCTTAAATTGTCGACATATGATTATACTACTTTCCTATAAGTGATTTTACATGTGATTGCATTAGCCCCTTATCTCTCCGCTCGTGCCCGTTATTATGATATCGTTCACCGGTTTCCGGTCCGGTTATGGATCGTGCGCACTATGACAATTCGGCTGTATGCTCTTTTGTTGACATAAGTATCCTAGCATAGGTGTTCCGATATAAGTACTCTGCTAGAAGTATTCTGATATAAGTACTCGGATATGAATATTTTGTTCGAGTAATCCGTTACGAGTATTCAGATAATACATTCAATTATTCTAACAGTTTTTATAAAATGCTTTGACACGTAAAAACGATTCCAGATGTTTTGTGTTGATACAATCCATCGTGCCATCCAAAAGGCTATGTATGTACACTATGATTACGGTCCGATTCCTTGGACTGATCCGTCGATTGGAATCTGTTTTGAAATGTTCGTAATGATTCTCTGGTAAAAAGTGTCCATAAATTTTTCATATCAATTCTGATCGTTCCGGAATATGTTTGTAATCCTCAAATGTCAATAAGTATTTGTATCTATCGAGTCTGAAAAAAAATGTACATCCGGCTTCTCACTACTCTGCTCGTGCAAGCCTTAGCATGTCTATTCACTGAGCCCGGGCCAGGATACGTTATCGTGCGTGGTTTCCCCTATGCTGTCTACTGTGTTCTGAAATAAAACCGTGAGGGGTGGTCTGGGCTGAACTCGATCCCCAAAGCGGACAGTATCTGCGCTGCATAATCTGATACCAGGCAGACGCGTTGGGAGTGTACTGGGCAGAGCTCAAGCTCCCGAGACTGATCCGTGACCCGTGTACTGGGCAGAGCTCGAGCGGGAAAAACGGGCAGTTTCTGCATGGGATGACCACTGTACTGGGCCGAGCTCGAGGTGGCATACCCCTTGTGGGCGCGTGTTCTTATATGATATGATATGATCTGATATGATATACTCCGGCTATACGCCGCCTGATACGATACGTTTATGTATGGTGTGACCACTGTACTGGGCTGAGCTCGAGGTGGCACACTCCTTGTAAACATCATATGATTCACAGGTTGCAGCGTCTAATCCGATACGCCACGGCGTCCTGATATGACATATGACTATAATGTGCACTATGTGTGATCTGCGTCTGGAAAGTAAGTTCTGATACTCTATACGTCCTGTATTCCAACCGGTATACTATATCATCTGAGTACTCGGTAAGTCCCGTATTCCTTTTGATATATGACGTCATCTGAGTATTCTGTATGTCATACATTCCGGCTAACACATGAGCTAGGTAGGCACCAGTTGCGTCTGGAAACTCTGTACGTTTGTCAACCCTTCTGACAGATTAAATCGGTTTATATGATATGTGATGATATGTATGACCTGGGCCTGGGAAGTGAGTGATTTTGATATTCTGAACTATGTACTTATTCTTTTACCGCTTGTTTCGATTATAGTTCTGATCTTTGTGTTCCATGCTTTACGTACTCAGTACATATTCCGTACTGACCCCTTTTCTTCGGGGGCTGCGTTTCATGCCCGCAGGTACAGACGCTCATTGTGGTGATCCGCCAGCCTAGGGTACACAGTCTGCTATTTGAAGTGCTCCTTTGATCCGGAGCCCATACTTTTGGTACAGAACTCTCTGTTGTATATGATTTCGTGTTTATGGTTATATTGTTTTTTGGGTACGGCGGGGCCCTGCCCCGTCATATGATTCTGTTGTCTGTATTAGAGGCCTGTAGACATGTATGTGGGTCATGGGTCGCGTTTGGTCAGTGATGTTTGCTTGGTTTGTGCCCGGTTCGCCCCTACGCCACGTTAATATGATCGATCCATGTGTTATGATATAAATAATGGTTTAAATGATAGGTTTATAATTTGGGACGCACGGGATTCATAATATGTAGACACAAGTGAGATTTGTTTGGTAAGTATATGCGAGTGTCCACGTCGGACACTAGTCGCGGCCTACGGGGTTGGGTCGTGACAATAGCCTTCACTTTAACTCATTCGCTAGATATGCTCCGACTTTGGTGGCTGACATGGGAGATAGAGTGCATAGGTTTGTGAGTGGCTAAGGGTCACATTTATTCAAAGATTGCTTGACAACTTCATTGCAGGAGGGGATGGATATTTCCCGTATTCAGGCCCATGCCCAGAACTTAGAAGAGCAAGCAGCCGCGCCGAGGTGAGCGTGATATTGATAGAGGACAGAGTAAGAGGGCTAGATCTGCTAGCGGTGAGTATAGAGGGGGTCAGCAACAGTATTCCAGTTACTCGAGCCATTCTGTGACTAGTGCACCTCCTTGGTTTATGAGCAGGAGATTTGATCGCCCTATTTATTCTTGTCCGGATCAGAGTTCGAGAGCCTCAGGTTCCCAGTTTGGAGGATACTAGCCGGCGGGGACCACCAGTGTCGCGGTGTAGCCAGTGCGGTAGATTTCACTCCGGTCAGTGTCGCCGAGGTTTAGATGCCTGCTATGCTTGTGGACAGGTTGGGCATATGATTCGAGATTGTCTATCAACGAGTGGTAGAGTTGGGGCCTAGCCCACAGGATCAGTAGCTAGTTCTTCCTCGTGTGTGCGCCCGGTAGGGAAGACTCCCAGGTTGCAGCAGTGTCACGACTCGACTAGGGGGTCATGATGGGTACCCGGAGCTGACTACCGAGCACCACTCATTACGCTAGTCGTCATACTCATCCTGGACACATATAATCTCAAAGGCAACACATGTATATATATAAGCCCTCACGGCTGCAAAAATGATATACGAAACACGAAGTAGTCATCATGAGACATCTACTACCCCCACATACGTATCTACGAGCCTCTACTAGAGCGCTATACATAAGGACGGGACAGGACCCCATCATGCCCAAATATATACAAAAAATAATATCTCAAAAATGGCACCTCCGGAATAAGGGAGTGCTCCTGTAAATCTGCTGAGTAGCTCCTAGGAATCTGGGCCACCTCCCTGTCTGCCTGTGGGCATGAACACAGCGTCCAAATAGAAAGGACGTCAGTATGAACATTGTACTGTATGTAAGCCATGAAGAATAATAACATATCGAAAAGATGAGGAAACATCAAGCAAGGAAACAACCTGTAACTGAATGTCACTTAAGACGGAATAATGCATGCTAACTTACATCATAAACATCATCATATCAAGTATGCATATATAAGCTGCCTGACCATATAGTTACGGTGTGATCATCATTAGCCCGCATCCAGGCCTCCCGCATCTGGGGTAAATATCTCATGCTACCCCCTAGTGGTGTCTGCCCATGCCATCTAGACATGGTGTATATGTGGCCTGCCTTAGCGTTTTCTGCCCGACCATATAGGCACGGTGTAATCTCATTATCATATACTTATCATAATGCATGCATAAGAACTCAATGACCAACTACAACTCTATATGGGTGACGCAAGGTCGAGAACCCCGATTCCATTATGGAGTAGTCATAATCATCTTGCCTCACCTTGAAGGAACTAGCATTATAAGGTGAGTGTAACAACAATGAGTAGTATTAAAGAATTGTATGAGGATCATTAGCTTCGTAGAAACATCATATCATGAGCTTTAGAATCTCCAGACTTAGACGCATCATCATCATCATATTCGTAACATATCTCTTATCTTTATCTCATGAGAAGCTCCTTATAAACATTGACTCATAGTTTCCGGATTGTAAGAAAGTCATGGAAAGATAAAGGGAGTCATGTCAGAGGAATCATTCCTTAGAAGGAGAATGGACTAGCCTCACATACCTTTTCGCCTTCTTAACTTGCCGACTAAACGCTTCCTTCCAATTTCGTAACTCTACATTCAAGGGAATTCGTACTAAGGTTAGATAATTGATAACATGCTTAAGCTTAAACTAAAATTAATGAAAATTGGGCAGCATCTCCTTTGTTTCTACAACTTTCCCCATATCATATAACAGCTCTCAAACATCAATAACAACATTCATAATACTATATTCAATAACTTCAACAAGTTCGACATTACTCAACTCTCAAAATTCCTTCTCAAGGTCATCCATAACCATGGCCATAATACAACACGACATTCATTCTCACATAACGCTTATCCAATATTCTTAATGTTACACCCCGGAAATTTTTCGTTAAAGTACTGTAAATTGATTAACAAAGGGCACGACGTATACGATGTTTTAATAATCAAGAAATAACATTTGATGATTCTAAATGAGATTTCAAGACATTTGAGGTAGGAGACGAAAGTTGTTAAGGAAAGCAAGGTATATGTTGTGTGTCGGGCAGAATTTACGAGTATCGAATTAATGATGGCTTAATGATGTTTCGGAGAAGAGTTATAATGCCCCTTAGATTGTTAACGAGGTGTTAAACAAGTATCAAGAAGGTTCCACAAGGATTTGAGATCAATCGAAGTGACGAGAACAAAATTGGAGAAGAGACAGATTATACGACCAATTATACGGCCCGTATAATGGTTCGCAGAATCGTCACAGTGAAGGACCCTCACTGATGGGATTATACGGCACATATACGGACCGTATAATATTATACGGACTGTATAATGTGCCGTATAATGGTCACATAATGAGTTGTTGCTGTGGGTGATTTTACAGTCACTTATACGGACCGTATAAACTTATACGGACCGTATAAGTGTCCGTATAATAATGTCGGGACAGATTTTTATTTTATAAAAAGAACAGCCCAAGTTCATTTATTTCATTCTCATTTCTTCTCCATGACTTAAGATCTCTCTAGAACCTTCCATACTCTTCATATACAAGAACCCAAGAGAGATTGGTGATCAACTTCATTGAACCAACAAAATTAAGTGTAAGAAACACATTAAAGTTCATCCAAGCCATGGAATTCCAATGGAAGTGAACTAGGGTTTTGGTGCAAGAGAAATATTTTCACTCAAGGCTTATTCCTACACTATCTAATGTAAGTTTTATGGTATTTCCATGTTGTTTAAGATATTGAAAAGTTGAAACACTTGGATTGTAGGAGGATACAGGAAATGGGTCATGAATGTGGGAATAGTGTCATTTTTGAGTAGTAGTTTGGAGTGAATCATGAATATTGATATGTTGTGATTGTAATTACGTTATGAATGATGTTAAGAGCATGATAGAAACATTAGATGAGAATGAATGTAATGTTGTATTATGATCATGATTATGGATGACCTTGAGAGGAAATTGTGGGGATTGGATAATGATGAATTTGACAAAAGTTATTGATGATTATATTAGGAATGTTATTATTAACGTTTGGGAGTTGATATATGATATGGATAAAGTAGCAGAAACAAAGGAGATGCTGCTCAATTTTCTCTAGCTTTAGTTCAAACACGCTTATGTTATCGATTATCTAACATGAGTATGAACTCTCTTGAAGGTAGAAACGTGAATATTGGAGAGAAACGTTCAAGCGATAGAGTAGCTAAATGAAAAGGTATGTGAGGCTAGTCCCTTCTTTCTAAGGCATGAATCTTATGACATGATCTTCCCTCCCTCTCCATGAATTTCCTACATTCCCGAAACTAAGAGTCTATGTTCATGAATAGCCATATGAGTTAAAAATAAGAGATATTATGAACATGATGATGATGAGCTTAAGTCTAAAGATTCTAGAGTTCACGAATGACGTTTCTACAAAGCTAATGATGTTAACTACGATCCATTGATGTTGTTCATTGTATACATTCACCTTATATGCTAATTCCTTCAAGGTGAGGCAGAATGCTTATGAATGCTCCATAATGGAATCGGGGGTTCACGACCTTATGTCACCCCAATAAAGTATAGCTGTCTTTGGGTTCTATGCATGCATTATGACGAGTACATGATGATGAGATTACACCGCGCCTATATGGCCGGGAAGACACCGCTAAAGCGGGCAGCGTATACAACATGTCTAGATGGCTTGGGCAGACACCACTAGTGGGCGGCATGAGATGGTACCCCGGACGCGGGCTAATTATTATCACACCGTACCTATGTGGTCGGGAAGCTTATACATATTTGCATACATGATATGATGATGATTATGGAGTAAGCCAGCATGCATTATTTCTTTTATAATTGATAGTCAATTATAGGTTGCTCCTCATTTGATGCTCCCTTATTTCATTGTTGTATTGTTATTGTTCATGCTTACAGGTAGATAGGGAGACGGTGCAGATCCATAGTAGCTATCAGCAGGTTTACAGGAGCATTCCATAATTCCGGAGGTGCTATTTGGTTTATTATTTTGTGTACATATTTGGGCACGGCGGGGTCCTGTCCCGTCCTCATGTCTAGTACTCTAGTAGAGGCTCGTAGATACGTAGGTGTGGGTAATATGGTCTCATGTTTTTCCTCATTGTATATATATATTATTTTGATAGCCGAGAGGGCTTATGTATATAAAGGTAAACATGTTTCAAATGAAAATGAATTTTCCTATGATTATGAGCACAAGAATAATGAAGAAACGTAGAATGAGCATGATGAGTAATAGAATGAGTGGTGCTCGGGGGTTAGCCCCGGGTACCCATCACGGCCCCTAGTCGGGTCATGACACTTAATGCCATTTATAACAAGATTATACTCGTAACATGTTAAGAACTATGATTCAAGTCAAGCTACCGTTCAAGAATATCACAATTTCCATATTTGAACTCCATTTTCTACTTTCTTCCTCAATCCAAGTTATTCAACCACTAAATATCCTTAATAACATGAAATGATCATGAAACTCACCTTTGATTGTGTAGGAATGGGTTTTGGATGGAAATGCTTCACTTGAAGAAAACCTTAGCTTCAATTCAAAGAGATTTCTTGACTCCGAGCAACCCTAGAGAGCTTCTTTACACTTGATTTCCTTGAATTTATGAAGTTGATCTTTGATTTACCTTGAATTCATGTAAATAGAGTGAGTGGAATATTCTAGAGAGTTAGAGAGAAATGGAGAAGTTGGAAAATGAGAAATTCGAAGTAGGATCACATTTTTATACTTGGCAAATGTTCAGCCCGTCGGGACTTATACGGACCCTTATACGGTCCGTATAAGTGTCCGTATTTCACCATCTGTGAAAACATATTTTCTGTTGGGTTATACAGACCCTTATACGGATCATATAAAGTTATACGGACCGTATATGTGGTCGTATAACTCCACTTTCCTGAAATTATTTCCGTCGTTTCGTTTGATCTCCAATCCTTATGGAACCTTCGTAGTACTTGTTTAACACTTCATTAGCATGCTAAGGGGCATCATAACTCTTCCTTAAGACATTACTAAGTCGACGTTACCTCGGTACTTTGCAAAACCTTTCCGAAATACAACGTATACTTCACCTTTCTTAACAAACTTTCTTCTCTTGTTTCAAATGTCTTTGGAATCTTAAGTAGAACTATTAAGTACTACTTCTGTTGCACCCCAGAAAATTTCGCGCTACAAAATTGTAGACGGCGTGGTACGAGCTCGAAAAACAGAAAAGTCATACAAGGATTAGGGATGAAGATTAGGTGATATAAGTATAAGAATATATACACATATGACATTTGGAGACAATATGGTGTGAATTGGTTCATATGTTACTTGACGAAAAGCCCTCGTTACAGTAAGTTAAGTGGGTCCCGCACCCCGGGAGTTTTATAAAGGACATATGAAGAGACATACGAGTAGTACATGGAAAGTTGAGCAAGTCCTAAGAAGGACCCTTAAACCAAATATGGGCATAAGCCCTCCAAAAGGGCGA
Organism: Lycium barbarum; assembly: GCF_019175385.1. Lineage (NCBI taxonomy): Eukaryota > Viridiplantae > Streptophyta > Magnoliopsida > Solanales > Solanaceae > Lycium > Lycium barbarum. The sequence continues at coordinate 83,960,643 of NC_083347.1, forward strand.
TTTAAGGAAACATTTTCAGATGATCTGACTTGGAGGGGCCAAAACGATATTATAAGTTTGGAATTTGGACAAACACAAAGAATGAAAGTTGTAGATAATTAAATTATCTTTCCCATCATAGGTTGTGGGAACTCACACGACATCGGGATGAAGAGTTATGACCTTTTTACTGAACGAAGGTGCAGTCAGAAAAAATAAGCCAGCGCGGTCCAGGCAGAACTTGGAACATTATAGAAGGGGGGATACCCCCCCCCCCATTTTTCAGCCAAAGACACCCAAACACATCCCAAATTCTCTATAAAATTCCCCAACCTTCTCAGACCCACTTTTTAGCCCAAACCAGGTATAATTTCCAAATCCCGGTCCGGATAACGCATAGTTACTGTTACAGAATCATATAGCGGTGTGTTGTGGTCGAAACTTAGCATGGAAAAGTGAAGATACAGAAATATTAAAGGGAGAAAGGTATGAATCTCTTGTTATTAACGTTAATCTTGGTTTATTTACAGGGAAGCAGTGGTTAAATTGTTGTAAATTAATTCTGTTGGTGGAAATATGGGACAAACACCATATGGGCTATTTTATGGAATAAATTGATATGGGAAATTATGTTATTGATGCTGGTAGTGTTATTGTTGTGTTGGTTATTGAATTGAGAATTCTGGCTGGGCATATAAATAGGGGAGATGCTGCCCGATTTTCAGCAGAATATAGAATAGTTTGATTTGAAACTTGGAACAAGTGTGCGATGAAGAGGCTAACGTTAGTGTAAATCCTCTTAAATGTAGACTTGCAAGCTTGGACAAATAAGCATAGCTAATGAGAGGTGGAACAGGTATGTTAAGGCTAAACCCTCTCTTTCTGAAGGCATGATTCCTTTGTTGTGAACCTATATATGACATCTCCACTAGCCTCATTTATAAAAGTACCAAAGCTTACAGTTCCCGATGTTCTTGAGATATCCTTGAGCTTGTTTCATGGCTATTTTTGTTATTCATTGATGTTGATCTCATCTTATGACTTTGTTCCTTCAAGGTGAGATGTGTTCATGATGACGGTTCCATAATAATAATCCAACGAGATTAGGAACAGGTTCTTAAGGGATGTTTTATTGCACATGAATAAAGTGCTAGTAGAGGACCCCTAATGAGGTATCTAGTGTTCGAAGAGAGGGTTATGTTTTACCTTAAGACTTGGTTAAGGTTTAGTCAAGCGGGGAGAAGTACTAATGGCCTGAGATGTGCTTATAAGTTTTACGTGATTATGTAGACCTTTCGAGTTAAGTGATGACCACTGGAAGGGCATAGAGATTACTAGTAGATGTTTAGTTATGGTGTTGATTATAGCTGCCACTGGTCTACGACCAGTCGGGCATATGTTACCACCGGGCTATGGCCGGTTGGGCAGATATGTGTTTACCACCAGGCTATGGCAGGTTGGGCAGTTATTACCACCGTGCTACGGCCGGTTGGGCAGATGTATATATTTACCACTGGACTGTAGCCAGTTGGACAATTACCACCGTGCTACGGCCAGCCGGGCAGTTACCGCTGATCAGTCGGGCAGTTGCGCTCTACCGTCGGGCGATAATCGGACGGGTAATTACCACCGGGCTGCAGCCGGTCGGGCAGTTACCATTGATTAGGTGGGCAGTCAGTATAGGATGATTAGTAAGACAAAGGCACTGAACTGTACATAGATATGGTTAAGCATGTGAGAGTATAGAGAGACAGGTATCATATATGGATCGGGTTCCACGTCGCAACACATGTTCAGATAACGTTTGATGATAAGGTAACCAGGACTATGGTAGGGTATACAGACCTAGTAAAGATTATAAGAAGATGAAGAGGTATGTATGCACATGCTAGGTTTCCATCGGTAGTTCAGAAATACCAGGTTGATTCTTATTCTTCTTACCTTTAATATATTGCTATGTTGTTGCACCTTCCGCCTTGCATACTCGGTACAATATTCGTACTGATGTCCCTTCTTGTGGACGCTGCGTTTCATGCCACGCAGGTGTATACAGATGAGTAGAGGATATTGCTAGGAGATGTCCAGCTGGATTGGCGAGCTCCATTTCCTTCCGGAGTGTTGCCGAGTCAGAGTATCTATGTTATGGTATATTGATTTATGTTAGAGACTTTGCTGACAGAGTCACGTATATAGCATGCCAGTCTTGCAAGCGGCTCTGCAAGCCGATGTATCATTATGCATTATGTTACAAATTTCATATGATTACAGATTTTACTTGATTTGAGAAAGACGAAAATAATGTTTTTGAAAATCTTGCATTATGCATTTCATTTCGTGGTTTAAGAGTCTAGTGAGATTATGAATATAACGAGAACCAGTGGGTTCGCTCGGCTCTAAGTAAAGGGTCGGGTGCCCATCATGCCCTATCAGGACTGGGGTGTGACAAGTTGGTATCAGAGCAGTTCGTCCTAGAGGTTGTCTGCAAAGTCGTGTCCAGTAAAGTCTTGTTTATGGTGTGTTGCGCGCCACATTTATAAACAGGAGGCTACCGGGAATTTAGGATGGTTACCCTTCTTTCATATCTAAGATCGTGTGATGAGAGCCAAGTCATAGGAAATGAAATTCCTTGCACTAACCCTTGATTTCAGCAGAAGAATGGTACTGGCAAAGGAAGTGAATGGTGATATTGGGTTTATAGGGGCAATAGAAGTTGAAGAAATCAGCATAGAGGTAAGCATTGGTTAAAAGGATTATAAGTCAGATATGGTAAGAGTGTTGCAAGTATGATTGAAATGTACAGCCAATGAATGGAAGGGGAAGTGACTGAGGAAGTATAAAAAGCGAGGCCGAAAGGATTATTATGGGATGAAATTTCGATCGAGAATGGCAATGGAATACAACACCATAAGGTAAAGCCTTTAAGGGGGGAAGCAAGTAAGTTTGAGTACGAGCACAAGGGCTGACTAAGGTATTAGAGAAATTATGACACCCGACAATGGGAAAATCGAGAAGTAATAGGGAGTTCCAAAGACTAAAACAACATTTGTGTGGTCAGTAACATGAGAAACTTTTCCAATTCAGAGGGAGATTCATGGCCGGAAATTTTTCTTAGGATTCTTTAGAACTACAACTTGTTTTAGGTCACGTGATAAAGGCCACGCAGTAGGATGGACGTGATCATACCAGCACTAATGCACCTGATACCATCAGAACTTCGAGGTTAAGCGTGCTTGGGCCAGAGTAGTAATAGGATGGGTGACCCCCCTGGGAAGTGTGCTAAGGAGACCTACAGGTTTAGACATAAAGGAAGGATGAGGAACTAGAGCCGTTTGAGGGAAATTAGAAGCGTGTGAACCTCACGATTAGAGATTCTAAATGATTATGAGAGAAGAGGTTGACCAACCTTTGTTAAAAATAAGGCGATCGAAATATAAGAGGAGGACAGTCACTTCAAGATATCAGGAAAAACATCGTGGATTTTTAGCTACAACATTCGAGGACGAATGTTTCTAAGGGGGAAAGGATGTTGCACCCCAGAAAATTTCGCGCTACAAAATCGTAGACGGTGTGGTACGAGCTTGAAAAAGAGTAAAGTCATACAAGGATTAGGGATGAAGATTAGGTGATCTAAGTCTAAGAATATATACACATATGACATTTGGAGACAATATGGTGTGAATTGGTTCATATGTTACTTGACGAAAAGCCCTCGTTACAGTAAGCTAAGTGGGGCCTGCACCCCGGAAGTTTTATAAAGGACATATGAAGAGACATATGAGTAGTACATGGAAAGTTTAGCAAGTCCTAAGAAGGGCCCTTAAGCCAAATATGGGCATAAGCCCTCCAAAAGGGCGATTTAAGGAAACATTTTCGGATGATCTGACTTGGAGGGGCCAAAACGATATTACAAGTTTCGAATTTGGAAAAACACAAAGAATTAAAGTTGTAGATAATTAAATTATATTTCCAACCATAGGTTTTAGGCCTTCACACAATGTCGGATCAAGAGTTATGACCTTTTTACCGAACGAAGGTGCTGTCAAAAAAAATAAGCCAGCGCGATCGCGCTGAAGGTTTTTTATGTCGGTCCAGGCAGAACCTGGACCATTATAAAAAGGGTGTTACCCCCCCCCCCCCCCCCCATTTTTCATCCACAGACACCCAAAAACATCCCAACTTCTCTAGAAAATTCCCCAACCTTCTCACACCCACTTTTTAGCCCAAACCAGGCATAATTTCCAAATCCCGGTCCGGATAGCGCATAGTTATTGTTACAGAATCATATAGCGGCGTGTTGTGGCTGAAACTTATCATGGAAAAGTGAAGATACAGCAATATTAAAGGGATAAAGGTATGAATCTATTGTTATTAACGTTAATCTTGGTTTATTTACGGAGAAGGAGTGGTTAAATTGTTGTAAATTAATTCTGTTGGTGGAAATATGGGACAAACACCATATGGGCGGTTTTATGGAATAAATTGATATGGGAAATTATGTTATTGATGTTGGTAGTGTTATTGTTGTGTTTGTTGTTGAATTGAGAATTCGGGCTGGGCATATAAACAGGGGAGATGCTGCCCGATTTTCGGCAGAATATAGAATAGTTTCATTTGAAACTTGGAACAAGTGTGCGATGAAGAGGATAACATTAGTGTAAATCCTCTTAAATTTAGACTTGCAAGCTTGGACAAATAAGCATAGCTAATGAGAGGTGGAACAGGTATGTTAAGGCTAAACCCTCTCTTTCTGAAGGCATAATTCCTTTGTTGTGAACCTATATATGACATCTCCACTAGCCTCATTTCAAAAAGTACCAAAGCTTACAGTTCCCGATGTTTTTGAGATATCCTTGAGCTTGTTTCATTGCTATTGTTGTTATTCATTGATGTTGATCTCATCTTATGACTTTGTTCCTTCAAGGTGAGATGTGTTCATGATGACGGTTCCATAATAATAATCCAACGAGATTAGGAACAGGTTCTTAAGGGATGTTTTATTGCACATGAATAGAGTTCTAGTAGAAGACCCCTAATGAGGTATCTAGTGTTCGAAGAGAGGGTTATGTTTTACCTTAAGACTTGGTTAAGGTTTAGTCAAGCGGGGAGAAGTACTAATGGCCTGAGATGTGCTTATAAGTTTTACGTGATTATGTAGACCTTTCGAGTTAAGTGATGACCCCTGGAAGGGCATAGAGATTACTAGTAGATGTTTAGTTATGGTGTTGATTATAGCTGCCACTGGTCTACGACCAGTCGGGCATATGTTACCACCGGGCTATGGCCGGTTGGGCAGATATGTGTTTACCACCAGGCTATGGCAGGTTGGGCAGTTATTACCACCGTGCTACGGCCGGTTGGGCAGATGTATATATTTACCACTGGACTGTAGCCAGTTGGACAATTACCACCGTGCTACGGCCAGCCGGGCAGTTACCGCTGATCAGTCGGGCAGTTGCGCTCTACCGTCGGGCGATAATCGGACGGGTAATTACCACCGGGCTGCAGCCGGTCGGGCAGTTACCATTGATCAGTTGGGCAGTCAGTATAGGATGATTAGTAAGATAAAGGCACAAAACTGTACAAAGATATGGTTAAGCATGCGAGAGTATAGAGAGAGACATGTATCATATATGGATCGGGTTACACGTCGCAACACATGTTCAGATAACGTTTGATGATAAGGTAACCAGGAATATGGTAGGGTATACCGACCTAGTAAAGATTATAAGAAGATGAAGAGGTATGTATGCACATGCTAGGTTTCCATCGGTAGTTAAGAAATACCAGGTTGATTCTTGTTCTTCTTACCTTTAATATATGGCTATTTTGTTGCACTTTCCGCCTTACATACTCGGTACAATATTCGTACTGACGTCCCTTCTTGGGGACGCTGCGTTTCATGCCATGCAGGTGTATACAGATGAGTAGAGGATATTGCTAGGAGATGTTCCAGCCAGATTGGCGAGCTCCATTTCCTTCCTGAGTGTTGCCGAGTCAGAGTATCTATGTTATGGTATATTGATTTATGTTAGAGACTTTGCAGACAGAGTCACGTATATAGCATGCCAGTCTTGCAAGCGGCTTTGCAAGCCGATGTATCATTATGCATTATGTTACAAATTTTATATGATTACAAATTTTACTTGATTTGAGAAAGACGAAAAGAATGTTTTTGAAAATCTTTCGTTATGCATTTCATTTCGTGGTTTAAGAGTCTAGTGAGATTATGAATATAACGATAACCAGCGGGTTCGCTCGGCTCTAAGTAAAGGGTCGGGTGCCCATCATGCCCTATCAGGACTGGGGTGTGACAACTTCTTACTTGTAAAAACATCATAAAATTCTCACCCTGCGTTAGCCTATCTGCCATACGACGACATGAAATGTTTTCTAAGTGTAACCCTCTCCCCACCTTTAAAAACATTCATCCTCGAATGTTAAGTTCTCGGGAATTCTACAGACATTTCGCCAGCGTTTCCCCTGTAATATGGTGCTACCATCCTGTCACAACAGCCCACAATAACATCGCCTCACAGGGCTACAACACAATAGCAAGAAATTAAGGCCCCACATGACCAAAGCATTAACAATAAAAGCATTGCATACCTAATAATACTGATGTCTCATCTTGAATCTCTTCCGGGGGTGGAAACAATTGGGGGTACTTGGACTTCATGTCTTCTTTCGTTTCCCAAGTCATTTCTTCTCGGTTATTATTCCTGCATAAGGCCTTGACTGAAGCTAATTCCTTGTTTCTAAGTCTCCGCACTTGCCTATCTAGTAAGGCAATGGGTACCTCCTCATAAGTCAACCTTTCCACAACTTGTAGATCATCTACCGGCATGATTCTAGTTGGATCTCCAACATATTTATAAAGCATCGACACATGGAAGACTAGATGGACTGATTCCAGTTCTGGAGGTAAGTCTAGCTCATAAGCTACTCGTCTTATCTTGCGGACAATCTTATAAGGTCCAATGTATCGAGGACTTAAATTTACCTTCTTGCCAAATCTCATCACGCCTTTCATCGGTGATACCTTCAGAAATACCCAATCATCAACCTGGAATTCTAAGTCTCACCGACGGTTGTCCGCATAAGATTTCTGGCGACTTTGGGCTGCCAACAATCGATCTCGGAAGACCTTGACCTTTCGCATTGCTTGTTGAATCAACTCTGGACCTATTAATTGTATCTCTCCTACTTCAAACCACCTAATTGGGGATCTACACTTTCTTCCATATAGAGTTTCATACGGGGCCATCCGAATACTGGAATAATAGCTGTTTGTTGTACGCAAACTCAACAAGAGGTAAGTGATCATCCCAACTACCTCCAAAATCTAGAACACATGCCCGCAACATATCTTCCAAGCTTTGAATAGTGTTTTTAGCTTGTCCATCAATTTGTGGATGGAATGCTGTGCTGAGTCTCACTTGACTCCCCAAACCTTCTTGAAAGGATTCTCAGAATTTAGCAGTAAATTGTGCTCCCTTATCTGTAATAATGGATACTGCGATGCCATGAAGTGGTACTACCTCCTTAAGATACAACCTTGTATAATCTTCTATTGAATATGTAGTTTTGACCGGGAGAAAATGAGCCAATTTCGTGAGTCTGTCAACAATCACCCATATGGAGTCATGTTTTCGCCGAGAACGAGACAAACCTACAATGAAATCCATGTTAATTACTTCCCATTTCCAAGTTGGAATTTCCATTTCTTGCAATAATCCTCCTGGCTTTTGATGCTCAATTTTCACTTGTTGGCAATTTGGGCATTGAGCTACAAATTCTGCTATGTCTTTCTTCATTCCATCCCACCAATACATTAACTTGAGATCGTGATACATCTTTGTCGCTCCTGGGTGAATGGAATACCCAGAATAATGAGCTTCTTCTAAAATTCGACGACGTAGTCCTGCAACATTTGTAACACATAACCTGTCTCGGCATCTAAGAACTCCATCTATAGAAATGTCAAATGGTGACTTCTCTTTCTCAGGAAATGTATTTCTATAGTAAATCAACTAAGGGTCTTCATATTGGCGCTCTGTCACATCTGTATCTAAAGAAGAAACAGTTGGATTGCAAATGCAACTCTTGCATTGCCCGATTCAATTAGGTGAACTCCGAGACTAGCTAGCTGGTGAAACTCACGGATTAAGTCTTTCTTCTTTGTAGGGACCTCACATAGACTACCCATCGATTTGTGGCTAAGCGCATCAGCTACTACATTAGCCTTTACGGGGTGGTATAGAATGCTCACGTCATAGTCTTTTAGTAGTTCCAACCACCGTCTCTGCCGAAGATTCAACTCCTTCTGTTTGAAAATATATTGGAGACCCTTGTGATCTGTATAAATATCAACATGAACGTCATACAAATAGTGTCTCCACATCTTTAGTGCATGAATAACCGCAGCCAATTCGAGGTCATGAGTTGGATAGTTCTTCTCATGTTTCTGCAACTGCCTTGAAGCATAGGTAATGACTTTACCGTGCTGCATCAACAAACAGCCTAACTCAACACCAGAGGCATCAAAATACACAACATAACCATCTGGTCCTTCTGGAAGTGTCAGGACAGGGGCTGAAGTTAATCTATCATTCAATTCCTGGAAACTGCGTCATAATCATCAGTCCACTGGAATTTTGCTGATTTCTGAGTTAACTTCGTTAATGAAGCTGAAATAAAGGAAAACCCTTCCACAAATCATCTATAGTAGCCTACCAATCCCAGAAAGCTACGGACTTCTATAGGCGTTTTAGGTCTTGGCCAAGTCTTCACAACCTCTATTTTCTGAACATCTACTCGAATGCCGTCTGTTGAAATAATGTGGCCCAGGAAAGTCACAGAATTTAACCAAAACTCGCATTTCAAAAACTTAGCATACAACTCACAAGTCCGAAGAATTCCAAGGACAATGCGCAAATGGTCTGCATGCTCTACTTCTGTCTGAGAGTGTACTAGAATATCATTGATAAACACAATCACAAACAGATCCAAAAGAGGCTTGAATACATTGTTCATCAAATTCATAAACACTGCCGGAGCATTAGTCAACCCAAATGACATCACCCAAAATTCATACTGACCATATCTCATTTTGAAAGCTGTCTTGGGAATATCTTCTTCTCTGACTCTCACTTGATGATACCCCGATCTTAGATCAATTTTGGGAAACAATTTGGCACCTTGTAATTGGTCAAACAAATCATCGATTCTTGGAAGCGTGTATTTATTTTTTACCGTCACCTTGTTCAGCTGCCTATAGTCAATGCACATCCGTAGGGAACCATCCTTCTTTCTCACAAATAGGATAGGTGCTCCCCACAGTGATGAACTGGGCCTAATAGAACCCTTTCTCAAGCAAATCTTTCAATTGTGCCTTCAGCTCTTTCAATTCTGCAGGACCTATTCGGTAAGGAGGAATAGAAATTGGTTTAGTGTCCGGTAACACATCAATAGTAAAATCAATCTCTATTTCCAGAGGAAGGCTTGGAAGTTCATCTGGAAATACATCCGGAAATTCATTTACCACTGGGACGGATTGAAAAGTCGGTGGCTTTGCTTGGGTTTCATGAACTCGGACTAGGTCATAAATATATCCTTTAGCTATCATCTTCCTTGCCTTAAGGTTGGAAATAAACCTACCTCTTGGGGTTGCTGTATTACCTTTCCATTCAGGTACGGGTTCTCCCGGGAATTGGAATCGAACCATTTTTGTTCTACAATCCACATTAGCATAACAAGAAGCCAACCAATCCATGCCCATAATCACATCAAAATCTAGCATTTTCAGCTCAATTAAATCAGCAATAGTTTGACAATTACATATCACCACCACACAATTCTTGTATACTTGTCTAGAGATTACGGGATCACCAACCGGAGTAGATACCTCAAAAGGTTTAATTGGTTCGGGTTTCACCCCAATGCGGCCAGCAATATAAGGGGTAATATAAGACAGCGTAGAACCCGGATCGATTAATGCATAAACACCATGAGAGAATATGGATGGTATACCTGTAACCACATCCGGGGAGGACTCAAGATCCTGGTGTCCGGCTAAACCATATATACAGGGCTGAGTGCCACCCGAACTTGGATTGTAGAAGGATGTGGAAGTTGGGTCATGAATGTGGGAATAGTGTCATTGTTGAGTAGTAGTTGGGAGTGAATTATGAATATTTATATGTTGTGACTATAGGTATGCTATAAGTGGCATTTAGAACATGGGATAAGTATTATATGTGAGAAAACATGATAGCGAACTATGACAACGATTATGGAGGGATCAGAGTGAAATTGTGAAATGAGGATAATGTAGATGAATGATGATTTTTGTGTATAATATTGTGAGTGTTGTGATGGATGTTGGGAGTTGATATGTAAAATGAGGAAAGTTGTATAAACAAAGGAAATGCTGCCCAATTTTCTCTAGCATTAGTAACACATTCATATAATCGATTAACTAATGTTGATGCGGATCCTCTTGAAGGTAGAAACGCGAGTATCGAACGAGATCGATCAAGCGATAAAACTGTTAAACGAAAGAGGTATGTAAGGCTAATCCTTTCCTTCTAAGGCATGAATCTTCCTAATTTTCCATAATCTTTCTATATAATGGAAATGATGAGTCCATGACTATACATAGCTACACACGCACATGATAAAGAAAGGAGATACGATTCCATTAATGATTTTCCTTGTGTACACTCACCTTAAAATGCTAGTCCCTCCAAGGTGAGATATGACGATTATGATTACTCCATAACGTAGTCGGGGGTTCACGACCTTATATCACCTTGACATAGCCATGATTACTTTTATGTTTTAATGTAGGATTAATGATGAATGTATGACAATGTTAAGTTATGATAAGATTATGATATGCCTATGATATGTATGATAATGATGAGTTTATGTTAATTATGTGACGATACGATTCCACCGTGCCTAGTTGGCCGGGCATGTCACCACTAGTGGGCGGCATATGATGGTTACCCGGACGCGGGTTAATGATGATGAGTTATATGATACGATGTATGCGCTATGATGACACATGTACTATGATATATAGATATATATATATATATATATATATATATATATATATATATATATATATATATATACACGTATGAAAGGTATCCACTCTTAAAAGTTATGCAGTTTATGTCTTCATCTTATGACTTACGAGTCTTTATATGCTCATTTCATTCATGCCTTACATACTCAGTACAATGTTCGTACTGATGTCCGCTTTCTTTAGACGCTGTGTTCATGCCCACAGGTAGACAGGGAGACAGTGCAGATCTATAGGAGCTATCAGCAGAGTTACAGGAGTACTTCATTATTCCAGAGGTGCTATTTGGTTTATTTTTTTGTGTACATATACGTATGTTGGGAAATACGGGGTCCTGTCCCGTCCATATGTCTAGTACTCTAGTAGAGACTCGTAGATACGCATGTGTGGGTAATATGGTCTCACGATGTCCTCATTGTATAAATATATATATTTGTGTTATTCCGAAGGGCTTATGTATATAACAGTAATTATGTTTCCAAATGAAAAATCATTTTCTTATGATATGAGTATGAAATTAATAAAGGAATGCATAAGGAGTATGAGGAGTAATAGAATTAATGGTGCTCGGTGGTTAGCCCCGGGTACCCGTCGTGGCCCTTAGTCGGGTCGTCACAAAAGTGGTATCAGAGCAGTTCAGTCCTAGGAAGTGTCTACGAGACGTGTCTAGTAGAGTCTTGTTTATGGTGTATTGCGCGCCACACTAATAAACAGGCGGCTACAGGGCATTTAGGAAAAATGACCATCTTTCATCTTAAGAGATCGTGCGATAAAGCTGTGTTATATGATTTTCTCCTCCTTAATAGTGTGTTATGATGTCTGAAAATCCGCCAAAGGGGAAAGCTACAGCCGCCCCGAAGGGCAAGACTACGATGAAAAGGTGGGTAGAAAAAGAGCCACCAATGAATGTAGAAGAGGGCGAATCACGTAATGAGGCCCCATCTAATATTTCCTCCACTCCGCCCAATGTAGAAGAACAAGGAGGAGCTTCAGCTCCAGTTCCTCCGCCGGCTATTTCGGGTCAACAAGTGACCGAGGCTATTCATCTATTGACGTAGTTAGTTGCCGCCCAGGCACAGCGGCAGAATACGGGTTCAAGTGATAGGGCAGCTAGTACCAGAGTCCGTCATTTCATGAGTCTAAATCCTTCAGAGTTTTTCCGGTCAAAGCCGAATGAAGACCCGCAAAGTTTTATTGATGAAATGTTGAGGACGTTGAAGATTATTCATGCCTCCAAAACTGAATCTGTGGAGTTGGCATCTTATAGACTCCGAGATGTGGCGGTATTATGGTATAATAATTGGATATCATCAAGAAAAGAGGATGTGCCTCCTCCCATTTGGCAAGAATTTATAGATGCTTTTATTCGCCATTATTTGCCACCCGAGGTCCGCCGAGCTAGAGCAGATAGATTTTTAAATTTGAAACAAGGAAATATGAGTGCCCGGGAGTATAGCCTTCAGTTCAATTCATTGGCTAGATATGCTCCGACTATGGTGGCCAACATGGGAGATAGGGTGCACAGGTTTGTGAGTGGCTTAGGGCCACATTTATTCAAGGATTGTTTGACGGCTTCATTGCAAGATGGGATGGATATTTCCCGTATTCAAGCCCATGCCCAGAATTTAGAAGGATAACAACATCCGCAAAGGGGTGATCGTGACACTGATGGAAGGCAAAGCAATAGGGCTAGATCTATGGGGGTAGGTAGTGATTACTGAGGGAGATCGAGGTAGCCATATCCCAGATATTCAGGCCAGTCGGCGACTAGTGCGCCTCCACGATTTGCATATAGGAGATTTGATCGCTCCCTTCCTTCAGGATAGGGTCAGAGTTCGAGAGCCTCAGGTTCTCAGTTTGGGGGTGATCATAGTCAGAGGAGACCACTAGTGCCGCGATGTAATCAGTGCGGTAAATTACATTCAGGGCTATGTCGTCAGGGCACAGATGCTTGCAATGTTTGCGGACAGACTGGGCACTTGATGCGAGATTGTCCCTCGAGGTATGGTAGAGGTGGGGTTCAGCCCACAGGGTCAGCGGCTGGTTCTTCCTCAGTGCGCCCGATAGGGCAGACTCCCCAGATTTCAGTAGGTCGAGGTAGAGGCAGAGGGGGAGCATCTACTTCAGGTGCCACTCAGCCCCGTATGTATGCTTTAGCCGGACAACAGGATCTTGTGTCCTCCCTGGATGTGGTTACAGGTACATTATCTGTATTTTCCCATGATGTGTATGCATTGATAGATCCGGGTTCTACCCTATCTTATATTACTCCGTATGTTGCTAGTCGTGTTGGGTTGAAACCTGAGCCAATTAAACCTTTTGAGGTATCTATTCCGGTTGGTGATCCCGTGATAGCTAGACAAGTGTATAAAAATTATGTAATTGTGATATGCGACCGCCAGACTAAAGTTGATTTAGTTGAGCTGGAAATGTTAGATTTTGACGTAATTATGGGTATGGATTGGTTGGCCTGATGTTATGCTAATATTGATTGCCGAATGAAAGTATTTCGATTTCAATTTCCGGGAGAGCCCGTGCTTGAATGGAAGGGTAATACACCATCTCTAAGAGGTAGGTTTATTTCCTACCTTAAAGTAAGGAAGATGATAGCTAAGGGATACATTTACCATTTAGTCCGAGTCCATGCCACCGAATTAAAATTGCCAACTTTCCAATCCGTTCCGGTAGTGAATGAATTCCCGGATGTATTTCCAAATGAACTTCCAGGCCTTCCTCCGAAAAGAGAGATTGATTTCGCTATTGATGTGTTGCCAGATACCAAGCCTATTTCTATTCCTCCTTACCGCGTGGCTCCGGCAGAATTGAAAGAATTAAAGGCGCAATTGAAAGATTTGCTTGAGAAGGGGTTTATTAGACCCAGTTCATCACCATGGGGAGCACCAGTCCTATTTGTGAGGAAGAAATATGGTTCCCTACGGATGTGCATTGATTATAGGCAGTTGAATAAGGTGACGATCAAGAACAAATATCCTCTCCCAAGGACTGATGATTTATTTGATCAACTACAGGGTGCCAAGTGGTTTTCCAAAATTGACTTGAGATCAGGTTAACACCAAGTGAGGGTTAAAGAAGAAGATATTCCCAAGACAGCTTTCAGAGCGAGATATGGCCATTATGAATTCCGGGTGATGTCGTTTGGGCTAACCAATGCTCCGACAGTGTTCATGAATTTGATGAATAATGTATTCAGGCCTCTTTTGGATTTATTTGTAATAGTATTCATTGAAGACATTCTGGTATACTCTCGCACAGAATCAGAACATACAGATCATTTACGTATTGTTCTTGGAATTCTTTGAACCCGAGAATTGTATGCAAAATTTTCAAAATGCGAGTTTTGGCTGAATTCTGTGACATTTCTAGGTCATGTTATTTCATATGATGGGATCCGAGTTGATACTCAGAAAATTGAAGCCATGAAGACTTGGCCAAGGCCTACGACGCCTACAGAAGTCCGTAGTTTTCTGGGATTGGCAGGTTACTATAGAAGGTTCGTAGAGGGATTTTTTTGTATTTCAGCCCCATTGATGAAGCTAACCCAGAAGTCAGCTAAGTTTCAATGGAATGATGCTTGTGAACGTTGCTTCCAAGAGTTGAAGGACAGATTAACCTCAGCACCAGTCTTGACACTCCCAGAAGGGCCAGATTACTATGTTGTATATTGTGATGCTTCTGGCGCTGGGTTAGGATGTGTACTAATGCAGCACGGTAAAGTCATTGCTTATGCTTCGAGACAGCTGCGGAAACATGAACAGAACAATCCAACTCATGATCTCGAATTGGCTGCAGTTATTTTTGCATTAAAAATGTTGAGACATTACTTGTATGGTGTGCATGTTGATATCTATACAGATCACAAGAGTCTTCAATATATTTTCAAATAGAAGGAGTTGAATCTGCGGCAGAGGCGGTGGTTAGAATTATTGAAAGATTATGATGTGAGCATTTTATACCACCCCGGAAGGGCAAATGTAGTAGCTGATGTGCTTAGCCGCTGATCAATGGGCAACCTATGTGAAATTCCTCCGGAAAAGAAAGAGGTTATTCATGAGCTCCACCAACTAGCTAATGTTGGAGTACGTCTAATTGATTCAGGTAGTGTAGGAATTAATATTAATGATCCCACAGTTTTGTCCCTGAATATGGAGGTGAAAGAACGTCAGTATGAAGATCCTCAATTGAGCCATTATAGACACACATGTCATGGAAAAGACAAGCCTCCATTTGAAACTTCTATGGATGGAATTCTTAGATACCGAGGAAGGCTATGTGTTCCGAATGTTGTGGAATTGCGCCGTCAAATTTTAGAAGAAGCTCATTATTTTCGGTATTCTATTCACCCAGGTGCAACAAAGATGTATCATGATCTCAAGTTGGTATATTGGTGGGATGGCATGAAGAGAGACATAGCAAAATTTGTAGCTCAATGTCCAAATTGCCAGTAGGTGGAAATCGAACATCAAAAGCCAGGAGGATTATTGCAAGCAATGGAAATCCCTACTTGGAAATGGGAAGTGATTAATATGGATTTTATTATGGGATTACCTCGTTGCCGAGGCAAGTATGATTCTATTTGGGTGATCGGGGATAGATTGACGAAAGCAGCTCATTTTCATCCAGTCAGAACCACATACTCGGTATAAGATTATGCAAGGTTGTATCTCAAAGAAATTGTCCGACTCCATGGTATTCCGATATCCATTATCACGGATAGAGGAGTGCAATTTATAGCCAAATTCTGAAAATCCTTCCAAGAAGGTCTAGGTACTCAAGTGAAACTTAGCACGGCATTTCATCCGCAGACTGATGGGCAAGCCGAATGTACTATTCAGAACTTGGCAGATATGCTACGAGCATGTGTACTAGATTTCAGTGGTAGTTGGGATGACCACTGTTACACCTCGGAAAATTTTCCGTTGGTACGCAAGAGAATGAACTAGTGATGAATATGAGTGCATGATGTCCATGAGCAAGAAATTACGTTTGATGACCTTAGGCGAGATTTCGAAAGTATCCTATGTGAGACGAGGAAGTTGGCTAAGTTAAGATGAGATACAAGGTGAGCAATGCATGTGCATGGACGGGGGTGATTAAAATGAGAAGGCTAAGAAATATGGGAAGTTGCAGAATTGCAACTGCCCAGTGGTCGTAAATTGCACAATACGGACCGTAAATTGCTATACGGTCTGTAAACTGGCAGTCGTAAACTGCCATGCAAAAAGCTTCAGCTTTCTGCAAAGCCGAGAAATGGTAAAATACGACCAGGTTTACGGACCGTAAAGTGATTTACGACCAGGTTTACGGACCGTAAAGTGATTTACGGCCCGTAAACCATGGTCGTAAATCACCATGCATGCAGCCTTAAGTTTCTAGTTCTGCTTAAGCTTAAAGACGACCATGAGGGATGGTCTGTAAACTGAAATACGGTCCGTAAACCTCCATGGACGACCACTGTTCACCCAGCACAGATTTTCCAATTCATTAAATATGAGGATCAAGACTTGTTTTATTTCATTTCCACATTACACCACTTCTCTCTAGAATCATCTCTCTACATTTATTTCATAAGTTTTCAAGGATTATAAGTCACCAACAACATAAACAAGTGAATCAAGTGTAAGCAAGCCATTAAATACCATTCAAGTCAAGAAATGCAAATGGAGAAAAACTAGGGTTTGGCTCAAAGTGGGGTATTATCAACCAAAGCTTGTTCCTACAACTTCTAAGGTAAGATTCATGATTTTTACATGATGTTTAAGGTATTGGAGAAATAAAATACACGGATTGTAGAAAATGTGGTCAACTAGGTCATAAATGGTGAATAGTGACATTTTGAGGAATAGTTTGAATTGAATTATGAATGTTGTTGTGTTACGAAATGAATGTATTATAAATGGTACTAAGATCATGAACTCGACACTTTAGACGAATGGACGAAGTTGGAGGTCATGACCATAAATATGGGAGAACTAGAAGCAAATTGAGAAATCTAGATAATGTGGATAATGTGAATGACTAATGGCCATTGTTATGATATTAATGAAGGTATAGACGCAAGCATTGGAAGGAAACGTGCAAGTGTAGAATAGTTCGACGAAAAGGTATGTAAGGCTAACCCTTCTTTCATAAGGCATGGTTTTTGCCAAATTTCTAATTCCTCTATATGAGTATGTTGTATTCAAGTGATTGACATTTCGAGCTCATAAGCTCACGATCCTTAACATGTACTACGATTGTACTACGCCCCTCATATGACGAGTAAGCCTAAGATATGGATGTAGCAATAATGATGATGATAGTGATGACGATAATAATAATAATGATGCCAAAGGTGCCTACGGGCTATTATACTTATATGTCCCTATGAAGGGCTATAATGATACCCCGAGCTAATAACACCGGGTAGGATATATGTATATGATTATGTATAAAGTAGGTAGACGATTACGTAACGCGTGCATACCTCTGCAGATGGTACGGATAACCCTGATGCCTTGGTAGGGCCAGGTATGTATGATCTTGAGACTTGGTTGGCTAAGTATGTATGAAACACCGATCTTATAAGGTCGGGTATGCTATGTAAATGTTATGTATATGAAATGACTAAGTATATAATATGAATATGAATGTGATAAGACTATAAATACGAATGGGAGAACAATTATGGTACGAGGACTATTATGGAATACGGATGATGATGTATGTATACGAGTACGTATGAGGAATGGAAAGTCCCTACGAAAGGTAAGTAAGTGCCATGGCGATGACATTATTGTCTCCCCTCCTACGCTATTTCTTCTGTTATGTATTATGCTTATATATATATCGATGTTGATCATGCTTTACATACTCAGTACATTCTTCGTACTGACGTCCTTTTGTTTGTGGACGCTGCGTCATGCCCGCAGGTGCACAGGGAGACAGGCTTGATCCAGAGATTGCATAGCAGAGCTCCATTTCTTTCGGAGCCGCAGCTTTTGGGTACTCATTCTTTTGTGTACATAAATATGGGCATAGCGGGGTCCTGTCCCGCTCATACGATATGTCATACTCTTAGAGGCTCGTAGTCATGTGTATGTGGGTAGAGATGTTCGGCCATGTCGGCCCATGTTTTGTATATGTTTTGTTGGCCTCGTCGGCCTTGTACTTATGATGTGGCATAGATGCCTATGATATGTTAAATGATGGTGGTCATCTAATTGGATCAATATGTTTAACTATAAAAAAAAACGCACGAATTGACTTATGGTTCACCTAGATGTTATGTTATGTACGATAAGGGGGTGCCCGGGTGGGGTAGCACCGGGTGGTCGTCGCGGCCCCCTAGCCGGGTCGTGACAAAAGTGGTATCAGAGCAGTTCAGTCCTAGGATGTGTCTACGAGTCGTGTCTAGTAGAGTCTTGGTTATGGGTGTGTTGCGCGCCATACTTATAAACTTGAAGCTGCAGACATTTTAGGAATAAATGACCTTCTTTCTTCATAAGAATCGTGCGATAGAGCTATGATGTAAGAAATTCTTGTTCCTAAATCGTGTGTTGTGTATTTCAGAGATGCCTAAAAAGAAAAAGGCTACAGCAGCCCAAAAGGGCAAGACGGTGGCAGAAAAGCGGACTGAAAGTGCACCGCCACCGGTAGTAGAGGAAGACGAGTCCAGAGTGCGGCTCAATCTCAGTCCTCCCAGACAGTGCCTATTACCGAGGAGCACGTGGGAGCCTCAGCCCCAGCTCTAGCTCCTCCACCGAATGCTTCGGGCCAAGATGTGGGAGAGGTCATTAATTTATTGACTCAGTTGGTTGCGGCCCAAACTCAGAGGCCAAGCGCAGGGCAAGGTGACAGGGCTGTTAGTGCAAGGGCCCGTGACTTCATTGTTTGAAACCCCCGGAATTCTTTGTGTCGAAACTGGAGGAGGATCCTCAGGACTTCATTGACGGTATGTTGAGGACGCTCCGATTGATACATGCTTCAGACACCGAGTCGGTGGAGCTAGCGTCGTATAGATTGAGGGACGTCTCAATCTAGTGGTATACGGTTTGGATGGCTTCACGGGGAGCCAATGCACCTCCGCCGGTATGGCAAAAGTTTGTCGATGCTTTTCTCCGTCATTACATGCCTCCAGAAGTTCGGCGAGCTAGGGCCGATAAATTCTTGAATTTGAGGCAAGGTAACATGAGTGCTACAGAGTATAGTCTCCGCTTTAATTCCTTGCCTAGGTAAGCTTCGGCCATGGTAGCGGATATGGGCGATCGAGTGCACCGATTTGTGAAAGGCCTAGGGCCACACTTGATGGATAAATGCTTGACTGCGTCCCTTCAGGATGGCATGGATATTGCACGCATTCAGGCACATGCTCAGGAATTAGAGGAGCACTTACAGCAGCGGAGAAATGAACGGGAGCGAGATAGGGGCGCATAACAAGAGGGCTAGACCTTCGAGTTCGAGGGGCGAGTCTGGAGGCGGACACAGGCAACAGTTTCCCAGCCATTCGGGCTATTCCATGACCAGTCCACCTCCACGGTTTTCAGGCCAAGGCCTTGATAGATCTGTTTGTTCAGGGCCGAGTCAGAGTTATTCAGGGTCCCAGTTCAGAGGTGATTCAGGCCAGTCAAGGCCGTCTGTGCCACGATGTTCCCAGTGTGGGAAGTCGCATTTGGGTCAGTGCCGATTGGGTTCAGATGTTTGCTATTCATGTGATCGACCGGGCCATATTATGCGTGATTTCCCCTCAGTGCATGGTAGAGGTAGGACCCAGCCATCAGGGTCGGTAGTCGAATCTTCGGCATCTGTATACCCTACGGGGCCAGGTTCACATGCGCCAGTCGGCCATGGTAGAGGTAGAGGCAGAGCTCCCAGTACTAGCGGTTCTCAGCACCGTATTTATGCTTTGGCTGGACGCCAAGATCTTGAGTCTTCTCCTGACGTGGTCACAGGTATATTATCGGTATTCTCTCATGATGTATATGCTTTGATTGATCCGGGCTCTATATTGTCTTATGTTACTCCATACATTGCGGGTCAATTTATAGTTGAGCCGGAGTTGATCAAACATTTTGAGGTGTCCACGCCCATTGGCGAATCGGTGATAGCTAGCCGAGTGTATAGAGGTTGTGTAGTCGTGATTTTTGACCGTCGTACCATGAGTGATTTGCATGAGCTAGAGATTGTAGATTTTGATGTCATTATGGGCATGGATTGGTTAGCTTCTTGTTATGCCAATGTTGATTATAGAATGAAGTGGTTCATTTCCAATTTCCGGGAGAACCAGTCTTAGAATGGAAAGGAAATACGGCATCACCAAAAGGTAGGTTTATTTCCTATCTAAAGGCAATGAAGATGATCACGAAAGGGTGCATTTGTCACCTAGTGCGAGTTCAAGATGTAGAAGCTGAGTCGCCGACTCTTCAGTCAGTTCCGGTAGTGAACGAATTTCTGGATGTGTTCCCGGAAGAGCTTCCAGGCCTTCCTCCCTAGCGAGAGATCGATTTTGCGATTGATGTGTTGCCAGACACTAAACCCATATCTATTCCTCCCTATAGAATGGCACCCGCAGAGTTGAAAGAGTTGAAGGAGCAATTGAAAGACTTGCTTGAATAAGGCTTCATTAGGCCTAGTTCGTCCCCGTGGGGAGCACCCGTACTGTTTGTCCGAAAGAAAGATGGCTCCTTGAGAAAGTGCATCGATTATCAGCAATTGAATAAAGTGATGATTAAGAACAAGTATCCTCTCCCGAGGATCGATGACTTATTTGATCAATTGCAAGGTGCCAAGTGGTTTTCAAAGATTGATTTGAGGTCTGGGTATCATCAAGTGAGAGTCAGGGAAAGAGAGATCCCTAAGACGGCCTTCAAAACAAGATACGGTCACTTCGAGTTTCGAGTGATGTCGTTTGGGTTAACTAATGCCCCAAAAGTGTTTATGGACCTAATGAACAATGTATTCAGACCTTTTCTAGATCTATTTGTAATTGTATTCATCGACGACATCTTAGGTATTCTAGATCCGAGGACGAGCATGCGGATCATTTGCGAATTGTCCGTGGAGTTCTTCGAGCTCGAGAGTTGTTTGCAAAATTCTCCAAGTGTCAGTTTTGATTGAACTCGGTATCATTTCTGGGCCATATCGTTGCAGCCGATGGTATTCGAGTGGATAGCCAAAAGATCGAGGCCGTGAAGACTTGGCCAAGGCCCACGACTCCTACGGAGGTTCGTAGCTTTTTGGGCTTAGCAGGCTATTATAGAAGATTTGTTGAGGGTTTTTCTTCTATTTCCGCGTCACTCAGCAAGTTGACTCAGAAGTCAGCTATGTTTCAATGGACAGATGCTTGCGAGCGTAGTTTCCAAGAGTTGAAAGACCGATTGACTTCATCCCCAGTCTTGACACTTCCATAGGGATTGGAAGGATATGTTATTTATTGTGATGCTTCAGGCGTCGGGCTAGGCTGTGTATTGATGTAAAATGGTAAGGTGATTGCGTATGCTTCTAGACAATTACAGAAACATGAAGAGAACTATCCAACCCACGATTTAGAATTAGCCATAGTGGTCCATGCATTAAAGATATGGCGACATTATTTATATGGTGTCCATGTGGATGTTTATACAGATCATAAGAGCCTTCAGTATATCTTCAAGCAGAAAGTGTTGAATTTGCGACAACGACGATGGTTGGAGTTGCTAAAGGATTACGATGTTGATATCTTGTATCACCCCGGAAAGGCTAACGTTGTGTTTGACGCTCTTAGCCGCAGATCCATGGGAAGTCTAAGTGATGTACGACCAGAAAAGAAAGAGATGGCCTGTGAGCTTCAACAGTTAGCGAGCCTAGGAGTCCGAGTAGTGGACTCAGGTAGCAGCGGAGCTACTATTTAGAATTCAGCAGTTTCATCGCTAGTAGCGGAAGTAAAAGAGCGATAATATGAGGATCCCATGCTAATGCAGTACATAGATACACTCCCTCAGAAGGAGGAGTCATCATTAGATATTTCGGAACACGGAGTTCTCTGATGTCGAGACAGGTTATGTGTTCCAGATGTGGTAGGTCTACGTCACCAAATGTTGAGGGAAGCTCATTGTTCCCGTTACTCAGTTCACCCCGGAGCGACGAAAATGTATCATGATCTTAAGTCTATATGTTGGTGGAATGGGATGAAGAAAGATGTAGAGGAATTTGTAGCTCAATGTCCTAATTGCCAACAAGTCAAGATCGAGCACCAAAAGCCGGGTGGCTTGTTGCAAGCTATAGAAATCCCGACGTGGAAGTGGGAAGTGATTAATATGGACTTCATCACAGGGTTACCCCGTTCTCGACGTAAATATGATTCTATATGGGTGATCATGGATAGACTCACAAAGTCAGCGCATTTCTTACCGGTCAGAACGACCTATATGGCAGAAGATTATGCCAAGCTTTATCTTAAAGATATAGTGAGACTCCATGGCGTTCCGGTATCTATTATCTCCGATAGAGGGACTCAGTTTACAACTAAGTTTTGGGAGTCTTTCCAAGAGGGTTTAGGGACCCAAGTGCGCCTTAGCACGGCGTTTCCCCCACAGACCGATGGGCAGGCCGAACGTACCATTCAGACTCTTGAAGATATGTTGCGAGCATGTATGTTATATTTTGGAGGAAATTGGGATGATCATTTGCCACTCATTGAATTTGCTTACAATAATAGTTACCATTCCAGCATTCAAATGGCACCGTATGAAGCTCTGTTTGGGCGAAAGTGTAGATCCCCAATTGGGTGGTTTGAAACCGAAGAAACTAAGTTCATAGGGCCAGACTTGGTCCAGCAAGCAATAGATAAAGTTAAGCTCATACAAGATCGGTTGCTAGCGGCTCAAAGTCGTCAAAAGTCCTATGCGGATAATCGTCGAAGAGACTTAGAGTTCGAAGTGAAAGATTGGGTATTCTTGAAAGTGTCGCCGATGAAGGGCGTAATGAGATTTGGCAAAAAGGGGAAGCTCAGTCCCCGGTATATTGGGCCATACGAAATTGTACGCAAGATAGGCAACGTGGCCTATGAGTTAAATCTGCCTCCAGACTTGGAGTCAGTTCATCCAGTATTTCATGTTTCGATGCTTCGGAAATGTGTTGGAGATCCTACTAGGATCGTCCCAGTGAATGATGTGCAAGTAACAGAGAAATTGACTTATGAAGAGATACCCATTGCCATACTAGATAGGCAAGTACGGAGACTTAGAAACAAAGAAGTGACCTCAGTTAAGGTCTTATGGAGGAAGAACAATCGAGAGGAAATGACGTGGGAAGCAGAAGAGAGTATGCGATCCAAATACCCACATCTATTTCAGCCCTTGGAAGAAGTACAAAATGAGACTTCGAGATCATAAGGTATGCATGTTTTCCTTTTATGCTTTTGGGTCGTGTGTGGCCAATTTTTATGTTATTATGTAGTGGCCCTGTGTGGCATCGATATTATGGGCTGTTGTGGCAGGATGGCAGTGCCATAATGTAGGGGAAACTCTGGCGAAATTTTTATAGAATCCCCGAAGACTTTAACATTCGAGGACGAATGTTCTTAAGGGGGGGAGAATGTTACACCTCGGAAAATTTTTCGTTGGTACGCAAGAGAATGAACTAGTGATGAATATGAGTGCATGATGTCCATGAGCAAGAAACGACGTTTGATGACCTTAGGCGAGATTTCGAAAGTATCCGATGTGAGACGAGGAAGCTGGCTAAGTTAAGATGAGATACAAGGTGAGCAATGCATGTGCATGGACGGGGGTGATTAAAATGAGAAGTCTAAGAAATATGGGAAGTTGCAGAATTGCAACTGCCCAGTGGTCGTAAATTGCAAAATACGGACTGTAAATTGCTATACGGTCCGTAAACTGGCAGTCGTAAACTGCCATGCAAAAAGCTTCAGCTTTCTGCCCAGCCGAGAAATGGTAAAATACGACCAGGTTTACGGACCGTAAAGTGATTTACAACCAGGTTTACGGACCGTAAAGTGATTTACGGCCCGTAAACCATGGTCGTAAATCACCATGCATGCAGCCTTAAGTTTCTGGTTCTGCTTAAGCTTAAAGACGACCACGACGGACGGTCCGTAAACTGAAATGCGGACCGTAAACCTCCATGGACGACCACTGTTCACCCAGCACAGATTTTCCAATTCATTAAATATGAGGATCAAGACTTGTTTTATTTCATTTCCACATTACACCACTTCTCTCTAGAATCATCTCTCTACATTTATTTCATAAGTTTTCAAGGATTATAAGTCACCAACAACATAAACAAGTGAATCAAGTGTAAGCAAGCCATTAAATACCATTCAAGTCAAGAAATGCAAATGGAGAAAAACTAGGGTTTTGCTCAAAGTGGGGTATTATCAACCAAAGCTTGTTCCTACAACTTCTAAGGTAAGATTCATGATTTTTACATGATGTTTAAGGTATTGGAGAAATAAAATACACGGATTGTAGAAAATGTGGTCAACTAGGTCATAAATGGTGAATAGTGACATTTTGAGGAATAGTTTGAATTGAATTATGAATGGTGTTGTGTTACGAAATGAATGTATTATAAATGGTACTAAGATCATGAACTCGACACTTTAGACGAATGGACGAAGTTGGAGGTCATGACCATAAATATGGGAGAACTAGAAGCAAATTGAGAAATCTAGATAATGTGGATAATGTGAATGACTAATGGCCATTGTTATGATATTAATGAAGGTATATACGCTAGCATTGGAAGGAAACGTGCAAGTGTAGAATAGTTCGACGAAAAGGTATGTAAGGCTAACCCTTCTTTCATAGGGCATGGTTCTTGGCCAAATTTCTAATTCCTCTATATGAGTATGTTGTATTCAAGTGATTGACATTCTGAGCTCATAAACTCACGATCCTTAACATGTACTACGATTGTACTACGCCCCTCATATGACGAGTAAGCCTAAGATATGGATGTAGCAATAATGATGATGATAGTGATGACGATAATAATAATAATGATGCCAAAGGTGCCTACGGGCTATTATACTAATATGTCCTTATGAAGGGCTATAATGATACCCCGAGCTAATAACGCCAGGTAGGATATATGTATATGATTATGTATAAAGTAGGTAGACGATTACGTAACGCGCGCACACCTCTGCAGATGGTACGGATAACCCTGATGCCTTGGTAGGGCCAGGTATGTATGATCTTGAGCCTTGGTTGGCCAAGTATATATGAAACACCGATCTTATAAGATCGGGTATGCTATGTAAATGTTATGTCTATGAAATGACTAAGTATATAATATGAATATGAATGTGATAAGACTATAAATACGAATGGGAACACAATTATGGTACGAGGACTATTATGGAATAAGGATGATGATGTATGTATACGAGTACGTATTAGGAATGGAAAGTCCCTACGAAAGGTAAGTAAGTGCCATGACGATGACATTATTGTCTCCCCTCCTACGCTATTTATTCTATTATGTATTATGCTTATATATATATATCGATGTTGATCATGCTTTACATACTCAGTACATTCTTTGTACTGACGTCCTTTTGTTTGTGGACGCTGCGTCATGCCCGCAGGTGCACAGGGAGACAGGCTTAATCCATAGCTGCTTATCCAGAGATTGCATAGCAGAGCTCCATTTCTTTCGGAGCCGCAACTTTTGGGTACTCATTCTTTTGTGTACATAATTATGGGCATAGCAGGGTCCTGTCCCGCTCATACGATATGTCATACTCTTAGAGGCTCGTAGTCATGTGTATGTGGGTAGAGATGTTCGGCCATGTCGGCCCATGTTTTTTATATCTTTTGTTGGCCTCGTCGGCCTTGTACTTATGATGTGGCATATATGCCTATGATATGTTAAATGATGATGGTCATCTAATGGGATCAATATGTTTAACGATAAAAAAAAGCACGAATTGACTTATGGTTCACCTAGATGTTATGTTATGTACGATAAGGGGGTGCCCGGGTGGGGTAGCACCGGGTGCTCGTCGCGGCCCCCTAGCCGGGTCGTGACAACCACTTACCTCTAATCGAGTTTGCATACAACAATAGCTATCATTCCAGTATCCAAATGGCTCCGTATGAAACTTTATATGGAAGGAAGTGTAGATCCTCAATTGGATGGTTTGAAACAGGAGAACTACAACTAATAGGCCCTGAGCTAATTCAACAAGCAGTAGAAAAAGTCAAGGTGATCCGAGATCGATTACTGACAGCCCAAAGTCGCCAAAACTCTTATGCGAACAACCGCCAGCGAGACTTAGAATTTCATGTTGATGATTGGGTATTTTTGAAGGTGTCGCCAATGAAAGGGGTAATGAGATTTGGCAAGAAAGGGAAATTAAGTCCTCGATATATTGGACCCTATAAGATTATTCGCAAGGTGAGTCAAGTAGCTTACGAATTGGACTTGCCTCCAGAACTTGAATCAGTCCATCCAGTATTCCATGTTTTCATGCTCCGCAAGTGTATGGGAGATCCTACGAGGATTGTTCCAATAGATGATGGTCAAGTGACAGAAAAGCTAGCCTATGAAGAAGTTCCCATTGCCATATTAGACAGGCAAGTACGGAGACTTCGAAATAAGGAAGTAGCTTCAGTCAAAGTCTTGTGGCGAAATAACAACCGAGAAGAAATGACTTAGGAGGCGGAAGAGAAAATGAAATCCACATACCCGCACTTGTTTCAGCCCCCATAAGAGATCCACGATGAAACATCAGGATTATGAGGTATGTATACTTTGTTTTTATGCATATGGGTCGTGTGTGGCCAGCTTATATGACTATTGTATTATGGCCCTGTGAGGCAATGTTATTGTGGGATGTTGTGACAGGATGGTAGTGCCATATTACAGGGGAAACTCTGGCGAAATTTTCGTAGAATTCCCGAGTGTTTAACATTAAAGGACGAATGTTCCAAAAGGGGGGGGAGAATGTTACGCCTTGGAAATTTTCCATTAACGTACAGTGAATAGACTAATGAAGGGCACGACGTATAAAATGTTTTGATAAGTAGGAAATAGCATTTAATGATCCAAATCGAAATTTTTAAAGACATTTGAGGTGATGGAAGAAGGTTGTCAAGGAAAGCAAGGGATATGTTGTGTGTCGGTTAAGATTTACGAGTGATAAGTTAGCGATGGCTTAGTGATGTTTTGGAGAAGAGTGATAATGTCCCTTAGGTTAGTATTGAGGCGTTAAACAAGTGTCAAGAAGGTTCCATAAGGATTGGAGATCAAACGAGTCACCGAGAACGAACTTCAGAAAGTTGGGCATTATACGGCCAAACATACTGGCCGTATAAAACATACGGACCGTATGTCCAACCGTATGTTCTACCCAGAATGAGGGTCGTCACTGGACCAAACATACGGTCCAGACATACGGTCAGTATAAAATGTACGGACCGTATGTTGGTTCGTGTCGGGTCAGATTTTAAAACGATATAAGGACCCTCTCTCTCATTTAATTCATTTCATTTCTCCTCTCCACACTTCAAGAACACTCTAGAATCCTCTCCACTCTTTATCCACAAGAACCAAAGAGGAATCTATGATCAACTCCATCAAACCCACAAAATCAAGTGTGTGAAACATATCAAAGTTCATCCAAACCAAGAAAATTCCAATAAGAAGTGGACTAAGGTTTTGGATCAAGAAGGGAATTTCAACTCAAGGATTATTCTTGCATTATCTAAGGTGAGTTTTATGATCATTCCATGTTGTTTGAGGTATTGAAAAGTTAAAACACTTGGATTGTAGAAGGATGTGGAAATTGGGTCATGAATGTGGGAATAGTGTCATTGTTGAGTAGTAGTTGGGAGTGAATTGTGAATATTGATATGTTGTGGTTATAGGTATTCTATAAGTGACTTTTATAACATGGGATAAGTATTATATGTGAGAAAACATGATAGCGAAGTATGACCACGATTATGGAGGGATCGGAGTGAAATTGTGAAATGAGGATAATGTAGATGAATGATGATTTTTGTGTATAATATTGTGAGTGTTGTGATGGATGTTGGGAGTTGATATGTAAAATGAGGAAAGTTTTATATACAAAGGGAATGCTGCCCAATTTTCTCTAGCATTAGTAACACGTTCATATAATCGATTAACTAATGTTGATGCGAATCCTCTTGAAGGTAGAAACGCGAGCATCGAAGGAGAACGATCAAGCGATAAAACTGTTAAATGAAAGAGGTATGTAAGGCTAATCCTTTCCTTCTAAGGCATGAATATTCCTAATTTTCCATAATCTTCCTATATAATGGAAATGATGAGTCCATGACTATACAGAGCTACACACGCACATGATAAAGAAAGGAGATACGATACGAGCATGTTAATGATGATGAATTTAAGTATGAAGAATCCTAGAGTAATATAAGATATCCATGAAGCTAATGATCCTACGTATAGTTCCATTGATGATTTTCCTTGTGTACACTCACCTTAAAATGCTAGTCCCTCCAAGGTGAGATATGACGATTATGATTACTCCCTAACGTAGTCGGGGGTTCACGACCTTACGTCACCCCGACATAGCCATGGTTACTTTCAAGTTTTAATGTAGGATTAATGATGAATGTATGACGATGTTAAGTTATGATATACCTATGATATGTATGATAATGATGAGTTTATGTTAATTATGTGACGATACGATTCCACCGTGCCTAGTTGGCCGGGCATGTCACCGCGAAGGCGGGCTGCATTCGATTCCACCGTGCCTAAATGGCCGGACATGTCACCGCTAAGGCGGGCTGCTATGTTTACACCAGCCTAGAGGGCCGGGTATGACGCCACTAGTGGCCGACATATGATGGTTACCCGGACGCGGGTTAACGATGATGAGTTATATGATACGATGTATGCGCTCTGATGACACATGTACTGTGATATATATATATATATATATATATATATATGTATGTATGTATGATACATGTATGAAAGGTATCCACTCTTAAATGTTATGTAGGTTATGTCTTCATCTTATGACTTATGAGTCTTCATTATGTTCATTTCATTCATGCCTTACATACTCAGTATAATGTTTGTAATGACGTCCGCTTTCTTTGCACGCTGTGTTCATGGCCACAGGTAGACAGGGAGACGGTGCAGATCTATAGGAGCTATCAGCAGAGTTACAGGAGCACTCCATTATTCCGGAGGTGCTATTTGGTTTATTCTTTTGTGTACATATACATATGTTGGGCACGATGGGGTCCTGTCCCGTCCATATGTCTAGTACTCTAGTAGAGGCTCGTAGATACGCATGTGTGGGTAATATGGTCTCACGATGCCCTCATTGTGTATATATATATATATTTGTATTATTTTGATAGCCGAAGGGCTTATGTATATAACAGTAATTATGTTTCCAAATGAAAAATGGTTTTCTTATGATATGAGTATGAAATTAATGAAGGAACACATAAGGAGTATGAGGAGTAATAGAATGAATGGTGCTCGGTGGTTAGCCCCGGGTACCCGTCATGGCCCCTAGTCGGGTCGTGACACCCGTAAACCGAACAGGTGCACTCGTCGCGGACTGGCCCGAATATTTGGAATATTGTTGCCGCTGACCCCCCCATACTTACTACCAGCACCAGCAGATCTAGCCGTCTTTCTTTGTTCTCTGTCAATATCACGCTCACCCCTCTGCAGTTGTTACTGCTCCTCTAAATTTTGGGCGTGAGCCTGAATATGGGAGATAGCCATCCCCTCCTGGAGTGAAGTTGTCAAACAATATTTGAACAAATGTGGCCCTAAGCCACTCACAAATCTGTGCACTCTATCTCTAATGTCAGCCACCATAGTCGGAGCATATCTAGCCAATGAGTTAAAATGAAGGCTATACTCCCGAGCACTCATATACCCTTGCTTCAAATTCATGAATTTATCAGCTCTGGCCCGACGAACCTCGGGTGGCAAATAGTGGCGGATGAAAGCATCTACAAATTCTTGCCAAACTGGGGGAGGTGCATTTTCTTTCCTCGAAAATATCCAATTATTATACCAAAGAACCGCCACATCCTGGAGTCTATAAGATGCCAACTCCACAGATTTAGTATCGGAGGCACGAATGATTCTCAACGTTCTCAGCGTCTCATCAATAAAACCTTGTGGGTCTTCGTCCGGCTTTGACCCGAAAAATTCTGGAGGATTTAAACTCATGAAATCATGGGCTCTAGCACTAGTCGCCCTATCAGCTGAACCCATACTCTGCCGCTGAGCCTGAGCGGCAACTAGCTTTGTCAACAACTGAATAGCTTTAGTCATTTGTTGACCCGAAGCACCCGGTGGAGGAACTGGAGGCATAGAAGCCGGAGCTGAAGCCCCCTCTTATTCTTATAGATTAGGCGGAGTGTGGGAGCTATTGGACGGAGCCTCATTTTATTATTCATGTTCTTCTACATTCGTTGGCTGCTCCCTTTCTATCTGCCTTTCTGTTGTAGGCTTGCCCTTCTGGGCGGCTGTGGCTTTTCTCTTTACAGGCATCGCTGAAATCATAACGCACAATTAGGGAGGAGAAAAGCTTATAACATGGCTCTATGGCATGATATAATAAGAAGAAGAATGGTCATTTTTCCTAAATGCCCCGCAGCCTCTTGTTTATAAGTGTGATGCGCTTCAAACCCATAAATGAGACTCTGCTGGACATGGCTCGTAGACACACCCTAGGACGAAAAAGCTCTGATACCACTTTTGTCAAGACCCGACAAGGGGGCCATGACGGGTACCCGGAGCTGACTACCAAGCACCACTCATTACGCTAGTCGTCATACTCATCATGGACACATATAATCTCAAAGGCAACACATGCATATATATAAGTCCTCACGGCTGCAAAAATGATATACAAAATACGAAGTAGTCATCACGAGACATCTACTACCCCCACATACGTATCTACAAGCCACTACTAGAGTGCTATACATAAGGACGGGATAGGACCCCGTCGTGCCCAAATATATACACAAAATAATATCTTAAATATGGCATCTCCCGAATAATGGAGTGTTCCTGTAAATCTGCTGAGTAGCTCCTAGGAATCTGGGCCACCTCCCTGTCTACCTGTAGGCATGAACACAGCGTCCAAAAAGAATGGACATGTTACACCCCGTAAGAGTCTGTGCTATTTTAATTAAGACAAAAAAGAATGAGTTAAGAAAGTTCAAGGAAAGTTAATCGAGTTAGTAAGAATATCGTTATATATATGGTTGCCTTAAGTATCCCGAGGTGACATCGTAACCTAAAGGATTTGAAATCGCGTTATGAGCGTATATGAGGTAATCTGAGTGCCCTTTTAAAGTATTTGAGATTATTAGTAATGATATAGAAGATGGATAAAAGATATGAATATATTTTTGCGATTGGAGTTTCGTCGAAGCTTCGTAAGTTCTCCAGTTACGTTTAAGGTTATGGTGATTCTCCGGACCCTTCGAGACGTGTATGGATTGTTATGTATGTATATGGGTATGTATATGTATGTATAAGAGGTTACATGAGAGTTGGAAGAGGATTAGAAGATAAACGAATCTAAACAAAATGAATCGGAACAACTTCAGTAAAATCTCGGACCATATTTTTAGCCCATATTGTTGGGGGAATATCGCCTAGTATATGAGGAGTTTTAAGGTGTTTCAAAAGCCTAAAATGAAGTTCATCGAGTCTAGTTTCCAACAGAACAAACCGCTCGTCAAAATGGTATTTGGATAAGGAAATATGGACGATGCAATTTGGGCTGGCAGGGCAGCAAGTTTGGACCCGACCCAAACACTAATGTTTCGGCCCATGAGGCCCATTAACGTTAATATATATGGCAAATTCACTTGAGGGCTGATCATTTTCAGCTAATATCCTCCAAAAACATTAGAGAGAGAGAGAGAGAGAGAGAGAGAGAGATCCTAGGCTAAGGAAGCCATTTTGATCAAAATCCGAGCTCCGAATCCCGAAGCTCATGAAGAGAAAAACGTTGTACGTTGCGTTGCCTTCAATTTGAGATAAATATTGGTCTTGGGGGATGCAAGTTTCGTGGTGGAGCTTCTGATAAGGTATTTATAAAATTACTTTTATGTTATTAAAGTGTTTATTTAGAGTTTTAACGAATTAGAACGGAGAAAACAACATTATAAACTCGTTTGTTGTTTTGTTGAAATTTATGGGTGAGGGGCTGTTTTAATTGAAATTGATGGACGAATTTGAATTAATATTTTGGTTGTTGTAATCATGGATATGTTAGGAGAGTGAAGGAAATTAATGGTTAGAGTTGGAGTTAAATTGTTGTGGGTTGTTGTAAGGATTATAGAGATAATAATATGGTTTTATTGCACATGAGTAGATAATGTGGTGTCGAGTGGCTGCTGTTGTATTTCCCTGAAATTTTCTGAAAATATTGCATGAAATAAGGTATAAGAAGTGTATATGGGCTGCTTGGTGTATTGCAAGTGTTCGTTAGAATTTCGGGCATCGTTATGTTACAGTTGGGGGATGTTTTGATATGTTGTTGTTCTTGTTGAAATAAAAGAATTGAAGATATGGTTGTGTCCATATGTTATTGTTGGTATTTCTGTGTCAACAGGAGAGCAATTGGAAATTCGGATAGACGAGTTTATAGGGGAAATGCTGCCCAAATTTTTGTAGACAAGTGATGAGTTAAAGATTGAATACCAAAAGCCTTATAGTTAACAATTGGTAAAAATGACCATTTGTAGGTTTTGGGCGAAACGGAGATTGAGTTTGGACAAGCGTGAGTAGCGCGAAAGGTATGTAAAGCTTATCCTTTCCTTCTTTGGCATGCCCTAGGTCTACTAGGTTGAGATTTCGGCCTCGGGGACCATCCTGCTCATCATAACCCGAGATTAGTTTTCATTACTATTCATTCAATAGAATTGAATTATAAAAGGTGCATTTTACTAGAAAAGTGGTTGGACTTCCAAAACGTTTACAAATGTAACCCGATCGTTCTAAAACATTCCTGGATGACTCCGTAGAGTCTAATGGGCGTGATTCTCGTCCGCCGCCTCGACTTGGCCCGAGGTGGGTCCGCTATCCCCGATGCCTCTCTTATTGTTCTGTTTGTCTTATTCCCGTACGGTAAGTCAAGGGAACTCATGGTTATTGTTCCGACTACTAAACGGGAGATATTTTATCTATCCCGAGACGGATTTTAATGATTATTGACCCAATTGTGGGGACCGAAACCTTGACATGTGATGTACGGCTTT
Source organism: Lycium barbarum (assembly GCF_019175385.1). NCBI lineage: Eukaryota > Viridiplantae > Streptophyta > Magnoliopsida > Solanales > Solanaceae > Lycium > Lycium barbarum. The sequence continues at coordinate 83,993,970 of NC_083347.1, forward strand.
AGCCAATGTACTCTTGTCCGGAGTTCGCAGGTAACTCCTGGTTATTATGCTGTTCACTATATGATAGGTGTTATGACCACCTTCATGAGCATTATAAAATGTTTTTGACGTCTAAAGCCATTTTAAAAATCTTACCCTGAGATTCTGGACAAACTACTTATTTTCTTTATTTTCCGATATACGATTTTGGTATACCTGAGTCTTGTGTGATGCATGATCCTGGCATTTGTGATTATGTTTGGAAAGTGATAATTTGGCATTTTATCTGGTTATCTTCTGTGTTACCGAGTCCCGGGCCGGTTATGTGAATATGCGCATATGTGATATTGGCCGCAGGAACCTCAACCGCGGCGTGCCCGACATTGACTGCTGGACCCTTGACCGCGTCATGCCGGACGTGTGGCATTGACTGCTGGACCCTTGACCGCGTCTGCCGCACTTGTGATTATGCCGACTTAGACCGCTGGACCCTTGACCGCGGTATGTCGAACTTGTGATAGAAAACCGCTGGATACTTGACCGCGGTATGTGTGATTGTGACCGCTGGACTTATGGCTGCGGAAATTGTGCGTTGATTCTTCTATGTGTGTGAAACAAAGATGTTTTCCAAAAGAAAGCAAACATTTTGTCATCCCGATTGCCGTGTTGATTTCTCCGGAACTTCTTTTGCCTGTTGTACGCCGGATACGACTCCTTAGTATGCTGGCTATTGTGCTCGCATTCTGTATATCGTATTTCAGTTGTGACTTTGCTTTCTGTGTTGTATGCTTTACATACTCAGTACATATTTCTTACTGACCCCCTCTTTTCGGGGGGCTGCGTTTCATGCCGCGCAGGTACTCCCAGGTGAGTTGAAGACAGTATAGAAGATGCTCCAGTGTAGATGGCAAACTCCATTTGTTCCCGGAGTGCTGCCGAGTCAGAGTTGGTATGTTATGCTTTCTTGATTACGTTAGAGACTTTGCAGACAGCGTCGTGGGTATTGGTTGTCAGTCTGTAAGCGGTTCCGTCAGCCAAAATGTCGGTCTGTGTTATGTACTGAATTTTGTATGATTGTTGATTCGTTATGCTTGGAAGCTACGTGAAAGAATATTTCTGGAAAACAAAAATTACTATGTATTTCATCTCATTTGATTTGAAAAGTTTGACATGATTTTATGTGCAGCAAGAGTCTGAGGGTTCGCTCGGCCCTAGGTAAGGGTCGGGTGCCCATCACACCCTAGTGGAATTAGGGTGTGACAAAGTGGTATCAGAGCAGGTCTGTCCTAGGGGTTGTCTGCAAAGCCGTGTCTAGTAGAGTCTTGTTTATCGGTGTGTTGTGCACCACATCGATAAACAGGAGGCTACAGGGCATTTAGGGTGTTACCTTTCTTTGGATCTTAGATCGTGCGATAGAGCTAGCCATAAGAAATGAAATTCCTCTTACTAACCTTTGATTTCAGCTGAAGAATGATATCGACAAAAGAAAGTGACCGATGATATTGGAAGCTACACAATACGCAAGTAAGTTATGGTACGAAAGAGGCGTGTCGGGTAAGGTAAGAATATTGGAATTTGATTGAAATGTGAGATTTGAGGATGAAAGAGAAGGTGGATAGAAAAGTACAACAGAACATATAGTTAAAGGATCAGGTACGTCTCGAAGTGCCATATGTGAGGTAAGTCCCGACACCTTTATACTTTTATTTGAAATTGTTAGCCCTGTGTGGCTATGATACGATGTGATATGATGTGTATATATGTATGTGTGTTGGCCCTATGAGGCATGGTCGGTATTTCCTGCGTGCAGGTTTTGGGATAGTAAGAAATACAGAGGAACCTCTGCCCAAATTTTTCCAGAAATATGAATAGGAAAATGAGATATAAGTTCTTAGCATGTTCTGAAAGTCGATACCGATAGGGAAAATCTATTATGTTGGGTTAAATTCTAAGAGATACCCTGCATGTCATTCGTAAGAAGCATCATCCTTACTTGGGAAATTTTATTTTGGGAAAGCATATATGATCAGCAAATTTCTGGAGATCATTTTAGGAGGGATTGGGGACCCAGGTGAACCTGAGTAAAGGGGCGATAGAAGAGTTGAGTCAAAAATAGAGAAACGACACGAGATAATATGCTTGAAGTGTTATAAGTAGGATTAAGGGAAATTGCGAAATGGTTTAAGTGAGATGGTCAGAACGAGCTAGTTACTAGAAGACAGTGAATTTAAAGAGAACGAGCAAGAAGAACTCGACGTAAGCTTCAAGTATAGATGGATATGGTAAGTTGCAGTCGATTACGGAGGTAGCAAAATCATGTCTACTATATTTGGAAGATCAATATTAACAGATGTCAGGTGGAGAATAGCATTAGTCTAAGTAAAGAAAGGCACAACATGATAGATGAGTTCAAGTTACAAGTGAATCGTTATAAGATCACCAGAAGCAGTATAATTATGTAAGACTAATTTGACATTTGGGGACGAATGTTCCTAAGGGGGGGAGGATGTTACACCCCGTAAGAGTCTGTGCTATTTTAATTAAGACAAGAAAGAATGAGTTAAGAAAGTTCAAGGAAAGTTAATCGAGTTAGTAAGAATATCGTTATATATATGGTTGCCTTAAGTATCCCGAGGTGACATCGTAACCTAAAGGATTTGAAATCGCGTTATGAGCGTATATGAGGTAATCTGAGTGCCCTTTTAAAGTATTTGAGATTATTAGTAATGATATAGAAGATGGATAAAAGATATGAATATATTTTTGCGATTGGAGTTTCGTCGAAGCTTCGTAAGTTCTCCAGTTACGTTTAAGGTTATGGTGATTCTCCGGACCCTTCGAGACGTGTATGGATTGTTATGTATGTATATGGGTATGTATATGTATGTATAAGAGGTTACATGAGAGTTGGAAGAGGATTAGAAGATAAACGAATCTAAACAAAATGAATCGGAACAACTTCAGTAAAATCTCGGACCATATTTTTAGCCCATATTGTTGGGGGAATATCGCCTAGTATATGAGGAGTTTTAAGGTGTTTCAAAAGCCTAAAATGAAGTTCATCGAGTCTAGTTTCCAACAGAACAAACCGCTCGTCAAAATGGTATTTGGATAAGGAAATATGGACGATGCAATTTGGGCTGGCAGGGCAGCAAGTTTGGACCCGACCCAAACACTAATGTTTCGGCCCATGAGGCCCATTAACGTTAATATATATGGCAAATTCACTTGAGGGCTAATCATTTTCAGCTAATATCCTCCAAAAACATTAGAGAGAGAGAGAGAGAGAGAGCGATCCTAGGCTAAGGAAGCCATTTTGATCAAAATCCGAGCTCCGAATCCCGAAGCTCATGAAGAGAAAAACGTTGTACGTTGCGTTGCCTTCAATTTGAGATAAATATTGGTCTTGGGGGATGAAATTTTCGTGGTGGAGCTTCTGATAAGGTATTTATAAAATTCCTTTTTTGTTATTAAAGTGTTTATTTAGGGTTTTAACGAATTAGAACGGAGAAAACAACATTATAAACTCGTTTGTTGTTTTGTTGAAATTTATGGGTGAGGGGCTGTTTTAATTGAAATTGATGGACTGATTTGAATTAATATTTTGGTTGTTGTAATCATGGATATGTGAGGAGAGTGAAGGAATTTAATGGTTAGAGTTGGAGTTAAATTGTTGTGGGTTGTTGTAAGGATTATAGAGATAATAATGTGGTTTTAATGCACATGAGTAGATGATGTGGTGTCGAGTGGCTGCTGTTGTATTTCCCTGAAATTTTCTGAAAATATTGCATGAAATAAGGTATAAGAAGTGCATATGGGCTGCTTGGTGTATTGCAAGTGTTCGTTAGAATTTCGGGCATCGTTATGTTACAGTTGGGGGCTGTTTTGATATGTTGTTGTTCTTGTTGAAATAAAAGAATTGAAGATATGGTTGTGTCCATATGTTATTGTTGGTATTTCTGTGTCAACAGGAGAGCAATTGGAAATTCGGATAGACGAGTTTATAGGGGAAATGCTGCCCAAATTTTTGTAGACAAGTGATGAGTTAAAGATTGAATACCAAAAGCCTTATAGTTAACAATTGGTAAAAATGACCATTTGTAGGTTTTGGGCGAAACGGAGATTGAGTTTGGACAAGCGTGAGTAGCGCGAAAGGTATGTAAAGCTTATCCTTTCCTTCTTTGGCATGCCCTAGGTCTACTAGGTTGAGATTTCGGCCTCGGGGACCATCCTGCTCATCATAACCCGAGATTAGTTTTCATTACTATTCATTCAATAGAATTGAATTATAAAAGGTGCATTTTACTAGAAAAGTGGTTGGACTTCCAAAACGTTTACAAATGTAACCCGATCGTTCTAAAACTTTCCTGGATGACTCCGTAGAGTCTAATGGGCGTGATGCTCGTCCGCCGCCTCGACTTGGCCCGAGGTGGGCCTGCTATCCCCGATGCCTCTCTTATTGTTCTGTTTGTCTTATTCCTGTACGGTAAGTCAAGGGAACTCATGGTTATTGTTCCGACTACTAAACGGGAGATATTTTATCTATCCCGAGACGGATTTTAATGATTATTGACCCAATTGTGGGGACCGAAACCCTGACATGTGATGTACGGCTTTAGCCAATGTACTCTTGTCCGGAGTTCGCAGGTAACTCCTGGTTATTATGCTGTTCACTATATGATAGGTGTTATGACCACCTTCATGAGCATTATAAAATGTTTTTGACGTCTAAAGCGTTTTTAAAAATCTTACCCTGAGATTCTGGACAAACTACTTATTTTCTTTATTTTCCGATATACGATTTTGGTATACCTGAGTCTTGTGTGATGCATGATCCTGGCATGTGTGATTATGTTTGGAAAGTGATAATTTGGCATTTTGTCTGGTTATCTTTTGTGTTACCGAGTCCCGGGCCGGTTATGTGAATATGCGCATATGTGATATTGGCCGCAGGAACCTCGACCGCGGCGTGCCCGACATTGACTGCTGGACCCTTGACCGCGTCATGCCGGACGTGTGGCATTGACTGCTGGACCCTTGACCGCGTCTGCCGCACTTGTGATTATGCTGACATAGACCGCTGGACCCTTGACCGTGGTATGTCGAACTTGTGACAGAAAACCGCTGGATACTTGACCGTGGTATATGTGATTGTGACCGCTGGACTTATGGCCGCGGAAATTGTGTGTTGATTCTTCTATGTGTGTGAAACAAAGATATTTTCCAAAAGAAAGCAAACATTTTGTCATCCTGATTGCCGTGTTGATTTCTCCGGAACTTCTTTTGCCTGCTGTACGCCGGATACGACTCCTTAGTATGCTGGCTATTGTGCTCGCTTTCTATATATCGTATTTCAGTTGTGACTTTGCTTTCTGTGTTGTATGCTTTACATAGTCAGTACATATTTCGTACTGACCCCCTCTTTTCGGGGGGCTGCGTTTCATGCCGCGCAGGTACTCCCAGGTGAGTTGAAGACAGTATAGAAGATGTTCCAGTGCAGATGGCAAGCTCCATTTGTTCCAGGAGTGCTGCCGAGTCAGAGTTGGTATGTTATGCTTTCTGGATTACGTTAGAGACTTTGCAGACAGCGTCGTGGGTATTGGTTGTCAGTCTGTAAGCGGCTCCGTCAGCCAATATGTCGGTCTGTGTTATGTACTGAATTTTGTATGATTATTGATTCGTTATGCTTGGAAGCTACGTGAAAGAATATTTCTGGAAAAAAAAAATTACGATGTATTTCATCTCATTTGATTTGAAAAGTTTGACATGATTTTATGTGCAGCAAGAGTCTGAGGGTTCGCTCGGCCCTAGGTAAGGGTCGGGTGCCCATCACACCCTAGCGGAATTAGGGTGTGACAAAGTGGTATCAGAGCAGGTCTGCCCTAGGGGTTGTCTGCAAAGCCGTGTCTAGTAGAGTCTTGTTTATCGGTGTGTTGTGCACCACATCGATAAACAGGAGGCTACAGGGCATTTAGGGTGTTACCTTTCTTTGGATCTTAGATCGTGCGATAGAGACAGCCATAAGAAATGAAATTCCTCTTACTAACCTTTGATTTCAGCTGAAGAATGATATCGACAAAAGAAAGTGACCGATGATATTGGAAGCTACACAATACGCAAGTAAGTTATGGTACGAAAGAGGCGTGTCGGGTAAGGTATGAATATTGGAATTTGATTGAAATGTGAGATTTGAGGATGAAAGAGAAGGTGGATAGAAAAGTACAACAGAACAGATAGTTAAAGGATCAGGTACGGCTCGAGGTGCCATATGTGAGGTAAGTCCCGACACCTTTATACTTTTATTTGAAATTGTTAGCCCTGTGTGGCTATGATACGATGTGATATGATGTGTATATACGTATGTGTGTTGGCCCTGTGAGGCATGGTCGGTATTTCCTGCGTGCAGGTTTTGGGATAGTAAGAAATACAGAGGAACCTCTGCCCAAATGTTTCCAGAAATATGAATAGGAAAATGAGATATAAGTTCTTAGCATGTTCTGAAAGTCGATACCGATAGGGAAAATCTATTATGTTGGGTTAAATTCTAAGAGATACCCTCCATGTCATTCATAAGAAGCATCATCCTTACTTGGGAAATTTTATTTTGGGAAAGCATATATGATCAGCAAATTTCTGGAGATCATTTCAGGAGGGATTGGGGACCCAGGTGAACCTGAGTAAAGGGGCGATAGAAGAGTTGAGTCAAAAATAGAGAAACGACACGAGATAATATGCTTGAAGTGTTATAAGTGGGATTAAGGGAAATTGCGAAATGGTTTAAGTGAGATGGTCAGAACGAGCTAGTTACTAGAAGACAGTGAATTTAAAGAGAACGAGCAAGAAGAACTTGACTTAAGCTTCAAGTATAGATGGATATGGTAAGTTGCAGTCGATTACGGAGGTAGCTAAATCGTGTCTACTATATTTGGAAGATCAATATTAACAGATGTCAGGTGGAGAATAGCATTAGTCTAAGTAAAGAAAGGCACAACATGATAGATGAGTTCAAGTTACAAGTGAATCGTTATAAGATCACCAGAAGCAGTATAATTATGTAAGACTAATTTGACATTCGGGGACGAATGTTCCTAAGGGGGGGAGGATGTTACACCCCGTAAGAGTCTGTGCTATTTTAATTAAGACAAGAAAGAATGAGTTAAGAAAGTTCAAGGAAAGTTAATCGAGTTAGTAAGAATATCGTTATATATATGGTTGCCTTAAGTATCCCGAGGTGACATCATAACCTAAAGGATTTGAAATCGCGTTATGAGCGTATATGAGGTAATCTGAGTGCCCTTTTAAAGTATTTGAGATTATTAGTAATGATATAGAAGATGGATAAAAGATATGAATATATTTTTGCGATTGGAGTTTCGTCGAAGCTTCGTAAGTTCTCCAGTTACGTTTAAGGTTATGGTGATTCTCCGGACCCTTCGAGACGTGTATGGATTGTTATGTATGTATATGGGTATGTATATGTATGTATAAGAGGTTACATGAGAGTTGGAAGAGGATTAGAAGATAAACGAATCTAAACAAAATGAATCGGAACAACTTCAGTAAAATCTCGGACCATATTTTTAGCCCATATTGTTGGGGGGATATCTCCTAGTATATGAGGAGTTTTAAGGTGTTTCAAAAGCCTAAAATGAAGTTCATCGAGTCTAGTTTCCAACACAACAAACATCTCGTCAAAATGATATTTTTATAAGGAAATATGGACGATGCAATTTGGGCTGGCAGGGCAGCAAGTTTGGACCCGACCCAAACACTAATGTTTCGGCCCATGAGGCCCATTAACGTTAATATATATGGCAAATTCACTTGAGGGCTGATCATTTTCAGCTAATATCCTCCAAAAACATTAGAGAGAGAGAGAGAGATCCTAGGCTATGGAAGCCATTTTGATCAAAATCCGAGCTCCGAATCCCGAAGCTCATGAAGAGAAAAACGTTGTACGTTTGCCTTCAATTTGAGATAAATATTGGTCTTGGGGGATGAAATTTTCGTGGTGGAGCTTCTGATAAGTTATTTATAAAATTCCTTTTTTGTTATTAAAGTGTTTATTTAGTGTTTTAACGAATTAGAACGGAGAAAACAACATTATAAACTCGTTTGTTGTTTTGTTGAAATTTATGGGTGAGGGGCTGTTTTAATTGAAATTGATGGACTGATTTGAATTAATATTTTGGTTGTTGTAATCATGGATATGTGAGGAGAGTGAAGGAATTTAATGGTTAGAGTTGGAGTTAAATTGTTGTGGGTTGTTGTAACGATTATAGAGATAATAATGTGGTTTTATTGCACATGAGTAGATGATGTGGGGTCGAGTGGCTGCTGTTGTATTTCCCTGAAATTTTCTGAAAATATTGCATGAAATAAGGTATAAGAAGTGCATATGGGCTGCTTGGTGTATTGCAAGTGTTCGTTAGAATTTCGGGCATCGTTATGTTACAGTTGGGGGCTGTTTTGATATGTTGTTGTTCTTGTTGAAATAAAAGAATTGAAGATATGGTTGTGTCCATATGTTATTGTTGGTATTTCTGTGTCAACATGAGAGCAATTGGAAATTCGGATAGACGAGTTTATAGGGGAAATGCTGCCCAAATTTTTGTAGACAAGTGATGAGTTAAAGATTGAATACCAAAAGCCTTATAGTTAACAATTGGTAAAAATGACCATTTGTAGGTTTTGGGCGAAACGGAGATTGAGTTTGGACAAGCGTGAGTAGCGCGAAAGGTATGTAAAGCTTATCCTTTCCTTCTTTGGCATGCCCTAGCTCTACTAGGTTGAGATTTCGGCCTCGGGGACCATCCTGCTCATCGTAACCCGAGATTAGTTTTCGTTACTATTCATTCAATAGAATTGAATTATAAAAGGTGCATTTTACTAGAAAAGTGGTTGGACTTCCAAAACGTTTACAAAATGTAACCCGATCGTTCTAAAACTTTCCTGGATGACTCCGTAGAGTCTAATGGGCGTGATTCTCGTCCGCCGCCTCGACTTGGCCCGAGGTGGGCCCGCTATCCCCGATGCCTCTCTTATTGTTCTGTTTGTCTTATTCCCGTACGGTAAGTCAAGGGAACTCATGGTTATTGTTCCGACTACTAAACGGGAGATATTTTATCTATCCCGAAACGGATTTTATTGATTATTGACCCAATTGTGGGGACCGAAACCCTGACATGTGATGTACGGCTTTAGCCAATGTACTCTTGTCCGGAGTTCGCAGGTAACTCCTGGTTATTATGTTGTTCACTATATGATAGGTGTTATGACCACCTTCATGAGCATTATAAAATGTTTTTGACATTTAAAGCGTTTTTAAAAATCTTACCCTGAGATTCTGGACAAACTACTTATTTTCTTTATTTTCCGATATACGATTTTGGTATACCTGAGTCCTGTGTGATGCATGATCCTGGCATGTGTGATTATGTTTGGAAAGTGATAATTTGGCATTTTGTCTGGTTATCTTCTGTGTTACCGAGTCCCGGGCCGGTTATGTGAATATGCGCATATGTGATATTGGCCGCTGGACCCTCGACCGCGGCGTGCCCGACATTGACTGTTGGACCCTTGACCGCGTCTGCCGCACTTGTGATTATGCCGACATAGACCGCTGGACCCTTGACCGCTGTATGTCGAACTTGTGATAGAAAACCGCTGGATACTTGACCGCGGTATGTGTGATTGAGACCGCTGGACTTATGGCCGCGGAAATTGTGCGTTGATTCTTCTATGTGTGTGAAACAAAGATGTTTTCCAAAAGAAAGCAAACATTTTGTCATCCCGATTGCCGTGATGATTTCTCCGGAACTTCTTTTGCCTGTTGTACGCTAGATACGACTCCTTAGTATGCTATCTATTGTGCTCGCTTTCTATATATTGTATTTCAGTTGTGACTTTGCTTTCTGTGTTGTATGCTTTACATACTCAGTACATATTTCGTACTGACCCCCTCTTTTCGGGGGGCTGCGTTTCATGCCAAGCAAGTACTCCCAGGTGAGTTGAAGACAGTATAGAAGATGTTCCAGTGCAGATGGCAAGCTCCATTTGTTCCCGGAGTGCTGCCGAGTCAGAGTTGGTATGTTATGCTTTCTGGATTACGTTAGAGACTTTGCAGACCGCATCGTGGGTATTGGTTGTTAGTCTGTAAGCGGCTCCGTCAGCCAAAATGTCGGTCTGTGTTATGTACTGAATTTTGTATGATTATTGATTCGTTATGCTTGGAAGCTACGTGAAAGAATATTTCTGGAAAAAAAAAAATTTACGATGTATTTCATCTCATTTGATTTGAAAAGTTTGACATGATTTTATGTGCAGCAAGAGTCTGAGGGTTCGCTCGGCCCTAGGTAAGGGTCGGGTGCCCATCACACCCTAGCGGAATTAGGGTGTGACAGGACAGCAGTATGAACATTGTACTGAGTATGTAAGGCATGAACAATAATAACATATTGAAAAGATGAGTAAACATCAAGTAAGGAAACAACCTGTAATTGAATGTCACTTAAGACGGAATAATATATGCTAACTTACATCATAAACATCATCATATCAAGTATGCATATATAAGCTGCCCGACCATATAGGTACGGTGTGATCATCATTAGCCCGCGTCCAGGCCTCCTGTGTTAGAGATAAACATCTCATGGTGCCCACTAGTGGTGTCTGCCCATGCCATCTAGACATGGTGTATATGCCGCCCGCCTTAGTGTTGTCTGCCGAGCCATATAGGCACGGTGTAATCTTATCATCATAGACTTATCATAATGCATGCATAAGAACTTAAGGACCAACTAAAACTCAATCGAGGTGGCGCAAGGTCGAGAGCCCCCAATTCCATTATGGAGTAGTCCTAATCATCCTGTCTTACCTTGAAGGAACTAGCATTATAAGGTGAGTGTAACAACAATGAGTAGCATTAAAGAATCGTCGAAGGGTCATTAGCTTCATAGAAACATCATATCATGAGCTTTAGAATCTCTATACTTAGACTCATCATCATCATTATCATATTCGTAACATATCACTTATCTTTATCTCATGAGAAGCTCCTTATAAATATAGACTAATAGTTTCCAGAATGTAAGAAAGTTGTGGAAAGATAAAGGGAGTCATGTCATAGGAATCATGCCTTAGAAAGAGAAGGGACTAGCCTCACATACCTTTTCTGCTTCTTGACTTTCCGACTAAACGCTTCCTTCCAAGTTCGTAACTCTACATTCAAAGGAATTCGCAATAAGGTTAGATAATCGATAACATGCTTAAGCTTAAACTAAAGTTAATGAAAATTGGGCAGCATCTCCTTTGTTTCTACAACTTTCCCCATATCATATAACAACTCCCAAACATCAATAAAAACATTCATAATACCATATTCAATGACTTCGACAAGTTCGACATTACTCAATTCTCAAAATTCCTTCTCAAGGTCATCTATAACCATGGCCATAATACAACACCACATTCATTCTCACATAATACTTTTCCAATATTCTTAATACCATTTATAACAAGATTATACTCATAACATGTCAAGAACTATGATTCAAGTCAAGCTACCGTTCAAGAATATCACAATTTCCATATTTGAACTCCATGTTCTACTTTCTTCCTCAATACAAGTTATTCAACCACTCAATATCCTTAATAACATGAAATGATCATAAAGCTCACCTTTGATTGTGTGGGAATGTGTTTTGGATGGAAATGCTTCACTTGAAGAAAACCCTAGCTTCAATCAAAGAGATTTCTTGACTCCAAGCAACCCTAGCGAGCTTCTTTACACTTGATTTCCTTGAATTTATGAAGTTGATCTTTGATTTGCCTTGAATTCATGTAAATGGAGTGAGTGGAATATTCTAGAGAGTTAGAGATAAGTGGAGAAGTTAGAAAATGAGAAATTAGAAGTGGGATCACATTTATATACTTGGGAAATATTTAGCCCGACGGGAATTATACGGACCCTTATAAGTCCGTATAAGTGTCCGTATTTCACCATCAGTGAAAACATCTTTTCTGTTGGGTTATACGGACCCTTATACGGACCGTATAAAGTTATACGGACCATATAAGTGGTCGTATAACTCCACTTTCTGGAAATTATTTCTGTCATTTCGTTTGATTTCCAATCCTTATGGAACCTTCTTAGTACTTGTTTAATACTTCATTAGCAATCTATGGGGCATCATAACTCTTCCTCAAGACATTACTGAGTCGACGTTAGCTCGGTAATTTAAAAAAAAAAAACCTTTCCGAAATACAACGTATACTTCACCTTTCTTAACGAACTTTCTTCTCTTGTTTCAAACGTCTTTGGAATCTTAAGTAGAACTATTAAGTACTACTTCTTACTTGTACAAACATCATAAAATTCTCACCCTGCATTATTCTATCTACCATATGACGACATGAAATTTTTCCAAAATGTAACAAGCAGGCCGCGGTAGGGGCAGAGGGGGAGCATCCAGTTCAGGTGGCAACTAGCCCCATATTTATGCTTTACCCGGACTCCAGGATCTTGAGTCCTCCTCGGATATGGTAACAGGTATATTATCCATATTCTCTCATGACGTCTATGCATTGATAGATCCGGGTTCTACATTGTCTTACAGTACTCCCTCTGGTGCTGGCCGTATTGGGGTGAAACTCGAGCCAATTAAACCTTTCAAGGTATCTACTCTGGTTGGTGATCCCGTAATACCTAGACAATTATACAAGAATTGTGTAATTGTGGTATGTGATCGTCAGACTAACGTTGATTTAGTTGAGTTGCAAATGTTAGATTTTGATATGACTATGGGTATGGATTGGTTGGCCTCTTGTTATGCTAATATCAATTACAGAATGAAAGTAGTTCATCTCCAATTCCCGAGAGAACCTGTGCTTGAATGGAAAGGTAATACAGCGTCTCCAAGAGGTAGGTTTATTTCCTACCTTAAGGCAAGGAAGATGATGGCTAAAGGTTATATTTATCACCTAATCCGAGTTCATGACACCGAAGCAAAGCCACAAACTTTTCAATCCGTCCCGGTAGTGAACGAATTTCCGGATGTATTTCCAGATGAACTTCCAGGCCTTCCTCCGGAAAGAGAAATTGATTTTGCTATTGATGTGTTGCCGGATAACAAGCCTATTTCTATCTCCCCTTACTGAATGGCTCCTGTAGAATTGAAAGAGCTAAAGGCTTATTTGTGAGAAAAAAAAATAGTTCCCTACGGATGTGCATTGATTATAGGCAGCTGAACAAGGTGATGATAAAGAATAAATACCCGCTTCCAAGAATCAATGATTTGTTTGACCAATTACAGGGTGCCAAATGGTTTTCCAAAATTGATCTGAGATCGGGGTATTATCAAGTGAGAGTTAGAGAAGAAGATATTCCCAAAATAACTTTCAGAATGAGATATGGCCACTATGAATTTCGAGTAATGTCATTTGGGTTGACTAATGCTCCGGCGGTGTTACAGCTCAGAATATTTCCCGTTGGTACGCAAGTAAACGAACTAGTGATGTGTGCGAGGAGTGTGAGTGTATAATGTTTCATGAGCAATGTGCGTATATGGACGAGAATGATTAGAATGAAAAGGCGAGAAATGTGGAAAGTTGAAAGTTGGCAAAACTGCCCAGTGGTCGTAAAGTGCAGAATACGGACCGTAAAATGGAATACGGTCCATAAACTGGCAATCGTAAATTTCCATTAAAGGTTTCAACTTTCTGCCCAGCTGAGAGGTGGTAAAATACGACCTGGTGGACGGACCGTAAAGTGATTTACAGCCCGTAAACCATGGTCGTAAATCACCAGGCATGCAGCCAAAGTTTCTGGTTCTGCTTAAGGTTGAAGACGACCACGAGGGATGGTCCATAAACTGGAATACGGACCGTAAACCTCCATGGACGACCACTGTACACCTCAGCACAGAATTTCAATTCATTAAATATGAGGACCAAGACTTGTTTTATTTCATTTCTACATTACACCACATCTCTCTAGAATCATCTCTCTACATTTATTTCATAGGGTTTCAAGGATTATAAGTCACCAACAACATAAACAAGTGAAGCAAGTGTAAGCAAGCCATTAAATACCATTCAAGTCAAGAAATGCAAATGGAGAAAAACTAGGGTTTTGCTCAAAGTGGAGTATTATTAACCAAAGCTTGTTCCTACAACTTCTAAGGTAAGATTCATGATTTTTACATGATGTTTAAGGTATTGAAGAGTTGAAATACATGGATTGTAGAAAATATGGTCAAGTAGGTCATGAATGATGAATAGTGGCATTTTGAGGAACAGTTTGAACTGAATCATGAATGTTGTTGTGTTGTGATATGAATGCTTTATAAATGGTATTAAGATCATGAACTAGATACTTTAGACGAATGGACGAAGTTGGATGTTATGACCATGAATATGGGTGAATTAAAGGCAAATTAAGGAGTCTAAATAATGTGGATAACGTGAATGACTAATGGCCATTGTTATGATATTAATGAAGGCATAGACGCTAGCATTGGAAGGAAGCGTGCAAGTGTAGAATAGTCCGACGAAAAGGTAGGTAAGGCTAACCCTTCTTTCATAAGGCATGGTTCTTTGGCCAAACTCTTAAATCCTCTATATGAGTATGTTGTATTCAAGTGATTGACACTCCGAGCTCATAAGCTCACGACCCGCGATACGTGCTACGAATGTACTACGCACCCCATTGACGAGTAAGCATAAGATAGAGATGTAGCGAAAACGATGATGATGACAATGATAATAATAATGATGCTAAAGGTGCCTACGGGATATTATATTCACAGGTGCCTATGAAGGGCTATAATGACACACCGAGCTTATAATGCCGGGTAGAATATATGTATATGGATGTATATATATATATGTATGTATATGATTACGTCACGCGCGCACACATCTGCAGATGGTACGGATAACCCTGAAGCCTTGGTAGGGCCAGGTAGAAATAACATTGAGCCTTGGTTGGCCAAGTATGTATGAAACACCGAACCTTATGGTCGGGTACGCTATGTAGGTATATAAGTGTATGGCTAGGTATATAATATGAATATGAATGTGAAAAGACTATGTATATGAATACGAATAGGGGCATGTATACGAATACGAGAACTATTATGAAATGCGCCTGAGAAATGGAAAGTTCCTATGAAAGGCAGGTAAGTGCCATGACGATGATATTATTGTCTTCCCTCCTATGCCACTTCGTATATTGTCTATGATGCTTCTATATTGATGTTAATCATGCTTTACATACTCAGTACATTCTTCGTACTGATGTCCTTTTTGTTTGTGGACGCTGCGTCATGCCCGCAGGTGCACAGGGAGACAGACTTGATCCATAGCTGCCTATTCGGAGATTACATAGAGAGCTCTATTTCCATCGGAGCCATATCTTTTGGGTACTCATTCTTTTGTGTATATAATTATGGGCATAGCGGGGTCCTGTCCTGCTAATCTGATAAGTTATACTCTTAGAGGCTCGTAGACATGTGTGTGTGTGTGGGTAGATGTGTTGGCCTTGTCGGCCTATGTTTTGTATATCATTTTTTCGGCCACGTCGGCCCATGTACATTGATGTGACATAGATGCCCACGATGATATAAATGTGTTGCTGTCCAAATGAGACTAGTTCACGAATGAATGGAAATGCATGTATAATTATGTGGCTCACCTAGATGAAAGCGTAAGAGTAAGCTAAGAGGGTGCCCGGGTGGGCTAGCATCGGGTGCTCGTCGCGGCCCCAAGTCTGGTCGTGACAAAAGTGGTATCAGAGCAGTTCAGTCCTAGGGTGTGTCTACGAGCCGTGTCTAGTAGAGTCTTGGTTATGGGTGTGTTACGCGCCACACTTGTAAACAAGAAGCTGCAGACATTTTAGGAATAAATAACCTTCTTTCTTCATAAGAATCGTGCGATAGAGCTATGATGTAGGAAATTCTTGCTCCTAAATCGTGTGTTGTGTATTTCAGAGATGCCTAAAAAGGGAAAGGCTACGACAACCCAAAAGGGCAAGACGGTGGCAGAAAAGCGGGCTAAGAAAGCACCGCCACCGGTAGAGGAAAGTGAGTCCCAGAGTGCGGCTCAATCTCAGTCCTCCCAGACAGTGCCTTTTACTGAGGAGCGTGAGGGAGCCTCAGCCCCAGCTCCAGCACCTCCAGCTCCTCCACCAGATGCTTCGGGCCAAGATGTGAAAGAGGCCATTAATTTGTTAACCTAGTTGGTTGCGGCCCAGGCTCAGAGGCAAGGTTCAGGTATGGTGATAGGGCTGTTAGTGCAAGGGCCCGTGATTTCATTACATTGAACCCCCCGGAATTCTTTGGGTCAAAGCCGGAGGAGGATCCCCGGGACTTTATTGATGGTATGCTGAGGACGCTCCGGTTGATACATGCTTCGGACACCGAGTCAGTGGAGTTACCGTCATATAGATTAAGAGATGTCTCGATTCAGTGGTATACGGTATGGATATTGCACGCATTCAGGCATATGCTCAGAACTTAGAAGAAAACCTACAGCAGCGGAGAAGTGAGCGCGAGCAGGATAGGGGTCATAGCAAGAGGGCAAGATCTTCGAGCCCAATTAGTGAGTCCAGAGGCGGACACAGGCAACAGTTCCCTAGACATTCGGGCTATTCTATAACCAGTGCACCTCCACGGTTTTCAGGCCAGAGCCTTGATAGATCTACTCATCCCGGGCCGAGTCAGAGTTATTCGGGGCCCAGTTTAGAGGTGATTCTGGCCAGTCAAGGCCACCTATACCACGATGTTCCCAGTGTGGGAAGTTGCATTGGGGTCAATGCCGATTGGGTTCAGATGGTTGCTATTCATGTGGTCGACCAGGCCATATTATGCGTGATTGCCCCTCAGTACATGGTAGAGGTAGGACCCAACCATCAGGGTCGGTAGCCGGATCTTCGGCATCTGTCCGCCCTACGGGGCCAGGTCCACATGCGCCAGTTGGCCATGGTAGAGGTAGAGGCAGAGCTTCCAGTACTAGCGGTCCTCAGCACCGTATTTATGCTTTGGCTTGACGCCAAGATCTTGAGTATTCTCCTGATGTGGTCACAGGTATATTATCGGTATTCTCTCATGATGTATATGCTTTGATTGATACGGGCTCTATATTATGATATGTTACTCCATATATTGCGGGTCGATTTATAATTGAGCCGGAGCATATCAAGCCTTTTGAGGTGTCTACACCCGTGGGTGAATCGGTAATAGCTAGCCGAGTATATAGGAATTGTGTGATTGTGATTTGTGATCGTCGTACTATGATTGATTTGCATGAGCTAGAAATGGTAGATTTTGATGTTATTATGGTCATGGATTGGTTGGCTTCTTGTTATGCCAATGTTGATTGCCGAACGAAGATGGTTCGTTTTCAGTTTCTGGGAGAACCAGTCTTAGAATGGAAGGGGAACACGGCTTCACCAAAGGGTAGGTTTATTTCCTATCTAAAGGCAAGGAAACTGATCACAAAAGGGTGCATTTATCATCTATGTTATACCCCGCATTTTGTGCAATAGGATAATTCAAGACAGTCGCGGGAAGACGACGAGTAAGGCCTTATTTTTACTTTGTTAAGCACACGAGTTGCTTATGAAAAAATTTAGAAGTGGAAATAATGAGGAAGGTCAAGGGCATAAAGGGAAATTTGCAATACGACTCGTGGAATTATGGAGGAAGACGAAGGGCAAATTTGGAATTTGGAAAAATTTAATTTTTGATGAAGTGCAAAATAAGACACACAAAAAAAAAGGTGGGCTTATGTTTTGGGCCATGTTGGCCGACCCACTTGGAGTAGGCTTAGCCCACTTAGGAGTCTTATGGATTAATAAAAGATGACCAAGTCATCTTTTCATACCACACTCTAGAAAATTCAAGACTTGGAAAGAAAAAGGGAGAGAGGAAACCCCTACAAGGCCATTTCGGCCAATAGCAAAAATTGCCAAGAAAAATTGATAAAATTTCTCCAAAAATCATTTTCTACCAAGTAGGGGGTGCACAACAAGGTGGAGTTGTTGTTGGAACAATAAAGGTTCAAAATCATACAAGTTGCCAAGAGTTAGGCAAGTGAGAAGTTGAAGAAGAAAGGTAAATTCTAATCTTGTTTTTTGTGTTATACATGGTTTATATGTGTTGTAGTATGATAAAATGGATGAAATTCATGGAGGAGAGGAAATTAGTATGTGGCCGTGCATGTTCATATATGAATAAGAATCATATTTCAATTATTTTGTTTAGCATTTGGTTGTTATGGTTGTGAATGATATCTGGAAGATGGGAGTTGAATAAATTTGGAGAGAATGTAGTTGTGCATGCATGAAGTGTGGCCGTGAGTGTTGTGTGTGTGTGGCCGTGAGGTTGTGGTATAGTATGGAAGTGAATGAGTTAATTTTATGTAGTGTTTTGGTTGTTGTTATATTGTGAATCCTATGTTGCTAATGAATGTCTAGGAACCTTAGTTGAGTTGTGAAAGTTGGAGACTTATTTTAGAAATCATGCATATTGAATGTGATGTTCTTACGCGTATGAAAGACAATGATATTGGTATGGGGTCGTTGGAATATATATATATATTAGAAGATTGCATTGTTTTATTGGAGTTGGAAGGTTTTGAAGAAAGTAGTAAATTGATATCTTGTATCTTGAATTGAATGTATGGATCGCTAGTGTGATTGTTGAATTCATGTTGATAGTTTGGCCGGGTTTGAATTCCCGGATTGTGTTTGATGAGAATTTGACTAAATTAAATGTCGAGGATGGTATATTTACAGAGGAAATGCTGCCGAAATTTCGGTAGCCAAGTATTACCTTAAGATTTCAATTCTAAGTATACTAATGAGAGTTTTGGTAAAAACGACCAATTTGCAGATTTTGACGAAATTGTGACGTGAATTTGGAATAGCAAAAGGAGCGGAAGGAGGTATGTAAGGCTTCACCCTTCTTTCTATGGCATGTCTTAGTTGTAATAAGTTGGGTACGAGCCTCGGGGACAACCCGGTTCCCCGGAATCCGCACCTAAAGTTTTCTCCTTTTTGTTCAATAGAATTGAACTAGAAAGTGTGCCAATTGTTGGAAAAACCTCCTACACCCTTAGAAACTCGTATAAATGGGACCCGATTACCCTAAGACCCTCACAAGTAACGCTATGACACGTAACATACGTAAATCGTATAC
Source organism: Lycium barbarum (assembly GCF_019175385.1). Classification (NCBI taxonomy): domain Eukaryota; kingdom Viridiplantae; phylum Streptophyta; class Magnoliopsida; order Solanales; family Solanaceae; genus Lycium; species Lycium barbarum. The sequence continues at coordinate 84,013,148 of NC_083347.1, forward strand.
GCTACCTCATCCGGCCCGAGGTGGGCCCGTTACTCTCGGATTTTCCTATAGCGTGGTTGACTTACTTGAAGTAAATCCAAAGGGGACTTTTGATCCCAATCTCGTTACCGAATGATAAGTACTATGACTACTCTAACGAGAATGTTTCTATGAAGATAATGATAATTACAATGTTAGACAAGAGAATGTACCTTTGATAAGTACGACCGGAATGACTCTATGACTAATATGACTAAGCTAAGTATCTTATGTAAACATGAAAGTGATGCACTAATTTTTGAATCGTAATTATATTTCCTAGCTATATCTTTATTTTCTCTGACTCCAAAGCCTATGACGGTCATCTATGATGCCCACGATTTCATTCTACAGTTACTGTAATACTATTCTCCGTTGATAGTCTCGCCTTAAAATACTTGTTCCTTCAAGGTGAGACAAAGCTATAACTAGCATTCCATAACGTAATCGGAGGTCACCGACCTTACGTCACTCCGATGGATACATGATTTTCCTTGGCTCTTGTGTGCTTATATGATATATGTATATAAAACAGGTATATGTGTATGGATATGTATATATAAATAAGATAAGTAATTTTATATGAGACGTGTATATGTATAAACGATAAGCAAATGTATATGTATATGTGTATGGGGAAAGGGGAAGGGTCACTGTTATATCACCACCTGATTCAGCTGGATTCCATCCTGGACGCGGGATGCCCGGACGCGGGATATGGGAGAGCCATACGCGGCGTCTGTATATATATAATGTATGCTACCTATATATGATGTAATGTGTTGGGACACCGTCGGGGAGGGGGCTTGGGAGAGCCGATGTATTCGGCGTCTGTAAATGTGAATCAAAGATACTGTTCACTGAATTGTACTGTTTTCTGTATACGAGAATAAGGGACACCGTGGGGGTGGAGTCGATTGTATTCGGCGTCAGTAAATGTGAGCAAAAGGTACCGTTACTGAAATGTACTGTTTTCTGTACATGAGAATAAGTAATATATAAATGTTAATTCCTATGCTTATGAAAAGAAACGTTTCAAAGACGAAAGGACAAGCCTACATGACAGCCGGCCTGAAAAAAGGGGCCTTCCTATGCACAGGTTACTTTCTCGCCTCGTTATATGCCCTGTGACTCCATGATATTATTAATCGTACTCTATGTTACTGCTTGTATTATTTTCTATGCCTTACATACTCGGTACACTATTCGTACTGACGTCCCTTCTTGTGGACGCTGCGTTCCATGCCGCGCAGGTCAGCAGACAGGTGGACTTGATCCTTAGGAGCTCTGCCAGCAGTACTCTACAGCGCTCCAGTCGTTCCGGAGCCTTATTTCAGTGGTACTATTTTGTGTATATATAATCTCGGGCACGATAGTACTCGGCCCTTTCTACGTATAAGTGTACTATGTCTAGAGGCTCGTAGGCAGATATGTACAGTCAGTCAAGTATAGTTAGAGATATGGTGTTTTGGCATGTTAATGTTGTTGTATAAAGTGCTAACGAAGTTTATTAGCCTATGTTCAGAATGACGCTGCTAATGTTAATGTTCAAAAAAAAAATGGCTTTGTTTACACGGCTTGCTAAGAGGTAAAGGTAATATGATAGATAAGGAGTGCTCGGTACAAGTATCGGGTACTCGTCACGGCCCCTAGTCGTGTCGTGACAGAAGTGGTATCGGAGCAGTTCGGTCCTAGGGGTTTGTCTACGAGCCGTGTCTAGTAGAGTTTTGTTTATGGGTGTGTAGCGCGCCACGCTTATATATAGGAGGCTACAGGGCATTTAGGAAATATGACCTTCCTTGTATTCTAAGATCGTGCGATAGAGCTATGCTACCAGGCTTCCACATTCCTTTCCTAATCCTATGCTATGGTTTCAGCACTGTCGATGAAGAGATCAGCTTCAGATGATGGGGGCACCAGTAAGGCCCCTAGGGTATCTCCAGAGCCGAGTAGGGGGAGCCTCGGCTATTCGATTGAGTCAGACCCGTCAGAGGATCCATCCACAACTCCTCCAGATTTCCTGACTCCCAGGGCGGAGGATCCCGCGGAGGACAGCTATGACACGGATCCGTCGGAGGACCCAGCGACAATCCCTCCAGAGATTCTGACCCCCAGAGCAGGGGACTCCGCAGACAGTGGCTATGATACAGATCCCTCAGAGGATTCGGCGATGACTCCCCCAGAGCTTCTTACCTCCAAGGAGGAGGATAGTGATGGCACAGACCCGTCAGAGCACTCTTCTGGGATGACGGATGAGGAGGCTTCCGGGGGTACGCCAGTTACTCCCGTGATGGAGGACCGTGCCAGTCCGGCCACCTCGGAGAGTGCTACGGATTTCTCCTGTCCCTTGTTCTTGCCATCATTGAACCCGGAATCACCGTTATTCTCTTCGGATTCGGACACGAGAAATGACGAGGGTCGAACGAGCGATGAGCTGGCCGACGAGAATGAAGAACATACTTCACACGGTAGCTCCCCGGGCCAGGCTCAAGATGTATCGGCTACAGGTCTATGAGATTTTCTTGAAACTTTCTATGTATATGTAATCTCTGCAGGAATACTAATTGACAACGGCAGGTAGAAATTCAAAAGGGGCCAAAGACTTAGCGGTGATAAGTAATAGAGACTGAGATGTCCCAGCCACCAGTGTGAATTTAGAAACCCCGATAAAAGGTAGTTATAGGTATGGATGGGAGCAAATAGTGAAGATTAAACAGGGGCAATATGGCAATCGTATGGTAAAAAAAAAGTGAATATTAGTGATCACGAAGGCTAAAATAGTCATTAAAAGAGAAAGATGCGTTACGAGGGAGTTTTGAACATTCTCAAGACCCCAACTTATCCCATATTATGTGATATAGGCAGTGCGGGGAAGCGGAGGCAAAAATACTAACACTGAGACACTAAAATGCATTAAGATTTCGAGGTTAAGCGTGCTAGGGTAAGGGCAATCTCAGGATGGGTGACCCCCTGGGAAAAATGCCGAAAATTCCATTAGCGTGGGAACAAGAGACGAATGTGAAATTTGGTATTCTAAAGTAAATTAGAGCGTAGGAAGTGGTTAAAAACCCTATAGAAGTCGGGTAAGTGGAAACGGACTAGACTAGCAGGAAGGGAGAAGGCATGACAGAGATTTAGAAATAAAGAAGGAAAGTACGGATGTTACAAGGTAAGACCGATGTTGAAACCGTACTAGATGATACTAGAAAGCCCCCGTACGGTGATATACGGGAACATGTCTAGTTAGGGGATAGACGCGGCAGACTCCACTAAGAAGGAATGACAACTATAAAGGTCGCAAAAGGCGACAGTTATTTAAAGGGCGTAGGCGTGCGTTGACCCTTTAATAAAGGGGGGGGGGGGAGAGCATGATAGACCTAAGATGGACTATGACGATTCAAGGTTCAGTAGAGAGGATTTATTAACGTAAGTCCAGTATTCGGAACTAACTTAAATGACCTATGACATAAAGGCAACCTAAGCCCCTAAAATGGATATGCCAAGTGACATGTGAGGTATCTATGAAGGAGACCTCCCCGAAGCATTATACTACGCTATGAGGCCAGTTTAACATTCGAGGACGAATGTTCTAAAGGGGGGGGGAGGATGTTATACCCCGCATTTTGCGCAATTGGATAATTCAAGACAATCGCGGGAAGACGACGAGTAAGGCCTTATTTTTACTTTGTTAAGCATACGAGTTGCTTATGAAAAAATTTAGAAGTGGAAATAATGAGGAAGGTCAAGGGCAAAAAGGGAAATTTGCAATACGACTCGTGGAATTATGGAGGAAGACGAAGGGCAAATTTGGAATTTGGAAAAATTTAATTTTTCATGAAGTGCAAAATAAGACACAAAAAAAACAAAAAGTGGGCTTATGTTTTGGGCCATGTTGGCCGACCCACTTGGAGTGGGCTTAGCCCACTTAGGAGTCTTATGGATTAATAAAAGATGACCAAGTCATCTTTTCATACCACACTCTAGAAAATTCAAGACTTGGAAAGAAAAAGGGAGAGAGGAAACCCCTACAAGGCCATTTCGGCCAATAGCAAAAATTGCCAAGAAAAATTGATAAAATTTCTCCAAAAATCATTTTCTACCAAGTAGGGGGTGCACAACAAGGTGGAGTTGTTGTTGGAACAAGAAAGGTTCAAAATCATACAAGTTGCCAAGAGTTAGGCAAGTGAGAAGTTGAAGAAGAAAGGTAAATTCTAATCTTGTTTTATGTGTTATACATGGTTTATATGTGTTGTAGTATGCTAAAATGGATGACATTCATGGAGGAGAGGAAATTAGTATGTGGCCGTGCATGTTCATATATGAATAAGAATAATATTTCAATTATTTTGTTTAGCGTTTGGTTGTTATGGTTGTGAATGATATCTGGAAGATGGGAGTTGAATAAATTTGGAGAGAATGTAGTTGTGCATGCATGAAGTGTGGCCGTGAGTGTTGTGTGTGTGTGGCCGTGAGGTTGTGGTATAGTATGGAAGTGAATGAGTTAATTTTATGTAGTGTTTTGGTTGTTGTTATATTGTGAATCCTATGTTGCTAATGAATGTCTAGGAACCTTAGTTGAGTTGTGAAAGTTGGAGACTTATTTTAGAAATCATGCATATTGAATGTGATGTTCTTACGCGTATGAAAGACAATGATATTGGTATGGGGTCGTTGGAATATATATATATATTAGAAGATTGCATTGTTTTATTGGAGTTGGAAGGTTTTGAAGAAAGTAGTAAATTGATATCATGTATCTTGACTTGAATGTATGGATCGCTAGTGTGATTGTTGAATTCATGTTGATAGTTTGGCCGGGTTTGAATTCCCGGATTGTGTTTGATGAGAATTTGACTAAATTAAATGTCGAGGATGGTATATTTACAGAGGAAATGCTGCCGAAATTTCGGTAGCCAAGTATTACCTTAAGATTTCAACTCTAAGTATACTAATGAGAGTTTTGGTAAAAACGACCAATTTGCAGATTTTGACGAAATTGTGACGTGAATTTGGAATAGCAAAAGGAGCGGAAGGAGGTATGTAAGGCTTCACCCTTCTTTCTATGGCATGTCTTAGTTGTCATAAGTTGGGTACGAGCCTCGGGGACAACCCGGTTCCCCGGAATCCGCACCTAAAGTTTTCTCCTTTTTGTTCAATAGAATTGAACTAGAAAGTGTGCCAATTGTTGGAAAAACCTCCTACACCCTTAGAAACTCGTATAAATGGGACCCGATTACCCTAAGACCCTCACAAGTAACGCTATAACACGTAACATACGTAAATCGTATACGCTACCTCATCCGGCCCGAGGTGGGCCCGTTACTCTCGGATTTTCCTATAGTCGTGGTTGACTTACTTGAAGTAAATCCAAAGCGGACTTTTGATCCCAATCTCGTTACCGAATGATAAGTACTATGACTACTCTAACGAGAATGTTTCTATGAGGATAATGATAATTACAATGTTAGACAAGAGAATGTACCTTTGATAAGTACGACCGGAATGACTCTATGACTAAGATGACTAAACTAAGTATCTTATGTAAACATGAAAGTGATGCACTAATTTTTGAATCGTATTTATATTTCCTAGCTATATCTTTATTTTCTCTGACTCCAAAGCCTATGACGGTCATCTATGATGCCCACGATTTCATTCTACAGTTACTGTAATACTATTCTCCGTTGATAGTCTCGCCTTAAAATACTTGTTCCTTCAAGGTGAGACAAAGCTATAACTAGCATTCCATAACGTAATCGGAGGTCACCGACCTTACGTCACTCCGATGGATACATGATTTTCCTTGGCTCTTGTGTGCTTAAATGATATATGTATATAAAACAGGTATATGTGTATGGATATGTATATATAAATAAGATAAGTAATTTTATATGAGACGTGTATATGTATAAACGATAAGCAAATGTATATGTATATGTGTATGGGGAAAGGGGAAGGGTCACTGTTATATCACCACCTGATTCAGCTGGATTCCATCCTGGACGCAGGATGCCCGGACGCGGGATATGGGAGAGCCGTACGCGGCGTCTGTATATATATAATGTATGCTACCTATATATGATGTAATGTGTTGGGACACCGTTGGGGAGGGGGCTTGGGAGAGCCGATGTATTCGGCGTCTGTAAATGTGAATCAAAGATACTGTTCACTGAATTGTACTGTTTTCTGTATATGAGAATAAGGGACACCGTGGGGTTGGAGCCGATTGTATTCGGCGTCAGTAAATGTGAGCAAAAGGTACCGTTACTGAAATGTACTGTTTTCTGTACACGAGAATAAGTAATATATAAATGTTAATTCCTATGCTTATGAAAAGAAACGTTTCAAAGACGAAAGGACAAGCCTACATGACAGCCGGCCTGAAAAGGGGCCTTCCTATGCACAGGTTACTTTCTCGCCTCGTTATATGCCCTGTGACTCCATGATATTATTAATCGTACTCTATGTTACTGCTTGTATTATTTTCTATGCCTTACATACTCGGTACACTATTCGTACTGACGTCCCTTCTTGTGGACGCTGCGTTCCATGCCGCGCAGGTCAGCAGACAGGTGGACTTGATCCTTAGGAGCTCTGCCAGCAGTACTCTACAGCGCTCCAGTCGTTCCGGAGCCTTATTTCAGTGGTACTATTTTGTGTATATATAATCTCGGGCACGATAGTACTCGGCCCTTTCTACGTATAAGTGTACTATGTCTAGAGGCTCGTAGGCAGATATGTATAGTCAGTCAAGTATAGTTAGAGATATGGTGGTTTGGCATGTTAATGTTGTTGTATAAAGTGCTAACGAAGTTTATTAGCCTATGTTCAGAATGACGCTGCTAATGTTAATGTTCAAAAAAAAAATGGCTTTGTTTACACGGCTTGCTAAGAGGTAAAGGTAATATGATAGATAAGGAGTGCTCGGTACAAGTATCGGGTACTCGTCACGACCCCTAGTCGTGTCGTGACAGAAGTGGTATCGGAGCAGTTCGGTCCTAGGGGTTTGTCTACGAGCCGTGTCCAGTAGAGTCTTGTTTATGGGTGTGTAGCGCGCCACGCTTAAATACAGGAGGCTACAGGGCATTTAGGAAATATGACCTTCCTTGTATTCTAAGATCGTGCGATAGAGCTATGCTACCAGGCTTCCACATTCCTTTCCTAATCCTATGCTATGGTTTCAGTACTGTCGATAAAGAGATCAGCTTCAGATGATGGGGGCACCAGTAAGGCCCCTAGGGTATCTCCAGAGCCGAGTAGGGGGAGCCTCGGCTATTCGATTGAGTCAGACCCGTCAGAGGATCCAGCCACAACTCCTCCAGATTTCCTGACTCCCAGGGTGGAGGATCCCGCGGAGGACAGCTATGACACGGATCCGTCGGAGGACCCAGCGACAATCCCTCCAGAGATTCTGACCCCCAGAGCAGGGGACTCCGCAGACAGTGGCTATGATACAGATCCCTCAGAGGATTCGGCGATGACTCACCCAGAGCTTCTTACCTCCAGGGAGGAGGATAGTGATGGCACAGACCCGTCAGAGCACTCTTCTGGGATGACGGATGAGGAGGCTTCCGGGGGTACGCCAGTTACTCCCGTGATGGAGGACCGTGCCAGTCCGGCCACCTCGGAGAGCGCTACGGATTTCTCCTGTCCCTTGTTCTTGCCATCAATGAACCCGGAATCACCGTTATTCTCTTCGGATTCGGACGCGAGAAATGACGAGGGTCGAACGAGCGATGAGCAGGCCGACGAGAATGAAGAACATACTTCACACGGTAGCTCCCCGGGCCAGGCTCAAGATGGATCGGCTACAGGTATATGAGATTTTCTTGAAACTTTCTATGTATATGTAATCTCTGCAGGAATACTAATTGACAACGGCAGGTAGAAATTCAAAAGGGGCCAAAGACTTAGCGGTGATAAGTAATAGAGACTGAGATGTCCCAGCCACCAGTGTGAATTTAGAAACCCCGATAAAAGGTAGTTATAGGTATGGATGGGAGCAAATAGTGAAGATTAAACAGGGGCAATATGGCAATCGTATGGTCAAAAAAAAAAGTGAATAGTAGTGATCACGAAGGCTAAAATAGTCATTAAAAGAGAAAGATGCGTTACGAGGGCGTTTTGAACATTCTCAAGACCCCAACTTATCCCATATTATGTGATATAGGCAGTGCGGGGAAGCGGAGGCAAAAATACTAACACTGAGACACTAAAATGCATTAAGATTTCGAGGTTAAGCGTGCTAGGGTAAGGGCAATCTCAGGATAGGTGACCCCCTGGGAAAAATGCCGAAAATTCCATAAGCGTGGGAACAAGAGACGAATGTGAAATTTGGTATTCTAAAGTAAATTAGAGCGTAGGAAGTGGTTAAAAACCCTATAGAAGTCGGGTAAGTGGAAACGGACTAGACTAGCAGGAAGGGAGAAGGCGTGACAGAGATTTAGAAATAAAGAAGGAAAGTACGGATGTTACAAGGTAAGACCGATGTTGAAACCGTACTAGATGATACTAGAAAACCCCAGTACGGTGATATACGGGAATATGTCTAGTGAGGGGATAGACGCGGCAGACTCCACGAAGAAGGAATGACAACTATAAAGGTCGCAAAAGGCGACAGTTATTTAAAGGGCGTAGGCGTGCGTTGACCCTTTAATAAAGGGGGGGGGGGGGAGAGCATGATAGACCTAAGATGGACTATGACGATTCAAGGTCCAGTAGAGAGGATTTATTAACGTAAGTCCAGTATTCGGAACTAACTTAAATGACCTATGACATAAAGGCAACCTAAGCCCCTAAAATGGATATGCTAAGTGACATGTGAGGTATCTATGAAGGAGACCTCCCCGAAGCATTATACTACGCTATGAGGCCAGTTTAACATTCGAGGATGAATGTTCTAAAGGGGGGGAGGATGTTATACCCAGCATTTTGTGCAATTGGATAATTCAAGACAGTCGCGGGAAGACGACGAGTAAGGCCTTATTTCTACTTTGTTAAGCATACGAGTTGCTTATGAAAAAATTTAGAAGTGGAAATAATGAGGAAGGTCAAGGGCATAAAGGGAAATTTGCAATACGACTCGTGGAATTATGGAGGAAGACGCAGGGCAAATTTGGAATTTGGAAAATTTTAATTTTTCATGAAGTGCAAAATAAGACACAAAAAAAACAAGTGGGCTTATGTTTTGGGCCATGTTGGCCGACCCACTTGGAGTGGGCTTAGCCCACTTAGGAGTCTTATGGATTAATAAAAGATGACCAAGTCATCTTTTCATACCACCACACTCTAGAAAATTCAAGACTTGGAAAGAAAAAGGGAGAGAGGAAACCCCTACAAGGCCATTTCGGCCAATAGCAAAAATTGCCATGAAAAATTGATAAAATTTCTCCAAAAAGCATTTTCTACCAAGTAGGGGGTGCACAACAAGGTGGAGTTGTTGTTGGAACAAGAAAGGTTCAAAATCATACAAGTTGCCAAGAGTTAGGCAAGTGAGAAGTTGAAGAAGAAAGGTAAATTCTAATCTTGTTTTATGTGTTATACATTGTTTATATGTGTTGTAGTATGCTAAAATGGATGAAATTCATGGAGGAGAGGAAATTAGTATGTGGCCGTGCATGTTCATATATGAATAAGAATCATATTTCAATTATTTTGTTTAGCGTTTGGTTGTTATGGTTGTGAATGATATCTGGAAGATGGGAGTTGAATAAATTTGGAGAGAATGTAGTTGTGCATGCATGAAGTGTGGCCGTGAGTGTTGTGTGTGTGTGGCCGTGAGGTTGTGGTATAGTATGGAAGTGAATGAGTTAATTTTATGTAGTGTTTTGGTTGTTGTTACATAGTGAATCCTATGTTGCTAATGAATGTCTAGGAACCTTAGTTGAGTTGTGAAAGTTGGAGACTTATTTTAGAAATCATGCATATTGAATGTGATGTTCTTACGCGTATGAAAGACAATGATATTGGTATGGGGGCGTTGGAATAGATATATATATTAGAAGATTGCATTGTTTTATTGGAGTTGGAAGGTTTTGAAGAAAGTAGTAAATTGATATCATGTATCTTGAATTGAATGTATGGATCGCTAGTGTGATTGTTGAATTCATGTTGATAGTTTGGCCGGGTTTGAATTCTCGGATTGTGTTTGATGAGAATTTGACTAAATTAAATGTCGAGGATGGTATATTGACAGAGGAAATGCTGCCGAAATTTCGGTAGCCAAGTATTACCTTAAGATTTCAACTCTAAGTATACTAATGAGAGTTTTGGTAAAAACGACCAATTTGCAGATTTTGACGAAATTGTGACGTGAATTTGGAATAGCAAAAGGAGCGGAAGGAGGTATGTAAGGCTTCACCCTTCTTTCTATGGCATGTCTTAGTTGTAATAAGTTGGGTACGAGCCTCGGGGACAACCCGGTTCCCCGAAATCTGCACCTAAAGTTTTCTCCTTTTTGTTCAATAGAATTGAACTAGAAAGTGTGCCAATTGTTGGAAAAACCTACCCTTAGAAACTCGTATAAATGGGACCCGATTACCCTAAGACCCTCACAAGTAACGCTATAACACGTAACATACGTAAATCGTATACGCTACCTCATCCGGCCCGAGGTGGGCCCGTTACTCTCGGATTTTCCTATAGTCGTGGTTGACTTACTTGAAGTAAATCCAAAGGGGACTTTTGATCCCAATCTCGTTACCGAATGATAAGTACTATGACTACTCTAACGAGAATGTTTCTATGAGGATAATGATAATTACAATGTTAGACAAGAGAATGTACCTTTGATAAGTACGACCGGAATGACTCTATGACTAAGATGACTAAACTAAGTATCTTATGTAAACATGAAAGTGATGCACTAATTTTTGAATCGTATTTATATTTCCTAGCTATATCTTTATTTTCTCTGACTCCAAAGCCTATGACGGTCATCTATGATGCCCACGATTTCATTCTACAGTTACTGTAATACTATTCTCCGTTGATAGTCTCGCCTTAAAATACTTGTTCCTTCAAGGTGAGACAAAGCTATAACTAGCATTCCATAACGTAATCGGAGGTCACCGACCTTACGTCACTCCGATGGATACATGATTTTCCTTGGCTCTTGTGTGCTTAAATGATATATGTATATAAAACAGGTATATGTGCATGGATATGTATATATAAATAAGATAAGTAATTTTATATGAGACGTGTATATGTATAAACGATAAGCAAATGTATATGTATATGTGTATGGGGAAAGGGGAAGGGTCACTGTTATATCACCACCTGATTCAGCTGGATTCCATCCTGGACGCGGGATGCCCGGACGCGGGATATGGGAGAGCCGTACGCGGCGTCTGTATATATATATAATGTATGCTACCTATATATGATGTAATGTGTTGGGACACCGTTGGGGAGGGGGCTTGGGAAAGCCGATGTATTCGGCGTCTGTAAATGTAAATCAAAGATACTGTTCACTGAATTGTACTGTTTTCTGTAAACGAGAATAAGGGACACCGTGGGGGTGGAGCCGATTGTATTCGGCGTCAGTAAATGTGAGCAAAAGGTACCGTTACTGAAATGTACTGTTTTCTGTACACGAGAATAAGTAATATATAAATGTTAATTCCTATGCTTACGAAAAGAAACGTTTCAAAGACGAAAGGACAAGTCTACATGACAGCCGGCCTGAAAAGGGGCCTTCCTATGCACAGGTTACTTTCTCGCCTCGTTATATGCCCTGTGACTCCATGATATTATTAATCGTACTCTATGTTACTGCTTGTATTATTTTCTATGCCTTACATACTCGGTACACTATTCGTACTGACGTCCCTTCTTGTGGACGCTGCGTTGCATGCCGTGCAGGTCAGCAGACAGGTGGACTTGATCCTTAGGAGCTCTGCCAGCAGTACTCTACAGCGCTCCAGTCGTTCCGGAGCCTTATTTCAGTGGTACTATTTTGTGTATATATAATCTCGGGCACGATAGTACTCGGCCCTTTCTATGTATAAGTGTACTATGTCTAGAGGCTCGTAGGAAGATATGTACAGTCAGTCAAGTATAGTTAGAGATATGGTGTTTTGGCATGTTAATGTTGTTGTATAAAGTGCTAACGAAGTTTATTAGCCTATGTTCAGAATGACGCTGCTAATGTTAATGTTCAAAAAAAAAATATGGCTCTGTTTACACGGCTTTCTAAGAGGTAAAGGTAATATGATAGATAAGGAGTGCTCGGTACAAGTATCGGGTACTCGTCACGGCCCCTAGTCGGGTCGTGACAATCTAGTTCGAGTTCAAGATGTAGAAGCTGAGTCGCCGACTCTACAGTCAGTTCTAGTGGTGAACGAATTTCCGGATGTGTTCCCGGAAGAGCTTCTAGGCCTTCCTCCCGAACGGGAGATTGATTTTACCATTGATGTGTTGCCAGGCACCACACCTATATCTATTCCTCCGTATAGAATGGCACCCACAGAATTGAAAGAGTTGAAGGAGCAATTGAGGGACTTGCTTGATAAAGGCTTCATTAGGCCTAGTTCATCCCCGTGGGGAACACCCGTATTGTTCGTCCGAAAGAAAGATGGCTCCTTGAGAATGTACATTGATTATCGGCAATTGAATAAAGTGACGATTAAAAACAAGTATCCTCTTCCGAGGATCGATGATTTATTTGATCAATTTCAAGGTGCCAAATGGTTTTCAAAGATTGATTTGAGGTCCAGGTACCACCAAGTAAGAGTTAGGGAGAAAGATATCCCTAAGACAACTTTCAGAACAAGATATGACACTTCGAGTTCCGAGTAATGTCGTTTGGGTTAACTAATGCACCGACAGCGTTTATGGGCTTAATGAATAATGTATTCAGACCTTTTCTGGATCTATTCGTGATTGTATTCATCGACGATATCCTGGTGTATTCTAGATCCGAGACAGATCATGCGGAGCATCTGCGTACAGTCCTTCGAGTTCTGCGAGCTCAAGAGTTGTTTGCAAATTTCTCCAAGTGTGAGTTTTGGTTGAACTCAGTATCATTTCTTGGCCATATTGTTGCAGCTGATGGTATTCGGGTGGATAGCCAAAAGATTGAGGCCGTGAAGACTTGGCCAAGGCCCACGACTCCTACGGAGGTTCGTAGCTTTTTGGGCTTAGCAGGTTATTACAGAAGATTTGTTGAAGGTTTCTCTTCTATTTCTGCACCGCTCACAAAGTTGACTCAGAAGTCAGCTAAGTTTCAATGGACAGATGCCTGCGAGCGTAGCTTCCAAGAGTTGAAAGATAGATTGACTTCTGCCCCAGTTCTGACACTTCTAGAGGGATTGGAAGGATACGTTGTGTATTGCGACGCTTCAGGTGTTGGGCTAGGTTGTGTGTTGATGCAACATGGCAAGGTGATTGCGTATGCTTCAAGGCAATTGCGGAAACATGAGCGGAATTATCCTACCCATGACTTAGAATTGTCCGCAGTGGTCCATGCATTAAAGATATGGCGACATTATTTATATGGTGTCCATGTGGATGTTTATACAGATCATAAGAGCCTTCAGTATATCTTCAAGCAGAAAGAGTTGAATTTGCGGCAACGACGATGGTTGGAGTTGCTAAAGGATTATGATGTTGATATCTTGTATCACCCCGGAAAGGCTAACGTTGTGGCTGACGCTCTTAGCCGCAGATCCATGGGAAGTATAAGTGATGTACGACCAGAAAAGAAAGAGATGGCCCGTGAGCTTCAACAGTTAGCTAGCCTAGGAGTCCGAGTAGTGGACTCAGGTAGCAGCGGAGCTACTATTCAGAATTCAGCAGTTTCATCGCTAGTAGCGGAAGTAAAAGAGCGACAATATGAGGATCCCATGCTAATGTAGTACAGAGATACACTCCCTCAGAAAGAGGAGTCATCATTTGATATTTCAGGAGACGGAGTTCTCCGATGTCGAGGCAGGTTATGTGTTCCCGATGTGGTAGGCCTACGTCACCAAACATTGAGGGAAGCTCATTGTTCCCGTTACTCCGTACACCTCGGAGCGACGAAAATGTATCATGATCTTAAGTCTATATATTGGTGGAATGGGATGAAGAAAGATATAGCGGAATTCGTAGCTCAGTGTCCTAATTTCCAACAAGTGAAGATTGAACACCAAAAGTCGGGTGGGTTATTGCAAGCTATAGAAATCCCAACTTGGAAGTGGGAAGTGATTAATATGGATTTCATTACAGGGTTACCCCGTTCTCGACGTAAGTATGATTCCATATGGGTGTTGTGGATAGACTCACAAAGTCAGCTCATTTCTTACCAGTCAGGACGACCTATGTGGCAGAAGATTATGCGAAGCTTTATCTTAAAGAGATAGTGAAACTCCATGGCGTTCCAGTATCTATCATCTCCGATAGAGGGACTCAGTTTATAGCTAAGTTTTGGAGATCGTTCGAAGAGGGTCTAGGGACCCAAGTACCCCTAAGCACGGCATTTCACCCACAGACGGATGGGCAAGCTGAACGCACCATTCAGACTCTTGAAGATATGTTGCGATCATGCATGATAGATTTTGGAGGTAGTTGGGATGACCATTTGCCACTCCTTGAGTTTGCTTACAATAACAGTTATCATTCTAGCATTCAAATGGCACCGTATGAGGCTTTATACGGGCGAAAGTGTAGATCCCCAATTGGGTGGTTTGAAACCAGAGAGACTAAATTGATATGACCAGACTTGGTCCAGCAAGCTATGGAGAAAGTTAAGCTCATACAAGATCGGTTGTTAACAGCCCAGAGTCGTCAAAAATCCTATGCGGATAATCGTCCAAGGGACTTAGAGTTCGAAGTGAAAGATTGGGTATTCTTGAAAGTGTCGCTAATGAAGGGCGTAATGAGATTTGGCAAGAAGGGGAAGCTTAGTCCCCGGTATATAGGGCCTTATGAGATTGTGCGAAAAATAGGCAAGGTGGCCTATGAGTTAGATTTACCTCCCGATCTGGAGTCAGTTCATCCAGTTTTCCATGTCTCGATGCTTCGAAAGTGTGTTGGAGATCCTACGAGGATCGTCCCAGTAAATGATGTTCAAGTGACAGAAAGGTTAACTTATGATGAAATACCCATTTCCATATTAGATAGGCAAGTACGGCGGCTTAGAAACAAAGAGGTGGCTTCGGTTAAGGTTCAATGGAGAAGCAGTAAACGAGAGGAGATGACATGGGAAGCGGAATAGAATATGCGATCCAAATACCCACATTTATTTCAACCCGTGGAAGAAGCCCAAGATGAGACGTCAAGATCATAAGGTATGTATATTTCCTTTTATGCTTTTGGGTCATGTGTAACCAAATTTTTTATGTTGTTACGTTGTGGCCCTGTGTGGCATCGATATGATGGGTTGTTGTGGCAGGATGGTAGCGCCATATTATAAGGGGAACTCTGGCAAAATTTTTGTAGAATTCCCCGAGACTTTAACATTCGAGGACGAATGTTCCTAAGGGGGGAAGAATGTTACACCTCGGAAAATTTCCCGTTGGTAAGCAAGTAAACGAACTAGTGATGTGTGCGAGGAGTGCGAGTGTATAATGTTTCATGAGCAATATGCGTATATGGACGAGAATGATTAGAATGAAAAGGAGAGAAATGTGGAAAGTTGAAAGTTGGCAAAACTGCCCAGTGGTCGTAAAGTGCAGAATACGGACCGTAAAATGGAATACGGTCCGTAAACTGGCAGTCGTAAATAGCCATGCAAGGTTTCAACTTTCTACCCAGCTGAGAGGTGGTAAAATACGACCCGGTGGACGGACCGTAAAGTGATTTACGGCCCGTAAACCATGGTCGTAAATCACCATGCATGCAACCAAAGTTTCTGGTTCTGCTTAAGGTTAAAGACGACCACGAGGGACGGTCCGTAAACTAGAATACGGACCGTAAACCTCCATGGACGACCACTGTACACCTCAGCACAAAATTTCAATTCATTAAATATGAGGACCAAGACTTGTTTTATTTCATTTCTACATTACACCACTTCTGTCTAGAATCACCTCTCTACATTTATTTCATAGGTTTTCAAGGATTATAAGTCACCAACAACATAAACAAGTGAAGCAAGTGTAAGCAAGCCATTAAATACCATTCAAGTCAAGAAATGCAAATGGAGAAAAACTAGGGTTTTGCTCAAAGTGGAGTATTATTAACCAAAGCTTGTTCCTACAACTTCTAAGGTAAGATTCATGATTTTTACATGATGTTTAGGGTATTGAAGAGTTGAAATACATGGATTGTAGAAAATATGGTCAAGTAGGTCATGAATGATGAATAGTGGCATTTTGAGGAATAGTTTGAATTGAATCATGAATGTTGTTGTGTTGTGATATGAATGCATTATAAATGGTATTAAGATCATGAACTAGACACTTTAGACGAATGGACGAAGTTGGATGTTATGACCATGAATATGGGTGAATTAGAGGCAAATTAAGGAGTCTAAATAATGTGGATAACGTGAATGACTAATGGCCATTTTTATGATATTAATGACGACATAGACGCTAGCATTGGAAGGAAGCGTGCAAGTGTAGAATAGTCCGACGAAAAGGTATGTAAAGCTAACCCTTCTTTCATAAGGCATGGTTCCTTGGCCAAACTCTTAAATCCTCTATATGAGTATGTTGTATTCAAGTGATTGACACTCCGAGCTCATAAGCTCACGACCCTCGATACGTGCTACGAATGTACTACGCACCCCATTGACGAGTAAGCATAAGATAGAGATGTAGCGAAAACGATGATGATAGTGATGACGATGATAATAATAATGATGCTAAAGGTGCCTACGGGCTATTAAATTCACAGGTGCCTATGAAGGGCTATAATGACACCCCGAGCTTATAATGCTGGGTAGAATATATGTATATGGATGTATATATATATATATGTATGTATATGATTACGTAACGCGCGCACACATCTGCAGATGGTACGGATAACCCTGAAGCCTTGGTAGGGCCAGGTAGAAATAACATTGAGCCTTGGTTGGCCAAGTATGTATGAAACAGCGAACCTTATGGTCGGGTACGCTATGTAGGCATATAAGTGTATGGCTAGGTATATAATATGATTACGAATATGAAAAGACTATGTATATGAATGCGAATAGGGGCATGTATACGAATACGAGCACTATTATGAAATGCGCCTGAGAAATGGAAAGTTCCTATGAAAGGCAAGTAAGTGCCATGACGATGATATCATTGTCTTCCCTCCTATGCCACTTCATATATTGTCTATGATGCTTCTATATTGATGTTAATCATGCTTTACATACTCAGTACATTCTTCGTACTGACGTTCTTTTTGTTTGTGGACGCTGCGTCATGCTGGCAGGTGCACAGGGAGACAGACTTGATCCATAGCTGCCTATTCGGAGATTACATAGAGAGCTCCATTTCCTTCGGAGCCATATCTTTTGGGTACTCATTCTTTTGTGTATATAATTATGGGCATAGCGGGGTCCTGTCCCGCTAATGTGATATGTTATACTCTTAGAGGCTCGTAGATATATGTGTGTGTGGGGGTAGATGTGTTGTCCTTGTCGGCCTATGTTTTATATATCATTTTGTCGGCCACGTCGGCCCATGTACATTGATGTGACATAGATGCCCACGATGATATAAATGTGTTGCTGTCCAAATGGGACTAGTTGATGAATGAATGGAAATGCATGTATAATTATGTGGCTCACCTAGATGAAAGCGTAAGAGTAAGCTAAGAGGGTGCCCGGATGGGCTAGCACCGGGTGCTCGTCGCGGCCCCAAGTCGGGTCGTGATAGGCGGTGTTTATGAATCTAATGAATAATGTATTCAGGCCCTTTCTAGACTTATTTGTGATCGTTTTCATCGATGATGTCTTAGTATATTCTCGGTCAGAAAAGGAGCACGCAGACCATTTGCTTATTGTCCTTGGAATTCTTCAGACTCGAGAATTGTATGAAAAATTCTCAAAATGCTAGTTTTGGCTAAATTCTGTGACTTTTCTAGGCCATATCATTTCGGCTGACGACATTCAAGTTGAAACTCAGAAAATTGAGGCTGTGAAGACTTGGCCAAAGCCTACAATGCCTACAGAAGTCCGTAGTTTTCTGGGATTAGCAGGTTACAATAGAAGATTTGTGGAAGGGTTTTCCTCTATTGCAACACCATTGATGAAGCTAACTCAGAAATCAGCAAAATTTCAATAGACTGATGCTTGTGAACACAGTTTCCAGGAATTGAAGGATAGATTAACTTTAGCCCCAGTCCTGACACTTCCAGAAAGGCCATATGGTTATATTGTGTATTGTGATGCCTCTGGTGTTAGGCTAGGCTGTGTGCTGATGGAACACGGTAAAGTCATTGCCTATGCTTCAAGGCAGTTGCGGAAACATGAAAAGAACAATCAGACCAATGATCTTGAATTGGTCACAGTTTTACATGCGCTAAAGATGTGGAAACATTATTTGTATAGCGTTCGTGTTGATATTTCTACAGATCACAAGAGTCTCCAATATATTTTCAAATAGAAGGAGTTAAATCTTCGGCAGAGGCGATGGTTAGAGCTATTGAAATATTATGATGTGAGTATTTTATACCACCCCGGAAAGGCCAACGTAGTGGCTGATGCACTTAGCCGCAAATCAACGGGAAGTCTATGTGATGTTCCTCCGGAGAAGAAAGAATTAATTCGTGAGCTTCACTATCTAGCCAGCCTCGGAGTTCGTCTAATTAATTCGGGTCATATAAGAGTTGGTATTCACAACCCAGCTATTTCATCCTTAGATATAGAGGTGAGAGAGCACCAATATGAAGACTCTCAGTTGAGTTAGTATAGAGATACATTTCTTGAGAAAGCGAAGTCGCCATTTGAAATTTCTACAGATGGAGTTCTTATGTACCGACACAGGCTATGTGTCCCAAATGTTGCGGGACTGCATCGTCGGATTCTAGAAAAAGCTCATCACTCTCGGTATTCTATTCACCCAGGAGCGACAAAGATATATCACGATCTCAAGCTAATGTGTTGGTGGGTTGAAATGAAGAAGGATATAGCGGAATTTGTAGCTCAATGTTTAAATTACCAACAAGTGAAAATCGAGCATCAAAACCCAAGAGGATTGTTACAAGCCATGGAAATTCCAGCCTGGAAATGGGAAGTGATCAACATGGATTTCATTGTAGGGTTACCTCATTCCCGATGCAAGTATGACTCCATATAGGTGATCGTGGACAGACAAACAAAATCAACTCATTTTTCCCCGTCAAAACCATATATTCGGCAGAATATTATGCAAAGTTGTATCTTAAGAAGATAGTGCAGCTTCATGGTGTTCTAATGTGCCGGGAATTTCGGCACATCCAATGCTTTTTAACGTTAAGTTTTACTTGTTTTCGAGCAAGTTTGTGTTAGTTTGATGTGTTTTGTGTGTTGTGCAATCTGTTCTGATAAGCAGAAGGACGGACCATCAACCTTTTCTGATAAGCAGAAGGACGGACCATCAACCTGCTCGACGGTCCGTCGAATTTCCTGGTCAATAAGTTCTTGCGAAGTAACAAATCATCAGAGCATCATCAGATCATCGACTTGTACCATCGACATGATCGACGGTCCGTCGAAGTGCTTCGATGGTGGAGTTCCTGCAAAGTGAAAAAAGCATACTCAGATCGTCGAGCATGTCGACGACCGTCGAAGTACAAAGACGACCCGTCAAAGTGAAAACCGAGCTGGAAAAGGACTGGGATTGATTATTTCGAGTTTGACTTGTATAAATACCTGTTTAGGTTTTATTTTCCAGACATCAGGAGTTTTAGACTTGTAGTAATTACTTTTGAGTTGTTATTGCTTTTGAAGATTTCCAGGCAATTACATTCATTACTTTCAAGTTTTATTCATAAGTTCAATACAATAATTATGTTATGCAATCTTCAATCTTTTATTGTTTTCTTGTTGTCATCAGTAGCTAACCACCTTTACTAAGGTTGTGAACCCAAAGATGGGCGTGTTGTGATTGGGGATCGTGAAAGAAATGCGCATAATGGATTATTAGGGTTTATTTGTTCTTCGTTTTCATCATATAGTTAGTGGTTGCAAACATTAGCTAATGCCATAAACTTTAGTTTATTTGGGAAAATAACTAGGGTTAGGTAAGAACAAATAACAAGAACTCAGGGCTTTAAACCTTGTTTAATAAATTCACTTAGGAATAAGAAGAATTTACTTGGCATAATTAACCGTTCTTCATGCATACTTTCTTATCTTTGGAAAAATCATAGAAAGAAATAATCTTTTCTTATTGGGAAATAGTTCAGATTCACAAAGAGGTTAAGTGCATCCATACAAACAATCCATAGAAGTATATCAGGATTAATACCCATGATCATACACTTTATCTGATGAGGACAAAACCTTGGTTCTTTTTGGCCATATATTTACAACTTTAAATTTCCAGTCACTTTAAATTAGTCCACAAACCAAATCAACTATAAAACCCTTTTCTGGAATACACTAGGACCGTAAGATTAATATAATACTTGTGTATTAAACTTTTCACAACATATTCTCTGTGGGATTTGACCCCAACCTTGTTGGGTTACTCTATTTGACAACGTCCGCGTTATACCATTAATAGGTGTAATTTGAGCGTATCAAATTTTTGCGCCGTTGCCGGGGAATATGGTTTTGAAATTACTAAATAGTGTTTACTCTTGTTAAAGTCTTTGTCATATTCCATCACACCTTCTTTGCTACCTTGTTAGCCAGTGATCATAGCCAACAACGAACTGCCAATCAAGAATGTTTTGCTGATGAACCAGAAGCAGATGAAGACTTTGCATCGCAATCATTCATCTGAGGGTGACTGCTACTACTATTAAGTTTGATAATTCCCTCTATCATATGCTCAAATAAGAGGGGTACTTTCGGAATGCAGTCGATGATCACCCTCACCAACAATTAACAAACTTTCTGGATGTGTGCTCACAGCATATCCCGCGGGGTGTGACTCAAGAAGCAGTTCGGCTGAAACTATTCAAATATTCGTTAGCCGGAGAAGCGAGAAAATGGTTCACGAAGCTGCCCCGAAACTCTATCGCTACATGGGAAGAGATGGTCAGAGTGTTTCTCAGGAAGTGGTATCCTCCGAGTAAAAGAGCTGAAATTCGTGATCAGATTTACGAGTTCAAACAACGTAATGGGGAACAACTTTTTGAAGCTCGGGAGACGCACAAAGAATATTTTGGATAGGAGTCCAAACCATGGTTTTCCAGATCAGATTTTGAAGGAGAAGTTCTATAGAGGGTTGGATCCTATGACCCAAGCGATAGCCAATAATGCTGCTAGCGGGTGTTTCATGAATAAGTCCTATGCTACTATTACTGATACACTTGATCGATTGACTACACATAGCCAAGCTTGGCATTCAAGTAATTCTTATGGGCTATCACTTGGAACACCGTTGATTCAAAATATTGTGAAAGATAGCCAAGAAACGCAGCAGACATTGGCACAATTGGCCACTAGTCTCTCTTTACTAACAAAGAGGCTTGATGAAAAAGAAGCAAAGAAGGTGAATGTTTGTGAAGATATCTCAGGCATGCCGCCTGGAATGTACCAAGTCCAAGAGGGTCCGTATCAAGAGGGCCCCCCTCAGCAAATTGAGAATGTTCAGTATGCAGATTACATAGTGAAGGGGGATATTCCTTGGCCAATTCAGAGATACTGGAGACCCCAACTGTCAAGACCCAACTAGGGGCCGTGACGAGTACCCGATACTTGTACCGAGTACCCCTTAGCTATCCTGTATAAACAGTGCCATCTTTTTTTTTTTTGCACATTAACATTAGCGGTAAACTTTCTAGTATCGCGTTACACCGGAATGCGAACCATTCAGAATACAATACACTAAACTGTACATAGCTGACTGTGTATATCTGTCTACGAGCCTCTAGACATAGTACATTTATACAGAGAAAGGGCCGAGTACTGTCGCGCCCGAAAATACATACACAAAATAGTACCAATGGTATGAGGCTCCGGAACGACTGGAGCGCTGCCCAATGCTGCAGATAGAGCCCTAGAAACCCGGTCCGTATACCTGCTGACCTGCGCAGCATGAACGCAGCGTCCACAAGAAGGGACGTCAGTACGAATAATGTACCGAGTATGTAAGGCATGGAAAACAATACAAGCAGTAACATAAAGTGCGATCAATAGTAATATCACGGAGTCATAGCGCGTATAACGAGGCAAGAACGTAACCTGTACATAGGGAGGCCCCTTTTCGGGCCGGCTGTCATGTAGGCTTGCCTTTCCGTCTTTGAAACGTTTCTTTTCATAGGCATAGGAATGAACATTTTCATATTACTTATTCTCGTGTACAGAAATAAAACAGTACGTTTCAGTAACGGTATCTTTTGCTCACGTTTACGGACGCCGAATACAATCGGCTCTCCCAACCCCCTCGGTGTCCCTTATTCGTGTATACAGAAAACAATACAATTCAGTAGACGGTATCTTTCATTTACAATTACAGACGCCGAATACAATCGGCTCTCCCAACCCTCTCCCCAACGATGACCCAACATAGTACATCACATATGTATCACACATTATATATATATATATATATATATATATATATATATATATATATATATATATATATATATATATACATACGCCGCGTACGGCTCATCGCATATCCCGCGTCCGGGCATCCCGCGTCCAGGATGGAATCCAGCTGATCAGGTGGTGATATAACAGTGGCCCTTCCCCTTTCCCCATATACACATACATATACATTTACTCATCTTTTATGCATATACCTGTCTCATATACAATTACTTTATCTTATATACATGCATACCCATACACGTATACCCGTTATATATATATATATCATATAGGCACACAAGAGAGCCAAGGAAAATCATATATCCATCGGAGTGACATAAGGTCGGTGATCTCCGATTACTTTACGGAATGCTAGTGATAGCTTTGTCTCACCTTGGAGGAACAAGTATTTTAAGGTGAGACTATCAACGGAGAATAATGTTACAGTAACCAAAAATGAAATCGTAGGCATTTTATTTGTAGTACTTGTTGTTGTTGTTAATGTTGTTGTTGGATTTTTGGGTTGCTGTTGTTGATATATTAAGTCGAGCTAAGTCTCGGGGATGTTATATGTATAGGGGAAATGCTGCCAAAATTTCGGTAGGCAAGTATGTGCTTAAGTTGGATTCTTAAGGCTTGAATTTGACAATTGGTAAAAGTGACCATTTGCAGATCTTGGACGAATCGGGAATCGAATTCGAGCGAGCGTAAGGCGCAGCCAAGGTATGTAAAGCTGTCCCTTTCCTTCTTATGGCATGTCCTAGGAGTACAAGGCTTGAATTTGAGCCTCGGGGATTATTCTGTTCGTAGAAAATCGAGTTTGATTTTGGGCACTATTCATTCAGTAAGATTGAATCACTTTTCTTATAATTTTTCCTTAAAGTAAACTTTGAGTTTGTAACTCTCCTAAACGGAGTCGGTATGCTTCCAAATGATTATGGACGACCTCATCAGGTCTATTATCGGCAATTTATGTACGCCGCCCTGAGTGGGTCCGAGGTGGGCCCACAAGGCCCGATACTTTCTGTATAACTTTAATTACCTTGTTTCTGTCCGATCTTCTCAGACAACATCTGCACTAATATTTTGTCCATTATATGACAGGCGCTATGCCTATTTTTATAAATCTGACCAAATGCTTTTGACATCTGGAAATCTGATTCTGGTAATAATCTGTCGTGCCATCCCAAGCGACATATATGCGTATGTTATGAATATTTGTCCGAATATTTTGATTCGACCTGCCATTTGGCCTACTTCAGTTCCATTGAGTCTGTATGATGATCTGTGTGTATGGGGTTTCTCATTAATCTGTTCGTGGACGCCTCAATGCTTCCTTCACTTCGCCCGGGCCAGGTTCTGTTATCGTGCATATTCCACTATATTGTTCACCGCGTCCCTCGGTGTGCGGGCCGGGATCTGTTTACATCTGTATGTGATATTATGATGTGTGTATGGGGATGGCGGCCAGGATGGCATATGATCTGATCTGTCTGTCCACCGCGTCCCGTACTAAGAGGGCCGGGTTCTGTTACTGCGTCCCTCATGAGAGGGCCGGGATCTGTATGTATGTATGTATATGCTATCTGCATCTGTATAAGCATATGACTCTGTATGACTCTGTATGACTCTGCATGCATGACTCTGTCCGTCCGTCTGGATTATGATTTTGTCTGTCCGTCTGTATTATGATTCGGTCCGTCCGTCCGGATTATGATTCTGTCCGTCCGTCCGGATTATGATTCTGTCTGTCTGTCTGGATTATGATTCTGTCTGTCCGTCTGTATTATGATTCTCTCTGTCCGATTGGATTATGGTTCTGTCCGCTACCCTTCCGTCTGTCCGGTTGAATCACGTCTCTGTATGTTACACTTCTGGTAATCCGATCCGGACCTTACATTCTGTACCTCTGGCTCTGATTATGATTATGTCAGTCACAGTTTGTGCCCCAGATCTGTATGATGATTCTGCAGGCCAAACTCTATATGTCTATTTCGGATTCGGGTTCGATTCTGTTCGTTATATTTCTGTACTTCTGGTTCGGATTATGATTATACTTGTGACATTTTCGCTTTACATACTCGGTACATTTTCCGTACTGACCCCCTGTTCTTCGGGGGCTGCGTTTCATGCCGCGCAGGTACTCCCAGATGAGCTGAAGTTATTACAGAAGATGATCCAGCGGAGTTGGCAAGCTCCATTTGCTCCTGGAGTGCTGCCGAGTCAGAGTTTGTATGTTACGGTTCTGGATTTATGTTAGAGACTTTGCAGACAATGTCGTGGGTTGTGGTTGTCAGTCTGTAAGCGGCTCCATCAGCCGATATGTCGGTCTGTGCTATGCATCGCATTCTGCATGATTATGGATCTGTTCAGCTTGAAAGAATATTTCTGAAAAAAATAAATTATTATGTATTTTATCCTATTTGACTTGAAAGGTTTGATGCGATTTCATGTGCAGTAGGAGTCTGAGGGTTCGCTCGGCCCTAAGTAAGGGTCGGGTGCCCATCACACCCTAGTGAGGACGGGGTGTGACAGAGTGGTATCAGAGCAGGTCTGTCCTAGGGGTTGTCTACAAAGTCGTGTCCGGTAGAGTCTTGTTTATGGGTGTGTACTGCGCCACACTTATAGACAGGAGGCTACGGGGCATTTAGGGATTGTTGACCTTCTTTCTGTCTCAGATCGTGCGATAGAGCCAAGTTATAGGGAACGTAATTCCATCTGTAAGCCTCGCCTGCGACGGTAAGAGGCAAATAACGATATGGAAAAGCCAGAAGGGCAAGTTTGGAAATATTCGTTCTGTTACCTGAAACCGAAAGTTCTGGGCGGCGAGGATGTGACATATAGCCGTATGCTCTGTAAGGTACTATTGGTAATTGCTGCGTACGGATTTTGAATGATGAGAATTTGTAAAGGTGGTACGGAAGACCGAAAAGGACAAAACGGTAATTGTAAAAGGAAGGACGTGTTACGGAAAGTGTTTCGGAATCTGTAAGACCTCGACTAGCCCGAAATCATGTAATAAGGGCCATATGAGAAAGCGGATGCGATTATACCGGCTTTAAGGCACCAAATTCCACCACAGTTTCGGGGTTAAGCGTGCTCAGGCGGGAGCAATTTCAGGATGAGTGACCCCCCTGGGAAGTATGTCAGAATTTTATATATTCCGATATAAGATACGAATGGAAAGCTAAAATGGCCTGAGTGGAATTAGAATATACGAGATGGTTGGAGACCATAAAAGGGCCACACAACACGCAATTAGTTAGATTAGAGAAGAAACAGAAAGAACGCTACAACTTTGGAATTAGAATAGGCTTGAACGATGTTTGGAGGTAATGTGTGGCCTAGCTGAAAATAATTATGTATGCACATATGAATGTGTATGATGCCTTATCTGTGATTTTACTAATGAATACGTGTGTCCCCGCGACCGGTGCTAGAATGCGAAAGGCACCAATCGAATAAGGGTGTTGGACTCCAAGTAACAATAGCAAGGGTAAATGGTGCGAATGTTATGAGGTAGGCTGCTGTTATTTTCTCTATTTGTTAAGACTGGAAGGTTCCAGTACAATGATATTTGGAAAGGAAAGAGAGTAAGTAAAGGAAAAGCAAAAGGGTCAAACATTGGAAGGAAGCGAAAGGTAGGAAACATGACCGAGCAGAACCTTCAGAAAAGGAACGACGGGTAAAGCACAGAACTATTTGGACAAACTGTAAGTATGGACACGTGAAGAAGGAAAAAAAATGTGGTTATATGAACGAGGGAAAAGTGTGTGAGGTTTGAAAATTGACTTAAGCAAGTGAGACCAAAGGAATCGCGACTACGACAAGGAATGTTGTCAAGGAATAGACAAACCCTGATTACATTATAAGTTAGTCTAGTGTGACGATATCTGGAAAAGAAAATGAGTATGGATATTAGAAAAGATGAAGGACAAGAAATGTGAATAAGCAGGATCTTCGAGAGAGCCAACAAACGACACATAAAACTATTTGTGTAGCAATTTGACGAACGAGTTTATGAATGAGTGAACAGGTTTTGATGAAATAATTCGTGGTACAATGATCAGGGTGAGTAATGAAATGTCGACAAGGAAATTTTTGTAAATCACGAAAGCCTTAGTAGAAGTGGTCTGATTCTAATCAAAACTCTGTCTATTATACTTCTGCGCCTCTGATTTTGATGAGACTCTGTTTATTATGCCCCTGTACTTCTGAACCTGATTACGTTTCTATCTGATATGCTTCTATATGTCCGACTCTTATCACAAATTTGTCCGATACATCTTTGTACGTCTGACTCCGATCACGGATCTGTCTAACATACTCTTATACGTCTGACTTTGACTACGAATCTGTCCGCCATAGTTCAGTACATTTGACTCCGATTATGAATTTGTCCGGTATGCCTCTATGCGTCCGACCCCAGTTATGAATCTGTTTGATATGACGCGGGATTATAATAACGTTGTAAGGAACCGAGGAGTGTGACAAGAAGCGAAAGATGTGGATGGTTGGACCTCCCCTGAGATGTGTGTAAGGCCGGTGAGGCTAATTTAACATTCGAGGAAGAGTGTTCTAAAGGGGGGGAGGATGTTATATCCTGTATTTCATACCTTTGGATAATTCGAGAAAGTCATGGCGAGTCAAGGACAAGATCATTTTCGAAAATTATTTTAATGTACGAGTTGTGGTAAATATTATTTATGATTATTATTAGTATGGAAATGTTGAGAGAGGTGAAGGGCCAAAAAGAGAAATTCGCAACATGATCAATGGAAATAATGTGGAAGCTTAGGGGCAAAATGGTAATTTCACGAAGAGTTCAAGGAAACTCTTAAAAATGCATGTTGGCCGTGTGGCATCAACATATGTCCACAATTCTTAATTTATGGGGGGAAAATTGTAAATTATGAAAATTATGGATCAAAGCTTGTTTAAGAAGACATTAGTCTTCTTTTAATTTCAAGAAAATTCTAGAGAAAAGGCAAGAATTCTCTAGAGAAGGAATGATATGGCTATACTTTTATTTTGAGGGGTCAAATAATAAATATGGAAGAGTAGTGGAAGACATGTATATATATATATATAGTCACCCCATTAATTCAAGAAACAAAAAAAAAAAGAGCAAGAACTCCACAAAGGGGTTCGGCCAACCCCATGGAAATTTGGCCATGAGAAATCTTGTCCCAAAAATTGTTCTTTTGTGGTTTTCCTACTATAGTAAGGGTCCTCTACAATTTGGTGCAATTGTTTGGAAGGATAGAGGACTTGTTTCTTCAATTTGGCAACTTGTTTAAGTGAAGAAGTTTGGAGAAAAAGGTAAGAATCCATCCCTTTTTATTATGTTATGGAGGTTTGTTCATGTTGTGGAATGTAGGAATGAGTAGAAACTATGAAAATATGGAAGTTTGTATGGTATTTATATATATGCTTGTGTGGCCGTGTGGGTGCCTTGATGTATAGCCAACATGAATTGAATTTTATGTTGTAGTCTAGTTGTGGTTATGATAGAAATTATATTGGAAATGAAAGTTGAATTAATTCGACGGAAATTGGAAATATGGAATGTAGCCGTGTGGTGTTGTGTTGATGGTGGAGGATAAATTAAATTTCCTTAGTATGATGATTGTGTTGTTGTGAAGTGAATGGAAGAAAAATGGTTCTTGTTGTTATGGAAAGTTTGTTGTTAAGTTGTTGTAGGAAATATGCAACTTTATTTTAGTTTATGTATATATGGAAATGAAAGTGGTAAGGTGCAAATCATGATATTCATTAATGAAATTGGAAGGTAAGAATGCATTATGAACGATTATGTTGAAGATTGGAAATTTTAGATGAATTATGGTTTTGGTGAAAAGTTTGTATATCGTGTATACCTTGTGAATATATTATAGAAAGGATATGAAATGCTTCCTATTTGCGTTGTAATGATCATGACTAATGATGAATATGAAAATATTAAGATTGGTTTGGAAGTGTAAGGTCGGAATGAAAGATATTGTGTTATGTCGGAAAGATGGCTAGTTATGCCATATTGTGTATTTTGTAGTACTTGTTGTTGTTGTTAATGTTGTTGTTGGATTGTTGGGTTGCTGTTGTTGATATATTAAGCCGAGCTAAGTCTCGGGGATGTTATATGTATAGGGGAAATGCTGCCGAAATTTCGGTAGGCAAGTATGTGCTTAAGTTGGATTCTTAAGGCTTGAATTTGACAATTGGTAAAAGTGACCATTTGCAGATCTTGGACGAATCGGGAATCGAATTCGAGCGAGCGTAAGGCGCAGCCAGGGTATGTAAAGCTGTCCCTTTCCTTCTTATGGCATGTCCTAGGACTACTAGGCTTGAATTTGAGCCTCGGGGATTATTCTGTTCGTAGAAAATCGAGTTTGATTTTGGGCACTATTCATTCAGTAAGATTGAATCACTTTTCTTATAATTTGTCCTTAAAGTAAACTTTGAGTATGTAACTCTCCTAAACGAAGTCGGTATGCTTCCAAATGATTATGGACGACCTCATAAGGTCTATTATCGGTAATTTATGTACGCCGCCCTGAGTGGGTCCGAGGTGGGCCCACCAGGCCCGATACTTTCGGTATAACTTTAATTACCTTGTTTCTGTCCGATCTTCTCAGACAACATCTGCACTAATATTTTGTCCATTATATGATAGGCGCTATGCCTATTTTTATAAATCTGACCAAATGCTTTTGACATCTGGAAATCTGATTCTGGTAATAATCTGTCGTGCCATCCCAAGCGACATATATGCGTATGTTATGAATATTTGTCCGAATATTTTGATTCGACCTGCCATTTGGCCTACTTCAGTTCCATTGAGTCTGTATGATGATCTGTGTGTATGTGGTTTCTCATTAATATGTTCGTGGACGCCTCAATGCTTCCTTCACTGCGCCCGGGCCAGGTTCTGTTATCGTGCACATTCCACTGCATTGTTCACCGCGTCCCTCGGTGTGCGGTCCGGGATCTGTTTACATCTGTATGTGATATTATGATGTGTGTATGGGGATGGCGGCCAGGATGGCATATGATCTGATCTGTCTGTCCACCGCATCCCGTACTAAGAGGGTCGGGTTCTGTTACCGCGTCCCTCATGAGAGGGCCGGGATCTGTATGTATGTATGTATATGCTATCTGCATCTGTATAAGCATATGACTCTGTATGACTCTGCATGCATGACTCTGTCCGTCCGTCTGGATTATGATTCTGTCTGTCCGTCTGTATTATGATTCGGTCCGTCCGTCCGGATTATGATTCTGTCCGTCCGTCCGGATTATGATTCTGTCTGTCCGTCTGGATTATGATTCTGTCTGTCCGTCTGTATTATGATTCTGTCTGTCCGATTGGATTATGGTTCTGTCCGCTACCCTTCCGTCTGTCCGGTTGAATCACGTCTCTGTATGATACACTTCTGGTAATCCAATCCGGACCTTACATTCTGTACCTCTGGCTCTGATTATGATTATGTCAGTCACATTTTGTGCCCCAGATCTGTATGATGATTCTGCAGGCCAAACTCTGTATGTCTATTTCGGATTCGGGTTCGATTCTGTTCGTTATATTTCTGTACTTCTGGTTCGGATTATGATTATACTTGTGACATTTTCGCTTTACATACTCGGTACATTTTCCGTACTGACCCCCTGTTCTTCGTGGGCTGCGTTTCATGCCGCGCAGGTACTCCCAGATGAGCTGAAGTTATTACAGAAGATGATCCAGCGGAGTTGGCAATCTCCATTTGCTCCTGGAGTGCTGCCGAGTCAGAGTTTGTATGTTACGGTTCTGGATTTATGTTAAAGACTTTGCAGACAGTGTCGTGGGTTGTGGTTGTCAGTCTGTAAGCGGCTCCATCAGCCGATATGTCGGTCTGTGCTATGCATCGCATTCTGCATGATTATGGATCTGTTCAGCTTGAAAGAATATTTCTGAAAAAAAAATTATTATGTATTTTATCCTATTTGACTTGAAAGGTTTGATGCGATTTCATGTGCAGTAGGAGTCTGAGGGTTCGCTCGGCCCTAAGTAAGGGTCGGGTGCCCATCACACCCTAGTGAGGACGGGGTGTGACACGAACCGTAACACATGAGCATAACCTTGACAACAATCTGGGCAATCACTGGAAAATTTGCGCATGTTACGCCAGGTAATACGGACCGTAACTCGAGTTACAGTCCGTCGGCTGTAGTGCCATGTCATTAATGAAAAATGAAAACGGGGTTGTTTGGTTGACTGTAACACGAGTTACGTCTCGTATCTCATGTTACGGTCCGTAACATGGAACGTAATGGTCGGGCATGTTTAAATACATCACCCGACGGTTACCATTTAAAATTTAACCGGTGCTTTGAAATTTTTTTAACCCCCTCTTCCTCTCTTCATCTCCCCCTGTCCCTCATATTTCTTTCACCATAGTTGTTATTTTTCTTGTCACAATTCCTTCTTTAATTTCGAGTTTCATCCAAGCATCGCCAACGATCATGTATAACAATGTGTGACTCTCTTTCTTCTTCTATCTATTGATAAGATTGCTATGATCTTTCATGAGTAAATTCAGATGCAATGCCTTGTAATTGATGTGTTGAATGATTTTGAATCCCCATTGAATAATTGTGCGGGATTTAACAATTGTTGGGGGTTGGGTTTGGTATGTTTGCTGTTTGAGAGACTCGTGGGCACAAGCACATTGTCTCCCACTGAGTCGGAGGGCATCCTGATTGAAAGTTTCATTCGAAAAACTACTAAATTGGGTTGCCCACCAACTGTTCGATAAAAGGTTCCAATGAAAACTTTGGTAAAACTGGGTGAAGTCTGAGTAACCCGAGGTATGTGAGGGGATCAAATGGTGTTTTACACCATACCCAAGGAGCATAAAGTCAAACATCTTGGCCTCGTGCTTAAACAAGAAATTTTGGCCAAGCTTTGCATTTGGGAACTGATTGCCCGTCGTTCAGTGTTCCGGGTCGTAACGTGTGTTATGGACCGTAACACCCATCGTAACACCGATGATTTCCATGAAAACTTTCTGGAAATTTGGGTGATGTTACGGTGAGGTGTTACGGACCGTAACACGGTTGACGGACCGTAACACCCCATCGTAACACCGATGATTTCTATGAAAACTTTTTGGAAATTTGGGTGACGTTACGGTAAGGTGTTACGGAACGTAACACGTGTGACAGTCCGTAACATCATACCGTAACACCTATGATTTCCAGAAAACTTTCTGGAAATTTGGGTCACGTTACGGTTAAATGTTACGGACCGTAACGAGTATGACGGTCCATCGAATGTGTTACGTTTCCTGTGTTATAAATGAAAAAATTGAGTTACGGTTGGAGATACGGCCCATAACACAATCGACGGTTTGTCGACCGTGTTATGGTGCATGAGCTAATTGAAATCCTCAGCTTAAACCAATAAGTTGTATAATTGAAAAGCTTCTCGTGTATCATATCTAACTTTGCCTTCCATAGGTATGGGTAACCCAAGGCAAGGAAAGAACGTTGCACCCAAGGTTCCAGGCAAAGGAAAAGGTCGTGGTGCAAGCAAAGTAACCTCACGTTTGCGCGACGAAGATCAAATCAAAGACACCGGGGCTATAAAGAGGCCAGTTGCACCTAGCAGGCCAGCCTCACCATCCGAAAGCTCCTCCTCGTCTGCTGAGGAGAGTTCGTCTAGTTCGTCGAGCCATAGTGAACCCAGGCAGGCTGTCATACCACCACACCGGCCTCAACCACCCATTAGACAGCCTACTCCGGAGGAGCGCAAAAAAGAGCGCGAGCAGGAATGGAGAGAGATTGACATCCGGATGAGGGCTATGTATGAGTAAGACCTCCGGTTTTCTGTGGAGGGATCTGAAGAACTGTACAACAAAGGGTGTGAGCTAGCAAAGCATGAGGGACAGGGCCAGAAAAAAAGTATTTTAGAGGAAAAGAACGTCAGCTTCGATGGTCTCGATGGATATCCGGGCATTCGTGACACTATCCGCTTCCACAAGTTAGAGTTTTTGAAAAACCCTGTGGGGTTCTACATCTCGGCTCTTGTTCGGGAATTCTACGCTTCTTATGGGGCTGCTGTATTCAAAGCACAAAAAACGGGCAGCACGCAACTCAAGTGTCGGCCATGAATGAGGTAGTAGTGCGAAAAAAGAAGATTGATGTTTCTCTGACGGCCATAAATAAAATACTATTTGCCGAGGATTATAGTGCGCCTAAAGCGGTGGAAGAAGGAGAGTTTGTCTACAAAATTGAACAAAAAGATACAATCTCCGTCAGAAAATGGGTGGCCTCAGTGATTGCAAGTCGGCAGATCCTGAATGGGCAATAGTGCCAAAATTGACAGCCGCTACGCAGATTTGGAAAAACACCCTCACGCCCGAGGCAAAGTTTTGGTGGCAGATTGTTCTGTTCCGCATCCGTCCTACCCAGGAAGATAATTATTTGACTCCGGACAGAGCTGTTCTAGTGGCTGCCCTTATGTCGAGGTATAAGATCAACTTTGGAAGGCTGGTAGCAGCAGATCTCCGGGAGAGAGCCATCCAACCAACCACTTCCTTCATTCATCCATGTTTGCTTATGTTTTTATGCTTGCGCGAGGGACCAGAACCCCTCCCCTTTATTGACCACAGTGTGATCGCCAGGAGTATCTATGACATCACAAAGGGGAGAGATGATATGTGGAGCTAAGGTACAATGCCATCTGCCTCGTCTTCTGATGTGCCGGAGGGGCCAACGGGATCAGATGTTTTACCCTTGGCTATCATGGGTGCTGCGGACACTGCTGCGGGTCAGCCCACAGATTCTGAGGCTCAACCGGCTGACTATGCTACACAGCCCATGCCAGCTCTAGGCCCACCTACTTCGGGTGGTCCTACCTCTTCCACTGGAGCGAGCCCAGCACCGGCTCAGCCCATACCAGGAGTCCCACCTGAACTTGCGAGAAAAATGATTTTCAATCGGGAGAATTTTGGGGCAGTGGTCCTGCAAGCAGATAGGATAGATAGGCAGGTCAAGCAGCTCATGGCTGAGCTGAAATTGTACACAAAAAGGGCTATTGATGTAGCGTTGAGGCTAATAAAAGAACAGATGGCTGATGACAACTTACAGATCCACTCTCGGATAGATGGTATTGAGAACAGAATGACGGAGCTGACTAGGACACACCCTGCTGCGGAATTGGGCACTGTTCGGAGTGAGTTGCGGACACTAAAGGATGATGTGCAGAAATTGAAGGCACAGGAAGTGGCTGTTGTGACAGACCAAATTCTGAAAGTACACACAATGTTGGTACAAATCTTATACCAACCGGTTCAAAGTCTACTCGGGGATGATGAGATCAAGGACACGGTTGATGAGGAGCAACACGAGGAGTTAGAAGAGGATACCCACTCTTTGGCTAAAGGGAAGTGTAGGAGAGCCACGCCAGATGATGAAAACCTCGATCCCATTCTCAAGAGACTTGATCCCTTTGATGCTTTGTGCCCACAGAATGAGAAGGAGGAGCGGCGCACATTGAAGAAGATCCGACATGAGTCCCGGCTGAGTTCTAACACCACTGGAGCGACTTCTAGCTCAGCCTATCCAATTGAGCCGGCTCACCATACTTCTCCTCCACCCACTGAGACTGGGACTTCTAGTGTTAGCCAGCCTGATACCACCATTGCTCCTACCTCTGAGGTTACCTAACCTCATGATGCTGCCGCAGATCCAAGCGCCTAGTGCGCTCCAGGGAGGCCCTCCATTCTATTGATGGACTATATAGATGCCTTGAGGGCAATGCATGTTTCTATGTTGGGGGTGTTGGGTAATTGTTGTTATTGTTAGTATTGTTTTGGTATATCGGATATTGTTTTTGTTATTGTTTTTTGTTTTTGTTGTTATTGTTTCCTAAAATTGTGTTATTAAATATGTGTTTAGGGCCCTCTTCGGCTGTTCTTTGCCATGTGTTCTTTTCCCAAAGAATGTTATTTTTATGTTGAACCTGGAATGTTTAGGATGTTTAGTTAAGAGTAAAGTAATGATGACTTAAGTGGTGGTGGTCTGTGTTTTTTTTAGCATATATAAAAGTGTTTTTACAAGTCAATGATATCCCTCCAAAAAATAATTTGTGATGTACATCATGAATGGGTTGTTGATATTGACATGTATGGTTCTTTTAATGACATTGCAAATAAAAGGTGTCCATGTGTGTGAAATCTTCAAACGGAAGTGAAGTTAGAGTATTTAAACAATCCTTATGCCATTGTGTTGTGAGTTCTAACTTTCCCGGTTGGTCGTGCGTGAATTCTAAGGAGAGTTTGATTGTGAAGTGATCTCAGGCTTTCTTTGTATTGACTCCAAAGCCTGTTTATCTTAAATGAGCCTAGCCCGTACAGAAAATGATCCCTAGTCTCCCATTTTGAGCCTATAGACTTTTTCTTTGATTAGCCGTGAACTAACCTCCTTCCCTTCTGTGAATAAACCCATTTGGAACCAAGTCCCTCCTTGACACTAAAGAATGACAAATGTGGCTAAAATCCTAAGTTGGGGGTGATAAGCGAAAGATGCGGATAATGAGGCTAAAAACCTAAGTTGGGGGGTGATAAGTGAAAGATGCGGAAAATAAGGCCAAAGGCCTGTTGAGGGTGATCGTGAGTATTGCGGGGCATGATTCAGTGTGGATAAAAAAAATGTGTATATATATATAGATATATACATGTATATAGATATATAAGTTCTAAATAAATCCACGCTGAAGCTGTAGGGTCAGCAATAAAAGGAAGAAAGGTGAATGAAGTCAAAATGAAGTGTCAAGGAGGGTGAGTCACCAATATCCAATATTCATCCTACCCGTCCCTAAGCCAATGTTACAAGCATCAAAAGTCCTAATGTGATCACAGTCGAACTGTTCAAAGTTGAAGGCATGGAAAATAAAGGCAAGCCTATGGTATGTGCACGCATGGTATGCAAATTTCTTTGTGAGTGTGAGTGTCCTTTTGTCTCTTTAGTCTTCTGTCCCATTTATTTTGTAAATGTGTGTTGGGACATTCTTTGCTCTATGTGAGGGCGTAAGGATTGTAGATTGCAAAGTAACTGGCTTTCCGGAAGTTGAAATTAATGTGCATAGAGACTCCCATACTATAATTGTGTCATTAATTGAGGTTGCATAGTGAATTGTAATTGTTCTGAAATGTGCGTCTTCTGTCACAAACAGGATGTGGATAAGAGCCCAATATTTTTCTTGGATTGAAGAGTCTATGTTAGAAACACATGCCAAAACCACCGTAGTCATTCTTATTTTGCTAGATGTCGTGTGTTAGTAGTGAGTCTTGTTGTAGTTGCTCAAGGACAAGCAAAAGCTTAAGTTGGGGGTGTTGATGTGCCGTGAATTTCAGCATATTTTATGCATTTGTCACTAGACGTGTTGCTTATTTTTAAATGTTTTTACATTGTTTCTTATGTTATTTTGGTGTTTTGTAGGGTTGGTTGACTAAGGAATGGAAATGATAAGAAATGCTGAAAAACGGACAACTTGGAGCAAAAGGGACTGTCCGTAACTCGAGTTACGGACCGTAACGTGATCCGTACCAGAGACGATACGTGCCGCTACAAAGGACGGTCCGTAACTCATGTTACGGGCCGTAACGTGTAACGTAAGCTGAGGAAATTTCCAGAAAGTTGCCTAAGCAGTGTCACAGGTTACGCCCAGAAGGACGGTCCGTAACTTAGGTTACGGGTCGTAACGTCGTGGCGTAACGCATTGGCCACTGAAGACTGAGGCCATGATCTGCTGGAAGATACGGACCGTAACCTGTGTTACGATCCGTCGCTAGAAGCCGTGACGGTTGACCTAATCGAGCTGACAAAAGACCAAACCGAAGGACGGACTGTAACCTGTGTTACGGTCCGTAACGATGCCGCGTAAGGTTGTTTTTGTCCAGAAACTTGGCGCGATTATTAGCCCTATAAATACTTAAAGTAGGGTTTTAATTCATTATTCTAATTTTTCTTGGGGAGCATAAACTTTAAGTCTTGAATATTTGAAGTGGTTGGAGCATTTAAAGCAACAACTTCACTTTCATTCCGTATTGTTTTAGCATCGTAAGTATATTATGATAACTTTTAAGCTTTCTTTGTTAACCAAAATGATAAGTAGCTAATTTTAATTCTAAGGTTGTGGATCCCATGATGGATATTATGTGAATGGGGTTTCTACTATTAATATATGCATAATGGTTGTTAGTATTTATTCTATCTTTGTGCATTAGTGTTGGGTAATGATTGCAAGCATTAGCCTAAGCCATTATATTAACTTTTCTTGGGAAAGAGAGGCAGTATTGGTAAGATTGAATAACAATGACTCAGGGCGTTAACCCTCGTTTAATAGACCAACATAGGGATAAGAACAAGTCTAAATTGGCATTATTGGTTGCTCTTCGATTTCAACTCTTTTACATTTGGAAAAATCATAAAGAGGAAATATGACCTAACTGTTGAGAAACATTAGGAAGTCCTTAAGAGATCAAGTGCATACTCTTAGAACAACCATTAGAAGTATATCACATTAAAACCTGAAGCATAATATCTAATCAAAATGCGGAACACAACCTTAGTCTCTCTCTCGCATTATGTACAATTCAAGTCAAAGTATTCAATTACATTACTCAAAAAATATTTCAAACTATCAGGAATAGGACAAAAGCCTTTAAAGACTTGTATCGCATACAATTAGTATCCTTTTCTCTCCATATTCCCTATGGGATTCGACCCCAACCTTGTTTGGGTTACTATATTTGACAACGTCCGCTTTACGCCATTAATAGGTGTAATTTGAGCGTATCACCTGCTAAGCGAGCCGAACCAAAGTAGACAATCACAGAGCAACATGTAGATGAAGTGATTCGACCACCCCCTCCCTTTCCACAACTATTTCAGAAATAGAAAGTAGATTCGGCTTGTAAGAAATTTCTTAAACTCTTAAAACAGGTACACATTAACATACCTTTGGTGGAGATTTTGCAAGAAGTTACAAAATATGTTAAGTATATCAAAGATGTGGTTGCGAACATACGGCGTTAGACAGAGTTTGAGACGGTTGCACTTATTGAGGAGTGCAGTTCTAGAGTGAGGAGTAAAATTCCTCCAAAGTTGAAAGATCCGGGCAACTTCACAATTTCAATTACTATTGGTAACATTGAAGTTGGTCTAGCATTGTGTGATTTGGGTGCTAGTATTAATCTGATGCCAACCTCTGGGTTCTGAACGTTGGTCTTGGGTGAGCCTAGGCCAACCACTATTACGTTGCAGCTTGCTGATCCATCTCTTGCGTATCCTGATGGTATTATTGAGGATGTTCTTGTGAAGGTAGGCCCATTTATTCTGCCGGTTGATTTTGTGATACTTGATTATGAGGCAGATAAGAGTGTTCCTCTTATCATGGAGAGAGGATTCTTGGCTACTGTTGATGCTGTGATCCAAGTGAAAGATGGGAAGATGTCCATGACAGTTGATGGACAAGAGATGACTTTTTATGTGTTTAAAGCTACCAAGCTTCAAGCCCATTATGAGGAGTTGAAGATGATTTCTATGGTGGAGCCCGAGCTCACTAATGCAAAGTTAGATCACTTTCTAGCTTCGCGAGATCCTTTAGAGACAGCTTCGGTGTATGGGGGAGGATTTGATGATTGGTGTAGAAGTCGAAGAGTGTTTTAGAAATCTTGACACTTCATGTGCTTATCTACGAGCAAACACACCGTTTGAGGAGCTAGACAGACCAGAGTCATGGAAGAAGCCGAAAATATCTATTGAAGAGGATCCAGTTCTTGAGTTGAAGCCATTACCCCCTTATCTTCGCTATTCATTCCTAGGAAGGGGAGACATATTGTCTGTAATCGTCTCTGCTTATTTGACTGATGTGCAGGCTGAACGTGTGTTACGAGTGCTAAGAGATCGAATCCGGGCCCTTGGGTGATCGATAGCTGATATTCGAGGTATTAGTAGTTCGTTTTGCATGCACAAAATCTTATTAGAGGAGGACATCAAGCCTAGTGTTGAATGCTAGAAACGACTAAACCCGATCATGAAGGAGGTAGTGAAGAAAGAAGTAATCAAGTGGCTTAACAGCTGCATTATTTATCCCATCTCTGACAGTATATGGGTAAGTCCTATACAATGTGTTCTGAAGAAAGGGGGCATAACTGTAGTAGAGAATGAGAAGAATGAATTTGTCACGACCCAACTAGGGGCCGCTACGGGTACCCGATACTACTATACCGAGCACCTCTTATTTCGCATCTTACTCTTACTACTGAGTGGGCCGTATGGACGATTTCGTCATTTATTTACTCAACACCATCATTAATAGCATACTCGTAAACAAGTGACAATAAACTTTACTAACACATTTTATAGCGACAAGGACGAACAACAGTGTGAAACGTCTGACTATACATATCTGTCTACGAGCCTCTAAACAAGATACATATATTCACAAGGAGGGCCGCGTTCTGCCGTGCCTAAATATATACACAAAAGTAGTACCAATAAACTGAAGCTCTGGAACAACTGGAGCGCTCTCAATGTACCGCTGGTGGAGCTTCTAGGAATCGAACCCGTCTACCTGCTTACCTGCGTGGCATGAAACGCAGCGTCCACAAGAAGGGACGTCAGTACGAGTAATGTACCGAGTATGTAAGGAATGAATAATAACATACGAGAGATACATAGCATGAACAATGACATAAAGGAAGTATAGAGCATATCATGAGATAGAAAAGCAACCTGTACATATGAGTGCCTTTTGGCGGGTACCATGCATGCTTAGTGCTGCGGAGTGTGCAGCCCAATCCATATATATCTATATATATCATACTTTACTTTCTTTGAAAACATTTCTTGTTCATATATATATATAGAAAATAGAACATATCATATTGCCGAGGCGTCGGCAGCCGATCCATTTAACCACATATGTCCCGCGTCCGGGATGATATCATGTCATATAATACCAACTGATCAGGTGGATACGCGTATATAACGCTCTGGCACTCTTTCCCATATACATATGCATGTATCATGTACATATATTCCCCATATACATATACATATATCATATATATATATATATATATATATATATATATATATATATATATATATATATATATATCATATAGGCAGCATGCAGGAGAGCCCAAAGAAAGTCATGTATCTATCGGAGTGACGTAAGGTCGGTAACTTCTGATTATATTATGGAATAATCATCCCGACTTTGTCTCGCCTTGAAGGAACAATTATTATAAGATGAGACTAGCAACGAATAACAGCGTACATAAACCGACACTTGAAGGCACAGAAACAAGTTTCGGGTCAATCCGACTTAGTATAAAGAAGTTATGAGCGTTTGAAGTACAGAACCTTCTATGAACGTTTCGGAAGCTATTTTTTTTTGGGGGAAAATCAAAGCAATAATCATATCAAGTACCTTTAGACATTAAATCATTCTGATCATAGGCATCTTAAAAATATTCTCATCCTTGACATCATCGTTGTCACTGTGAAACATATCCATCGTTATTGTCATAAGAGCTTACAAAATCATAAACCTCTGTTTTGGTAGAATACGAACACTTTGGTAAAAAAACATTTGCGAGTTATCGGGAAGAGAATCATGACTTAGAATCATAAACATATAACTTTTGAAAACAAGGAAAATATGGAAACAATTACGAAATCATAGCATCAGAATCATGCCTTGAAAGAAAGGGACGAGCCTTAACATACCTGCTCCACGTCCTATTAGCTACGCTTATTTATCCAAGCTTGATAGTCTACATTCAAAAGAATTCACACAATTATTAGATTCGTCATCATACATTTGCCTTAGTTTCTCAAATAAATTCACTTATGATCTACCGAAATTTCGGCAGCATTTCCCCTGTAAATACACCATCCCCGAGAATCTAACTCGGCCAATTTTATCAACAACAATCCGAGAATTCAACTCGGCCAAATTATCAACAATACCAACCACCATACTAACAACTTTAACAATTTATCCAAAATACATTCTAACATTAACAATCCTTGCCACACAATTCATCGGCACTTCATTTGTATTCAATTCAATCACATATAATCAAGCCAATACCAATGATACCACATTCAAGTATTACTCCGAAATCATTCCAACATGATTCAAGAATACTTCAAACAATTCACATAACATTCCAAAAAACCCAATCAACATACTACTTCCCCCGAGACCTTCCAACTTCAATAAGAACAATAACAACCTAATTCCTTCTTTCAAATTCAATCACAACAACCCAACAATTTACACACTAACAACATTATCTTCCATAAATACAAGAAGACTATTTTCAAATCATATTAATTTCTAAAAAAACTCTCCAACCATCACAAACTCACTAGAATCATCAAACTTCCATTATCAACATAGCATCCACAACAACAACCAAACACTAGATAAAATAATTAAATCATTATTCCTACACACACACATACATGCACGGCCACAACTTGTTTCCATATTTCCATGAATTTTATCCACTTTTACATACTACAACATACATAATCATCCATAACATATAAGAAAAGGATTAAACCTTACCTTTTTCCCTTAACTCCTCACTTGGCTAGAATTATAGCTTGCAAGAATATGTGTTTTACTTGCTCCAATGACCACTTCCTTTGCTAGGGACCTTTCAATGGGTTGTTTAGCTAGAAGAAAATAATTTTTGATAAATTTTTCTCCAAGGTTCTTGTTTGGTTAGAGGTGGCTGAATGGGCTCTTGCCTTTCTCCTTCTCCTTTCTTCTTTAAGTTTCTTGAAATTTCTAGGAATAAGATGAAACTTATGATGACTTAGTCATCTTTGGACTTATTTATTTTTGCTCCCATATGGGCCTTGGCCCATTTTTTTGGGACGGCCAAATGGCCCCTTTAACTCAAGCCTACCTTTTTTTTTTTTTTTGTAATTCATGAAAATTTATTTTCCAAATTCCAAGTTTGCCCTTAGCCTTCCTCCATATTTCTATGAGCCATCTTGCGAATTTCCCCTTTTGCCCCTAGCTTTTCTTAATATTCCCACTTCAAAATTTTTTATACACAACTTGTGTGTTAAACAAAATAAAAAATATAGCCTTGCTCTTAACTCCCCGCAATTGTCTTGAATTATCCGAATGTACAAAATGAGGGATATAACATCCCCCCCCCCCTTTAAAACATTCATCCTCGAATGTTAAATTGACCTTGTGGGGTCTCATAACACTTCGGGGAGATTTCCTTTCTATCACATACCGTTCCCGTATGTGTTTCACTTTATCGACTGCCTGCTGAATCATATCTGCCAATTAGCTTAGTTCCGATAATATCGAACCAACCGATCTGTGACTTGCACTTCTTGCCATACCCAGCCTCATATGGTGCCGTTTCAGTTGTCCTTTTTATGTTTGTTGACCTCTCCAGATACCTTCCGTATTTTCTCCCTGTATTTGCTTTATGTTACACTCGTTGTCAATTTATTTCTACGTCATTTCCTTCCTGCCCGCTTTTTATCTTTCATCTTGTTTTCTTTATAGTCGAACCTCTCGATCTTCACATGAATCTCTCATTCCACATCATGGGTTTTCTGATCAACTGCTCATTATCCTGGTCCTTTTTTTGATATTTCTGACACTTCGAAGCTCCTTACTCTCTACGTACTCACTTTCTTTCTGTGCCGAACATCAGTGTATTAGGACTTTCCAGCCTTAACTAGTGGTAGATCCAATATCAGTTTTACCCTGTGACATCTGTACTTATATATTTCACTCTGTCTCTTGAATTCCGTTTGGTTTGTGTCTTCTATATATCGCAACACAGGTGTCACACCCCAATTCCACTAGGGTGTGATGGGCACCCGACCCCATATCCGAAGCCGAGCGAACCCACAGACCTTTAGGACGTACAAAATCTTATTAGGCTTTTAAATCAAATAAAATAAAATACACAATAAACTCTCGAATTATTTTTATCGGATGTTTTCCAAATCAAACAGAATCTATGATCATACAGAATTTAAAGCATAATATAGAAGGACATATCGGCTGATGAAGCCGCATACACAGCTGACATACTATACCCACGACTCTGTCTGCAAAGTCTCTAACATAAATCCAGAAATCATAACGTACAAACTCAGACTCGACAACACTCCGGGAGAAAATGGAGCCTGCCAACTCCGCTGGAACATCTTTTGTAATGACTTCAACTCATCTGGGTGTACCTGCGCGGCATGAAACGCAGCCCCCGAAGAACAGGGGGTCAGTACGAAATATGTACTGAGCATGTAAAGCATAAAGTACAATAAACAGAATCATAACCAGGTCCAGAAATCCAGAAATATAATAGATGAAAGCATATCGAAATCGGAGGTACCGAAGTATAACAGACAGTATCATGATCAGGATCGGGAGTACGGACATACAACAGAAGGAATCATAATCAGAGTCAGAAGTACAGAAAGTAAGTACAATAACCGGAATATCAAAGTGCTTACTCATAAAGCAGAGATAATGCACGTCAGAACATATGCCATATCCGGTCCCCATTATGGGACTCGGTGAACAGACGTGGTCGCCACCCCGACACTGGCGCCACAACACATCATACTCCGGATTAGGAAATAGCTCCGTAACATATCATATCATATCATATCAGAGTATGCACATATCATAGCATATCAGATGGCCATATCATAGCATAGCATAGCATATCAGAATAAGCGTACATGGCACAGCATACTCCACAACCCATGTACACATATACCTGCCCCCTCACATCGAGGCACGGCGAACAATGCAGTGGAATACGCGTGATAACATATCCTGGCCCGGGCTCAGTGAAGGAAGCATTGAGGCATCCACGAGTAGAGTAGTGAGAAACAATATGCATCACAAAATATTTACAAAGACTCGACAGAATAATCCGAATGACAGGTCATTTAGGAAAGGAATCAGACGATAGTCATAGCACGTACCTTTCGGATGTATCGGGGGATTATATCAGATTAAAGCTTTTGGGATTGTTTGAACATATCAAAATATAAAACATTTACAGAATCTCGATAGCATGACTCAGATGGCAAATTATATATATATATATATATATATATATATATATATATATATATATATATATATATATAAAAAGATTGAGCGACGATCATAATGTATGTCTTTCGGAGGCCACAATGGTTTATATCAACATAATCCTTCTGAAATCGTTTTCATATTTCAAAACAAATTGTGAGACCTCATGAGATATTTGAAACGACCATCATATAGTAGTTAGAAGAGTAGCCAAGAGTTTCCCTTGAATTTTTCCCAAAAATAAGTCGAACGGAATAATAAAGACAAATTCGGGAAAAGTGGGCCCACCTCAGGTCAAGTGAGGTGGCATAACATATTACGTACGTTAGACTTCATGACATCACCCGTAAGGGTTTTAGGATAATCGGGTCCTACTTGTGCAAGTTCTAGACATTTAGACCAGTTTTCCAACTATTTATAGAATATTTAATTCAAATCTACTGA
The DNA here is from genome assembly GCF_019175385.1 of Lycium barbarum. Taxonomy (NCBI): domain Eukaryota; kingdom Viridiplantae; phylum Streptophyta; class Magnoliopsida; order Solanales; family Solanaceae; genus Lycium; species Lycium barbarum. The sequence continues at coordinate 84,057,376 of NC_083347.1, forward strand.
ATGAAAAAGAAGCAAATTTAAGCACAGATTTTGAAGAGTAGAGTCATCCCCGAGGCTCGTATCCAAACCTATTACATCTAGGACATGCCAAGAGAAGGAAAGGTAAAGCTTTACATACCGTATTCGCTCCTTACGCCTCTCCAAATTCAAATCCCGTTTCGTCCAAAATCTACATTTGGTCACATTTACCAAATATAAATCATAAGGTTTAAAAGTTCAATCTTAACCAATACTTGTCTATAGAAATTTTGGCAGCATCTCCCCTATAAATTCAACATCCTCGAGAATCTAACTCGGCCCATTTAACAACAACAAATCCGAGAATGGAACTCGGCCACATTATCAACAACAAAACCAACAATCACATCTCCAACTTCAACAATTTATTCAAAATACAATCCAACATTAGTAGCTCCTTTTATACAATCCAACAACATCTCATTTATATTTAATTCACAATTGTTCACACATTCAAATACTAATCCGAAACCATTCAACAATATTCAAGAACACTTCAACAACTCGCACAATATCTCAAACGGCCAAACCAACATACTACCCAAAATCTTCCAAACTCAACAAAAACAATGACAACACATTTTCTCTCTTCCAACTTCATGAATTACACCAACAATTCACACTAACAACATTATCTTCCTACAATTATAAGAAACCATATTAATATCATGTTAACTTCTTACATAATCCGCAAATGCTTACAACTTTATTTCAAGCCATTAAATCTTCATTTAACAACATAAAATCTTCATTTAACAACATCACAACACAACAACAATCAAAATACTAAATAAAATTATCTCACCATACCCCACCAAAACAGCCCCCCTCTATACGGCTACCACATCAACACCGACAAACGAATTTATATCGCCATTTCTTCCGTTCTAATCCGTTAAATCTTTAAATAAATTTGTTAACAATGAAAAGGAACCTTCATATTACCTTAAGTAGGCAGACACCACGTTATCACTCTCCTCCTTGGTTGATTTTTAGCTCAAATTGAAGACAACGCGACGTACAACACTTTTCTCTTCATGGGCTTCGGAATTTGGGGCTCGAATTTTGATCAAAAATTGATTTTTCTCTCTAGGATATTTTCTCTCTTTTCTTCCAGAAATTTCTGGGTGTTTAGGTGTGAAAAATGAGGGGGTAAAGGCTGAAATGTTACTTAAATAACATGGGTCATGGGCCTAATCCGGTTGGGCCCGAGTTGGGCCTAGCCTACAGATCTTTCGACCTTAAAACGTCCATATCTCCTTGTACCGATGTCACCTGCGAACCCACGACCTATGGTTTGAAAGCTACTTCAATTATCTACAACTTCTATTTCTTGGTATTTTTCTAAATTCCAAACCTATAATACCGGTTTTGCCCCTCAAATTCACATCACCCGAAAACGTTTTCTTAAAAATATTCGTTTGAAGGGCTTCCACTTTGATTTGGCCCAAGGGTCCTTCATGAGTTGTGTTTAACTTTACATATGTGATTCATATAACTTGTCACATGTTCCAAAAAAAAATATTGACGTGTGGGCCCCACCTCAGCTTACAAATAATCCGCGTTAAAAAAAATACGGGATATAACATCCTCCCCCCCTTTAAAACATTCGTCCTCGAATGTTCAGCTGCCCTTATGGGATCTTATAACACTTTGGGGGGGGGGGGGGGTCACCTTCTAGTTATCCTTCTCTTCATGCCCATTTCTTAATTGCTATCATATTTTCCTTTATAATCAATCTTCTCGGTCTTTACGTGAATCCTTATTCCGTGTCATGGGTTTTCTAACCCACCATACCAAGTTAGTATCCTTGTCCTTCCTTGGGTTCCTTCCTCCTCGAACACTTTTCTGATTTTGCCATTTGTGGCATCGACTCTGAAGTTTACGAAATTTTCACTTTATGCTCACAAATTTGTTTCATTCCTAGATCATCCTTTCAGGAGAACATTTTTACGTCCGAAGTAATCACATTAACGCGACTGCATATTGTCCCTTTATATGCCCAATCTTCTGTCATCGTCACAAGGCTTTATCGTTCTTTTTCTTACTTCACATTCCTTGTCGTAGTCACTATTTCTTTAGTCCCATTTTTTTTAAATTGATTCTCGAACCTCACACATTCCTCGTTTGCTCCACATGACCGCATCTTTTCCTTTTCATATGCCTATCTTCGAATTCTTATTCAAATAGTCTCGTACCTTGCCAACAATTTCTCTCGGGTTTCCCTTACCAGGATTTCTTATTTTTTTTCCGACATTTTGGTCTCTTTGTCTTCCGCTTACCCACACTTTCCTTTCCCAATATTGTTGTGCTAAAATTTCCAATCTTAATCTGTGGTGAAAATAATAGCACCTCATCTCGTAGCCCTCGTACCATTTACCTTTGTTGTTATTTGGAGTTCAGTATCCTTATTCAATTTGGGGTCTTCCTTATTGTAGCACCAATAGCTGGACGCATGTGTCCACTGAAACAATCACAAACGAAATATCGTACTCATTCATATATATATATATATATATATATATATATTTATATATATATATATATATATATATATATAATTATTACCAACTAGCCCACAGAATACCTCCAAACGCTATTCAAGCCTATCCAAATTCCAAGTTGTGGTGTACTTTCTGTCTCTCTTCTAGTCTAGCCTATCGCGTGCTGTGTGGCCTTTCATGGTCCCCAACCATTCTGTATACGCTAATTTCCCTTTAAGTTATTCTATCTTTTCGTTTGTCTCTGACGGTTAAATCTTTAGAATATCTTGCACACTTCCCAGGGGGGTCACCCATCCTCCCACCTTAACACGCTTAACCCCGAAACGTTGGCGGAATTTGGCGTCTTAATACTGATATAATCACGTTCACTTTCTCATATGGCCCTCATTACATAATCTGGGGCCAGTCAAAATCTTACGGATTCCGAAACTTTTCCGTAACACGTCCTTCCTTCTATAATTACCATTTTACCCTTCCTATTCCACAATATTCACTTTTCGTCCTAAACTACCAAATTCCCAATAGTAACAATTATACCTTCGTCGCCATTACCTATAAGTACTCAAGTATCCGCATGTCCAGATTTTTCTCTTACCATCCGTACATACTAATCTACAGCAAAACTGATTGTTAACTTTCTGTGAATCATCCAACAAATCTTGTTCTTACTAACCTCAAAGTTTTATCCCTTTTTAACTCTTCGGACTGTTAATCATCTTTCTTACAATCGTTCTTCACATCGTGCCCAAATCTGTAGCTTCTCCAAAATGTCACATCCCACTTATCGTCTATTTACGATGTTCCCATTCCATACTTCTTCCAGTTAGGTATACCTAGTTATATGACCACATTTTGAAAATAAAAATTTGACCGAGTCTCCTTTACCATCCTCATTACTCAAAATCTGTACGTCACAAATATCAATAATACCTTACAGGGCATACAACTATATAACACATTCGAGCCATCCTGAACTTTCAATTTCAGATAACAAAACAAATACTTCAAGACTTGCCTTTATGTCTTTCCATGTCATCCCTTACCTTCTCCTGTCGCATGTAAAGCTCATATAAGGAATTTTATTTTCCTATAACTCAGCTCTATCGCACGATCTAAGATAGCAAGAAGGTCAACAATCCCTAGATGCCCCGTAGCCTCCTGTTTATAAATGTGGCGCGCTTCACACCATAAACAGGACTCTACCGGACACGACTTTGCAGACAACCCCTAGGACAGACCAGCTCTGATACCACTTTGTCACACCCCAATTCCACTAGGGTGTGACGGGCACCCGGCCCCATATCCGAAGTCGAGCGAACCCACAGACCTTTAGGACGTACAAAATCTTATTAGGCTTTTAAATCAAATAAAATAAAATACACAATAAACTCTCGAATTATTTTTATCGGATGTTTTCCAAATCAATCAGAATCTATGATCATACAGAATTTAAAGCATAATATAGAAGGACATATCGGCTGATGAAGCCGCATACACAGCTGACATACTATACCCACGACTCTGTCTGCAAAGTCTCTAACATAAATCCAGAAATCATAACGTACAAACTCAGACTCGGCAACACTCCGGGAGAAAATGGAGCCTGCCAACTCCACTGGAACATCTTTTGTGATGACTTCAACTCATCTGGGTGTACCTGCGCGGCATGAAATGCAGCCCCCGAAGAACAGGGGGTCAGTACGAAATATGTACTGAGCATGTAAAGCATAAAGTACAATAAACAGAATCATAACCAGGTCCAGAAATCCAGAAATATAATAGATGAAAGCATATCGAAATCGGAGGTACCGAAGTATAACAGACAGTATCATGATCAGGATCGGGAGTACGGACATACAACAGAAGGAATCATAATCAGAGTCAGAAGTACAGAAAGTAAGTACAATAACCGGAATATCAAAGTGCTTACTCATAAAGGAGAGATAATGCACGTCAGAACATATGCCATATCCGGTCCCCATTATGGGACTCGGTGAACAGATGTGGTCGCCACCCCGACACCGGCACCACAACACATCATACTCCGGATTAGGAAATAGCTCCGTAACATATCATATCATATCAGAGTGTGCACATATCATAGCATATCAGATGGCCATATCATATCATATCATAGCATAGCATAGCATATCAGAATAAGCGTACATGGCACAGCATACTCCACAACCCATGTACACATATACCTGCCCCCTCACATCAAGGCACGGCGAACAATGCAGTGAAATACGCGTGATAACATATCCCGACCCGGGCTCAGTGAAGGAAGCATTGAGGCATCCACGAGTAGAGTACTGAGAAACTATATGCATCCCAAAATATTTACAAAGACTCGACAGAATAATTCCAATGACAGGTCATTTAGGAAAGGAATCAGACGATAGTCATAGCACGTACCTTACGGATGTCGCGGGGGATTATATCAAATTAAAGGTTTTGGGATTGTTTGAACATATCAAAACATAAAACATTTACAGAATCTCGATAGCATAACTCAGATGGCATGTTATATCCCGCATTTTGTGCAATCGGATAATTCAAGACAATTGCGGGAAGACAACAAGCAAGGCCATATTTTATTTTGTTTGGCATATGAGTTGCTTATGAAAAATTTAGAAGTGGAAATAATGAGGAAGGTCAAGGGCATAAAGGGAAATTTGCAATATGACTCGTGGATATACGGAGGAAGACGAAGGATAAATTTGGAAATTTGAAAAATTAAAATTTGTCATGAAGTTCCAAAACAAATGGGCTAGAGCACTTTGGGCCAAGGTTGGCCATCTAACCTCTTTCTTGATGGGCCAAGCCCATATGGGGGTAAAATTGATAACCCAAAAGATGACTTATAAGTCATCTTATTCACCTAATTTCTCTAGAAATTTCAAGAAACAAGAACAAGAGAAAAGGAGGAGAAACTTGAAGGCCATTTCGGCCAAGAGCAAAAACCAACAAGAAAATGTACAAAAATTCCTTCAAAAATTGTTCTCTACTAATTGGAGGGCCTTTAACAAGGTGGAGTGTTCATTGGAATAAGAAGATTTCATATTCTTGCAAGTTACAATTCTAGTCATGTGGGGAGTCAAGAAGAAAGGTAAGAATCAACTTATCTTTATGTGTTATAGGTGATTATGTATGTTGTAGTATGTAAAGGTTGATGAAATCCATGGAAGTGTGGAAAACATGTTGAGGCCGTGAGTGTGCGGTGTGTATATGTGGCCGTGTATACATGATGTTTAGCCGTGTATATTTGGTAAATTGTAGAGGAATGGTGAGCAAGTTTTATTTAGTGTTTTGGTTGTTGTTGTGTTGTGGATCCTTTGTTGTTAATGAATGCTTAATGACCTTAGTGGAGTTGTAGAAGTTGAAGACTTATTTAGGAGTTTATGTATATTGAATGTGATGTTCTTGCATGTATGAAAGACAATGATATTGGTATGGTGTCGTTGGAATATATATATATATATATATATATATATATATATATATATATATATATATATATATATATATATATATATATATATATATATATATATATATATATATTATTAGGTTGTTATTGTTTTATTGGATTTGGAAGGTTTTGAAGAAAGTAGTATATTGATTGAGTTGTTATGATGTATCTTGGGTTGAATATGGAAATTGTTAGTATGGTTGTTGACATTATGTTGATAGTGTCACGACCCGACTAGGGGCCGTGACGAGTACCCGATACTTGTACCGAGCACTCCTTATCTATAATATTACCTTTACCTCTTAGCAAGCCGTGTAAATAGAGCCATATTTTTTTTTTGAACATTAACATTAGCAGCGTCATTCTGAACATAGGCTAATAAACTTCGTTAGCACTTTATACAACAACATTAACATGCCAAAACACCATATATCTAATTATACTTGACCGACTGTACATATCTGCCTACGAGCCTCTAGACATAGTACACTTATACATAGAAAGGGCCGAGTACGATCGTGCCCGAGATTATATATACACAAAATAGTACCACTGAAATAAGGCTCCGGAACGACTGGAGCGCTGTAGAGTACTGCTGGCAGAGCTCCTAAGGATCAAGTCCACTTGTCTGCTGACCTGCGCGGCATGAAACGCAGCGTCCACAAGAAGGGACGTCAATACGAATAGTGTACCGAGTATGTAAGGCATAGAAAATAATACAAGCAGTGACATAGAGTACGATTAATAATATCATGGAGTCACAGGGCATATAACGAGGTGAGAAGGTAACCTGTGCATAGGGGGGCCCCTTTTCAGGCCGGCTGTCATGTAGGCTTGTCATTTCGTCTTTGAAACGTTTCTTTTCATAAGCATAGGAATTAACATTTATATATTACTTATTCTCGAGTATAGAAAACAGTACATTTCAGTAACGGTGCCTTTTTGCTCACGTTTATAGACGCCGAATACGATCGGCTCCACCCCCACGGTGTCCCTTATTCTCGTATACAGAAAACAGTACAATTCAGTAAACAGTATCTTTTATTCACTTTTACAGACGCCGAATACAATCGGCTCTCCCAAGCCCCCTCCCCAACGGTGTCCCAACACATTACATCATAGATAGGTAGCATACATTATATATATATAAAGACGCCGCGTACGGCTCTCCCATATCCCGCGTCCAGGATGGAATCCAGCTGAATCAGGTGGTGATATAACAGTGGCCCTTCCCCCTTCCCCATACACATATACATATACATTTGCTTATCTCTTATACATATACACGTCTCATATACAATTACTTATCTTATTTATATATACATATCCATACACATATACCTGTTTTATATACATATATCATATAAGCACACAAGAGCCAAGGAAAAATCATGTATCCATCGGAGCGACGTAAGGTCGGTGACCTCCGATTACGTTATGGAATGCTTGTTATAGCTTTGTCTCACCTTGAAGGAACAAGTATTTTAAGGCGAGACTATCAACGGAGAATAGTATTACAGTAACCGAAAAATGAAATCGTGGGCATCATAGATGACAGTCATAGGCTTTGGAGTCTTAGAAAATAAAGTTATAGCTAGGGAATATAAATACGATTCAAAAATTAGTGTATCACTTTCATGTTTACATAAGATACTTAGCTCAGTCATCTTAGTCATAGAGTCGTTCTGGTCGTACTTATCAAAGGTACATTCTCTTGTCTAACATTGTCATTATCATTATCCTCATAGGAACATTCTCGTTAGAGTAGTCATAGTACTTATCATTCGGTAACGAGATTGGGATCAAAAGTCCCTTTTGGATTTACTTCAAGTAAGTCAACCATGACTATAGGAAAATCTGAGTGTAACGGGCCCACCTCAGGCCGGATGAGGTAGCGTATACGATTTACGTATGTTACGTGTCATAGCGTTACTTGTGAGGGTCTTAGGGTAATCAGGTCCTATTTATACAAGTTCTAAGGGTTTAGGAGGTTTTTCCCCCAATTGGCACACTTTCTAGTTCAATTCTATTGAACAAAAAGTGGAAAACTTTAGGTGCGAATTCCGGGGAATAGGGTTGTCCCCGAGGCTCGTAACCGACTTAGTACATCTAAGACATGCCATAGAAACAAGGGTGAAGCCTTACATACCTCTTTCCGCGCCTTTAGCTATTCCAAATTCATGTCACAATTTCGTCAAAATCTGCAAATTGGTCATTTTTACCCAAAACTCTCATTAGTATACTTAGAGTTGAAATCTTAAGGTAATACTTGGCTACCGAAATTTCGGTAGCATTTCCTCTGTACATACACCATCCTCAACATTCAACTTCCATTATCAATATAGTATTCACAACAACAACAACCAAACACCAGACAAAATAATTGAAATATGATGCCTACACATATACATATATGCACGGCCAATTACTATATTTCTCTCCTTCATGAATTTAATCTATTTTAGCATATTACAACACATATAAACCATGTATAACACACAAAACAAGATTAGAATTCACCTTTCTTCTTCAACTTCTCACTTGACTACAAGTTGACAACTCGAATGATTATGAATCCTTCTTGCTCCAACAACAACTTCACCTTGTTATGCACCCTTCACTTAGTGGAAAATAATTTTTGGAAGAATTTTGCAATTTTTTTCTTGGATTTTTCACTATGGCCGAATGGCCTTAAGCTTTGCCCTCTTCTTTTGTTCTTCAATTTTCTTGAATTTTCTAGAACACTTATGGGATAAAGATGACTTAGTCATCTTATTTAATACCATGAATTAATTAATCATAGGCCAAACCCATCAACAAGGCCGGTTGGGCCTCTCTTTCTCCTAAAAAAAAATGTCAAGCCCACTTTATATTCTTAGATAGTTCTTGCAATTTAGGGAAGCAATTTTTCCAACTTCCAAGTTTGCCCTTAGTCGTTCTCCATATTTCCACTTCTAGACTTTTCATAAGCAACTCATGTGCCAAACAAAATAAAATATTGCCTTGGTTGTTGTTTTCCCGCGATTGTCTTGAATTATCCGACTGCATAAAATGCGGGATATAACATATAGTTTGGCCGGGTTGAATTCCCGGATTGTTGTTGATTAAAAATTGGTTAAGTTGAATTTTGGGAATGGTGTATTTACAGGGGAAGTGCTGCCGAAATTTCGGTAGCCAAGTATTATCTTAAGATTCCAATTCTAAATGCTCTAACCAAAGTTTGGTAAATATGACCAATTTGTAGATTTCAGCGGATTTGCAACTTGAATTTGGAATAGCATAAGGAGCGGAAAGAGGTATGTAAGGTTTACTCTTCTTTCTATGGCATGTATTAGATGTAATAAGTCGGATACGAGCCGCGGGGACATCTCCGTTCTCTGGAATCCGCACCCAAAGTTTTCCACGTTTCGTTCAATAGAATTGAACTAAATTTTGCAAAATGTTAGAAAGACTTCCTAAATATCTAGAGCTCGCATAGAGAGGTCCCGACTACCCTAAAACCCTCCCAGGAGACGTCATGAAATGTAACGAACGTGAATTTGATATGCCTCCTCATATGACCCGAGGTGGGCCCATGGATCCCAGATTTTATTTATTTATTGTTCCGGTTGACCTATTTTGAAGTAGAACCTAAAGGAAACCTTTGATCCTTATACCGCTTATCTAATGACCAGTAATGTAGCTATTCTAATGAGAATAATCCTACGACGATAATGATAATGACGATGTAAGAAAGAGAATATGTCTATGACGAGAACGACGAGAATAATTGCATGTCTAAAAGCCTCAAGTGAAGGATTCAGTATGAATACAAGAATGATGGACTAGTTCTTGAGTCCAACTCTATTCCTTTGACATGACTCTATTTTCCAAAGACTCTAGGGTGCACGAAGTAATGTTTTATGAGTTTTACGATCTTGTCCCATGTTTTCTCTTATTGCTATTCTTCATTGATAGTCTCGCCTCATAATACTAATTCCTTCAAGGTGAGACATAACGATCATGATTATTTCATAATGTAATCGGAGGCTACCGACCTTACGTCACTCCGATCTGGACATGGTTTTCTTGGACTCTCGAGCGTGTTGTATGCATGTTATAAGTATATGTATATGATAAAAGAACCAGAGCCCTATAGACGCTGATGTATGTACATGACACACGTATACGCATATGATGAAAGAGCTAGAGCGCTATAGACACTGATATATGTACATGATGTATGCATACATATACGGGGAAGATGGAGATAAGGGCAACGCGTTATATACGCATATCCACCTGATCAGTTGGCATTATATGACATGATATCGTCCCGAACGCGGGATGTGTATATTTATGGTTAAATGGATCGGCTGCCGACGCCTCGGCAATATGATATGTCCTATTTTTATATATATATATATATATGAACAAGGAAAGATTTTTAAAGGAAAGTTAAGCATGCATAGCATCTGCCAAGGGCATATATATATACAGGTTATGTTTCTACCTCAGGACAGGTGCTATTACTCTTTTATGTCGTTATTCCCGTCTTATATTTTCCGTATGCTATTATTCGTGCCTTACATACTCGGTACATTATTCGTACTGACGTCCCTTCTTGTGGACGCTGCGTTTCATGCCGCGCAGGTCAGCAGACAGGCGGGTTTGATTCTTAGGAGCTCTACCAGCAGCATTTGACAGCGCTCTAGTTGTTCCGGAGCCTCACTTCCTTGGTACTATTTTGTGTATATATATATATATATTCGGGCACGACAGTACTCGGCCCTTTCTATGTATATGTGTACTATGTCTAGAGGCTCGTAGACAGATATGTACAGTTAGATGTCTTGTATTTTGAATTGTTCGCGTCTCTGTATAATGTGATAGCAACGCTTACTAGTCTATGTTTATGATGACGCTGCTAATGTTAATGTTCAGCAACAAAAAAAAATGTATAGTACAGTTCCTACGGCCCGCTGAGAAGTAAGCGTACAATGATAGATACGGGGTGCTCGGTACAAGTATCGGGTACTCTTCACGGCCCCTAGTCGGGTCGTGACAGAAGTGGTATCAGAGCAGTTCGATCCTAGGGGTTTGTCTACGAGCCGTATCCAATAGAGTCTTGTTTATGGGTGTGTAGCGTGCCACACTTATAAACAGGAGGCTACTGGGCATTTAGGAAATATGACCTTCTTTGTACTCAAGATCGTGCGATAGAGCTATGCTACTAGGTTTCCATATTCTTTTCCTAATCCTGTGTTATGGTTTCAGTAATGCCGCCGAAGAAGAAAGCTAGGGCGGCCCAGAAGGGAGAGACGGTGGCTGGAAGAAGAGTTGAACGTGGGCTAGAAGAAGGAGAATCTCATAATGAAGTTCCCCCTCAGACATTTCCTGCTCCCCCTGCACCAGCAGAGCAGGAAAGAGTTCAAGCTCTAGCCCCCGCACCTCCAGTTCCACCGCCAGCAGCTCCGGGCCAGCAGATGGCCGAGGCCATCCAGTTGTTGACTCAGCTAGTTGCCGCACAGGCTCAGCGGCAAGATGAAGACCCGGGACACCGAGCGGTAAGTGCAAGGGCCCGTGACTTTATCACCCTGAAGCCTCCAGAGTTTTATGGATCAAAACCAGAGGAGGACCCGCAGAGTTTTATAGACGAGATGCTGAGGACTCTGGGGATCATACATGCTTCGGATACGGAGTCCGTAGAGTTGGCTTCATACAGACTGCGGGATGTGGCAGTTCTGTGGTATAATAGCTGGATATCTTCGAGGGGAGCAAATGCACCCCCTCCGGTTTGGCAGGAGTTTACTGAAGCATTTCTACGGCATTTCCTACCACCACAGGTTCGACGAGCTCGAGCCGATATGTTCTTGAACCTTAGACAGGTAAATATGAGTGTTCGAGAATACAGCCTTCGTTTCAACTCACTAGCCAGGTGTGCCCCAGCCCTGATAGCTGATACGGGAGATCATGTGCACCGATTCGTGAGTGGGCTAGGGCCACATTTAGTTAAGGAGTGCCTGACGGCTTCACTCCAGGATGGGATGACTATTACCCGCATCCAGGCCCACGCCCAAAATCTGGAAGAGCAGTACCAGTCACAGAGAGAGGGGCGTTATCCAGATAGGGGTTCCAAAAAAAGGGGCAGATTTCCCAGGGCTAGAAGCGAGTATATAGGGCGACAGGCACAGGAGCTATTTTGGTATTCAGACCAATCGACGGCCAGTACACCTCCTCGATTTGCGGATAGGGGATTTGACCGTTCTACTCACTCGAGACCAGATCAGGGTACTAGAGCTTCAGGATCCCAGTATAGAGCTGATCCTAGCAGGATGATGCCACCCCCGCCACGGTGTGCTCGATGTGGTAGGCCACACTCTGGAGAGTGTCGCGCAGGTACAGGTGCTTGTTATACTTGTGGGCGGGTTGGCCATTTGATGCGTGATTGCCCACTGAGGTATGAGGGAGACCAAGCCCAGCCCGCTGGGTCCGCGGTTGGTTCCACGTCGACCGTACGCCCTCCTGGACAGACGTCCCAAGCTCCAGTGGGCCGCGGCCGAGGTAGAGAAGGGGCACCTAGTTCAGCCGGCCCTCCGCACCGCCTATATGCATTGACAGGACGACAGGACCCTGAGCCTTCCGCAGACGCGGCCACAGGTACTTTTTTGGCACCTTCTATGATATGCGTGTTAATTGATTCGGATTCTATCTTATCCTACACTGCCCTTTGTATTACTGAACATATTAAGAATTAGGAAATTAGGACGAAAAGTAGCCATACGCACAGGTAAAAAGACGAATACTAGAGATTGCGGAGGTTAGAACTGTAAACAAAAGAAAAGACGTGTTACGCCGGCGTTTCGAAAACTGCTAAGACCCCAACTCGTTCCATATTATGTGATATAAGTAGTGCGAGGGAGTGGAGGCGAAAATACTAACGCTAAGACGCTGAAATGCATCAAAGTTTCAAGGTTAAGCGTGCTAGGGTGAGAGCAATATCACGATGGGTGACCCCCTGGGAAATATGCTGAAAATTTCGTAAATGTGAAAACAAGAGACGAATGTGAAATTAGGTGGCCTAAAGTGAATTAGAGTGCGTGAAGTGAGTAGAAACCCTATAGAAGTCGTGTAAGTCAAGACAGACTAAACTAGCAGAAGGGGAGAAAGCATGACAGAACTTCAGGACTAAAGAAAGTTTGATTAGTGCTTGGAAGTGGTTGTACGTAAAACAGTGGTAGGAATGTATATATGTATATGACATCTTATCTGTGATTATAGAACCCTAACAAATAGTGTCGCGATACATGGAATATGCTAGTCGAACGAATATCCGAAAGACGTGATGAAGGAGATAGGTACGGATGTCACAGGGTAAGACCGATGCCGAACCCATGCTAGTTAAGGCTAGAAAACCCTAATATGGTGATATACGGGAAAATATATATAGCAAGGGAATAGACGTGACAAACTCTGCGAAGAAGGAATTACAATTGTAAAAGGATCGCAGAAGGCAACCCAAGTTCCTGAAAGGGATATGTTAAGCGACATGTGAGATATCTACGAAGGAGACCTCCCCGAGGTATTATAAAACACTATGAGGCCAGTTTAACATTCAAGGACGAATGTTCTAAAGGGGGGGAGGATGTTATATCCCGCATTTTATGCAATCGGATAATTCAAGACAATTGCGGGAAGACAACAAGCAAGGCCATATTTTATTTTGTTTGGCATATGAGTTGCTTATGAAAAATTTAGAAGTGGAAATAATGAAGAAGGTCAAGGGCATAAAGGGAAATTTGCAATATGACTCGTGGATATACGGAGGAAGACGAAGGATAAATTTGGAAATTTGAAAAATTAAAATTTGTCATGAAGTGCCAAAACAAATGGGCTAGAGCACTTTGGGCCAAGGTTGGCCATCTAACCTCTTTCTTGATGGGCCAAGCCAATATGGGGGTAAAATTGATAACCCAAAAGATGACTTATAAGTCATCTTATTCACCTAATTTCTCTAGAAAGTTCAAGAAACAAGAACAAGAGAAAATGAGGAGAAACTTGAAGGCCATTTCGGTCAAGAGAAAAAACCAACAAGAAAATTTACAAAAATTCCTTCAAAAATTGTTCTCTACTAATTGGAGGGCCCTTAACAAGGTGGAGTGTTCATTGGAACAAGAAGATTTCATATTCTTGCAAGTTACAATTCTAGTCAAGTGGGGAGTCAAGAAGAAAGGTAAGAATCAACTTATCTTTATGTGTTATAGGTGATTATGTATGTTGTAGTATGTAAAGGTTGATGAAATCCATGGAAGTGTGGAAAACATGTTGTGGCCGTGAGTGTGTGGTGTGTATATGTGGCCGTGTATACATGATGTTTAGCCGTATATATTTGGTAAATTGTAGAGGAATGGTGAGCAAGTTTTATTTAGTGTTTTAGTTGTTGTTGTGTTATGGATCCTTTGTTGTTAATGAATGCTTAATGACCTTAGTGGAGTTGTAGAAGTTGAAGACTTATTTAGGAGTTTATGTATATTGAATGTGATGTTCTTGCATGTATGAAAGACAATGATATTGGTATGGTGTCGTTGGAATATATATATATATATATATATTATTAGGTTGTTATTGTTTTATTGAAGTTGGAAGGTTTTGAAGAAAGTAGTATATTGATTGAGTTATGATGTATCTTGGGTTGAATATGGAAATTGTTAGTATGGTTGTTGACATTATGTTGATAGTTTGGCCGGGTTGAATTCCCGGATTGTTGTTGATTAAAAATTAGTTAAGTTGAATTTTGGGAATGGTGTATTTACAGGGGAAGTGCTGCCGAAATTTCGGTAGCCAAGTATTGTCTTAAGATTCCAATTCTAAATGCTCTAACCAAAGTTTGGTAAATATGACCAATTTGTAGATTTCGGCGGATTTGCAACTTGAATTTGGAATAGCATAAGGAGTGGAAAGAGGTATGTAAGGTTTACTCTTCTTTCTATGGCATGTCTTAGATGTAATAAGTCGGATACGAGCCGCGGGGACATCTCCGTTCTCCGGAATCCGCACCCAAAGTTTTCCACGTTTCGTTCAATAGAATTGAACTAAATTTTGCAAAATGTTAGAAAGACTTCCTAAATATCTAGAGCTCGCATAGAGAGGTCCCGACTACCCTAAAACCCTCCCAGGAGACGTCATGAAATGTAACGAACGTGAATTTGATATGCCTCCTCATTTGACCCGAGGTGGGCCCATGGATCCCAGATTTTATTTATTTATTGTTCCGGTTGACCTATTTTGAAGTAGAACCTAAATGAAACCTTTGATCCTTATACCGCTTATCTAATGACCAGTAATGTAGCTATTCTAATGAGAATAATCCTACGACGATAATGATAATGACGATGTAAGAAAGAGAATATGTCTATGACGAGAACGACGAGAATAATTGCATGTCTAAAAGACTTAAGTGAAGGATTCAGTATGAATACAAGAATGATGGACTAGTTCTTGAGTCCAACTCTATTCCTTTGACATGACTCTATTTTCCAAAGACTCTAGGGTGCACGAAGTAATGTTTTATGAGTTTTACGATCTTGTCCCATGTTTTCTCTTAATGCTATTCTTCATTGATAGTGTCGCCTCATAATACTAATTCCTTCAAGGTGAGACATAACGATCATGATTATTTCATAATGGAATCGGAGGTTACCGACCTTACGTCACTCCGACCTGGACATGGTTTTCTTGGACTCTCGAGCGTGTTGTATGCATGTTATAAGTATATGTATATGATAAAAGAACTAGAGCGCTATAGACGCTGATGTATGTACATGACACACGTATACGCATATGATGAAAGAGCCAGAGCGCTATAGACACTGATATATGTACATGATGTATGCATACGTATACGGGGAAGATGGAGATAAGGGCAGCGCGTTATATACGCATATCCACCTGATCAGTTGGCATTATATGACATGATATCGTCCCGGACGCGGGATGTGTATATTTATGGTTAAATAGATCGGCTGCCGACGCCTCGGCAATATGATGTGTCCTATTTTTATATATATATATATATGAACAAGGAAAGATTTTTTGTTATATCCTGCATTTTCGAACGTCGAATTATTTGTAAGCTGAGGTGGGGCCCACACATCAATATTTTTTTTGGGACATGTGAAAAGTTATATGAATCGTATATGTAAAGTTAAACACAACCCGTGAAGGGCCCTGGGGCCAAATCAAAGTGGAAGCCCTCCAAACGAATATTTTTAAGAAAACATTTTCGGATGACCTGACTTGGAGGGGCAAAACCGGCATTATAAGTTTAGAATTTGGGAAAATGCCCAGAGATAAAAGTTGTAGATAATTGAAATAGCTTTCCAACGGTAGGTCGTGGGCTCCCAGGCGACGTCGGTACAAGGAGATATGGACATTTTAAGGCGGAAAGGTCAAGCTGGGCAGTGAAATGGGCCCAACCCGATTCCAATCCGGGTCAGGCCCATTTCCTTATTATTTAAGGGAGTTTTCAGCCTCCTCCTCCACATTTCAGATCAGAAAAGATCCAGAAAATTCCATTAGAGAGAGAGAGAGAAAACTTCAAGGCTAAGAAGGTCATTTTGATCAAAATCCGAGCTCCGAATCCAGAAGCTCATGAAGAGAAAAATGTTGTACGTTGCGTTGCCTTCAATTTGAGATAAATATTGGTCTTGGGGGATGAAATTTTCGTGGTGGATCTTCTGATAAGGTATTCATAAAATTCCTTTTATGTTATTAAAGTGTTTATTTAGAGTTTTAACGAATTAGAACGGAGAAAACAACATTATAAACTCGTTTGTTGTTTTGTTGAAATTTATGGGTGAGGGGTTGTTTTAATTGAAATTGATGGACTGATTTGAATTAATATTTTGGTTGTTTTAATCATGGATTATGTGAGGAGAGTGAAGGAACTTAATGGTTATTAAGTTGTTGTAGGAAAACATACAACTTTGTTATGGTTTATGTAAAAATGGAAATGAAAGTATCAAGAGGAAAATTATGATTATTGTGGATGAATTTGGAAGATGGAAATGTATAATGAACTTGTATGTTGAAGGTTAGGAAAAATTGGAAAAGTAGTGGCTTAATGGAAAGTTTGAATGTTCGCATACCTTATGAATATTGGGTGAAAATGGTATGGATGCTTCTGATGTATGTTGTAATGAATTTGGTGGGTGATGAATATCAAAATAACAAGTTTGGTTCGGAAATGTAAGTTTGAAACGAAAGATGTGTCGTTATGCCGAAACGATGGCTAGTGATGCCATAGTGTGTGTTTTAATGTCTGTTGTTGTTTTTGCTGTTGTTCTGGGTTGTTGTGTAGTGAATTGAGCCGAGCTAAGTCTCGGGGAGGTCTTATATACAGAGGAAATGCTGCCGAAATTTCGGTAGGCAAGTATGTGTTAAGTTGGATTATTGAAAAGTTTGAAACTAACAAATGGTAAACTTGACCATTTCTAGATTTTGGACGAAATTGAAGTCGACGCCAAGCGAGCGTAAGGCGCTATCGAGGTATGTGAAGCATTTCCCTTTGTTCCTAGGCATGTTCTGGATGTGATAGGCTCGACCGCGAGCCTTAATTACGACTCCGTTCCCCGGAATTCGAGACGGAAAACCGCTCCAATTCCTTCAATTCAATTGAAGCTATTTTCTTACAAATTGCCTTTAAAGTGAATTTTTGGACAAAACTTCCCTAAACGGAGTCGGAACACTTCCAAACGATTATGGATGACCTCATAAGGTCTATTAGCGATAATTTACATATGTTGCCTCGAGTTGGTCCGAGGCGGGCCCGCAAGGCCCGGTATCTTCTGTAATACTTTAAATACTTCCGTTTTGTCCGATTTTCTCAGAAACCATCTGAACTATTATTTTGATCATGATACTACTATTTTTATGAAATTCTTACAAAATGATTTCTGAACATCTGAGAATCTGATTCTGATAATAATCTGTCGTGCCTTCCCAAGTAGGATATAGGCGCGTACTATGCATACTATCCGTATACTCTGATTTTGACTTGCCGTTTGGCACCCTTCAGTCTGATTGAGTCTGTATGTGAGTCTGTATGTATGTGGTTACTCATGGATCTGTTCGTGGCTGTCTCAATGCATTCCTTCACTGCGTCCCGGGCCAGGTTCTGTTATCGTGCATATTTCTCTTCATTGTTCACCGCGTCCCTCGGTGTACGGGCCGGGATCTGTTATATCTGTATGATTTTGATATATTGATCTGTGTATGGGGATGGCGGCCAGGATGGCATCTGATATGATCTGATCTGATCTGATTCTGTCTGTCCACCGCGTCCTGTACTAAGAGGGTCGGGTTCTGTTTACCGCGCCCCCAGACAGGGCCGGGATCTGTATGTCTGTATGCATATGCCATCAGTATGTATATAAGCACATGCCTCTGTATGATTTTGTATGATTCAGTATGACTCTGCACTACTCTGCATGCATAATTCTGTCAGGTATACTTCTGTCTGTCCGTCTGAACTACGACTATGTCTGTATGTCCGTATGGATTCTGACTCTGTATGTCCGTATGGATTCTGATTTGGTACGTCCGTATGGGTTCCGATTCTGTACGTCTGTATGGATACTGATTCTGCTCGTCTGTCCGGATTATGATTCCGTCTGTTTGTCCGAACCATAATTCTGTTTATCTGTATGGACCACGATTCTGTATGTCTGTCTGGATCATGACTCTGTCCGTCCGTCTGATTTATGGTTCTGTCCGTTATGTTTCTGTGACTCCGGTTCGGACTATGATTGTATCTGTTATGTTTCTGCTTTACATACTCGGTACATTTTCCGTACTGACCCCCGTTCTTCGGGGGCTGCGCTACATGCCCGCAGGTACAGACGCACCAGGTGATACGCCGCCAGCGTAGGGTTCTAATTCTGCTGTTTGAAGAGCTCCTTTGATCCGGAGCGTATACTTTTGGTATATATCTTCTGTCTTGTGTATACTCTGTATGTATGGATATTCTGGGTACGGCGGGGCCCTGTCCCGTCATCTGATTTTGTATGTCTGTAGAGGCCTGTAGATAGATGTGTGGGTTACGGGTTTCGTCTGTATGTTAGCCTTATCGGCTTATATGTAAAAGTCTGCATGTTCAGGTATATATATATATGTTTGCGCGCGTGTCGTATCTGTATCGGCCTACTTCTGTAATATCCGTTTGAAAAAAAAAAAATCTGTACGATACGAAATTCGGTCAGGTAGGTATGTACGAGTACCCAGCTAGGGTGCCAGTCGCGGCCCACAGGGTTGGGTCGTGACATTTTTAAAGGAAAGTTAAGCATGCATAGCATCTGCCAAGGGCATATATATATATACAGGTTATGTTGCTACCTCAGGACAGGTGCTATTACTCTTTTATGTCGTTATTCCCGTCTTATATTTTCCGTATGCTATTATTCATGCCTTACATACTCGGTACATTATTCGTACTGACGTCCCTTCTTGTGGACGCTGCGTTTCATGCCGCGCAGGTCAACAGATAGGCGGGTTTGATTCTTAGGAGCTCTACCAGCAGCATTTGACAGCGCTCCAGTTGTTCCGGAGCCTCACTTCCTTGGTACTATTTTGTGTATATATATATATATTCGGGCACGGCAGTACTCGGCCCTTTCTATGTATATGTGTACTATGTCTAGAGGCTCGTAGACAGATATGTACAGTTAGATGTCTTGTATTTTGAATTGTTCGCGTCTCTATATAATGTGATAGCAACGCTTACTAGTCTATGTTTATGATGACGCTGCTAATGTTAATGTTCAGCAACAAAAAAAAATGTATAGTACAATTCCTACGGCCCGCTGAGAAGTAAGGGTACAATGATAGATACGGGGTGCTCGGTACAAGTATCGGGTACTCGTCACGGCCCCTAGTCGGGTCGTGACATGGAAAATCATATATATATATATATATATATATATATATATAAAAAGATTGAGCGACGATCATAATGTATGTCTTTCAGAGGCCACAATGGTTTATATCAACATAATCCTTCTGAAATCGTTTTCATATTTCAAAATATATTGTGAGACCTCATAAGATATTTGAAACGACCGTCATATAGTAGTTAGAAGAGTAGCCAAGAGTTTCCCTTGAATTTTTCTCAAAAATAAGTCGAACGGAATAATAAAGACAAATTCGGGAAAAGTGGGCCCACCTCAGGTCAAGTGAGGTGGCGTAACATATTACGTACGTTAGACTTCATGACATCACCCATAAGGGTTTTAGGATAATCGGGTCCTACTTGTGCAAGTTCTAGACATTTAGACCATTTTTCCAACTATTTATAGAATATTTAATTCAAATCTACTAAATGAAAAAGAAGCAAATTTAAGCACAAATTTTGAAGAGTAGAGTCATCCCCGAGGCTCGTATCCAAACCTATTACATCTAAGACATGCTAAGAGAAGGAAAGGTAAAGCTTTACATACCTTATTCGCTCCTTACGCCTCTCCAAATTCAAATCCTGTTTCGTCCAAAATCTACATTTGGTCACATTTACCAAATATAAATCATAAGGTTTAAAAGTTCAATCTTAACCAATACTTGTCTACAAAAATTTGGACAGCATCTCCCCTATAAATTCAACATCCCCGAGAATCTAACTCGGCCCATTTAACAACAACAAATCCGAGAATGGAACTCGGCCACATTATCAACAACAAAACCAACAATCACATCTCCAAGTTCAACAATTTATTCAAAATACAATCCAACATTAGTAGCTCCTTTTACACAATCCAACAACATTTCATTTATATTTAATTCACAATTGTTCACACATTCAAATACTAATCCGAAACCATTCAACAATATTCAAGAACACTTCAACAACCCGCACAATATCTCAAATGGCCAAACCAACATACTACCCAAAATCTTCCAAAC
Organism: Lycium barbarum; assembly: GCF_019175385.1. Classification (NCBI taxonomy): domain Eukaryota; kingdom Viridiplantae; phylum Streptophyta; class Magnoliopsida; order Solanales; family Solanaceae; genus Lycium; species Lycium barbarum. The sequence continues at coordinate 84,078,298 of NC_083347.1, forward strand.
TCAACAAAAACAATGACAACACATTTTCTCTCTTCCAACTTCATGAATTACACCAACAATTCACACTAACAACATTATCTTCCTACAATTATAAGAAACCATATTAATATCATGTTAATTTCTTACATAATCCGCAAATGCTTACAACTTTATTTCAAGCCATTAAATCTTCATTTAACAACATAAAATCTTCATTTAACAACATCACAACACAACAACAATAAAAATACTAAATAAAATTATCTCACCATACCCCACCAAAACAGCCCCCCTCTATACGGCTACCACATCAACACCGACAAACGAATTTATGTCGCCATTTCTTCCGTTAAATCTTTAAATAAATTTGTTAACAATGAAAAGGAACCTTCATATTACCTTAAGTAGGCAGCCACCACGTTATCACTCTCATCCTTGGTTGATTTTTAGCTCAAATTGAAGACAACGCGACGTACAACACTTTTCTCTTCATGGGCTTCGGAATTCGGGGCTCGGATTTTGATCAAAAATTGATTTTTCTCTCTAGGATATTTTCTCTCTTTTCTTCCAGAAATTTCTGGGTGTTTAGGTGTGAAAAATGAGGGGGTAAAGGCTGAAATGTTACTTAAATAACATGGGTCATGGGCCTAACCCGGTTGGGCCCGAGTTGGGCCTAGCCTACTGACCTTTCGACCTTAAAACGTCCATATCTCCTTGTACCGACGTCACCTGCGAACCCACCACCTATGGTGTGAAAGCTACTTCAATTATCTACAACTTCTATTTCTTGGTATTTTTCTAAATTCCAAACCCATAATACCGGTTTGGCCCCTCAAATTCACATCATCCGAAAACGTTTTCTTAAAAATATTCGTTTGAAGGGCTTCCACTTTAATTTGGCCCAAGAGTCCTTCATGAGTTATGTTTAACTTTACATATGTGATTCATATAACTTGTCACATGTTCCAAAAAAACATATTGACGTGTGGGCCCCACCTCAGCTTACAAATAATCCGACGTTAAAAAAAATACGGGATATAACAACTGGTTGCTGGGATTCACTTATCGATCGATACAGTCACAAATGAGATGTCATATGCATATATATATATATATATATATTACCATCTCGCTCACAAACATTCCCAAACGCTATTCAACTTACTCTGATTCCAGAGCTGTGTTACGCTTTCTCCCTTTTCACCAGTCTAGTCCGTCTCAACTTACGCGACCCCTATAAGGTTTCCAACCACTCCACATACTTTAATTTCCTTTAGGCTGCCCTAATTTCACATTCGTCTCTTATATCTACATTTGTGGAAATTTTTGTACACTTCCCAGGGGGTCACTCATCCTAAAATTGCTCTCACCCTAGCACGCTTAACCTCGAAACTTTAATGCATTTCGGTGCCTTAATGCTGGTATATCCGCCTCCACTCCCCCGCACGACCTTTATCACGTAATATGGAGTAAGTTAGGGTCTTGACAACTTCCGAAACACTTTCGTGACACATCTCTCCTTTAACAATTACTATTTTAGCCTTCGCAATCCCCAACATTCGCCTCTCACCTATGTGTACGACTACCTTTCGTCCTGGATTTCCAAATTCCCAATAGCGGCGAAAGCACTTTGGTCGCCAACAGGTATAGACTCCCCAAACCGTTTGATTTGGCTCGGGTTTCAACCCAATAGGTTCAGCAATACAAGGAGCAATATATGATAGAGTAGAATTTAGATCGGTCAATACACACACATCGTAGGAGAATACAGATAGTGTACCTGTAGCCACGTCTGGGGAAAATTCAGGATCCTGCTGTCCCGCCAATGCATATATACGGTGCTGAGGGCCGCCTGAACTGGGTGCCCCTCCTCTACCTCGGCCACGGCTTGCTGGAGCTTGGAAAGTCTGTCCAAGAGGGCGCACGGACGATGATGAAACAATTGCCGACCCGGAGGGCTGAGCTCTGTCTCCCTCATTCCTTAGTGGGCAATCACGCATCAGATGGCCAACTCGACCAGAAGTAAAACAAGCACCTGTACCTGCGCGACACTCTCCAGAGTGGGGCCTGTCACACCGAGAACACCGTGGTAGGGGTGGCATCGTCCTGCTAGAATCAGCTCCATACTGGGACCCTGAAGCTCTAGCACTCTGGCCTGGGCCTGAATAGGTTGGACGATCAAATCTTCTACTCGCAAATCGAGGAGGTAGGCTGGCCGCTGGTTGGTCTGAATACTTGGAATGCTGCTGTGCCTGTCCCCCTCTATACTCACCCCTAGTCTCGAAAGATTTGGCCCTTTTTCTGGAACCCCTATCAGAATAACGTTCACCTCTCTGTAGCTGCTGCTGTTCCTCCAGGTTTTGGGCGTGGGCCTGGATACGAGCGATAGTCATTCCATCCTGAAGTGAAGCCGTCAAGCAATCCTTAACTAAATGTGGCCCCAACCCACTCACGAACTGATGTACACGATCTCCCATATCAGCCACCATGGCTGGGGCATACCTGGCTAAAGAGTTAAAACGGAGACTATATTCCCGGGCGCTCATATTTCCCTCTTTGAGATTCAAGAACATATCGGCTCGAGCCCGTCGAACCTCCGGTGGTAAGTAATGTCGCAGGAATGCTTTGGTGAACTCTTGCCAAACCGGGGGAGGTGCATTTTCTCCCCTTGAAGATATCCAATTGTTATACCACTGGACCGCTACATCCCGATGTTATAGCCCGTACTTTGTACGTTCGGATATTTTGAGGTAGTCGTGGAATGTTGAGGGCAAGACCATTTTCCAAACTTATTTTAATGAACAAGTTGTTTAAGAATATTATTTATGAACATTATTAGTATGGAAATATTGAGAAAGGCTAAGGGTAAAAAAAACAAGGGAAATTCACAAAATGGCTCATGGTAATATTGAGGAAGGCTAGGGGCGAGAAGGACATTTCACAAAAAAAAATCATGAAAGATCAAGAATGATCTACCATGGCCGTGTGGTATATATGGGTCCCACCCATGGCCATGTGTCCACATTTTTACTTAAGGGGCCTAATTATATATATAGATAAGTAGTGGTGAGAAATAGGACAAAATCATCATTCTAAAATTAGGAAGCTTGGAGAAGAAGAGAAAGAAAGAAGAAGAGGAAGGGGTTCGGCCACCATGGCCAAATTTGAGGCCATGGAAATTGATGAGGAAAAATTATTTTCTCCTAGCATTCCCACTAATTTGAAGGCCCTAATTAACATGGAGTGGTTGTTTGAACAAGCAAAGCATTCATTTGGACAATTTATAAGTCTAGCCGAGTGAAGAGATAAGTGGAAAAAGGTATGTGTTTAATCCTCCCTTACATATGTTATGGATGATTGGTGCATATTGTAGTGTGAATAAATGGACGAAATTCATAAAATAGATATGTATTGGTTGTGGCCGAATGGAGCTATGATTGGTAAGATATGGTGAATTGATTTTACTTAGTATTTTAATTGTTGTTGTGGTAGGATTCTATGATGTTAAATGAAGATGTAATGGTTTGAAGTGAAATTATAATCGTTTGTGGATTATGGAAGAAGTTAATGTGATATTAGTATGGTTCCTTATGATTATAAAAATGATGATATTGCTAAAGTATAGATGGTTGATGTAGTTTATGAATTTGGAAGAAAGGAAATGTGTTGTTAGTGTTCTTGTTGAATTTTGGAAAGTTTCGGGTGAAGTAATATGTTGATTGGGTTGTTGGAATATTATGTGAATTGTTTGAAGTATTCTTGAATCATGTTAGAAAGATTTCGGATTAATACTTGAATGTGGGATCATTGGTATTGGCTTGGTTATATGTGATTGAATTGAATATAAATGAAATGTCGTTGAATTGTGTGACGAAGGTCGTTAATGTTAGAATATGTCTTGGATTGATTGTTGAAGTTAATGGTATGATTGTTGATATTGTTGTTGGTAAATTGGCCGAGTTAAATTCTCGGATTGTTGGTTGTTGATTTGACCAAGTTGAATTCTTGGGGATGGTGTATTTAAAGGGGAAATGCTGCCGAAATTTCGGTAGAATATAAGTGAATTCATTTGAAAGACTAAGACAAGTATATGTCGATGAATCTAATGATTATGTCAATTCTCCTGAATGTAGACAAGTAAGTTTGGACGAATAAGTGTAGCTAGTTGGTCGTGGGACAGGTATGTAAGGCTTACCCTTTCTTTCTTTTGGCATGATCTTTATGAAACGAGCAAAATAACGAATATGTATGATCTCAAAGGAACTCCTATTCTTAGAGCCACTAGGATGGCCAATATTTTTGACTTCCATAAGCTATTCAATATGGTTTGGGCGCGTATCTATGATATTCGAAAATCTAGTTGATATGTTCCGAACGGTATTCGAAAGACAAATTGATGTGACTAAAGTTTTGATTTTTAAATGATAGCACGTTTGATTACTCCCTCGAGTCTTTGATACATTTTGATACGTACATGTAGTTCCAAAAGCTCTATTTGATTTGATCTATAACGATATCCGAAAGGTTCTTGACATGATTATGGCTTTGATTTTTCAAAAATGGCTTCTGAAACGCTTATAGAACGTTTTGTACTTCAAACGCTCATAACTTTCTCATACTAAGTCGGATTGATCCGAAACTCGTTTCTGAGCCTTCAGGGGTCGATAAGTATATTTATCTATCAAGTCTTGATTTATATGCATATAGTTTCTCACTACTCTGCTCGTGCATGTGTTATGACCTCCTTCGCCGAGTCCCTTGCTTGAGGGCCGGGTTCCATATATATAATTCCGAAGTTAGATGTGTCCGGTTCCGGGGTACCGTGTATATGTGTCCGGTCCCCGGTTACCGTGTATATGGAGTATGATGTGTCCGGTTCCCGGGTTCTCGTGTATATTTGTCCGGTTCCCGGGGTACCGTGTATATGTTATGATGTGTTATGTGTGACAGAGTAAATCTTCTGAAGTATGATGTGTGCGGCGCCAAAGTTAGGGTGGCGCCACGTTTCCCCAGGTCCCGCAAGGGGCCGGATACCGTTCTTGGCATGCATGGTTGTGTTTCCTGTAAGTGTTTTTATTACTTTGCATATCGTGCTTACTTTCTGTACTAATTTTCTATACTATTTATTCAGTTGTGATTCTGTTCACATTACTCCATGCTTTACATACTCAGTACATACTTCGTACTGACCCCCTTTCTTCGGGGGCTGCGTTTCATGCCATGCAGGTACACCCAGATGAGAAGAAGATTTTGCTAGAAGGCGTTTCAGCGGAATTGGTGAACTCCACTTCTTTCCGGAGTGTTCCCGCGTCAGAGCGTATATAAGTTGTGATTTCCGATTTGTGTTAGAGACTTTGCAGACAGAGTTATGGGTACAGAACATCAGTTTTGTAAACGGCTTCATCAGCCAATGTGACATTTTATGATGTGTTACAGATTCTATACGATTACAGATTTTGTTTGATTTGAGAACGATAGAAAGAAAGTTTCTGAAAGCCATGCTATGTGTTTCACGTTCATTTGATTCGAAAGTCTGAAAAGAGTATGTATATAATAATAGTCAGAGGGTTCGTTCGGCTCCGAGTATGGGGTCGGGTGCCCATCACACTATAGTAAGGTTAGGGTGTGACACCCCCAATCTATATGAAGCCAACTCTACTGACTCTGTATCCGAAGCATGTATTATCCTCAGTGTCCTCAGCATCTCGTCTATGAAACCTTGCGGGTCTTCCTCTGGTTTCGATCCATAAAACTCCGGAGGCTTCAAGGTGATAAAATCACGGGCTCTTGCACTCACCGCCCTGTCTCCTTGGCCCGCATCTTGCCGCTGAGGTTGTGCGGCAACTAGCTGGGTCAGCAAATGAATAGCTTCTGTTATCTGCTGGCCCGGAGTTGCTGGCGGTGGAACTGGAGGTACTGGGGCTGGAGTTCGAACTCCTTCTTGCTCTGCTGACACGGGGGGAGCATGAGAAGTCTGAGGAGGAGCTTCGTTATGAGACTCGCCCTCTTCTATTTCCGCCGGTGGCTCCTGTTCAACTCTTCTCCCAGCCACCGTCTTGCCCTTCTGGGCCGCCGTAGCTTTCCTCTTCACCGGCATTACTGAAACCATAACACAGGATTAAGAAAAGAACATGGAAACCTGATAACATAGCTCTATCGCACGATCGAGAGTACAAAGAAGGTCAGATTTCCAAAATGACCTGCGGCCCCCTGTTTATAAGTGTGGCGCGCTTCACACCCACAAACAGGACTCTACTGGACACGGCTCGTAGACAACCCCTAGGACGAACCTGGCTCTGATACCACTTTTGTCACGACCCAACTAGGGGCCGCGACGGGTACCCGATACTACTATTCCGAGCACCTCTTATTTCGCATATTACTCTTACTACTGAGTGGGCTGTATGGACGATTCCGTCATTTCTTTACTCAACACCATCAATAATAGCATACTCGTAAACAAGTGACAATAAAATTTACTAACACATTATATAGCGACAAGGACGAACAACAGTGTGAAACATCTGACTATACATATCTGTCTACGAGCCTCTAAACAAGATACATATATTCACAAGGAGGGCCGCGTTCTGCCGTGCCCAAATATATACACAAAAGTAGTACCAATAAACCGAAACTCCGGAACAACTGGAGCGCTCTCAATGTACCGCTGGTGGGGCTTCTAGGAATCGAACCCGTCTACCTGCTTACCTGCGTGGCATGAAACGCAGCGTCCACAAGAAGGGACGTCAGTACGAGTAATGTACCGAGTATGTAAGACATGAATAATAACATACGAGAGATACATAGCATGAACAATGACATAAAGGAAGTATAGAGCATATCATGAGATAGAAAAGCAACATGTACATATGAGTGCCTTTTGGCGGGTACCATGCATGCTTAGTGCTGCGGAATGTGTAGCCCAATCCATATATATATATATATATCATACTTTACTTTCTTTGAAAACATTTCTTGTTCATATATATATATATAGAAAATAGAACATATCACATTGCCGAGGCGTCGGCAGCCGATCCATTTAACCACATATGTCCCGCGTCCGGGCATCCCGCGTCCGGGATGATATCATGTCATATAATACAAACTGATCAGGTGGATACGCGTATATAACGCTCTGGCCCACTTTCCCATATACAGATGCATGTATCATGTACATATATCAGCGTTTATAGCGCTCTAGCCCTTTTTCCCATATACATATACGCGTATCATGTACATATATCAGCGTCTATAGCGCTCTGGCCCTTTTTCCCATATTCCCCATATACATATATCATATATATATATATATATATATATATATATATATATATATATATATATATATATATATATATCATATAGGCAGCATGCAGGAGAGCCCAAAGAAAGTCATGTATCTATCGGAGTGACGTAACGTCGGTAACCTCCGATTATATTATGGAATAATCATCCCGACTTTGTCTCACCTTGAAGGAACAATTATTATAAGATGAGACTAGCAACGAATAACAGCGTACATAAACCAACACCTGAAGGCTCAGAAATAAGTTTCGGGTCAATCCGACTTAGTATAAAGAAGTTATGAGCGTTTGAAGTACAGAACCTTCTATGAACGTTTCGGAAGCTATTTTTTTTTTGGGAAAATCAAAGCAATAATCATATCAAGTACCTTTAGACATGAAATCATTCTTATCATAGGCATCATAAAAATATTCTCATCCTTGACATCATCGTTGTCACTGTGAAACATATCCATCGTTATTGTCATAAGAGCTTACAAAATCATAAACCTCTGTTTTAGTAGAATACGGACACTTTGGAAAAAAAACATTTGCGAGTTATCGGGAAGAGAATCATGACTTAGAATCATAAACATCTAACTTTTGAAAACAAGGAAAATATGGAAGCAATTATGAAATCATAGCATCGGAATCATGCCTTGAAAGAAAGGGACGAGCCTTAACATACCTGCTCCACGTCCTATTAGCTACGCTTATTTATCCAAGCTTGCTAGTCTACATTCAAAAGAATTCACACAATTATTAGATTCGTCGTCATACATTTGCCTTAGTTTCTCAAATAAATTCACTTATGATCTGCCGAAATTTCGGCAGCATTTCCCCTGTAAATACACCATCCCCGAGAATCTAACTCGGCCAATTTTATCAACAACAATCCGAGAATTCAACTCGGCCAAATTATCAACAACAATACCAACCACCATACTAACAACTTTAACAATTTATCCAAAATACATTCTAACATTAACAATCCTTGCCACAAAATTCATCGACACTTCATTTGTATTCAATTCAACCACATATAATCAAGCCAATACCAATGATACCACATTCAAGTATTACTCTGAAATCATTCCAACATTATTCAAGAATACTTCAAACAATTCACATAACATTCCAAACAACCAAATCAACATACTACTTCCCCCGAGACCTTCCAACTTCAATAAGAACAATAACAACCTAATTCCTTCTTTTAAATTCAATCACAACAACCCAACAATTTACACACTAACAACATTATCTTTCATAAATACAAGAAGACTATTTTCAAATTGCATTAATTTCTAAAACAACTCTCCAACCATCACAACCTCACTAGAATCATCAAACTTCCATTATCAACATAGCATCCACAACAACAACCAAACACTAGATAAAATAACTAAATCATTATTCCTACACACACACATACATGCACGGCCACAACATGTTTAAATATTTCCATGAATTTATCCACTTTTACATACTACAACGTACATAATCATCCATAACATATAAGAAAAGGATTAAACCTTACCTTTTGCCCTTAACTCCTCACTTGGCTAGAATTGTAGCTTGCAAGAATATGTGTTTTACTTGCTCCAATGACCACTTCCTTTGCTAGGGACCTTTTCAATGGGTTGTTTAGCTAGAAGAAAATAATTTTTGATAAATTTTTCATCAAGGTTCTTGTTTGGTTAGAGGTGGCCGAATGGCCTCTTGCCTTTCTCCTTCTCCTTTGTTCTTTAAGTTTCTTGAAATTTCTAGGAATAAGATGAAACTTATGATGACCTAGTCATCTTTGGACTTATTTATTTTTGCTCCCATATGGGCCTTGGCCCATTTATATGGGACGGCCAAATGGCCCCTTTAACTCAAGCCCACCTTTTTTTTTGTTTTGTAATTCATGAAAATTTATTTTCCAAATTCCAAGTTTGCCCTTAGCCTTTCTCCATATTTCTATGAGCCATCTTACGAATTTCCCCTTTTTCCCCTAGCTTTTCTTAATATTCGCACTTCAAAAATTTTTATACACAACTTGTGTGTTAAACAAAATAAAAAATATAGCCTTGCTCTTAATTCCCCGCAATTGTCTTGAGTTATCCGGATGTACAAAATGCGGGATATAACAGAATTGGTGCCTCAACGAACTATTACTGGTTGGAAAATATGCATTGATAATCACAAGTTGAACAACGCCACCAGAAAAGATCACTTTCCTTTGCCCTTCATGGATCAAATGCTCGATAGATTGGCTAGGCACGATTATTACTGCTTTCTGGATAGCTATTCGGGTTACAACCAGATCATGATTGCACCTGAGGATTAAGAAAAGACCATATTCACATGTCCATATGGTACATTTGCATTCCAAAAAATGCCTTTCGGTTTGTGCAATGCTCCAAGTACTTTCCAGTGATGAATGATGGCTATTTTCATCGATATGGTGGAAAACTATGTGGAGGTATTTATGGATGACTTCTCTGTTTTTGGGGATTCTTTTGATGACTGGTTGTACCATCTTGATGCCATGTTAGCTCGTTATGAAGAAAGAACTTGGTACTTAACTGGGAAAAATGTCATTTCATGGTTCTAGAGGGCATCATTCTTGGGAACAAGATATTGAGCCAGGGAATAGAGGTTGACAAGGCGAAGATTGAAGCAATTGAAAAATTTCCACCACCCGTTTCAGTTCGGGGAGTGCGCAGTTTTCTTAAGCATGCAAGCTTCTATCGATGGTTCATCAAAGACTTTTCTAAAGTTGCTAATCCAATGTGCAAGCTTTTAGAGAAAGATGTGAAGTTTTGGTTTAATGAAGCCTGTCTGACGGCTTTTGATGAGTTGAAACAGATGTTAGTATCTACTACTATTATCATCACACCCGATTGGTCTCTGCCGTTTATTTTGATGTGTGATGCAAGTGATTTTGCTGTGGGAGCTGTCCTTGGTCAGAAAAGGGACAAGATTGTTCATCCTATTTACTATGCCAGCAAGACACTTGATGTAGCCCAAATGAACTATACTGTCACAGAGAAGGAGTTATTGGCGGTTGTCTACGCCTTTGACAAATTCCGATCATATCTTGTGGGCACGAAGGTGATTGTATATACTGATCACACTGCAGTTCGTTATTTGTTTGCGAAGAAGGATGCAAAGACGAGGCTTATTCGTTAGGTGTTGCTGCTGCAAGAGTTTGACATCGAGATTCTTGACCGAAAAGGCATAGAAAATCAGGTAGCAGATCACTTATCGAGATTGGAAGATCGGGAACATGTAGATGAAGCAGTGGCGATTAAGGAGACTTTTCCTCATGAACAACTATTTGCCTTTCAATCAGCTGAGGTGCCATGGTATGTAGACATGGTGAACTTTATAGTAACTGAGATTTACCCCCCTGGTGCTAGTCACGAGAAGAAGAAGCTGCATGATAGTCGTTTCTATGTATGGGATGAGCCCTATCTCTACAGGGTTAGCACAGATCAGCTGATCGGAAGGTGTATTCCAGAGGAAGAGGTCTCCGCGATTCTCGAGAAGTGTCACTCATCACCCTATAAGGGACATCACACTGGTGATAGAACCGCTGCAAAAGTATTTCAGTCCTGGTTATACTAGCCTACGTTGTTCAAAGATGCTCATGAATTTGTGCGAGCCAGCGATAGCTGCCAGAGAACCAGAAATATCTCTAAGCATCATGAAATGACTTTGAAGGGTATCTTAGAAATTGAGCTATTTGATGTGTGGGTATCGACTTCATAGGTCCCTTTATACTGTCCAAGGGGAATAAGTACATATTGGTTGTTGTAGACTATGTCTCGAAGTGGGTGGAAGCCATTGCACTTCCCACCAATGTTGCTAGTGTGGTGGCACGATTTCTAAAAAAGAACATTTTTACAAGGTTTGGGACCCCTCAGGCCATCATCAGTGATCAGGGTACGCACTTTTGCAATCGGCTCTTTGATAAATTACTGCTCAAGTATGGGGTGAAACACAAGATAGTGACTGCTTATCATCCTCAGACGAGTGGTCAAGTGGAGGTATCGAACAGAGAAATCAAGAGGATTTTGGATAAGACTGTGAGCGTGAGTAGGAAAGATTGGTCACTGAAGCTCGATGATGCTCTGTGGGCATACAGAACAACTTACAAAATTTTGATTGACACATCTCCCTATAAGCTCGTCTTTGGTAAGGCATGTCATCTACCAGTTGAGCTCGAGCATAGAGCATATTGGGCGATCAAGAAGATGAATCTAGACATTGTTCAAGCTGGAGAAAAGAGACTCTTGTAGCTACATGAGTTGGAGGAATTTCGCTATCATGCTTCTGAAAACGTGAAAATGTACAAGGAGCGAACTAAGAGAATTCATGACAAGCGCATACAATCTCGTGACTTTGAGCCTAGGCAGTTAGTCTTGCTGTATAAATCTAGGCTGAAGATTTTTGGTGGAAAGTTGAGGAGTAAGTGGTCTGGGCCATTCGAGGTGGTTCGTGTGACCGCACATTCTTGGTGAATGGGCGGAGAGTGAAGCATTACTACCGGGAGGCCACTGACCGTGTGAGGTCCTCCATCGATCTAGAAGAGGCTTGAGAAAAGCCTACGTTATGCTGCGACGTTAAATCAAGCGCTTCTCTAGAGGCAACCCGTGTTTGTAAAAGTAAAATAAAAATGAAAAAATGAGAAACATACAAAAAATGTCGTGCCACCACCTTAACTAAGGTGCTTGTTGGGAGGCAACCCAATCTTTTGTACGATATATGTCACGTTTGTTCATGTTGCAGGAATTGGGCGGAAAGAAAAATAAGAAAAAAGCCCAGCGATTTTTGCATTGGTCCCCCGATGCGGACCCATCACGCATAGGCAAATGTGGGACTGAAATGCAAAAATCAGGCTTTCCTCCTGCAATGCGGAGGAATCACCTGATGAGAAAAAAATCCAGTGTCGAGTGATCTGCGCGTTTGTTCCACGATGCGAACGGATCGCGCGGGTCGACTCGGGTTTGTTTTTTTTGCTCCTACTTATGATATAACCGTGGCCCTTCCTCCTATTCCCTCACAAATACGCCTCACACACAATCCCTCTCGAACAAAAAATCCCCATCCCTATTCCCTCTCTAACAAAAACAAATTCAAGTTATTCAAATCCATCATCCATTAACTTCACAAAGGTGAGTGGGTTGATCTTTCATGTTTTCCCCCTTTCCCCTTATTCTTGATGCTGGTAAGTTGTAAAGTTAGGTTATGGGTATGGGTGAATTTTGGGCGGGGATTGGTATTGCTTGGGTTGTATGAGTTGTTTATAGATAGAATATGACTCCCATTGCACAAGGGAGGGTTTCCAAACCCATAATTGTTGTCAAAAGCTAAGAGACGATTCTATGCTCACAAGGGGTTTGATAAAAGTCCTAAACCAAGTTTTTGTGGAAATTGTGAAGTCTTGAGTAGCAATGGAACATTAAACAGGCATAGGAACCGTTGTGCATCTCCTCTCACCATAAAATTCGAATTGTGATGGAGAATCAGAAAGTTGTGATTTTCAACCCCAAGCCCTACAACATGAAGTTGCTTACTTTGTGTTTTTGTTTGCTTTTGTCATGTAGGAGTAGTTAACTTCTTTGATTTTGATTTTTGTAACGTAGTTTGAAGTAAGTGTGGGGTTGATTCCCCAAATTGTGCGCAAGAAAAAAAAATTGACAGGGCCACGCATTATAGACTTAAGTACATGTAATATGATTAAGTGTGGGGTTGTGCCATGACTCCCTTTAGTTATTGACCTATACTTGTCGTTTGGTAATGTGTTGTTTTGTAGGTAAGATGGTTAACACCAAGTCCAAGGGCAAGTCTGTCGCCTCCTCCTCCCAAGGCACAAAAAGAGGAAGAGCACACAACCCGTCCAAAGCGACAAGAGGGCAAAAATCCGGCAAGGGCAAGCATCTCGCGGTTGCCATTCCTCAGGCATCTAAAAGGAAGCCTCACCCCATCTGTTTGGGGACGGGGAGGAGTGTTATGCGGGATTCGACACCTCAAAGGGTTACAATCATGAGAGAGCGATTAGTCTAGTCCTTTTGAAGAGAAATTTTCGGGACATATACAACCGCATAGTCGCCATGGCATGGAAGTCTGTGTTTGAACAACCAGGGCCAGTGAATATTGATTTGGTCATGGAATTTTACACTAGCATTGAAAGCTGCGGCAACCGAGATTCTATGTTCGTTCGGAAAAATTGGGTGCCATTGATGACTTCGACTTTGTGCGAGGCAATTGGAGTCCCGGATGTGCCTAGTGAGCCCTTGCTAGAATTCATCAAAAGGCCCGATTATAGGGTTATCCGGGAAACTCTTTATGGAGCAAACTCTAAAGCGCAATGGGTACGATACTCAGGGCCTCTTCGAAAGCATCGGAACATGAGTATGAGTAATTTTTGTAGAGAAGCCCGGGTTTGGTCACGCCTTCTGAATGCTAGAATCATGGAACTTGAGCACTTCTCGGAGGTACAAAAGGACAGGGAGTGCATATTTTATTTCTTGATGACAGAGCAGGCAGTGAACATTGGGTATTGGATGATGAAGGAAATTCGCAGAGTGCGGGCTGGCAAGTCTACAAGGCTGAGCTTTGGTAACACTCTCACTGCTTACGTAATAAGGCTTGACGAGGGGTTGGCATACTCTCCTAATATAGTGCTTGAGGCGTCCACTGATGCACTCGACATCTCAACCGTCATAGCCCCAGCTAGTTCATCTGGACATCATTTGACTCCAGCAGAGGAGAGGTCCGCCCAATCCATAGTGCTAGCCCATCTTTACATGAGTATGATGGTCACAGGTGAGTATTTCAACATTGATCTTTTGAGGGTCTTTATTCAGACCCCGCACACACCACATTCTCAGGAACTTGTGGGCGAGGAGTCTTAGTTACCTGATGATGAAGATGAAAATTTGGCTGATCGTGTAATAGCCGCGCTAGAAGAGGGGGAGGAGGCCGAGTCGCTAATGCAAGGTGACGACAATGAAGGAGAAGAGGACGTCGAGCCAGTCGACGGCGAGGCGGATGATGAGGATTACATTGAGGAGGAGGACTATGCCCTAGTGGGCCTTAGGGAGTATCTCTCGCCTTACCTTTGTTTTTATCTTTTAATATGCATTGAGGGCAGTGCATGAAAGTAAGTGTTGGGTGGGAGTACGTCTCGAGATAGAGGATGCTTATACCTTAGATTTTTTTTTTAGGATATAACTCTAGTTTATTCTCTCTTTTTAATTAGGATTACTCGAAAAAAAAAAGATTTTGCTTTTTAGATTAGTCCTTCAGTAGTGGCATAAGTAATCCGTTAGGATTTCTGTTTTCTTCTTATTTTTTTTGTTAGTCGTAGAAGGGGTGTTTCCTAATGACGGGTGGATGACAACTTGCTTGAGGGAAATTTAGTCCATAAAAAATAAAAATAAAAAAAATTAAAAAAAATAATTCAAATGCTAGGTGCTCGGGCTAGGTGAAATATGGGCATATGAGCATTTCTTGCGATCTCTTTTGAAAGCATGCCGTGTAGATACATAACCTTTCTCGAAACACTCAACTTGATGTTTGTTTGACTCATATCTGACCCACTTGGCATTATTGCTATGTTGTTGCTTAGTTTGAGGGCCGATATGGACCCTTTCTTGCGTTAATCATGTGCCATGTGTGTGAGGTGTTTACATGTGATCCATGTTTGGTATTGACGTCCAAAACTTACCTTGTGTGTTTGCGAAGCGAAATGAAGTTCGATTAAGCGTAGAAAATTATAGAGGCGTTTCTTTGGTTAGTCATTAAAAAGCCTAAAATGTTTATCCTGCCAACTTGTAAATTGCACCCTAGTTAACCCTTTTGACCCTTTAGCCTCTTCCTTGATAGCAGTTAATTAGCCTTCACCCCTTCATTCTATAAAACTCGATTTTTGATCCAAATACTCTATAAGCACTTTAATCATTAACATAGATAATGAGAGTTGGGATGTGAATGAAACAGGGGAAGTTGTTGTTAATTGTATTCTAGGATGACTATGGGAGCACCGAATGAAAAGAACTAATTCACTTGTTAGTTGGGAATTGAAGAAAAAAAAAAGAAAAGAAAGAAATCTGAAAAAGAAAAAAAATGTAGCGAAAAAGTTTCCCTTCTAACTTGTGTGACTTTTAAAAGAATGGTGCTTAAACAAATAAAAATGGGTGAATTGGGAGAGTGTTGAATAAGGGCTAATGAAGAAATTGTGCAAGAATGATAGAAGTATATATATATTAAAGTGCTTAGGGAGGTTAGTCACTATTATCCAAATAATTCCTACCCATCCCTTAGCCTGCATTACAACCCTCGAAGTCCTACTTGATTCTACGTTCGTCTTACTTGTATTAGTGGAGTGGTTACACTACGAGCAACCCTATGGTACGTCGTACTTTGCATGTCATATTCTTTGTGAGAGTGAGCGACGTTGCTTAAATTCATGATTGCCGAAATGAAATTTTGGATTCTTGTGAGATATATGGACAACTCTCTTCTTGTGAGGGCACGTAATTGACAACGGATTGGTGAAGTGTCGAATTCTTGGTTAAATAGCATGATCTCTTTATTTAAGTGGTTTCTTTGAGTCCTAATCTTTGAAAATAATGTGTTTTTGAGAAGGTTGCTTGTTGATGTTTTACAACTAAGAATCTTGATCTTTGGCATGGCTTTCGTGAGAATTTGCTTGAAGTTTGGATTTCTGAAATAACTTTATTAGCCGAAGCCCGAGCAGACCTGTTTGAATGGCAAGGTAGTCAAACTGTGGCACATTGGTATAGGTAGGTCGTTGCTCGAGGGTGAGCAAGGTCTAAGTGGGGGGTGGTGATATTTGGCACAAATATCTAAATTTCGTGTCACTTTCCCTCTAAAACTTAATACTTTACTTGCTTCTTGAAGACAAAATCGTTGTATCCTGGCTTATGTAGTTATGTTTTGTGAATAGGTGCAACGCAACCATTTGGGGGAGAAATGATCAATTTGGTGGCATCTGATCGTGTTGATGTGAGAAACGGAAGTGGTAGACAAGAAGTGATGAACTGAAGGACCCCGCTATCCATCTGCATCGCGGAACAAAAGCGGAAGAATACTATTTCGGATCAACTTAAACACTCAGGCTTCCCATCCGCATAGCGGAAGGAAAGCGGATCAGTTCACGCGATATATCCGCATCGCGGAAGGAAAGCACGACGACGGGCAGTTTTCCTGTTTCGATCGGGACTAGGTTTAGTTATTTTCTTATTTTAACCCTAGGGTATATATAGACACTTTATCAGCTGAAAACGGTGTGCTGGGATATTCTAAGACTTGTAAGCCGACGTTTTACTTTCTATCTCTAGATTTTATTTTATTTTCATCTTTTTAACCCTAGATTATTCATGAATTCTTGTTGTTCATTGAGAATCATGAGTAGCTAAACTTCTTAATTCTAGGGTTGTGGCGAAAGACATGATAGTTTGTTTGGCGACTATTTCTATCAATAAAATTTCCATGTTTTGGGTTGCTTATATATTTTTTATTTTAATTATTTGATTATATGGCCAATAGTTAGACACTATCTGTGGTGCGTGAATTGGACTTGAGAAAGGGAGTTCACGTACGTAATAAGAATAAATAGAATTTGTTCGAATTAATCATTTCGCTACTGAGGATAGAGATATACCCTTTAGCCCTACTTAGTTAAATACGGAGAATTAAATGCGTTCTTGTTACCTATGCTGACCATAGAGATATAGGCATTACAATAACATCTACAGGCTTGTAAGTAGTTCGAGAGAATATCATAAAGTTATAATTAACCCGTCAACTAGTAACCCAGGAAATAAAATAGGTGGAATTGTCCGAAGATCAACTGGATTGTCGAAAGTCATTACCCTAGGTCTTTCTCTTATCTAATAAATCTTACAGTTTTTGTCGAAATATTCTCAGTCACAAAAACACCCATCACAAATTGTTTACTTTTCCTCTTTAGTTTAGTACAACAAACATCTTGATTTTCACTTTCTTGAATAGTTTCATTTGAATTTGAATTGGTTTAACAGTAGAATCTAAGTCTCTGTAGGATCGACATCTGGACTTAATAGTCTATATTACTTGTACGACTGCATATACGTGCATGTGCATTTGGGAGAAACATCCCATAAGGATTGGAGATCATACGAAACGACGAGAGCAACTTCGGAGAAACTGAGAGTTATACGGCCAACTTATACGGTCCGTATGAGGGACCGTATAACATGTACAGAGAAGGATCCTCCACTGGAACTATTATACGGTCACATATACGGACCTTATAAGTTATACGGAGCGTATATGTGTCTGTATAACACCGTCGGGATAGATTTTAAATTTCATAAAAAGAGACCCCCAAGTCCTTATTTTTCATTTTCATCCTTCCTCCACACTTCAAGTGTAACATCCCGTAAATTCGAGTTAGGTGTGTGTGAAAACCAGTATTAAATTGATATTTTAGCCATATGAATCCATTCGGGATGAATTCGGGTGATAAACAGTCATTTTGAAGTCAAACCAAAAAGTGAAGTTCTTAAGGCCTTCTAAATTCGTCTAAATCTGAGATAGTCTGCACTTATGGCCATTTTTAGGGTATTTTCATTAGTAATTTGAGAAACCTTATAACATAAAAGTTGTAGGCCTCTGAAATACCTTTCCAACCATATAAAGTGGCGCTCAAACGGATCTACGTACAGGGATTTATGATCATTTTATTGAGCGAATATTGATTGTCAAAAAAATGTGCTGGGCGCGCGTCGCGGACCCAACACGGAAATATTCAGCTGCAGACCAAAAAAACATGATCAGGTGCTGAACCCGCGACACGGACTCAGCACGAAGCGGGGAATATTTGCTGGTTCCGAATTTTCTTTAAGTCTTACTTCATTTCAAATCAATATTTCTGAGGAAAAGAACCCTACAAAAGTCTCTCTAACCCTAAGGTGAGTTCTCACTCAATATTGATCATTCCCACACCATATCCATCCCCTCTTGATAGAAAATCATCTCTCTAAAACCCTAAGTTCTTGTATTCTCAAGAAGAAGAAGATAGGGGCGTGTGGAATTCGTCTAAGCGTGTGATTGTTCAACCTTGGGAATTCCGTTTAGTAGCTCTTTAGCGGGATTGAGGTATGTCTCTCTTTTGAAAACTTATTTTGAATGAAAATCACTTTTTGAAACTATTGTTGGAAGTATAAATTTCATTCAAGGTCCTTAATGAATAAAAAGAAAAGTAATCTTTTCATGTTTCTTGAACTCTAATTAATGTCTAAATGGTGGTTAATGTGTGTGAGGGGATAATCCCACATTAAACTTAGTTTGTAACATACTCTATATATGTATATGAAATCATAATTGTTTTCCTCTATAAGAGATGATCATAATTGAAGGCTCACGGTTTGTAATGATGTTTTCATAGTGAACTAGGACATTGAAATCTTGGTTAAAGAAGTGTAACCATTTTCAAGACATTCATTGAAATGATTTATCATTACGATATGGCATAATGAACTTTAATACTAATTGATGGTGTGACATACTTTGAAACAAATTGTGAATCGGCTTCCATGTTATGAACTTTGTTGTTGTGTTTGGCCTAGCTACTCGAGATGAAGGATAGCCACTATGGATCCTAGTGTGATAATGCCTAGACATTCGGGAGGAAGAGTAGCCACTTCTGGGTTTGCTACCTGGGGTGTGATTATGCCTAGCTATGCGGGAGGAAGGATAGCCACCGCTGAATTTCATATTTCGGTGTGGTACGCTGTGACAAGGGAACCTCTACGGTCACCCCTTCGATATGCTTGATTCTTGGGCCTGTAATGGCATTTGTGATATTCTTATTTTCTCATGGAATTGTTATTGTTAATTATGATCAATTGAAAGGCATATTTGAAGTAGTGCCTTGACAAGAAGCCTTATAATCGGTGTTGATAATTCTTATTGAGATACACAAACTAAATAACTGTTTTTATATTGGTTTCACATGATTTTCACGAATGAATTCTTTAGGTATCATTGAACTTTATTTTCATATCACTAGTTGTCCCCGAGGCACTCACTGAGTACGAAGTACTCAGGCATACCATTGTTGTGTTTTTATGGTATGTTAGGTAATGGTTAAGAGCAAGTTCTTGATACTCCGGGCATTTAGGAAGGACTTGCTATTGCTGCTGATTTGTTGAGCCCACACGTTCATTCGTGGGACACTCTATTTATTTAATTCCATTTATTTATATTAGTTTCCGGGCTGCGTCCCTATCACACCCCGACCTTACTAGGGTGTGATGGGCACCCGACCCTTACTTAGGGCGGAGCGAACCCTCAGACTCTTGCTGCACATAAATTTACGCCAAAATTTTAAATCAAATCAGATAAAATACATAGCAATTTTTTTTTTTCAGAAATATTCTTTTCAGAAATTTTCCTTCTCGAATCTTCCAAGCGAACAAATCTGTAGTCATACACAATTCAATACACAACACAGACCAACATATCGGCTGATGGAGCCGCTTACAGACTGACACACCATACCCACGACGCTGTCTGCAAAGCCTCTAACACCATACAGAAACCATAACCCATATACCATACCCTGACTTGGCAGTCCTCCAAGAGCAAATGGAGTTCGCCACCATTGCTGAAATATCTTTTATAGTGTCCTTATCTCGTCTGGGAGTACCTGCGCGGCATGAAACGCAGCCCCCAAAGAACAGGGGTCAGTACGGAATATGTACTGAGTATGTAAGGCATAGAATACAGAAAACAGAACCATAATCGAAACAAACAGTACCAAGGGTGAGCATGTTATCCAGATTGCCGAATTACTTACTTCTCAGACACAGATCATACAGACCAATACCGACCATACAGACCAACACAGACCATACCGACCAATACAGATCATACAGACCGTACAAATCATACAGAGCGTAACAAAATCATACAGAGCATACCGAATGCCGACATACTTACTTTCCAGACACAGATCGCACATACCGATACCAGATGTCAGGAGGAGTGTGGCACGTACAGAACGCACAGATAAGGTCATACGTCAGACGGAGTACAGAACGTACTGGATACTCAGATGATGTCATATATCGGACGGTATACAGAATGTACAGATTACTCAGATAATGTCATATATCGGACGGAATACAAAACGTACAGATTACTCAGATGATGTCATATATCGGACGGAATACAGAACGTACAGATGATGTCATATATCGGACGGAATGCAGAACATACAGAACACTCAGATGATGTCAGAACATACAGAATACTCAGAATCGTATGTCACATATGCGTATAACAGAACCCGGTCCTGTGATGAGGGACGCGGTAAACAGAATCATCATATATCAAATTCATGTATCATATGTGCATATATCAGAACCCGACCCTCCAGTGAGGGGTGCGGTAACAGAGCCCGGCCATCTAGTACGGGACGCGGTGAACAGACAGATCATATGCCATCCTGGCCACCACCCCATATCATCATATCATCATACCATATAACAGAGCCCGGCCCGCCTATGAGGGACGCGGTGAACAATGCAGAGGAATGCGCACAATAACAGAACCTGGCCCGGGACGCAGTGAATCATATCGTAGCGGACACACGAGGACATAACAAAACCTGGCCCGGGACGCAGTGAAAGATACATTGAGTCATGCACGAGCAGAGTCGTGAGAAACCACATGCATAGGAATCAAGACTCGACAGAGCAGTATACTTACCGATACCTGGGGGCTCGGAACAGATTTCAGGTCAATCCGACGTAGTATGAGAAAGTTACGTGCGTTCGAAGTACAGAACGCTTTATAAGCGTTTCAGAAGCCTTTTCGGGGAATCAGAGTCATAGTCATATCAGACACCTTCAAATGTCCTTACGAATCAGATCAAATAGAGATTTTGGAACCAGACTTACGTATAAGAAAATTATAGACGTCTTGATACAGAAACCTCTTCGAACATTTCAGAGCAATCCGAGATCGTATACGGAAGTTAGGGACATTAAATCTTACAGAAGTTCTCGAACCAGAATAAACATATCAGAATGCTCTTATCAGGATACTGATTTTGGAATTCTCATATCAGAATACTTATATCGGAATACTTATATCAACATACTTACATCAGAATACTTATATCAAAATACTCATATCGACACACTTATATCAGAAGACTGATATCAAAATGTTTATATCAAGACACTTATATCAAAATACTTATATCAGAATACTTATATCAAAATACGTATATCAGAATACTTGTACCAAAATACTTATATCAAAATACTTATATCAAATACCTATATCAAGGGATGAACTAGGATCACAAACTCAGGTCAAGAAGTGAATTAGAATCATAATCAGACTCAGCATCACATAACAGAGTTACCCCAAGGCAGCATATCACATTATACCTTACTTGGCTCTAGGACATGCCAAAGAAAGAAAGGGTAAGCCTTACATACATGTGCCGCGACCAAATAGTTACGCTTGTGCATCCAACTTGTTTGCCTACATGCAAGAGAGTTCATCCATTCACTAGTTTCTTCGTCAAGTACTTGCCTCACCCTTTCAATACCTTCATTTATATTCTGCCGAAATTTCGGCAGCATCTCCCCTGTAAATGTACCAACCCCGAGAATATGGCTCGGCCCAATTCAACAACAACCCAACCAACAACCAAGCTATGGCATCAATAATCAATTCAAGAATACATTCTAACATTAAACGCTCTTTTTACATAATCCGACAACGTTCACAATATTCCAACTAATATCAACGTTTATGCATTCGATTACTAATCCAAAACCATTCAAACAATATTCACGAATGCTTTAAACAATTGACACGATTTTTCAAACAACCCAACAATGCACCATGGAACCCGAAATCTTCCAACTTCCATAGGAACCATCACAACACATTTCTTTCTTCAAACTTCACAAACTACACCAACAAACCACACTTTAACAACATTATTATCATGATTACAAGAAACTACATTTGATTCAAATTGGCTTCCAAAAACAGCCCGCAACAATTACGACACCATCTTAGATTATTAAGCTCTCATTTACATCACATAATCCACAACACAACAACCCAAACATACTAAATAAAATTAGTTCATTCTTTGACATGCAAAACAGTCCATTTTCGGCCAGCCCTTCAACACACACATTCCATAATTTTCATCCATTTTTTGCACATCACAACAACACATAATCATGCTAAATGCACTTAATTCATCATTTCTACACACCACACACACACACACGGCTACACACACTAATCTCAACTCCAACTTGAATCATCAAGTTCTCATTTTCATCATAGGATACTTATCAACAACAATCATATTACCATATAAAAATTATTCCATTTTTTTCCTACACAACATGTACACACACGGCTAAGCCTCCAACATGCATATTTTCATGCTTCTCTTCCATTTCCACATACCACAACATACACAAACCATTTATAACATATAAAAGAGGATTAATTCTTACCTTTTCCTCCCAACTTCTTTACTCAACCAAGGTGCGGAAAACCATGAAACGGATGGCCTATCTTCCGAAACAATTATACCATGTTGTAGAGGACCCTTGAATTAGTAGGAATACCACAAGAAAATAATTTTAGGAGCAAAATTTCAAGGGGCAAAAATTGGAGAGCTTGGCCGAAATGCCCATGGTGGTGGCTGATAATTTGGGATTTTACCAACTTATCTCTTCTTTAATCTTATATTTTTGCTATATTTGCTTGAGAAAATAGTGTATTTAATATCATTTACATCTATTTTACAGGTCTTATGTGATTTAGAAGTGATCAGAAGAAACCAAGTGAAAATTTAGTCAAAAAGAGGCCAAATGGGACAGTTTTACAAAACTGTCCAAACTGGACAGTTTTGCAAAAACGGGACAGAACTGCAAAAAACGGGCAGAACTGCAAAAACTGAATGTTGGGGCATATTTTGTCATTGTTTTGACTTGGAAAAATCTGGGCATAAAGAGAGGCTTAGGGCAACAAAACATGATCATCTTTGGCACAACACAAGAATTTGGAGGCTAGGGTTTCATCACCAACACCTTGGAAGAGAAGATTTGGAGGCTCCCAATGAGAAGTTCTTTACCCATTTCTTCATCTCTTGCTATTTATTGAACATTTATGTGTGTAGTATTTCATTTCAATACTTAAATCTTGTTTATGAAAATATTCTTGATTAAAGTTTGGATTGAATCTCTTGTTTTGCTTATGTGTTGAATGATTTTATTCCTAATGAAGTGAGTTATTGTTTCTTTAATTAATCTCATTTTGAATGATTCTTAAGGGAGTAGCTAACCCTAAGACCTGCCCATTTATTTCGGTTTAAACTTGGAAGAGGCAAATTCGGGATTGGGAAAGATTAATTAACAAGAATTTGGGGCGTTAACCCTCATCTAATGGAAATCGACCTAGGGATAGGCGACACCACTTGTAGCCATATTCGGGTGTTCTTAATGCTCCTAATTGCTTTAGGGATATTCAATTAGGTAGTATAGTTAGTCTTCGGAAGAAGCTAATTTAGAGTCATTATCCGAGGCTAAGTAATATAAACTCACCATTATTTGTAAATCATGAAGTACATTGGATCGTTACTTGAGCGTAGTTTCCCTTGTATCCATGCTTGTGGCCATTGATCATTTTACTTGCTTTCTAGGTTAGTTTACATTTTTGCATTAGTTATAATTTTCTCTCAAACAAAACCAAAATACTATCTATTGTTTGGCTTTAGCGTAGTTGGTAAAAATTCCTACTTTTCCTAATCGCCTACATATTGTTCTCTGTGGGATTCAACCCCGACTCATAGTTGGGTAAATATATTTGCATACGACCGTGCCCATTCTAATTAATAGGGTGGATTTGGACGTTATCAAAAATGGCGCCGTTGTCGGGGAACAATTTGGCGTATTTGGGTTAGTTTGGGATTTAAGCTAACTTGCTTTGGTCCAAACTTTCTTTGCTTTATTTTATCTTTATAAAAATAAAATAAAATAAAATTGTCCAGTTTTTTTTTTTTGCAGAAACTGTCCAGTTTTGGCTTCTGCAGAAACTGTCCAGTTCTGAAAAACTGTCCAGTTTTTGCTTCTGCAAAACTGTCCAGTTTCTGAAAAACTGTCCAGTTTTTGCTTCTGTAGAAACTGTCCAGTTCTGAAAAACTATCCAGTTCTGAAAAACTGTCCAGTTTTTGCTTCTGCAGAAACTGTCCAGTTCTGAAAAACTGTCCAGTTTTTGCTTCTGCAAAACTGTCCAGTTTGTGCTTTTGCTAAAAAAAAAATGGCATCATATAATGAAAATTGGTTGGATGGTAGTTGTTCATACTTTGATGACCCATGTCCATATTGTGGAGGACCTCACTTTTGGCAAGATTGTGAAAATGCTCCCGGGAGAGAGATGTGTGCACCGTCTCAATCCTATGATGGGAATATTTGTAATATATGTGGTGGTCAAAATGGACATTGGAGTGATTGTCCTAATTATTTTCCTTCCCCTCCCCCAAGTTGTTCTAATGAAAATACTAGTTGTGCTTTTGAGTTTGATAGGAACAATGATATGGCAAACGAAGGGCAAAGTACCGGATATGAAGGTATCATGGAATTGCTCCAAGCATACTTTGACCGAGAAAGGGAGGAGGAGCGAGAACTCGTCGGGAAATCCATTTTAGAAATGAACAAATCACTTGAGGATGAAAACTTTTCAATTTCCATAGATGTGCCTATTCCTCAAAATGAAGTAGTTGAAGAAGAGATTTCAAATTTACAAGATGAGCCCGAAAATTCTTGTGACCACAACAAGAGTTGTGAAATTGAAGAAGTGGTTCAACTTGAAGAAAATGAGTCAAGTCATAAAGAAAAAATCTCCAATACTCGAAATGAGGAAATTAAGGAAATGTTGAGTGGCATTGTGGGGAGAAATGAAAAATATGGGAAAATTGTGGCCAAATGGTGGGAAGTAGTTCAATATGGAGATGATGAAACTATCCAAAACATGGATTTCACCACGTTAGGATTTTTACAAGCTTTGGACGATTCTCATCATGAAGACAAACTTGACAAAGTGGATATTGTGAGCCAAGATTGGCTAATGAATCAAGCTCAAAAACTTGAAATCTATGGGGATCACCGTGAAGGCCTTTCACGGATGATGGAAGAATATCTAAAAATGCATGTTGAGCAAAGTCAAGAAGTGGAGCTACTTGAAATTGATATCCGGAAATTGGAGGCCGAATTGAATGCAAAGATTGAAGCATGTAATGCTCAATATCAAAGGGCCATGGATCATAATTTTGAGTTGGTTTCCAATGAAGAAGAGGTCAAGATTGATTTTCATGAGCTAATGGTGAATTCCCAACCGACCAATCCGAAAATAATGCAAGATGTCGAGATTGAAGAAATGATACTAGAGTTACATAAAAAAGTTCATAAAATAATTTTTGAAGACTCTAGTTCATTTTTGGGTGAGGATGCAAAAATTCATGCAAATTTAGAATTTGAGCGCGTTGGACCTCATTCTAGCCATTTTTCAACGTTGTGCTTGGTGGATGATATAGAAGTTGAACCAACCAAGCCTATGGAGAATTTTGGAGATGAAAAGCAAAGTGTTTTCATTTTGAAGTTTGCTATGCCAAGAAGACAAAATGGCATGCCTCACTTAAGGGCCAAGAAGTGCAAAATGCGACACCCGAGAGTTGGCCTCTTTGCTTTCCTACCACCGCCTCATGAGCATCACCGGAATCTTGATTCAAAGTTGGGGTGTAAATTCATATCTTCCAAATGGAGGGAAAAGTGGTAAAAGGTAACCGTCGTGCCGCGACGTTAACTTAAGCGCTTGGTGGGAGGCAACCCATCGTTTTAAAAAATTTAAATTATTTTTGAAATTTGATTTTTTAGAATAGTTTTGTTTATGGTTTTTGACTAATCTGCAAAGTTTCAGAATTTTTGGAGTTGTTTTGAGCAGGTCGAATTTTCGGACAGCCCCAAACCAGTAGCTGCTGAAAATTGCAGAAACTGTCCAGTTTTTGCTTGTGCAGTGAGGACACTGCAATGTTTTTAGTTGGGGGTGGCATGTGGTAGCACGCTATATTTTGGTTATGCTTGATTGTGTGCCCTTGTCGGGTTTATTTTGTGACTGTTAGTGTGGCTGTGGATAAACGTTACAAATGGAACTTGCTCAAATTCTTAAAAATTTCGTTCTTTTTGCATGTTGTGGATTAGTCACTTTTGTTATTTTATTTCCGTTCTTACTTAGGTAGTTTAGGAGTAAAAATGGTGTTGGGATGTGATTTTTTACCCCTTGGCTAATTTTTGGCTTGCTTGGTACCAACTTATTTAAACCTTAACATATGAACTCTTGATTTTTGAAAAAGAAAAATGATTGAAGTAAGGTTTCTTGTTGTGACTTTTAGATTTAATTTTTTGCTCTTACTTTCACTAATTAGTCTCTTTAGGCTATGAGTGACTTTTTGAGTTCATTTTTGTTTCAATTGGTTCTTGGATACATATTCTACTTGAGTTTTCATGTGTGATGAGGTTTATTTGTGAGTTCTTTTGCATTATTTGTGGTCTAGAACTTGCCCGGAATGAGTTTCAAGGCGAAATCCTAGACTACACTTGGTTTGAAAAATGATGTTAGGCCTTCCTTGAACCGCTTTTGTTGCCTTAAATTTCCTACCCTTGCATATTTTCCCTAGTCAACCCCTTTTGAGCCTTTAACCTTTTCTTTAGCAACCATATTACAAGCTTTAACATTCTGTTCTTCATTGATCCATCTTTTGGTACCCTGCCTCCTTAAGTGCGTTGAAAGTGCAAACGTAGGCTAAAAGCCTAAGTTTGGGGGTGATAGTTGGAAAAAGTTGTGATGTGGGAGTTACTTTAAGGTGAAAGAAAAAAAAAATGAAGTAGTAAAAAAAAAAATTGGAAACTTCCTTGTTATTTTGAAAAAGAAAAAAAAAAGGAAGGAATAATGAAGAGTTGTGAATAAAGGGAAGACTAGTTGGTGAAATGGAAAATGAAGAAAATGGTGGAAAAATTTCAAAGGAAGTGTGCTTTGATTGTTGAAAATTGTAGTGCTTAGGGAGGTTTTTGAGTCACTATTTCCAAATTATGTTCCTACCTTAACCAAAAGCCTACATTACAACCCTTTAAGTCCTAATTGATTTTAAACCAAGTGTGTCTATGTTAGTGGAGAAATACGTGAAGGGCAAGCTTATGGTACTACTTGTGCAATTGAACATCTTTGTGAGAGAAGAGAGTTAATTCATTCTATTTAATATCCCATTGTGTTTTGACTAACATTTTCTAAGTGTGGGATTCTCTCTTGAGTGTGAGGGCACATGAGAATTTAAGTTGTGAAATTGTTCCATTTTCCAATTGAGAGGAATGAACAAAAGAACGTTGTTTTGTGATAAGGAGTCAAATTTTGAAGCTTTAGTGTCATGACATGATTGCTACTTTGATCAACTTGGTGTTTGAGCACTTGAAAAGAAAATGAAGTTTTTAAGAAGAAGTTGGTGATTCATATGTTTTGAATTAATTGTTGGTACCAATCAAAGTCATGTTTTTGTGCTTAAAGTAGACTTTTTAATTTGGTATGATGTTGGTGCACTATTGAGTCAATTCCTTAGAATGAGATTTTATGTTTTGAATTGTTTGAGGACAAGCAATAGTTTAAGTTTGGGGGTTTGATAAGTTGGTATTTTACCAACTTATCTCTTCTTTAATCTTATATTTTTGCTATATTTGCTTGAGAAAATAGTGTATTTAATATCATTTACATCTATTTTAGAGGTCTTATGTGATTTAGAAGTGATCAGAAGAAACCAAGTGAAAATTTAGTCAAAAAGAGGCCAAATGGGACAGTTTTGCAAAAACGGGACAGAACTGCAAAAAACGGGCAGAACTGCAAAAACTGAAAGTTGGGGCATATTTTGTCATTGTTTTGACTTGGAAAAATCTGGGCATAAAGAGAGGCTTAGGGCAACAAAACATGATAATCTTTGGCACAACACAAGAATTTGGAGGCTAGGGTTTCATCACCAACACCTTGGAAGAGAAGATTTGGAGGCACCCAATGAGAAGTTCTTTACCCATTTCTTCATCTCTTGCTATTTATTGAACATTTATGTGTGTAGTATTTCATTTCAATACTTAAATCTTGTTTATGAAAATATTCTTGATTAAAGTTTGGATTGAATCTCTTGTTTTGCTTATGTGTTGAATGATTTTATTCCTAATGAAGTGAGTTATTGTTTCTTTAATTAATCTCATTTTGAATGATTCTTAAGGGAGTAGCTAACCCTGAGACTTGCCCATTTATTTCGGTTTAAACTTGGAAGAGGCAAATTCGGGATTGGGAAAGATTAATTAACAAGAATTTGGGGCGTTAACCCTCATCTAATGGAAATCGACCTAGGGATAGGCGACACCACTTGTAGCCATATTCGGGTGTTCTTAATGCTCCTAATTGCTTTAGGGATATTCAATTAGGTAGTCTAGTTAGTCTTCGGAAGAAGCTAATTTAGAGTCATTATCCGAGGCTAAGTAATATAAACTCACCATTATTTGTAAATCATGAAGTACATTAGATCGTTACTTGAGCGTAGTTTCCCTTGTATCCATGCTTGTGGCCATTGATCATTTTACTTGCTTTCTAGGTTAGTTTACATTTTTGCATTAGTTATAATTTTCTCTCAAACAAAACCAAAATACTATCTATTGTTTGGCTTTAGCGTAGTTGGTAAAAATTCCTACTTTTCCTAATCGCCTACATATTGTTCTCTGTGGGATTCGACCCCGACTCATAGTTGGGTAAATATATTTGCAGACGACCGTGCCCATTCTAATTAATAGGGTGGATTTGGACGTTATCAGTGGCTTCCCTTCTTTCTTTGTTTCCTTTTTCTTGAAAATTCTAGAATTAAAATGAAAATTTTGTCTTCCTTTCAAGACTTAATCATATATATATATGTAAGGTCCCAACATGTGAGGGGCACATACCCCTCTCTAGAGGTTTCTTTCATTTTTTTTTTTTTTAAATTTTCCTTTAAAGTTGGTCAAAGAAGACCATTTGTCTTCTTAAGCAAGTTTTGACCCCTTCTTCTCTTTAATTCACAAATAGCCCTTATAGTTAATAAAATTTGGACATGCACCATGCATGTCACACGGCCAACATGGCCATTTCATGAACTTCTTGGACCTTGCAAAATTCCCATTTTGCCCCTATTCTTTCCGCAATATTTCCATAGGCCATTTTGCGAATTTCTCTGCTTGTCCTTAGCCTCTCACAATATTTCCATACTAATAACAGTCATAAATAATATTTATAACAACTTGTGCATTAATATAATTTTGAAATTGGTTTCGCCCTTAACTTCTCACGACGACTCTGAATTATCCAAACGTACAAAATACGGGCTATAACATCCTCCCCCCCTTTAGAACATTCGTCCTCGAATGTTCAACTGGCCTTTTGGGGACTCGTAGCACTTCGGGAGGGGGTTTCTTTTATAGTTGCCCGTTTCTCCATGCCCATTTCATATAATCGAGTCTCTCCATCCTTATATGGGTCCTTATTCTGTGCCATGAGTTTTCTAATCCGCTGGGCCGACATATTTTCCTTGTCCTTCTCAGGTCATCTCTTTTCTGTTACTGTTTCGTGACCGTATCTTAACAAAAGTCACACTTTTAGATTCTTACTACAACTCTTCCTTAGTCTCTTCTCGTATCTCTCGATACAGGCATACTTGTCTTTGACTTCATGTGGTGACGCTCATTTCGTTCATCGCTATTCCTTGTAAGCCTAATATGGCCTCCCCCCCTTTAAGGGGCTCCTTATAAGCCAACAGTTCTTCTTTTCAACTCCGTGCACAACATAGCAAAAATCCTTATCATAAGTTTTCCTTTCATTTTCCGTCGATATCCTGACATAGGAGATACCATTCATGTTCATATACATATACACATATTATTAGTATCAAATGACCCGCAAATTACCTTCAGACGCTATTCAAGCCTATCCAAATTCCAAAACTGCACTGCACTTTCTGTTTCTTTTCTAGTCTAGCCTGTCGCATTCTATGTGACCTCGTATGGTTTCCCAACCATTCCGTATACATTAAATTTCTCTTGGATTACTCCAGCTCCTGACCTGCTGCTCACATCTGAATTTTACAAAATTTTTAGAAAACTTCCCAGGGGGTCACCCATCATGAAATTGCCCCCCCCCCCCTGAGCACGCTTAACCTCGAAACTTTGATGGATTTCAGTGCCTTAGGGCCCATATAATCGCATCCACTTTCCCTTATAACCTTTATGACCTGATCCGGAGCAGATCAAGGTCTCACAGATTCCGAGACATTTCTGTAACCCGTTCTATCCTTGCAATTACCATTTTACCCTTTTCCAACCCTTACTATTCGGAATTCACTCACACACTACAAATATCAACAACATCTCACGGATCGTACATATATATAACATGTTCCAGCCGGCCAGGGCCTTTATATATCGTTTCACATCGTATCATATCATATTACCTCATATCAGACCATATCATGTCATATTATGTCATATCATGTCTTGTTATATCATATCATATCGTATCGCATCATATCATATCGTATAATATCGCGTCGTGTCATTTCATATGGGATCATATCATATAATACCAAATCACTGTCATACAGGGCTTCCGTTTTCTGATAACAGAATGAACATGTCAAAACTTACCTCCGTGGCCTTCCATATCATTATTCACCTTTTCCCCAACGTATGTAAGGCTTACATTTGGGGTCTCGTTTCCCTATATCGGGGCTCTATCGCACGATCTATGGCACAAAGAAGGTCAACAATTCCTAGATATCCCGTAGCCTCCTGTTTATAAGTGTGGCGCGCTACACACCCATAAACAAGACTCTACCGGGCACGACTTTGCAGACAACCCTTAGACCGACCTGCTCTGATACCACTTTGTCACACCCCGACCTTACTAGGGTGTGATGGGCACCCGACCCTTACTTAGGGCGGAGCGAACCCTCAGACTCTTGCTGCACATAAAGTTACGCCAAACTTTTAAATCAAATCAGATAAAATACATAGCAATTTTTTTTTTTTTGCAGAAATATTCTTTTCAGAAATTTTCCTTCTCGAATCTTCCAAGCGAACAAATCTGTAGTCATACACAATTCAATACACAACAAAGACCAACATATCGGCTGATGGAGCCGCTTACAGACTGACAAACCATACCCACGACGCTGTCTGCAAAGCCTCTAACACCATACAGAAACCATAACCCATATACCATACCCTGACTTGGCAGTCCTCCAAGAGCAAATGGAGTTCGCCACCATTGCTGAAATATCTTTTATAGTGTCCTTATCTCGTCTGGGAGTACCTGCGCGGCATGAAACGCAGCCCCCAAAGAACAGGGGTCAGTACGAAATATGTACTGAGTATGTAAGGCATAGAATACAGAAAACAGAACCATAATCGAAACAAACAGTACCAAGGGTGAGCATGTTATCCAGATTGCCGAATTACTTACTTCTCAGACACAGATCATACAGACCAATACCGACCATACAGACCAACACAGACCATACCGACCAATACAGATCATACAGACCGTACAAATCATACAGAGCGTAACAAAATCATACAGAGCATACCGAATGCCGACATACTTACTTTCCAGACACAGATCGCACATACCGATACCAGATGTCAGGAGGAGTGTGGCACGTACAGAAGGCACAGATAAGGTCATACGTCAGACGGAGTACAGAACGTACTGGATACTCAGATGATGTCATATATCGGACGGTATACAGAATGTACAGATTACTCAGATAATGTCATATATCGGACGGAATACAAAACGTACAGATTATTCAGATGATGTCATATATCGGACGGAATACAGAACGTACAGATGATGTCATATATCGGACGGAATGCAGAACATACAGAACACTCAGATGATGTCAGAACATACAGAATACTCAGAATCGTATGTCACATATGCGTATAACAGAACCCGGTCCTGTGATGAGGGACGCGGTAAACAGAATCATCATATATCAAATTCATGTATCATATGTGCATATATCAGAACCCGACCCTCCAGTGAGGGGTGCGGTAACAGAGCCCGGCCATCTAGTACGGGACGCGGTGAACAGACAGATCATATGCCATCCTGGCCACCACCCCATATCATCATATCATCATACCATATAACAGAGCCCGGCCCGCCTATGAGGGACGCGGTGAACAATGCAGAGGAATGCGCACAATAACAGAACCTGGCCCGGGACGCAGTGAATCATATCGTAGCGGACACACGAGGACATAACAAAACCTGGCCCGGGACGCAGTGAAAGATACATTGAGTCATGCACGAGCAGAGTCGTGAGAAACCACATGCATAGGAATCAAGACTCGACAGAGCAGTATACTTACCGATACCTGGGGGCTCGGAACAGATTTCAGGTCAATCCGACGTAGTATGAGAAAGTTACGTGCGTTCGAAGTACAGAACGCTTTATAAGCGTTTCAGAAGCCTTTTCGGGGAATCAGAGTCATAGTCATATCAGACACCTTCAAATGTCCTTACGAATCAGATCAAATAGAGATTTTGGAACCAGACTTACGTATAAGAAAATTATAGACGTCTTGATACAGAAACCTCTTCGAACATTTCAGAGCAATCCGAGATCGTATACGGAAGTTAGGGACATTAAATCTTACAGAAGTTCTCGAACCAGAATAAACATATCAGAATGCTCTTATCAGGATACTGATTTTGGAATTCTCATATCAGAATACTTATATCGGAATACTTATATCAACATACTTACATCAGAATACTTATATCAAAATACTCATATCGACACACTTATATCAGAAGACTGATATCAAAATGCTTATATCAAGACACTTATATCAGAATACTTATATCAAAATACGTATATCAGAATACTTGTACCAAAATACTTATATCAAAATACTTATATCAAATACCTATATCAAGGGATGAACTAGGATCACAAACTCAGGTCAAGAAGTGAATTAGAATCATAATCAGACTCAGCATCACATAACAGAGTTACCCCAAGGCAGCATATCACATTATACCTTACTTGGCTCTAGGACATGCCAAAGAAAGAAAGGGTAAGCCTTACATACATGTGCCGCGACCAAATAGTTACGCTTGTGCATCCAACTTGTTTGCCTACATGCAAGAGAGTTCATCCATTCACTAGTTTCTTCGTCAAGTACTTGCCTCACCCTTTCAATACCTTCATTTATATTCTGCCGAAATTTCGGCAGCATCTCCCCTGTAAATGTACCAACCCCGAGAATATGGCTCGGCCCAATTCAACAACAACCCAACCAACAACCAAGCTATGGCATCAATAATCAATTCAAGAATACATTCTAACATTAAACGCTCTTTTTACATAATCCGACAACGTTCACAATATTCCAACTAATATCAACGTTTATGCATTCGATTACTAATCCAAAACCATTCAAACAATATTCACGAATGCGTTAAACAATTGACACGATTTTTCAAACAACCCAACAATGCACCATGGAACCCGAAATCTTCCAACTTCCATAGGAACCATCACAACACATTTCTTTCTTCAAACTTCACAAACTACACCAACAAACCACACTTTAACAACATTATTATCATGATTACAAGAAACTACATTTGATTCAAATTGGCTTCCAAAAACAGCCCGCAACAATTACGACACCATCTTAGATTATTAAGCTCTCATTTACATCACATAATCCACAACACAACAACCCAAACATACTAAATAAAATTAGTTCATTCTTTGACATGCAAAACAGTCCATTTTCGGCCAGCCCTTCAACACACACATTCCATAATTTTCATCCATTTTTTGCACATCACAACAACACATAATCATGCTAAATGCACTTAATTCATCATTTCTACACACCACACACACACACGGCTACACACACTAATCTCAACTCCAACTTGAATCATCAATTTCTCATTTTCATCATAGGATACTTATCAACAACAATCATATTACATATAAAAATTATTTCATTTTTTTTCCTACACAACATGTACACACACGGCTAAGCCTCCAACATGCATATTTTCATGCTTCTCTTCCATTTCCACATACCACAACATACACAAACCATTTATAACATATAAAAGAGGATTAATTCTTACCTTTTCCTCCCAACTTCTTTACTCAACCAAGGTGCGGAAAACAATGAAACAGATGGCCTATCTTCCGAAACAATTATACCATGTTGTAGAGGACCCTTGAATTAGTAGGAATACCACAAGAAAATAATTTTAGGAGCAAAATTTCAAGGGGCAAAAATTGGATAGCTTGGCCGAAATGGCCATGGTGGTGGCTCCCCTTCTTTCTTTGTTTCCCTTTTCTTCAAAATTCTAGAATTAAAATGAAAATTTTGTCTTCCTTTCAAGACTTAATCATATATATATATGTAAGGTCCCAACATGTGAGGGGCACATGCCCCTCTCTAGAGGTTTCTTTCATTTTTTATTTTTTTTTATAAATTTTCCTTTAAAGTTGGTCAAAGAAGACCATTTGTCTTCTTAAACAAGTTTTGACCCCTTCTTCTCTTTAATTCACAAACAGCCCTTATAGTTAATAAAATTTGGACATGCACCATGCATGTCACACGGCCAACATGACCATTTCATGAACTTCTTGGACCTTGCAAAATTCCCATTTTGCCCCTATTCTTTCCGCAATATTTCCATAGGCCATTTTGCGAATTTCTCTTCTTTTCCTTAGACTCTCACAATATTTCCGTACTAATAACAGTCATAAATAATATTTATAACAACTTGTGCATTAATATAATTTTGAAATTGGTTTCGCCCTTAACTTCCCACGACGACTCTGAATTATCCAAACGTACAAAATACGGGCTATAACAGTCCCGATGGGTTAGACATTTATTCATTATTCTTAGAAGCTCCTTAGTATACATTCGAATATGGGTAGAAGAAGAGTTGGCGTTTAACTCTTTCGAGCACACTATCACGTTTTGGTTGAATTATTTAAATTATAAGACTTCCACTAATTTAAGTCATATATTCACGATTTGTTACATTTATTTTATAAACTATTGGAGGTAAATATTAAACCTGGCGGATTCAAGTGTTATTATTGTGTCGTTGAGGTTCTTTCGATGTTGTTCATGACGTCGGATACCGGTCACGTCTAGGGTGGGTTTTGGGGTGTGACATCAAGAAAGCTCTAGATTATTCTCCATACCATTTTAACATATACCCAAGAGGAATTAAGAGTTAAGCATAGAGTGTTGATGGAATCAAGAGCATGAATGCTCATTGGGGTTTATACAAGTCAAAACCTTCTTTCATGGTGAAGTTGGGGTTTTCTCAGGTGGAATATTTTAATCCAAAGGCCATTTCTACATATTCAAATGTGAGTTTTATGTTCATTTCATGTTGTTAAGATTATTGAGTGGTTAAAAGACTTGGGTTATGGAAGGAAGTGGAAAAGTCTAAATAGGGGAATAATGATGTTTTTGAATAGTGACATTATTTGAACTATAGTTCTTGACATGTTATGAATATGTTCTTGAATAGTGACTTGATTTGAACTATAGTTCTTGACATGTTATTAATATAATCTTGATATAAATGATACTAAGAGTGTTGAAGAAGCATTGTGTGTTAACGAATACAATGTTGTGTGGTAGTTTTGGTTATGGATGATTTGAAATGGAATTGGGAGAATTGAATAATGTATAGTTTGATGAAGATTGTTGATCATGATATTATGAATGTTGTTATTGATGCTTGGGAGATGTTATATCATATGGAGGAAGTTGTAGAAACAAAGGAAATGCTACCCAATTTTCATTAGCTTTAGCTTTAGATTAAGCTTGAGTATGTTTCTGATCATCTAATTCTTGTACGAATTCTCTTGAATGTAGAATCGTGAACATTGGAGGAAA
This sequence comes from Lycium barbarum, assembly GCF_019175385.1. NCBI lineage: Eukaryota > Viridiplantae > Streptophyta > Magnoliopsida > Solanales > Solanaceae > Lycium > Lycium barbarum. Next base: position 84,114,677 of record NC_083347.1, read on the forward strand.
GTGCTTAAATTGATAAGGTTAGAGTGAAATCAAGGTATGTAAGGCTAGTCCCTTCTTTTCTAAGGCATGATTCCTATGACATGAATTCTTTTGTCTTTCCATGACCCTCTTACATCTCGGAAACTGTGAGTCCATGTTTATAAAGAGCTTCTCATGAGGTAAAGATAAGAAATATGTTATGAATGTGATAATGATGATGATGAGCCTAAGTCTAGAGATTCTAAAGCTCATGGTATGATATTTCTACGAAGCTAATGATCTTTATACGATTCTTGATGTCGCTCATTGTTGTTACACTAACCTTACAATTCTTGTTCCTTCAAGGTGAGGCATGATGATTATGACTACTCCATAATGGAATCGAGGGTTCTCGACCTTACGTCACCCCGATAGGGTATAGTTTATATTTGAGTTCTAATGCATGCTTTATGATAAGTATATGATAATGAGATTACACCGTGCCTATATGGCCGGGCAGACATCCCTAAGGCGGGCGACATATACACCATGTCTAGAGGGCATGGGCAGAAACCACTAGTGGGCGGCATGAGATGGTTATCCCGGACGCGGGTTAACGATGATCACACCGTACTTATATGGTCGGGCAGCTTATATATTTATACTTGATATGGTGATGTTTATGATGTAAGTTAGCTTGCATTGTTCCGTCTTAAGTGACGTTCAGTTACAGGTTGTTTCCTTACTTGAAGTTCCCTTATTTCTTTGATATATTATTATTATTCAGGCCTTACATACTCAGTCAATGTTCGTACAGACGTGCTTTATTTTTGGATGCTGTGTTCAACTCCACAAGTAGACAGAGAGGTGGTCCAGATTCCTAGTTGCCACTCAACAGATTTACAGGAGCACTCCATTATTACGGAGGTGCCATTTTTGATACATTATTTTGTGTATATATGTATATGGGCATGACTAGGTCCTGTCCAGTCCTTATGTCACAGTACTCCAATAGAGGCTTGTAGATACGTATGTGTGGGTAGTAGATGTCCCATAATGTCTTCATGGTACATTCTTGTATATCATTTTTACAGCCGTGAGGGCTTATGTATATCTATGTATTTCCTTGGAGTTTATATGTGTTCACGATGAGTATGATGACTAGCGTAGCGAGTGATGCTCAGTAGTCAGCTCCGGGTACCCGTCATGACCCCCTAGTCGGGGCGTGACACAAATAATGTCTCCACATTTTCAATGCATGAATAATTGCAGCCAATTCAAGATCATGGGTCGGATAATTTTTCTCATGTTTCCGTAACTGTCTTGAAGCATACGCAATCACCTTACCATGTTGCATCAACACACAGCCTAACCCAACGGCTGAAGCATCACAATGGAAAACTTAACCTTCCGATCCCTCTGGAAGTGTCAAGACTCGGGCAGAAGTTAGTCTATCTTAATCTATCCTTTAGCTCTTCGAAACTACGTTCAAAAGCATCTGTTCATTGAAATTTAGCTGATTTGTGGGTCAGCTTCGTGAGTGGTGCAGAAATAAAAGAAAAGCCTTCTACAAATCTCCTGTAATAACCCGCTAAGCCTAGAAAACTATGAACCTCCGTAGGGGTTGTGGGCCTTGGCAAAGTCTTCACGGCCTCAATCTTTTGGGTATCTACCCGAATGCCATCGGCTGAAATAATATGCCCCAAAAAGGTCACTGAATTTAACCAAAATTCACACTTAGAAAATTTGGCAAATAACTCTCGAGTTTGAAGAATTCTAAAAACGGTGCGCAAATAATCTACATGTTCTGCCTCGGACCTAGAATATACCAGGATATCATCAATGAACACGATCACAAACAAATCTAGGAAAGGCCTGAACACATTATTCATCAAATCCATAAATACTGTCGGTGCATTAGTTAGCCCAAATGACATTACCCAAAACTCGAAATGGCCATATTTGGTTCTGAAGGCCGTCTTTGGAATATCTTTCTCCCTAACTCGCACTTGATGATACCCGGATCTCAAATCTATTTTTGAAAACCATTTGGTGCCTTGTAATTGATCAAATAAGTCATCACTCCTTGGAAGGGGATATCTATTCTTGATCGTCACTTTATTCAGTTGTCGATAGTCAATGCACATTCGCAAGGAGCCATCTTTCTTCTACACAAACAACACAGGTGCTCCCCACGGGAAAGAACTAGGCCTAATAAATCTTTTTCAAGTAAGTCCTTCAATTGCTCCTTCAACTCTTTCAACTCTGCGGGAGCCATTATGTAAGGAGGAATAGATATGGGCTTGCTATCTGGTAGCACATCTATTGTGAAATCAATCTCCTGCTCCTGAGGGAGGGCTGTAAGCTCTTCCTCCGGGAACTCATTCACTACGGGGACAAACTAAAGAGTGGGAGATTTAGCTTCTACATCTTGAACCCGAACTAAATGGTAAATACAACCTTTTGTGATCATTTTCCGTGCCTATAGATAGGAAATAAACCTACCTTTCGGGGATGCAGTATTTCCTTTCCATTCTAAAACTTGTTCTCCCGGAAACAAGAAGCGAACCATTTTCATTCTACAATAAACATTGGCATAGCAAGAAGCCTATCAATCCATGCCTATGATAACATCAAAGTCCACCATTCTTAACTCATGAAAATCAACCATAGTACGATGATCACAAATCACAACTACACAATTTCTATATACTCGACTAGCTATTACCGGTTCACCAACGGGTGTAGATACCTCAACAGGTTTGATCGACTCCGGTTTGACCCCAAACTGACTCGCAATATATATAGTAACATATGACAATGTGGAGCTCGAATCTATCAAAGCATATACATCATGAGAGAATACCGAGAATATACTAGTGACGCCATCTCGGGAAGACTCAAGATCTTGTCGCCCCGCCAAATACATAGATACGGTGCTGGGGACCACTAGAACTAGGGGCTCTCCCTCTGCCTCTACCATGGCTGACTGGCGCATGTGAACCTGGCCCCATAGGGCGTATAGATGATGAAGACCCAGCCTTCGACCAACCGAGGGGCAATCACGCATGATATGGCCTGGCCGACCGTATGCATAGCAATACTCTGAGCCTAGTCGACACTGGCCCCAATTTTACTTCTCGCACTGGGAACATCGTGGCACGAGTGGCCTTGCCTGACCCGAATCGTCCCTGAACTAAGAACCCGAAGCCCTGAAACTCTGACTCGGCTCGAAATACGTAGATCTATCAAATATCTGGCCTGTAAACCGTGGAGGCGCACTAGTCATAAATGGCCTGAATGACTAGAAAACTGTTGTCTTTGCCCTCCTCTAAACTCACTCATCGGACCTAAAGATCTAGCCCTCTTGCTATACCCTCTGTCATGCTCACGCTCACTTCTCTGCTGTTGTTAGCTTTCCTCCAAATTCTGGGCATAGGCTTGAATGCATGAAACATCCATGTTGTCCTGAAGGGACGCAGTCAAGCACCTATCCATCAAATGTGGCCCTAGGTCTCTCACAAATCGGTGCACTCGGTCACCCATATCCGCTACCATGCCCAAAGTATACCTAGCCAAAGAATTGAAGGGGAGACTATACTCTAAGGCACTCATACTTCCTTTCTTAAGATTCAAAAACTTGTCAGCTCTAGCCCGCCGAACCTCTGGAGGAAAGTAATTTTGGAGGAAGGCATCCACAAATTCTTGCCATACAGGGGGAGGTGCATTGACTCCCCGTGACGCCATCCAAACCGTGTACCAATGAACCGCTATATCTCGCAATCTATAGGATGCCAACTCTACCAATTCAATGTCTGAAGCATGCATTAACCGGAGTGTCCTCACCATCTCATCAATAAAGTTTTGAGGGTTCTGTTCCGGCTTTGACCCAAAAAAATTTTGAGGGTTCAAGATAATAAAGTCACAGGTCCTTGCACTCACAGCCCTATCACCTTGCCCTGTACTTTTCCGCAGAGTCTGAACGGCAACCAACTGAGTAAGTAAATGAATGGCCTCCTTCACATCTTGGCCTAAAGCATCTGGTGGAGGAGCTGAGGGTGCTGGAGCCGGGGTTGAGGCTTCCTCATACTCCTCGGAAATATGCATCATGTGGGAGGACTGAGATTGAGCCGCATTCTCGGACTCACCTTCCTCTATATCCGTTGGTAGTGCTCTTTCAGCCCGTTTTTCTGCCACTGTCTTGCCCTTTTGGGTTGCCGTAGCTTTTCTCTTTACAGGAATTTCTGAAATACATAATACACGGTTAAGGAAAGAGAAATCATTATATCATGGCTCTATCGCACGATCTTATGAAGAAAGAAGGTCATTCATTCCTAAAATGCCCGCAACCTTCTGTTTATAAGTGCGGCGCGCAACACACCCATAAATAAGAATCTACTGGACACGGCTCGTAGACACACCCTAGGACAGAACTGCTCTGATACTACTTTTGTCACGACCCAATCGAAGGGCCATGACGGGCACTCGGTGCTAACCCACTCGGGCACCTCTTATCGTACTCTCATATTCACATCTAGGTGAGCCACATGGCTTACTCATAATTTACATATATCAATAGTGTTAATCTTGTTAAGCAACAACACATTTATATCCTCATCAATAATAATGCCCGTATCCATATACACAAGCCGACAAGGCTATTAAAACGATATACAAAATATGAGCCGACAAGGCTGCAAGACATCTAACCGTTCACAACTGTCTACGAGCCTCTAAGAAGAGTAGGTAACATCATATAGACAGGACAAGACCCCTCCATGCCTATATGTATCTACACAAAAGAATAATACCCAAAAGTTGTAGCTCCGGATGAAATGAAGCTCCTCTATGTAGTCCATGAATAAGAAATCTATGGAGCAAGCCTGTCTCCCTGTCCACCTGCGGGCATGACGCAACATCCACAAACAAAAGGACGTCAGTATGAATAATGTACTGAGTATGTAAATCATAATCAACATCGTAGTAGGAGCATAAGAGACAACATAAGAAATAGCATATGGAATAGCATAGGATGGGAGAATCAGGAGGTAATAGAGCCATTTGTACCTCATTTGACCATCATCATATTTACTTACTTATCTTTCATAGGGACCTTCCATTTCTAATGCTTACTCACGTATATATATTATTATCTGTTGTGCTTTGATTATTCTATGTTATCTGTGTCGCTTGCGTTACTTCATTTCCATATCGCTTTGAATTTCTTAGCCGTATCTGACCTCTTGTTATGTTTTTATTGAGTCGAGGGTCTCTCGGAAACAGCCATCCTACCTTGGTAGGAGTAAGGTCTGCGTACACTCTACCCTCCCCAGACCCCACGTTGTGGGATTTCACTGGGTTGTTGTTGTTGTTGTTGTATATATATATATATATATATATATATATATATATATATTCATATTCGTATCATACCCGACCATGAAGGTTCGGTGTTTCACATACCTGGCCATGACAATCCTCGGTGATACACATACCTGGCCCTACTAAGGCTCAGTGTTATCCGTACCCAACTACAGTGGTGCGCGCGCGATAGGTATCGTATCATACCCGGCCATATAAGCTCAGTGTTACATAATAGTCATATATACTTAGACGCGTATACATAAAAGTCCATAAGTATCATCAACATCATTTCTATCATCGTTTTTGTTACATCTATCCTTAGAGGATCAACTATCATATAAATGAGGTATTAGTATCGTGAAAGTATAGAGACTCATGAGCTTTGATAATCTTAGAGATAGAGTCATTTGGAAGACATTATGGAACTCATGAAAGGATATATATATATATATATATATAGCAAAGGAACCATGCCTTAATGAAATAAGGGCTAGCCTTACATACCTCTTTGTTTTCGCGACTACTTAACGTTCACCGTCATAGCTTGAAAATTCTACATTTAGAAGGATCCATACCATGGTTAAGCCTTAATGATACTTTTAAATTCAAACTAGAATAATTCATGATCTAATGAAAATTGGGCAACATTTCCCCCATTTCGTCAACTTCCTCCATATTACCAAGCAACTCCCAACTACCACGATATCATAATCCAGTAATCACATTCTACTACGACTTCAAAATTCATTCTCATGCTCAACTTATACTAACAATCTCACACCCTTTTTAGAATATTTTAATACAATGCTTCATAATCACTATTACTACCTTCCACAACAATATTATACCCATATCATACTAAGAATCATGACTCAAGTTAGCTTACTACTCAAAAATATCATAAAAGTTACATTGAGCCCTCATTTTCTTCTTTCTTCTTCTACCCAAGTTCTTCAACAACCAAGCATTCATGATAACATGAAATAAGCATGAAAACTAACCTTTTATCTCATGGGAATGAGATTTGGAGCAGCTATCAACTTAGGTGAAAACCCTAGCTTCAACACTCAAGAATCTCATGTAGTCTACTAACCCTAGGAAGACTTCTAACACATGGTACCTTGATTTTTGCCTCTTGATCTTTGTTTTCTCTAGGAGTGGAATATTCTTGGAGAAGGGTTTTGAGCTCTCAAGACTTGTGGAAGATGAAAAATGAAATAAATGAACAAAGGCCATCTATTTATACAAAACATAAAAATTCAGCCCGATGGACTTATACGGTCCATATAATATTATACGGTCCGTATAAGTGGACCGTATAACACCACTATGGGAAAGTTCCTTTCTGAAATAGATCAAGTTATACGGACCCCCCTTGTACGGACAGTATAAAGTTATACGGACCGTATAAGTGGTCGTATAACACCATCAAGAAAATGACCTTTTCTGTGAAGGTCATGTTATACGGACCCTCCTTATACGGACCGTATAAAGTTATACGGACCGTATAAGTGGTCGTATAACTCCCAATTATGCGAAACTTTCACTCGTTGATTCGTTTGACTTCCAATCCTCGTGGAACCTTCTTGGAACTTACATAATACTTAATTAACCATACAATAGGCTCTAAAGTATCCCCTCAACATATTCTAAGTAAACATTTACTCAATTATAGCGAAAACCTTTCCGAACACGACTTATATTTCACTTCCTTCCACAAACTAAATTTCACATATTCGTATGACTTCAAAATCTTATGGTATGCACCTTAAGTTATCTAATACATCCCTTAATCTCGTAAGAATTTCATAATCACCTTAACCTCACATTAGCTTATCCATAAGGCAAAAATCAGAATTTTTTTAGGTGTAATAGTCGCTCGTCCTCGAGCAAAGAAAAGAAAGAAATTGGGGAAATACCTGAATCAGTGAACAACTGAGGGTATCGGTTGCGCATGTCCGACTCGGTCTCCCAAGTAGCCTTTTTAACGGGACGGTGCTTCCATTGCACCTTCACAGAAGCAATATCTTTCGACCTCAACTTTCGAACCTGCCTATCCAGATTGCAATAGGCTCCTCCTCATAAGTCAAATTCTTATTAAGCAATATAGAATCCCAACGAACAACGTAAGTATCGTCGGTATGGTACTTCTTCAGTATCGAAACATGAAAAATCGGATGAACTCCCGCCAAGCCTGGTGGCAATGCCAACTCATAAGCTACATAACCCATACGGTCAACAATCTCAAACGGACCAATATACCTGGGGCTCAACTTTCCCCTCTTACCGAACCTCATAAAACCTTTCATGGGTGAAATCTTCAATAGAACCTGGTCACCAATAGCAAACTCCAAATCCTGGACCTTCAAGTCCGCATACATCTTTTACCAACTTTGAGCTGCCAAAAGCTTGGCCCGAATAACTCGCACTCTATCAAGGGACTCTCTCAACTAATCTGTACTCCATGGCCGAGCCTCGAACCTATCAAACTAACCAATCAGATATCTACATCTCCTACTATACAAAGCCTCAAAGTGTGCCATACTAATACTCGAATGATAATTGTTATTGTATGCAAACTTTACCAAGGGTAAGTGTTATTCCCAATGGGCCCCAAAATCAATAACACATGCTCTCAATATGTCCTCGAGCACATGAACAGTCTGCTTGGACTGGCCATCGGTCTGGGGATGAAAAACTGTACTGAGATCCAATTGGGTACCCAAATCCTCATCAAATGCCCTCCAAAAACGGGAAGTGGAAATAGTACCCCGAGCAGATATGACAGAAATAGGAACCCCATGCAATCTCAAAATATCCTAGATATACATCTTAGCTAACTTCTCCGCGGTATAGGAAACCTGAACAGGAATAAAGTGAGTGGCCTTAGTCAACCGATCCACTATCACCTAAATAGAATCAAACTTGCCAAGGGTCTTCCGAAGACCCGTGACAAAATCCATGGTAATCCTCTCCCACTTCCACTCGGGAATGGGCATCCTCTGAATCACCCCACCAGGTCGCTGGTGCTCATACTTAACCTGTCGACACTTCCCACAGTTAGCCACAAAATCAACTATATCTCTCTTTATTCAACGCCACTAATAGTGTTGCCATAAACCACGGTACATCTTAGTCAGCCCCGGATGAATGGAATAGCAAAAGCTATGAGCCTCAGATAAGATCAACTGAACCAAATAACCAACACGAGAAACACATACACGTCCTCTAATCCTCAGAATGCTCTCAGAATCAATCACGGCCTCTGTGGCCTCACCTCTCAAAAATCTATCTCGAATCTTTCTCAACTGCGCATCCTCAAACAGATAGGTCCTGATCCGATCCAATAAAGACGACGTTGCCTCTATACAAGCAAAAATCCTGCCCGAGGTTGAAATATCAAGACGGATTAAATAGTTGGCCATAGTCTGAACCTCTATGGCTAACGGACGCTCGGAAACAATCAATCGAGCTAAACTTCCCATAGTCACTGCCTTGCGACTCAAGGCATCAACTAATATATTGGCTTTCTCGGGATGGTATAGAATAGAGATGTCATAGTCCTTCAGGAGCTCCATCCATCGGCGCTATCTGGAACTAAGATCTCTCTGGGTAAACACATGCTGAAGACTACGGTGATTGGTGAAAACCTCACAATGAAAACCAAACAAATAATGCCTCCAAGTCTTCAAAGCGAAGACCACGACCAACAAATCCAAATCATAGGTAGGGTAATTTTTCTCATGAAATTTCAACTGACGGGAAGCATAAGCTATTACTCTACCACACCCAAACCCATACGGGAGGCAGCATAGTAGACAGGGAAATCCTCACCCTCCACGGGTAATGCTAAGATTGGGGTTGTAGTCAAAAGACTCTTGAGCTTTTGAAAGCTCTCCTCACAATCATCCGTCCACTGGAAAGAAATATCCTTTTGAGTCAATCTTGTTATATCCCGTATTTTGTACATTCGGATATTTCAAGATAATTGCGATAAGTTAAGGGCAAGGCTATATTTTGATCTTGTTTAACACACAAGTTGTTTATGAAAGTTTTTGATGTGGAAATGTTAAGAAAGGCTAGGGGTAAAAAGGGAAATTCACAAGGTGGCTCATGGAAATATTAAGGAAAATTTGGGGTTAAAAGTGAATTATGGAAACTTAAAATTCTTGAACAAAAATGGCCAAGTGGCCGTGTAAGGTGGGGTGGGCCTTGGGCCACATGGATGAATTATATATGTAATATTGGATGACTTATTACTCATGTTAATCATCTTTTCCACACTTAGAAAATTCAAGAACCTTAGAGAAACAAAAAAGAGCCCTTCGGCCATGGCATAGCCGAACAAGGTCCATGAAAAATTGATCACAAAAAATTATTTTCTTCTAGCAATTCAACCCATTGGAAGGTCTTCTTTAGCTTGAAGTAGTTGTTGGAGCAAGCAAAACACTTATTTGTGCACTTTACCACCCTAGCCAAGTTGAGAAGTGTAGTGAAGAAAGGTAAGGTTTAATCCTCTTTTTCTTATGTTATGAATGTTTTGAACATGTTGTAGTGTGTGGAAATGGATGAAAGCCATGAAATTTGTGTGTTGGGGATGGTGGCCGAATATGGGCTACCTTGTATGGCAAAGAATGAACTAATTTTATCTAGTATTTTTGTTGTTGTCGTCATGGATTCTATGATGAAAATGAGAGTTTAATGATTCAAATTGAAGTTGAAATTGTTGTGGGCTGTTTTAGAAGCCAATGTGATTTGAATGTAGTCTCTTGTATTTATGGAAAATAATGCTGTTAGTGTTTGAATTGTTGGTGTAGTTCATGAATTTGAAAGAAGGAAATGTGTTGTGGTTGTTCCTAGTGGACTTGGAAGTTTTCGGGTGGAGTGGCATATTGGTTAGATTATTTTGAATATTGTTTGAATTGTTTGAAGTGTTCTTGAGTTTTGTTCGAATGGTTTCGGATTATTGTTTGAGTGTGCGAGCATTGGTGTTAGCTTGATTGTATGTAGTTGAAGTGAATGTAAATGGAATGCCGTCGAATTATGTAAAAGGGAGTTGCTAATGTTAGAATGTGTTTTGAATTAATTGTTGATGTTGTTAATATGGTTGTTGGTATTGTTGTTGATGATTTGGCCGAGTTGAATTCTCGGGGTTGTTGAATTTATAGGGAAAATGCTGCCCAAATTTTTGTAGACAACTGCTAGCTTAGGATTGAATTCCTAAGTACTTGTAGCTAACGTTTGGAACTTAATGATGTTGTTGTTGATCTTGGGGAGCCCGAGACTTGAGTTGGGAATAGCTTAGGAAGCGTGCAAGGTATGTAAAGCTTACCCTTCCTTTCTTTTGGCATGTCCTAGATCTAAGTAAGATATGACACGAGCCTCGGGGTAACTCTGTTCATAAGATCCGAGCATGTCCACGATTCTTATTCGCTTCTCGATGTTAGTATTCCTAATATAGTCGAACTATGGTCTTTGTGTCTTTTGTATGATTGGATAAAAAATATGTGTAATGAATTTTTATTCCTAACAGTTTTATGTCGAATAATGTCCGTAACATTCATAGACGAACTCGGATCGCTCCGATACGTTCCTAGAGGATCCTAAAGCGAATAATGTCCATAACTTTCTTATACTAACTCGGATTGACTGGAAACGTGTTTATGATCTTCAAGCGTCGCCTAGTGTATGTATCTATCGAGTCTTAAAAATTGATTTTATGTGCATATAGTTTCTCACTACTATGCTCGTGCATACTGTTATTATATCTTTCGCCGAGTCAAGGGCCGGTTCTGTCATCGTGCGCTCTATGTTATATTCGGCAGTATGATGTGTTACGGTTCCCCGAGTCCCTCGCTAGGGGGGCCGGATACCGCCTATATACGACGTTATGATGTGTTATGGCGTATGATGTGCTATGATATGATGTGTTTCGGGGTTGTACGGAGATATGAAATCTTCTGGAGTATGATGTGTTGTGGCACCAGTGTCGGAGTGGCGACCACGTTCCTGAGCCCTATACATGATTTTTAAATGCATTATTTGTGTCTCAAAAACAAGCTTTTTGGTATACAGATCTCTGTACTCGTTTTCCATACTTCTTATTTCAGTTATGATCTTGATTACTGTTTTTGATGCTTTATATACTCAGTACATATTTCGTACTGACCCCCTTTCTTCGGGGGGCTGCGTTTCATGCCCGCAGGTACTGACACTCGTTCTGGTGACCCGCCAGCTTAGTACACCTATTCTGCTGTTTTGGAGTGCTCCCTTGTTCTGGAGCCTACATTCTGGTATAGACTCTTCCGTTATATATATTATGGATATATTCAGGGGTACGGCGGGGCCCTGTCCCGTCATATGATTCTGTTGTTATTCTTAGAGGCCTGTAGACATGTATGTGGGTCATGGATCATTGAAGTCCAATTATGTTAATATGGTTTATGTCTTAAGCGGTTCCATTTGCTGTGACAGCTTTATTGGCTTGTATGTATATCCATATATATATATTTCTGGGGCAATGTGTTTTATGACAGCCATGCCGGCTTCTGTGTGATACATTTGTTTATATGCGACCGCTTGAGACGACGTCTGATCTTCGTATCTAGATAAGTCATTTGGACGCCGATTCTGGTAAGTGAGTGTGTACGGTTGTCCAGCTCGGGCACTAGTCACGGCCCACGGGGTTAGGTCGTCACAAAAGTGGTATCAGAGCGGTTTGTCCTCGGAATGTCTACAGGCCGTGTCTAGTAGAGTCTTGTTTATCGGTGTGTTGTGCGCCACATCTATAAACAGGAAGCTACAGGACATTTAAGATGTCACCCTTCATTCGATCTTAGATCGTGCGATAGAGCTGTATTATTAGGATGGTTCCTTTCTAACAGATTGTTATGTTTACAGTGATGCCTCCGAAGAAAGCGACAGCTGCACAGAAGGGCAAAGCAGTAGCAGGAGAGACCAGTCAGGCTCGGAGAGTTACTCGGGCCCGTGCCCAGACTATGCCCGAGATGATGCCCCAGTCAGCGGGCTCTGCTATGCCATCACCATCAGGGGAGCCTAGAGTAGCAGCCGCTGCCGCTATGGATCAGGGGGCGGCTCCACCATTAGCTCCGGAGGCTCCAGCGCCCGAGCCTCCAGCTCCTCAGCCAGGAGCGGAGGATAGGGCGATGAGAGATGCAGTACAGTTGCTGACTAGATTAGTAGCGGGACAAGTTCAGGGGCACGGACCGGGAGGTGACCGGGCTTACAGGCGTGATAGTTCGAGAGCCCGTGAGTTCTTGACTTGTGATCCTCCAGAGTTCTTTGGGATTAAGCCCGAGGAGGATCCTGAGGAGTTTATCAGGAAGATGCGGTGCACTTTACAGCTGATTAATGCTTCCGAGACAGAGTCAGTTGCGTTGGCCTCGTACCGGTTGTATGATGTGGCGGCTAATTGGTACGAGTCATGGGAGTTATCTAGAGGGGACGACGCTCCCCCAGCAGTTTGGGATGATTTTTCTCAGGCTTTTCTTAGCCATTTTCTGCCTCCGGAGCTACGGCGGGCCAGGGCTGACAGATTCTTATTGCTGAGACAGAGGGGCCGCAGTGTTCGAGAGTACAGTATGGAGTTCGACTCATTGGCCCGATACGCACCTGCTGTGGTATCTACTATGGCTGACAGGATGCACAGGTATATTATGGGGCTGGACCGGTATTTTGTCGACAGTTGCTTGGTATTGGCTGCTTAGCCCGATATGGATATTGCCCGGATTCAGGCACACGCCCAGGGCATGGAGGACCGGCACAGGGGTCATCAGCCTGACAGGAGCCAGGATCGAAGACAGCCTAAAAGGGCCAAATCATCTGGGTATTCTGGAGATTTTCGGGGCAGACAGCCACAGCAGCCGCAGCAGCTCAGCAGATATCCATCCCAGCCAGCACAGAGCGCACCTCCCCATCCTACGGGTCGCAAATTTGATAGCCCAGGGTATTCAAGAGCAGGCCAGAACTCCAGGGCTTCAGGTTCGCGGACAGATAGGGGTTGTGGGCAGATGAGGCCACCTAGGCTTCAGTGTTCTTATTATGGCAGATATCATCCGGGAGAGTGCTACAGAGCCACCGGTGCATGATTTTCTTGTGGCCGTCAGGGCCATGCTGTGAGAAATTGCCCGTATAAGGGTAGTGCGGGTGGTGCAGCGGCCTACCGAATCAGCCGCCGGGTCATCATCTTCATCAGTGGCTATGCGCCCTACAGGGCCGGGTACATCAGCACCGGCGGGTCGCGGCAGAGGTCGTGGTGGAGCTTCGGGTACTAGCGGTCCTTCGAACCGCATTTATGATTTGGCCAGCCACCAGGACCAGGAGGCATCGCCTAATGTCGTTACAGGTACATTATTGGTCTTCTCTCGGTCTGTGTATGCATTGATTGATCCAGGTTCGACTTTTTCATATATTTCGCCTCTGGTTGCTAGTAAAATTGGTATAACGTCTGAACCTATAGAGCCGTTTGAGGTAGCCACCCCGATTGGGGACTTTATTGTAGCAAAACAGGTATATAAAGACTGTTCTGTAATTGTATGTGGCAGTGACACTAAGGCAGATCTGGTGGAGTTAGATATGATCGAGTTTGATGTTATTATGGGAATGGACTGGCTAGCCTCCTGTTATGCTAATGTTGACTGCCAAAATAAGGTAGTTCGTTTCCAGTTTCCTGGGGAGCCAGTTATTGAGTGGGCCGGTAATACAGCATCGCCGAAAGGTAAGTTTATTTCATACCTTAAGGCGAAGAAAATGATCAGAAAAGGTTATATTTATCATCTGGTTCGGGTACAAGACTTGACAGCAGAAACGCCGACTCTTCAGTCAGTTCCCGTGGTTAATGAATTTCCAGATGTATTCCCGGATGAGCTTCCAGGCCTTCCTCCAGAGCGGGAGATAGATTTTACTATTGATTTGCTTCCAGATACTCAGCCTATATCCATTCCCCCGTATAGAATGGCACCGGCAGAATTAAAAGAATTGAAAGAGCAGCTAAAATATCTGTTAGAAAAGGGCTTCATCAGACCCAATACTTCGCCTTGGGGAGCCCTGGTATTATTTGTGCGTAAGAATGACGGGTCGCTGCGTATGTGTATTGATTATCGGCAGCTGAATAAGGTCACCATAAAGAATAAATACCCCCTCCCCAGAATTGACGATTTGTTTGATCAGTTGCAGGGCGCCAAATATTTTTCGAAGATAGATCTTCGGTCTGGCTATCATCAGGTACGGGTACGAGAGGCCGATATTCCTAAGACAGCATTCCGGACCAGATATGGGCATTATGAATTCAGAGTTATGTCATTTGGGTTAACTAATGCTCCTGCGGTATTCATGGATCTAATGAACCGGGTATTCAGGCCATTCTTGGATATGTTCGTAATTGTATTTATCGATGATATTCTGGTTTATTCTCGGTCCAAGGCAGAGCACGCAGATCATCTGAGAGCGGTTCTCGGGGTGCTTCGACATCAGAAATTATATGCAAAATTTTCTAAATGTGAATTCTGGCTGGCTTCAGTGGCATTCCTGGGGTATATTATTGCAGCTGATGGTGTCCGGGTGGATACACAGAAGATTGAGGCCGTGAAGAATTGGCCCAGACCCACGACGCCCACAGAGGTACGTAGTTTCCTGGGGTTAGCAGGCTATTACAGAAGATTTGTGGAAAAGTTTGCTTCGATTTCAGCGCCTTTGACAAGACTAACTCAGAAGGGAGCTAAGTTCCAGTGGACTGATGCTTGTGAACGAAGCTTCCAGTTGCTGAAAGAGAAGCTGACTACGGCCCCAGTTCTGACTCTTCCAGAGGGACCCGATGGATATGTTATTTATTGTGACGCTTCTGGCGTGGGATTGGGCTGTGTATTGATGCAGCACGGCAGAGTTATAGCTTATGCTTCATGGCAGCTGAAAAAGCATGAAAGGAATTATCCTACCCACGATCTGGAGCTTGCAGCGGTGATTCATACTCTGAAAATATGGAGACATTATTTATATGGCGTTCATGTTGATATCTATACAGATCATAAGAGTCTCCAGTATATTTTTAAGCAGAAGGAGCTTAATTTGCGGCAGCGGAGGTGGCTAGAGCTCCTGAAAGACTATGATGTGGATAATCTGTATCATCCGGGCAAGGCTAATGTTGTTGCAGATGCGCTCAGCCGGAAATCTATGGGCAGCTTGGCAGATTTACAGCCAGACAGGAGAGAGATAGTACGTGACATTCATCAGTTGGCTAATCTTGGGGTTCGTCTGGCCGATTCTGGAGGTACACGGATTTCTGTCCGAGGGGTTTCTGAATCATCTATTAAGGAAGATATCAAGCGGCATCAATATGAAGATCCTGTTTTAGCTCGATACAGAGACACAACCCATGAGAAGGAGAAGACTCCGTTCGAGTTTACACCAGACGGAACCTTACTATACAGAGGCAGGTTGTGTGTACCTGATATTGCAGGGCTACGGCAGCAGGTTATGGGCGAGGCACACTATGCTCGCTATTCTGTTCATCCTGGTTCTACGAAGATGTACTATTATCTTAGATGCCTATACTGGTGGGATGGTATGAAACGGGATATCGCAGAGTTCATCGCCCAGTGTCCAAATTGTCAGCAGGTCAAAATTGAACATCAGAAACCGGGTGGACTGTTGCAGGAAATGGAAATTCCGGCGTGGAAGTGGGAGATCATTAATATGGACTTCGTTACAGGTTTGCCTCGCACTCCACGGAAGTATGATTCCATCTAGGTTATTGTTGATAGGCTGACAAAATCAGCCCATTTTCTTCCCGTCAGAACTACTTATTCCGCTGAGGATTATGCCAGGCTTTATATTAAAGAAATTGTGCGACTTCATGGAGTTCCTATATCTATTATCACTGACAGAGGTGCTCAGTTCACAGCGAACTTCTGGAGATCTTTTCAGGAAGGATTAGGGACTCAGCTGAGCCTGAGCACAACTTTCCATCCTCAGAGTGACGGACAGGCCGAGCGCACTATCCAGACGCTTGAAGATATGTTGCGGGCCTGTGTCATTGATTTCAGAGGTAGCTGGGATAATCACTTGCCATTGATTGAATTTACTTATAATAACAGTTACCATTCCAGCATCCAGATGGCTCCGTACAAGGCTCTGTATGGCAGGAAATGTAGGTCGCCTATTGGTTGGTTTGATATTGGCGAGACAGAGTTAATTGGCCCAGATATGGTCCAGCAGGCTGTGGACAAGGTGAAACTTATCCGGGAACGACTATTGGCAGCCCAGAGTCGACAGAAATCATACGCTGATAAACGGCGTCGTCCTTTGGAATTCCAGGTTGGTGATTGGATATTTCTAAAGGTATCGCCTATGAAAGGCGTAATGCGGTTCGGCAGAAAGGGTAAGCTCAGTCCGCGTTATATTGGGCCTTATCAGATTGTTAGAAAAATCGGAAATGTCGCCTATGAGTTAGATTTTCCATCTGATTTGGAAGCGGTACATCCGGTATTCCATGTCTCTATGCTCCGCAAATGCATTGGCGATCCCTCCAGAATATTTCCTGCGGATGATATTCAGGTGACGGAGCAGTTATCGTACGAGGAGCAGCCCGTATCCATTTTGGACCGTCAGGTAAGGAGGCTCCGGAACAAAGATGTAGCCTCTGTTAAGGTGTTGTGGCGGAACGATAATAGGGAGGAAATGACCTGGGAGGCCGAAGAGGAGATAAAGAAGAAATATCCTCATTTGTTCCCTACGGCCACGGGTAATCCTGAATCCTTACTTAATTCTGTTTCAATAATGAATGTGCGTCATATGTGCTGTCTATAAACATAAACTCCCCCAAAGTATTCTCAGTCCCTATAAGATTAATTTAACATTCGAGGACGAATGTTCTAAAGGGGGGGAGGATGTTATATCCCGTATTTTGTACATTCGGATATTTCAAGATAATTGCGATAAGTTAAGGGCAAGGCTATATTTTGATCTTGTTTAACACACAAGTTGTTTATGAAATTTTTTGATGTGGAAATGTTAAGAAAGGCTAGGGGTAAAAAGGGAAATTCACAAGGTGGCTCATGGAAATATTAAGGAAAATTTGGGGTTAAAAGTGAATTATGGAAACTTAAAATTCTTGAACAAAAATGGCCAAGTGGCCGTGTAAGGTGGGGTGGGCCTTGGGCCACATGGATGAATTATATATGTAATATTAGATGACTTATTACTCATGTTCATCATCTTTTCCACACTTAGAAAATTCAAGAACCTTGGAGAAAAAAAAAAAGAGGCCTTCGGCCATGGCATAGCCGAACAAGGTCCATGAAATATTGATCACAAAAAATTATTTTCTTCTAGCAATTCAACCCATTGGAAGGTATTCTTTAACGTGAAGTAGTTGTTGGAGCAAGCAAAACACTTATTTGTGCACTTTACCACCCTAGCCAAGTTGAGAAGTCTAGTGATGAAAGGTAAGGTTTAATCCTCTTTTTCTTATGTTATGAATGTTTTGAACATGTTGTAGTGTGTGGAAATGCGTGGAAGCCATGAAATTTGTGTGTTGGGGGTGGTGGCCGAATATGGGCTACCTTGTATGGCAAAGAATGAACTAATTTTATCTAGTATTTTTGTTGTTGTCGTCATGGATTCTATGATGAAAATGAGAGTTTAATGATTCAAATTGAAGTTGAAATTGTTGTGGGCTGTTTTAGAAGCCAATGTGATTTGAATGTAGTCTCTTGTATTTATGGAAAATAATGTTGTTAGTGTGTGAATTGTTGGTGTAGTTCATGAATTTGAAAGAAGGAAATGTGTTGTGGTTGTTCCTAGTGGACTCGGAAGTTTTCGGGTGGAGTGGCATATTGGTTAGATTATTTTGAATATTGTGTGAATTGTTTGAAGTGTTCTTGAGTTTTGTTCGAATGGTTTCGGATTAGTGTTTGAGTGTGCGAGCATTGGTGTTAGCTTGATTGTATATAGTTGAAGTGAATGTAAATGGAATGCCGTCGAATTATGTAAAAGGGAGTTGCTAATGTTAGAATGTGTTTTGAATTAATTGTTGATGTTGTTAATATGGTTGTTGGTATTGTAGTTGATGATTTGGCCGAGTTGAATTCTCGGGGTTGTTGAATTTATAGGGAAAATGTTGCCCAAATTTTTGTAGACAAGTGCTAGCTTAGGATTGAATTCCTAAGTACTTGTAGCTTACGTTTGGAACTTAATGATGTTGTTGTTGATCTTGGGGAGCTCGAGACTTGAGTTGGGATTAGCTTAGGAAGCGGGCAAGGTATGTAAAGCTTACCCTTCCTTTCTTTTGGCATGTCCTAGATGTAAGTAAGATATGACACGAGCCTTGGGGTAACTCTGTTCATAAGATCCGAGCATGTCCACGATTCTTATTCGCTTCTCGATGTTAGTATTCCTAATATAGTCGAACTATGGTCTTTGTGTCTTTTGTATGATTGGATAAAAAATATGTGTAATGAATTTTTATTCCTAACAGTTTTATGTCGAATAATGTCCGTAACTTTCATAGACGAGCTCGGATCGCTCCGATACGTTCCTAGAGGATCCTAAAGCGAATAATGTCCATAACTTTCTTATACTAACTCGGATTGACTGGAAACGTGTTTATGATCTTCAAGCGTCGCCTAGTGTATGTATCTATCGAGTCTTAAAAATTGATTTTATGTGCATATAGTTTCTCACTACTATGCTCGTGCATACTGTTATTATATCTTTCGCCGAGTCAAGGGCCGGTTCTGGCATCGTGCGCTCTATGTTATATTCGGCAGTATGATGTGTTACGCTTCCCCGAGTCCCTCGCTAGGGGGGCCGGATACCGCCTATATACGACGTTATGATGTGTTATGGCGTATGATGTGCTATGATGTTATGATGTGTTTCGGGGTTGTACGGAGATATGAAATCTTCTGGAGTATGATATGTTGTGGCACCAGCGTCGGAGTGGCGACCACGTTCCTGAGCCCTATGCATGATTTTTAAATGCATTATTTGTGTCTCAAAAACAAGCTTTTTGGTATACAGATCTCTGTACTCGTTTTCCATACTTCTTATTTCAGTTATGATCTTGATTATTGTTTTTGATGCTTTATATACTCAGTACATATTTCGTACTGACCCCCTTTCTTCGGGGGGCTGCGTTTCATGCCCGCAGGTACTGACGCTTGTTCTGGTGACCCGCCAGCTTAGTACACCTATTCTGCTGTTTTGGAGTGCTCCCTTGTTCTGGAGCCTACATTCTGGTATAGACTCTTCCGTTATATATATGTATGGATATATTCAGGGGTACGGCGGGGCCCTATCCCGTCATATGATTCTGTTGTTATTCTTAGAGGCCTGTAGACATGTATGTGGGTCATGGGTCATTGAAGTCCAATTATGTTAATATGGTTTATGTCTTAAGCGGTTCCATTTGCTGTGACAGCCTTATCGGCTTGTATGTATATCCATATATATATATTTCTGGGGCAATGTGTTTTATGACAGCCATGCCGGCTTCTGTGTGATACATTTGTTTATATGCGACCGCTTGAGACGACGTCTGATCTTCGTATCTGGATAAGCCATTTGTACGCCGATTCTGGTAAGTGAGTGTGTACGGGTGTCCAGCTCGGGCACTAGTCACGGCCTACGGGGTTGGGTCGTGACAAATCTGGTCAAGGATGAAGCAATAGCAGCAAAACCCTTCACAGAGCAACGGTAATAACTGGCCAAACCCACAAAACTACGAATCTCAGTAACCGTAGTGAGTCTCGCCCATCCCATCATAGCCTCAATCTTCTGTGGATCAACTATGTTACGCTTTGGAATTTCCCCGTTAGTGTACAGTGAATAGACTATCGAAGGGTAAGGTATATGATGTTCTGATGAGCAAGGAATGATGTAGATGGCCCTAATTAATATTTCCAAAGACAACCGAGGTAGGAGGAGGAAGTTATTAAGGGAAGCGAGACACACGTCCTATGTCGGATAACAATTACGAACGACGATTTGACGATGGCCTAAGGATGTTTTAGAGACATGTGATAACGTCCCTTAGATTGGTATTGAGGTGTTAAACAAGTGCTAAGAAGGTTCCATAAGGATCGGAGATCAAACGAGTCGACGAAAATGAAAATCGCTTCAGTTGGCATTATACGGCCAAACATACGGTCTGTATAAATTATACTGGCCGTATGTTGGACCGTATAATTGGCCAAGATGAAGATAAAATTCTGGACCAAACATAAGCCATACATATGGCCGTATAAATAGTACGGACCGTATGTTGGTCCGTATAATATGGTCGGGCCAGCTTTTAAATTAAGTATAAGAGACCTTTTTCATTCCATTTTTCATTTCATTTCCACTCTCCACCAATCAAGAACTCTCTAGAAAATTCTCCCACATTCATCCACAAGAGAATCAAGGGAAAACCAAGATCAACAACACAAAATCCATGAAGCAAAGTGTATGAAACCTAAGTGAAGGTCATCCAAACCAAGAAATCCCAAGAAGGGTGAAGTAGGGTTTTGGTGCAAAAGAAAGAACTCCACTCTAGGCTTGTTCAACCACCATCTAAGGTAGCAACGTGACATTGAAGGAGAACAAGTGAACGATAGCTTAGCTAAACGACAAAGGTATGTTAGGCTAGTCCTTTCTTTCTATGGCATGAATCCCATGACTTGATTCTTCTTTCTTTCCATGATTCTCCTATATTCTGGAAAGCCGAGAACCTAAGATCATGAATAGCTATATGAGACAAGAGATAAGTTATGAGTCCAGTAACGATATGATGTCCTTGTAAAGTAAATTATGTCATTCATTGTATACACTCACCTTATATACTAATCCTTTCAAGGTGAGGAAGGATGTTGGCAAGTGTTCATAATGGGATCGAGGGTTCACGACCTTACGTCACCTCGATAAAGTATAGTTGTTCTAGAGTCTTTATGCATGTATTACGATAAGCAAACTATGATGAGCATACTATGATAAGCATACTATGATGAGCATACTATGATAAGCATGTTATGATGAGCGTACTATGTTGAGTACACTATGATTGGCATGTTATGATGATATTACACCACGCCTAGTTGGCCGGGCAGTCAACGCTAAGGCGGGCAGCTTATACACCATGGCTAGTTGGCATGGGTAGACACCACTAGTGGGCGGCATGAGATGATACCCCGGACGCGGGAGGCCTGGACGCGGGCTAATGTTATTGATTATCACATCGCACCTATATGGTCGGGCAGTTCATATATATATATGTTATGCATACATGAGATGATGATGAGTATAAAAGTAAGTCAGCATGCATTACTTCTTATATGATTCACAGGCAGATACGGTTTGCTCCATATTTGATGCCTCCCTTACTTCCTTGATGTATTATTATTGTTTATGCCTCTCATACTCAGTACAATATTCGTACTGACGTCCGTTTTCTTTGGACGCTGTGTTCATGCCCACAGGTAGACAGAGAGGTGAGCTCGATCCAGATTTTTAGTAGCTGTCAGCGGATAGAGAGCACTCCATTGTTCGGAGGTGCTTACGATTATTCTTTTGGAACATATGTATATTTTGGGCACGACGGAGTCTTGTTCCGTCTATATGTACAGTCTGTCAATAGAGGCTCGTAGATGCGCAGTATGGGTAAGATGGTCTCAAAAGATTATTACAGTATATTTGTATATATTATTTTGATAGCCTAAAGAGGCGTATGTATATAAAATCAATTGTGTTTTCCACTGAAAAATGATTGCCTTGAGATTGTAAGATTATGAATGATAAAGAGATGAAAAATGACTATGACGAGTGAGGAAACAAATGGTTCTCAGTGGTTAGCCCCGGGTACCCGTCGCGGCCCCTAGTCGGGTCGTGACAGAAGTGGTATCAGAGCAGTTCGTCCTAGGAAGTGTCTACGAGCCGTGTCTAGTAGAGTCTTGTTTATGGTGTCTTGCGCCACGCTAATAAACAAGAGGCTACAGGGAATTTAGGAAAAATGACCATCTTTCTTCTTATGAGATCGTGCGATAGAGCCATGAATAAGATTTTATCCATCCTAATAGTGTGTTGTGATTTCAAAATGCCGCCAAAAGGAAAAGCTACAGCCGCCCAGAAGGGCAAGACTACGAATTAAAGGCGGGCAGAAAGAGAGCCTCCGATGAATGTAGAAGAGGGTGAATCACAAAATGAGGCCTCGCCCAATGAAGAAGAACAAGGAGGAGCTTCCGCTCTGATTCCTCTACCGGTTGCTTCGGGTCAACAAGTGACCGAAGCTATTCATCTGTTAACACAGTTGGTTGCCGCCCAGGCATAACGACATAATGCAGGCCCGAGTGATCGTTCAGCTAGTACAAGAGCCCGTGATTTCCTGCTTTAAATCCTCCGGAGTTCTTTGGGTCAAATCCTGATGAAGATCCGCAAGGCTTTATTGATGAGATGTTGAGGACATTGAAAATTATTCATGCTTCTGAAGCTGAATCCGTGGATTTAGCCTCTTATAGACTCTGCAATGTGGCGGTATTGTGGTACAACAATTGGATAGCATCGAAGGCAGAAAATGCACCTCCTCCCATTTGGCAAGAGTTTGTTAACGCTTTCATTCGTCATTATTTGCCACCCGAGGTCCGCTGAGCTAGAGCGTACAGGTTCTTGAATCTAAAGCAAGGAAGCATGAGTGCCTGAGAGTATAACATGAAATTTAATTCTTTGGCCAGGTATGCCCCGACTATGGTGGCCGACATGGGGGATCGTGTGCACAAATTTGTGAGTGGTTTGGGGCCACACTTGTTCAAAGATTGTTTGATGGCTTCGTTGCAAGTTGGGATGGGTATTTCCCTTATACAAGCCCATGCCCAGAACTTAGAAGGGCGGCAGCAGCCGCAAAGAAGTGATTGTGATAGTGACAGAAGGCAAAGCAAGAGGGCTAGATCTATGGGAGCAAGTAGTGAGTATAGAGTGGGATCGAGACAGATGCATTCTAGAAACTCAGGCCAGTCGGTTACTAGTGCGCCTCCCAGATTTCCAGATAGGAGGTTTGATCGTTCCTTTCGGTCAGAACAGGGCCAGAGTTCGAGGGCCTCAGATTCTCAGTTCAGGGGAGATTTTAGTCAGAGGAGACCCCCGGTACCCGGTGCAGCCAGTGCGGTAGACAACATTCCGGATAGTGCCGCCAAGGTTCGGATGCTTGCTATGCCTGCGATCAAGTTGGCCATGTGATGAGAGATTTCCCATCGATGAGAGGCAGAGTTGAGTCTCAGCCTATGAGATCAGTAGCTGGATCTTCTTCGGTACGCCTGACAGCACGGATTCCCCAGACTCCAGCAGGTAGAGGTAGAGGCAGAGGGGGAGCATCTACTTCAGGTGCCATTCAGCCTCGCGTATATGCTTTAGCTGGGCGACAAGATCTTCAGTCCTCCCCAGATGTTGTCACAGGTACATTGACTATATTTTCCCGCGATGCATATGCTTTGATCGATCTGGGTTCTACTTTCTCTTATGTTACTCCATATTTTGCTGATTGTATTGGGGTGAAACCCGAGCCAATTAAACCGTTTAAGGTATTCACTCCGGTTGGTAATCCTGTAATAGCGAGGCAAGTGTACAAAAATTGTGTCATTATGATATGTGATCGTCAGACCAAAGTTGATTCGATTGAGCTGGAAATGATAGATTTCGACGTAATTATGGGTATGGATTGGTTGGCCTCATGTTATGCCAATGTTGATTGCCGAACAAAAGTGGTTCGATTCCAATTTGCGGGAGAGCCCGTGCTTGAATGGCAGGGTAATACAGCATCCCCGAAAGGTAGGTTTATTTCCTACCTTAAGGCAAGGAAGATGATAGCCAAGGGCTATATTTATCATCTAGTTCGGGTTCATGACACCGAGGCAACGTCGCCAACTCTTCAATCTGTTCCGGTAGTGAATGAATTTCCGGACGTATTTCCAGATGAACATCCAGGTCTTCCTCCAGAAAGGGAAATTGATTTCGCTATGGATGTGTTGCTGGACACCGAGCCCATTTCTATTCCTCCTTATCCAATGGCTCCGACAGAGTTGAAAGAGCTGAAGGTACAGTTGAAGGATTTGCTTGAAAAGGGATTTATAAGGCCCAGTTCATCGCTGTGGGGAGCACCAGTCTTGTTCGTGAGAAAGAAAGACGGTTCCCTCCGAATGTGCATTGATTATAGGCAATTGAATAAGGTACAATAAAGAATAATTACCCTCTTCCCAGAATTGATGATTTTTTTTATCAGCTGCAGGGTGCCAAATGGTTTTCTAAAATAGATTTGCGATCGGGTTACCATCAAGTGAGAGTTAGAGAAGCGATATTCCTAAAACTACTTTCAGGACAAGGTATGACCACTATGAGTTCCGAGTGTTGTCGTTTGGATTGACAAATGCCCCGGCGGTGTTCATGATTTTAATGAATAATGTGTTCAGGCCATTTTTGGATCTCTTCGTGATAGTATTTATTGATGATATTCTGGTGTATTCGCGCACAGAATCAGAACATGCAGATCAATTGCGAATTGTCCTTGGAATTCTTCGAGCTCGAGAATTATATGCAAAGTTCTCAAAGTGCGAGTTTTGGCTGAATTCTGTGACATTTCTAGGTCATGTTATTTCAGATGATGGCATCCGAGTCGACACTCAGAAAATTGAAGTTGTGAATACTTGGCCAAGGCCTACGACGCCTATAGAAATTCGTAGTTTCCTGGGTTTGGCAAGTTATTATAGAAGATTCGTAGAGGGCTTCTCATCTATTTCAGCCCCATTGACGAAGCTAACTCAGAAGTCCGCTAAATTTCAATGGAACGATGCATGTGAGCGTAGTTTCCAAGAGTTGAAAGGCAGATTGACCTCCGCTCCAGTGCTAACACTTCTGGAAGGGCCAGATGGCTATGTTGTGTATTGTGATGCTTCCGGTATGGGATTAGGATGTGTATTGATGTAGCATGGTAGAGTTATCGCATATGCTTTGAGACAATTGCAGAAACACAAGAAGAATTATCCCACTGATGATCTCGAATTGGCTGCGGTTATTCATGCGTTGAAGATCTGGAGACATTACTTATATGGTGTGCATGTGGACATCTATACAGATCACAAGAGCCTCCAATATATTTTTAAACAGAAGGAGTTAAACCTGCGGCAGAGGCAGTGGTTAGAATTATTGAAGGATTATGATGTGAATATTTTGTACCACCCCGGAAAAGCGAATGTAGTAGCCGATGCGGTTAGTCGGCGATCTATGGGTAGTCTATGTGAAGTTCCTTCAGAGAAGAATGCAATGGTTCGTGAGCTCCATCAATTAGCAAACCTTGGAGTACGTGCAATTCAGGTAGTGTAGGCATTAACATTAATGACCCCACAGTTTCATCTATGAATATAGAAGTGAAGGAACGACAATATGAAGATTCCCAGTTAAGCCATTACCGAGACCAATCTCATGTAAAGGGAAAGTCTCCATTTGAAGTTTCCAGAGACGGGGTCCTTAGATACCGAGGCAGACTATGTGTGTCGGATGTGGCAGAATTGCGCCAACGGATTTTCTGTGGAACAACAATAGGGAAGAAAAGTCCATGAAGAAAAGTGTATGAAACACAAGTGTAGGTCATCCAAACCAAGAAATCCCAAGAAGGGTGAAGTAGGGTTTTGGTGCAAAAGAAAGAACTCCACTTTAGGCTTGTTCCACCACCATCTAAGGTAGCAACGTGACATTGAAGGAGAACAAGTGAACGATAGCTTAGCTACACGACAAAAGTATGTGAGGCTAGTCCTTTCTTTCTATGGCATGAATCCCATGACTTGATTCTTCTTTCTTTCCGTGATTCTCCTATATTCCGGAAAGCCGAGAACCTAAGATCATGAATAGCTATATGAGACAAGAGATAAGTTATGAGTCCAGTAACGATATGATGTCCCCGTAAAGTAAATGATTTCATTCATTGTATACACTCACCTTATATACTAATCCTTTCAAGGTGAGGCAGGATGTTGGCAAGTGTTCATAATGGGATCGAGGGTTCACGACCTTACGTCACCTCGATAAATTATAGTTGTTCTAGAGTCTTTATGCATGTATTACGATAAGCATACTATGATGAGAATACTATGATAAGCATGTTATGATGAGCATACTATGTTGAGTACACTATGATTGGCATGTTATGATGATATTACACCGCGCATAGTTGGCCGGGCAGTCACCGCTAAGGCGGGCAGCTTATACACCATGGCCAGTTGGCATGGGCAGACACCACTAGTGGGCGACATGAGATGATACCCCGGACGCGGGAGGCCTGGACGCGGGCTAATGTTATTGATTATCACACCGCACCTATATGGTCGAGCAATTCATATATATACATGTTATGCATACATGAGATGATAATGAGTATAAAAGTAAGTCAGCATGCATTACTTCTTATATGATTCACAGGCATATACAGTTTGCTCCATATTTGATGCCTCCCTTACTTCCTTGATGTATTATTATTGTGTATGCCTCTCATACTCAGTACAATATTCGTACTGACGTCCGTTTTCTTTGGATGCTGTGTTCATGCCCACAGGTAGACAGGGAGGTGAGCAGATTCTTAGTAGCTGTCAGCGGATAGAGAGCACTCCATTGTTCGGAGGTGCTTACGATTATTCTTTTGGCACATATGTATATTTTGAGCACGACGGAGTCTTGTTCTGTCTATATGTATAGTCTGTCAATAGAGGTTCGTAGATGCGCAGTATGGGTTAAATGGTCTCACAAGATTATTACAGTATATTTGTATATATTATTTTGATAGCTTAAAGAGGCGTATGTATATAAAATCAATTGTGTTTTCAACTGAAAAATGATTGCCTTACGATTGTAAGATTATGAATGATAAAGAGATGAATAATGACTATGACGAGTGAGGAAATAAGTGG
This sequence comes from Lycium barbarum, assembly GCF_019175385.1. Taxonomy (NCBI): domain Eukaryota; kingdom Viridiplantae; phylum Streptophyta; class Magnoliopsida; order Solanales; family Solanaceae; genus Lycium; species Lycium barbarum. The sequence continues at coordinate 84,141,934 of NC_083347.1, forward strand.
TGCTCAGTGGTTAGCCCCAGGTACCTGTCGCGGCCCCTAGTCGGGTCGTGACAAACTATAATCCCATCCTTAGACACAACATGGACCAAGAAGTCTACAGACTCCAACCAGAATTCACACTTAGAAAACATAGCAAACAAGTTATTTTTCTTCAACAACCCAAACGAAGATGGCTCTCATGGTCCTCTCTACTGTTGGAATACACCAAGATGTCATCAATTAACACGATCACAAAGGAATCAAGAAATGGCCTAAATATGCCATTCATCAGGGTTATAAATGCAGTCGGGGCATTGGTAAGCCCAAAAGACATCACCAGACACTCATAGTGACCGTATCTCGTCTGAAACATTGTCTTCGGAATATCCTCTGCCCTAATCTTCAGCTAGTGATAGCCAGAACGCAAATCAATCTTCGATAACACCGAAGCACCCTGAAGCTGGTCAAACACAGTATCAATACGAGGCATAGGACATTTGTTCTGAATAGTGACCTTGTTCAATTGGCAAAAATCAATACACATCCTCATGGTCCCATCTTTCTTTTTCAGAAATAACACAGGAGCACCCCAAGGGGAGACACTCCGCAGGTGCCATCCGCTATGGCGGAATAGAGTTAGGACAAGTGCCCGGATCCAAGTCAATACCGAAATTAATCTCGCGATCGGGTGGCATACCCGGCAGATCCGACGGGAATACCTCCGTGAATTCGCTCACAATAAGGATAGACTTAAGGGGTGGAGATTCAACAATCGTATCATGAACAAGAGCCAAATACGCTAAACACCCGTTACTTACTAACTTCTTTGCCCAAAGGAAGGAAATGATCTTCTTCGGAGTTGGACTAGGAGTACCTCTCCACTCAAGCCTAGGAATGCCCAATATGGCTAAGGTGACAGTCTTAGTGTGACATTCCAAGATCTCATGCTAGGTAGAAAGCCCAGACATACCCAATATAATATCAAAGTCCACCATGTCAAGAATCATCAAATCTACCCAAGTGTCATACCCCATAAAGGTAACCAAACAAGACCGGTAGATTCGATCAACAATCACAGAATCTTCGACCGGAGTAGACACATGAACACGTATGTCTATGCTATCACAAGGCATATCCCAACCAATGGTATGAAATGCAGATACATACGAATAGATGGATGCAAGATCACGCAATACAGTAGCAGACTGGTGCCGAACAAAAATAATACATGTTGTTGCACCTGGGATCTCCACCTAGGGCCTTGCCACGGCCTCAACTCTCGCTGCACAGTCAACAATGGTCTCGAATGAAGCACCCTCGACCTCAAGGTGGACACAGGGTAGCTAGAGAGGACCATCCGGCCCACTAATAAACCACCAGATCCTGTCGATCTCACTCGAAATCAAGGGGTAGGATTAACGGGCCAGGTAGGAGAAGGATAGTGCATAAGTAGTAACCAGCATGACCTCCAGACGAATATCGAGGAACTGACCTCGACGCTCGTCCCTCTGCGAACAAGGCATGTGCCTCTTAAGAAACACCCCATAGAACTACTCCCATGTAAGGGGACGCGTGCCCGTTGGTCTACTTTTAAGGTTGTCTCTCCACTATGACCTCGCGCTGCCACGAAAATGATGGGTAACATAGTAGACTCCGGGGGTCTCAGTAATCCCTGCCGTGTAAAGTAACTCGTGCATAATCACGATAAACTCGTAGGCATCCTCGCCTGGTGTGCCAATGAAAACCGGTGGAGCCAACATCAGGTACATCATCCAGGAAGGTGTGTCGCGAATCCTCACTATCTGTGAGGGAAGAGATAAGAGTCAGATACCAATTTGATTTTCCCAGATACCAATTTGAAAAAAGTGGCACGAAAGAAAGAGAGGAAGTGAGATTTCCTAAATGTCCTATAGCCTCTCGCAGATAAGTATGGAGCTTATCGTACCGATCTACGAGACGCTGCTAGACACGCTCTTGTTGTTATACCCCGTATTTTTATACGTCGAATTATTCGCAAGCAAATCGACTCAAGTTAAAGGCGTAATTATTTTCGGACGTGAAATAGGAACCATTAATTTTTCAATTTTAACTATTACATAAATTGTTTATAAATTTTATTTAGTGTAGAAATATTATTGGAAATTAGGGACTAATTAATTGTGATTAGATTATTAAGTAAGGATTAATGATTTATTAAAATTAATTAATTTAATTATTAGAAGTGGGTCCCACCTGATTTATTTAAAAAAAAACAATTCAACAAAAAAAATTTGATGAGTCACTAGAAGTGGACACGTGTCCTATGGTGGGAACACATATATATATGATGAATAGTGCAAGCCATAATTCATTTTGGCAAGAATTCAATCCATTTTTAAAAAAGGAAAGAGAGCAAAATTTCCATGGCTGCTCTCGGCCAGCCATGGATGGAGGAGAAAAATAATTTTTATTGCTTGTTTGATCAATTTCCAAGTAAATTACAAGTTCAAGGAGGTGATAGAAACATTGGATATTAAGTTGGAGAAGAAGAAATTGTAAAATTAGAGCAATTGAGCGTAGAAATTCCTCCGAGAAAAATTTGGCTAAAGGGGTGACGAAGCGAACGAGATTACGAATGACCTTCAGCAGGTATGTAAAGTTGTCCCTTCTTTCTTTTGGCATGTCTTAGATCTAAGCGATGAATGATATGAACTTTGGGGTAATTATATTCATAAGTTTTGACTGTGATTTATGATTCTTATTCACTTCTTGATGTTAGAACTCTTAAGTGATTAAGCTTCCCTCTTCAGTTTTCTGTACGTTGGATAATAGTCGATGTATATCAGTTCCTATTCTTAGGAACTCTATGATAACTAATGTCCAGACTTCTATAAGATGTTTCATACTATATTGACATATGACTATGATTCTTAAGGCTCTTTGATATACTTCATGATGACATTCGAGGGATGTTAGATATGTTTCCGAGTGGCATTCGAAAGGTATTTGATATGTTTATTGTCTTGATTTTCAAATGATAGTTTGTGCTGATTATTCCATTGAGTCTTTGATATACCCTGATACGTATATATGATTCCAGAAGTTCTATTCTGATATAATCCACAGTGACATCCGAAAGGTATTTGGTATGACTATTGTCCTGATTTTCAAATGACAGTTCATTTTAATTATTCCATTGAGTCTTTGAAAATGTTTTAATTTGCATATGGTTGCTCACTACTCCACTCGTGCATGTTTCAATATGTCCTTCACCGAGTCCCGGGCCGGGTATGTTATCGTGCACAGTCTCACTGCATTGTTCACCGAGTCCCTCACTAGAGGGCCCGGAATATGATATATATATATATATATATATATATAATGGAGTTATGCTGTGTTTATGGAGTTATGCTGTGTTATGGAGTTATGTTGTGTTTATAGAGTTATGCTGTGTTATGGCGTTATGCTGTGTTTATGGAGTTATGCTGTGTTATGGAGTTATGCTGTGTTATGGCGCCAAAGACGGGGTGGCGACCATGTTCACCTAGTCCCATAATGGGCCGGTATGATATATGATATTGACATGCATGATTTATTTTTCAAAAGGCAAGTGTTTTGGTATTGTGGACATTGTACTTGTTTCTGTACCCCCTATTTCAGTTATGATCCTTTTTACTGTATTTCATGCTTTATATACTCAGTACATATTCCGTTCTGACCCCCTTTCTTCGGGGGGGGGGGGGGGGGGGGGCTGCGTTTCATGCCCGCAGATACAGATAGTCGGTTTGGTGACCCTTCAGCATAGGACATCTACTCAGCTGTCTTGGAGAGCTCCGTTGTTCCGGAGTTTAGACTTTTGGTACAGATCTTATGATATATATATGTATGTTTATCCAGGGGTACGACGGGGCCCTGTCCCGTCATATTTCACTGTTTGTACTCTTAAAGGTCTGTAGACATATGTGTGGGTTATGTATAAGTTCTGTTCAGCTGTGCCTATCCGATGTGCTATGATATGATGTCCTTCTGTAGTGGCAGCCTTGTCGGCTTGCATATGACATGATGTTGATGTGTAGTGGCAGCCTTGTCAGCTTGCGTATCGTTTTATGATTTGATCAGTTGTGACTCCTCAGGAGACAGTTTATCCGAATATACATACATGACGACGTTATGAACCGTTGGAGTTCTTTTGCAAGTTTCCATATTATTCATAGATTCAGTTTGATTATATGTAACAGGTCGTATACGAGTGTCCAGTTCAGGCACTAGTCATGGCCCACGGGGTTGGGTCGTGACACTTGTATTAATGACCGGGTAACCTAGGGCTCTAATACCAACTTGTCATGATCTATTTTTCCTAAGCCGTGCGGGCACTTACCTTCCCGCGTCAGTAAGCGAACCCTCAACCCAACAATGAATAAATACATAAAAGAATGAAATTAAGCAACGGAATAGAATAAATACGTAAGTCTTACGATATATATAGAATAGTGCGGAATAAGAATAACACCCCCAGGGTCTAGTCTGAATAACACAAGAGCATCTAAAAGGGAAATAGTACAAATCCGAAATACTAATACATAAAATGTCAATGTCTCTGAACCGAATAAGACATAAAGATAGAAAAGTCTTCAAGGTAGCGGACGGTGATGCTCACCCTGGAAACTCGAGGAGAAAGCTAAAGAGACTATCAGCCACGCATCACAGAAGTAGATCCGACCTGATACTTTGCATTCATAAAGGAATGCAGCGAGTGTAGGTTAGTACAAAACAACAGTACTGGTAGGCATCATCGGCCGACTAAGCATAGCTAAATCAATCCAGATAATAAAGCAGATAAGCAGGTAAACTAACAAGTATAAGTCACGAGTAATTGAAGTCAAGTACACGTCATCGCCTAGGTAAAGCATCTAATCCCAAATGGGCCAAGTCTAAATATATCAAGTCCGAATCCAACATCACAAATACAACACCAAAACATCTCAGAATCAAGCCATAATGCAATGCCATGCAAATACGGCGTACACATGTACTCCGGATGAAAATATCGACATCGCGGTAGCACAAATTGGTGTGACTCGCATAGTCTAAGCACCGCCCGTCTCGGATCTTTTCCCAACAGAAAAACAAGACCCCGGATCTTTGCCCACAGGGGGTACTCACCGGCACCACTATGGGGGACCCGCGAAGTCCATGCTCTAACAATGATTTTGGAACTAACATCAGCTATTGGCCATGCAATCAATGATTCTTGAATTAATCATCGGACATCGGCCATCTCACGTCACTCAAGTAAAAGAGTTTTATCAAGTATCAATTTCACTCAATCAACAATTCCAGGACAAACATCGGACATCGGGCATCTCACTTCACTTAAGTAAAACTGAGCCTAGCTTATCAAGTGTTTCATCAAATATCATCAATATCTAAAAAATGTATCATGAGAATGAGAGTGCGTGCAATGCATGAATCAACATCAATAATCATGCTCAATATCACAAGTACCAACAGATGGTACGCCAACAATATATCGGAATCACAAGTACCAACAGTGGGTACGCCAACAATATAATTGAATCACAAGTACCAACAGTGGGTATACCAACAATATATCCGAGTACAAAGACCAACAGTGGGTATGCCAACTATATCATAATCAAGATGATTTTACAGAATCTGATATCTATCAACAAATCATGGCATCAAGCCAGCACAATAAAACAATCAAATCAATCACAACGGGGTGGCTAGCCCCAACACACAACAAGGCCCAACCTAAGGCAATATCCAACCCGACTTCATACCCGAAGGTTTATATTCTGTCTCAAACAATATAATCCAAATTTGTGCTTCGCTATACAAAATCTCACCAAGGGTAAGCCATAACCTACTTGGATAGCTGAACCGCAACACCAACAACTCACTCCTTTGCCTTGCCTTTCTGTTGAACCTCATAACCAAAGTAGTCTAAGCATAATCGAAACCTAGATTACAAATCATGATGAATGATACTAATATTGCTACTATTCAAATTAGGTCAATTTCAACCCTAGAATTTAGGGAAACGGGCCCATAAAGGCAAAATGAAAAATTCGGAAGCGAAATGTCAAATTAAGTACTAGGTGATCATAACTAACCACTAATTGCTATATCAACCCAGTTTTGAATTTGAAGCAAAACCCCCACTTTAGGTATAAACCCTAACTCTTTGATTCCGAAATTCAACACTAGAAATGGAAGATATAGGATCAACAAGCTTAGATTCATCAAAATATAACATAAACATCATCAATTTATCATTACTAAGCTTAGAGGAAGTGTTCATCAAAACCCTCTTCTAACTTCCATCACTAAGGGGTTATTAAAGGGAAGGGGGAATCTAAAATGATTATGATTAAAGGAAGAGTAAAGGAATAAGCAAGATTTACATCCAAGAATCTCCTCCAAATATCTCTAAGAACAATTCCCTCAAGCTCAAATATCGAAATGGGAAATAATGAGGGTCTAAGGGCTTTTAACACTTCATTAATTTTACAAACTGCCTGTCACCCATTTTAGCTGCACTAGGACCGCCCCAGCGGTGCCGCTTCAGCAGTAATGGCAAAATTCCATTAACCGCTCCAGCGGTGCCGCTGCCGCGATGCTGGTGCAGCCAAATGGGCACCAGACACTAGAAAACTCTCCTAAGTATCACAATTCGATCCGATTTTTGAAATCTAGACATACCTCAATTCCCGCTTAAACATGTTAATCCAAGTTCAACAAATCGTTATAAAGTATAGAACCTTAACTAAATTCTAAGAGTCCCACCCTTATCCCAAAGCTAGGGCTTTTTCATGTCCAAGAACTTGTACTTGAACACTTTATGAATCATTCATGGATTCTAATTCATAGGATACTCTACACTAGCCTAAACCCTTCAATAAAATTAGAAAAATCAAAGGTCATACCTTTCTGATGCAGTCCTAAACATCCCTTCTTCTTCTCTTTCTTGGGTTTCAAGAATCTAGGGTTTTGGATGATGAACTAGTGTTAAACAAGGTTGGATTTGATGTGAAAATCATAGGGATTGAGAAAGAACTTACCTTATATGTATAGAGGAGTCTTTAGGGTTGTTTTCCACGAAACAGTTGGCCAAAACCAAGTGGGAAAAAGTTATAACAAAGTTAGGCTTTTATTAAATTCGGCAAAAAAATCGCTTCAGGCATAAAATGGCCTGGCCCAGCGCGGCCGCGTTGTGGACGGTATGTTTTTCGACGGTGTTAAAACTTTGAACTTCCTAGAAATTTGTCCTAGCACGACGTGGCCCGAGACGCGCATGCCTTAATTTCCATTGCACTGACGACGTTCAGAAAAATGGGTATAACTCTTAGCACAGACCTCCAATTGGCCTCCACATTATATGGATGGAAAGGTATTTCAATGGGATACAATTTTCATGTTTTACGTTTTCTCAAATTGAAATGGATTTTCACGTAAACAGTATGGAAGGTAGACTGTCACGACCCGACCAGGGGCCGTGACGAGTACCCGATACTTGTACCGAGCACCCCTTAGCTATCCTGTATAAACAGTGCCATATTTTTTTTTTCTAAACATTAACATTTGCAGTAAACTTTCCAATATCGCGTTACACCAGAACGCAGACCATTCGGAATAAAATACATTAAACTGTACATAGCTGACTGTGTATATCTGTCTACGAGCCTCTAGACATAGTACATTTATACAGAGAAAGGGCCGAGTACTGTCGCGCCCGAAAATACATACACAAAATAGCACCGATGAAAGAAGGCTCCGGAACAACTGGAGCGCTGTCGAATGCTGCTGATAGGGCGCTAGGAATCTGGTCCGTATACCTGCTGACCTGCGCGGCATGAAACGCAGCGTCCACAAGAAGGGACGTCAGTACGAATAATGTACCGAGTATGTAAGGCATGGAAAACAATGCAAGCAGTAACATAAAGTACGATCAATAATAATATCAGGGAGCCATAGGGCGTATAACGAGGCAAGAACGTAACCTGTACATAGGAAGGCCCCTCTTTAGGCCGGCTGTCATGTAGGCTTTTCTTTTCATCTTTGAAACGTTTCTTTTCATAGGCATAGGAATCAACATTTTTATATTACTTATTCTCGTGTACAGAAAACAGTACATTTCAATAATGGTATCTTTTGCTCACATTTACAGACGCCGAATACAATCGGCTCTCCCAACCCCCTCGGTGTCCCTTATTCATGTATACAGAAAACAGTACAATTCAGTAGACGGTATCTTTCATTTACATTTACAGACGCCGAATACAATCGGCTCTCCCAACCCCCTCCCCAACGATGACCCAACATATTACATCACATATGTATCACACATTATATATATATATATATATATATATATATATATATATATATATACAGACGCCGCGTACGGCTCATCCCATATCCCGCGTCCGGGCATCCCGCGTCCAGGATGGAATCCAGCTGAATCAGGTGGCGATATAACAGTGGCCCTTCCCTTTTTCCCCACATACACATACATATACATTTACTCATCTTTTATGCATATACATGTCTTATATACATTTACTTTACCATATATATATACATACCCATACACGTATACCCGTTTTATGTACCTATATCATATAAGCACACAAGAGAGCCAAGGAAAATCATGTATCCATCGGAGTGACATAAGGTCGGAGACCTCCGATTACATTACGGAATGCTAGTGATAGCTTCGTCTCACCTTGAAGGAACAAGTATTTTAAGGCGAGACTATCAACGGAGAATAGTGTTACAGTAACCGAAAACGAAATCTTAAGCATTTTAGATGACAGTCATAGGTTTTGGAATCTTAGAAAATAAAGTTATAGCTAGAAAATATAAATATGATTCAAAAAATTAGTTTATCGCTTTCATGTTTATATTAGGTACTTGGCTTAGCCGTAGAGTCGTTCCGGTCGTACTTATCATAGCTACATTCTCTTGTCCGACATTGTCATTATCATTATCATCATAGAAACACTCCCGCTGGAGTAGTCATAGTACTTATCACTTGGTGACGAAATCGGGATCAAAGGCCCCCTTTTGATTCACTTCAAGTACGGTAACCAAGATTATAGGAAAATCCGAGAGTAACGGGCCCACCTCGGGCCGGACGAGGTAGCGTATATAATTTACCCATATTACGTGTCATAACGTTACTTGTATGAGTCTTAGGGTAATCGGGTCCCACTTAGGCATGTTATAGGGGTCTAGAAGGTCTTTTCATCATTTTGCACACTTTCTACTTCAATTTAATTGAACGAAAAGTTGAAAACTTTAGGTGCGGATTCCAGGGATTAGGGTTGTCCCCGAGGCTCGTACCCAACTTCTTTTAGTTAAGACATGCCATAGAAAGAAGGGTGATGCCTTACATACCTCTTTCCGCTCCTTTAGCTACTCCAAATTCACGTCACAATCTCGTCGAAATCTGCGAATTGGTCATTTTTACCAAAACTTTCATTAGTACACTTTGAATTAGAATCTTAAGGAAACACTTGGCTACCAAAATTTTGGCAGCATTTCCTCTGTAATTATACCATCCTCGACATTCAACATATTCAAATTCGCATCAATCACAATCCGGGAATTCAAACCCGGCCAAACTATCGATATGAATTCAACGACTACACTAGCAACTTCCATATTCAAACAATTCACTACTTTTTTTTTTCAAAAACCGTCCAACTTCAATAAAATCAATAACGAGCTCATGTATACGTTCAAACGACATCACACTAATCATATAGTCTTTCATGCATACAAAGAAACATTACATTCCATTCGTTTAACTTCTAAAGCAAGTCTCCACCATTTCAACTTTGCTAAGGTTCATAGATAATCATTAACACAAAGAATCCGCAACATAACGACAATCAAAGCACTACATAAAATTGACTCGTTCTCCTCCATATTATACCACAACCACACGGCCACACCACTACACACAACACACGGCCACATGCATGCATACTACAATCTCTCCTAAAATTCATTCAACTTCCATTTTCCACATTTCATTCACAACCACAACAACCAACACTAGGCAAGATAATTAAAACACACTTTCTACACACATATATATATACATATACATACACGGCCATGCTTCATATTCCTCTCCTTCATGATTTTCATCAATTTTAACATACTACTACACATATAAACCATGCATAACTCATAAAACAAGATCAATACTCACCTTTCTTCTTCAACTTCTCACTTGCCTATCTTTTGGCAACTTGTAGGATTATGAGTTGTTCTTGCTCCAACAACAACTCCACCTTGTTAAGCACCTTTAGCTTGGTAGGAAATGATTTTTGGAAGAATTTTATCAATTTTCCTTGGGAAATTTTACTATGGCCGAAATGCCTTAGGGTTTTCTCCTTCTTTCTTTTGTTCTTGTTTTTCTTGAAATTTCTAGAGCTTATTGTGATAAAGATGACTTAGTCATCTTTTTATTGACCAAAGTTTTATTCACTATGGGCTTGACCCATATGCATGGACGTTTGGGCCTCAAATTTCCTTAAAAAAAATATGTCAAGCCCACTTTATATTCTTAGCTAGTTCTTGTAATTTATGGAAACAATTTTTCCAACTTCCAAATTTTCCCTTCGTCATTCTGCATATTTCCACTTCTAGACTCTTCATAAGCAACTCATGTGCCAAACAAAATAAAATATTGCCTTGCTTGTTGTTTTCCCGCATTTGTCTTGAATTATCCGATTGCATAAAATGCGGGATATAACATAGACCTATTGTAAACCTAGTCAATTCTGTCGAATCTTATGCACCTCACTATTCATCTTGATCTTAAAACAACTATTTTCACCCAAATGCATCCTGATGGGCTTTATATGGATAAGATGTTACGTTAATACTCATTTAATACGTTTATACCTAATCCGAGTATACGGAGTGTTACACCTGAACATCTCGAGTAAAGACGATGAACTATACAAGAACACAAAGAAGCTCGACATGAAAAGAATAACTCCAAAACAAAGGGACAAATAAACATCAAGCGTACGAATAGAAGGTTCACGATGTTTCATTCTTTTGCATATTATATTGGACGAGGAACACATGATAGGATTCCAGATCAATGGAGCCGAATATGAAATAGATATCACAAACTATTATACTTTTGGTCCATCACTCGATAAAATCAGAACAGGAACATTAGTTCTCTTCCTAAGATGTCCGGGACATTCTGTAACAAACCAAACATGACCCATATGCTTTACATCTCGAAACTGACCGTAAGGGTCCACTGTGCAATCTCAAAGCTTATAATAAAGGCATGACTCTTATAAAGATTTGTTTAGTCGTATAAAGCTGGAGTAGGATTTCAACTATGTAACACCTTGGGGGTCAACTTATAAAAGGTACTATCATGAATTGGTGAAGTCTGGATGCTTATCTGTAATATGAAGTATGACATGATCCTATAAATATTTCACAATATCTATCACGACCCGTCTAAAGGGCCGCAACGAGCACCCGGTGCTAGCCCACCCGGGCACCCTTGGCTTACACATATACTTACATCTAGGTGAGCCATACGACATACATCTCTTTCTTATTAATCACGCTAGTCCCATTGGATGACAACATCTTTAAATCATCATTGACATCTATGCCACATCAAATGTATATAAGCCGACGAGGCTATCAAAAGATATACAAAATATAGGCCGACAAGGCCGGACACGTCTAATCATACACACGTGACTACGAGCCTCTAAGGAGAGTATAACATATCCCATGAGCGGGACAGGACCCCGCTATGCCCACAATTATGTACACAAAAGAATAAGTACCCAAAAGCTATGGCTCCGAATGAAATGGAGCTCTGTTGTAAGTCTCTGAGAAAGTAGCTATGGATCAAGCCTGTCTCCCTGTGCACCTGCGGGCATGACGCAGCGTCCACAAACAAAAGGACGTCAGTACGAAGAATGTACTGAGTATGTAAAGCATGATCAATATCAATATAGCAGCATAAATAGCAACATAAGAAATAGCATAGGATGGGAGATGACAATATTGTCGTCATATGCACTTACTTTCCCTTCATAGGAACTTTCCCTTGCTAATATGTATTTATGTACATACATCATTATCCGTATTCCGTGATAGTACCCGTACCATATTTGTGCTCGTATTCGTATACATGTCCTTATTCACATTCATATACATAGTCATATCATATTCGTACTCATATCATATACATAGCATTTCCGTAGCATACCCGACCACGTAGGATCAGTGTTTCATACATACTTGGCCAACCAAGGCTCAAGGTTACTCATACCTGGCCCTACCAAGGCTTCAGGGTTATCCGTACCCTCTGCAGAGGTGCGCGCGCGTTATGTAATTGTATACATACTTATTTACATATCATACCCGACCTCATAAGCTCGGGGTTCTATAATAGTCGTACATATACATAATAGCTCATAAACATCTTTACTTTTAATCATCGTTATAATAAACATCATCGTTATTATCATTATAGCCATCATCAATAGCATTATCACTACTATCGTCATCCACCTCTTTTACCTTAATAGGCCTACTCGCAATACGAGAAACTTAGTGCAATCATAGCGTAACAAGAATCGTGAGCTTACAAGCTCGAAAGATCAATTCATTTGGAAGACAACATACTCATATAGAGGATTTAGATGTTTGGCCAAAGAACCATGCCTTATGAAAGAAGGGTTAGCCTTACATACCTTTCCGTCGCACTATTCTACACTTGCGCGTTCCCCTCCAACGTTAGCGTTTCTACCTTCATTAAAGTCACACTATCATTAGAATCGATAATTAGCACACATGGATAAAACTAGGGGAAAATCGGACAACATTTCCTTCACATCATAATTCAACTCCCAAACGTCAACAATACATTCACAATATCATAACAATGGCCATTAGTCATTCACATTATCCACATTCCTCAATTTACTTTCATTTGCCCATATTTATGGCTATAACATATGATTTCGTCCATTCATATACAATGTCTATTTCATGGTCTTTCAACATCATTTATAACCCATTCATGTCACAATATAACAACAATCATGATTCGATTCCAACTAATTCTCTAAATGGCACTATTCATCATTCATGACCCATTTTACCATATTCTTCTACACTCCAAGTATTTCAACTCTCCAATATCTTAAACAACATATAAACATCATGAATCTTACCTTAGATGTTGTAGGAACAAGCTTTAGTTGATAATACTCCACTTTGAGCAAAACCCTAGTTTATCTCCATTTGGATTTCTTGACCTTGGATGATCTTTGATGGTTTTCTTACTCTTGATTTACTTGTTTTATGTTGTTGGTCACCAAATATCTTGTAATTCTTGTGGAATAAATGTAGAGAGATGTTTTAGAGAGAAGGGGTGTGATGTAAAAGTGAAATGAAATAAGCCTTGGTCCCCTTATTTAATGACTTGAAAATCTGATTTGAAGTGCACAGTGGTCGTAAACTTGGTTTACGGTCCGTATTGCAGTTTACGAACCGTTCTTCATGGTCGTATTTAATCATAACAGAACCAGAAACTCAGGCTGAAGCATGGTGATTTACGATCACGGTTTACGGGCCGTAAACCACCTTACGGTCCGTATTTTGGGTCGTATTTAACCATTTGATCAATTGGCAGAAAGTTGAAGTTTTGGAAGCCAAAATACGACATGGCAGTTTACAGACCATATACCACTTTACGGTCCATATTTCACTTTACGACCAACTGGCCATAATGCAAGCCTGCAAGTTTTCTCATTTCCAAAACCTATAATTAGTCATTGTGGAGCATAACCTATCTCTTATCGCAATTGCCTTTGGAATCTTATTTAGGGTCATCAAATGTCGTTTCTTACTCATGGAAACATCATACACTCGTGCTCATCACTAGGTCATTCACTTGCGTACCAACGGAAGATTTTTGCAAGGTTTAACAATATCATTTCAATAATCTTACTTTCATAGGGGACTTAGGAGAGCTATATCGACACGATTCATCTTAAGGTGGCAAGCTAATCCAATAACAATCATCTGAATGCTTACTAATATGATACATCTTTTGTAAGGTACTATAACAACAAATCAATTATCGAAGGACTCAATCTTATGATTGGATAATATGAGTGATGTATAGACTCCTAGGCACGTAACCTAACCCTTATTGACTCGTGAAACCTTTAGCACAAAATTACATACTTCCATTGTTCTTAGACCTTATAGCTCATACAAAAGAATCAATAAACTGTAGGTCTTGCCATAATGGTGAAAGAAGGAATAACCTAACATACCTTGATTCAACCTTAGAATGACTACGACGAGTCAATCCTTCCGATAAACGCTTAACTTGTCAACAAGTAGAGCAGATAAGGAAATCATGTACAATCACAAAAGCATGTTCGAGTCTAAGCACAGATCGAGTACATAAGATTCCAAGTAAACAATCACTAAAAATGAATGAATGTAATGCAATGTTATGCAATGCCCCCCAGGCCACCTCTCCGATACTGTACACAAATGCTAAGGGCTATGCCTGAAAGTTATGATCCATGGGAGACCCACGAAGTCCATGTACCAAATGCCACACAGGCTATCATTGTTACCATTTGCCACTGGGGCTATTATTGTTACCATTTGCCAGACAAGCTATCATTCTTTCTCATTTGCCACACAGGCTATCATCATTTTCTCATTATTGTAACCAATCATGCATGAAAATGAATAGTATGTCAATGTATGGAAGTCAATTCAACAATATCACAAATCATGGAACCAATAAATGCATATCATGAATGCCGAACACAACTCAATTCATCATTTCATAATCCTTTCCTTTTCATGAGATAAGTGAGATATCAAGTAAATAGGTAAATCAATCAACAACCATAACTTATCAACAAATATGGCGACAATCCCACATAACAAAATCCATGCCAAGCTAGTGGATTTATCACCACAACCATGCCTGAAGCCTATCATCCCTTCCCCATCAATATCTACCATTACATATGATTCTCTAATCAGAGTTAACAAGGGTAAGCCGTAACCTACCTGGAAGGCCGAGTGGGATCCACGAACAATAAAGT
Organism: Lycium barbarum; assembly: GCF_019175385.1. NCBI lineage: Eukaryota > Viridiplantae > Streptophyta > Magnoliopsida > Solanales > Solanaceae > Lycium > Lycium barbarum. Next base: position 84,157,062 of record NC_083347.1, read on the forward strand.
CAAAGCATTCCCTTTACGAAGAGACTCTGAACGGTCGAAGTCTATAAAATAAGTACTCTACATTAGATAAGGAATCTAATGATACCCATAATGCTATACTTCTAATTTGAACCCCAAAAATGACCTTAAAAAGTGACCTCGGGAGCACAAGAGCAAAACTGGAATTTTAACCGAACATGTTACCCATAATTTAAATAATCAAAATCCTAAATTTCATGAAAATCTAAACCCAATGGAGCCTCCAATTACATTGATTATAAAAAAAACCCCAATTATGCAAAACCCTTAATTTTATACCAAGATTCTTGGGTTTAAATAGGAAGTTCAAGCTTAGGATTAGCTTACCCATTGATTAAATAGTCAAAATCTTGAAAATTACTCAAAACAAACCATGATAGATTACAGAAAACTCAAAATTCAACTTAGGGTTCATAACCCATAAACCTCCATCCTAAAACATGATTTCTAACAAGGGTTCTCTAATTTATTGAAGATATAAACGTAAAAGGATGATAAAAAGCTTACCCAATAGAAGAATCTTGACAAAACTCTCAAAATCGCCCTTACCCGAGCTCTCTAGGTCTCAATTTGTGAATGAATGAACTAAACTTGGGTTTGGGAATTTAATATCCCAGGGATAGCATTTTTTGCTTATGCGGACCTTTACTCTTAGGTACGGGCTCCCATCTATGGAGAAAAGACCATAGATACGATCCACATTTTTGAGCTCCAAATGCGCAGGCGTGGTCCCGTGCCTACTGAGAATCTACCGGAGGTGCGGACCAGCCTAGACCCCCCTTCAGCTCACACCTGCGGGCCAAATTTCGTAGAAGCAGACCAGCAGGTGCGGCCAAGCCTACACAGGTGTGATTGCACCAGAAACCAAAAAATTTGGTTTTTACCAAATTCGACCTAACACTCAAAACTCATCCGAGACCTCCCAGACACAAACCAGACATGCATATCTATTGTAAAACACGCTACGAACTCGCTCGCGCACTCAAATTTCCCGAAAGAAGTCTCCTTAACTCTGTGTTGACCCAAGTCAACTCCAACCAAATAAAAAACTAACCTTCCAACGAATGACCCAAAGTGCCACCGGATGCCTCGGGACCTGAACCAAGGGCCCAACAAAGCCAAAAATCACGCCCCAGACCTAACAGGACTATCAGAATTTGATTCTGGATGTAATTACCTAAAAGTCAACTATTGGTCAACTCTTTTTCGCTTATTTAACTTAAAAGACTCTAGAATCCTCAAAACCAACCAAGATTCACCCAATTGCCTCTGGAACCGTGCCACCCATCCCGGCAAGTCAAAAATACAAAAAAGAGACTACGAGAAGGGTATTTTGGGGGAAAAAGAGTAAGATGCCTAAAACGACCAAACGAGTCGTTACATTAGATACCAATTAAAGAATTGTTCCTTCTCGAATGAAATAAAACGAAGAGAAGGTACTTAAATCGGTAAAGAGCTGAGGATATCTACTACACATATCATCCTCAGTCTCCCATGTAGCCTCTTCAACTGGACGGTGCTTCCACTGCACCTTCACTGAAGCTACCTCCTTTTCTCTCAATTTCCTAACTTTCTTATCCAAGATTGCCACCGGCTCTTCTTCAAAGGACAAATCCTGATCAAATTGCACCGAGTCCCAATGGATGATATAAGATCTATCATAATGGTATTTCTTCAATTTGGAAACATGAAACACGGAGTGAACGCCCACTAAACCTTGTGGCAATGCAAACTCATAGGTTACCTCACCAACATGCCAAACGATCTTAAAAGGGCAAATGAACATCGGGCTTAGCTTGCCTTTTTTCCCAAATCTCATCACACCCTTCATGGGTGAAACTTTCAATAGATCCTGATCACCAACCTTGAATATTAAATAACAAATCTTCTGGTCCGCATACTCTGTTTGTCTACTCTAAGCCGTAAGGAGCTTCTCCTGAATTAACTTCACTTTATCCAAAGACTCTCTCAGCAAATTAGTAGCCCAAGTTCTCACCTCGAAGGCATCAAACCAACAAATCGGAGAACGACATCTCCTACCATACAAAGCCTTAAATGGAGCCATATCAATGCTCGAGTGATAATTGTTGTTGTAAGAAAAATTTGCCAAAAGCAAGAACTGGTCCCAATGACCACCATAATCAATCACACAAGCCTGCAACATATCCTCAAGCCCGAATAGTCCTCTTAGACTGACCATCCGTCTGCGGGCAAAAAGGCGGTGCTATGATCCAACTGAGTCCCCAATTCCTTCTACAAAGTCCTCCAGAAATGGAAAGTGAACTGAGTGCCTCTATCAGAAATGATAAAAATTGAATCCCATGCAATCAAAAAATCTCTCGAATGTAGATCCTTGCCAACTTGTCTGAATTGTAGATAGTCTGAACTGGAATGAAGTGCGCAGACATGGTCAACATATCCACGATAACACAAATATCATCAAAGTTTCCCAATGTCTTTGGTAGACCTACTACGAAGTCCATAGCTATCCTCTCTCATTGCCACTCTGGAATGGGCATCCTGTGAGTCATGCCACCCGGTATTTGCTGCTCATACTTAACCTGCTGACAGTTCAATTATTGGAAAATGAACTCCACTATATCCCTCTTCATCCCACCCCACTGATAATATTATCTCAAGTCAAGGTACATCTTTGTAGCACCAAGATGGAAAAATATCTGGAACTGTGAGCCTCTTCCAAAATCTACCTGATCAAACCACCAACACGAGGAACGAACGTGCCTCTTAATCCTCAAAACCCTATCTCCATCATGAATCACCTCCTTAGCCTCCCCACTTAACACCTTATCTCGAATCTTCTACAATTTCAAATTTTCAAACTGTTATGCCTTACTTTGTTCCAAAAGAGACGACATTTCCTTAACACAAGCCAGAACCTTATACGGTTCCTAAATATCGAGCCTCATTATGTTATTAACCAAGGAATAAACCTCTGTAGCCAAAGGGCGCTCTTCAATAATCAAATAAGCCAAGCTACCCATACCCACCACCTTTCGGCTCAACACATCCGCTACCAAATTGGCATTGCCTGGATGATAAAAAATGGTAATGTCATAATCCTTGAGCAACTCCATCCACCTACGCTGCCTAGAATTTATATCTCACTGATTGAACACATGCTGAAGACTAGGATGATCCCTAAACACCTCAAAATGAACTCCATATAGGTAATGTCTCCAAATCTTTAAAGCGAAGACTACCACCGCCAACTCTAAGTCATGAGTAGGGTAGTTCTTCTCACGGACCTTCAACTACCTCAAAGCATACATAATCACCTTACCTTCTTACATCAACACACAACCCAACCCAATCTGAGAAGCATCAAAATAATTGGTAAATCCTTTCCTTCCACAAGTAATGCCATAATCGGGGCTGAAGTCAATAAAGCCTTAAACTTTTTAAAGCACTCCTCACACTCATAGGACCACTGAAAAGCTACATTCTTCTGAGTCAACCTAGTCAGATGGGAAGCAATACATGAAAAACCTTTCATGAAATGACGATATTAACTCTCTAAGCCTACAAAACTACGAATCTCAGTCACCGAAGTAGGCGTAGGATAATTTTCTTAGGACCAACCATGATTCCTGTTACATCCCGTGTTTTCGTGTGTTAGAAAGCCTGCAAGTTAAAAGACATAACTAGGGGAAAACGAGGTTACCCCTAAGCTTATAATTATTTAAGACTCTTAAGTGAAATGATGGTGATTACAAATAATATTTTGTGTGTTCCAAAAGGGGTTATGGACTAGTGCTATGTCACATGATCATGACAATGAGTATATGCAGTGTATTAAAAATGATTACTATTTAAGTGAATTGAGATTAAGAAATTAGTTAATTGTGCAATCGATTAAGCGTTGGATTGTAGTGGAAGTAAATAAGTTATTTAAAATGGTTGGATAATTATTAATAGACACAGCCACATAGTCATGGACATGTGGCCGTCTAAGAGGTATGTATGCATGCAATTATGTTGTGGTGGAACATTTGGTGCCAAGCACCAAGAAATGGCCCAAATCTGCCACGTGTAAGGACAAATATATATATTAAAGCCTCTTATTTCAACATTTTGGCATTTGAATTGTAAGAAATATATGTATACTTATGCTGTAATGGAGTTGAGAGGCAGCAAAGTTCAACACTTACTATATACAACAAGGTGACATTATATTTTAAGGAAAAAACATACATTTCTTCTCAAGAACGACACACGGGTTTTGCTCATCGCTTCGATCTCGTTGTCCCGCTTTGTCCCCTTGTTGAATCCGAGCTTTCTTAAAGTGAAGTAAGATGTAAGAAGAGTAGTTCTGGACATATAAGGTATGAATTCTCCTCTCCTAAATATATTTAAGTTCGTTGAGGTCATAGTTAAATTGTGGGATGAGAAATGCGGAATAAATAGCGGCAAATCGTATTTTGATGTTTTTGTTGTTGTATGGGCTGTTTGGTAATTTTATAAGTTGTGTTGTGGTGGGAATTGATGTGATTGTGGTTGTGTTGAATATGGAGAATGTGAGATAAATAGGGGAAATTATGTCCGAGTCATTATAAGACAAGTATACCACCCCGATGTACATGATATACCAAGTACTTCCTTGGCCTAACAAGAACCGTTATCGTTATTATAGGATAAGGCACGAGATGAGCTACAGTTGACGGGATTGACTAGAAGGCAAGCAACGTATGTAAGGTTTTCGTTCTCCTTATTCTTTGGCACGATCTAACTATACCTATTAATGAATGTTTCATAAAGAGATTACTCCATTCTAATGCTTCCCACTTCTTATGTTTCATGATTCAATATGTTATTTGATGATTTAGTTCATTGTGATCCAAGTTCTATTAAAGTGCTTATTGACGAGGATAAGCACATAACGTATTCGGAGGTCACAGACCTTACGTCACTCCGAAAGGCCCAGACGTTGTTTCTATGAGTTCATCATGCATGTATATATATGTATATTATATTATTAAACACCACGAAGCTATAATAGGTGGGTACGACACTAATGTGCGCTATATATGTATATGTATATGATATAATGACACACCTCGAGCTATAATCGGTGGGTATGTCCCTAGAGTGCACTATATATATATATATATATATATATATATATATATATATATATATATATATATATATATATATATATATATATATATATTGCATAGCACTGATCAGTTGGGTAAGATAACATCGAGCCTTATTATGGCCGAGTACATTTCACACCGAGTCCTGTTAAGGCCGAGTACGTTATGATAATGATGTTACTTTTACTTATGTATATATATGTATATTCATGATTTTAAACTACAGCATGCATTGCATATGGTTCTTCTTCTGCTACGTTTCCTTGTTAGTTATTGTACTCCTGCCTTACATACTCAGTACTTTCATCCGTAGTGATGTTCCATTGCACGAGGCGCTGCATTTTGTGCTGTAGGTCCTGATAGGCAGTTGGAGGACCATCTGATTAGGCTTGTACAGTACAGCGGATAGTCTGCAAGCTCTACTTATTCTGGACTTGCTCAGTTACATGCTTTATCTATATCTTTTGGGTATAGTGGGGCCCTATCCCGACTGCTATTTTACATTTATGCTTACTCTTAGAGGATCATAGATAGGTGTTATATGTATAGATGTTATATGCGGCCTTGTCGGCCTTAGTTTGGTACTGGTACTGTTGTTGTGGCCTTGTCGGCCGTGTGATCTTTTATAGACATTAGTAGCAGCTTGGTTGGCTTGCGTGTATATATATAAATTACTGTGTTGGGCCTTTTTTGCGTGCACGTGATCCCTTTATGTAATGTTACAAATATGTCATATGGTTCCTCGTAGTTGTTATAAGTTGAGTATGTTGAATGTACGCCAGGTGGTACTCGGCCGGTAAAGTCGGGTGAGCATCATACCCCTCGATTTGGGGTGTGACAATTCCATCCTTCGATACTACATGCCCCAAGAATGCTACTGAACTAAGCCAAAACTCGCAATTCGAAAATTTGGCATACAACTTCTTCTCTTTCAACAACCTAAGTACTATCCTCAAATACTTCTCATGATCTTCCTTGATACAAGAGTACACCAAGATGTCATCAATGAAGACAATAAGAATCCTAGTATGGCTTGAAAATATCATTCATCAAATCCATAAAGGCTGCGGGGGCATTGGTAAGCCCAAAAGACATCACCAAGAACTCATAGTGACCATACCAGGTCCCAAAGCCAGTCTTTAGAAGATCCTCGACTCTAATCTTCAATTGGTGATAGCCCGATCTCTAGTCGATCTTATAGAAAACCAACACACCCTGAAGTTTATCAAACAAGTCATTTATGCGAGGTATCAGATACTTGTTCCGGATAGTAACCTTGTTCACTTGTCGATAGTTGATACACATCCGTATGGTACCATCTTTCTTTTTCAAGAACAACACGGGAGCACCCCAAGGGGAAACACTAAGTCTAATGAAACCTTTACTCAACAAATCCTGCAACTGCTCCTTCAACTATTTCAACTTTTTCAGAACCATACGATAGGGTGGAAATGAAATAGGGCGAGTAAATAGCTCCAAATCAATGCAAAAATTGATATCCCGATCATGTGGAATACCGGGTATATTTGTGGGAAAAACCTCCGAAAACTCACTAACTACTGGTATCGAATCTAGGGAAGGAGTATCCGCACTCGTATCCAGATATTCTCCAAGTAAGCCAAACACCCCTCATCCAATAACTTCTTAGCCCGAAGAAACGATATAATCTTCTTGGGAGCAAGGCTAATAGTACCCTTGCACATTAATCTCAGAATATCTAACAAAGCTAACGTGACCCTCTTGGCATGACAGTCTAGAATCGCATGATAAGGAGACAACCAATTCATGTCCAAGATAATATCAAAATCTATCATGCTGAGGATCACTAAATCTACCCAAGTATAGTAACCCATGAATGTAACAACACAAGATTGGTCTATTTTATCTAATACCGCAGAAATTTTTGACAAGAGTAGAGACACGAATAGGCACATCAAATGGATCACAAATCATAGCTAAACCCGTAGAGAAATATTTATAAGTATACGAGAAAGTAGAGGCCGAATCAAATAATACGGAAGCTGCCCAGTGATAGACAAAAAGTACCTGTAACTGCATTACAAGCCTCCGCCTCTAGCCTACTGGGAAAAGCACAGCAATGAACCCATCCACCTCGGACTGTGTACCTCCTTGGCCTCCATGGCTAGACTGAGATCCAGCCCTAGCTGACTATGAGCTGCCCATGTCGGGCTGATGACCACATCTCCTAGACTGATAGCTGCCTCTGCTAGGCTGCAAACCACCTCTACCAGAAGATCCACCTCTATTAACCGACGGTGCTGGAGGCCTGGGTGCTTGAAATCAAGAACCCTACTGAGCTCCTCCCTGTCTAGGTCTAGGACACTCCCTCACGAAATGCCCTAGGTCACAACACTCATAGCAAGCCCTGAGAATCCTGGGCTGTGAAACCGATATAGAAGAGCTAGAATACCCTCCACGATCTGAGTGTCGGGTGTAAGAACCTCGAGATATCTGTCCATAACTAAACTCACTATGCCTAGAAGGGCCACCTACTAAAACTTGAAGGGTTGACTAAATGGGGCCGCCAGGATAGTACTGGTAACTCTTGCAAAAATGGCCCCCTACCCTTAGAAGAAGAACTACTGAAGCTACCAAATATACGGATCCTCGTCATCAACCCTGCCTGGAGCCTGAAGCCTCGCTAACTCGACCTCTATGGCATGATCCACCATAGCTTGGAATGAAGCCCAGAAGCTACTAGCTGTAGAGTTGCCAACTTCAACAGAATTGTCAAACCTTTGACAAACCGTCTCTCTCTCTCTGCCTCGGTGGGGAGAAATTGTCATGTATATCGAGCCAAGGGATGGAACCTAGAATCGTACTCCGCAATCAATAGCCCTCTCTGCTCCAAAGCAGTGAACTCATCCCTTATCCTGTCTCTCAATGTCCGGGGAGCATACTTCTCCAGAAAGACCAGATAGAACTTTGTACAAGACAAAGGAGGCGACCCAGATGGTCGGTAGTCAATGTACAATATCCACCACATCTTTGCATGCCCACACAATTGGAAAACAACTTAATCAACCCCATGCGACTCCACCACACCCAACTTGTGAAGTTTCTTATGAGAATCAATGATGAACTCATATGCGTCCTTCTCAGAAGTGCCATAGAAACTAGGAGACTTCATCTTGTTAAACCTTCCAAACAAATCCTGCTCTTCATGAGTCATCACAGAACTAACAATAGGCCTAGGAGCAAAATCAGGCACTGAAAGCTCATCAACACGAGGAGCCATAACAACAGCAGGCTGTGACCCTGGTGTCTGAAACTGCTCGGGAGTCTGACCCCCAGCTCTTGTCTAATACCCATCCGTTGTAGCTGGAAGGAAGCCTGCCTGGGTCAGTCCCTCGAGATGACTCAAGATGCGTACCATAACATCTTGAAGTACTGGAGTAGCAACAACTTCAGCTGTGCTTGGGTTGGTCCCACCTCCTCCTTTTCCATAGGCTCGTCATCATGCTTTAACTCTGCCTCAGGAGATAAAGATCTGGCTCAGGCCTGGCTAGCCACAGGTGCTCTACCCCCAGTTGGTGCTGCCCATAGCCTCTACCACTACCATGGCCTCTTTCCACGATCCTGGCTGCCGGTACTGGCTCTTCATCCCTGGAGACTATTGCACGTGTCCTCACCATCTGTGAGGGAATAGGAGTGAATTCAGATAGCAATCAACTAGATACCAATTCGAATAAAGTAGCATGAAATGAGTGAAAGAATGGAAGTTTCCTTAATGTCCTATAGCCTCTCGAAGATAGGTACGAAGCTCAGCGTACCAATCCCAAGACTCTACTAGACATTGCTCTTGTACTCGTAAGACTGATGAACCTAGGGCTTTGATACAACTTGTCACGATCTGAATCACGGTCATGAGGGTACCCACATTGTCCCCCCTAATGGGCGAACCCTTTCCTTAAACACATTAATTAAGAAATACATGCGGAACGAAAAGAGAAATTACACCAAGTCATAACATATATATAAATTACATAAGTGTAGAAGTACTATCCACTACAATCCCAAAACCTGGTCTGAACTCGTACAAGAGCACTAGTACAATACAACATTCGAAAACTGAATATAAGTCTCACTATACAAGATAGTAACGATCTGTGGAATCAGATAGACAGATAGTAAGGGAGGGGATCTGGGGCTACAGATCCAACAAGTAGCTCACCCTAAGATCTCCGGTAAAAGGCCTCAGAATCACTCTCCAGGTCATAAACTGGATCCTGCCTCAAACTCTGCACTCAATAAAAAGTGCAACAAGAATAGTATGAGTGCACCACTATTACTCATAAGCATCATAGATCCGACAACGATTATATAACACATATAATGGAAAGAAATTAACAAGTAGAGCAGATAAGGTAATCAAGTAGAGTCACGAAAGAATATTCGAGTCTAAGTACAAATCGAGTACATAAGGTGCCAAGTTAACAGTCATGAGAAAATGAATGAATGTGTCACGACCCAACCGGAGGGCCATGACGGGCACCCGGAGCTACCCCACCGAGCACCCCTCATTATACCTTCACGATTATATCTAGGTGAGCCACATGGCTAACTCGCAATTCATATGCATCAATAATACAAATCTCATCAGGCTAAGGCACTTTTATATTAACATCATCAACTAAGACCATATACATATACACAGGCCGTCAAGGCTAACAAAATGATATGCAAAAATATGAGCCGATAAGGCTGGGAGAAATCTAGCTATAGACAACTGTGTACGAGCCTCTAGAGAGAGTATGTAACATCATAAAGACGAGATAGGACCCCACCATGCCCATATATGTACACAAAGAATAGTACCAACTGTTGCAGCTCCGAATCAAATGGAGCTCCTCTAAGCAGTCTCTGATAAAGCAGCTTAAGGGTCGAGTCTGTCTCCCTGTCCACTTGCGGGCATGAACGCAGCGTCCACAAACAAAAGGACGTCAGTACGAATAATGTACGGAGTATGTAAGGCATAAGTAATAGCATGATAAAATAATGGAGGATAACATGAGATAGAAGAGCCATGAGATGGAAGAGCCGTTTATACCTCTTGAGACGTTCATCATATTTACTTATCCTTTTCTCTAAAGAAGACCTTCCATACATATACTTATACATACATACACACACACACACACACACACACATACACACACACATATATATATATAACTACATAAGTAAAAGCAACGTCGTCATCATCATTTTCACAATATCTTTCCTTAGAGAATCAACTATCATAGGATAGAATAAATGATATCATTAGATTATCAAGAACTAGGACCTTTAGTGATTCTAGGAATGAAGTCACATTGGAAGACATTATGGATTTGTATACAACAATGGGATCATGCCTTAAGAAAGAATGGTTAGCCTTACATACCTTTATCTTTTCTTAACTACGTAACGTTCACCTCCAAAGCCCGAAAAATCGACATTCAAGACGGTTCATACCAAGGTTAGGTCTTAAAGACACTCTCAAGTCCAAACTAGTATAATTGGTAAGCTAGCGAAAATCGAGCAGCATTTCCCCTATTCCATATACTTCTACAAAGTTCGAAAACAACTCCTAAACAATAATGACATTATTAACAATACCAATATTAAGAGACTTCATTCAAGTTAGGCTTCATTCAATCCCCAAAACTCCTTCTCAAGGTCACTCATAATAACAATCTCAACACAACCCCATATACACTTATATACAATACTTCCTTAACATCATTAGTACCACCCATAACAAGATTATACTCATAACATGTCAAGAATTGTAATTCAAGTTAACATATAGCTCATAATATCCTCAAATTCATACTTGAACTCTATTTTCATTCTTCTTCCTTCAACTAAATGGTACAACAATCAAACAACCTTAACCATATGCAAGAGATGTAAAAACTTAGCTTAATCACACAAAAACAAGCGAAGGAACTGATTTGGGAAAGTGAAGTCGCCAACATCAACACCAAAGGAAATCTTCAGTTTCACAAACCTTAGCAAGCTTCTTAGCACTTGAATCTCTTAATCCTCTTGGGTTTAGCATGGATTAGTGTATGAGCCTAGAGAGAGGGTTTTGGAGAGATCTAGGATCTGATTTGGGAAACTAATGAATCCAAATGAGGTGGAACGAAATACATAAAGCGTCACTTAAAATCCCGTCGGGCATTTTGACGCCCATTTTGACGGACCGTCAATCTTTTTGCGGTCCGTCAAATGGACCCTTAAATTGCCCAGGCAAACATGACTCACTATCACTATTTCATGATGGTGGCTCCACTATTTGACTGGCCGTCAAACTTCCTACGGTCCATTAAATGGTCCGTCAAACCGCCCACTTCAGATATGTTATTCCCTTTGACTCGTTTGGCTTCCAATCCTTATGGAACCTTCTTGGCACTTGTACGATGCTTCATTAACCATCTAAGGGGTCCTATAGCTCCTCTTCCAGTCATTACTAAACAAAGTATAACTCAATTATTATGAAATCTTCCCAAACATGACTCACATTCCACTGCCCTCGACAAACTTAGTTTCACCGATTCGTATGTTTTAAAAATCTTATGGTACGCGCTTAAAGGTACCAAATACTCCCCTTAACCTTACAAGTAATTCATGTCAACTTTAGTCTTACGTTAGTCTACTCATAATGCAACAACTCAAAATTTCCGAGATGTAACATTCTTCCCCCCTTAGGAACATTCGTCCTCGAATGTTAGACTCTTAGGGATTCTACAAAAATTTCACCAGAGTTTCTCCTGTAATATGCCACTACCATCTTGTCCCAGCAACCCAAAGTATATCGCCTCAGAGGGCCACAATAACAACAGCAACAACAACAACAATGGCCACACACGACCAAGAAACCATCGAAAGAAAGCATTACATACCTTAGGACAATGGCATCTCTGCATGAGTTTCGTCTGGGTATGGGAATGAATGTGGATACATGAACTTCATGTCTTCCTCAGCTTCCTAGGTCATTTGCTCTTTATTATTGTTTCTCCATAACACTTTAACTGAAGCTAGATCTTTGGCTCTGAGTCTCTGAACCTGTCTATCTAGAATGGCAATGAGAACTTCTTCATAAGACAATTGTTCGGTGACTTGGACATCATCTACCGGTACAATTCCGGAAGGATCTCCAATGCACTTACAAAGCATCGATACATGGAAAGTCGGATGGACTGACTCAAAATCTGAAGGTAGCTCTAATTCATAAGCCACCTGGCCTACCTTGCGTACAATCTCATTAGGCCCAATATTCTGAGGGCTAAGCTTACCTTCTTACCAAACCTCATAACGCCCTTCATTGGCAACACCTTCAAGAATATCCAGTCCTTCACTTGGAACTCTAAATCTCATCGACGATTATCTGCATAGGATTTCTGATGACTCTGAGCTGTTAATAATTGATCCTGTATAAGCTTGACCTTTTCTATGGCTTGCTGCATCAAGTCTGGTCCTATTAGATTAGTTTCTCCCACTTCGAACCACCTAATTGGTGATCTGCACTTGCGCCCATATAAAGCCTCATATAGGGCCATTTAGATGCTGGAATGATAATTGTTGTTATAAGAAAACTCAATAAGCGACAGGTGATCATCCCAATTACCTCTAAAATCCAACACATACGCCCGTAGCATATCCTCGAGAGTCTGGATGATACGCTCAGCTTGCCCATCAGTCTGCGGATGAAATGTTATACTAAGACTCACTTGAGTCCCCAAACATTGTTGGAGGGACTTCCAGAAATTGGCTGTAAACTGTGTCTCTCTATCGGAAATAATAGATACCGGGACGCCATGGAGTCACACTATTTCCTTCACAGAAAGCTTTGCATAATCTTCAGCTGCATATGTAGTTCTAGCTGCTAGGAAATGAGTTGACTTCGTAAGTCTATCCACAATTACCCATATAGAATCATATTTATGCTTAGAACGAGGTAAGCCTATGATGAAGTCCATATTAATCACTTTTTATTTCCAAGTCGGAATTTCCATAGCTTGCAACAATTCGTCGGGCTTTTGATGCTCAATCTTCACCTGCTGCCAGTTAGGACATTGAGCCACGAATTTCGCTATGTCTTTCTTCTTCCATTCCACCAATATATGGATTTAAGATCATGGTACATTTTTTTTTGCTTCGGGATGAATAGAATAACGGGAACAATGGGATTCTTCCAATATCTTATGACGTAATCCTGCAACGTCGGGAACACACAGCCTACCTCGACATCGGAGAATTCCATCTTCAAAAATCACAAAGGATGACTTTTTCTTCTGAGGTAGCGTATTCTTGTAATGAGCTAGTATGGGATCCTCAGTGAGGTAGCGTATTCCTGAGGTAGCGTATTCAAAAATCACAAAGGATGACTCTTTTAGCTCAATTACCAGTGATCAAACAACTGAATTCTGAATGGTAGCTCCCATATTGCCCGAGTCCAATACCCAAACCCCTAGGCTTTCTAACTACTGGAGCTCACGAGCTAACTCTCTTTTCTCTGGCTGAACATCACATAAATTTCCCATAGATCTATGGCTAAGAGCATCAGCTACGACGTTCTCCTTCCCGGTATGATATATAATGTTAACATCATAATCTTTCAATAGCTCCAACCATCGCCTTTGCCGTAAATTCAACTCTTTCTTCTTGAAAATATACTGGAGGCTCTTGTGATCCATATAAATATCAACATGAACACCATACAAGGAATGTCTCCATATTTTCTATGCATGAATCACCGCAGCTAACTCAAGATCATGGGTTGGATAGTTTTTCTCATGTTTTCGCAACTGCCTTGAAGCATAAGCAATCACCTTACCATGCTGCATTAACACACATCCTAACCCAACGCCTGAAGCATCACAATAGACAACATAGTCTTCTGATCTTTCTGGAAGTGTCAGGACTAGGGCACAAATTAATCTATTCTTTAACTCTTGAAAACTGCATTCACAAGCGTCCGTCCATTGAAATTTAGCTGATTTCTGAGTTAGCTTTGTTAATGGTGCAAAAATAGAAGAAAAGCCTTCTACAAATCTTCTGTAATAACCTACCAAGCCCAGAAAACTACAAACCTCCGTAGGTGTTGTAGGCCTTGGCCAAGTATTTACAGCTTCAATCTTTTGGGTATCTACCCGAATGCCATCAGCTGAAATAATATGTATGCCCCAGAAAGGTTACAGAATTCTACCAAAACTCACACTTTAAAAATTTTACAGATAGCTCCCGAGCCTGAAGGACTCTATGAACGGTACGTAAATGATCTGCATATTCTACCTTAGACCGAGAATATACCTGGATATCGTTGATGAACACAATCACAAACAAATCTATGAAAGGCTTGAACACATTGCTCATCAAATACATAAATACCGTCGGTGCATTAGTTAGCCCAAACGATATTAACCGGAACTCAAAATGGCCATATCTAGTTCTGAAGGACGTCTTAGGTATATATTCGTCCCTGACTCTCACCGGATGAAACCCGGATCTCAAGTCTATTTTTGAAAACCATTGGCACCCTGCAACTGATCAAATAAATTATCAATCCTTGAAAGTGGATATTTATTCTTAATCGTCACCTTCTTTAATTGTCTGTAATCAATACAGATTCGCAAGGAGTCATCTTTCTTTCTTACTAACAACACGGGTGCTCCCCACGGGGATGAACTAGGCCTAATAAAGCCCTTCTCAAGCAGGTCCTTCAATTGCTCCTTCAACTCTACCGGAGCCATCCTATAAGGAGGAATAGATATGGGCTCGGTATCCGGTAGCACATCAATAGCAAAATCTATCTCTCGCTCTGGGGGAAGGCCTGGAAGCTCATCCGGGAATACATCCGGAAACTCATTCACTATAGGGACAGACTCAAGAGTCAGCGATTTGGCTTCTATATCTTGAACCAGGACTAAATGATAAATACATCCTTTAGCAATCATCTTCCTCTCCTTGAGATAGGAAATAAATCTACCTCTTAGAGGCCCTGTATTTCCCTTCCATTCTAAACCTGGTTCTCCCGGAAACTGGAAGCGAACTATTTTTGTTCTACAATCAACATTGGCATAGCAAGAAGCCAACCAATCCATGCCTATGACAACATCAAATTCCACCATTTTCAACTCATGTAAATCAGCCATAGTACGATGATCGCAAATCATAACTACACCCTCTATATACTCGACTAGCTATCACCGGTTCACCAACGGGTGTAGATACCTTGAAAAGTTTGATTGACACCAGTATTACCCCAAATTGACCAGTAATATAAGGAGTAACATATGACAATGTGGAGCCTGGATCAATCAATGCATACACATCATGAGAAAATACCGATAATATATCTGTGACAACATCAGGGGAGGACTCAAGATCCTGTCACCCCGCTAAAGCATAAATATGGTGCTAAGGACCACTAGATCACAACGCTCCCCCTCTACCTCTACCACGACTGACTAGTGTATGTGAGCCCTGCCCCGGTGGGCGTATGGACAATGAAGACCTAGCTGCTGACCCTGTGGCTACCTTTACTACCTTTCGAGGGGTAACACATACCATATGGCCTGGCTGACCACATGCATAACAAGAATCTGAACCGAATGGCCACTGACCCTAATGTAGCTTCCCGCACTGAGAATATCATGTTAGGGGTGGTCTTTCCTCGCCCGAGTCACCCCTGTAATGAGACCCCGAATCTCTGAAACTCTGACCGGGTCCAGAGTGGATAGGTCAATAAAATATCTGTACCACAAACCGTGGGGGCGCACTAGTCATAGAATGGCCTCAATCCCAGAAAATGATTGGCTTTTCCCTTGTTACACCCCTCATTTTCGTAGTAGTAGAACCTATGGTTTTCTAGTCGGGTATGCCTTTGGAATAGAGACCCAAGCCCGAGTATGGAGGTAGAAAGTGTTTTGCCCCGTGTACAAGGGTACAAGCAGGTATTCCTGGCAATTTATAGAGTTAGAAGTTGAACAAATCAAATCAACGCGATCTGAATTAAATCAGAGAAAATCTGGAGACACCATTCATCGTCGATGGGTCATCGACATAGTCGACGGACCATCGATGTACGGCATCGACAGGGTTCCGCAGCCTTGCATATGCAGGTGCAGGTCGATGGAGAAAGTTAACGGACTGTCGACACGTCGACGGGTCGTCGACCTGCTCGTCGAACTGCATCGCTGTAGCCGTTTTAGTTCCAAGTATAAATATGTGATTCACGACCTTATTTCATATTTTTCTCTCTTCCAAATTAGAAAAACCCTAATATTTTCTCTCCTAATATTTCCTATCATAATAGGGAAGATTTGACAAGACCCGAACCCCGTAAATCCAAGCTTGTGAAGAAGGTTGATTCTAGGGTTTCTTCAAGGTTGTGAAGCTTAGGAAGTTGGAGTTGAAGTGATTCTTGGAATCTAAGACCCCCTTAAGGTATGTGAATGATTTCTACCCTTGTATTTGAGTTTTTTATCAAGAGTTTTAGTGATTTTAAGTAGAGAGAGGATACTTATGAAAGTGGTAAGTTGATGAAGGGTGCTATAGTTATTTGGGGTTATTTTAAGTGATGATTAGAAATGGGTTTAAGCATATTTTGATATATACATGTGTTCTCATTGTGTTGTGGGTATTGTGGATGATGTTGGATCAAATGAGAAGTTGAAGAGTTGCAAGCTTACAAAGGAAATTATTGTCTATAACTCGTTAAGCTTTATATGCATTTGAGGATAGTTATTAAGCGAGGTAAATAGTCTAATTAAGGCTTATGTTATCTTGATTGTAGGCTTACAAGTTTGAGAGGTAGGAGTTGGACGATTAGGTAAACTTCAAGGTATGTTAAGGCTATCCTTTTTTCCTTTGGCATGATCCAATGATACGAGCCAACTAGCGAGTAAGCGAGCTTCCATATTACTCTACTCTTAGAAGAATTAGAAGTACTTCAGTCTTTGATGTTCATATACCCCGTTTAGGAGTCATCCTTCTGTTCATGGGTCCAGTTTTATGTAGCCATTTCTATGCATACAGTTTATTCATGCATTACATTCATTATATAATTATGCACATTGACCCGTGACCAGAAGGCATTATACAACAACAACAACAACAACCCAGTGAAATCCCACATCGTGGGGTCTGGAGACCAGAAGGCGTTATATACGTGAATATTAAATATATGTGAAGTATGAGAAGAAAGATAGTCATTATACACGCATTACCACTATGATGATGATATGATAATCAGGTTGTACGTACCACATCAATGTATACGATGATGGCCGCAGAGAGGCCGATATTATATGAGAAAAGAGACAGGCGTTATATACGCACATAAATCAGGTGTTAAATACGCACATACATATAGATGTATAACCTTCATCGATGGGCATGAGCATGCATACTATGCGCCCATAGTGGCATTGTCAGATACACCGATTTTTGCAAATACATACAGATACTAGTTCATACAAGTACATGTAGATAGTCATTTCAGCTTATGAGTTCAGATCTTATTCATGATTATTGTATATATATGTTGTTCTTATGCCTTACATACTCAGTACATTATCCGTACTGACTCTCTGTTACTCGGGGGCTGCGTTCATGCCCACAGGTACAGGTACACGACAGGTGGTCCAGTTCAGTAGGACCTCTCGATCTAGTAGTGGTCAGTGCACTCCATTTGATCCAGAGCTGCAGTCAGTTTTGGTATGCCACCCTTTTGAGATGTATATGCATATAGGTCTGCCTGTCCGGTCCTTTCTACAGCTTTATTCTAGTTCTGTCTGTAGGCAGTTGTATGTATTAGTCAGATGATGTAGCCTTGTCGGCTTCTATTATTTTGTGTACAATATATGTAGCAGCCTAGCTCACTTGCACTGTTCCTTTAGCATATTTATGTATATACAAGTTGTTCAGAGTTCATGATGTCACCTATTTATGAGATCAGTTTAAGTCATTATATGGGCCCTTGATGTTCACTAAGATTCAAATATGAGTATAGGGGTGTTTGGTCGCTAGATGTAAGACACTCGTCACGACTCATCAGTTTGGGTAGTGACGGAAATGGTATCAGAGAAGTTCCGTCCTAGGATTGTCTACAGATCTTGTCTAGTAGAGTCTTGTTTATGGGCGTGTTGTGCACCACACTTATAAATAGGAGGCTACAAGACATTTAGGGTGATGTCATTCCGTCTCTCTTGGATTGTGCGATAGATCCATATGTTAAATGTTCGCTTCTGTTGAATTATTCTGATTTTAGCGATGTCCCGCAAGAAAGCTACAGCTGCCCAGAAGGGCAACAGAGCAACAGGTGAGGCTACTAGCCACACTCGGCAGGCTACGAGGGCTCAGGATGAGATTCAGAGTGAGGGGACGTCTGAGATATGGCATACCCCGCCTCCAGCACCTGCTTCAGTTCCTCAGTCGGAGGCGCCGGGCCAGGATATGCAGAATGATGTACGGTTGTTGACCAAATTAGTTGCTGCCCAGGCTCAGCTACAGGGAGTTGGTGTTGACCAGGCAGATAGGACTGGTAGTTCAAGGATTAAGACTTTCCTTGGGTTAGGTCCTCCAGAGTTTTTTGTGATAAAGCAAAATATGGACCCCCTCAGGATTTTATTGATAGTATACAGAGGACCTTGAGGGTTATGCACGCGGATAAGGTCGAGTCTGTGGAGTTGGCTTCGTATAGGCTCTGTGATATTGCAGTACAGTGGTATCAAACTTGGGAGTTATCTAGGGGAGATAATGCCCCTCCAGCTGTGTGGTAAGAGTTTTCAGATGTTTTTATTCACCATTATCTACCTCCTGTGGTCAGGCGAGCCCGAGCAGATAGATTTTTATGTATTGAGCAGGCAGTATAAGTGTCCAGGAGTATTTGCATGTATTTTTATTTTATGGCCAGATATGCTCCATCCATGGTCGCTGAGATGGAAGACAGAGTACATCATTTGTGGCTGGTTTAGGGCCACATTTGAAAGATTCTTGTACGACTGCTGCATTACATCCAGGCATGGATATCACTCATAGACAGGCATATGCACAGAAACTAGAAGATCGCAAGCGTCAGAAGAGGACAGACCGTGACCAAGGCCATGGTGAGAGGCCCAAATGTTTAGATATTGGGGGTGAGTCTTGGGGAGGGCAGAGACAGCAGTATCCCCGATATCCTTTTCCATTCAACAGGGAGTGCATCTCCGCTGTTTTCAGGTCCGAGGTTTGATCGGTCTTTTTATTCCGGAGCAACCCAGAGTTCTAGAGTATCAGGCTCTCAGTACAGACGGAGTCAGGCCAGGCGAGGCCACCCTTGCCGCGGTGTGCTCAGTGTGGTAGGCTACATGCTGGGCAGTGTCGATTGGGGTTGGATGGTTGCTATGCTTGTGGTCAGTCCTGCCACAGGATGAGAGAGTGCCCGATAGGGCTTGGTACACGTATGGTTCAGCCTACAAGATCTGTGGCTGGTTCTTTTTCTACAGTGTGGCCTTCAATGCAAGTTTTTCAAATGCAAGCAGGGCGAGGTAGAGGGAGAAGTGGAGCATCCATCTCGAGCGGTCCTCAGCACTACGTGTATGCATTGGTTGGTAGACAGGATCGCGAGATGTCTCCTGATGTTGTTACAGGTATATTATCAGTTTTCTCCTATGATGTTTATGCACTGATTGATCCAGGTTCCACCTTATCATATGTTACACCATTTGTTGATGGCAAGTTTGCGATAGTGCCCGAGTTGATCAAACCTTTTGAGGTGTCTATGCCAGTTGATGATCCGATTATAGCTAGGGGATTATACCGAGACTGCGTTGTTATAGTTTGTGACCGCCATACTGTAGCAGATTTGATTGAGTTAGATATGATTGATTTGGTTATTATTATGGGCGTGGACTGGTTGGCTTCTTATTATGCTAATGTTGATTGTAGAGCAAAAATTGTTCGATTTCAGTTCCCAGGCGAGCCAATCCTAGAGTGGAAGTGTAATGCTGCTTCGCCTAGGGGTAGGTTTATTTCCTACCTTAAGGCAGAGAAGATGATCAGAAAAGGGTATATTTTCCACCTAGTTCAAGTTGAAGATATGCAAGCAGAGTCGCCGACTCTTCAATCTATTTGTGTGGTTAATGAGTTTCCAGAAGTGTTTCCAGGTATTACCCCAAAGAGAGAGATTGATTTTACTATCGAACTATTGCCAGATACTCAGCCAATATCTATTCCTCCATATAGGATGGCACCTGCGGAGTTAAAAGAACTGAAGGAGGTGTTGAAAGATTTTGCTCAAGAAGGGCTTTATTAGGCCTAGTACCTCGTCGTGGGGAGCACCAATGTTATTTGTAAGAAAGAAGGATGGCTCTTTATGAATGTGTATTGATTATAGGCAATTGAATAAAGTTACTATAAAGAATAAGTATCTTCTCCCTAGGATCGATAATTTATCTGATCAGTTGCAAGGCGCCAAATACTTCTCGAAGATAGACTTGAGGTCAGGATACCACCAGGTTAGGGTGAAGGAGGAAGACATTCCGAAGTCGGCGTTCTAGAATAGATATGGCCACTATGAGTTTCGTGATATGTCGTTCGGGCTAACTAATGCCCCAGCCGTATTAATGGACTTGATGAATCGTGTAATCAGACCCTTCCTAGATTTTTTCGTGATTGTGTTTATAGATGATATTCAGATTTATTCGCCGTCAGAGGTTGATCATGCAGAACATCTACGAACAGTGCTTGGGATTCTTCGAGGTAGAGAGTGGTATGCCAAGCTTTCCAAGAGTGAGTTCTGGTTGAACTCTGTGGCTTTTATGGGTCACATTATTTCAGAAGAAGGCATTAGAGTGGATGATCAAAGGATTGAGGCCGTGAAGAATTGGCGAAGGCCCACGGCACCAACAGAGATAGGTAGCTTCTTAGGCCTGGCAGAATATTATAGAACATTCATAGAAGGATTTTCCTCTCTTTCAGCCCCATTGACTAAGTTGACTCAGAAATCAGCTAAGTTCCGATAGACAGATGCTTGTGAGCCGAGTTTTCAGATGTTGAAAGATAAGTTGACTTCCGCACCAGTTTTGACTCTTCCAGAAGGGATAGATAGCTATGTGGTATATTGTGATGCTTCAGGTGTTGGACTGGGTTGTTTGTTGATGCAGCACGGTAAGGTTGTTGTTTATGCTTCTATATAGTTGAAGAAGCATGAGAAGAATTACCCAACCCATGATCTTGAGTTAGCGGCAGTGATTCATGCCTTGAAGATATGGAGGCACTACTTACATGGTGTCCATGTTGATATCTATACTAGTCATAAGAGTGTCCAGTACATCTTTAAGCAGAAGGACTTGAACTTACATTAAAGGCGATAGCTAGAGTTGCTAAAGGATTAAGATATGGATATTGTATACCATCCCGGAAAAGCTAATGTAGTAGTCGATGGCCTTATGTGCCGCTAGAGAAAAGAGAAATGGTCCGTGAAGTTCATCAATTAGCTAGCCTCGGAGTTCGATTGATACATTCAGGTGATGCAGGAGTTACTGTTCAAGACACAGCGATGTCATATTTGGTAGTAGAGATAAAGGAGCGTCAGTATGTGGATCCTTTTTTAGTTCATTATCGAGATACATCACCTCAGAAGGAAAAGACACCCTTTGTGATTATAGGTGATGGAGTACTCAGGTATCGAGTTAGGTTATGTGTTCCTGATGTTGCAGCACTCCGTCGGCAGGTTATGGGGGAGGCACATTACTCCCGCTATTCTATTCATCCAGGCTCAACAACGATATACCATGATCTCAAGAAAGTTTATTGGTGGGGTGGTATGTGTTACATCCGGCATTTTTGTATCTTCGCAAAATGCGAAATAATTTTGAATTATAAGGAATAAGGTCAAATGGTGATTTGAATTAATATATGTGTGTGTTAAGTGATGAAAAGATTAGTGTGGAATTACGAAAGGAGGCCAAAGGGCAAAATTGGAATTTTGAAAATTAGCTGCGGGAATGACAAAATAGAATTTAGCCAACAATTGGGCCAAAGAAAATAAATAATAAAATGAGGCCCAATTCCTTAAGGGTGGCCGGCCATGCTTGGCCCAACCCATGAGGAATTAATCATGTGATTAATCACATGACTAATTAGTATAAGAGGATAAGTATGGGACTTGTATCACTAGAATTTTCAAGAAATCAAAACAAAAGAATTGAGAGAAAAAGAAGAAGAGCAATTCGGGTAAGAGAAGGAGAGAAGAGAAAAAGAAAGAAAAATTCTTGGAGCCAATTCCTTTGGTTCAAAAATTCAATTCTTGTGGGTTATTACCAAGCTCAAGGTTCTCTACAACTTGGTATAATTATTTTGGCAAGAGGACAATTCTAGTGGCAAGTGGAAAGTCTTGGAGAAGGTAAGGATTTTATGCTTTTGTTATGATATGGAAGGTATATATATGTTGTAGTATGTGGAAATGAATAAAAAGTATAAAAATCTTGTGTATTGTGCATATGGATGTTGTGGCCGTGTGGTATTTTGATTGGAGAGTGCATGAATTTATTTTATTTAGTATGGTAATTATGTTGATGAAGTTTTGTGTCGTAAGTGGAAGAATATGAACCAAAAAAAACTTGCATGAGAAACCATTGTTAAGTTGTTATAGGAAGTTAGTAATGTTATGGAAGATTTATGTAATTATGGAAATGAAATTGTAAGATGTAAATTATGATGGTTGTTAATGGAATTGAAAAGTAAAAATATGTTATGGAAGTTTTTGTCGAAAGTTGGAAGTTTTGGAAGAATTATGGTTTTGGTGGAAATTTTGTATATTCTGTGAAATGTTATGAAACGCGTCCGAATGATATTGTAATGATCTTGATTAGTAATGAATATGATCATGTTGGTATTGATTTGAAAATGCGAAGTCGGAATGAAAACTGTTGCATTATGTTGGAAAGTAGACTAGTTGTGTTGTATTGTGTCTTGTTGCGATTGTTGAGGTTGTTGATGTTGTTGTTGGGTTGTTGTCGATTGTTTTGAGCCGAGTTGAATCTCGGGGGCGCTATATGTATAGGGGAGATGCTGCCCAAATTTTTATAGACAAGTGTTGGCTAAGATTGAAATTTTTAAGTCTCATGAATAGTAATTGGTAAAAGTGACCATTTGCAGTTTTTGGACGAAACGGGAATTGAGACTGAACGAGCATAAGGCACGACTAAGGTATGTAAATCCTACCCTTCCTTCTTTTGGCATGTCCTAGTTACACTAGGTTAAGATCGGACCCTCGGGGATAATTCTGCTCTTGGAAATCTGAGTTTAATTTTGGATACTATTCATTCAGCGCAATTGAAACATATTCTTTATATTTGGTTGAAAGAATGCTCAAACCTTCATAACTTTTGCTACGGTGTCCGAACCTCTCCGAAACTTTCATAGATGGCTTTATGGAGCCTAAAGTATGTGATTTGTGTCCGCCGCCTCGATTTGACTCGAGGTGGGCCCGCAAGCCCCGAGGCTTCCCTTATTTGATTTGTTTGACTCATTTCCGTCCGATATGAAAAGTAATAGTTTGCCTATGACTCTAAGGTCCGTTTGAAATGTCCTATACCGTTATTGAACGTTTTGCACTATGAGTGATGCTAGATTTTCAGAAAATGACCTGTGAATTGTTTTTCGAAGGTTTTGTAGTTTGAAAGTTCGTAACTTCTATATATTAATTTTGATTGACTTGACACCTACTCCGAGCCTTCTGATGTCGGTATATGCATATATGTAATTATGTGCCGAGTCCCGAAATTTGCTTTTGGATATGCATATGGTTTCTGCACTACTCCATTCGTGCCAGTCATTATGATTTCGTTCGTCGGTACCCGGGCCGGCTTTGTGATCGTGCGCACTATACCATATTTGGAAGTATGATGTGTTACGGTTTCCGAGGCCTCGCCATAGGGCCGGTTACCGTCTATGGAGTTATGATGTGATATGGCATTTGATATGTTCTGATGATATGATATGTGTGTGATACGATTTGTTCGGAGTATGTACGGAGATTTGAAAACTTCTGGAGTATGATGTGTTGTGGCACCAGCGTCGGGGGTGGCCACGTTCCTAAGCCCTATGCATGATTTCTATTTGCATTTTGTACATTTATCTTCCGCACAGGTTTGATCTGCTACTTTGATATTTGTTTTTGTATCTTCTGACTCCAGTCATGATTGGGATTTCTGTGCCTTCTGCTTTACATACTCAGTACTTCTCCCGTACTGACCCCCTGTTCTTCGGGGGCTGCGTTTCATGCTCGCAGGTACAGACGCTCATTTGGGTGATCCTCCGATCTAGGATACCTATTCTGCTATTTTGGAGAGCTCCCCTTGATCCGGAGCTTATCTTTTGGTACATATTTTCTGCTATACATATCCTGTACAATTGTGACTATTTGGGTACGGCGGGGCCCTGTCCCGTCACATGTTCGTATATTCTGTTGTGTTTGTAGAGGCCTGTAGTCATGTTTGTGGGCCGTGGGTCCGGTGTGCTCGTATACAATTCTGTTTTGCGTTCTTAAGCGGCCCGTATGCTATTATGGCCAAGACGGCCCATATGTTTGTATGTGTGTGTGTGTGCATTTGGGCGACGTATATTCCGCCACTCTTCTGATTTTGATATGACTATTCTGCACGGGCGACCGCTTAAGATAAATGTTTGTTTAATACTCGTATGACGTCTGCTATTAGTTTTCAGTTCGAACGACTTATGTTAAGTCTGAATGAGTCTTAATATGATGATCTGGTTTGTAAGTTTGTTTGGGGCGCCTAAGTAGGGCGCCAGTCGCGGCTCACGGGGTTGGGTCGTCACAGTATGAAAAGAGATATAGCTGAATTTGTTGCTTAGTGCCTAAATTGTCAATAGGTCAAGATAGAGCACCAGAATTCCGGAGGTTTATAGCAGGCTATGGAAATTTTGACATGGAAGTGGAAGATAATTAATATGGACTTTATTACATGGTTTCCCTGTACTCGGCAGAAGTGTGATTCGTTATGGGTCATAGTTGATAGGCTTACAAAGTCAGCCCACTTTCTACCTGTCAGAACTACTTATGCAGCTGAGGATTATGCGAAGCTTTATCTCAAGGAAATTTTACGACTTCATGGTGTTCCCACAACTATTATTTCAGATAGGGGAGCACGGTTCACAGCAAAATTTTGGAAGTCTTTTCAGCAGTGATTGGGGACCCAGGTGAGTCTTAGCACTGCATTTCACCTTCAGACAGATGGACAGGCACAGCATACTATACAGACCCTTGAGGATATGCTTAGAGCTTGTGTGCTTGACTTTCAAGGCAGTTGGGATGATCATTGTCTTTTATCGAGTATGCATATAACAACAATCACCATTCCAGTATTCAGATGGCTCCGTATGAGGCCTTATATAGGCGGAGATGTAGATCGCCCATAGGATGGTATGATGTCGGGGAGAATTAGTTAGTAGGCCCAGACTTAATTCAGCATGCAGTTGATAAGGTGAAAGTGATTAGAGAAAGATTGCTAACAACTTAGAGTCGACAGAAATCCTATACGGATAATCGGCGACGCAAGCTAGAGTTTGAGCTAGGCAATTGGATTTTCCTGAAAGTTTCGCCTATGAGGGGAGTGATGAGGTTTGGTAAGAAAGGTAAGTTGAGCCCTCGATATATTGGGCCATATAAGATCATTCGTACTGTGGGCACGGTGACATTTGAGGTAGAATTGCCTTTTGGGTTAGAGTCGATACATCCAGTATTTCATGTATCTATGCTTCATAAATGCACCATAGATCCTTCAAGAGTTGTACCAATAGATGATATCCAGATGACCGAGCAGTTATCATACGAAGAGGTCGTAACGGCTATATTGGATCGACAGGCCCGTCGGCTGCGGACTAAGGATGTAGCCTCCGTTAAAGTCTTGTGGAGGAATCAGAATGTTGAAGAAGTGAATTTGGAAGCGGAAGAAGCGATGAAGATTAAGTACCCGCATTTGTTATCAGCAGTACAGGAGGTACAGTCTGAGGCACCATCTCCCCCTAGTATTATTCCATTTTCAGTCATCGTGATTTGTCGTGCGAGGCCCTAGTATTGTATGTGATTTGTCGTGCGAGGCCCTGTGTGGCATTATTTTTGGTTGATGTGTGCAGGATGGATTGGTACAAATATAGGGGAAACTCTACCAAAAATTTTATAACCCAAGATTGTTCGAACATTCGACGATGAATGTTCCTAAGGGGGGAAGAATGTTACACCCCGCGTTTTCATAGTAGTAGAACCTATGATTTTCTAGTTGGGTATGCCTTTAAATAGAGACCTGAGCCCGAGTTTGGAGGTGAAAAGTGTTTTTCCCAGTGTATAAGGGTACCAGCAGGTATTCCTGGAAATTTATAGAGTTAGAAGTTGAACGAATCGAATCGACGCGATCTGAACTGAATCAGAGAAAATCTGCAGACACCAGTCATCGTCGACGGGTCATCGACATGGTCGACGGACCGTCGATGTGCGGCATCGACAGGGTT
This sequence comes from Lycium barbarum, assembly GCF_019175385.1. NCBI lineage: Eukaryota > Viridiplantae > Streptophyta > Magnoliopsida > Solanales > Solanaceae > Lycium > Lycium barbarum. The sequence continues at coordinate 84,183,722 of NC_083347.1, forward strand.
CCGCAGCCTTGCATATGCATGCGCAGGTTGACGGAGCAAGTCGACGGGTCGTCGACCCGTTCCTCGAACCACACCGCTGTAGCCTTTTTAATTCCAAGTATAAATATGTGGTTCACGAACTTATTTCATATTTTTCCCTTTTCCAAATCAGAAAAACCCTAATATTTCGTCTCCCAATATTTCCTATCATATTAGTTAAGATTTGGCAAGATCCGAACCCCGTAAACACAAGCTTGTGAAGAAGAAGGTTGATTCTAGGGTTTCTTCAAAGTTGTGAAGATTAAGAAGTTGGAGTTGAAGTGATTCTTGGAATCTAAGACCCCCTCAAGGTATGTGAATGATTTCTACCCTTGTATTTGAGATTATTATCAAGAGTTTTAGTGATTTTAAGTAGATAGAGGATACTTATGGAAGTGGTAATTTGATGAAGGGTGCTATAATGATTTCGGGTTATTTTAAGTGATGATTGGAAATGGGTTTAAGTATATTCTGATATATACATGTGTTGTCATTGTGTTGTGGGTATTGTGGATGATGTTGGATCAAATGAGAAGTTGAAGAGTTGCAAGCTTACAAAGGAAATTATTGTCTATAACTCTTTAAGCTTTATATGCATTTGAGGATGGTTAGTAAGTAAGGTAAATAGTCTAATTAAGTCCTATGTTACCTTGATTGTAGACTTACAAGTTTGAGAGGTAGGAGTTGGATGATTAGGTACACTTCAAGGTATGTTAAGGCTATCCTTTTTTTCCTTTGGCATGATCCTATGATACGAGCCAACTAGTGAGTAAGCGAGCTTCCATATTACTCTACTCTTAGAAGCATTAGAAGTACTTCAGTCATTGATGTTCATGTTCCCCGTTTATGAGTGATCCTTCTGTTCATGGGTCCAGTTTTATGTAGCCAGTTCTATGCATACAGTTTATTCATGCATTACATTCATTATATACTTATGTACATTGACCCGTCACAAGAAGGCGTTATATACGCGAATATTAAATATATGTGATGTATGAGAAGAAAGATAGGCATTATACACGCATTACCATGATGATGATGATATGATAATCAGGCTATACGTACCACAATAATGCATATGATGATGGTCGCAGAGAGGCCGATATGATATAAGAAAAGAGATAGGTGTTATATACGCACATATATATAGATGTATAACCTTCATTGATAGGCATGAGCATGCATACTATGCGCCCACAGTGGCATTGTCAGTTACACAGATTTTTACAAGTACATACAGATACTAGTTCATACAAGTACATGCAGATAGTCATTTCAGCTTATGAGTTTAGATCTTATTAATGATTCTTGTATATATATGTTGTTCTTATGTCTTACATGCTCAGTACATTATCCGTACTGACTCCCCATTGCTCGTGCGGCTGCGTTTATGCCTGCAGGTACAGGTACACACACAGGTGGTCCAGCTTAGTAGGACCTTTAGATCTAGCAGTGGTCAGTTTGGGTATGCAACCCTTTTGAGATGTATATGCATATAGGTATGATGGGGCCCTGTCCCGTCCTTTCTACAGCTTTATTCCAGTAGAGGTTTGTAGACAGTTGTATGTATTAGTTAGATAATGTAGCCTTGTCGGCTTCTATTATTTTGTGCACAGTATATGTAGCAGCCTAGCTGGCTTGCACTGTTCCTTCAGCATATTTAAGTATATAAAAATTGTTCAGAGTTCATGATGTCACCTATTTATGAGATCAATTTAAGTCATTATATGGGCTCTTGATGTTCAGTAAGATTCAGATATGAGTATAGGGGTGTTTGGTCGCTAGAGGTCTGACACTCGTCACAACTCGTTGGTTTAGGTCATGACAGCCCTCCTCTGAACTCACTAGTCGGACCCGAAGATCTAGCCCTCTTGCTATAACCTCTATCGTGCTCACGCTCACTTCTTTGTGGTTGTTGCTGTTCCTCTAAATTCTGGGCATGGGCCTGAATGCGATAAATGTCCATGCCATCCTGAAGTGCAGTAGTAAAGCACTTATCCATCAAGTGTGGCCCTAAGCCACTCACAAACTAATGAACACAGTCTCTCATATCCGCTACCATAGCCGGAGCATACCTAGCCAAAGAATTGAAATGGAGGCTATACTCTAGGTCACTCATGCTTCCTTGCCTGAGATTCAAGAACCTATCAACTCTAGCCCGCCTAACCTCTGGCGGCAAGTTGTGACAGGAAAGCATCAACAAACTCTTGTCATACCGGTGGAGGTGCATTGACTCCTCTATAAGACATCCAAACCGTATACCAATGAACCCCAACATCCTACAGTCTATAGGAAGCCAACTCTACCGATTCGACGTCTGAAGCATGCATTAATCAAAGTGTCCTCAATATCCCATCAACAAAGCTTTGAGGGTCTTCATCCGATTTTGACCCGAGGAATTCCGGATGGTTCAAGCTAATAAAGTCACGGGCTCTGGCACTTATAGCCCTATCACTGTTACACCTCGAAAAATTTCATGTCGTCATATGGTAGACTAACACAGGGTAAGAAGTATATGATGTCCCTACAAGTAAGAAGGGGTACTTAATGGTTCTAATTAAGATTCCACAAACATTTGAGACAAGAGAAGAAACTGCGTTGAAGAATATAAAGCATGGGTCGTGTTCTGAAAAGGGTTTGCAAAGTACCGAGCTAATGTTGATTTAATAATGTCTTGCGGAAAAGTTATATAATGCTCCTTAGGTTGTTAATGAAGTGTTAAACAAGTGCTAAGAAGGTTCCATAAGGATTGGAGACCAAACGAAATGACGAGATTAACTTCGGAAAAAGGAAGTTATACGACCACTTATACCGTCCGTATAACTTTATACGGTCCGTATAAGGGTCCGTATAGCCCCAACAGGATGGGAAAATCCCTGATGGTGAAGTACGATAAATTATACGGACCGTATAATGTTATACGGACCGTATAAGTATCCGTATAACATGATCAGGACAACTTTTTTTTCACGTATACATATAAGTTCCCACTTCTAATTTCTCATTTTTCCAACTTCTCCACTTCTCTCAAGACCTCTAGAAGGTTCCATACATTTCATTATCATAAATTCAAGGTGAATCAAAGATCAAATACCAAAGGCTAATAGAATCAAGTGCAAGAATGCTAATTAGGGTTGCTAGAAGTCAAGAATCTCTCTGGAGATGAAGCTAGGGTTTTCTCCAAGTGAAGCTTTTTCATCCAAAACCCATTCCTTCAGAATAAAAGGTGAGTTTTATGTTCATTTCATTTTATTAGGAGTAATGAATTGTTGAAAGACTTGGATTATGGAAGAAAGTAGAAAATGGGTTACAAATATGAGAATAGTGGAATCCTTGAATGGTAACTGGACTTGAATCATAGTTCTTGACATGTTACGGGTATAATATTATTATGAATGATATTAAGAATGTTGAAGAAGCATTATATTTGAATGAGTATGACGTTGGGTGATAACCATGGTTATGGATGACTTTGAGAGGGAATTTTGAGAATTGAATAATGATTAACTTAACGAAGTTTATTGATTATGATATTATGGGTGTGTTGTTGATGTTTGGAAGGTTGTTATTACATGGAGAAAGTTACAAAAACAAAGGAAATGCTACCCAAATTTTCATTAGCTTTAGCTTAAGCTTAAGTATGTTTCCGATTATCTGATCTTAGTACGAATTCCCTTGAATGTAGAGTTGTAAGCTTGCAAGGAGGATGCTTAGTCGTTAGGAAACATAAAGGTATGTAAGGCTAGTCCCTTCTTCTCTATGGCATGATTCCTACAACATGACTTCCTTTATCTTTCCATAACTCCCTTATATTCCAGAAACTATGAGTCTATGATTATTAAGAGCTTCTCATGAAATAAAGAAAAGAGATGCGTTGTGAATATGACAATGATGATAATGAGTCTAAGTCTAGAGATTCTAAAGCTTATGATATGATATTTCTATGAAGACAATGATCCTTATGTGATTCCTTGATGTTATTCATTGTTGCTAGACTCACCTTATAATGCTAGTTCATTCAAGGTGAGACATGATGATCATGACTATTCCATAATGGAATCGGGGGTTCTCGACCTTACGTCACCCCGATAGAGTTATAGTTTGTACTTGAGTTCTTATGCATGCTTCATGATAAGTACATAATGACGAGATTACACCGTGCCTACATGGATGGGTAGATACCGCTAAGGCAGGCGGCATATACACCATGTTTGGATGGCATGGGCAGACACCACTAGTGGGCGGCATGCGATGTTTACCTTGGATGCGGGACACCTGGACACGGGCTTATGATGATTACACCGTACCTATATGGTCGGCCAGCTTACATATGCATACCTGTTATGATGTTGTTTATGATGTAAGTTAACATGCATTATTCTATCTTGAGTGACATTCAGTTGCAGGTTGTTTCCTTACGTGATGTTTCCTTATCTCTTCGATATGTTATTATTGTTCCTGCCTTACATACTCAGTACGTTGCTCGTACTAACGTCCTTTTCTCTCTATGGACGCTGTGTTCATGCCCACAGGTAGGCAGGGAGAAGGTACTGATTCCTGGGTGTCTATTAGCAGTTACACAAGAGCACTCCACTATTTCGGAGGTGCCAGTTATTGATGTATTCTTTTGTATACATATATGGGCATGAAGGGGTCTTGTCCCATCCTTATATCTCAATATTTTAGTAGAGGGTCGTAGATACATGTGTATAGGTATTAGATATCGTATGATTACTTCGGTGTATATTTTGTATATCATTTTTGCAGCCGTGAGGGCTTATGTATATTTATGTATTGCCTTGGAGATTATGTGTGTCTAGGATGAGTATTATGGTTAGTGTAATACGTGGTGCTCGGTAGTCAGCTCCGGGTACCCGTCATGGCCCCCTAGTCGAGTCATGACAATCACCATGACCAGTACCCTACCGTTGGGCCAGAGCGGCGACTAACTGCATCAGCAATTGAATTGCCTCTTTCATCTCTTGGCCCGAAGCATCTGGTGGAGGAACTGGGGGTGTCGGAGCTGAGGCTGAGGCTCCCTCTTCTCCTCTGAAATTGGTAACGAGTTAGAGGACCGGGATGGAGCCTCATTGTGGGACTCACCCTCCTCTATATCCATTGGCGGTACTCTACCAGTCCGCCTTTCTACCACTGTTTTGCCTTTCTGGGCTGCTATAGCTTTTTTTATAAAGGCAGCACTGAAAAACATAACACGCAGTTAAGAAAAGAGAAATCCTTATATCATGGCTCTATCGCACGATCTATGAATAAAGAAGGTCATTCATTCCTAAATGTCCGCAGCCTCCTGTTTATAAGTGTGGCCCGCAACACACCCATAAACAAAACTCTACTGGACATGGCTCGTAGACACACCCTAGGACGGAACTGTTCTGATACAACTTTTGTCAGGACCTAACTGGAGGGCCCTGACGGGTACCCGGAGCTACCCCACCGGGCACCCCTCATCATACCTTAACGATCACATCTAGGTGAGCCACATGGCTAACTCGTAATTCCTATGCATCAGTAATACAAATCTCATTGGGCTATGGCACTTTTATATCAACATCATCAACTAAGCCCATATACATATACACAAGCCATCAAGGCTAACAAAATGATATACAAAAAAAAAGTGCCGACAAGGCTGGGAGACATCTAGCTATACACAACTCTCTACAAGCCTCTTGAGAGAGTATGTAACATCATAAAGATGGGACAAGACCTCGCCATGTCCATATATGCACACAAAGGATGGTACCAACAACTGCAACTTCGAATCAAATAGAGCTCCTCTAAGCAGTCTCTGATAAAGCAGCCTAAGGGTCGAGTCTGTCTCCCTGTCCACTGCGGGCATGAACGCAGCGTCCACAAAAAAAAAAGACTTCAGTACGAACAATGTACTGAGTGTGTAAGGCATAAGTGATAACATGATAAAAGCATGGAGGATAACATGAGATAGAAGAGCTATGAGATGGAAGAGCCATTTATACCTCTTGAGACGTTCATCATATTTACTTATCCCTTTCTCTAAAGAAGACCTTCCATACATATACTTATAACTACATATATATATATATATATATATATATATATATATATATATAAATAGCATCATCATTATAACGTACCCGACCTTTTCAGGACTCGGCGTGTAACATATCCGGCCATAATAAGACTCGGTATGAAGCGTATTTGGCCACATGGGACTCAGTGTTATTCATACCTAACTGATCAGTGGTGTACACAATAGATATCATACCCGGCCACAAAGGGACTCGGTGTTACAGCATAGTTTTATATATATGTGTGTGTGTGTGTGTGTGTATATATATATATATATATATATATATATATATATATATATATATATATATATAACTACATAAGTAAAAGCAACGTCGTCATCATAATTTTCACTATATCTTTCCTTAAAGAATCAACTATCATAGGATAGAATCAATGATATCATGAGAATATCAAGAACTATGAGCTTTAGTGATTCTAGGAAGGAAGTCACCATGGAAGACATTATGGATTTGTATACAACAATGGGGTCATGCCTTAAGAAAGAAGGGTTAGCCTTACATACCTTTACATCTTCTTAACTACTTAACGTTCACCTCCAAAGCCCGAGAAATTTACATTCAAGAGGGTTCATACCCAGGTTAGGTCTCCAAGACACTCTCAAGTCCAAACTAGTATAATTCGTAAGATAGCGAAAATCAGGCAGCATTTCCCCTATTTCATCTACTTCTACCAAGTTCCAAAACAACTCTCAAACAACAATGACATTATTAACAATGCCAATACTAATAGACTTCATTCAAGTTAGGCTTCATTAAATCCCCAAAACTCCTTCTCAAGATCACTCATAATAATAATCTCAACACAACACCATATACACTTATATACAATACTTCCTCAACATCATTAGTACCACCCACAACAAGATTATACTCATAACATGTCAAGAATTATAATTCAAGTTAACATATAGCTCATAATATTCTCAAATTCATAATTAAACTCTATTTTCATTCTTCTTCCTTCAACTAAATGGTACAAAAATCAAACAACCTTAACCATATGTAAGAGATGTAAAAACTTACCTTAATCACACATGAACAAGCCGTCGATCAACTTACTCCACTAAAGTGAAGTATCCAACATCAACACCAAAGGAAATCTTGAGTTTCAGAAACCCTAGCATGATTCTTAGCACTTGAATATCTTAATCCTCTTGGGTTTAGCATGGATTACTGTATGAACCTAGAGAGAGGGTTTTGGAGAGCTCTAGGATCTGATTTGGGAAAATAATGAATCCAAATGAGGCGGAACGAAATATATAAAGGGTCACTTAAAATCCCTTCAGGCATTTTGACACCCACTTTGACGGACTGTCAAACTTTTTACGATCCGTCAAATGGACCGTTAAATTGCCCAGCTATACATGCCTTACTGTGACTGTTTCACGGTGTTGGCTACACCACTTGATGGGCCATCAAACTTCCTGCGGTCCGTCAAACCGCCCACTTCCGATAAGATGCTCCCTTCGACTCGTTTGGCTTCCAATCCGTACGGAACTTTCTTGGCACTTGTGAGATGCTTCATTAACCATTTTAGGGGCCTTATAGCTAATCATTACTAAACAAAGTATTACTCATTTGTTATGAAATCTTCCCAAACATGACTCACATTCCACTTCCCTCGACAAACTTAGTTTCACCGATTCGTATGACTTCAAAAAAGTTACCAAATACTCCCCTTAACCTTACAAGGACTTCATGTCCACTTTAGGCTTACGTTAGTCTACTCATAATACAACAACTCGAAATCTCTGAGATGTAACAGAATGTAATACAATGCAGTGTCTCCGAGGCCACCTCTCTTATCTTGTACACACATGCTAAGGGCTATGCCTCAAAGTCATGAACCTTCGGGGACCCGCGAAGTCCTTGTACAAAATGCCATATAGGCTATGCCACATAGTGTCACGACCCGACTAGGGGCCATGACGGGTACCCGGGGCTAACCACCGAGCACCACTCATTCTATTACTCATCGTACTCGTTTAGCATACATTCATTAATTTGATGCTTAAATCATAGGAAAACCATTTTTCATTTGGAAACATAATTACTTTTACGTACATAAGCCCTTCGGCTATCAAAATAATAATATATACATATACAATAGTAACATCGTGAAACCATGCTACCCACACACATACGTATCTACGAACCTCTACTAGAAGACTAGACATATGGACGGGACAGGACACCGTCGTGCCCAAAACATATATGCACACTAAACAGTAAATCAATGGCACCTCTGGAATAATGGAGTGCTCTCAAAAGTCTTCTTATCGGCCTCTATAAATCTGGGTCGCCTCCCTGTCTACCTATGGGCATGAACACAGCGTCCAAAGAAAACGGACGTCAGTACGAATATTGTACTGAGTATGTAAGGCATGAATGAAATGAACATAATAGAGAAGTCATGAGACATAAGATGAAGATATAACCTGGGTAACTTTTAAGGGAGGATACCTTTCATGCCTATATCATATATTATATAATCATAGTACATATATCATCGTAGCGCATGCATCATCGTGTCATACATGTATCATAATACCGTATCTGCTCATACACATTAAACATTATCCGTACTCGGCCACGTAGTGGCTCGACAATATCACATACATATTGTCACACCCTAATCTCGATAGGGCATGATGGGCACCCGACTCCCATCAGAGTCGAGCGAACTCTTAAACATTCGCTCTATCAAAACCTGTCATTTCAAAAACTTTTAAAAGCATGAAATTTTTTCACATAGAGATCATTATCTTTATAATGATTATGAAAACTTTCAATCAATTAAGTACATTAAACCAATTGAAATCGTGCAACATACGTACTCTTTTAAAATATACAAATGATTCACACTTCTCGACGCCCTATCCACAGGGGTCTGTAAAGTCTCTAACATATACAAAATACCATTACATAAGTACTTTGACCCGGCAACACTCCGAACTGAGATGGAGCTCGCCAATCCAGTTGGTAGCATGGGAACATCCTATAGCCAATGTCTTCCACTCATCTGTATACACCTGCGTGGCATGAAACGCAGCCCCCGAGGAAAGGGGGTCAGTACGGAATATGTACTGAATATGTAAGGCGGTAACAAATCATAATCATAGCTTGATTTAGGAGAGAAGAAATCACAATCAAACTCAATACCTGCAGCCTTCGCTGGAAGAAGCATAAATGTATACACGAGGTCTCAAAACAATCCTTAAGTAAATAATGCGAGCGAACACACATTCTTTAATTAAATGATGCAATCTAACACACGTGTCGCTTCCGACATGCTAACAAAATAGTCCCTTCAGACGCCCGCTTCCAGCATAGTAATAATGATGGCCACTTCGGGCATGCCGCTTCCGGCATAATAATAATTATGGCCCCTTCGGGCATGCCGCTTCCGCCATAATAATAATGATGGCCCCTTCGGGCATGCCGCTTCCGGCATAATATTAATGATGGCCCCTTCGGGCATGCCGCTTCCGGCATAATAATAATGATGGTGTCAACGCAACTTAATCCACAAATATCAATACAAAGAAATGATGCTATGGAGTGTAAACATAAATCGTAAATGTAACGAAATAGTAAAATCTCGTACCCCCTTCGGAGTGGTTTTGAAAATCAATTTTATGTTTCCTTTAGTACAAAACTAATTTACTCGATTAGTAAAACCATATGCATATAAATCAGTTTGTAGGACTCAATAGGTAAGTACACGAATCGACATTTGAAGACGCGTCTCGAGTCAATTCGAGTTAGCATAAGAATGTTGTGGACATTATTCATTACAGAAACCTTTATGAACGTTTCAAAGCATTTCGAGTTAGCATATGAAAGTTATGGACGTTATTCATTATAGAAACCTCTGCGAACATGTCAGACCCCGACTTTACTAGGGTGTGATGGGCACCCGACCCCATATTCGGAGCCGAGCGAACCCACTGACTCTTATTACAAGCATAATATCTTTGGACTCTTAAATCGAATAAGAATGAAATACATAGTAAGCTTTCAGAATCTTTCTTTTCCCTCGTACTCAAATCAAATGGAATCTGTAATCACATGGACTTTATAACATAACATAAGATGACACATCGGCTGGTGGAGCCGTTTACAATACCGACACTCTATACCCACGACTCTGTCTGCAAAGTCTCTAACTACGAACAAGACATCATAGCATAGTAGTCTGACCCGGCAACACTCCAGGGCAAATGGAGCTTGCCAACTCCGCTGGAACATCTTCTATAATAGCATCTACTCATCTGGGTGTACCTGCGCGGCATGAAACGCAGCCCCCGAAGAAAGGGGGTTAGTACGAGCAATGTACTGAGTATGTAAGGCATGAATAGCAACATAGTAAGGGATATAAATATGAATAATAACAGAATGGAAATATAGAGCATATCATGAGGTAGAAGAGTAGCCTGTACATATGAGTGCCTCTTAGGGCGGATGCCATGCATGCTTAGCTTTCTTTGAAAAACATTTCTTGTCCATATGTAGAAAATAGAACATATCATAGCGTCGAACCACGTCGGCTCCCCCACATATGTCCCGCGTCCGGGCATCCCGCATCCGGGATGATAAGTTACGCCAATTGACCAGGTGGCAATGCGTCTATTGCGCAACATATGTCCCTTTTCCCCATCTTCCCCATATACATATACATATACATATACATATACATATAAGCAGCATGCAGGAGAGCCCAAAGAAAGTCATGTATCTATCGGAGTGACGTAAGGTCGGTAACGTCCGATTATATTATGGAATAATCATCATGACTTTGTCTCACCTTGAAGGAACAATTATTATAAGGTGAGACTAGCAACGAATAGCAGCGTTAAGACTCGATGGGTACGTACATAAATCGACTCATGAAGGGTCAGAAACAAGTTTCGGGTCAATCTGACTTAGTATAAGAAAGTTATGAGCGTTTGAAGTACAGAACCTTCTACGAACGTTTCAGAAGCTATTTTTGGAAAATCAAAGCAATAATCCTATCAAGTACCCTTCGAACATGAAATCGTTCTTATCATAGTTATCATAGAAATATTCTTATCCTTGATATTATCATTGTCATTGTGAAACATATCCATCGTCATTGACATAAGAGCTTACAAAATCATAAACCTCTGTTTTGGTAGAATACGGACACTTTGGAAAAACATTTACGAGTTATCGCGAAGAGAATCGTGCCTTGGAATCATAAACATCTAACTTTTGAAAACAAGGAAAATATGGAAACAATTATGAAATCATAACATCGGGATCATGCCTTTGAAAGAGAGGGGTGAGCCTTAACATACCTGTTCCACGTCCTATTAGCTAAGCTTAATTGTCCAAGATCGTTATCGCTAGTCTACATTCAAGAAGATTGACGCAATCATTAGATTCATCACCATATACTTGTCTTAATCCTTCAAATGAATTCATTTATAATCTGCCAAAATTTCGGCAGCATCTCCCCTGTAAATACACCATCCCCGAGAATCTAACTCGGCCCAAATCATCAATCAACAATCCGAGAATTCAACTCGGCCAAACTATCAACAACAATACCATCAATCATAGCAACAACATCAACAATCAATTCAAGACGCATTCTAACATTAACAACCTTTGTCATACAATTTAAAGACATTTCATTTATATTCAATTCAATTCACATAACATTCAAAATGACTCAATCAACATACTACTTCACCCGAAACCTTCCAATTCCAACAAGGACAATAACAACCTATTTCCTTCTTTCAAATTCAATCACAACAACCCAACTTACAATCTTCCAAACAAATGTCTCACTTCCAAATTCATGAATTCCTCCAACATTTTACATTAACAACTACATTTATACAAATATAAGAATTCATGCTAGTGTCACATTAACTTCCACCACGACACCACAACGATTACAACTTCATTTCAAGCCATTAAATCCTCATTTTACATCATGGAATCCACAACACAACAATCAAACTACTAAATAAAATCAATTCATTTGTTCTACACAATGCAACTATATTCGGCCAACACCCCAACATACCAAATTCAAGATTTTTATCCATTTCTACACACTACAACATAAACAACCATCCATAACATATGTAAAGGAGGATTGAACACATACCTTTCTCACTCAACTTCTTGGCTTGGCTAAGGTTTCCAACTTGCATAACAAATGCTTTGCTTGCTCCAACAATCACTCCATGTTAATTAGGGCCTTTAAATTAGTTGGAATACTAGAAGAAAATAATTTTTCTTGATCAATTTTCATGGCATCATTTGCCCTAGCCATGGCCGAATATGGCCCTTCTTTTTCTTCAAGTTTTCTTGAATTTTCATGACAATTATGTCTTGCTTGGTAAGCTCTCTCTCATATATATATATATATATATAGCTCCTTCCAATAACATGTAGACACATGCCCTCTTCCTGAAGTTTCCTAAGAATAAAAAAAAAGATGACTAATTGTTTTATTAGTCTTTACTTTTCCATATATATATATATATACCCCACGACCAAGTGTCCTTCTTCAAGAACTTTCTTGAACATTTTGTGAAATTCCCATTTTGTCCCTAGCCTTCCACAATATTACCATAAGCCACTTTGCGAATTTTCCCTTATTGCCCTTAGCCTCTCTCAATATTTCCATACTAATAATGTTCATAAATAATATTCATAGCCAACTTGTACATTCAAATAATTTTAGAAGATGGTCATTCCCTTAACTTACCACGACTACCTTGAAATATCCGAACGTACAAAATACGGGATATAACAGAACGTTTCCAAAACAATCCGAGACCATCTACGAAAGTTAGGGACATTACTACTTACAGAACTCTTTTTTAAAAAAAAACAAGAACTCTTTATGCTTTGCTTGTTATTCAATCGTACATTAAGCTCGACTATACTAAGTATACTCATATCAAGAAGTGAATATGAATCATTAACAAGCTCGGAATCAAGAATAGAATTACCCCAAGATATGTATCATAACTTACTTAGCTCTAGGACATGCCAAAAGAGAGAAAGGGTAAGCCTTACATACCTGCTCCACGTCCTATTAGCTACGCTTAATTGTCCAAGCTCGCTATCGCTAGTTTCCATTCAAGAAGATTTACGCAATCATTAGATTTGTCGTCATATACTTGTCTTAGTCCTTCAAATGAATTCATTTACAATCTGCCGAAATTTCGGCAGCATTTCCCCTGTAAATACAACCATCCCCGAGAATCTAACTCGGCCAAAATCATCAACAACTATACCAGCAACCACATTAACAATTCCAACAATTAATTCTAAATACATTCTAACGTCAACACCCCTTTCTACATAATTCGACAACATCCCATTTACATTCAAATCGACCATATACAGTCAAGCTAACACCAATGATCTCACATTCAAGTGTTAATCCGAAATCATTCTAACATGATTCAAGAACACTTCAAACAATTTACACAATATTCAAAACAACCCAACCAACATACCACTTCACCCGAAACCTTCCAAATTCAACAAGAACAATAACAACACATTTCCTTCTTTCAAATTCATGAACTACACCAATAGTTCACGCACTAACAACATTATTTTCCATAAGTACAAGAAACTACATTCAAATCACATTGGCTTCTAAAACAGCCCACAACAATTTCAACTTCAACTTGAATCATTAAACTCTCATTTTCATCATAGAATCCATGACAACAACAACAAAAATACTAAGTAAAAATTGGTTCACCCTTCCTACACAACACAACACACACACGGCCACCACCCAACATACCAAATTCATGGTTTCCATCCATTCCCACACACTACAACATGTACAAAACATTCATAATATATGAAAAAGAAGATTAAATCTTACCTCTTCCACTTAACTCCACAACTTGGCTAGGGTTGTAATTGGCACTAATAAGTGTTTGGCTTGCTCCAACAACTATCCCACGTTAAAGAGGACCTTCCAATTAGTTGATTAGCTAGAAGTAAATATTTTTTTGTGATCAATTTTTCAAGGTTCTTGTTTAGCTAGGCTTGGCTGAATGGCCTTCTTCTTGTTGCTCTCCAAGGTTCTTGAATTTTCTAAGTGATAAGATGATAAATATGATCACTTAGTCATCTTTTATTTACACATATTAAGCATCCATGTGGGCCAAGGCCCACACCACATAAACGTCCCACTTGGACTTTTTTCTCTTTTTTTTTCAAGAATTATAACTTTCCATAACTCACTTTCAACCCCAAATTCTTCCTTAATATTTCCATGAGCCACCTTGTGAATTTCCCTTTTTACCCCTAACCTTTCTTAATATTTCCACATCAATAATTTTCATAAATAACTTGTGTGTTAAATAAGATCAAAATATAGCCTTGTCCTTAATTTCTCGCAATTATCTTGAAATATTCGAATGTACAAAATGCGGGATATAACATCCTCCCCGCCCCCTTTAGAACATTCGTCCTCGAATGTTCAACTGATATTATGGGGTCTTATATCACTTCGGGGAGATCTTTTTTTTTCATTTTTTTTATAGCTATCGGATACAGCTCATTCTTCAATCCACATATCCGCTTTGGAAATTCAGATTACCTGTAGGCATAGGGAATAATTAGGGGTACTTCTTCTTCATCTTTTGTTCGGCTTTCCAGGTCATTTCCTCTCTATTATTGTTTCGCCACGGTATCTTAACAGAAGCCACGTCTTTGGTACGCAATCTTCACTTGACGATCCAGTGTGGCTATAAGCTACTCCTTTATTCTCCTGTCCGCCTCGTCCTATGCGACCTCTTAAGGTTTCCAACCATTCCGTATACTCTAATTTCCCTTAGGCTACTCTAGCTTCTCATTTGCCTCTTATGTCTAAATCTATAGGACTTTCAGTACACTTCCCAGGGGGGTCACCCATCCTAAGATTTCTCTCACCTTAGAACGCTTAACCTTGAAACTTCGATGAAATCCGGTGCATTAATGCTGATATATTCGCATCCACCTCACCGCATGACCTTCATTACATGATCTGGAGCAAGTTGAAGTCTTAACAGATTCCGAGACATTCTCGTAACACATTCTTGTAGTTCGTTTATTTGCTGGGTTCGTTTAGATGATAAGGATCTTCATCACTACTATAATCATCACCACTATCATGTATCACTTTGAATGATCCATAACATAAACTGAGGCCATATGTTATATAGCACGCTCAGACATAAGCTGAGGCCATAGCACACTCAGACATAAGCTGAGGCCATATATTATATAGCACACTCAGTCGCGTCATGAAATCATCTAGAGCCTTAGACTTGAAAATCTCTGGGATTGGAGTCATCGTAAGATTGTTCAGAAACTATAGACTTCTGGCATTTCTAGGGGTAAAATATTATGGATGTCATGTATGGAATCAAAACATAGGAATCATGCCTTTTCAATCCCCAATATTCACCTTCACTTTCATCCCCCCAACTTTACATTTCAATCATATTTCAATATTCTTACCTTATCCAACATGCCTCTTCCGCACCGTTACTTACCACTGTACATTGTAACTGCTAATGTCATCGGTCGCTTTCTTCTGTCGATGTCGTCCTTTAGCTAAAATCAAAGGTTAGTACAAGGGACTTCATTTCCTACGACTGGGCTCTATCGCACGATCTTAGATATAAAAGAAAGAATGACACCCTATTAATGTCTCGTAGCCTCTTGTTTATAGATGTGGTGCACAACACACCGATAAACAAGACTCTACTAGACACGACTTTGCAGACAGCCCCTAGGACGACCTGCTCTGATACCACTTTGTCACACCCTAATCTCCATAGGACATGACGGGCACCCGACTCCCATCAGAGTCGAGCAAACCCTTAAACATTCGCTCTATCAAAACCTGTCATTTCAAAAACTTTTAAAAGCATGAAATTTTTTCACATAGAGATCATTATCTTTATAATGATTATGAAAACTTTCAATCAATTAAGTACTTTAAACCAATTGAAATCGTGTAACATACATACTCTTTTAAAATCTACAAATGATTCGCACTTCTCGACGCCCTATCCACAGGACACTTTCTGCAAAGTCTCTAACATATACAAAATACCATGACATAAGTACTTTGACCCGGCAACACTCCGAACTGAGATGGAGCTCGACAATCCAGCTGGTAGCATGGGAACTTCCTATATACAATGTCTTCCACTCATATGTATACACCTGCGTGGCATGAAACCCAGCCCCTGAGGAAAGGGGTCAGTACGGAATATGTACTGAATATGTAAGGCGGTAACAAATCATAACCATACCTTGATTTAGGAGAGAAGAAATCACAATCAAACTCAATACCTGCAGCCTTCGCTAGAAGAAGCATAAATGTATACACGAGGTCTCAAAACAATCCTTAAGTAAATAATACAAGCGAACACACATTCTTTAAGTAAATGATGCAATCTAACACACGTGCCGCTTCCGACATGCTAACAAAATAGTCCCTTCGGACGCCCGCTTCCAGCATAGTAATAATGATGGCCCCTTCGGGCATGCCGCTTCCGGGATAATAATAATAATGGCCCCTTCGGGAATGCCGCTTCCGGCATAATAATAACGATGACCCCTTCGGGCATGCCGCTTCCGGCATAATAATAATGATGGCCCCTTCGGGCATGCCGCTTCCGGCATAATAATAATGATGGTGTCACCGCAACTTAATCCACAAATATCAATACAAAGAAATGATGCTATGGAGTGTAAACATAAATCGTAAATGTAACGAAATAGTAAAATCTCGCACCCCCTTCGGAGTGGTTTTGAAAATCAATTTTATGTTTCCTTTAGTACAAAACTAATTTACTCGAAATCATTAGTAAAACCATATGCATATAAATCAGTTTGTAGGACTCAATAGGTAAGTACACGAATCGACATTTGAAGGATCATAAACGCGTCTCGAGTCAATCCGAGTTAGCATAAGAAAGTTATGGACATTATTCATTACAGAAACCTTTATGAACGTTTCAAAGCATTCCGAGTTAGCATATGAAAGTTATGGACGTTATTCATTATAGAAACCTCTGCGAACGTTTCCAAAACAATCCGAGACCATCTACGAAAGTTAGGGACATTACTACTTACAAAACTATTTTTAAAAAAAACAAGAACTCTTTATGCTTTGCTTGTTATTCAACCGTACATTAAGCTCGACTATACTAAGTATACTCATATCAAGAAGTGAATACGAATCATTAACAAGCTCGGACTCAAGAATAGAGTTACCCCAAGATACATATCATAACTTACTTAGCTCTGGGACATGCCAAAAGAGAGAAAGGGTAAGCCTTACATACCTGCTCCACGTCCTATTAGCTACGCTTAATTGTCCAAGCTCGATATCGCTAGTCTACATTCAACAAGATTTACACAATCATAGATTTATCGTCATATACTTGTCTTAGTCCTTCAAATGAATTCATTTACAATCTGCCGAAATTTCGGCAGCATTTGGCCTGTAAATACTACCATCCCCGAGAATCTAACTCGGCCAAAATCATCAACAACAATACCAGCAACCACATTAACAATTCCAACAATTAATTCTAAATACATTCTAACGTCAACACCCCTTTCTACATAATTCGACAATATCCCATTTACATTCAAATCGACCATATACAGTCAAGCTAACACCAATGATCTCACATTCAAGTGTTAATCCGAAATCATTCTAACATGATTCAAGAACACTTCAAACAGTTTACACAATATTCAAAACAACCCAACCAACATACCACTTCACCCGAAACCTTCCAAATTCAACAAGAACAATAACAACACATTTCCTTCTTTCAAATTCATGAACTACACCAATAGTTCACGCACTAACATCATTATTTTCCATAAGTACAAGAAACTACATTCAAATCACATTGGCTTCTAAAACAGCCCACAACAATTTCAACTTTAACTTGAATCATTAAACTCTCATTTTCATCATAGAATCCATGACAACAACAACCAAAATACTAAGTAAAAATTAGTTCACCCTTCCTACACAACACAACACACACACGGCCACCACCCCAACATACAAAATTCATGGTTTCCATCCATTCCCACACACTACAACATGTACAAAACATTCATAATATATGAAAAAGAAGATTAAATCTTACCTCTTCCACTTAACTCCACAACTTGGCTAGGGTTGTAATTGGCACCAATAAGTGTTTGGCTTGCTCCAACAACTATCCCACGTTAAAGAGGACCTTCCAATTGGTTGATTAGCTAGAAGAAAATATTATTTTGTGATCAATTTTTCAAGGTTCTTGTTCAGCTAGGCTTGGCCGAATGGCCTTCTTCTTGTTACTCTCCAAGGTACTTGAATTTTCTAAGTGATAGGATGATAAATATGATCACTTAGTCATCTTTTATTTACACATATTAAGCATCCATGTGGGCCAAATCCCACACCACATAAACGGCCCACTTGGCCTTTTTTTCTCTTTTTTTTTCAAGAATTATAACTTTCCATAACTCACATTCAACCCCGAATTCTTCCTTAATATTTTCATGAGCCACCTTGTGAATTTCCCTTTTTACCCCTAACCTTTCTTAATATTTCCACATCAATAATTTTCATAAACAACTTGTGTGTTAAACAAGATCAAAATATAGTCTTGTCCTTAATTTCTCGCAATTATCTTAAAATATTCGAATGTACAAAATGCGGGATATAACACATATCTTCGGAGCTTTTCATACATTAGAATACATATTAGTATCGTGCCCGACTATATAGGTTCGGTGTCTTACGTACCCAGCTATAATAATGCCTGGTGTTATACGTGCCTGGCCCTACCAAGGCTCAGTGTTGTCCGTGCCTGGCCCTACCAAAGCTCAGTGTTATCCGTGCCTTGCCCTACCAAGGCTCAGTGTCATCCGTGCCTGCCCCTACCAAGTCTCAGTGTTATCCGTGCCTGGCCCTACCAAGGCTCAGTGTTATCCATGCCGGGCCCTACCAAGGCTCAGTGTTATCCGTACCCAACTGCAGTGGTGCGCGCGCATTATATATATAATATATATTCTACCCGGCCATATAAGCTCGAGGTTTCATATTAGCCACACATAGGCACATATACATAAAAGCCCATAAATATCTTTAGTGTCATCACTATTATCATCGTCATCATTATCATCATCACTATCAACATCGTCATCGTTATCATCACATATATTTCACATGTTTGTTATAACCTTTCATAGAGCATGCATTTGAATTTAAAGACAATCTATGAAAATCATACCATATTCGTAGCATGAACTTCGTAAAAATAACGCATGATAGACTGTATAATCTCTAACTTAGGCTCATCATTACCATCATCGTATCTGTGGCATATCTCTTACCTTCATCTCATATGGAACCCCCTATGAACATAGACTCGTAAATTTTCAGAACATTGGTCATAGAACATGCATTAGAGCTTATAGACAATCTATAACAATATCGGGGTGACATAAGGTCGAGAAACCCTGGTAACATTATGGAGTAATCATATACATCATATCTCACCTTGAAGGAACTAACTTTTTGAGGTTAGTGTACACCATGAACAACATCAAGGGATCGTAAATAGGATCATCAACTTCATAGACATCATACCTTACTTTAGAATCTCTAGGCTTAAACTTATCATCATTATTATCGTATTCATGACATATTTCTCATCTTTATCTCATAAGAAGCTCTTTATCAATATTTTCTCATAGTTCCCGGAATGTGAGAAAGTCATGGAGAGGTAGGGAAATAATATCATAGGAATCATATAAGGATCATTAGCTTCGTAGGAATGTCATATCCTGAGCTTTAGGACTTCTAGACTTATATTCATCATCGGTATTGCCATGCTCGTAACATATCTCTTTTCTTTATCTTGTATGGGGCTCTTTATAATCGTAGACTCATAATTTTCGATACGTAGGAAAATCATGGAAAGATAGGAGGTTTCATGCCATAAGAGTCATGCCTTAGAAAGAAAGGACTAGCCTTACATACCTCTTTTGTTTAACAATTTTATCACTTGATCTTTCTCGTTCGATGCCCGCGTTTCTACCTTCAAGAGGATTCGCATCAACATTAGTTAATCGATTATATGAATGTGCTTACTAAAGCTAGAGAAAATTGGGCAGCATTTCCTTTGTTTATACAACTTTCCCCATATTGTATATCAACTCCCAAACATTTATAATAACATTCACAATATCATAACCAACAATCTTCATTCATCTACATTACCCTCATTTCACAATTCGACTTCAATTCATCCATATTCATGGTCATAGTATACTAGTATGTTTTCTCACATATAATGCTTACCCCATGTCCTTAATATCATTTATAACATAACCATATCACAACACATCAAGAATCATGACTCAATTCAAGCTATCACTCAAAATGACACTATTCTCACTTTCATGACCCATTTTTCTATATTCTTTTACAATCCAAGTGTTTCAACTTTCAAACACCTTAAACAACCTGGAAATACCATAAATATTACCTTAGATGGTATAGGAATGAACCTTGGGTCGAAACTCCTCACTTGAGCAAAACCCTAGTTTCACCTTCACTTGGATTCCTTGCCTTGGATGAACTTTAATAGGTTTCTTACACTTGATTTCCTTGGTTTGATGTAGTTGATTACTAATATCCCTTGAATTCTTGTGGGAGAAGTGTTCTAGAGAGTTCTAGAGAGAACGGGTGTGAAAAGAGAAATGAAATGAAATGAACTTGGTCCCTTATTAAATACACAAAATCTATCCCGACACGAACATACGGACCAACATACGGTCCGTATATTTTATACTAACCGTATGTTTGGTCCAGTGAAGACCCTTATTCTTGGCAGAACATACGGTTGGACATACGGTCCGTATGTTTTATACGGCCAGTATGATTGGCCGTATAATGCCCAGCTCTCCGAAGTTCGTTCTCGTTGACTCGTTCGATCTCCAATCCATATGGAACCTTCTTGATACTTGTTGAACACCTCAATACCAATCTAAGGGACGTTATATCTCTTCTCCAAAGTATCATTAAATTATCATTAACACGTTACTCGTAAATCCTTTTCGATACATGTCGTATGTCTTGCCTCCTCTTGGCAAACTTTCTTCTCTTACTTCGAATGTCTTTGAAATCTCATTTAGAATCATCAAATGTTATTTCTTACTTATTAAAACATTGTATACCTCATTCCCTTCGTTAGTCTATTCATTGAGCATGAACGGAAAATTTTCGGAGGTGTAACACATAGGCTATCATTGTTACCATTTGCCACACAAGCTATCATTGTTACCATTGCGACACAGGCTATCATTGTTACCGTTGCCACACAGGCTATCATTACTTTCTCATCATCATAATCAATCATGCATGAAAATGAATAGTATGTCAATGTATGGAAATCAATTTAATGATATCAAAAATAATGGAACCAATAGATGCATACCATGAATGCTAAACACAACTCAATTCGTCATTTCATAATCCTTTCCTTTTCATGAGATAAGTGAGATATCAAGTAATTAGGTAAATCAATCAACAACCAGAACCTATCTTAAAACATGGCGACAAGCCCACATAACAACATCCATACCAAGCCAGTGGATTTATCACCACAACAATGCCCGAAGGCCTATCATGCTTTCCCCATCACTATCTACCATTGCATACAATTCTCTAATCATAGTCTAACACGGGTAAACCGGGACCTACATCGAGGCCGAGTAGGAGCCATGAACAATTAAGCCAAAGCCTTCTCATTGCGACGAGCCTTTGAATGATCGAAGTCTATCAAATAAGTAATCTACGTTAGATTACGAATCTAAGGATACCCATAATGATATGCTTCTTATTTGAACTCCAAAAATGACCTTAAAAAAGTGATCCTGGGCCCTCATGGGAAAAATTGGAATTTTAAGGTAACAATATGTTACCATAGTTTAAATAATCAAAATCCTAAGTTTCATGAAAATCAAACCCCAATTGAGTCTCCAATTCCATTGATTATCAAAGCCCCCCAATTATGGAAAACCCTTAATTTCATACCAAGGTTCTTGGGTTTAAATAGGAAGTTCAAGCTTAGGATTTGTTTACCCATTGATTAAATAGTCAAAATCTGGGAAATTACTAAAAAAAAACACGGGTTCTCTAATTTATCAAAGATATAAGCATAAAAAGATGATAGGAAGCTTACCCAATTGAAGAATCTCAAAAATGCCTCTCAAAATTTCCATTACCCTAGCTCTCTAGGTCTCAATTTGTGAATGAATGAACTAAACTCGCATTGGAGAATTTAATATCCCACTAACAGTATTTTTCACTTTTGTGGACCTTTCCTCGTAGGTCCACACTTATGAGCCCCAAATGCCCAGGGGTGGTCATGCGCCTATGGAGAATCCACCGCAGAAGCGGACTAGCCAGAACCCCCGTCAGCTCGTGCCTGCCGGCCAAATTCTGTAGAAGCGGACCCGCAGGTACGATTGCACCAGAAACCAGAAAATCTGGTTTTCATCAAATTTGACTCAACACTCGAAACTCATTCGAGACCTCCCAGATGCAAACCAAACTTGCATATTGATCGTAAAATACGCTAAAACATCGCTCGCGCACTTGGATTTCTCAAAAGAGGTCTCCTTAACCTTGTGTTCACCCAAGTCAACTCGAACCAAATCAAAAACCAACCTTCCTGCGAATGACCCAAAATGCCACTGGATGCCTCGGGACCCGAACAAGGGCCTAACTTAGTCAAAAATCATGCTCCGGACCTAATGGGACTATAAAAATTGGATTCCCGATGCAATTACCCAAAAGTTAACTATTGGTCAACTCTTTTTTGCTTATTTAACTTAGAAGACTCTAGAATCCTCAAAACCAACCAAGACTCGCCCGATTTCCTTAGGAACCGCGCCATCCATCCCTGCAAGTCATAAATACATAAAAGAGACTACGGGAAGGGTAATTTGGGGGGAAAAGAGTACAATGCCTAAAATGACCAAGCGGGTCGCTACAATAGAGTAACAAACAAGTCTTACAATCACCATCAGCAAAAGTTATCTTACATACATAGGTCGAGATAAAGAATCAGGCATATATATTGTGACACGTTACATATATAAAATAAATTATAAAAAGCTCATTCTTTAACTAAACCTTTAATAATTACGTAATATAGTACGATCAGTTTCGAAAAATAAGAATTATAGAAAGCAAGAAAGCTGACCTTTATGAAGATATGTTATTTATATCATGCTAACAAAACTAGATGACAACAAAAATTTATATCATAGTTTACCCAGGACTCGAGTTAAGTGAAGATGTGCTTGACTTATATATATATATATATATATATATATATAGGATGAAATTGATTTTCCCAAATAGTGGGTAATAGAGGGAGCTGCTCTTCCCCAAAATAATTTAAATACTAATATTACTGAAATTGAGCAGGCCCTAGATGGGACTATCAAGTTAAGGTTCGTAGAACCAAAGTCTTTGTTAGATAAAGTTGAAAGTCATAGTATTAGCGCCAGATCTAGACTGACTAGATCAAATTCTTCATGTCATTGTTATATTTCACTAGTTGATTATATTGTCCAATCTCCATCTAGAGCTTCTACTACTCAAATTAGAGAGAATGATGATAAAGATCTTTCACAGGTTAACAAGATTATATCTTTTGTTCATAGGTTTATGGCCAAATATGTCAGAAATTATATATCTATTTTAGAAAGAGAATATAGATTGACTAATGGAGAAATTATCAATAATGTATTCCCTCCACAACAATCTTTTCAAATAGAAAAGGATCATAAGGTCCTTCATTTTGCAGCTTTTTCAAAATCATTTGAAAATGATACTTTACAAATCACTACTAGGCATATTAATATTATGCTAAAGCAACAAAATTACACCAGTATTTACATGATTATATTGGATGAACAAATTATTCATTATGTGATAGAATTGATTTTTTTTCCAAAATCGAAAAATTACATCATTCTGCTAATTTTAAAAACAAAAAGCAGGAAACTGTCGCCACTCCTAGTGTGCAGCCTCCTTCATATATATATATATATATATATAATCCTTTTAATCACAAGTAGCATTAAATAAGTCCTACTAATTTCATAAAAAATGTAATGTTCATGTTATAGTGTGTAACGACCAGTTTGGTCGTTATAGTTCTTTCGGCGTTTTTGCCCATTCTTGAGCATTAATTAGCTCACTTGTGACCGAAAGGGACCGTTGACACACTTCACGAGGTGTCTAGACCGAACTCGAGCAACTTTTGTGAAAATATAAGCTAAAAGTGAAAAATAGTTGACCCAAAGTTGACTTTTTGACAAACAAACCTTTTTCAGAATTCCGTCAATTTCGTGAGGTTCGGATGGTCGTTTGGAACTTGTACGTGCAATTGGTTCGGTTCCTAATGCACTTGGATGCATTTCGGGAGTTGGAAAGGGAAATTAGAATTAAGCATCAGGGGTTGACTATGTGTTTTTATTTGGGACTATGTGTTTGGTTTGTGTGCAGATGGCCTCGGGAATAACATGGGATTTCGATTTAAGGCTTAAAAATTTTGGGGATTCTAGTGTCTGGTGCCCGTAATGGCAGTAGTTGTTGGCCATACTGTTGTGGTGGTCTCCCAGCCGCTGTAGCGGCGTATCTACCGCCGTGATGGTGACGGGCAGTTATAATTCATGAAATGTGTCTTAAATAAGCCTTAGACCCTCATTATTTCCCATTTCGATATTTGAGCTTGAAGAAACTGTTCTTGAAGATAATATGGAGAAATTCTTGGAGGTAAACCTTACCCAATCCTTTACTCTTCCTTAATCACAATCATCTTAGATTTTCTCCTTCACGTTTTTTTTATTTTTTAGCAAATTCCACTAGGCATTTTTGGTGCCTAGGGCTATTTTAATTATTTTCTAGAAAGCAAAACCACAAAGGGAAAAGTACAAGCAAGGGGGACTAGGCCTTACCTTACTAATCCTATTGAGGCAAGGAAAAGCCTTTACTGCTAGCAAGGATGTAAAAAATATGAACTTGAAAGTACCAAATAAGCTATGATCATCACAGAGTTTATAACACACCCTGTGATGATATTCCAAATGATAATGCTAAGATAATTAGAAAATAATACAAGAAAGAAAATAGAGTCAAGACCGTTGTTCTTTGGACTTGTAAAATCTTCTAAAGTATGTAGTTCTTCAAATTTGCCTTGATCTTCTAGCATTGCCAAAAATTCTTCGAACTTCATCAATTTTTCTTGGATCTTGTGGACTTATTTGAAGTGGTAGGGTCTGCCACTTTTTGCTTTGCTTGCCTCATTGGAATATGCCTTTGGACAAATTATTCAGTCACCTTTCCATCCCAACTTCCCTTCCTTGTATGACTTTTATTTCTGAATTTTTCACTTTGCACCTGTCTAGGTGATATATCACCCTCCCTAGCAGCATTAAAAAAATTCTGTGCAGTAGATTCCTCATCCATATCAATTCTAGGCTCTTCACTAGTTGGAATTGCAACTTGCAGGTTCCCCTAAGGCACTCCAGCCTGATTCTACTTCTTTGCAGGTGATTCATGTTGCACAATTTGTTGTTGTACTGCATTACTTCTGTGCTGCTGCTATTTCTCTTGACCACTTGCCTGTAGTTGCTTAGACACACTCTCTTGATTTTTTGCATTTCTAGTAGCTTTGTCCAACTCTGTTCCATCCTGATTCTGCTGCTGTACAACAGTGTTGGCTTTATTGTTATGCTCATGAGGCAGTGCTGCTTCACCAGATTTTCCTTGATTAAAATCAACTACTTGTTTCTTAGTACTGCCTTTAGTTTCCCGCATCAGTTCATTTTGCTGCTGCTTGTGAGGTTCTAGTCCCCATGCTGCATCATGAACCACTTGCTGAACCATAGTACCAAGTGCTGCAGTTTTTCCCGATGTATTACCTGCACCAGAAACTGGAAAATATGCAGTGGCACTTTCACTTGGGACACTGCTGAGCTTCTCTGCATTATCTGCATGCATTGAATTTACCACATGTTCATTTTCCTGCATCTTTCCTGCAACCTCTGTGTCAACCTTACCAAACATTAGATCAATAGCATTTTGTGAAGTGCTAGATACATAAGTTGACTGTGCAATATCATCTTTTTTCTCAACTGGAATCTCTCCATCCTCCATGTCTTCTTCTACTTGCTCACTCTATAGTTTTCTATCTTGGTAAGCCTGGTTTAGAGTTACCAAGTCTTCCACCAGATTAGAAGAAGAAGCCACCCTTTGTTTGTTAGGTGATAGTCTCTTCATACTTGGTGTAAAAACTGTTGCATTGACATTCAAAGGCTTCTCTACCTAAGCAAGTTGTATTTGCATCTCTGGCACTTGTGAACCAGTTTGAACATGATCCACCACAGCTACAACCTCAACTAAAGCAGGAGCCACAACTTTATTTAATGCAGAACCAAGAGGCATTGCACTTGCAAGTGCATTCCTTACAGCAGCAACACTTAGCACTTTTCCCACCTCTGTACCTGTTGCATCCCTAACTAATTTCATAGTATTATCAACCTGCTCCATGCTATCATTCACCTGTTGTTGATTTCCCTTAGTAACATGCAACACCACATCAGTATTAGCTTTAGGAGTAGCATTCTGCTGTTGTGTACCTCCACCTTGATCAACCTCTAACACCTCTTCATGTACTTTATCGCCATCACCCAAAGTTGTAAACTTATTAGCAGTTTGCATGGTACCAGAAGTACCAACCTTATGCACAGTTTTGGTTCCTTGTGCAAGAAACTGCTTATTACCATTGCCTTGACTCTTCCCATTATTCTTGACATTGTTTGGCTGCCACTTGTATATATCATCAGTATTGCCAATAACCTTACCACTTTGTAGAATCTTGATAACATCTCTTCTTCCTTTGTTATAATTTCTTCTCTGATTATTCCCCTGCCCATTGTTATGACCCTTGACACATTTTGTACCTTGTCATTAACTATTACAAATTCTCCTTGTACCACGACTTGATCTTTGTTTACTGCCACTTGCTTCCCCTTGTCTACAGTTGTTGTATCTTGTTTTTCCTTAATCACATCCTCTTCCTCGATGTCCTCCTCACCAGAATCATCCTTAGGTAATAGAGCAAGATTTAACTTCCAACAACCCTCTTCATCATGACCTTGTAAGCAACACTCTTTACAATACTTAGGTAAATAATCATATTGAATGTTTACCCACTTGATCCTTGTTTCTCCAGTGCTCGCAACAGCTTGTATGGCTACTTTCTTTGGATGTTTCTTCAACAAGTCGACTTCCACTTTCACACGAGCACAAATCAGTCTTGTCTTATTCTTTGTAGCCTAATCTATTGTTAATGGTCTTCCTACAGCTGAAGCCATTGAAAAAAGTTGAGATTGGTAAAAAAGTGTTTTGTGCTAAAGTGGGGAAAGATATCCATGCAATTGCAATACTTGTTTCCTCCTCGGGTGCAAACCATGGGTCCCATTTCAATGTTCTCATGGGATAAAGCCATTGCTTACCTTTTATCCAATACGGAGGCTTAGATAGAAGATTAACATAATCATCAAAGAGGTTGCATCTAATCAACACATACCTATTACAAAGAAATCCAATTGTAGCATTACCTTTAAGTTCACATTGAGTTGGAATTGCATTATGTAGAGAATTCAAGTCGGGCCAGCCATAACTAAACTTTCCAATGACGACAAACTCAAAATCCTCTTGGATTATCATGTGCCAGATCTCCTCCATGTTATATTGCACCATGGGTTCTCCATGCACGTAAACTACTTTCTTTATGGGAATTTTGACTTTGGATGTTGATGCTTAACTGTTTGTATTCAACGTGGCTGGTTGTAGAATTTTAGTATAGTCTAATGGTTTAATAGGTTGTGTTGGTGGTAATAGAGGCTGGACAACCTCTAGTGGAGGTTGTCCGGTGGCGGGAGCCGCCATTAATGGCTGAAATGAAGAGCTTTCTCTCTCTAGAAAGGAGAAAGAAGCTCTCAACTCATGCGGCTAGGTTTTTCCTTTTCCCCTTCCCTTTAACAATCCCTTAGAGGTGGAATTTGAAGGAGGATTATAATGAACTTTCCCATAAGCTCATATATGAGGAAATTGATGATGTTTATGTTAAAATTTGATGAATCTAAGCTTAACAATAATGTATCTTCCACCTTTAACGTTGAATTTCGGATTTGGAGATTTAGTGTTTATACCCAATTTGGGGTTTTTTGATTGAAATTAGAATTTAGGCCAATCCTTAGGCTAAATCAACAATTAATGGTTGGGTTAGGATCACTTAGTACTTAATTTGGTATTTTTCATGCGAATTTCCCGTTTTTGGCTTTGTGGGCCCGTTTTCCCAATTTCTAGGATTAGAATTGACCTAATTAAAATCATAGCAATATTAGTATCATTCTACATGACTTCTAATATAGAATTCGATTAAGCTTAGACTACTTTGGTTCTGAGCTTCAGTAGAAGGACAAGGCAAAGGAATGAGTTGTTGATATTGCGGTTCGGCAGTCTAGGTAGGTTATGGCTTATCTTTGTGAGACTTCGTATAGCGAAGCAGATATTTAGATTATTAAGTCAGAGACAGCATATGAACCTTCGGGTCTGAAATCGGGTTATATATTGCATTAGGTTGGGCCCTGTTGTATGTTGGGACTAGCCACCCTATTATGTGTGTTTGATTGTTCTATTGTGATAGTTTGATGCCATGAGTTGTTGGTAGATATCGGAATCTGTGTTATTGCCTTGATTGAGATAGGATTAATATACCATTGTTGGTATTTGAACTATGTTGTATTATTGGCGTACCCGTTGTTGGTACTTGTGATATTGATATATTGTTGGCGTACCCCTTTGTTAGTACTTGTGATATTGATATACTGTTGGCATACCACTGCTAGTATTATGATATGACACATTGTTGGTGTACCCCTTTGTTGGTACTTGTGATATTTAACTTGGCTGTGTATAAATAATATACGCATTGCATGCATTTTCACACATACATGATGCATGGCCGATACCCGATAATGATCCGGTATCGTTGATTGAGCAAACTGATATTTCGATAAACTCTTACTTGAGTGATTGTGAAAAGGTCGATGTCCGAAGATCAATTCCGGAATCGTTGATTGTATGAAAGTGATATCTGATAAACACTTTTACTTGAGTGATTGTGAGAAGGCCGATGTCCGAGGTTCAATTCCGGAATCATTGATTGTGCGAGACTGATATTTGACAGACTCTTTTACTAGAGTGATTGTGAGATGACCGATGTCCGATGATCTATTCTGGAATCATTATTGCATGATCGATTCCGATGATATCCCGAAATCGTTGTTAGTGCATGGATTCCGAGGGTCCCCCAGGGTAGTGCCGATGAGACTTCCCCTATGAGCAATTAGCCAGGGTCCCCGTCTGTCGGTTGGACAAAGATCCAGGATGGGGGGTACTTAGAATTCGTGAGTCATGCTGGGTTATGCTATCGAGACGTTGATATTTCCCCTCGGAGTGCATGTGTACACCTCATCCGCATGGCATTACATTGCATTCATTACATCATTGCACTGCATTTCATTAAGACTTGATTGAGATTCTTGGTTATTGGATTGTGATGACTGGATTGGATCGGATATATTCGGACTTGACGTATTGGGGTTTAGATGCTTCACATAGGTGATGGCGGATACTTGGTTGCGATCATATTTTATTATACCAGTTATATTCCTTGCTTATCTGCTTTATTTTCTGAATTGTGTTAACTATGCTTAGTCGACCGATGATGCCTACCAGTTCTATTGTTTGGACTGACCTGCACTTGCTGCAATCTTTTATGAATGCAGAGTACCAGGTTGGATCTACTTCTTGACTCGAGGCTGATCGACTCTTCAGCTTCCTCTTGAGTTTCCAGGGTGAGCATGACGTTCACTGATCTTGAAGACTTTCCTATCATATGTCTTACTTTTCTTTAAGAGACATAGACATTTATGTATTAGTATTCCAAACTGTACTATTCTCCTTAGATGCTCTTGTATTATTCAGACTAGACCCTGGGGGTATTTATTGTCTTCCGCACTTTTACTACTACTTATATATAGATATATTGTGACACTTACGTATTTGTTCTATTCTGCTGTATAAAATTCATTCTTCGTGTATTCATTCATTGTTGGGTTGAGGGTTCACTTACCGAGTTAGAAAGGTAAGTGCCTGCACGTCCAAAGCAAAATGGGTCGTGACAGGTTGGTATCAGATCCCTAGATAGATTTTGTGCGTTCCTCGTGTTGGTGATTTGATTCAGTTGATCTTATCTGAGGCTCATAGCTCTCGCTATTCCATTCTTCCGGGGGCAACTAAGATGTACCGTGACTTGAGACAGAACTATTAGTGGCGTCGGATGAAGAGAGATATAGTTGATTTTGTGGCTAAGTGTGAAAATTATCAGCAGGTAAAATATGAGCAGCAGCGGCCTAGTGGGGTTCTCCAGAGGATGGCCATTCCAGAGTGGAAGTGGGAGAGGATTACCATGAATTTTGTCACGGGTCTTCCAAAGAGCCTTGGAAAGTTTGATTCTATTTGAGTGATAGTGGATCAGTTGACTAAGTCTGCTCAATTTGTTCCAGTTTAGGTTTCCTATACCGCGGAGAAATTAGCTAAGATGTATATTCGGGATATTGTGAGATTACATGGGGTCCCTATTTCTACTGTATCTAATCGGGGTACTATCTTCACCTCCTAATTTTGGAGGGCATTTCATGAGGAGTTGGATGCTCGATTGGATCTTAGTACAACTTCCATCCCAAGATCGATGGCCAGTCTGAGTGGACCATCTAGGTGCTCAAGGGCATGTTGAGAGTGTGTGCTATTGACTTTGGTGGTCATTGGGATCAGCACTTGCCCTGGGTAGACTTTGCATGTAATAACAGTTACCATTCGAGTATTGGTAAGGCGCCTTTTGAGGTCTTATATGGTAGAAGGTGTAGATCTCTGATTGGTTGGTTCAATGGATTCGAGGATTGACCTTAGAGCACGGATCTATTGAGAGAGTCCCTTGATAGAGTGAGAGTTAGCAAAAGATGTATGCGGACCGGAAGGTCAGGGATTTGAAGTTTGCTATTTGTGACCAGATTCTATTAAAGGTTTCACCCATGAAGGGTGTTATGAGGTTTGGTAAGTGGGGCAAGTTGAGCCCCAGGTACATTGGTCCATTTGAGATCGTGGATTGTATCGGTGATGTAGCTTATAAGTTAGCATTGCCACCAGGTTTGGCGGGAGTTCATCTGGTCTTTTATCGATGCTGAAGAAATACTATGCCAGCGGTACCTACATTGTCCGTTGGGATTCTGTATTTCTTGATAAAAATTGACTAATGAGGAGGAGCCTATCGCGATCTTGGATAGGCAGGTTCGGAAATTGAGGTCAAAGGAGATTGCTTCTGCAAAGGTGCATTGGAAGCACCGCCCTGTGGAAGAGGCTACTTGGGAGACTGAGTCTGATATACGTAGCTGATATCCCCAGTTATTCACTGATTCAGGTATTTCCCTACATTCCTTCTTTTCTTTGCTCGAGGACGAGCAACGGTTCAATTGGTATCTGATGTAATGACCCGTTTGGTCGTTATAGTTCTTTCGGTGTTTTCACCCATTCCCGAGCATTGATTAGCTCACTTGTGACCAGCAGGGACCGTTGACACGCTTCTCGAGGTGTCTAGATCGGACTCGAGCAACTTTTGTGAAAATATAGGCTTAAAGTGAAAAATAGTTAACCCAAAGTTGACTTTTAGGCAAACGAACCTTTTTCGGAATTCCGTTGATTTCGAGAGGTCCGGATGATCATTTAGAACTTGTATGTGCATTTGGTTCGGTTCCCAATGCACTTGGATGCATTTCGAGACTTGGGATGGGAAATTGAAATTAAGGCATCGGGGGTTGACTCGGTCAACAAGAACTCCGTTGGAAATTTCGAGGTCACAAGCGCGTACGTAGCACGTTTTTATGTGGGACTATGTGTTTGGTTTGTGAGCAGATGGCCTTAGCAATAACACGGGATTTCGACTGAAGACTTAGAAAATTTGGGTATTCTGGTGTCTGGTGCCCGCAATGGCGACGCCACTGTGCGATGTGTTGGCCGCTGGGGCAGCTATGTATGTTATTGGCCATACCGTTGTGACGGTCTCCCAGCCGCCATAGCGGCCGCGCTGTAGCGGTATATCTACCGCCGTAGCAGTGACGGGCAGTTATATTTCATTAAATGTGTCTTAAATAAGCCTTAGACCCTTATTATTTTCCATTTCGGTATTCGAGCTTGAAGAAACTATTCTTGGAGATGATTTAGAGAAATTCTTAGAGGTAAACCTTTCCTAATCCTTTACTCTTCCTTAATCACCATCATCTTAGATTTTCTCCTTCCTTTTAACAATCCCTTAGAGGTGGAATTTGAAGGAGGGTTTTAATGAACTTTCCCTTAGGCTCATTTATGAGGAAATTGATGATGTTTATGCTAAAATTTGATGAATCTAAGCTTATCAATCATCTATCTTCCACTTTTAACGTTGAATTTCGAATTTGGAGATTTAGGGTTTATACCCAATTTGGGGGGTTTTTGCTTGAAATCAGAATTTAGGCCAATCCTCATGATAAATCAACAATTAATGGTTGGGTTAGGATCACTCAGTACTTAATTTTGTATTTTGCCCGCGAATTTCCCGTTTTTGCCCTTGTGGGCCCGTTTTCCAAATCTCTAGGGTCAGAATTGACCTAATTTAAATCATAGTAATATTAGTATCATTCTCCATGATTTCTAATAAAGAATTCGATTATGCTTAGACTACTTTTGTTCTAAGCTTTAGCGGAAGGGCAAGGTAAAGGAGTGAGTTGTTGGCGTTACGGTTCGGCAGTCCAGGTAAGTTATGGCTTACCTTTGGTGAGACTTCATATAGCAAAGCACATATTTAGATTATGATGTCGGAGAAAGCATGTGAACTTTCGCGTATGAAGTCGGGTTGGATATTGCCTTAGGTTGGGTCCTGCTGTGTGTTGGGACTAGCCACCCCGTTATGTGTGTTTGATTGTTCTCTTGTGATGGTTTGATGCCATGAGTAGTTGATAGATATCAGAATCTGTGTTTCTTGTCTTGACTGAGATAGGATTGATATACCGTTGTTGGTATTTGAACTATGCTGCATTTTTGGCGTACCCGTTGTTGGTACTTATGATATTGATATATTTTTGGCGTACCCCTTTGTTGGTACTTATGATATTGATATACTGTTGGCATACCACTGTTGGTATTGTGATATGATATATTGTTGGCGTACCCCTTTGTTGGTACTTGCGATATTAAACTTGGCTGTGTATAAATGATATACGCATTGCACGCATTCTCACACATTCATGATGCATGGCTGATACCCGGTGATGATCCGGTATCGTTGATTGAGCAAACTGATATTTCGATAAACTCTTACTTAAGTGATTGTGAAAAGGCCGATGTCCGAAGTTCAATTTCGGAATCATTGATCGTATGAAAGTGATATTTGATAAACTCTTTTACTTGAGTGATTATGAGAAGGCCGATGTCCGAGGTTCAATTCTGGAATCGTTGATTGTGTGAGACTGATATTTGACATACTCTTTTGCTAGAGTGATTGTGAGATGGCCGATGTCCGATGATCTATTCCGGCATCGTTGTTGCTTGGCCGATTCCGATGATATCCCGGAATCATTGTTAGTGCATGGACTCCGCGGTCCCCCAGGGTGGTATTGTTACACCCCGCACCTTCAGAGCATCAACAGGACACGTACATCACCATAGTAATGGAGTGTCGGAGACGTCCCATGTCGCTTTGGAAGGTACAAGCCATGGGAAGTATGTAACAACGAAGTAAAAAGACGAATTACGATCTCGTACGTCGTAATCGGGAAAGACTGTTGTGAAACACAAGAACATGGCCATTATTAAGTATAATAAGTGATAAACATCATGTGCGGAGAGTTTCGGAAGATTTCGAGATCAAGCAAATTGAAGAAAATAAGTTTGACGAAAATTGAGAAATGTTGGGCAGATTTTTAGTCAACGTTGGAGGGGTATATCTCCATGTATATTTGGAGTTTTAAGGTGTTTCAAAATCCTAAAATGAAGTTCGTCGAGTCTAGATTATACTGCAACAAACCGCTCGTTGATAGGACGTCGTAGTAGAGAATTATAGACGTTACAAACTGAACTGTCGCGCAGAAACAGGACGCTACAGTACGGCTACAGTACTGTAGCTAGAGTACCGACCCAACTTATTATAAAAGGGGTCAAAACCCCATTTTCATCATCCCAAAAATGTCCAAAAATTTCCAGAAACTTCAGCAGCAAAAGGGGTCTTAAATCCCACTTAAAATTGAGGATTTTGAGCAAACAATTCAAGCTACAAGATACTAATCGAAGTCCGGGCAACGCTTAGACGCGATTATAATTTCGTTTGGTGTTGGAGTTGGCTTGGGAACAAGTAAATGTTGAAGATTGTGATACCTTCATAAAAACATGGTATGAATTGTTGAATCTCTTTCTCTATCAATATGAATTAAGGAATAATTGCAAGAATTAAGTTATAGTTGTTGTGTTGATGTTGCTAATTTATGGATTGAGGGTTGAAGAGAAATTTGGATGGAAATACCTATATTTATCTTGTAGGATGTTGAGGATCTTATTATTGATGTTGTTAGTATTAATTTCGGCTTCTTTACGGAAATAAAGTTATTAATTAGTCGTACCCCAAGTTGGTTAGTTGAGAAATTTAGAAAACATCGTGCGGGACGTTTTAGGAGATATATTGGCATGGATAATGGTATTGATGATGTTGGTATTGTTGTTGATGTTGTTGGTTATTGAATTGGAATTTCGGGCGAGGCATATAAACAGGGGAAATGCTGCCCGAATTTCGACAGAACCTAAAAGGATTTTAATTAAAGTTTCGAGTTGAGCGTATGATGATGATTCTAATAATAGTATAAATGGTTGTATATGTAGATTACGAGGCTACGAATAATCTTCAGTGGATTGCAAGACAAGAAGTAAGTTGGAAGTCAAGAAATTATCCTTCAGGTATGTTAAGGCTCGTCCCTTTCTTTCAAAGGCATGATCTTTAGTTTATGGTTTCATAAATGTTTCCGTATTTTCCTCGTCATCAAAAGTATGTCCCAGATTCCAAGGCATAATTTCCTCCTTGATATTTCATAAGTGTTTTCCAAAATATTCGTATTTTCCAAACCAAAGTTTGTGATTATGTGAGCTCTTATAATAAAGACGATGCATATATTTTCAATGACAACGATGATGGCAAAATTGAGAATATTATTATGATGACTATGATGAGAATAAATCCACTCTTAAAGGTTCTAAGTTTATGATTCGAACGACGATATAAGAATGTTGAGTTATTTACTGATTTCTCAATTCATTCATGGAGGATGACTAATTTCTTTTAAGATCCCAAAAATACATGACTTGATGCCTTATGAGATTTACGATCCTATTCTATGTTTTCTCTTAATTCTATTCTTCATTGATAGTCTCACCATAAAATAATTGTTCCTTCAAGGTGAGACAAAGCGACGACGATTATTCCATAATATAATCGGAGGCTACCGACCTTACGTCACTCCGATACAGTTGTGGATTTTTATTGGGCTCTTATGCATGCTTTATATATATGTATGTATTTTCTCACACCGCGCCGCGCTATAGTCGGTCGGGCAGGCACGTAGATGTGCACACCACTGCAGTGGGCATGTTATGATATTGCCCCGGACGCGGGAGGCCTGGACGCAGGCTAATGATAATAACACCGAGCCTTAATTGCCGGGCATGTTACTATTTATATATCACACCGCGCCTTAATGGCCGGGCATGTTACTAAGTATATGTACTGAAATGTTTTTTTAAAAGGCTAAGCATGCATGACATCCGCCCTACGAGGCATTCAGATGTACAGGTTATATCTCTTATTCCTTGTTACTTTTCATATCTATGTTATATTGTTACTCATGCCTTACATACTCAGTACACTATTCGTACTGACGCCCCTTCTTGTGGGCGCTGCGTTTCATGCCGCGCAGGTGCATACGGATGAGTAGAAGACACTGCTAGAAGATGTTCCAGCGGGATTGGCGAGCTCCATTTCTTTCCGGAGTGTTGCCGAGTCAGAGTATCCATGTCATGGTATGATGATTTATGTTAGAGACTTTGCAGACAGAGTCACGTATTTAGCCTGCCAGTCTTGTGTGCGGCTATCTAAGCCGATGTATTCATTATGCATCACTTTACAGATTTATATGATTACAAATTTTATTTGATTCGAGAAAGATAAAAAGAATGTTTTTGTTAAAAGCTTTCCCTATGCATTTCAGTTCATGACTTAAGGATTGTGAGTATAACGAGATCCAGCGGGTTCGCTCGGCTCTAAGTAAGGGTCGGGTGCCCATCATGCCCTATCAGGATTGGGGTGTGACAGGTGTTGGTGAGACTCCTCCTGTGAACAATTAGCCAGGGTCTCGTCTGTCTGTTGGGCAAAGATCCGGGACGGGTGGCACTTAGACTTCGCGAGTCACCCTGGGTTGTGCTACCGAGACGTCGATATTTCCATTCGGAGTGCATGTGTACACCTCATCTGCATGGCATTACATTGCATTCATTCCATCATTGCACTGCATTTCATTATGACTTAGTGATTGGATTGGATCGGATATATTCGGACTTGACGTATTTGGGTTTAGATGCTTTACATAGGCCATGACGGATACTTGATTGTGATCATATTGTCTTATACCCGTTAGCTTCCTTGCTTATCTGCTTTATTTTCTAAATTGTGTTAACTATGCTTAGTTAGCCGATGATGCCTACCAGTACTGTTGTTTGTACTGACCTGCACTTGTTGCATTCTTTTATGAATGTAGAGTACCAGGTTGGATCTACTTCTTGACCCGTGGCTGATCGACTCTTCAGCTTCCTCTCGAGTTTCTAGGGTGAGCATGACGTCCGCTGACCTTGAAGACTTTCCTATCATATGTCTTACTTTTATTTTAGAGACATAGACATTTATGTATTAGTATTTCAGACTATACTATTCTCCTTAGATGCTCTTGTATTATTCAGACTAGACCGTAGGGTATTTATTGTCTTTCGCACTTTTACTACAACTTATATATAGATATATCATGAGACTTACGTATTTGTTCTATTCCGCTGTCTAAAATTCATTCTTCGTGTATTCATTCATTGTTGGGTTGAGAGTTCGCTTACTGAGGTGGGAAGGTAAGTGCCCGCACAGTCAAAGCAAAATGGGTCGTGACATAGTGACCCAATGAACATGATATGTCAAATGCAACAAAAACAAACCTCTAACGCTATATCCATAACAAATTTATCCACAGATACATATGAAAAACTACAAATGATTTAGCTGAAGTATTTTCCAAAAGTCACAATACAATAAATTAACTCAAAAATCCATTGAAGAAGCCATTCGATCACTCCCAAGTCTATATTAAAAAGGAAATCAAAATAAAAATGAAGTATCACCAACACATGGAGAAATAGAGTATTGACCTTCAACAAGCCCTATGTTGGTTTCAGGAAAATTTAACAAACCCCGAAACACCAACTATTCGTCATGTTTTGTGAAATCGATTGGACCAATACTATGTGTTGTAATCCATATCTGAATTTGGAGAAATAGAGTGAAGAGGATCTAGTTCTTAAATTTGTTCTTCCTTGTGGTTTTCAATCTTTTTTTGGCGGTTTATATTGTGGTTTACAAGCAGATGGTTCTTCTGTGATTTTTGTTTTTGTTCATTTATGTGGAACTGCCAAAGTAAGCTTCCCTCTTTGTCTGTTTTAATGAGTTATCTTGTTCCAATTTAAATTTTAATATTGATGATCGGATATAAAGAATTTTACCACCGGGTATCATCCCCTGCTTTATTAACATGATTTTTTTTTTTTTTTTGGCATCATAAGTATATTTATAGGGACCATAATCAAGTCCTTTCATTAAGAAGTGATCTCTAAAAATCAAGTTTCCTATAGTAAGGAATACTAGGGAGTAAAATATTGGCTTCTTAGAAGATTCAAAGCTTGCGTCTTTTCATGTTGCAACAAAATCATAAAACACATATACTGAAAAATAACAAGTCATTAGATATATGACCAACCATAAGCTATAACAACTTATATGCTTTATATATCACTTGCGAATGAATGTAAAATTTTGGACATTTTTACCTAAGAGTTTACAATTGGATAATTTTGTTTGAAACTAGCACAAGTATTTTGTGAAAAAAATAATCAAAGCATGAGTATTTCCAACTAAGTTCTAATAATTCAGAGATAGTTCTTTGAAGTTTGCAACAGCTTAAGATAGGGATAGTTTAAAAAAATATTTTACCAAAAATCGTAGATGCCTAAATTTGATAGTACTAAGATTTATGAGCCACTCTTTACAGTTAGATTGGGGTAACTGGATTTTCTCCCCTTCACTTAATGCTGAATTGACCACTTATTCTAGGTAAAAAAAAAACTTTTGGATCTATAGAAAGAATCAGTTAATGTATAGTTTCACTTTACCATCAAATTAACTTATTGTTAAACAGATACTACAATTAATTTTTTTGCAGCAGTGTTTATTTTAGCTCTTTTTCATATGTGAATTTTATAAAGAATTAAAGATCAAAACACAAACGAGTAGAGCATCATCAAATAAAGAAAAAAAATAAAGAGAAGAACTGGAGTATTTGTAAGAGATAGTTCATTCAAACACCAAGGAATACAAGAACATTCCATCTTAAAATAAAGGAAAGAAGCTGAATAGAAAAACTTACAAATTAAACTTGGTAATTTGTTGATTCAATTGATCTAAAGAAGAGGATTCATGTTGGAAACGGGTTTCATCATCATCATCATCAGCATCCTCTTCTTCATTGTTGTGAAGTTTCTTCATCTCAGCCGCAGTAGGTTGAGTTGAGAATGAGAATGATTTGTAAATCGTCATTATATAGGAGGGGCAAGGGACTAAAGATTTCTTAGAGTTGTTACGAAGTTTCTTAAAATCTGATTTGCTCTCAACTTTTATACAAATATCAAAAGTGAGGTCTGTGCTTTTTGTGAAATTATACTATTATGGACGTTACTCCCCATTTACTCTTTGATTGGATGAAACAACTTAATAAGAAATATATCGACAAATAAAAGTCTAAAGAAGAAAAAAATTGCATTTAAAATACGATATCTCCATTACCCTAGTTTTCCTTGAAAATTCATTTCCACTTGAAACAAAAAAGGCAACTGTTGGATAATAGTAAGATCGCTTTGAAAATTCGAATGTTGAATCTAATTTAAATGTTAGCATACCACAACAATTGAATTGAAAAAATACAATACCATGGACTTTTCAATAAAACGTAATCACTTAAAAAAATTTAGTATTGAAAAACTTTATGAAAATTTAGAATAATAGAAAATGAAAGTACTCTTTAACAAATAAAACTAAATATATCTACTATAATAGGGAAAATTTATCAAGGACTTAATCTAAAACTTCTAAAATCATTTAATGAAGTTCTAAAATTAGTGAAAAATATTTTTCGTTTTTTTTTTTGCCTGGTAAAGGTTCCCACAGTGGGGATTTATTACTTGATAGATTAAAAGGATGCAACGAGTGTGACAAATCCTAACTTCAGAATTACAAAGCTAGAGTGAAAAAGCTCACACTTACAATTTGATCTATCCAAAACATGAAAAAGTTGTTTTTCTTGTAATTTTTCTTCTCCTAGGATGAGAAACAAAGGTAAACTATTAATAAAAAGTAATATTGAAATATAACTCCTTGTTACCTATAAACAATATTTAGTTAGAATAGACTATTAACTAACAAAACAAAAGTAAGTACTTATAGTAAATAGATAGAGACTAACTTTTAAGGATTTAAGACCAAACGTTTCAACTTTCTCAATTACGTAAGTGTTCAATTGTTTACTTTGGTCATATATTTTTTTCTTCAGTTTTAATTCTTTTTCCCTTATATGCAATGAAATATGTTAGGATTCACTAAATCTCTTCCAAACACATTTGATAGAATTTTAGAAGTTGTATTACTAAATCACCTAAAATCGATAGCCGTGATGACAGCTATTTTCCCATCCGATAGGCAAGCCAAACCCAAAACTTAACAAATTAAGTAAATAAATTAGCAGAAGTAAAGAGATGAATAAAATATCCAATACTAGGCCTGAATATAAGAAAATGCGAAAACAACAACACCTCCCAAGATTAGTGCCATAAATAAAAGAGCAACGATAATATGATACAATTCTGAATACATAAATACAATGTCTGAATTTTTGAATACATAAATACAATGTCTGAATACAAGAAGGATATAATAATTGTAACGATCCGCTTGGTCGTTTTGAGATTTTAGGCTTTTGTTCCCCAAAATATCCTTCTCGTAGTTTCATTATAACATAAATTTTCAATTTTTCTCTTGTGGGTCCGGGGTCACTATTAAAGTTGTCTTTGAGTTTACATTAGAAGTATAGCCATATGGGTATCCTTAGATTCGTTGTTTAATGTAGAGTAATTATCCGGTAGACTTTGCTCCTTCGCCTGCGATTCGAAAGGGAAGGCTCTAGTTGAAAAGTTCGTGGCACTTGTTCGACATTGAGGTAGGTTACGGCTTACTTTTGTTAGACTCCGTTTAGAGAATTGTATGTAGATGGTAGATCTTGACGAGGAAAGCATGATAGGCCTTCGGGCGTGGTGTTGGTGATAAACCCACTGATTTGGTATACATGTTGTTTTGTGGGCTTGTATCCATATTTTCTTTTGGGTTGTGATTATGGATTGTGTTGGTTGTTCCTTGGCATTTCACTTATTTCATGAATAGGGAAGGATTACATGTTGATTATTTGAGTTGTGCTCGGCATTCATGATATTCATTTACTAGTTCCACGATTTGAGATGTTGCTGAAATTGATCCACGCATTTACATATCATCCATTTATATGCATGAATGGTTACAATGGAAACAATGATTTTCTGTGTGGGCCCGAGTGGCAAATTGTAACAATAACATTCTGTGTGGTCCCGAGTAACAATTGGTGACAATGATATTCTGTGTGGGCCTGTATGGCATTTGGTACATGGACTTCACAGTCCCCCATGCGTTATGACTGTGAGGCATTTCCCTTAGCATGTGTGTACGTGCAGAAAGGTGGCATGGAGGGCATTGCATAGTATTGCATCTCACTTATATTACATTTCATGTCATTGCATGGCATAATTCTTGATTGAATTTTAAGTTGGTGATTTACTTGATTTGTTACTTGCTTGTAAGGTGTTACACCTCGTACTTTTGTATATTGACCTTCATCGTGAGTTAATCGACTTAGACACGGGAGCATCATTAGTGTCATGGTTATGAGCAGTGATTCGTGTTAACCATAAGTATACGAAGGCTTAAGATCATGTTTAGTAGGTATTGGGAGATTTAAAGGCTAAACGAATCGAAGAGAATACGTTTTGACGAAAATCTTATTTGGAGGGGTATTATACGGACCGTATAATATTATACGGACAGTAAAATCGGTGTAGTAGGGAGAGGAGGGGGGGGATTATTCTGTGATTATTTTATGGATCGTATACCAGAGGCAGTGGAGACTTTCTTTTGTATATATTTCGACCCCCTTCTATTTTAATTCATTTCAAAACTTCTCCAGACCCCGCACACCCCCAAAAACCCTCTCCAATCTATTTCAACAAACCCCAAGGTGAAATAAAGGATTAGAGTGTGAATCAAGTATTAGAAGTCTCGGAACACTTGTTTAACTCTAGTTCTTCTTCTTGTGGTGGATTTGGAAGATACTTCATGGTGAAGTAACCTTTGTCTTGGAGTGTTCTTGAGTTCTTGAGGTAAGGTTTCATCTCATCTACATGTTTTTTATTTTGGTTAGGCTTTAATCCACTTGTTGGGTAAAGAAGTTGTGAAGTAAAAGCTAGAAATCATGTTGAATTTGTTATAAGTGTTGTGGACTTATTTTTGTTGTTCATAGGGTATGATTTGTCTGGAAATTGTGAAGAATGATTTGGAATATGTTATTTGATTGTTGTGGTTGATATTCTCCATTTTATGGAGGAGGAAAATTAAGTAGTATAGTTGGTATATCATATATATTGAATTGGTTGTGGTTTAGAACCCTTGAAGTATAGCTTGGCTTGTTATTGATATGGTGACTCTTGTTCTTGTTCTGATTATTAAGTTTTGGGTTGAAGAAAAAATAGAGGATATGCTGCCCAAATCATTATAGACACGAGATCGTCGCTCGATATACGTTTTATACAAGTATCTCCACAATATAACAAATATGAAATCGTTCTTTTAGGCTGAAGTGTTACGAGTAGAGTACACTGTGGTTGACGAGTGCTTGACGGAAGGTATGTAAAGGCTATTCCCTTTCTTTTCTTGGCATGACTATAGTTCCAAACGCTCTATTATATGCTTTAGCCATATCTAACTTCATCACCACATTGGCTGTCTTAGTTCTCAACCTTATATCTGCAATAATTTCTTGAGTGAGAAGTACATTTTCAACAATACTTCTTTCTTTCACAAAACCTGAATGATTTAATGTAACGACCCAAGGGCGTCTTCATGATTTTTCCTATTTTGTCCTTATGGACCCACCCCTTTGCTTGTTGTGGATTGTTGTGTAGTGGGCGTGGTTGGCACAATGCTCGAGGAGGCCAGAATATCTTAAGTTGGAAATCTACTAAGTTGAAGAATCTTTAAGTGTTAGGTTGACTCTAGGCATCATCAGGGGTATTTGTGTTATTTTGGGAATTACATCAGTTCCATTAGCTCCAGAACGTCGAATATGGGATGGCTGTGTATTTGGATCAGTTTTCCAGGGACTTGCGGGCGTTTTGGTCATTTGGTTGGAAAGTTGGTTTTTGGTCGTTCAGGGTTGACTTGGTCAATGAGACCGCTTTTGGTAATTTCGAGTGCGCGAGTGAGTTCGTAGCGCATTTTTACATATGTCGGCATATTTGGTTTGTATCGAGGAGGTTCCGGGAGGAGAGT
Source organism: Lycium barbarum (assembly GCF_019175385.1). Classification (NCBI taxonomy): domain Eukaryota; kingdom Viridiplantae; phylum Streptophyta; class Magnoliopsida; order Solanales; family Solanaceae; genus Lycium; species Lycium barbarum. The sequence continues at coordinate 84,227,073 of NC_083347.1, forward strand.
CTTAGGATTTCGGGATGTGGGAGTCAAAAACCAAATATTTGCTAGTTATTATGTACCCGCTTCAGTGAAGGGGGTTCCACCTCTGAGGAATCACCCTAGCGAAAGGAAGCCCCAGGAGTGAGTTTTGGGTGACCTGGTCTGTTTTCGCCCCTGCGAAGACATTTTCGAAGGAGCGATACCGCTGCTGCGAGTGAGGTTCTGCTATTGCGGAAGCCTGAGATATTTAGTGAGTTCTGCCTCGGTGAGGTTTCTTCAGCCGAAGCGAGTGCGCAGGTACGAAACCTAGTGCGCAAGAGCGATAATCATTGAACATAATATGCCTTTAGTGTGTTCCGTCCTTAGACAATTTACTCTAAACCCTTTAGTCTTGAGAGTTTATTTAGAGGAGATTGAAGAGATTTCAAGGAGAAAACCATTGGGTAAGTCTTCTAACTTGGTATTTTGATTATTCTAGTGATTTAGGTTCATAACCCATGCTTAGAATGCTTGAATTAAAGAGGAAACGGAGGTGTTTTGGAACCTAACCAAAGAATTGGGGTTTTTGGTAATTAAGCATGAATTAGTGACTATTAATGGATGATTTCTGGTACATGGGTTCTATTAAGCATGAGGAACATGATTCTGGGTTCAATTTAATATTTTGCCCTTTCGGGTTCGGAATCCTAATTTTAGGGCTTAATTTGGGGCTTTGGGTTTACGTAGCAATATCGGTATTAATGGACTCATGTTCTAACATATAATCCCTAGTTGACTGTGTTTTGATCATTCGGATCGGCAAGAGGGCATCGCGATTCGAGATTCGGCATTTCAGGCAAGTTGAGACCTTGCACTCTTTCTTGAACGTGTGGTTAGCTAAAATAAATCTAATAAAGAGGGATATGGGTTAATTAAAGGGGTTCCGATACTTGTGAGGTGACGAGCACCTGTATCGGATACCGATCTTCATGATAAGGGTATTTGCGCACTTTCAATTGTATAGTTGGTCTGAATGCCATGCTTTGGGCAGTAGCCGAATAGATTAGTACAATCCTTTGGCTCTTTGATTGGGGTCCGATGCCTGTACTTTATGTCTCTCACTAATATTAGTTGTCTTATCTGTTTGTGTGCATATCACTCATATATCCTCGTTGAAATGAAAGGAAGTAAAAAGGTGAAGCCTTTATGATATTGAGAACTTAAGGATGGATTTCATGCTTATATCCTTGTTCTTGACTTATTGTATGCCATATTCATAGTTTATACGTATCGCATGCATACTATTTGAGGATATGATTGTGAGTTCGAGGGGATCTAGTTCCGGACGAGTGATGATGCTTTAGCGCGTTCAATTGACAAATCGGTTCGGTCGGCTAAGAGACAGGTTATTGAGATTTGATATGTGGAAACCGTGATCCGAGGACTTTCGGAGCGGTGATATATGGGCCTCATGAGCCCTCCATGGGTCACGATTCATTAACATTCGAACGTGTGTATATCGAGAAGTTGATTAAAGGCTTTGCATTGTATTTACATCACATTCATTCACTCTTTATGTCGTTGTTGTGGATATTGTATCTGACTTGCCTTATCTTGATTTGTAGCTACTATGTGAGTTTAATTGTTAAAGTATGATCATCCCGTATCATGGACAATGGAAGACTAGTGTGGTTGTGGTATCGTAAACCAACCCTCGTCTCCATTTTGGACTGGGTCGGTCAATGACGCTGCTGAGTACCCATTGATTATTGTACTCACGCTACACCTGTGGCACCCTGTTGTGTGCAGATTAGGTCCCAAGTACTAGTAGAGCTCGTGACTACCAGGCTGCCCGCTAGAGCCTTTGCTGAGAGATCGGGGTAAGCACCATGATTCTGGATGGCTACGGACTCTCCTCTATCATTTACTTTTTGTCTTTCTTCTTTCGAGACAGTTCTATTTATGTATTTCAGACTATTTGTACTCCTTAGTAGTCCTTGTATGAGAGTGACATCAGATATTTGGAATAAGTGTAATAACTTCTAATTATGTTATTTAAGATTGTATAAGCCTTGAAATTTGACCTGTATGATTTATTTCTGCTTTTAGTTTTTCGTTTAATATTGGTATGTTAATGGCTTGTTTTGGCTTACTAGCATGGTGGGGCTAGTGCCATCGCAAGTTGAGAATTTGGGTCGTAACATTTAAAGATAAAATATCCCCAAGATACTCCACCATCCTTTCATGTATTAACCTTAAGAAGATTTTATTCACAAAATTACTCAGGCTAATTGGTCTCATGTCTAAAAAGGTGTTGATCAGATCTTTATTTGGTAATAAGACCAAATTAGTATGAGTAATATATCTAGCCAACTCAGCACTACAAAAGAAAGATTTTACCATGTTTGTAATATCTTCTCCTATGATTTCCCAGCAACTTTTGAGAAAACAAACTTGTAAATCCATCTGGCCCCCCTGCACTTTCTCCATTTAAACTAAATACCGCCTTTCTAACTTCTTCTTTCTCTGAAACCCTTGCTATATCCTCATTCTGCTCATCTGAAATCATTCTTGGGACATGATCCAATAATTTAAAATCAGTAGGATCAGCTTCCTTAGTGAATTGTTCCTTATATAATCTGATTGCTTCCTCTAAAATTTCTTCATTTTGCTCAAACCAATTACCATTTTAATCTTGAACCCTCGTTAGCTGTAACCTCTTTCTTCTTCCTTGTACATAGGCATGAAAAAATCTGGTATTTCTGTCACCATCCTTAAACTACTGCATACCAACCTTTTGTTTCCAAAATTCTTCATCTAAATGCAAGAACATATTCATATCATCTTGAAACCTATGAAGCCTTTCCCTATAAGCCAGTGTAGGTTGGACTTCAAATTGGATTTCATGCACTTTAACAATATCTTCCAATGTTTCAGTCTCTTAGAAAATATTTCCAAAAGTAGTTTTATTCCATTGACTCAGAACGACTTTTACTTATTTCAATTTATGCTGAAATAAAGTAAAAGGATTTGCCATAAAATCAACTTTCCATGGTTCCGTTACTGTGTGCAGAATGCTTCATGTTTAACCCAAAAGTTCAAAAATTTAAAGGGCTTTTTGATAGGATCAATCACTCCTGCATATGATATCTATAAAAGTGCATGATCTGATCCAGTCCTGATTAAATGAGTGATGTAAATACCTGGATATTTGCTTAAATACTGCTGGTTTCCTAAGCACCTATCCAATCTTTTAAAAATTCATTCATCCCCACTTTTTCCATTCCACCATGTTTATTACTTCACTTGAATCCCAACTCAATCATGCCATAGTTTTTAATACAAGCATTAAAGTAAACTATCTCACCAACTGTGACAGGCAAACCACCATATTTTTCCTTGTAACAACCCGTTCGGTCATTATTGCATTTCCAACCCTTTTGATATATTTCTAAGCATTATTATCTCATATTTTACCCGAGGGGACTGTTGACACGCTTCCTGAGGTATTTGGATATGATTTGGGTGACTGCTTGGTAAATTTGGGCTTAAAGCGAAAAAAAGTTGACTCAAAATTGACTTTTGGGTAAACGGACCTTCTTTGGGAATCTGTCGATACCGAGAGGTTCGGATGGTCTTTTAGAACTTGTACGTGTATTTGTTTTGGTTCACAATGCACTCGGGTGCATTTTGGGACTTGGGTTGGGAAGTTGGATTTTTGTTATCGGAGGTTGACTTGGTCAAAGAGAACTCCGTTGGAAATTCAGAGGCCATGAGTGTGTTCATAAAGTGTTTTGGTGTTTTCATGTGTGTCTGCACATGTGGTATGGGAGCAGATGGCTTCGGGTGATAGTCAGGATTTCGGGTTGAGATTGTGATTTTTGGGGAGTTTTCTGGTTCTGGTGCCCAGCTATAGCGGTATTAGTACCGCAGCAGCGGCACCGCTATAACGGTGGCCATGCCGCAGAAGTGGCCCGGTGCATTGATTGGTTGACCGCCGCAGTGATCTGAGGGAACGCCGAAGCGGGACCGCCGCAGCGGTCTCGTTGTCGCAGAAGTGGGTATCGGGAAGATAGATTCATTGGTATCGGAGGTTGACTTGGTCAAAGAGAACTCCGTTGGAAATTCAGAGGCCATGAGTGCGTTCATAAAGTGTTTTGGTGTTTTCATGTGTGTCTGCATATGTGGTATGGGAGCAGATGGCTTCGGGTGATAGCCAGGATTTCGGGTTGAGATTGTGATTTTTGGGGAGTTTTCTGGTTCTGGTTCCCAGCTATAGCGGCATTAGTACCACAGCAGCGGCACCGCTATAGCGGTGGCCATGCCGCAGAAGTGGCCCGGTGCATTGATTGGTTAACCGCCGCAGTGATCTGAGGGAACGCCTAAGCGGGACCGCCGCAGCGGTCTCGTTGTCGCAGAAGTGGGTATCGGGAAGATAGATTCATTAAATGAGAGTTAAAAGCCCCAAGTCCCTTATTAATTATTATTTTTACTTTAGAGTTAATAGGAGCATTTCAAGGTGATTCTTGGAGGAAATTCATTGTGGTAAGTCCCTTTACTTTCCTTTCCAGTCCATGATTACATTATCACCTTAGGAATCCATTATCATGCTAGTTTCATTAAGAGGTTGAGGATTAAATGTTACACCCCTCATTTTCATAGTAGTAAAACCTATGGTTTCCTAGTCGGGTATGCCTTTGGAATAGAGACCCCAGCCCAAGTTTGGAGATAAAATGTGTCTTGCCCCATGTATAAGGGTACCAGCAGGTATTCCGGGCAAATTGCATGATTAGAAGCTGAGCGAATCGAATCGACGCTATCTGCACTGAATCAGAGAAAATCAACAGACACCAGTCATCATCGACGGGTCGTCGACATGATCGATAGACAGCTGATGTCCGACATCGATAAGTTTTCGCAGCCTTGCATCTATAGGCGCAGGTCGACGGGCCCTTGACCCGCTCATCGAACCAGACTGCTGTAGCTTTTTGGCTTCCAAGTATAATGTTACACCCTGTAGTTTCGTATGTTGAGATTCGAGCTACCTTTCAGGAGGTATGTGATCTTATATGTGTTTAACTTATGGTTATAAGGGTTTTAGTTCATATAGTAAGCTATGGAAGGATTGAAGGGCAAGTGAATTAAGGAAATTAAATTTGTTGGAACTTGGAAAAGAATATGAGGGGTAATTTTGGCCCAACTTGGAGAAAGAATATCGTTTAGTAGATGAGGAGTTTTGAAGCAAAGTAAAAGCCTAAAATAAAGTTTGTCGTGTCTAGTTTCCAGCGCAACAAACCGCTCGTCGATACGGCATTGAAGTGTAGAATTATGGACACTACAAGTTAGGCTAACAGAGTAGAAATGCTACTATAGTAACCGGGCAGCTACAGTGCTGCTACAGTACCTGCTACTGTGACCCGACAATTTGACCCACTATTTGAGGATCAAATCTGATCCTAAACCTCATTTTTCAGCCAAGAACACTCCAAATATTTCCCAAATCTTCTAGAAAACACTCCCAACTTCCGTCTACTAGATTTTAACACAAATTAAGTGAAATACCCGAATTTATGTTTGGACAACACATAGCTGCGATTATAATATCGAATTGCGGTGAAACTTGGCTTGGATTCAAGGTGATAATCGAAGATATTGCAATTCCAGCGGGTGAAAGGTATGAATCTTTCCTTATTAGTATTGATTTAAGCTTATCTATGGAGGAAATGTTACTAAATGAGCGTATAAGGAATTTACGGGTCGAGAAATTGGATAAAACATCGTGTGGGATGTTTATGGAATATTTGGGTGTTAATAATATTGTTGTTGATGTTGGTATTTTTGTTGTTATTAGTTGCTGAATTGAGATTTTGGGCTAGGCTTATAAACAGAGGAGATGCTGCCGAAATATCGGCAGATTCTAGAAAGTTTTATTTGGAGGCTTAGGATAAGTATATAACAATGAGCCTAACAATAGAATGAACGGTTTTATAGGTAGATTTCAAGACATGAGGTAGGTTGGAAAGTCGAGAAGCCAGCTTCCAGGTATGTTAAGGCTCGTCCCATTCTTTCGAAGGCATGATTCCTATGTTTTGGCTCCATAAATGTTTCCATGACCGCCTTGTTTTCAAAAGCTAGAAGTTATGACTCTTAAAGATTCTTACGATGTTAAATGAAAAATGTTCTATGATGATTGTGACGATGATGATACTCCTCTTCTAGAAACTCTGAAGCTATGAGTTGAGAGCGTTATGAGATTATTGAGCCATTCCATGTAACTTTTGATCTTACCTATTGTTGATGGTCTCATCTCATGTCATTCGTTCATTCGAGGTGAGATATAGCGAACATAACGATTCTATTTTCAGTGCAACCAAAGTTCATGATTCTCGACACTCCCGTGACACTATCGATTTCATCTTACGATGGTTAACCCTTCAAGGAATGATATCGTGACAATGGTAATGCTAATGATGATGTTGATTTCATTTATGTATTTTTATGTGTATGTATGTATGTATGCATTCCATCCCACTGATCAGCTGGGGATAACACCGAGCCTACATGGTCGGGTAAGATAACACTGTGCCTATATAGCCGGGAAAGATAACACCGTGCCTATATGCCCGGCAAGATAACACCGTGCCTTAATGGCCGGGCAAGATGCTATATATATTACTGTGCCTTAATGGCCGGGCAAGGTGCTATATATATTACTGTGCTTTAATGGCCGGGCAAGATGCTATATATATTTTTGTGCCTTAATGGCCGGGCAAGATTCTAAATATATTACCGCGCCTTAACGGCCGGGTAAGATATTATATATGGATACATATGGAAAAGTTTTTTTTAAAAGCTAAGCTTGCACGACATTCGCCTTAAAGGGGCATTCAGAAGCACAGATTGATCTCTTTTATATTACTTTATCCTCATGCGTTCATTATATTTTTTTTATGTTCGGTATCTCTTACTATGTTACTATTCATGCCTTACATACTCAGTACATTTCTCGTACTGACGTCCTTTCTTGTGGACGCTGCGTTCATGCCCGCAGGTGTAGATAGACGAGACGAGAATCTTTCATCGTAGGTTGCCTTCAGGTACTGGTCTTGAGTGGTGGCTCAACTTTTTCCTGGAGCATTGCCGAGTCTGAGTCTATATATATATATTTGAATTTTGTTAAGGGTATGTCGGGGCCCTATCCCGACTTGTATACCTCAGCCATGTTCACAGAGGCTTTGCAGACAGTTCCTGTGTACAGCTTCGTCATAGAGTGACAGTAGTAATGTCGGCATCATAGGTTTATTGTACATATACTTATGCATGATATTATGTTCATATTTAGCCTCTTGATCTTATTGTTGCCATTCAAGACATAGAGGATATGAGTTGTAAGACGGTTCGCTCGGTTTCAGCAAGGTACCGGGTGCCAATCACGCCTTGCCTAGGGTGGGGTGTGACAAATTGGTATCAGAGCAGTTCGTCCTAGGGGTTGTCTGCAAAATCGTGTCCAGTAGAGTCTTGTTTATGGTGTGAAGCGCGCCACATTTATAAACAGGAGGCTACAGGACATCTAGGATGGTTATCTTTCTTTCTTATCTTAGATCGTGCCGTAGAGCTATGTCATATGTTATGAAATCCCTGGTCCTCACCCCAGATGTTTTGATTATTGATAAGTGATTACTTGCTTGGTTCTAAGGTTACTAGTAAGGATTGATGCTCGTATCAGAAAGGTATGTTTTCCGTTTATTGGTGTTGATATATTAGAAGAATTTGGTATAGCTGAACTATGGATCGTTTGTATTTCTGCGGTTGCCCTGTGAGGCATTAGACTTGCTTTCTGAACTATATGTAAGTTTGGGATAGTACGAATTACAAGGGAAGCTTTGTTAAAAATCCCTCAAAGCTAAATCATGTGAGTATGTGTACATTGCAGAAGTAAGGGAAATGGGAAACCTAGTGTTACATCCGGCATTTTTGTATCTTTGGAAAATGCGAAATAATTTTGAATTATAAGGAATAAGGTCAAATGGTGATTTGAATTAATATATGTGTGTGTTAGTTATGAAATATTGGTGTGGAAGTGTTGGAGAAGGCCAAGGGCAAGAATTTGAATTTCGGAAATTTGTTTCGGGAATTTTTGAAATAAGAATTTGGACCAATTGGGCTCAAAAAAATAAAATGAAAATTTAGGCCCAACTTAGGGGGGGTGGCCGGCCAACAAGGCTTGGCCCAACCCATGGAATTAGTCACATGCCAAGCATGTGACTAATTAATATAAAAGGATGACTTAGAGAAGTTCATCCATTAGAAACTTCAAGAAATCAAAAGAAATTGAGAGAAAAAAAAAAAAGGCTCACGGCCTAGTGAGAAAGAAAAGAAAGTAAAGAAAGAAAAATTGTTGGAGCTTAATCTTTGGTTTAAAAATCCATTTCTTGTGGGAATATTACTAAGCTCAAGGTGCTCTCCAAGATGGTATAATTTTCAAGGCAAGAAAGTGCTTCTTTTGGTGAGTGGAAAGAAAGTGGAAAAGGTAAGATTCTTACTTTTTATGTTGGAGGAATTATGTTTATGTTGTAGCATATGTAGAGTATATGAGAATTATGGAAGTGTTGCATGCATGTGGTGGCCGTGTGGTGTGTGTTTGTGTTGTAGCCATGGGGAGTATTGGATGGAGGGAAATGGTTAAACTTGTTAGCATGTTGATTATGTTGTTATGGCCTTATGAAATCAATGAAAAGTATGAAGAATTTGTGTGTTGTGAGTGTGTGTGTGTGACCGTGAGCTATGTGAGGGAAGGAAGAAATGAATTAAATTTTAGTTAGTTGCTAATAGCATCGTGGTGACCTTTGCGATGCAAATAAAGGTTTAACGACTTGAATTGGTATTGGAAGTGCTTGTATGTAATTATGAGAAATTATGTTAATTTTACATGATTTTTATATAAGTATGGGATTAAGGTTCTAAATGTGAATTATGATTGTTGTTAGTAAGCTTGGAAGGAAAATAATGTGATTTGGAAGTTTAGGAGAATTATAGTGTTGGTGGAAGGTTTGTATATTTTTGTATATCTTGTGTATATATTATAGATATGATATGATATGCCTCCGAATCATGTTGTAATGATCTTGGTGAGTAGCGAATATGAAAATAGTAAGGTTGGTTTGGAATTGTAAGGTCGGAATGAAAGATATTGTGTTATGTCGGAAAGATGGCCAGTTATGCCATATTGTGTATTTTGTAGTACTTGTTGTTGTTAATGTTGTTGTTGGGTTGCTGTTGGTTATTGTGAGCCGAGATGAATCTCGGGGATGCTATATGTATAGGGGAAATGTTGCCCAAATTTTTATAGACAAGTGTTGGCTAAAATTGAAATTTTAAGTTTCATGAATAGTAATTGGTAAATGTGACCATTTGCAGTTTTTGGACGAAACGGGAATTAAGATTGGATGAGCGTAAGGTACGACTAAGGTATGTAAAGCTTACCTTTCCTTCTTTTGGCATGTCTTAGTCATACTAGGTTGCGATCGGAACCTCGGGGATAATTCTGCTCTTGGAAATCCGAGTTTAATTTTGGGTACTATTCATTCAGCGCAATTGAAACATATTCTTTATATTTGGTTGAAAGAATGCTCAAACCTTCATAACTTTTGCTACTGTGTCCGAATCTCTCCGAAATTTTCATAGATGGCTTTATGGAGCCTAAAGTCTGTGATTTGTGTCCGCCGCCTCGATTTGACTCGAGGTGGGCCCGCAAGCCCCGAGGCTTCCCTTATTCGATTTGTTTGACTCATTCCCGTCCGATATGAAAAGTAATCGTTTGCCTATGATTCTAAGGTCCGTTTGAAATGTCCTATACCGTTATTGAACGTTTTGCACAATGAGTGATACTAATTTTTTAGAAAATGACCTGCGAATTGTTTTTCGAAGGTTTTGTAGTTTGAAAGTTCGTAACTTCTATATATTAATTCTGATTGACTTGACACCTACTTCGAGCCTTCTGATGTCGGTATATGCATATATGTAATTATGTGTCGAGTCCTGTAATTTACTTTTGATATGCATATGGTTTCTGCACTACTCCGTTCGTGCCATTCATTATGATTTCGTTCGTCGGTACCCGGGCCGGTTTTGTGATCGTGCGCACTATACCATATTCGAAAGTATGATGTGTTACGATTTCCGAAGCCTCGCCATAGGGCCGGTTACCGTCTATGGAGTTATGATGTGATATGGCATTTGATATGTTCTGATGATGTGATATGTGTGTGATACGATTTGTTCGGAGTATGTACGGAGATTTGAAAACTTCTGGAGTATGATGTGTTGTGGCACCTGCGTCGGGGGTGGCCACGTTCCTGAACCCTATGCATGATTTTTATTTGCATTCTGTACATTATCTTTCGCACAGGTTTGATCTGCTACTTTGATATTTGTTTTTGTGCCTTCTGACTCCAGCCATGATTGGGATTTCTGTGCCTTCTGCTTTACATACTTAGTACTTCTTCCGTACTGACCCCCTGTTCTTCGGGGGCTGCGTTTCATGCCCGCAGGTACAGACGTTCGTTTGGGTGATCCTCCGGTTTAGGCTACTCATTCTTCTATTTTGGAGAGCTCCCCTTGATCCGGAGCTTATCTTTTGGTACATATTTTTCGCTATGCATATTCTGTACATTTGTGACTATTTGGGTACGGCGGGGCCCTGTCCCGTCATATGTTCGTATGTTCTGTTATGTTTGTAGAGGCCTGTAGTCATATCTGTGGGTCGTGGTTCCGGTGTGTTCGTATGCGGTTCTGTTTTGCGTTCTTAAGCGGCCCGTATGCTATTATGGCCAAGACGACCCATATGTTTGTATGTGTGTGTGTGCATTTGGGCGATGTATATTCCGCCACTCTTCTGATTTTGATATGGCTATTCTGCACGGGCGACCGCTTAAGATAAATGTTCGTTCAGTGCTTGTATGACGTCTGCTATTGGTTTTCAGTTCGAACAACTTATATTAAGTCTCAAGGAGTCTTAATATGATGATCTGGTTTGTAAGTTTGTTTAGGGTGCCTAAGTAGGGTGCCAGTCGCGGCTCACGGGGCTGGGTCGTGACAGAAGTGGTATCAGAGCGGTTTTTCCTCGGAATGTCTACAGGCCGTGTCTCGTAGAGTCTTGTTTATCGGTGTGTTGTGCACCACATCTATAAACAGGAGGCTACAGGGCATCTAGGATGTTACCTTTTCTTTGGATCTTAGATCGTGCGTTAGAGCCGTGTTATTAGGATGATTTCTCCTCTGACGAACAGTTATGTTTTTCAGTGATGCCTCCGAAGAAGGCAACGGCTGCCCAGAAGGGCAAGGCGAAGACGGGAGAGACCAGCCAGATACCGCGGGTTACTCGGGCTCGTGCTCAGACCAGACCCGGTATTGTGTTACAGTCAGAGGGCTCAGTTACACAACCACCAGAGGGGGCTGGAGCGGGTCCATCAGCAGCTCCAGCGGCCCTAGCGCCCGTGCCTCCAGCTCCCCAGCCCGGGGCGGAGGATAGGACGTTGCGGGAAGCGGTGCAGTTACTGAAGACCTTGGTAGCTGGACAGGTTCGTGGGCGCGGACCCAGGGGTGACGATGATGATAGGCGTGACAGTTTGAGGGTCCGTGATTTTCTAACATGTGGGCCCCCAGAGTTTTTCGGGTCTAAGCCCGATGAGGACCCCCACGATTTCATTCGGGGGATGCAGCGCTCATTAGGACTGGTAACGGCTTCAGCGACTGAGTCTGTTGAGTTAGCCTCGCACCGGTTGCGAGATGTTGCCGCTAATTGGTATGAGTCCTGGGAGCTATCCAGGGGCGAGGGTGCTCCCCTAGCCACTTGGAATGAGTTCGAGGCCGCTTTACTTCGCCACTTTTTGCCCCCGGAGTTGCGGAGGGCGAGAGTTGATAGGTTCTTGCAGATAAAGCAGAGGGGTCAGAGTGTTCGTGAGTACAATTTGAAGTTTGATTCTCTGGCCCAGTATGCTCCTACTATAGTGGCGGACATGGCCGATCGGATGCACAAATATGTGATAGGGTTGGATCCCTATTTAGTTGATAGTTGCATGTCTATGGCGGCGCAAACAGACATGGACATCGCCAGGTTACAGGCCTACGCCCAAGGGATGGAGGACCGGCACCGAGCAGATCAGCCCAGCAGAGATTATGACAGGAGGCGGCCCAAGAGGGCCAGATCAGCGGGGTATTCTGGAGATTCCCGGGGCGAGCAGCCTCCGTATCAGTCCAGTGGATATTTCCCTCCGTTAGGCCGGGACACACAGTCTGCTAGCAAGCGATTTGATGGCGCAGGACCGTCCAGGGCAGACCGGAGTTCCAGAGCCCCAGGTCCTCAGGCGAGCAGGGGTCCCAGTCAGACTAGGCCACCTGTGCCCCAGTGTTCGTATTGTGGGAGATCGCACCCAGGAGAGTGCTACCGGGCTACAGGGGCCTGTTTTGCTTGCGGCCGCCAGGGCCATATCATGCGAGATTGTCCGTGGGCGGGCGGTTCTGGTAGCGCAGTACAGCCGACGAGATCCGTTGCTGGTTCTCCATCTACTCCTTCAGCCACGCGCCCTACGGGGCGAGGTATGCCAGCACCAGCCCGGCCGCAGTAGAGGCCGTGGCGGGGGTTCTGATTCTAGCGGTCCCTCGAACCGCATATACGCTTTGACTGGTCGGCAGGACCCAGAGGCATCACCAGACGCAGACCCAGGTATATTATTAACCTTTTTCTGAATGAATATGCGCATTGATAGATATATATATATTCCAGTATACTACGCGATATTCTCTTTCTGTGTGTCAGTAAAAGTAGGGTAAAAATCTGAATCAATGAAACTATTCGAGGTAGCTATCTATACATGTGGGAGGCGAATATAGGGAATTTGGAAGGCTAAGACGATAAACCATATAGCCAGAGGAGCAAACGACCCCTTTGGGTCGGAGTGGGGCCCGCTATGAAAACTTCCCGGAAAATTTACTAAGACCCCGATTTGCTCTAGAATTACGTGATAAAGGTCGTGTGGGGCAGTTGGCGCAATTATATTAGCAATAACGCCTCAAAATGCATGGGAGTTTCGAAGTTAAGTGTGCTGGGGCTAGAGCAATTCTGGGATGGGTGACCCCCCTGGGAAGTATACCCAATTTTCATAAATGTTGCTATAAAAGGCAGATGGGGACTCCGGGATAACCTGAAGGAAAATAGGACGTACCGAATGATTAGAAACCTTAACTAAGTCGGGCTGGCTAAGGTAAACTCCACCGGCGAAGAGGAAAGGAAAGTGTGGCACCAGTTAGAAATCAGAACAAGTTGGAATAGCGTTTGAGGATGTATCATAAGTGAAATGGTAGTAAGTGTATATGGGTTCAAATGGCATCCCAGCTATGACCGTATGGACCGGACGGTGGGCCCCCGCAGTCAGTGTTGCGGTGTATGGGGAATATTGATTAAACGGAATCTAAAGGATACAGACCTCCCCAAATTATGATGAAACCCCCATAAGGTCAGTTGAACATTCGAGGATGAATGTTCTAAAGCGGGGGATGTCACGACCCAGCCTCGTGAGCCGCGATTGGCGCCCTACTTAGGCACCCCAAACAAACTTACAAACCAGATCATCATATTAAGACTCCTTCAGACTTAACATAAGTTGTTCGAACTGAAAACCAATAGCAGACATCATACAAGCATTGAACGAACATTTATCTTAAGCGGTCGCCCGTGCAGAATAGCCATATCAAAATTAGAAGAGTGGCGGAATATACATCGCCCAAATGCACACACACATATACAAACATATGGGCCGTCTTGGCCATAATAGCATACGGGCCGCTTAAGAACGCAAAACAGAACCGCATGCGTACACACCGAACCCACGACCCGCAAATATGACTACAGGCCTCTACAAACATAACAGAACATACGAACATATGACGGGACAGGGCCCCACCGTACCCAAATAGTCACAAATGTACAGAATATGCATAGCGAAAAATATGTACCAAAAGATAAGCTCCGGATCAAGGGGAGCTCTCCAAAATAGCAGAATGAGTAGCCTAAACCGGAGGATCACCCAAATGAACGTCTGTACCTGCGGGCATGAAACGCAGCCCCCGAAGAACAGGGGGTTAGTACGGAAGAATTACTGAGTATGTAAAGCAGAAGGCACAGAAATCCCAATCATGGCTGGAGTCAGAAGGAACAAAAACAAATATCAAAGTAGCAGATCAAACCTGTGCGAAAGATAATGTACAGAATGCAAATAAAAATCATGCATAGGGTTCAGGAACGTGGCCACCCCCGACGCTGGTGCCACAACACATCATACTCCAGAAGTTTTCAAATCTCCGTACATACTCCGAACAAATCATATCACACACATATCACATCATCAGAACATATCAAATGCCATATCACATCATAACTCCATAGACGGTAACCGACCCTATGGCGAGGCTTCGGAAACCGTAACACATCATACTTCCGAATACGGTATAGTGCGCACGATCACAAAGCCGGCCCGGGTACCGACGAACGAAATCATAATGAATGGCACGAACGGAGTAGTGCAGAAACCATATGCATATCAAAAGTAAATTACAGGACTCGACACATAATTACATATATGCATATACCGACATCAGAAGGCTCGAAGTAGGTGTCAAGTCAATCAGAATTAATATATAGAAGTTACGAACTTTCAAACTACAAAACCTTCGAAAAACAATTCACAGATCATTTTCTAAAAATTTAGTATCACTCATTGTGCAAAATGTTCAATAACGGTATAGGACATTTCAAACGGACCTTAGAATCATAGGCAAACGATTACTTTTCATATCGGACGGGAATGAGTCAAACAAATCGAATAAGGGAAGCCTCGGGGCTTGCGGGCCCACCTCGAGTCAAATCGAGGCGGCGGACACAAATCACAGACTTTAGGCTCCATAAAGCCATCTATGAAAATTTCGGAGAGATTCGGACACAGTAGCAAAAGTTATGAAGGTTTGAGCATTCTTTCAACCAAATATAAAGAATATGTTTCAATTGCGCTGAATGAATAGTACCCAAAATTAAACTCGGATTTCCAAGAGCAGAATTATCCCCGAGGTTCCGATCGCAACCTAGTATGACTAAGACATACCAAAAGAAGGAAAGGTAAGCTTTACATACCTTAGTCGTACCTTACGCTCGTCCAATCTTAATTCCCGTTTCGTCCATAAACTGCAAATGGTCACATTTACCAATTACTATTCATGAAACTTAAAATTTCAATTCTAGCCAACACTTGTCTATAAACATTTGGGCAGCATTTCCCCTATACATATAGCATCCCCGAGATTCAACTCAGCTCACAATAAGAAACAGCAACCCAACAACAACATTAACAACAACAAGTACTACAAAATACACAATATGGCATAACTGGCCATCTTTCCGACATAACACAATATCTTTCATTCCGACCTTACACTTCCAAACTAACCTTACTACTTTCATATTCGCTACTCACCAAGATCATTATAACATGATTCGGAGGCATATCATATCATATCTATAATATATACACAAGATATATGTTGTATCCCGTATTTTTGAACGTCAGATTAATTGCTGAGGTGGGACCCACACATCGAGATTTTTTTTGGGACATCTGAAAATTCATATGAATCGCATATGAGAAGTTAAACACAACTCAAGAAGGACCCTTGGGCCAAATCAAAGTGGAAGTCCTCCAAACGAATATTTTTAAGAAAACGTTTTCGGGTGATCTGACTTCAAGGGG
This sequence comes from Lycium barbarum, assembly GCF_019175385.1. Taxonomy (NCBI): domain Eukaryota; kingdom Viridiplantae; phylum Streptophyta; class Magnoliopsida; order Solanales; family Solanaceae; genus Lycium; species Lycium barbarum. Next base: position 84,242,825 of record NC_083347.1, read on the forward strand.
AAAAGACGGTATTATAAGTTTGGAATTTGGAAAAGTATCAAGATATAGAAGTTGTAGATAATTGAATTAGTTTTCCAACCATAGGTCGTGGGTGCCCAGGTAACGTCGGTACAAGGAGATATGAACGTTTTAAGGTCGAAAGGTCAGTGGGCTAGGCCCAACTCGGGACCAAACCGAGTTGGCCCAAAAAAATCAAAAAAATAATAAGGCCCAAATTTGTGAGGCCCAACCGGCCATGGTTATGGCCCAAGACCATATTAAATAAAATTTGGTCAATAAATAAGATGACTAAGTCATCTTATTCTAGAAATTTCAAGAAAAGCAAGAACAAGAGAGAGAGGAGAAAAACTTAAGGCCATTTCGGCCAAGAGCAATTTTCACAAGAAAAATTTGCAAAAATTCTCCAAAAATCATTTTTCTACCAAGTAAAGGGTGCTTAACAAGGTGGAGTTGTTGTTGGAGCAAGAAAGATTCAAAATCATACAAGTTGTCAAGTTGTAGTCAAGTGAGAAGTTGAAGAAGAAAGGTGAGTTTTGATCTTGTTTTATGTGTTATATATGGTTTATATGTGTTGTAGTATGCTAAAATGGATGAAATTCATGAAGGAGAGAAATATAGTATATGGCCGTGTATATATATATGTGTGTAGGAGTCATGCTTCAATTATTTTAATTAGCGTTTAGTTGTTATTGTTGTGAATGATATGTGGAAAATGGAAGTTGAATGAGTTTGGAGAGATTGTAGTGGTGTATACATGTTGGAGCCGTGTGAGTGTGCATGGTATATATGGCCGTGTATACTTGATGTATAGTCGTGTATATTGGTGAGTTGTGAAAGAATAATGAGCGAGTTGTAATTAATATCTTAATCGTTGTGTTGTAGATGTTATATCGCAAATAAAGACTTGATAAGTTTGGTGAGGTATTGGCAATTGGAAGTTTGTGTAAATTGAAAATAATGTTTTTGTATGGAAGACATGTAATGGTATTACTATGATGTTGTTGGAATATATGTATTATAAGGTTATTGTTGTTTCATTGGAATTGGAGAGTATTGAAGGAGGTAGAATGTTAATTGAAGTGTTGGAATGCACCTTGAATGGAATATGTGAATTTTTAGTGTGATTGTTGAATTATGTTAATAGTTTGGCCGGGTTTGAATTCCCGGATTGTGATTGATGAGAATTTGGCTATGTTGAATGTTGAGGATGGTATATTTACAGAGGAAGTGCTGCCGAAATTTCGGTAGCCAAGTGGTTCCTTAAGATTCTAACTCTAAGTACCCTAATGAAAGTTTGGGTAAATGTGACCAATTTGCAGATTTTGACGAGATTGCAACGTGAATTCGGAATAGCAAAAGAAGCGGAAAGAGGTATGTAAGGCTTCACTCTTCTTTCTATGGCATGTCTTAGATGTAATAAGTCGGGTACGAGCCTCGGGGACAACCCTAGCCCCCGGAATCCGCATCCAAAGTTTTCCACTTTTTGTTCAATAGAATTGAACTAGAAAGTGTGCAAATGATGGAAAGACCTCTTAAACCCTTAGAACTTGCATAAGTGGGACCCGATTACCCTAGGACCCTCACAAGTAATGACATGACACGTAATATATGTAAATCATATACGTCACCCCATCCGGCCCGAGGTGGGCCCACTACTCTCGGATTTTTCCTTACAGTCTTGCTTGACTTACTTGAAGTGAATCCAAAGGGAACCTTTGATCCCGATTTCGTTACCAAATGATAAATACTATGACTCCTCTAACGAGGGCACTTCCATGACGATAATGATAACAATGATGTTAGATAAGAGAATATGCCTATGATACGTACTACCGGAACGACTCTATGACTAAGATGACTAAGCTAAGTATCTTATGTAAACATGAAAATGATAAACTAATTTTCGAATCTTATTTATATTTCCTAGCTATGACTTTAATTTCTAAAAGATTTCAAAGTCTATGAACTGTTATCTATGATGCCCCGATTTCATTCTACGTTTACTTTAATATTATTCCCCGTTGGTAGTCTCACCTTAAAATACTCGTTCCTTCAAGGTGAGACAAAGCGATCACGAGTATTCTATAATATAATTGGAGGTCACCGACCTTACGTCACTCCGATGACTACATGATTCTTCTTTGGGCTTTCCTGCGTGCCTATGAGACATATGTATATAGGATACGTAAATGCATATAAGACATGTAAATGTATGTAAGATATGTGTATATATTTTTAAAACATGCACATGACGAAAGAGCTAGAGCGCTATAGACGCTGATACATGCACATGATACACGTATATGTATATGATAAAAGAGCTAGAGCGCTATAGACGCTGATGTACCTACATGACACACGTATATGTATATGATAAAAGAGCTAGAGAGCTATAGACGTTGATATATGTACATGATATATGCATATGTATACGGGGGAAATGGAGGTAAGGGCAGAGCGTTATGAACGCATATCCACCTGATCAGTTGGCATTACATGATATGATATCTGTCACGACCCGTCTAGGGGCCGTGACGAGTACCCGATACTTGTACCGAGCACCCCTTGTCTATCGTTTTGCCTTTACCTCTTAGCAAGTCGTATGAACGGTGCCATATTTATTTTTGAACATTAACATTAGCAGCGTCATTATGAACATAGACTAGTAAACTTCGTTATCACTTTATACAACAACATTAACATGCTAAAACACCATATATCTAACTATACTTAACTGACTGTACATATCTGTCTACGAGCCTCTAGACGTAGTGCACTTATACATAGAAAGCGCTGAGTACTGCCATGCCCGAATATATATACACAAAATAGTACCAAGGAAGTGAGGCTCCGGAATAACTAGAGCACTGTCAACACTGCTGGTAGAGCTTCTAAGGATCAAATCCGCCTGTCTGCTGACCTGCGCGGCATGAAACGCAGCGTCCACAAGAAGGGACGTCAGTACGAATAGTGTACCGAGTATGTAAGGCATGAATAGTAATATACAGAAAATATGAATCATGTATAATGACATAAGAGAGTTACAACACATGTCCTGGGATAGAAACATAACTTGTATATATATATATACCCTTGGCAGGTGCTATGCGTACTTAGCTTTCCTTTAAGAATCTTTCCTTGTTCATATACATATACATATAAAATAGGACATCTCATATTGCCGAGGCGTCGGCAGCCGATCCATTTAACCATAAATATACACATCCCGCGTCCGGGCATCCCGCGTCCGGGACGATATCATATCATGTAATGCCAACTGATCAGGTGGATATGCGTTCATAACGCTCTGCCCTGACCTCCATTTTCCCCGTATACACATGCATATATCATGTACATATATCAGCGTCTATAGCGCTCTAGCTCTTTTATCATATACATATACGTGTGTCGTGTAGGTACATCAGCGTCTATAGCGCTCTAGCTCTTTCGTCATGTGCATGTTTTAAAAAAATATATACACATATCTTACATACATTTACATGTCTTATATGCATTTACGTATCCTATATACATATTTCTCATAGGCACGCAGGAAAGCCCAAAGAAGAATCATGTAGTCATCGGAGTGACGTAAGGTCGGTGACCTCCGAGTACATTATGGAATACTCATGATCGCTCTTGTCTCACCTCGAAGGGACGAATATTTTTAAGGTGAGATGGTCAACAGAGAATAGTATTAAAGTAAACGTAAAATGAAATCGTGGGCGTCATAGATGACAGTTCATAAGCTTGGAAGTCTTTAGAAAGTGAAGTCATAGCTAGGGAATATAAATAGGATTCGAAAATTAGTTTATCATTTTCATGTTTACATAAGATACTTAGCTTAGTCATCTTAGTCATAGAGTCGTTCTGGTAGGACGTATCATAGGCATATCCTCTTATCTAACATCATTGTTATCATTATCGTCATGGAAGTACCCTCGTTAGAGGAGTCATAGTACTTATCATTTGGTAACGAAATCGGGATTAAAGTTTCCCTTTAGATTCACTTCAAGTAAGTCAAGCAAGACTATAAGGAAAATCCGAGAGTAACAGGCCCACCTCGGGCCGGATGAGGTAGCGTATACGATTTACATATATTACGTGTCATAGCATTACTTGTGAGGATCTTAGGGTAATCGGGTCCCATTTATACAAGTGCTAAGGGTTTAGGAGGTTTTTTTCCCACAATTGGCACACTTTCTAATTCAATTCTATTGAACAAAAAGGAGAAAACTTTAGGTGCGGATCTCGGGGAACAGAGTTGTCCCCGAGGCTCGTACCCGACTTATTACACCTAAGACATGCCATAGAAAGAAGGGTGAAGCCTTACATACCTCTTTCCGCTTCTTTTGCTATTCCGAATTCACGTTGCAATCTCGTCAAAATCTGCAAATTGGTCACATTTACCCAAACTTTCATTAGGGTACTTAGAGTTAGAATCTTAAGGAACCACTTGGCTACCGAAATTTCGGCAGCACTTCCTCTGTAAATATACCATCCTCAACATTCAACATAGCCAAATTCTCATCAATCACAATCCGGGAATTCAAACCCGGCCAAACTATTAACATAATTCAACAATCACACTAAAAATTCACATATTCCATTCAAGGTGCATTCCAACACTTCAATTAACATTCTACCTCCTTCAATACTCTCCAATTCCAATGAAACAACAATAACCTTATAATACATATATTCCAACAACATCATAGTAATACCATTACATGTCTTCCATACAGAAACATTATTTTCAATTTACACAAACTTCCAATTGCCAATACTTTACCACACTTATCAAGTCTTTACTTGCTATATGCAATCTACAACACAACAACTAAAACACTAAATATAACTTGCTCATTATTCTTCAACAATACCAATAGTCGTAGTATCATTTCCAACACCAACATATGCCATAAAACAACCCACACACTATTTTCCAAATTTCTCAACCAACCCACTTGTGATACAACTATTTAATAACTTTATTTCCGTAAAGAAGTTGAAATTAGTACTAACAACATCAATAATAACATCCCCAACATCCTACAAGATAGATATATGCATATTTCGTCCAATTTCTCTTCAAATCTCAACCCACAAATTAACAACATCAATACAACAAACTATCACCTTGTTCTTGCCATTATTTCTTAATTCATATTGATAGAGAAAGAGATTCAACAAATTCATACCTTGTTTTTCATGAAGGTAGCCAAATCTTCAACATTTACTTGTTTCCAAGCCACTCCAACTCCAAAATGAAATCATATTTGTGACTATGCGTTGCCCGGACTTCGATTAGTACTTCGTAGCTTGAAATTTCGCCCAAAATCTTCACTTTTATGTGAGATTAAGAGCCTTTTAATGGCTGAATTTTCTGGAACTTTGTAGCATTTTTTTGTGATCAAAATGGGGGTTTTTATCCCTTTTATAGAGGGTGGGCCGACGTACTGTAGCTACAGTACTGCTGCAGTACTGTAGCAGTGCTGTAGCAGCTCTGTTTCTGCGCGACAGTTCAGTTTGTAACGTCTATAATTCTCTACTCCGACGCCCTATCGACGAGCGGTTTGTTGCATTACAAACGAGACTCGACGAACTTAATTTTAGGCTTTTGAAACGCCTTAAAACTCCAAATATACATGGAGATATACCCCTCCAAATTTGACTAAAAATCTTTCCAGCATTTCTCAAATTTTCATCGAACTTATTTTCTTCAATTTGCTCGATCTCGAAATATTCCGAAACTCTCCATACATGATATTTATCACTTATAATACTAATAATGATCATGTTCTCGTGTTTCAAAATACTCTTTCCCGATTACGACTTACGAGATCGTAATTCACCCTCTTTCTTCGTTGTTACGTACTTTCCATGGCTTGTGCTTTTCAAAAAATTATGGGACGTCTCCGACACTCCCTTACTACGGTGAGGTAAATGTCATACTCCTGCTCTAAAAACGCGGGGTGTAACAATATCGACCCGGACGCGGGATGCCCGGACGCGGGATGTGTATATTTATGGTTAAATGGATCGGCTGCCGACGCTTCGGCAATATGAGATGTCCTATTTTATATGTATATGTATATGAACAAGGAAAGATTCTTAAAGGAAAGCTAAGTACGCATAGCACCTGCCAAGGGTATATATATATACAGGTTGTGTTTCTATCCCAGGACATGTGTTGTAACTCTCTTATGTCATTATACATGATTCATATTTTCTGTATATTACTATTCATGCCTTACATACTCGGTACACTATTCGTACTGACGTCCCTTCTTGTGGACGCTGCGTTTCATGCCGCGCAGGTCAGCAGATAGGCGGATTTGATCCTTAGGAGCCTTACCAGCAGTGTTGACAGCGCTCCAGTTGTTCCGGAGCCTCACTTCTGCGGTACTATTTTGTGTATGTATATTCGGGCACGGCAGCACCCGGCCCTTTCTATGTATAAGTGTACTATGTCTAGAGGCTCGTAGACAGATATGTACAATCAGTTAAGTATAGTAGGTATATGGTGTTTTGGCATGCTAATGTTGATGTATAAGTGATAACGAAGTTTATTAGTCTATGTTCAGAATGACGCCGCTAATGTTAATATTCAAAAAAAAAAATGGCTCTGTTTACATGGCTTGCTAAGATGTAAAGGTAAAACGATAGACAAGGGGTGCTCGGTACAAGTATCGGGTACTCATCACGGCCCCTAGACGGGTCGTGACAATATACAAACCTTCCACCAACACTATAATTCTCCTAAACTTCCAAATCACATTATTTTCCTTCCAAGCTTACTAACAACAATCATAATTCACATTTAGAACCTTAATCCCATACTTATATAAAAATCATGTAAAATTAACATAATTTCTCATAATTACATACAAGCACTTCCAATACCAATTCAAGTCGTTAAACCTTTATTTGCATCGCAAAGGTCACCACGATGCTATTAGCAACTAACTAAAATTTAATTCATTTCTTCCTTCCCTCACATAGCTCACGGTCACACACACACACTCACAACACACAAAGTCTTCATACTTTTCATTGATTTCATAAGGCCATAACAACATAATCAACATGCTAACAAGTTTAACCATTTCCCTCCATCCAACTACTCCCCACGGCTACAACACAAACACACACCACACGGCCACCACATGCATGCAACACTTCCATAATTCTCATATACTCTACATATGCTACAACATAAACATAATTCCTCCAACATAAAAAGTAAGAATCTTACCTTTTCCACATTCTTTCCACTCGCCAAAAGAAGCACTTTCTTGCCTTGAAAATTATACCATCTTGGAGAGCACCTTGAGCTTAGTAATATTGCCACAAGAAATGGATTTTTTAAACCAAAGATTAAGCTCCAAAAATTTTTATTTCTTTTCTTTCTTTTCTTTCTTTTCTTTCTCACTAGGCCGTGAGCCTTCTTTTTTTTTTTTCTCTCAATTTCTTTTGATTTCTTGAAGTTTCTAATGGATGAACTTCTCTAAGTCATCCTCTTATATTAATTAGTCACATGCTTGGCATGTGACTAATTCCATGGGTTGGGCCAAGCCTTGTTGGCCGGCCACCCCCCCTTAGTTGGGCCTAAATTTTCATTTTATTTTTTTGAGCCCAATTGGTCCAAATTCTTATTTCAAAAATTCCCGAAACAAATTTCCGAAATTCAAATTCTTGCCCTTGGCCTTCTCCAACACTTCCACACCAATATTTCATAACTAACACACACATATATTAATTCAAATCACCATTTGACCTTATTCCTTATAATTCAAAATTATTTCGCATTTTCCAAAGATACAAAAATGCCAGATGTAACACCTAGCGATAGGATGGTAAGTGAAATATGTTGAATTAATACTTGTGAACTGCTCTAGAAGGCATTCTTAGATGGATCAGTTGAGATTAAGGGGATTCAGATGGGTTATATTAAAGGCTTTATAGGAATGAGACTTAATGGGATTATAAAGAAAATTGATAAACAAGTAAGATATCCTGAATGATCTGCACGAAAGGTGATCAATAGTACAATTTGATGTTTTATATAAAGAAGTGAGTAAAGTATTGCGAGTCATATGAAGACAATAAGATAGTAAATTATCGAAAGGATTATGGAATCGACTATATGTTCAAGCCAAGTTAAAGAGTATTGCTGCACATAGATACAGACTGATTTTGAGACATATGGTCGAAGCTATTGAGATAATTGTATACGAGTGGGATTAAGGGGAACAATAGGGTTTTGATAATGAGGTGATACAATATGAGGGAAAGGACTAAGTGACAAGTTGAAGCCAAAGGTGGGATAACAAGCGGAGGATATATGCCACGATATTACGGTTGAATTGAGGGAAAGTACAAGGCAACACAAGTTAGAGTGTTAAGGCAGAACTGCGGTCAAGAGAAGTCTATTTCGATACTAATGGAAGGATAAGAGTGTAGGGACATAAGGTGAGCTACGAAAGTATTGTTGAGTTAAACTAAATAGAATAAATTGAAGTGAGATCCGAAAAAGACCAAGGACCGAAATAGACTGCAAAAGATGACCAGGGGTGGAAAGAAGAAAGGAAGTAGAGATAATCACATGGGATAGTATTTATGGAAAAAGAAAATACAATAATAAGAAATGAGGAAATGGTTGCTCAAGAAACTGGAACAATGGGTGACAAATAAAAGAAAGCTGACAAATGAAAAATGCAAATGAGTTCAGGAAAGGACATGAGATTTAGAGTTCCGAAAGGTACCATAGGACGATACTTTCAAGGAAAGAATAAAGGAAATATAAGCGGACATGTGGCGGCAAAAGGGAAGGATGTTAAGAATCATTATGAAACGACTACGACTACGGATTCGAATGGAATACTCTGGATACAGTGATACCATAAGGTAAAACCTTTAAGGGGGAAGCAAGTAAGCTTGAAGTAAGTTTAGTCTTAATTTAACATTCGAGGACGAATGATTTTAAAGGGGGGGAAGGATGTTACACCCTGTAGTTTCGTATGTTGAGAATTCGAGCTACCTTTCAGAAGGTATGTGAGCTTATATGTGTTTAAATAATGGTTATAAGGGTTTCAGTGCATATAGTAAGCTATGGAAGGATTGAAAGGCATAGTGAATTAAGGAAATTAAATTTGTTGGAACTTGGAAGAGAATATGAGGGGTAATTTTGGCCCAACTTGGAGAAAGAATATCCTTTAGTAGATGAGGAGTTTTGAAGCAAAGTAAAATCCTAAAATAAAGTTCTTCGTGTCTAGTTTCCAGCGCAACAAACCGCTCGTCGATACGACATTGAAGTGTAGAATTATGGACACTACAAGTTAGGCTGACAGAGTAGAAACACTACTATAGTAACCGGGCAGCTACAGTGCTGCTACAGTACCTGCTACTGTGACCCGACAATTTGACCCACTATTTAAGGATCAAATCTAATCCTAAACCTCATTTTTCAGCCAAGAACACTCCAAATATTTCCAAAATCTTCTAGAAAACTCTCCCAACTTCCGTCTACTAGATTTTAACACAAATTAAGTGAAATCCCCGAATTTAAGTTTGGACAACACATAGCTGCGATTATAATATCGCATTGCTGTGAAACTTGGCTTGGATTCAAGGTGATAATCGATGATATTGCAATTCCAGCTGGTGAAAGGTATGAATCTTTCCTTATTAGTATTGATTTAAGTTTATCTATGGAGGAAAAGTTACTAAATGAGCGTATAAGGAATTTACGGGTCGAGAAATTGGATAAAACATCGTGTGGGATGTTTATGGAATATTTTGGTGTTGATAATATTATTGTTGATGTTGGTATTGTTGTTGTTGTTGTTGTTGGTTGCTGAATTGAGATTTTGGGCTAGGCTTATAAACCGAGGAGATGCTGCCAAAATTTCGGGAGATTCTAGAAAGATTTATTTGGAGGCTTATGATAAAAATATAAAAACGAGCCTAACAATAGAATGAATGGTTTTATATGTAGATTTCAAGACAGGAGGTAGGTTGGAAAGTCGAGAAGCGAGCTTCCAGGTATGTTAAGGCTCGTCCCTTTCTTTCAAAGGCATGATTCCTATGTTATGACTCCATAAATGTTTCCATAACCTCCTTATTTTCAAAAGCTATAAGTCTATGACTCTTAATGATTCTTACGATGTTAAATGAAAAATGTTCAATGATGATTGTGACGATGATGATGCTCCTCTTCTACAAACTCCGAAGCTATCAGTTGAGAGCGTAACGAGATTATTGAGCCATTCCATGTATCTTTTGATCTTACATTTTGTTGATGGTCTCATCTCATGTCATTCGTTCCTTCGAGGTGAGATATAGCAAAGATAACAATTTTATTTTCAGTGTTACCAAAGTTCATGATTCTCGAGACTCCTGTGACACTATCGATTTCACCTTAAGATGGTTGACCCTTCAAGGAATGATATAGTGACAATGGTAATGCTAATGATGATGTTGATTTCATTTTTTTATTTTTATGTGTATGTATGTATGTATTGCATCCCACTGGTCAGCTGGGGATAACACCGAGCCAACATGGCCGGGTAAGATAACACCGAGCCTACATGGCCGGGTAAGATAACACCGTTCCTACATCGCCGGGAAAGATAACACCACACTTATATAGCCGGGCACGATAACACCGTGCCTTAATGGCCGGGCAAGATGCTATATATATTACTGTGCCTTAATGGCCGAGCTAGATGCTATATATATATATATATATATATATATATATATATATATATATATATATATATATATATATATATATATTACCGTGCCTTAATGGCCGGGCAAGATGCTAAATATATTATCGCGCCTTAACAGCCGGGTAAGATATTATATATGGATACATATGGAAAAGTTTTTTTTAAAAGCTAAGCATGCACGACATTCTCCTTAAAAGGGCATTCAGAAGCACATATTGATCTCTTTTATATTACTTTATCCTCATACATTCATTATATTATTTTTTTTATGTTCGGTATCTCTTACAATGTTACTATTCATGCCTTACATACATAGTACATTGCTCGTACTGAAGTCCTTTCTTGTGGACGCTGCGTTCATGCCCGCAGGTGTCGATAGACGAGACGAGGAGTTTTCATCGTAGGTTGACTTCAGCTACTGGTCTTGAGTGGTGGCTCCACTTCTTCCTGGAGCATTGCCGAGTCTGAGTATATATATATATATATATATATATATATATATATATATATATATATATATTTGAATTGTGTTAAGGGTACGTCGGGGGCCCTGTCCCGACTTGTATACCTCAGTCATGTTCATAGAGGCTTTGCAGACAGTTCCTGTGTACAACTTAGTCATAGTGTGATAGTAGTAATGTCGGCATCATGGGTCTATTGTACATATACTTATGCATGATATTATGTTCATATTTAGCCTCTTGATTTTATTGTTTCCATTCGAGACATAGAGGATTTGAGTTGTAAGTTGGTTCGCTCAGTTTTCGCAAGGTGCCGGGTGCCAATCACGCCTTAGTGTGCATATAAATATGTGGTTCACGACTTATTTCTCATTTTTCCTCCATTCCAAATCAGAAAAACCCTAATATTTTTTTTTCTCCCAATATTTTTCATCATTATTAGTGGAGATTTGGTAAGATCCGAGCTCGTGAACCCGTGCTTGTCAAGAAGAAGGTTGTTCCTAGGGTTTCATCAAGTTGTGAAGCTTGGAGGGCGGGGGGGGGGGGGGGGGGGGGTGGAGTTGAAGTTGATCATTAGAATCTTAGACCACTCAAGGTATGTAAATGATTTCTGCCCTTGTGTTTGAGTTATTATCAAGAGTTTTAGTGATTTTAAGTAGAGAGAGGATACTTATAGAAGTGGTAAGTTGATGAAGGGTAATATACTGATTTGGGGTTATTTAAGAGGTGATTGGAAATGGGTTTAAGTATATTTTGATATATATATATATATATGTGTTTTCATTGTGTTGTGGATATTGTGGATGATGTTGGATCAAATGAGAAGTTGAAGAGTTGCAAGCTTGCAAGAGAAATTATTGTCCATAATTCGTTAAGCTCTATATGTATTTAAGGATGGTTAGTAAGCGAGGCAAATAGTCTAATTAAGGCCTATGTTATCTTAATTGTAGAGTTGCAAGTTCAAGAGGTAGTGGTTGGGAGATTTGAGACACGTTAAGGTATGTTAAGGCTATCTTTTCTTTCCTTTGGCATGATCCAATGACATGAGTCAACAAGCGAGTAAGAGAGCCTCCATATTACTCTACTATTTAAAAGCATTAGAAGTACTTCAGTCTTTGATGTTCATGTATCCCATTTATAGTGTTTCTTCTATTCATGGGTCCAGTTTTATGTAGCCAGTTATATGTATACAGTTTATCATGCATTACTTTCATTAGGTATTTATGTACATTGACTCGTGACTAGAAGGCGTCATATACGCGATTATTTGATATATGTGAAGTATGAGAAGAGATATAGGAGTTATACACGCATTACCACTATGATGATGATATGAGAATCAGGCTACAAGTACCGCAACAATGTATATGTAATGGCCGCAGAGAGGCCGATATGATATGAGAAAAGAGACAGGTGTTATATACGCACATATATCAGGCGTTATATACGCACATATATATAGATGTATGACCTTCATTGATAGGCATGAGCATGCATATTATGCGCCCACAGTGGCATTGTAAGTTACACAAATTTATGCAAATACCGACAGATACTAGTTTATACATGTACATGCAGATAGTTATTGAAGCTTTTGAGTTCAGAACTTATTCATGATTCTTATATATATATGTTGTTCTTATGCCTTACATACTCAGTATATTATCCGTACTGACTCCCAGTTGTTCAGGGGGCTGCGTTCATGTCCGCAGGTACAGGTAGACAGATAGGTGGTCCAGCTCAGTAGGACCTGTAGATCTAGTAGCGGTCAGTGCACTCCATTTGATCCGGAGCTGCAGTCAGTTTTGGTATGCCACCCTTTTGAGATGTATATGCATATGGGTATGACAGGGCCCTGTCCCGTCCTTTCTGCAGCTTTATTCCAGTAGAGGTCATTAGGTAGTTATATGTATTAGTCAGATGATGTAGCCTTGTCGGCTTCTATTATTTTATGTACAGTATATGTAGCAGCCTTGCTGGCTTGCACTTTTCCTTCACCATACTTATGTATACACAGATTGTTCAGAGTTCAAGATGTCGCCTATTTATGAGATCAGTTTAAGTCAGTATATGGGCCATTGATGTGCAGTAAGATTCAAATATAAGTATAGGGGTGTTTGGTCGCTAGAGGTCAGACACTTGTCACGACTCATCGGTTTGGGTCGTGCCAGAAGTGGCATCAGAGCAGTTCCGTCATAAGGTTGTCTACAGACCGTGTCTAGTAGAGTCTTGTTTATGGGCGTGTTGTGCACCACACTTATAAACAGGAGGCTACAGGACATTTAGGATGATGTTATCCCTTCTCTCTTAGATTGTGCGATAGAGCCATGTCTTAAGCGTTCGCTTTTGATGGATTGTTCTGATTCAGCGATGCCCCGCAAGAAAGCTACAACTGCCCAGAAGGGCAAGAGAGAGACAGGTGAGGCCACTAGCCCCACTCGGAAGGCTACGAGGGCTCAGAATAAGATTCAGAGAGAGGGGCCATCTGAGACATCGCATACCCTGCCTCCAGCACCTGCCGCAGTTCCTCAGCTGGATGCACCGGGCCAGGATGTGCGGGATGTTGTACTATTGTTGACTAGATTAGTATCCGCCTAAGCTCAGCGATAGGGAGTCGGTGTTGACCAGGCAGATAGGACTAGTAGTTCGAGGGTTAAGACCTTCCTTGGGTTAGGTCCTCTAAAGTTTTTTGTGATAAAGCAAAATATGGACCCCTAGGATTTTATTGATGGTATGAAGAGGACCTTGAGGGTTATGCACGCGGATGAGGTCGAGTCTGTGGAGTTGGCTTTGTATAGGCTCCGCGTTATTGCAGTACAGTGGTATCAGACTTGGGAGCTATCTAGGGGAGAGAATGCCCCTCCAGTTGTGTGGCGAGAGTTCTCGGATGCTTTTATTCCCCATTATCTACCTCATCAGGTTAGGTGAGCCCGAGCAGATAGATTTCTCCATTTTGAGCAGGGCAGTATGAGCGTCCAGGAGTACCTTGTATATTTGGATTCTATGGCTAGATATGCCCCAACCATGGTGTCTAAGATGGAGGACAGAGTTCATCTCTTTGTGGCTGGTCTAGGGAAACATTTGATAGATGCTTGTACGACTACTGCGTTACAGCCAGGCATGGATATCTCCCGTATAAAGGCATATGCACAGAATCTGGAAAATAGCAAGCGTCAGAGGAGGACAGATCGTGACTGTGATCGGGGCCATGGTAAGATGGCCAGGACTTTAGAGATTGGGGGTGAGTCCAGGTGAGGACAGAGACCGCAGTTTTCCTGATATCCATTCCATTCAGCAGGGAGTGCACCTCCACGATTTTCAAGTCCGAGGTTTGATCGGTCTTCTTATTCTGGAGCGGGCCAGAGTTCTGGAGCATCAGGCTCTCAGTACAGACTAGAGTCAGGCCAGGCGAGGCCATCCTTGCCGTGGTGTGCTCAGTGTGGTAGTCTACACGCTAGGCAGTGTCGATTGGGGTTAGATGGTTGCTATACTTGTGGTCAGTCAGGCCACAGGATGAGGGAGTGCCCGATAGGGGTTGGCTCAGGCATGGTTCAGCCTACAGGGTCTGTGGCTGGTTCTTCTTCTACAGTGCGCCCTCTAGGGCAAGTTTTTCAGACGCCAGCAGGGCGAGGTAGAGGGAGGAGTGGAGCATCCAGCTCGACCAGTCTTCAGCACCGCGTGTATGCATTGGCTTGTCGACAGGACTGCGAGACGTCTCCTGATGTTGTTACAAGTATATTATCAGTTTCCTCCCATGATGTTAATATACTGATTGATCCAGGTTCCACCTTATCATATGTTACCCCATTTGTTGCTAGCAAGTTTGGGATAGAGCCCGAATTGATTAAACCTTTTATGGTGTCTACGCCAGTTGGTTATCCGGTTATAGCTACGCAGGTATACCGGGGCTGTGTTGTTTTAGTTTGGGACTGCCAGACCGTAGCAGATTTGATTGAGTTAGATATGATTGATTTTTATGTTATCATGGGCATGGACTGGTTGGCTTCTTTTTATGCTAATGTTGATTGCAGAACAAAGATAGTTCGATTTTAGTTTCCTGATGAGCCAATTCTAGAGTGGAAGGGTAATGCTCCTTCTCCTAGAGGTAGGTTTATTTCATACCTTAAGGAAGAGAGGATGATCAGAAAAGGGTATATTTTTCACCTAGTTCGAGTTCAAGATGTGCAAGTAGAGTCGCTGACTCTTCAGTCTGTTCCTGTGGTTAATGAGTTTCCAGAAGTGTTTCCAGATGAGCTTCCCGGCATTCCCCCAGAGCTAGATTGATTTTACTATAGATCTATTTCCAGACGCTCAGCCGATATCAATCCCTTCTTATAGGATGGCACCTACGGAGTTGAAAGAATTGAAGGAGCAGTTGAAAGATTTGCTCGAAAAGGGCTTTATTAGGCCTAGTACATCGCCGTGGGGGGCGCCTGTGTTGTTTGTAAGAATGAAGGGTGACCCTTTGCGAATGTGTATTGATTATAGACAATTGAATAAAGTGACTGTAAAGAATAAGTATCCACTCCGGAGGATCGATGATTTATTTGATCAGTTGCAAGTCACCAATTATTTCTCGAAAATATACTTGAGGCCAGGATACCACCAGGTTAGGGTAAAGGAAGAGGACATTTCGAAGACGGCATTCCGGACTAGATATGGCCACTATGAGTTCTGTGTTATGTTGTTCGGGCTAACTAATGCCCCAGCCGTATTCATGGATTTGATGAATCATATATTCCGACCCTTCCTAGATTTGTTCGTGATTGTGTTTATAGATGATATTCTGGTGTATTCAACGTCAGAGACTGATCATACGGAACATCTACGAACAGTGCTTGGAATTCTTCGAGGTAGAGGGTGGTATGCCAAGTTCTCCAAGTGTGAGTTCTGGTTGAACTCTGTGGCTTTTCTGGGTCACATTATTTCAGAGGAAGGCACTAGAGTGGATGCCCAAAAGATTGATGCCGTGAAGAATTGGCCAAGGCCAACGGCACCAACAGAGATACGTAACTTCTTAGGTCTGGCAGGATATTATAGAAGGTTTGTAGAAGGATTTTCCTCTCTTTCAGCCCCTTGACTAAGTTGACTCAGAAATCAGCTAAGTTCCAATGGACAGATGCTTGTGAGCAGAGTTTTCAGACGTTGAAGGATAAGTTCACTTTAGCACCAGTTTTGACTCTTCCAGAAGGGACAGATGGCTATGCTATATATTGTGATGCTTCAGGTGTTAGATTGGGTTGTATGTTGATGCAGCACGGTAAGGTTGTAGCTTATGCTTCTAGACAGTTGAAGAAGCATGAGAAGAATTATCCAAACCATGATCTTGAGCTAGCGGCAGTGATTCATGCCTTGAAGATATGGAGGCACTACTTATACGGTGTCCATGTTGATATCTATACTGATTATAAGAGTCTCCAGTACATCTTTAAGCAGAAGGACTTGAACTTACGTCAAAGGCAATGGCTAGAGTTGCTAAAGGACTATGGTATGGATATTCTATACCATCTAGGGAAAGCTAATGTAGTAGATGATGCCCTTAGTCGTAAATCTATGGGTAGCTTGTCATATGTGCCGCCAGAGAAAAAAAAATGGTCCGTGAAGTTCATCAATTAACTAGCCTAGGAGTTCAATTGATACATTCAGGTGATGCAGGAGTTACTGTTCAATACACAGTGGTGTCATCTTTGGTAGTAGAGATAAAGGAGTGTCAGTATGAGGATCCTGTTTTAGTTCATTACTGAGATACATCACCTCAGAAGGAAAAGACACCATTTGTCATTACAGGTGAGGGAGTGCTCAGGTATCGAGGTAGGTTATGTGTTCCTAATGTTGCAGGACTCCGTCAATAGGATATGGGGGAGGCACATTACTCCTGCTATTCTATTCATCCAGGCTCAACAAAGATGTACCATGATCTCAAGAAAGTTTATTGGTGGGATGGTATTAAAAGAGATATAGCTGAATTTGTTGTCCAGTGTCCAAATTGTCAACAGGTCAAGATAGAGCACCAGAAGCCCGGAG
Organism: Lycium barbarum; assembly: GCF_019175385.1. Classification (NCBI taxonomy): domain Eukaryota; kingdom Viridiplantae; phylum Streptophyta; class Magnoliopsida; order Solanales; family Solanaceae; genus Lycium; species Lycium barbarum. The sequence goes on from NC_083347.1 coordinate 84,260,049, forward strand.
GTGTATTGCAGGCTATGGAGATCCCGTCATGGAAGTGGGTGGTAATTAATATGGACTTTATTACAGGGTTGCTCCGCACTCAGCTGAGGTGTGATTTCATATGGGTTGTAGTTGATAGGCTCACAAAGTCAGTCCACTTTCTGCCTATTAGAACTACTTATGTAGCCGAGGATTATGCGAAGCTTTATCTCAAGGAAATTGTACGACTTCATAGTGTTCCTACTGCCCTTATTTTAAGTAGGGGGCACAGTTCACAGCTAAATTCTGAAAGTCTTTTCAGCGGGGATTGGGGACTCAGGTGAGTCTTGGCATTGCATTTCACCCGCATACAGATGGGCGGGCGGAGCATACTATACAGACCCTTAAGGATATTCTTAGAGCTTGTATTATTGACTTTCAAGGTAGTTGGGATGATCATTTTCCTCTTATCGAGTTTGCATACAATAACAGTTACCATTCCAATATTCAGATGGCTCCTTATGAGGCCTTATATGGGCGGAGATGTAGATCGCCCATAGGATGGTATGATGTCGGGGAGAATTAGTTAGTAGGCCCAGACTTAATTTAGTAAGAAGTTGATAAGGTGAAAGTGATTAGAGAAAGATTGCTAATAGCTCAGAGTCGACAGAAATCCTATGCGGATAATCGGCGATGCAAGCTAGAGTTTGAGATAGGCAATTGGGGTTTCCTGAAAGTTTCTCCTATGAAGGAAGTGATGAGGTTTTAAAAGAAGGTTAAATTGAGCCCTCGATATATTAATCCATATAAGATCATTCGTACTTTTGGCACGGTGGCATATGAGCTAGAATTGCCTTCTGAGTTAGAGTCAGTACATCCGGTATTTCATGTATCTATGCGTCGTAAACATATCGGAGATCCTTCAAGAGTTGTACCAGTGGATGATATCCAGGTTACCGAGCAGTTATCATACGAAGAGATTCCAGTGGCTATATTGGACAAGAAGGTTCATCAGTTACGAACCAAGAATGTAGCTTCAGTTAAAGTTTTATGGAGGAATAAGAATGTTGACGAGGTGACTTAGGAAGCGGAAGAGGCAATGAAGATTAAGTACCCGCATTTGTTTCCAGTAGTACAGGAGGTGCAGTCTGAGGAATCATCACCCCCAGGTATTATTCTATTTTTAGTTATTGTGATTGGTCGGGTGAGGCCACGGTATTGTATGTTATAATATGTATCCATGTGTGGCATTATTTTGGGTTGTTGTGTGCAGGACGGATTGGTAAACTACAGGGAAAACTTTGCTGAAATTTTTATAACCGATGAATGTTCCTAAACGGGGAAGAATGTTACACCCCTCATTTTCATAGTAGTAGAACCTATGGTTTCCTAGTCGGGTATGCCTTTGGAATAGAGACCCGAACACTAGTTTGGAGGTAGAAAGTGTCTTGCCCTATGTACAAGGGTACCAGTAGTTATTCGTGGGAAATTGCAGGATTAGAAGTTGAGAGAATTGAATCGATGCGATTTGAACTGAATCAGAGAACCTGCAGACACCAGTTATCGTCGATGACTCATAGATATGGTCGACAGACCATTGATGTGTGGCATCGACAGGGTTCCGCAGTCTTGCATCTGTAGGCGTAGGTCGATGGAGCAAGTCGAACCGGACCGCTATAGCTTTTTGGCTTCTAAGTATAAATATGTGGTTCATGACTTATTTCTCATTTTCCTCCATTCCAAATCAGAAAAACCATAATAGTTTCTCTCTTCACATTTTCCATCATTATTAGTGGAGATTTGATAAGATCTGAGACGTGAACCCGTGCTTGTCAAGAAGAAGGTTATTCGTAGGGTTTTTTCATGTTGTGAAGCTCGGGGGGGGGGGGGGGAGGGGGGAGGGGTTGGAGTTGAAGTTGATCTTTGGAATCTTAGACCTCTCAAGGTATGTAAATGATTTATACCCTTCATTTGAGTTATTATTAAGAGTTTTAGTGATTTTAAGTAGAGATAGGATATTTATGGAAGTGGTAAGTTGATGGAGGGTAATATAGTGATTTGGGGTTATTTTAAGTGGTGATTGGAAATGGGTTTAAGTAAATTTTGATATATATATGTGTTGTGGATGATGTTGGATCAAATGAGAAGTTGAAGAGTTGTAAGCTTACAAGGGAAATTATTGTCCATAAGCCGTTAAGCTCTATATGTATTTAAGGATGGTTAATAAGCGAGGCAAATAGTCTAATTAAGGCCTATGTTATATTAATTGTAGAGTTGCAAGTTCAAGAGGTATAGGTTAGGCGATTTGAGATACGTCAAGGTATGCTAAGGCTATCTTTTCTTTCCTTTGGCATGATCCCATGATATGAGTCAACAAGCGAGTAAGCGAACCTCCATATTACTCTACTCTTAAAAGCATTAGAAGTACTTCAGTCATTGATGTTCATGTACCTCTTTTATGAGTGTTTCTTCTGTTCAGGGGTCCAGTCTTATGTAGCCAGTTATATGTATACAGTGTACTTATGCATTACATTCATTATGTATTTATGTAGATTGACCCATGACCAGAAGGCGTTATATACGCAAATATTAGATATATGTGAAGTATGAGAAGAGATATAGGCATTATACACGCATTACCACTATGATGATGATATGAGAATCAGGCTGCAAGTACCGCAACAATGTATATGATAATGGCTACATAGAGGCCGATATGATATGAGAAAAGAGACAGGCGTTATATACGCACATATATATAGATGTATGACCTTCATTGATAGGCACGAGCATGCATATTATGCGCCCACAGGGGCATTGCCAGTTACACAGATTTATGCAAATACATATAGATACTAGTTCATACAAGTACATGCAGATAGTCATTTTAGCATATGAGTTCAGATCTTATTCATGATTCTTGTATATATATATATATATATATTGTTCTTATGCTTTACATACTAAGTACATTATCCGTAGTGACTCCCCGTTGCTCGGGGGGCTGCGTTCATGCCCACAGGTACAAGTGACATACAGGTGGTCCAGCTCAGTAAGACCTCTAGATCTAGCAGTGGTCAGTGCGCTCCATTTGATCCAGAGCTGCAGTCAGTTTTGGTACACCACTCTTTTAAGATGTCTATACATACGGGTATGACGGGGCTCTATCCCGTCCTTTCTGCAACTTTATTCCAGTAGAAGTCTGTAGACAGTTGTATGTATTAGTCATTTGATGTAGCCTTGTCGGCTTTGATTCTTTTGTGTACAGTATATGTAGCAGCCTAGCTGGCTTGCACTGTTCCTTTAACATACTTATGTATATACAGATTGTTCAGAGTTCATGATGTCACCTATTTGTTAGATCAGTTTAAGTCATAATATGGGCCCTTGATGTGCAGAAAGATTCAAATATGAGTATAGGGGTGTTTGGTCGCTAGAGGTCAGACACTCGTCGTGACTCATCGGTTTGGGTCGTGACATTAAAAGAGGATTCAATAGGTTTATCATGTTAGGCTATAAAATCTCGATTTGTTGATTGGGTTAGCTTTATTAAGCATGGAATTGATGATTAGAATCTATTATTGCATGATTCCTTCCTAATTATGGGCTAATTTATGGAATTGAGAGTTAGGGTTCATACCCAAATTTGGGAGTTTTTTGTAGAATCCAAATTTAAGTATTTTTTTGGTCCTCCTAGCTTATTATTGATGGGAATTGATCACCTAGAACATTAATTTCATGTTGAGACTTATAGATTCCTAATTTCTCCTTTTAAGTTCATAAACCCTATTCCATAGGTTGGGAATTTGGGTCTTGGATAGAAGTAGGGCTTGAATGATAGTCTTCTTGATTCTAATTTCATTTTTTGGATATGTTTAGACTTTCATTATGTCGAGGCTCAAAGGAAGGGAAAGACTAAGGCTTGATTATTTGAGACTTTGCTGTTCAGCTCTCCCGGTAGGTTATGGTTTACCTTTGGTGAGACTTCGATTAGTGAAGCGTATGTTTAGATATTATTGTCGGAGAATGCATGTAATCCTTCGGGTGTGAATTTGGGTTGATATTTCCTTAGGTTGGGCCTTTTTATATGATTTGGGGCTAGCCACCTAGTTGTGTTGTGACTTATCTTATTCTATTTGTTGTTGGCTCGTTGCCACATGGAGATAGAAGATATTGGTGACTAGTGATATATCTTGATGATGCTATTGTAGCACCTTACTTGTTGCTATTTCGAGACTAGGATTGTGACTCTATTGTGGCTTATTGTGTAGCCTTTTACTGATATTGTTGGTGTGCCCATGTGTGGTACTGTTGAGATTGATTTGATTATTAACATTGAATTCATACATTGCACGCATTCTCATCCTTCATGATATACTATTGATACATGGATTATATACAAAGAAAAATTGTTATGAGCTGGGCTCAGTTGGATGAGAGTGACGTAAGGACTGATATCCGATGTTTATTTCGAAATCGAGGTACAAGTACTGGTAACTATTGCCGAGGTCTTTGCTAGATTCGTGAGGATCGGTACATGAACTTTGCGGCTCCCCCATGGGTTGTGCCGCCGAGATGTGATGTTTCATCATCTGAGGACATATGTATCAGTGCATATGCATTGCATCCATATTTCATACATTATTACATTACATTGTATCGTTGGCTTCTTTTGATATTCTTTTGACATAGTTGTGATATACAGATTCAGATTGGATGTACTGAGACTTGGCATAGTTGGGTTTAGATGTAATAACATAGGTGATGACTTGTACATGGTTACCAGCTCGTGTTGACTTATACCTTGTTGATTTACCTGTTTATCTTACTTTATTGTCTTGGTATATGTTAGCTAATCTTAGTCTGCCTGTGATACCTACCCGTACGTGTTGTTTGTACTAACCTACACTTGCTGCATTCTTCTATGAATGCATAGTATTAGGTGGGATCGACGTCTACCCCTTGTGGCTGAGAGTTCGAAGCTACTGATTCGAGTCTGTTAGGGTGAGCATGCAGACACTTCGCTACCCAAAGACTATTCTTCTATTATGTCTAACTTTGCTATTCATTGATGTTATTTGAGACTATTGATGCATTATTATTACTTCCAGATTTATTGATTTTAGTTAGATGCTTTTATAGGACCAGACCAGATACTGGGGTGGTTTTTGAGTTACTTCCGCACTTATTATATATTCGTATATTAGACTTACGTTACTTTATTTTCTTCTGCTATTTATACCGTGGTTGTGAATATTGGGTTAAGAGTTCGCCTACCGAGGTGGGATAGGTAGGTGGACGTACGACTTTATGATATTGGATCGTGACAAGTTGGTATCAGAGCCCTAGGTCACCCGATCTATAATACAAGAACGTGTCTCGAAGAGTCTTGTTGATCGATATGATGAGCTCTGTACTTATCTACGAGAGGCTACAGGACATTTGGGAAACTTCTAATTCTTTCATTATCTCGTGCGACTTCATTCAATTTAATATCTAGTCGATTCCTATTGGTATCTGAACTTTCTTATCTCAATCACTTACGGAGGGTGGAAACTCGTCCTCAAATTCTTATGCGAATGGTCGATCTATGACGTGTTGTGGAATGGTACGAGATGTGTTATCCTTATTCGGACGCGTGATCCTGTTCAGTCTGTAGTTATGATCTGAGGATTTGATTGTGTGGAGTCGTGATTAGACTCGGTCGTTGTGCGGAGTCGCGATTAGACTCATTTATTGTGGGAGGTTGTGAGAAATAGGAAAGACAGTTCAGAGGGTTACATGGTCTCCACGGTTTTGCGTTTGGTCGCTTGGAAGTGACAAAATGCATTGATGGCTTAACAATAGTGGGTTGCACGATGATATGATCGGTTTGACTTCATCTTCGTCAAGGCTTTATGATGGTGTATGTGACACTGGTGAACCAACGGCAGGTTGACAATTCAGCAACGGTAGAGTATTAGACTTCGGTATGTGAGAACAAGTGTAAGTTCGATGATGACCATCGAATGTGGGCAAACGTATCGTGATTGCATGTAATAAAGGAAAGAAGTTGACAATTAGGACATGAAGGAAGACTTTTGTGAAAAGTGTGTAGCGAAGTGCGACTTCATAGAACATCTTAGATATGAGTACTTTTCGTGAGATTGGGAAGGAAAAAATTTGTATCTGACATGGTTATCAGGATAAGGTTACAATTGATATGAGGGTGAAATTCGGGTTCGGTTGTGAAAGGTAAAAGGGATTCGTCATGGCAGAACGGTACCTATGGAAGTGGTTATCTGAGCTATGGTTATCATGGAGTATTGAATCTAGTAGACATAATTAGGCATGGTTCGGTAATAGTCATACTGATAGGTTCACGTGATATCTCGGGAATATGTTACTAAAGGTCATTCTTGATATAAGCTTGTTGATGTTAAAGGACTACTCTGTTATTAAGTGAATGCTATTGGCAGATCGTTTGATCGGTAAATTTGAATGGGTTGTAGACCTCTGAGGATCTAGTAATCGACTAGTAGAAATGACTTGAGAAGTTACTGGTTTTTTCACTTAGATTTGAGGGGAAATTTGGAAATTATTTTGTGGTTCATTTGGCTTAGATAGATGATTGGTTTAAAGGATTGAATGGATTTGAGTGTTTGTTGGCTGATAGTGATAAAAGAGATTTGAAATGAAATATGAGAACTTAAGGATTGCAATAAGGCATTTGTTATAACCCGTATTTCGTACGTTCGGAAAATTCAAGATAATGGGGAGAAGTTAAGAACAAGACTATGTTTCAAGAATTATTTAATATACGAGTTGTTGAAAATATTATTTATGAATATTGTTAGTGTGGAAATATTGAGGAAGAGCAAGGGCAAAAAGGGAAATTGGCAAAATGGCATTATGTAATTTTGTGGAAAGGCTAGGGGCAAGAAGGTAATTTCACAAGATTCAAGAAAAGAAAAGAAAAAGAAGAAGAAAATTCTAGAAAAAGGAAAGGAAAAAAAAAGAAAAAAAATTAATTTAATTAATTAGTCTTCTTTTAAGAAGACTCTAGAGAAGAAAAGTCTAGAGAGGGGCATGTGCCCCTCACATGCTTGGATACATACATATATATATATATATATATATATATATATATATGAGCTACCTTCTAAGGGAAGAAAAATCAAAAAAAAAAAAACAAAAGAGGGGGCCATTTTCGGCCAAGAGCTATGGAAAACAAGACCATGATTTGGCCATCAAAAAAATTGTTTCTCCAAGCAAACCTACTAATTGAAGGGTGCTCATTAACATGGAAGCGTTATTGGAAGCGTTAGATTATCCGTTTTCATCCATGGCCAACTTTAGGCAAGTTGTGAAGTGAAGAAGAAAGGTAAAAGTTTAATCTTATTTCTCATATGTTATGGGAGTTTTGAACATGTTGGAATATGTAGAAATGAATTAAAATTCATTGAAGTGTGTATGTTGATGTGGCCGTGTAGGTGTATGTGTGTAGGAGTGATGAACTAGCTCTATTTAGCATATTTGGTTGTTGTAGTGTGTGAAAATGAATGAAAATCATGAAGCTTGTATATGGGTGTGGTGGCCGAATATGGTCTCTTTGTGTGGTTATGAGTGAACAAATTTTCGTTAGTATTTTGGAGACACCTTAATGTGATTCTTGTGTAATTTTTGTATTTATGGAAATGACATTGTTATGGTGTGGGTTGATTTGGAGGCTAATGTGATTTTAATGTGGTCCTTTGTGTTGATGAAAATAATGTTGCTAATGTATAGATTGTTGGTGTGGTTTATGAATTTGGAGGAAAAGAAATGTGTTGTTGATATTCCCTTGGACTTGGAAGGTTTCGGGTTGCCTTATGTTTTGGGTCGGGTTGTGTTGGAAAGTTTTGTGGATTGTTGGAAATGTTATGGAATCATGTTTGAATGGTTTTGGATTGATTATATATCTTGATTTGAACGTAATTGGAATGTCGTCGCATATTGCGAAAGAAGGTTGTTGAGGTTAAAGTGCGTTTACATTAATGGCCGATGTTGTTAGAATGTTTGTTGTCATTATTGTTGATATTGTGGCCGGGTCAAATTCCCGGATTTGTTGTTGTTGATTTGGGGCCGAGCCGTATTCTCGGGGATGGTACATTTACAGGGGAGATGCTGCCGAAATTCCGACAGAATATAAGCAGATGTGTTTGAGAGGTTAAGGCAAGTATATGACCAAGGATCTGAATGAATGGATGAATTCTTTTGAATGAAGACTAACAAGTTGCACAAATGAGCGTAGCCAGTTGGTCGCGGAACAGGTATGTAATGCTTACCCTTTCTTTCTTGGCATGTCTTAGAGCAACATAAGTTATGATACGATATGTACCTTGGGGAAATTCTACTCTTGAATTCTGAGTTTTGTCCCTAAAAAGTTTTGTATGCGTAAATGTCCAAAACTTTATTTGATATGTTCTAAACCGCATTCGAAAGACAATTGGTATGATTAACATTTTGATTTCCAAACGATAGTACGTTTAACTATTCCATTGAGTCTTTAATATACTTTGGTATGTACATATGATCCTAAAAGTTATATTTGATTTGGTCCATATGATATTCGAAAGAGATTTGTTTCTGAAGTTCTGTTTAATATGTTTTTGAGTCTGCCTCCGATTCTGAGTGACTTCTGATATAAGTATGTCTGACATGATCGAGCCTATGATATGATTCAGTAACGAGATAAGTATAAAGAATTGTGTTTCTAAAAGAGTTCTGTAAGATTTAATGTCTCCAGCTTTCACGGAATATGTTTCTAAAAGGATTCTGTAAGTATGATGGCACGTTTGATGATTCCAGCGAGTCTTGATATATTATGATTCGTACATGTGACTTCAAAAGTTGTATTGATCCGATCTATATGATATCCAAAAGCTACTTGACATGATTGCTGCTTTAATTTTTCAAGAATGGCTTCTGAAACACTTATAGAACGTTCTGTACTTCAAACGTTCGTAACTCTCATACTACGTCAGATTGATCCGAGATTCGTTTCTGAGCCTTCTGATGACAGTAAGTATATGTGTCTATCGAGTTCTGATTTGTGTGCATATGGTTTCGCACTACTCTGTTCGTGCAAGTTTGATATGTCTATTCACTGAGCCCGGGCCAGGACATGTTCTCGTGCGTATTCCACTGCATTGTTCACCGAGTCCCTCTCACTTGCGGGCCGGGACACGTTATATGTATATGATGTTATGATGATATGGAGATGGTGGCCAGGATGGCATATGATGTTTTACTCACCGAGACCCGTAAGGGAGGGCCGGGACACGTTATATGTATCTACCGAGTCCCTCATTAAAAGGCCGGGACACGTTATATGTATCTACCGAGTCCCTCAATAGAGGGCCGGGACACGTTATATGTATACATGATATATGACATTGACATGCATGATTCTATTCACCGAGTCCCTCACGTGAGGGCCGGGACATGCTATGCATACATGATATATGATCTACCGAGTCCCTCATTAAAAGGTCGGGACACGTTACATGCATATATGATTTATGATCCTGACATGCATGATCTATGTTTGGAAAGTAAGCGTTTTGGCAGTCTGTACGTTCTGAGTCCCTTCTGATATATGATATTATCTGTGTTTGGAAAGTTAGCCTTCTGGGTATTCTGTACTTTCAGTATTTCTTCTGACAGGTGACATCGGTATATGATTTGTGTCTGGAAAGTAAGCATCTTGATATTCTAGTTAACGTACCCAATTTCTTTGTACCGTCTGTTTCGGTTATGGTTCTGTTTTCTGTGATTCATGCTTTACATACTCAGTACATATTCCGTACTGACCCCCTTTCTTCGGGGGTTGCGTTTCATGCCACGCAGGTACTCCCAGATGAGTTGAAGACATTATAGAAGATGCTCTAGCGAATATGGCAAACTCCAATTGCTCCTGGAGGACTACCGAGTCAAAATTATATGTGATATGGTTTCTGGTTAACGTTAGAGACTTTGCAGACAGCGTCGTGGGTAATGGTTGCCAGTCTGTAAGCGGCTCCATCAGCCGATACGTCATTTTGTGTTATGTAGTAGTCTTTATGTGATTACAGATTTTTGTTTAATCTTGAACGGTAAGAGGAAAATTTCGACAGCTTAATATGTATTTTACTTGTATTTGATTTTCTGGATCCCAAGGAATTAGGTGTGTAATCAGAGTTTGCGGGTTTGCTCGGCTCCGTAGGTGGGGTCGGGTGCCCATCACGCCCTAATAAGGTTAGGGTGTGACAGCATCTTGCTATGGGGTTCAGGGGATGGAGGTTCGTATTACTTAAGGCGAGGTAATATGGGTACTTGAGTCATGTTTGGATTTCGGGGACATTATATCATGACGTATAGTAAGGGGTGTAACCGATGAGGTCGATTGGTGTCTTCGAGGTTAAGGGAAGAAAGGGAATCATTGAAATAGGAGTTAGTGATGTGAGAGCTTGGTTGCGATTGGAATAAGATTGGGAACCTTGTATTCATTGTGTAAATTTGACTAGATCCCTGTACTAATGGTGTTATTACTCAAATTATGTGATTGAATAAAAAAGGATTGGTATGCCAGTAGTTAGAGGTGTCCAGATCCGATAATTGAGGTAAGAGCTGATTCTTCGAGGACTAGTAGTGTTAAGGATTAGAGTAAGGAATTCGTCAACATGGGTAGTTGAAATGGTAGATCAATGAGGGCTTAATTGAGTTAAGTTTAGAACAACATTTCAGAAAGTGAGTAAGGTAATTTGGGCAAGGACGCTTCAGTGAGATACATGAGGATATTAGTAACACTGTTATGTGATACGCCAGATTTAGAGAGTGTTGTGTTACACTTCGGAAATTTTTTCGTTCATGCACAGTGAATAGACCGACGAAGGGCACGACGTATATGATGTTTTGATGAGTAAGAAATAACATTTGACGACACTAATTAAGATTTCAAAGACATTCGTAGTAAGAGGAGAAAGTTTGCCAAGAGAGGGCAAGGCATGCGATGTGTATCGGGAAGGATTTACGAGCAGTAAGTTAATGATGATTAAATAGCGTCTTGGAGAAGAATTATAACGTCCCTTAGATTGTTAATGAGGTGATAAACAAGTGTCAAGAAGGTTCCATAAGGATTAGAGATCGCACCAAGTGACGAGAACAAGATCAGTGAAAAGATGAGTTATACGGTCGATTATACGGCCCGTATAATGTTATACTGTCTGTATAACGGTCCACAGGATAGTCACAGTGAAGTTCCTGATTGGTGAGATTATACGGTCACTTATACAGACCGTATAAAGTTAAACGGCCCGTATAATGTGCCGTATAACGGTCACAGAGGCAAGATGTTGAAGGGGTGATTTTACGGTCACTTATACGAACCGTATAATGTGCCGTATAATGGTATAGAAATGACATGTTTTTGGGACGATTTCACGGTCACTTATACAGACCGTATAAGTTTATACGGACCGTATAAGTGTCCGTAGAATGTACGATGGGTCAGATTTTTCCAATTATAAATACAAGACCCCACGTTATTATTTTCATTTTTCTCACTTCTCCACTTCTCTCCAAGTCTCTAGAACATTCTACACCCTTCATCCACAAGAATTCTAGGGAAATCAAAGATCAATATCATAAATCCAAGGGAATCAAGTGTAAGAAAGCTATTGAGGGTTGCTTGAAGTCAAGACATCTCTTGGATTGAAGCTAGGGTTTTTCTTCAAGTGGAGTATTACTATCCAAAACCCATTCCTATACCATCAAAGGTAGGTTTTATGATCAACTCAAGTTATTTAGAGTATTGAGGGTTTGAAAGACTTGGATTATGGAAGGAAACAGAAAAAGGGTTACAAATATGAGAATAGTGACATTTGTGAGTAGTAGCTTAATGTGAATCATGATTCTTTGTATGTTATTGTTATATCCTGCATTTTTGAACGTCGAATTATTTGTAAGCTGAGGTGGGGCCCACACGTCAAGATTTTTTTTGGGACATGTGACAAATTATATGAATCACATATGTGAAGTTAAACACAACTCAAGAAGGACCCTTAGGCCAAATCAAAGTGGAAGCCCTCCAAAAGGACAATTTAAGGAAGCATTTTCGGATGATCTGACTTCCAGGGATAAACACGGTATTATAAGTTTGGAATTTGGGAAAACGCCCAGAAATAAAAGTTGTAGATAATTGAATTATCTTTCCATCCATAGGTCGTGGGCCCTCATACGATATTGGGATCAAAAGTTATGACCATTTTACTGAACGAACATCCAGTCAGAAAATTTAACTCTGCGCGATCGCGCCAGAAGGCAGCGCGAACGCGATGACCAATTTTCCAGCTGCTTCTGGCAGCTTCCAAAACGGTTATAAAGAGGGGGAGACCCCCTCATTTTCATCCAAAACCACGAAAAAAACTCCCCAAAAATTCCAGAAAACTCTCCAACTTTCCACCACCAAATTTTAGCCCAAACCAGGTATAATTTCCCAATTTCAGTCCGGATAGCGTATAATTTTCACTGTAGAATCGTATGGCGGTGTGTTGTGGCATAAAAATAAGGTGAAAAAGGGAAGATACAACAATATTAAAAGGAGAAAGGTATGAATCTCTTCCTATTTGTGTTAATACTAGTTTATTTACGAAGAAGACGCGATTAAATAATTGTATACTGAGTTAATTACTTATAAAATTTGGAAAACAGCGTGTGGGCTGTTTTATGGAATATGTTGATATGAAAAAGGATATTATTGATGTTGGTATTGTTGTTGTGTTGTTGACTGCTAAATTAAAAATTCGGGCTAGGCATATAAGCAGGGGAGATGCTGCCCAAATTTCTGTAGACAAATAGTGAATTAAAGAATGCTAAAAGTCTTACTATTGACAATTGGTAAATGTGACCATTTGTAGATTTTGAGCGAAACGGGAATTGAATTTGGACAAGCGTAAGACGCAGCTAAGGTATGTAAAGTCTTTCCCTTCATTCTTAGGCATGTTCTGAACATAACAGGCTCGGCCGCGAGCCTTAAATACGACTCCGTTCCTCGGAATTCGATATGGAAATCTACTCCAATTCCTTCAGTAAGATTGAAACCATGTCCTTATAAAATATCTTTAAAGTATGCTTTTGTACGAAACCTTCCTAAATGGAGCCGGAATACTTTCGAATGATTATGGATGACCTCATAAGGTCTTTTATCAGTAATTTATGTATCTTGCCTCGAGTTGGTCCGAGGTGGGCCCACGGAGCCCCGATATCCCGTGAATGATCTAAATTGCCTCATTTATGTCCGTTTTTCACAGGCAACATCTGAACTATCATTTTGAACATAATATGACTGTTTTTATATAAATCTCACAATATGGTTTTGATATCTGAAAATCTAGTTCGGGTTATGATCTGTCGTGCCTCCCCAAGTGACGTGTCGGTGCGTAGTTTGAAAACTATCTGAATACTTTGATTCGATCTGCCAGTTGGCCTATTTTTGTTCCGTTGAATCTGTACGACGATCTGTACGTATGTGGTTTTTCATTAATCAGTTCGTGCATGTGCTATGATTCCTTTCACCGGATCCCGGGCCGGTATGTATATCGTGCGAATGGGCCGCCGAGCCGCATATGTGAATTTCGAAGTATGATGTGTCCGGTTTCGGGGTACTGTGGTATATGTCCGTCCCCGGTTACCGAGGATATATTATGAAGTATGATGTGTCCGGGCTCGGGGTGCTGTGTTATCTGTCCGCCCCCGGGTACTGTGGTTATGTTATGATGTATGACGGAGATCGGAGAAGAATTTCTGATATATGTTGTGTTGTGGTGCCAATGGCAGGAGTGGCGACCACGTTCCTGTACCCTATATACGATTCTGTCTGTCCATCTGGATTATCTGTCCGACTGGTTATGATTCTGTCTGTCCGTCCGGATTATCTGTCCGACTGGTTATGATTCTGTCTGTCCGTCCAGATTATCTGTCCGACTGGCTATGACTCTGTCTGTCCGACTGGTTATGATTCTGTATGTCCGTATGGATTCCGATTCTGTATGTCCGTATGGATTCCGATTCTGTATGTCCGTATGGATTCCGATTCTGTATGTCCGTATGGATTCCGATTCTGTATGTCCGTATGGATTCCGATTCTGTATATCCGTAGGGATTCTGATTCTGTCTGTCTGGACCATGATTCCGTCCGTCTGTCGGGACTATGACCCTGTCTGTCCGGCTTATGAGCCGGTCTAGTATATTTCTGCGCTTCCGGTCCAGATCATAATTTTGTTTCATATATTTCTGCTTTACATACTCGGTACATTTTTGTACTGACCCCCGGTTCTTCGGGGGCTGCGTTACATGCCCGCAGGTACAGACGTACTCGGTGACACGCCGCCAGTCTAGGGCACAGGTTCTGCTATCTTGAAGAGCTCCTTTTGATTCGGAGCATGTACTTCGGTATATACATCTTCTGGTATCTGTATGTTCTGTATGTATGGAAATTCTGGGTACGGCGGGGCCCTGTCCTGTCATATGATTCTGTATGTATGTTAGAGGCCTGTAGATAGATGTGTGGGTTACGGGTTACATCTGTTCAGGTAGGTACGTACGATTGTATGACGTTATTCGTATGTTAGCCTTATCGGCTTATCTGTAAATTTCTGTATGTTCAAGTATATATATGTTTGCGCGCGTGCCGTATCTGTATCGGCCTACTTCTGTAACATCTGTTTGGAAAGAAAAAAAAATTTGTATGATACGAAATTCGGTTAAGTAGGTATGTACGGGTACCCAGCTAGGGTACCAGTCGCGGCCTACGGGGTTGGGTCGTGACAGAAGTGGTATCAGAGCGGTTAGTCCTCGGAATGTCTACAGGCCGTGTCTAGTAGAGTCTTGTTTATCGATGTGTTGTGCACCACATCTATAAACAGGAAGCTACAGGGCATCTAGGATGTTACCCTTCTTTGAATCTTAGATCATGCGATAGAGCCAGCTGTAGGATATGAATTCCTTTCGACTAACTTTTAATTTCAGCCAAAGGACGGCATCGACAGAAGGCAATGGCTGATGATATTGGAGGCCGCACAGTACTCAGGTAAGCAATAACATGAAAGCTGTGTGTCGGAGAAGTTGTTTGAAGTGTGGTAGAAATATAAAGTTGAAGATTGAACAGAAAAGTGAACAGGAAGAAGCCTCCGATGTTGTTTGAGTTGGGCATGTGAGGTAAGCCTCGATATCTAGAATTGTTAGCCCCGTGTGGCTACGAGACAACATGATATGATGTATATATATGTGTTGGCCCCGTGAGGCATGGTTGGTATTTCTTGTGTACAGGTTTCGGATAGTAAGAAATACAGAGGAACCTCTGCCCAAATTTTTCCAGAAATATGGAAGTAAATATATAAATTAAGTGCTAAAAGGTCCTGCGATACTTGTCGGAATTTATTTTTCTTCTGTCGGTGGCTGGAGAACACCTTATGGTAACATTTTATCAGATTCCACCGGCCATTTGGAGACGGAATTCGTGGGACGAAGACTTAAATCTGTGGCCTGTCTGTAATTGTATGTATATGTGTATCAAAGTGAATATCGGAGATTCAGAAAGGAAACATGGTAATTGTATGACTTCGCTCGGGGTGGGACCCGCTACGAGAATTTTCTGAAAATTTGCTAAGACCCCGATCTGCCCTAAAATTATGTGACAAAGGTCGTGAGGGGCAATCGCCGAAATTATATCAGCCCTAATACGTCAAAATGCGTGAAAGTTTCGGGGTTAAGCGTGCTCAAGCCAGAGCAATTCTAGGATGGGTGACCCCCTGGGAAGTAATGCAAAATTTTTCACAAGTGAAAGTATGAAAGATATAAATGGAAATTTGGGATAACCTAAAGGAAAAGAGAATGTGTGGAGTAACTAGTGCCCTTGCAGAAGCCGCACAGACCAATGCGGACCAAATGGGCGTAAATAAAAAGCGCAATACCGCTCGGAAATTGAGCGAATTTGAATAACGGTCGGAGGTGTTCACCACTAAGATACTAGAAAATATATATATGTGTGTGTGTATGTGTATGTGTATGATTTTCATTTTGTGCCCATATGGGTCAAGAGCCGAGTCCCGGCAACTAACGTTGTGATAGATGAAAGGTTTTACTAAACCGAATACATGAAACGAAGCGGGGGTGAGGACACAAATGTTGTCAAGGACTAGAAAAACCCCTATCCCATTATAACTCAGTCTGGTATGACGATGTCTGAAAAAGAAAATGAGTATGGATGGTAGGAAAGATGAAAGATAAGAAGTGCGAATAAGCGGAATCTCTGAAAGAGTCGATAAGCGACACGCAAGACGATTTGTATGACAACTTGGCGAACAAGTTTACAAATAAGGGAAATTTTCATAATTACTGGATCCTTAATAAGAGTGATCCGATTCTAATTCAAATTCTATCTGTTATACTTCTGCACTTCCGATTTTGATAAGGCTCTGCCTATTACGTCTCTGTACTTCTGAACTCGATTATGTTTCCGTCTGATAAATCTTTGCACGTCTGATTCTGAATACGTTTCTGTCTGACATACCTCTGTACGATTGACTCTGATTACGAATCTGTCTGACACGCCTCTGTATGTCTGACTCTGGATACGAATCTGTCTGGTACATCTCTGTACGTCTAACTCTGATCGTGGATCTGTCTGATATAATTCTATACGTCTGACTCCGACTACGAATCTGTCCGACATAGTGCAGTACATCTGTCTCTGATTATGGATCTGTCCGATATGCTATTGTGCGTCTGGCTCTAGTTATGAACCTGTTTGATGTAACGTGAAATTATGATAACGTTGTAAGGAACCGAGAAGTGTGACAAGAGGTGAAAGATGTTGATTGTAATCGTAACGTTGAAAGGAATTTTGAAGGAAAGAAAGGAACCTCCCCGAAGTGTCACGAGACCCCCTAAGGTCAATCGAACATTCGAGGACGAATGTTCAAAAGGGGGGGGGGGGGGGGGGGGGGGGAGAATGTTATATCCTGCATGTTCGAACGTCGAATTATTTGTTGTAAGCTGAGGTGGGGCCCACACGTCAAGATTTTTTTTGGGACATGTGACAAATTATATGAATCACATATGTGAAGTTAAACACAACTCAAGAAGGACCCTTGGGCCAAATCAAAGTGGAAGCCCTCCAAAAGGACAATTTAAGGAAGCATTTTCGGATGATCTGACTTCCAGGGATAAAAACGGTATTATAAGTTTGGAATTTGGGAAAACGCCCAGAAATAAAAGTTGTAGATAATTGAATTATCTTTCCATCCATAGGTCGTGGGCCCTCATACGATATTGGGATCAAAAGTTATGACCATTTTACTGAACGAACATCCAGTCAGAAAATTTAACTCTGCGCGATCGCGCCAGAAGGCAGCGCGAACGCGATGACCAATTTTCCAGCTGCTTCTGGCAGCTTCCAAAACGGTTATAAAGAGGGGGAGACCCCCTCATTTTCATCCAAAACCACGAAAAAAACTCCCCAAAAATTCCAGAAAACTCTCCAACTTTCCACCACCAAATTTTAGCCCAAACCAGGTATAATTTCCCAATTTCAGTCCGGATAGCGTATAATTTTCACTGCAGAATCGTATGGCGGTGTGTTGTGGCATAAAAATAAGGTGAAAAAGGGAAGATACAACAATATTAAAAGGAGAAAGGTATGAATCTCTTCCTATTTGTGTTAATACTAGTTTATTTACGAAGAAGACGCGATTAAATAATTGTATACTGAGTTAATTACTTATAAAAGTTGGAAAACAGCGTGTGGGCTGTTTTATGGAATATGTTGATATGAAAAAGGATATTATTGATGTTGGTATTGTTGTTGTGTTGTTGACTGCTGAATTAAAAATTCGGGCTAGGCATATAAGCAGGGGAGATGCTGCCCAAATTTCTGTAGACAAATAGTGAATTAAAGAATGCTAAAAGTCTTACTATTGACAATTGGTAAATGTGACCATTTGTAGATTTTGAGCGAAACGGGAATTGAATTTGGACAAGCGTAAGACGCAGCTAAGTTATGTAAAGTGTTTCCCTTCATTCTTAGGCATGTTCTGAACATAATAGGCTCGGCCGCGAGCCTTAAATACGACTCCGTTCCTCGGAATTCGATATGGAAATCTACTCCAATTCCTTCAGTAAGATTGAAACCATATCCTTATAAAATATCTTTAAAGTATGCTTTTGTACGAAACCTTCCTAAATGGAGCCGGAATACTTTCGAATGATTATGGATGACCTCATAAGGTCTTTTATCAGTAATTTATGTATCTTGCCTCGAGTTGGTCCGAGGTGGGCCCACGGAGCCCCGATATCCCGTGAATGATCTAAATTGCCTCATTTCCGTCCGTTTTTCACAGGCAACATCTGAACTATCATTTTGAACATAATATGACTGTTTTTATATAAATCTCACAATATGGTTTTGATATCTGAAAATCTAGTTCGGGTTATGATCTGTCGTGCCTCCCCAAGTGACGTGTAGGTGCGTAGTTTGAAAACTATCTGAATACTTTGATTCGATCTGCCAGTTGGCCTATTTTTATTCCGTTGAATCTGTACGACGATCTGTACGTATGTGGTTTTTCATTAATCAGTTCGTGCATGTGCTATGATTCCTTTCACCGGATCCCGGGCCGGTATGTATATCGTGCGGATGGGCCGCCGAGCCGCATATGTGAATTTCGAAGTATGATGTGTCCGGTTTCGGGGTACTGTGGTATATGTCCGTCCCCGGTTACCGAGGATATATTATGAAGTATGATGTGTCCGGGCTCGGGGTGCTGTGTTATCTGTCCGCCCCCGGGTACCGTGGTTATGTTATGATGTATGACGGAGATCGGAGAAGAATTTCTGATATATGTTGTGTTGTGGTGCCAATGGCAGGAGTGGCGACCACGTTCCTGTACCCTATATACGATTATGTCTGTCCATCTGGATTATCTGTCCGACTGGTTATGATTCTGTCTGTCCGTCCGGATTATCTGTCCGACTGGTTATGATTCTGTCTGTCCATCTGGATTATCTGTCCGACTGGTTATGATTCTGTCTGTCCGCCCGGATTGTCTGTCCGACTGGTTATGATTCTGTCTGTCCGTCCGGATTATCTGTCCGACTGGCTATGACTCTGTCTGTCCGCCCGGATTATCTGTCCGACTGGTTATGATTCTGTATGTCTGTATGGATTCCGATTCTGTATGTCCGTATGGATTCCGATTCTGTATGTCCGTATGGATTCCGATTCTGTATGTCCGTATGGATTCAGATTCTGTATATCCGTAGGGATTCTGATTCTGTCTGTCTGGACCATGATTCTGTCCGTCTGTCGGGACTATGACCCTGTCTGTCCGGCTTATGAGCCGGTCTAGTATATTTCTGCGCTTCCGGTCCAGATCATAATTTTGTTTCATATATTTGTGCTTTACATACTCGGTACATTTTTGTACTGACCCCCGGTTCTTCGGGGGCTGCGTTACATGCCCGCAGGTACAGACGTACTCGGTGACACGCCGCCAGTCTAGGGCACAGGTTCTGCTATCTTGAAGAGCTCCTTTTGATTCGGAGCATGTACTTCGGTATATACAACTTCTGGTATCAGTATGTATGGAAATTCTGGGTACGGCGGGGCCCTGTCCCGTCATATGATTCTGTATGTATGTTAGAGGCCTGTAGATAGATGTGTGGGTTACGGGTTACATCTGTTCAGGTAGGTACGTACGATTGTATGACGTTATTCGTATGTTAGCCTTATCGGCTTATCTGTAAATTTCTGTATGTTCAAGTACATATATGTTTGCGCGCGTGCCGTATCTGTATCGGCCTACTTCTGTAACATCTGTTTGGAAAGAAAAAAAAATCTGTATGATACGAAATTCGGTTAAGTAGGTATGTACGGGTACCCAGCTAGGGTACCAGTCGCGGCCCACGGGGTTGGGTCGTGACAGTTATTGTCACGACCCAACTAGGGGCCGCGACGGGTACCCGGAGCTAGCTACCGAGCACCGCTCGCTCTACTACTCATCTTACTCATTTAATTCTCTTTTGCAAATTTTATACATGAAAGTATAAGAAAACATATTTTGTATAGAAACATAAATGCTTTACATTTGCGTCTCGGCCATCAAAATAATATATATATGTAATAACATCTTGTGAGACCATCTAACCCACACTGCGTATCTACGAGCCTCTACTGACATACTGTATATATAGACGGAACAAGACTCCGTCGTGCCTAAAATATGCATTTGTACCAAAAGAATAACCATAAGCACCTCCGAACAATGGAGTGCTCTCTATCAGCTGACAGCTACTGAGGATCTAGGCCAAGCTCACCTCCCTGTCTACCTGTGGGCATTAACACAACGTCCAAAGAAAACGGACGACAGTACGAATATTGTACTGAGTATGAGAGGCATAAACAATGAAGAAAGACATCAATAATATAATGAGAACATCAATATGAAACATATGGATCCGAATGACAATCATAAGGGAAGTAATGCATGTTGTCTTACTCATACTCATCATCATGTCATATATGCATAATATGCAAGCTGCCCGTCCATGTCGGAACGGTGTGATAATCAATAACATTAGCCCGCGTACAGGCCTCCCGCGTCCGGGGTACCATCTCATGCCGCCCACTAGTGGTGTCTGCCCATGCCAAAAGGTCATGGTGTATCCGTATAGCTGCCCACCTTGGCGGTGACTGCCCGGCCAACTAGGCACGGTGTGAAATGCTCATGTCATGCTCATCATAAAATACTTATAGTAATATGCTTATCTTATCATAGTACGTGCATAAGGCTCAAGATCAGCTTTACTCTATCGGGTTGACGTAAGGTCGTGATCCCCCGATCCCATTATGGAGCAATTACTGACATTCTGCCTCACCTTGAAGGAACTAGCACATAAGGTGAGTGTAGGAAATAAATAACATCATTATCAATATAGCATCATCATACTGTATCTCTTATCTTATATAGACATTTATGAATATAGGCTTTTAACTTGCCGGAAAATGGGAACTCATGAGAAGGATAAAGAGTTTACACTATAGGATTCATGCCATTAGAAGGAAAGGACTAGCCTCACATACCTTGGTCGTTTAACTAAGCTATCGCTCACTTGTTCTCCTTCGATATCACGTTGTTACCTTCATGAGAGAATTCGAATTAACATTAGTTAATTGACTACAAGAACGCATCGTTAATCCTAGGAAAAATTGGGTAGCACTTCCTTTGTTTATACTACTTTTCCCATGTTCTATATCAACTCCCAACATTCACAATACTACTCACAATATCACAATCAACAATCATCATTTATGTATATTTAGCAAAATCCACCATTTTCCTCTAATTTTCCCATATTTCTCCTTATAACTCATCTTTGTGTTTTCACTCATTTAATACTTGTTTCATGATATAAACATCATTATAACGTATTCATAATCACAACTCTTCAACTTTCATGATTCAATTCCACTATCATTCAATTATGTCACTATTCACTCAATAATGACCCACTTTCTATGTTCTTCTACATTTCAAGTATCTAAGCCTTCCAATAACTTAAATAACATGAAATGATCATGAAACTTACATTGGATGATGGTTGAACAAGTCTTGAGCTGAAATACTTCACTTAGACAAAACCCTAGTTCCACCTTCTTTGGAATTCCTTGACTTAGATGAACTATGAGGAGTTTCACACTCTTGATTTCATGAATTTGGGTGTTATTGATCTTGATTTTCACTTTAATTCTTGGTTTGGAAGTGTTTGGAAGTTTCTAGAGAGAGATTGGGTCGTGTAGTGAGAAGGGGAAATAATAAAAATGAACTTGGATCATATTTTTATAAATACAAAACCAGTCCCGATGCCATTATACGGTCCGTATAAATTTATACGGTCCGTATAATTGACCGTAAAACTGACTCAGTGATCACCCCTTTCTGTGTCAACTTGACGGTTCATTTGACGGGCCGTATAATTTTATATGGTCCATATAATCTACCGTAAAACCCACTTTTCCTCAACTTCTTTCTGTGACACTTTAACGGTTCATTATACGGTCGTAAAACCATTATACGGTCCGTATAACCTACCATATAATTCGCCAGTTCACTGAGTCTTATTTTGTCGCTTCGTTTAATCTCCGATCCTTACGGGACATTCTTAACAATTGTTCAACACCTCGATACCAATCAAATGAACGTTACCACTCGTCTCCACAACATCGTATACACTATATCCTTGTTAGCCTATTCACTGTACGCTTAACGGGAAAATTTCCGCGGTGTAACATTCTTCCCCCCTTTTTGAACAGTCGTCCTCGAATGTTAAACACTCGGGATTCTATAAAAATTTTGCCAGAGTTTCCCCTGTAATCTGGCACTACTGACCTGTCACAGCAACCCATAATATCATCGCCTCATAGGGCTACATCACCATATCAACTCATCTATGGCCACACACGACCAAAAGAATAATAATAAAGCATACATACCTTATATCGTCGATGTTTCATCTTGAATCTCTTCCGGGGATTGGAACAAATGGGGGTACATGGATCTCATCTTCTCCTCTGCTTCCCAAGTCATTTCTTCCCGGTTGTTGTTCCGCCATAGAACTTTGACTGAAGCAACCTCTTTACTCCGAAGCCTTCGCACATGCCTATCTAGAATAGCAATAGGCACTTCATCGTATGATATCTTCTCTGTCACTTGCAAATCCTCTACCGGAACTATTCTTGTTGGGTCTCCAATGCACTTGCGGAGCCTCGAAACATGGAATACTGGATTGACCGATTCAAGCTCCGAAGGCAGTTTCAATTCATAAGCTGTCTGACCCACCTTATTAATGATTTCATAGGGTCCGATGTATCTAGGGCTGAACTTTCCTTTCTTGCCAAATCTCATCACCCCTTTCATCGGTGACACTTTCAGGAACACCCAATCGCCAACTTGAAATTCCAAGTCTCGTCGGCGATTGTCTGCATAAGACTTTTGGCGGCTTTGGGCTGTTAGCAATAGATCTCGGATCACCTTAACTTTTTCTACCGCTTGCTGAATCAATTCGAGGCCTATCAATCGTGCTTCTCCTGTTTCAAACCATCCAACTGGAGATCTACATTTCCTTCCATATAAGGCCTCGTATGGAGCCATTTGAATGCTGGAATGATAGCTATTGTTATATGCAAATTCAATTAGCGGTAAGTGATCATCCCAACTTCCACCGAAATCCAGCACACATGCTCGCAGCATATCCTCTAAGGTCTGAATAGTACGCTCGGCTTGTCCATCAGTCTGCGGGTGAAATGTCGTGCTAAGCTTTACTTGAGTGCCTAGACCTCTTTGAAAAGACTTCCAAAACTTGGATGTAAACTGTGCCCCTCTGTCTGTGATAATGGCCAAAGGAATTCCATGAAGTCGCACAATTTCCTTGAGATATAACCTCGCATAATCTTCGGCTGAGTAGGTAGTCCTAACAGGGAGAAAATGGGTTGCTTTTGTCAATCTATCCACGATCACCCATATAGAATCATACTTCCCTCGTGAACGGGGTAATCCCACAACAAAATCCATGTTAATGATTTCCCAT
This sequence comes from Lycium barbarum, assembly GCF_019175385.1. Classification (NCBI taxonomy): domain Eukaryota; kingdom Viridiplantae; phylum Streptophyta; class Magnoliopsida; order Solanales; family Solanaceae; genus Lycium; species Lycium barbarum. Next base: position 84,283,650 of record NC_083347.1, read on the forward strand.
TTCCACGTAGGAATTTCCATTGCTTGCAATAAACCTCCTGGTTTTTGATGCTCGGCCTTTACTTGCTGGCAATTCGGACATTGTGCCACAAATTCTGCTATGTCTCGCTTCATGCCATCCTACCAATATATCAATTTAAGATCATGGTACTTCTTGGTTGCACCTGGATGAATAGAATACCGGGAATAATGTGCTTCCTCTAAAATCCGTTGGCGCAAATTTGCCACATCCGGTACACATAGCCTGTCTCGATATCTAAGAATCCCATCTATGGAAACTTCAAATGGATACTTTTCCTTTTCATGAGATAGATCTCGATAGCGGCTTAACTGGGAATCTTCATATTGCTGTTCCTTCACTTTTATATTCAAAGATGAAACTATGGGGTCATTGATGCTAATCCCTGCATCACCCGAATCCATTACACTTACTCCGAGATTTGCTAGTCGATGGAGCTCACAAGCCATTTCTTGCTTCTCTGAAGGAACTCCACGTAAACTACCCAATGATCGACGGCTAAGTGCATCTGCTACTACATTTGCCTTTCCGGGGTGGTATAAAATATTCACATTGTAATCCTTCAGTAATTCTAACCATCGCCTCTGCCGCAAATTCAACTCCTTCTGTTTGAAAATGTATTGAAGACTTTTGTGATCTGTATAAATGTCAACACGTACACCATACAAATAATGTCTCCATATCTTCAAGGCATGAATAATAGCAGCTAATTCAAGATCATGAGTTGGATAATTCCTTTCATGTTTTCGCAACTGTCTCGAAGGATATACAATAACTTTCCCATGCTGCATCAATACACATCCTAGTCCAACACCGGAAGCATCACAAAGTACGACATAGCCATCTGACCCTTCTGGAAGTGTTAACACTGGGGCTGAGGTCAATTTATCTTTCAACTCTTAGAAGCTATGCTCACAAGCATCACTCCACTGGAATTTAGTTGACTTCTGTGTTAGTTTCGGCAATGGAGATGAAATAGATGAGAAGCCCTCTACAAATCTTCTATAGTAGCCTGCCAGTCCAAGAAAACTACGAACTTCCGTGGGTGTTGTAGGCCTTGGCCATGTCTTCACCGCCTCAATTTTCTGAGTGTCGACTCGAATGCCATCATCTGAAATAACATGACCCAGGAATGCCACAGAATTAAGCCAAAACTCGCACTTTGAAAACTTTGCATATAATTCCCGAGCTCGAAGAACGCCAAGAACAATTCTTAGATGATCTGCATGTTCCGATTCTGTGCGAGAATGCACCAGAATATCATCGATAAATACTATCACAAAGAGATCCAAGAATGGTCTGAACACATTATTCATTAAATTCATGAATACCGCCGGGGCATTCGTCAACCCAAATGACATTACTCGGAACTCATAGTGCCCATACCTCGTCCTGAAAGCCGTTTTGGGGATATCTTCTTCTCTAATTCTCACTTGATGATAACCTGATCTTAGATCTATCTTGGAAAACCACTTAGCACCTTGCAATTGATTGAACAAGTCGTCAATTCTGGGGAGGGGATATCTGTTCTTTACCGTCACTTTTATCAACTGTCTATAATCAATAAACATTCGTAGCGAACCGTCTTTCCTTCTCACGAACAAGACTGGTGCTCCCCACGGTGATAAACTGGGCCTAATGAAACCCTTCTCAAGCAAGTCTTTCAACTGTGCCTTTAGCTCTTTCAATTCTGCTGGGGCCATCCGATAAGAAGGAATAGAAATAGGCTTGGTGTCCGGCAATACATCAATGGTAAAATCAATTTCCTTTTCTGAAAAAAGACCTAGTAGTTCATCTGGAAATACATCTGGGAATTCACTCACTACCGAAACTGATTGAAAAGCTAGTGGCTTTGCCTCGGTATCATGAACTCGAACTAAGTGACAAATATTACCCTTAACTATCATCTTCCTTGCCTTAAGGTAGGAAATAAACCTACCCTTTGGAGAAACTGTATTACCCTTCCATTCAAGTACGGGTTCTCCCAGAAATTGGAATCGAACTACTTTTGTCCGGCAACAAACATTAGCATAGCACGATGCCAACCAATCCATACCCATAATTACATCAAAATCTATCATCTCAAGTTCAATTAAATCAGATTTTGTCTGACGATCACATATAACAACTACACAATTCTTATATACTTGTCTCGCTATTACGGGATCACCAACCGGAGTAAATACCTCGAAAGGTTTAATTGCCTCGGGTCTCACCCCAATACAATCAGCAACATACGGAGTAATATATGAGAAAGTAGAATCCGGATCAATCAGAGCATATACATCACGGGAAAATATAGCCAATGTACCTATGACAACATCTGGGGAGGACTCTAGATCCTGTCGCCCAGCTAGAGCATATACGCGGGGCTGGACAGCACCTGAAGTAGATGCTCCCCCTCTGCCTCTACCTCGACCTGCTGAAGTCTGGGGAATCTGTGCTGTCGGGCGTACTGAAGAAGAACCCGCTGCTGAACCTGTAGGCTGAGTCCCAGCCCTATCTCTCGCTGAAGGACAGTCTCTCATCATATGACCAACTTGCCCGCAGGAATAACAAGCATCCGAACCCTGACGACACTGTCCGGAATGCAATTTGCCGCACTGGCTGCACCACGGTACTGGAGGTCTCCTCTAACTAGAATCTCCCCTAAATTGAGAATCTGGGGCCCTCGAACTCTGGCCCTGTCCTGACTGAAAAGAACGGTCAAATCTCCTATCTGAGAATCTGGGAGGCGCACTGGTCGCTGACTGACCTGAGTGCCTAGACTGCACCTGTCTCGGTCCCCCTCTATACTCACTGCTCGTTCCCATAGATCTAGCCCTCTTACCTTGTCTTCGATCATTATCACGATCACTCCTCTGCTGCTGTTGTCGTTCCTCAAGATTCTGAGCATGAGCCTGTATCCGGGAAATATACATCCCGTCTTGCAAAGAGGCCGTCAAACAATCTCTAAACAAGTGTGGCCCCAGACCGCTCACAAATCTATAGACCCGGTCTCCCATGTCGGCCACCATAGTTGGAGCATACCTAGCCAAAGAAATGAATTTCATACTATACTCTCGGGCACTCATGCTTCCTTGCTTTAAATTCAAGAACCTGTTCGCTCTAGCTCGGCGGACCTCGGGTGGCAAGTAATGACGAATAAAGGCATCCACAAATTCTTGCCAAACGGGAGGTGGTGCATTCTCTCCTCTTGATGCCATCTAATTTTTGTACCATAACACCGCCACATCGCGGAGTCTATAAGAGGCCAACTCCACGGATTCGGTCTCGGAGGCATGAATAATCTTTAAGGTCCTCAACATTTCATCAATGAAGTTTTGCGGATCTTCATCCGGCTTCGACCCAAAGAATTCCGGGTAATTTAAGGTCATAAAATCACTGGCTCGCGTACTAGGTGAACGATCACTTGGGCCCGCATTCTGTCGTTGTGCCTGAGCGGCAACCAATTGTGTGAATAAATGTATGGCCTCGGATACTTGTTGACCCGAAGCACCCGGTGGAGGAATCCGAGCTAAGGCTCCTCCTTGTTCTTCTACATCGGGCACGACCTCATTTTGCGATTCACCTTCGTCTACATTCATCGGAAGCTCTCGTTCTGCCCGCCTTTTTGTCGTAGCCTTGCCCTTCTGGGCGGCGGTAGCTTTTCCCTTTGGCGGCATTTTTCTGAAACCATAACACACTTTTAGGAAGGATGTAATCTTAGGCATGGCTCTATCGCACGATCTCATGAGAAGAAGGATGGTCATTTTCCTAAATGCCCTGTAGCCTCTTGTTTATTAGCGTGTCGCGCAACACACCATAAACAAGAATCTACTAGACACGACTCGTAGACACTTCCTAGGATGAACTGCTCTGATACCACTTCTGTCACGACCCAACTAGGGCCGCGACGGGTACCCGGAGCTAGCTACCGAGCACCGCTCGCTCTACTACTCAACTTACTCATTTAATGCTCTTTTGCAAATTTTATACATGAAAGTATAAGTAAACATATTTTGTATAGAAACATAAATGCTTTATATTCATTTGCCTCTCGGCCATCAAAATAATATATATATGTAACAACATCTTGTGAGACCATCAAACCCACACTGCGTATCTACGATCCTCTACTGACATACTGTATATATAGACGGAACAAGAATCCGTCGTGCCCAAAATATGCATATGTACCAAAAGAATAACCATAAGCACCTCCGAACAATGGAGTGCTCTCTATCAGCTGACAGCTACTGAGGATCTACGCCAAGCTCACCTCCCAGTCTACCTGTGGGCATGAACACAGCGTCCAAAGAAAACGGACGTTAGTACGAATATTGTACATAGTATGAGAGGCATAAACAATGAATAAAGACATCAATAATATAATGAGAACATCAATATGAAACATCTGGATCTGAATGATAATCATAAGGGAAGTAATGCATGTTGTCTTACTCATACTCATCATCATGTCATGAATGCATAATATGCAAGCTGCCCGTCCATGTCGGAACGGTGTGATAATCAATAACATTAGCCCGCGTCCAGGCCTCCCGCGTCCGGGGTACCATCTCATGCCACCCACTAGTGGTGTCTGCCCATGCCAAAAGGTCATGGTGTATTCGTATAGCTGCCCGCCTTGGCGGTGACTGCCCGGCCAACTAGGCACGGTGTGAAATGCTCATGTCATGCTTATCATAAAATACTTATAGTAATATGCTTATCTTATCATAGTACGTGCATAAGGCTCAAGATCAGCTTTACTCTATCGGGGTGACGTACGGTCGTGATCCCCCAATCCCATTATGGAGAAATTACTGACATTCTGCCTCACCTTGAAGGAACTAGCACATAAGGTGAGTGTAGGAAATAAATAACATCATTATCAATATAGCATCATCATACCGTATCTCTTATCTTATATAGACATTTATGAATATAGGCTTTTAACTTTCCGGAAAATGGGAACTCATGAAGAGGATAAAGAGTTTACACTATAGGATTCATGCCATTAGAAGGAAAGGACTAGCCTCACATACCTTGGTCGTTTAACTAAGCTATCTCTCACTTGTTCTCCTTCGATATCACGTCGGTACCTTCATGAGAGAATTCGAATTAACATTAGTTAATTGACTACAAGAACGCATCGTTAATCCTAGGAAAAATTGGGCAGCACTTCCTTTGTTTATACTACTTTTCCCATGTTCTATATCAACTCCCAACATTCACAATACTACTCACAATATCACAATCAACAATTATCATTTATGTATATTTAGAAAAATCCACCATTTTCCTCCAATTTTCCGATATTTCTCCTTATAACTCATCTTTGTGTTTTCACTCATTTAATACTTGTTTCGTGATATAAAAATCATTATAACGTATTCATAATCACAACTCTTCAACTTTCATGATTCAATTCCACTATCATTCAATTATGTCACTATTCGCTCAATAAAGACCCACTTTCTATGTTCTTCTACATTTCAAGTATCTAAGCCTTCCAATACCTTAAACAACATGAAATGATCATGAAACTTACCTTGGATGATGGTTGAACAAGTCTTGAGCTGAAATACTTCACTTAGACAAAACCCTAGTTCCACCTTCTTTGGAATTCCTTGACTTAGATGAACTATGAGGAGTTTCACACTCTTGATTTCATGAATTTAGGTGTTATTGATCTTTATTTTCACTTTTATTCTTGGTTTGGAAGTTTCTAGAGAGAGATTGGGTCGTGTAGTGAGAAGGGGAAATAATAAAAATGAACTTGGATCATATTTTTATAAATACAAAACCAGTCCCGATGCCATTGTACGGTCAGTATAAATTTATACGATCAGTATAATTGACTGTAAAACTGACTCAGTGATCACTCCTTTCTGTGTCAACTTGACGGTTCATTTGACGGGCCGTATAATTTTATACGGTCCGTATAATCTACCGTAAAACCCACTTTTCCTCAACTTCTTTCTGTGACACTTTAACGGTTCATTATACGGCCGTAAAACCATTATATGGTCCGTATAACCTACCGTATAATTCGCCAGTTCACTGAGTCTTATTTTGTCACTTCGTTTAATCTCCGATCCTTACGGGACCTTATTAACAATTTTTCAACACCTCGATACCAATCAAATGAATGTTACCACTCGTCTCCACAACATCGTATACACTATATCCTTGTTAGCCTAATCACTGTACGCTTAACGGGAAAATTTCCGGGGTGTAACAGTTACGAGTATGGTTATGTTATAAATGATATTAAGAACACAGGAGAAATATTATATGGGGATGAAGGTAATGTTGTATTATGACCATGGTTATGGATGCCCTTGAAATGGAAGTAGGAGAATTGAATAATGTATGGTTGGTGAAGATCATTGAGTATGATATTATGAATGTTATTATTGACGTTTGGGAGTTGATATATGATATGGAGAAAGTTGTATAAACAAAGGAAATGCTGCGCAATTTTCTCTAGCCTTAGTAAGCACATTCATATAATCGATTAGCTAATGTTAATGCGAATTCTCTTGAAGGTAGAAACGTGAGCATTAAAGGAGAACAATCAAGCGATTGAAATTGTTAAACGAAAGAGGTATGTAAGGCTAGTCCTTTCTTTCTAATGCATGACTCTTATGGCATGAATTTTCCTATATTTCCATGACTTTCCTACATATCGGGAATCATGAGTCTACGAATATAAAGAGCTTCACACAAGATAAAGAAAAGAGATACGTTACGAACATGACAATACTGATGATGGATCTAAGTCTAAAAGTTCTCAAGCTCATGATATGATATTCCTACGAAGCTAACGATCCATGTATGATTCCTATGATATTATTTTCCCTACTTCTCCATGACTTTCTTACATTCCGGGAACTATGAGACAATATTGATAAAGAGCTTCTTATGAAATAAAAATGAGAAATATGTCATGAATACGAAAATAATGATGGTAAGTTTAAGCCTAGAGATTCTAAAGTAAGATATGATGTCTATGAAGTTAAAGATCCTACTTACGATCCCTTGATGTTGTTCATGGTGTACACTCACCTTAAAATGTTAGTTCCTTCAACGTGAGATATGATTAATATGATTACCCCATAATGTAGTCGGGGGTTCTCGACCTTATGTTACCCCGATATTGTTATAGATTGTCTATAAGCTCTAATGCATGTCCTATGACCAATGTTCCGAAAAGTTATGAGTCTACGTTCATAGAGGATTTCATATGAGATAAAGGTAAGAGAGACGCCATAGATACAAAAATGGTAATGATGAGCCTAAGTTTAGAGATTATAAAGTCTATCATGCGATGTTTTTACGAAGTTCATGCTACGACTATGATATGATTTTCATAGATTGTCTGTAAATTCAAATGCATGCTCTATGAAAAGTTATGATAAGCTTATGAGATATATGTGATGATAACGATGACGATGTTGATAGTGATGATGATAATGATGACGATGATAATAGTGATGACGCTAAAGATGTTTATGGGCTTTTATGTATATGTGTTTTTATGTATATGTGCCTATGTATGGCTATTATGAAACCTCGAGCTTATATGGCCGGGTAGAATATATATATATATATATATAATGTGCGTGCACCACTGTAGTTGGGCACAGATAAGATGAGCCTTGGTAGGGCCAGGCACAGATAACACTGAGCCTTGGTAGGGCTAGGCACGGATAACACTTAGCCTTAGTAGGGCCAGGCACGGATAACACTGAGCCTTGGTAGGGCGAGGAACGCATAACACCAAGATTTATTATAGCTGGGTACGTAAGACACCGAACCTATATGGTCGGGTATGATATTACTATGTATTCAAATGTATGAAAAGACCGAAAGACATGTATGTGAGATTGTCGGGCCACTACGTGGCTGAATACGGATAACGTTTAATATGTATGCGCAGATATGGTACTATGATATACATATGATATGATGACGTATACGCTATGATGATACTCGTATTATGATTATATATGAGATAGGCATGAAAGGTATCCACCCTTAAAAGTTACGCAGGTTATGTCTACATCTTATGTCTTATGATTTCTCCAATATGTTCATTTCATTCATGCCTTACATTCTCAGTACAATATTCATACTGACGTCCGTTTCTTTGGATTCTATGTTCATGCCCACAGGTCAACAGGGAGGCGACCCAGATTTATAGAAGCCGATAAGCAAACTTTTGAGAGCACTCCATTATTCCGGAGGTGCCATTGATTTACTGTTTTATGTACATATATGTTTTGGGCACGACGGGGTCCTATCCCGTCCATATGTCTAGTACTCAAGTAGAGGCTCGTAGATACATATGTGTGGGTAGTATGGTTTCACGATTTTCCACGTGTATATATGTATTATGTGGATAGCCAAAGGGCTTATGTATATAAAGGTAAACATGTTTCCAATGAAAATGGTTTTCCTATGATTATGAGCATAAGAAATATGATTGTACGCAGATTGAGTAATAGAACGAGCGGTGCTTTGTGGTTAGCCCCGGGTACCCTTCATGGCCGTAGACGGGGCGTGACAAAAGTGGTATCAGAGCAGTTCAGTCCTAGGAAGTGTCTACGAGCCGTATCTAGTAGAGTCTTGTTTATGGTGTGTTGCGCGCCATATCTATAAACAGGAGGCTACAGGGCATTTAGGATGGTTACTCTTCTTTCATCCTTAAGATCGTGCAATAGAGCTAATCCATAGGAAATAAGATTCCTTATACTAACCCCTGATTGCAGCAGAAGAACGGTATTGACCGAAGAAAGTGATTGATGATGTTGAAGTTACGGAGGTAAGCCCCTTCGTTGAGGCTACATTATCGGAATATGTATGTTACACCTCGGAAAATTTTCTGTGAGTCTACAATGAATAGATCAACGAAGGGTATGACTGTCCAGTGTTTTATAAAGTAGGGAACGACGATTCATGCATTTTTGTAAATGAGAAAGTTGCCGAAATTAATTTCAGTCCAGTGGTCGTAAAGCACAATACGACCCGTAAAGTGATTTACGGACCGTAAAGTGCGAACGTCCTCCAACACTCCAAGAAATTCAACTTTCTGTTAAATGTTGAAATGGTAAAACATGACCCAGAATACAGACCGTAAATCGAAATACGGCCCGTAAACCTCGATCGTAAATCACCATGATGACAGGCAACCCTTCTGTTTTTGATATGCTTAAATACGGCCATGAAGGATGGACCGTAAACCAGTATACGGCCCGTAAACTGTGGTTCACGACCACTGTACACCCTGACTATTGATCATTAAAAATTAGACTTTGAGTTATTAAACGGGACCCAAGCCTCATTTTATTTCATTTTCTCATCTACACAACTCAAGAGCTTTCTAGAGAATTCTCGAAACACTTCATCTACAAGAAGGACCAACGGAAATTAAGATCAACAACATCAAATTCATGAATCAAAGTCTATGAAACTCAAGTGAAGTTCATCCAAACCAAGATCCCAAAGGAGGTGAAGTAGGGTTTTGGTGAAAGAGGAGAGGCTTCACTCCAGGCTTGTTCCACCAACCTCTAAGGTAAGTTTGATGACTTTTCCATGATGACTAAAGTATCTATATGATGAAACACTTGGATTATGAGAGGGTGTAATAAATGAGTCATAAAATGTGAATAGTGTTATAAATGAATGATAGTGGGATTGAATCATGAATGTTGATGTGTTGTGAGTATAAAGATGTTATAAATGATGTGTAGACCATGAAATGGGTGTGTGGTATGAGAAAACATGATAATAAGCTAGAACCCATGAATGTGGAAATTTGGAGAAAAATGGTGGATTTTGCTCAATGTATATAAATGACGATTGTTGATTACAATATTGTGAGTGTTGTTGTGAGAGTTTGGGAATTGAGATTGGACACGGGAAAAGTAGTACAAACAAAGGAAAATGCTGCTCAATTTTTCTGAGAAATAACGATGCGTTCCTATAGTCGATTAACTAACATAATGTGCATTCTCTCGTGAAGGTAGCAACGTGACATTGAAGGGGATCAAGTGACCGATAGCTTAACTAAGCGACAAAGGTATGTGAGGCTTAACTCTTCTTTCAAAAGGCATGAATCCTTCAAGCTTTCCACAAATCCTTCTATAAGATAAAGCTTAAGAGTCCTCCTATATATTAAATCCCCTATGAGCATGATAGTGATGACAATGAGCTAGAGTCTAGAGACTCAAGAAATTGTGGCATGATGTTCCTACAATGCTAATGATGCTATTATTGTTAACACTTGCCTTACGTTTTCTTCCCTTCAAGGCGGGGCATGATACTCATAAATGTCCATAATACAATCGGGGGTTCACGACCTTACGTCACCCCGACATAGTATGGTTGTCTTAAAGCTTAATGAATGATCTTAGTGCTATTGTATGTTATGACAATAAGATGATAAGTAATGCTAACTTGTAACACTAGGGGATACATGGAACACTAAGAAATGATAACATGATGCTATGGCTTGAGATGTTAATAATGATGTGTTATGATTGTTGTTGTGATGATAAGATTTCCACCTCGCCTATATGGCCGGGCATGTCACCGCTACTGCGGGCTGCGTATCATTCCACCGCGCCTATATGGCCGGGCATGTCACCGCTAATGCGGCCTGCGATGTTTACACCAAGCCGAGAGGGCCGGGCATGATCACCACTAGTGGGCGGCATATGAGGGTTACCCGGACGTGGGTAACGATACAGATTATGATGTGATGAGGCATATGATGACGTACGTGATGATGTATGGGATGTGATAACATGGGTACTATGGTTGTGTAAAATGTGAAATTGATAATAATACGATTGCCTATGACATGTGTGCAACTTATATCTTTGTCCCATGACTCATGATCTTTCTATTCTGTTTGTTTATTTCATTCCTGCCTTACATACTCAGTACAATATTCGTACTGACGTCCTTTTTCTTTGGACGCTGTGTTCATGCCCACAGGTAGACAGGGAAGAGATCTTGCTTCGGATTCTTAGAGGCTGCTAGCTGACTGAAAGCCCTCCATTGTCCCGGAGGTGCCTATGATGATTCTTTTGTGTACAGTTGTAGATGTCATCTCTTAGAGGCTCGTAGATACTTGACGTGGGTTGTGTGGTTTCATGGCATGGTCATTATGTATATATATATATATATATATATATATATATATATATATATATATATATATATATGTATATTATTTTGCTAGCCTAAGGGCTCGTATGTATAAAAGCATTTCGTTCCTAAATAAAAATGGATTTTATTATAGATTAAGCATGAATCGGATAAATGATTGCTAAATAAGCTTAATAAGTGATGGCACGAGCGGTGCTCAGTGGTTAGCCCCGGGTACCCGTCACGGCCCCTGGCTGGGTCGTGACAAAAGTGGTATCAGAGCAGTTCGGTCCTAGGAAGTGTCTACGAGCCGTGTCTAGTAGAGTCTTATTTGTGGCGTGTTGCGTGCCACATCAATAAACAGAAGGCTACAGGGCATTTAGGAAAATGACCATCCTTCTTCTTAGGGAATCGTGCGATAGAGCTATGTGTAAGATTTTATCCTCCCTAATAATGTGTTATGGTTTCAGAATGCCGCCAAAGGGAAAAGCTACCGCTGCCCAGAAAGGCAAGATTACAACAAAGAGGTGGGTAGAAAGAGAGCCTCCGATGAATGTAGAGGAAGGAGAATCACACAACGAGGCCTTGTTAGATACTTCTTCTATCCCGCCTAATGTGGGAGAGCAAGGAGGAGCCCCAGCTCCAATTCCTTCGCCGGTTGCTTCGGGTCAACAAATGACCAAGGCTATTCAGTTATTGACCCAATTGGTTGCCGCACAAGCACAACGACAAAATGTGGGTTCAAGTGACCGGGCAGCAAGTACAAAGGCCCATGATTTTATGAGTCTAAATCCTCCGAAATTCTTTGGGTCAAAGCCGGAGGAAGACCCACAAGGTTTTATTGATGAAATATTGAGGACGTTGAAGATTGGCCATGCCTACGAAACCGAATCCGTGGAGTTGGCATCCTATAGACTCCGGGATGTGGCGGTGTTATGGTACAACAATTGGGTGTTATCAAGAGGGGATAATGCGCCTCCTCCGGTTTGGCAAGAGTTCGTAGATGCTTTCATTCGCCACTATTTGCCACCCGAGGTCCGCTGAGCTAGAGCGGATAGATTTCTTAATTTGAGACAGGGAAGCATGAGTGCCCGGGAATATAGCATGCAATTCAACTCTTTGGTTAGATATGCTCCGACTATGGTGGCTGGCATGAGAGATCGAGTACATAGATTTGTGAGTGGTTTGGGACCGCATTTATTTAGAGATTGTCTGACGGCTTCCTTACAAGACGGGATGGACATTTCCCGGATACAGGCCCATGCTTAAAATTTAGAGGGGCGACAACGACAACAAAGGGTCAATCGCGACAGTGATAGGAGGCAAAACAAAAGGGCTAGATCTGAGGGAACGGGTGGTGATTATAGAGGGGGATCGAGGCAGGCTAATTCCCGACATTCAGGCCAGTCAGCGACTAGTGCACCCCCCCCCCCCCGGTTCGCGGACAGGAGATTTGATCGCTCTTTTCCGTCAGGACAGGGTCAGAGCTCAAGAGCTTCGGGTTCTTAGTTTGGGGGTGATTATAGTCAGAGGAGACCGCCAGTTCCACTATGTTTGTGGGCAGACCGGACATTTGATGCGAGATTGTCCCTCGCGATATGGTAGAGGTGGGGTTCAGCCCACAGGCTCAGCAGCGGGTTCCTCATAAGCACGCCTCGCAGGGAAGACTTCTCAGATGACAGCAGGCCGAGGTAGAGGCCGAGGGGCAGCATCTACTTCGGGTGCCACTCAGCCCCGTGTATATGCTTTAGCGGGACGAAAGGATCTCGAGTCCTCTCCGGATGTAGTCACAGGTATATTGTCTATATTTTCCCGTGATGTGTATGCGCTGATAGATCCGGGTTCTACATTTTCTTATATTACTCCATACGTTGTTGGTTGTATCAGGGTAAAACCCGAGTTAATTAAACCCTTTGAGGTACTCACTCCAATTGGTGATCCTGTGATAGCAAGACAAGTGTACAAAAATTGTGTTATTGTGATATGCGATCGACAGACCAGAGCTGACTTGATTGAGTTAGAAATGGTAGATTTCGATGTAATCATGGGTATGGATTGGTTGGCTTTGTGTTATGCAAATGTTGATTGTCGCACAAAAGTGGTTCGATTCCACTTTCCGGGAGAGCCCATGCTCGAATGGCAGGGTAATACAGTGTCTTCGAAAGGCAGGTTTATTTCCTACCTCAAGGCAAGGAAGATGATAGCCAAGGGCTATATTTATCATTTAGTTCGGGTTCATGATACCGAGGCAAAGCCACTAATTTTCCAGTCAGTTCTGGTGGGGAATGATTTTCCAGACGTATTTCCAGATGAACTTCCAGGTCTTCCTCCAGAAAGAGAGATTGATTTTGCCATCGATGTGTTGCCGGATACCAAGCCTATTTCTGTTCCTCCTTATCGAATGGCTCCGGCAGAATTAAAAGAGCTAAAGGCGCAGCTGAAAGACCTGCTCGAGAAGGGATTCGTTAGACCCAGTTCATCGCCGTGGGGAGCACCGGTCTTGTTTGTGAGAAAGAAAGACGGATCTCTACGAATGTGTATAGACTATAGGCAATTGAACAAAGTGACGATAAAGAACAGATACCCCCTTCCAAGGATTGATGATTTATTCGATCAATTGCAAGGTGCCAAGTGGTTTTCGAATATAGATTTAAGGTCGGGCTACCATCAAGTGAGAGTTAGGGAAGCGGATATTCCAAAAGCAGCCTTCTGAATGAGATATGGGCACTATGAATTGCGAGTGATGTCATTCGGGTTGACTAATGCTCCAGCTGTATCTATGAATTTGATGAACAACGTATTCAGGCATCTCTTGGATCTATTTGTGATTGTATTTATTGATGATATTCTGGAATATTCTCGCACGGAATCGGAACATGCAGATCATTTGAGGATCGTTCTTGGTATTCTTCGAGCCCGTGAGCTATATGCAAAATTTTTGAAATGCGAGTTTTTGCTGAATTCTGTGACATTTCTGGGCCATGTTATTTCCAATGACGGTATTCGAGTCGACACTCAGAAAATTGAAGCAGTAAAGACTTGGCTAAGGCCTACGACGCCTACAGAAGTTCGTAGTTTTCTGGGTTTAGCAGGCTACTATAGAAGGTTTGTAGAGGGCTTTTCATCCATTTCAGCCCCATTGTCGAAGTTAACCCAGAAGTGGGCTAAATTCCAATGGAATGATGCTTGTGAACGTAGTTTCCAAGAGTTGAAAAACAGGTTGACCTCAGCTCCAGTTTTAACACTTCCAGAAGGGCCAGATGGCTACGTTGTGTATTGTGATGCTTTCGGTGTGGGATTAGGATGTGTGTTGATGCCACATGGTAAAGTTATTGCATATCCTTCGAGAAAATTGCGGAAACATGAAAAGAACTATCCGACGCATGATCTTGAATTGGTTGCGGTTATTCATGCCCTGAAAATGTGGAGGCATTATTTGTATGGTGTGCATGTTGATATCTATACAGATCACAAGTGCCTCCAATAAATTTTCAAGCAAAGGGAGTTGAACCTGCGGCAGAGGCGGTGGTTAGAATTATTAAAAGATTATGATGTTAACATTTTATACCACCCCGGGAAGGCGAATGTAGTAGCCGATGTACTTAGCCGCCGATCAATGGGCAGTTTATGTGAAATCCCTCCGGGAAGGAAAGAGATGGTTCAAGAACTTCATCGATTGGCTAATATTGGAGTGCGTGTAGTTGATTCAGGTGATGCAGGTATTAGTATCAAAGATTCCGCAATTTCGTCCTTCGATCTGGAAGTGAAGGAATGGCAGTATGAAGACCCTCAGCTATGCCGTTATAGAGACGCATCACATGGAAAGGAAAAGTCTCCGTTGGAAATTTCTAGTAATGGAATTCTTAGATACCGAGGCAGGTTGTGTGTGCCGAATGTGGCGGAATTACGCCGACGAATTCTAGAAGAAGCACATTGCTCTCGATATTCTATTCACCCGGGTTCAACAAAAATGTATCATGATCTCAAGATGATGTATTGGTGGGATGGTATGAAGAGAGACATAGCAGAATTTGTAGCACAATGTCCAAATTGCCAACAAGTAAAAGCGGAACATC
The DNA here is from genome assembly GCF_019175385.1 of Lycium barbarum. Classification (NCBI taxonomy): domain Eukaryota; kingdom Viridiplantae; phylum Streptophyta; class Magnoliopsida; order Solanales; family Solanaceae; genus Lycium; species Lycium barbarum. The sequence continues at coordinate 84,298,886 of NC_083347.1, forward strand.
AAAAGCCAGGAGGCCTATTGCAAGCGATAGAAGTACCCACTTGGAAATGGGAAGTGATTAACATGGATTTCATCGTGGGATTACCTCGTTCTCGTGGTAAATATGAATCTATATGGGTGATCGAGGATAGATTGACAAAATCAGCCCATTTTCTTCCAGTTAGGACCACGTACTCAGCAGAAGACTATGCAAGGCTGTATCTTAAAAAAATCGTACGACTCCATGGTATCCCACTATCTATTATCACGGATAGAGAAGCACAGTTCACAGCTAAATTCTAGAAGTCCTTTCAAGAAAGCTTGGGTACACAAGTGAACTTTAGCATGGCATTTCATCCACAGACTGATGGGCAGGCCGAGCGTACCATTCAAACCTTAGAAGATATGCTACGAGCATGTGTACTGGATTTCAGTGGTAGTTGGGATGAGAATTTACCCCTTATCGAATATGCATACAATAATAGCTATCATTCTAGTATACAAATGGCTCCATATGAAGCCTTATACGGAAGGAAATGTAGATCTCCAATCGGATGGTTCGAAATAGGAGAAGCACAGTTAGTGGGCCCTGAATTGATTCAACAAGCAGTAGAAAAGGTCAAGGTGATTCGAGATCGGTTGTTGACGGCCCAAAGTCGCCAAAAGTCCTATGCGGACAACCGTCGACGAGACTTGGAGTTCCAAGTTAATGATTGGGTATTTTTAAAAGTGTCACCAATGAAAGGGGTGATGAGATTTAGTAAGAAAGGGAAACTAAGTCCTAGGTACATCGGACCCTACAAAATCATTCGCAAGGTGGGACAGGTAGCATATGAATTGGAATTGCCTTCGGAGCTTGAATCAGTGCACCCAGTTTTTCACGTATCAATGCTCCGCAAGTGCATTGGAGACCCAACAAGAATAGTTCCAGTTGACGACGTTCAAGTGACAGAAAAATTGACATATGAAGAAGTGTCGATTGCTATTTTAGATAGACAGGTGCGAAGACTTCGGAACAAAGAGGTTGCTTCAATCAAGGTTCTATGGCGAAACAATAATCGGGAAGAAATGACTTGGGAAGCAGAGGCGAATATGCAAGCCAAATATCCGCATTTATTCCAACACCCGAAGGAGACTCAAGCTGAGACGTCGACGAGATAAGGTATGTATGCTTTATTTTTATGCTTTTAGTCGTGTATGGCCATAGATATGTTGATATTATGATGTAGCCCTGTGAGGCGATGATGTTATGGGTTGTTGTGACAGGATGGTAGTGCCAAATTACAGGGGAAACTCTGGCGAAATCTTTGTAGAATCCCGAGTGTTTTAACATTCGAGGACGAATGTTCCAAAAGGGGGGAAGAGTGTTACACCTCGGAAAATTTTCCGTGAGTCTACAATGAATAGATCAACGAAGGGTATGAGTGTGCGGTGTTTTACAAAGTAGTGAATGACGATTCATGCATTTTTGGAAATGAGAAAGTTGCAGAAATTCATTTCAGTCCAATGGTCGTAAAGAACAATACGACCCGTAAAGTGATTTACAGATCGTAAAGTGCGAACGTCCTCCAACACTCCAAGAAATTCAACTTTCTGTTAAATGTTGAAATGGTAAAACAAGACCCAGAATACGGACCGTAAATCGAAATACGGCCCGTAAACCTCGATCGTAAATCACCATGATGACAGCCAACCCTTCTGTTTTTGATATGCTTAAATACGGCCATGAAGGACGGACCGTAAACCAGTATACGACCCATAACCTGTGGTTCACGACCACTGTACACCCTGACTGTTGATCATTAAAAATTAGACTTTGAGTTATTAAAAGGGACCCAAGCCTCATTTTATTTCATTTTCTCATCTACACAACTCAAGAGCTTTCTAGAGAATTCTCCAAACACTTCATCTACAAGAAGGACCAAGGGAAATTAAGATCAACAACATCAAATTCATGAATCAAAGTCTATGAAACTCAAGTGAAGTTCATCCAAACCAAGAGATCCCAAAGGAGGTGAAGTAGGGTTTTGGTGAAAGAAGAGAGGCTTCACTCCAGGCTTGTTCCACCAACCTCTAAGGTAAGTTTGATGACTTTTCCATGATGACTAAAGTATCTATATGATGAAACACTTGGATTATGAGAGGGTGTAATAATTGGGTCATAAATGTGAATAGTGTTATAATTGAACGATAGTGGGATTGAATCATGAATGTTGATGTGTTGTGAGTATAAAGATGTTATAAATGACGTGTAGAACATGAAATGGGTGTGTGGTATGAGAAAACATGATAATAAGCTAGAACCCATGAATGTGGAAATTTGGAGAAAAATGGTGGATTTTACTCAATGTATATAAATGACGATTGTTGATTACAATATTGTGAGTGTTGTTGTGAGAGTTTCGGAATTGAGATTGGACACGGGAAAAGTAGTACAAACAAAGGAAAATGCTGCTCAATTATTCCTAGAAATAACGATGCGTTCCTATAGTCGATTAACTAACGTAATGTGCATTCTCTCGTGAAGGTAGCAACGTGATATTGAAGGGGATCAAGTGAACGATAGCTTAACTAAGCGACAAAGGTATGTGAGGCTTAACTCTTCTTTCAAAAGGCATAAATCCTTCAAGCTTTACACAAATCCTTCTATAAGATGAAGCTTAAGAGTCCTCCTATATATTAAATCCCCTATGAGCATGATAGTGATGACAATGAGCTAGAGTCTAGAGACTCAAGAAATTGTGGCATGATGTTCCTACAATGCTAATGATGCTATTATTGTTAACACTTGCCTTACGTTTTCTTCCCTTCAAGGCGAGGCATGATACTCATAAATGTCCATAATACAATCGGGGGTTCACGACTGTTACACCCCGGAATATTTCACGCTACCTAGACTGAAGATAGCTTAGTGTAAGCCCGAACAAGAGTAAAGTTATACAGGGATTAAGGAGGAAGGTCATATCATAAGAGTATAGTCATATGTATATATGATGTGTGGAGACCAAATGGGGTGAATCGGTTCATATGTCACTTGACGAAAAGCCCTCGTTACTGTAAGCTAAGCGGGGCCCACACGTCGGGAGTTTTATAAAGGACATTTTAAGGGATATATGAGTAGTGAATGGAAAGTTGAGCAAGTCCTAAGAAGGACCCTTAAGCCAAATACGAGCATAAGCCCTCCAAAAGGATGATTTAAAGATACGTTTTCGGATGACCTGACTTGGAGGGGCCAAAACGCTATTATAAGTTTGGAATTTGGAAACACACAAAGAATGAAAGTTGTAGATAAATTATATATCCTTCAAACCATAGGTCTTGGGCCCTAACACGATGTCGGGATCAAAATTTATGGCCATTATAAGAGCAAGACCCTAAGCTGTCAAAAAGGGCTCCGCGGGCCCCACGTGAATATGTCGGTGGAACCGACCTAACAGGGGTATAAATACCCCATCAACCTCATTTTTTCAGTATAATAACATTCTCAAGGGTCCTATAAAATTCTCCACACCTCCCCCAAACCTTATAGTCCGATAAATCAAGAATTTAACACGATTACACCAAATCAGTCCGTGAAAGGTGATTGTTCTTGCTTCTACTTAAGTGTGGCGTTGGAGAAAATTGGTGTGGCTGAGTTTCTTCAAGTATAAGGTATGTTTTTTCATCCTATCTCCTATTGAGTTTATTTGATGGCTTAGCAAGCCGGAAAAGTGAAAATAGTTACGAAGGAAAGGTCATAAAGTGTTGTGTTATAGTTGTCGTGTTCATAGGCCGTTTTGAACATGTTGTGGCCGTATGGATGGACTGATCTATGCATGTAAAAATGGTATCTAACATCGTTGGTGTGTTGATGAGATTATATTCCTTGATTGGGATGGAAAACAGTGTATGTTGTTGTTGTATGTTGAAGAACATCGTGTGGGATGTCTATGGAACATATATTGGTATGAATAATGGTGTTGGTGATGTTGGTATTATTGTTGTTGTTGATTGGTTGCTGAATTGTAATTTTGGGCTAGGCATATAAACAGGGGAGATGCTGCCCGATTTTCGGCAGAATATAGAATAGTTTGATTTGAAATTTGGAACAAGTGTGCAATAAAGAGTCTAACGTTAGTGTGAATCCTTTTAAATGTAGACTTACGAGCTTGGACGAATAAGCGTAGCTAATAAGAGGTGGAACAGGTATGTTAAGGCTCGTCCCTTTCTTTCAAAGGCATGATTCCGATGTTATGACTTCATAAATGTTTCCATATCTTCCTTGTTTTCAAAAGTTAGATGTTTATGATTCCAAGGCATGATTCCCTTCCCGATAACTCGTAAATGTTTTTCCAAAGTGTCCGTATTCTTCCAAAATAGAGGTTTATGATTTTGTAAGTTCTTATGACAACAACGATGGATATGTTTTACAATGATAATGATGATGTCAAGGATGAGACTATATCTATGATGACTATGATGAGAACGATTTCATGTTTAAAGGTTCTAAGCTTATGGTTTCAATGATGATATAAGAATGTTGAGCTATTTCTTGATTTCTCAATTTATTCATGGATGATAACTATTTTTAAAGATTCCAAAGTTTATGAATTGACGCCCTATGAGATTTATGATCGTACTCAATGTTTTCTCTTAATGTTATTCTTCACTGATAGTCTCACCTTATAATAATTGTTCCTTCGGGGTGAGACAAAGCCATGATGATTATTCCATAATATAATCGGAGGTTACCGACCTTACGTCACTCCGATAGATATGTGACTTTCTTTGGGCTCTCCTGCATTCTGCTTATATGATATATCTATATGTATATGTATACGGGTAAGATGGGAAAAAGGGCCAGAGCACTATAGACGCTGGGATATGCACACGATACATGTATCTGTATATGACATGATATCATCCCGGATGCGGGATGCCCGGACGCGGGATATATTTAGTTAAATGGATCGGAGCCGATGCCTCGGCAACATGATATGCTCTATTTTCTATATATATGAAAACGAAATGTTTTTCAAAGAAAGTATTAATATGGATATATGTATATATGTATATATGTGGATCGGGTTGCACGTTCCACAGCACTAAGCATGCATAGTACCACCAAAAGGCATTCATATGTACAGGTTACTCTTGTATCTTACGATATGCTCTATATTTCCATTATGTTATTATTCATACTTTAGATCCCTTACTATGTTACTATTCATGCCTTACATACTCAGTACATTGCTCGTACTGACGTCCCTTCTTGTGGACGCTGCGTTTCATGCCACGCAGGTGTATACATATGAGTAGAGGATATTGTTATAAGATGTTCCAGCTGGATTGGCGAGCTCCATTTCCTTCCGGAGTGTTTCCGAGTCAGAGTATCTATGTTATGGTATATTGATTTATGTTAAAGACTTTGCAGACAGAGTCACGTATATAGCATGTCAGTCTTGCAAGCGGCTCTGCAAGTCGATGTATCATTTTGCATTATGTTACAAATTTCATTTGATTACAAATTTTACTTGAGTTGAGAAAGACGAAAGGAATGTTTTTGAAAGGCTTTCATTATGTAGTTCATTTTGTGATTTAAGAGTCCAGAGAAACTATGAATATACTGAGAACCAGTGGGTTCGCTTGACTCTAAGTAAAGGGGTTGGGTGCCCATCATGCCCCATCAGGACAGAGGTGTGACAAATTGGTATCAGAGCAGTTCGTCCTAGGGGGTTGTCTGCAAAGTCGTGTCCGGTAGAGTCCTGTTTATGGGTGTGAAGCCGGCCACACTTAGAAACAGGAGGCTGCAGGGCATCTAGGAATTATTGACCTTCTTTCTGTCTTAGATCGTGCGATAGAGCCAAGTCATAGGAAATGAGATTCCTTGCACTAACCTTTGATCTCAGCAGAAGCACAGTATCGACGGGAGAAGGTGAGTAATGATATGGGAAGTCACAAAGGTAAGTTTTGACATTTTTGTTCTTTTACCTGAAATTGGGAGCCCTGGGTGGCTGGGATATGTTGTATATATATATGCCCTGTGAGGCATTGCTGGTAATTGTTGCATGCGGGTTTTGGGTAGTAAGAATTGTAAAGGAGACTCTGCCAGAATCTTTCAAAATCAGGTCATTTAGTTAGGTACACCTAACAGGAAGAAGCGTGGAAAGGAAATATCGTAAATAGATAATAAGTGGGATGCGTTTTTTTAGAGGAGTTATGGATTTGGCATGGCATGAAGGATGATTGTGAGAAAGACGATTAGCAGTCTGAAGGGTTAAAATGGGTTACATTCGAGGTTTAGTAGGAGCAAGGTCTATTGGGGGGATTCAGGGAAAGTCGACAAATGAGTTCTGCTGTAGATTATTATATAAGAGTGGCGAGCGGAAGTCCAAAGAGGCTGATAACCGAGTATTTATAAGTAACGGCGACGAAGGTGTGTTCGCTACCATCGGGAATCTGGAAATCTAGGATGAAAGGTAGTCATAAACATAGGTGAAAGGTGAATATTAGGGATTGAAAAGGCTAAAATAGTAATTGTCAAAGGAGGGAGATGTGTTACGAGAATGTTTTGGAATTTGTTAAGACTTCAACTTGATCTAGATTATGTGATGAAGGTCATACGGTGAGGTGGATGCGATTATACCAGCATTAACGCCCCGGATTTCATCAGAGTTTCAAGGTTAAGCGTGCTGGGGTGAGAGAAATGTTAGGATGGGTGACCCCCTGGGAAGTGTACTAAAAGTCCTATAAATTCAGACACGAGAGACAAATGAGAAGCTAGAGTATCCTCAAGGAAGTTAGAATATGCGGAGTGGTTAGAAATCTTAAAGAGGTCGCATAGGACGAGACGGACCAAACCGGTGAAGAGAAAGAAGGTGCATCACAGCTCTAGAATTTGGGTGAGTTTGAATTGTGTTTGGAAATATTTTGTAAGCGAGATGGTAGTAATTATATATATATATATATATATATATATATATATATATATATATATATATATATATATATATATATATATATATATATATATACGTATGCATATGATATCCCATACATGGCTATATCAGCGGGTATGTGTATCCCAACAACCAATGTTGCGGTGGATGGAAGGCATCAATTGAACAGGGTAACGGAGTTCAATGGACAAAACAAAAGATATGGTACAGATGTTACAGGGTAAGCTGATATTGTTTCCACTACAGGTTAAGATTGGAAAGTCCTAATACAACGATATTTGGAAAAGAAAGAAAGTGAGTAGATGGAAGGTAAAGAGATCAAAATGTTGGAAAGAGTGAAAAGTAAGAAACATGAATGAGTAAGGCCTCCAAGAGAGATGACGGGCAAAGCACGAGACTATTTGGGTAAAATTTCGAAGGTAGGCATGCGAATTGGATAAACTCTGGCAGTAAGGAAACAAAAGAGGAATGTGTGGGGTCAGAGAATAGGCTTTGATAAGTGGAGCTAAAAGGATAGTGACCACGATGAGAAATGAGAAGTAAGAGAAGGAATGGTTAGACCGTGCGACGATGTTAAGAGATTTACAACCCTTGAAAGGTATATAAAGGGATAAGTGTGTGGTCAAATTAACACGGTTGCCTCGGACAAGCTCTCCAAAATGATGACCTAAGAATAGAACGGATTTGCGCGTTTAAAGGAATATTTCACGAACTTCAGAGCCGATGCCACAAATAACAAGAGAAGAAAGGTACTCGAGGAGGAAGAAACCCAAGGAAGGTTAAGAATGAAAGCAAGGGGGTATACCAATGCGTCGGTCGAAGGAAAAGGAGAGTATTTAGGAGGAAAAGTAATTGGAAATCTTTAAACATAGGAGTAAGAAGGATACTTTAACGAATTGGCGGTAGGAAACCGATTATTAATCGAAGAAAGAACAAGGATGATGAGTCGACACAATTGATTAGAAAATTAATGGTATGGAATAAGAATTCATGTGAAGATCTAGAGTTTTAATCATGGTAGAAATGGAATGAAATGTAAAGAACGCGCGCGGAAGACCACTCGGCCATAGCATCATAAAGATAGATAAAGGTTCGATGAACGAGGATAGGGATAAAGGCTCGATGAACGAGGATAGAGAGAGTGTAAACTGTAAGAATTCTGTGCTAAGAAAAATTTGTAGCAGGATCTCAAAGATGTTGCGAGCTATGGAATTAGTTAAACTCGGATGATAAGTCTGCCATAAGTGTAACTGGACTGCGAAGGATAATAAATGGCGAAGAAACATTGCGTGTATACGTATTTCAGATCATGGTAAAAACTTTCCTTGGAAAGAGACATAACCATTAGGATCACTAGTGACACAGTTATGCTGGGTAAACGTTTGGAATGTAAGGATAAAAGAGATGGCGACCAGGATGTAAGGATTAGAGAGCCTAACTAATGGACTCCAAAAATCGGTACAGTGTGTGTCCAAGACCAACATATATCAAAAAGAGTAGCCGAGATGGTACCGAAGAGGTAAACGCAAAGAGTGCGCCGTATATGAGCTAGGTAATTGCCCTCTAGCATGGAAACAAGGAGCAAGAAAAAGAGAATACTTACAGGCCGATGAATAGTCATGGCACGATAAGAAAAACTGCAATAATGGAGGCAGCGCGAGGAGCTAGTTAATTTCCGACCATGTGCATGAAGACACAAAAAATGGAAAAAAATTACTGAAGGCAATAACAGAGTTAAGGAAGAATGAGAAGAGACTAACCTAAGTTATAGTTTAAGCAAATGGTAATCGGACCCTAGAGGAAGAATAGTAGTCCTAAAGAATCAAAGATGATTTTGTGAGGACTAAGTGGGTTGACAATCCCGCAACATTCGAGGACAAATGTTTCTAAGGGGGGAAGGATGTTACACCCCGGAAAATTTCGCGCTACCTAGACTGAAGACACCTTAGTGTAAGCCCGAACAAGAGTAAAGTTATACAGGGATTGTCACGACCCGACTAGGGGGCCGCGACGAGCACCCGGTGCTAGCCTACTCGGGCACCCCTTAGCTTACACTTAGACTTGCATCTAGGTGAGCCACATCATTAATCATACATTTCTAAGCATCGACCATGCTAGTCCCATTAGACGACAACATCATCAATCATCATAGGCATTTATGCCACAACAATGTACATGGGCCGACGAGGCCAACATAATGATATACAAAATATAGGCCGACAAGGCCAGACATATCTAACCATATACACGTGACTACGAGCCTCTAAGAAGAGTAAAACATATCACATGAGCGGGACAGGACCCCGCTATGCCCATAACTATATACACAAAAGAATAAGTACCCAAAAGCTATGGCTCCGAAGGAAATGGAGCTCCGCTATGTAATCTCTGAATAAACAGCTATGGATCAAGTCTGTCTCCCTGTGCACCTGCGGGCATGACGCAGCGTCCACAAACAAAAGGACGTCGGTACGAAGAATGTACTGAGTATGTAAAGCATGATCAACATCAATATAGAAGCATCATAGACAATATATGAAGTGGCATAGGAGGGAAGACAATAATATCATCATCATGGCACATACCTGCCTTTCATAGGAACTTTCCATTTCTCATGCGTATTTCATAATAGTGCTCGTATTCGTATACATGCCCCTATTCGCATTCATATACATAGTCGTTTCACATTCATATTCATATTATATACATAGCCATACACTTATATACATACATAGCGTACCCGACCATAAGGTTCGGTGTTTCATACATACTTGGCCAACCAAGGCTCAATCTTATTTCTACCTGGCCCTACCAAGGCTTCAGGGTTATCCGTACCATCTGCAGATGTGTGCGCGCGTTACGTAATCATATACATACATATATATACATCCATATACATATATTCTACCCGGCATTATAAGCTCGGGTTTCATTATAGCCCTGTATAGGCACACATACGTATAATAGCCCATAGGCACCTTTAGCATCATTATTATTATCGTCATCATTACTATCCTCTTCATTATCGTTACATCTAGATCATGGGCCTACTCGTCATACGAGGAGCGTAGTGCAATCGCAGTATGTATCAAGGATCATGAGCTTACAAGCTCAGAAAATTTATCAATTGAAGGCAACATACGCGTATAGAGGATTTAGAGAATTGGCCAAAGAACCATGCCTTATGAAAGAAGGGTTAGCCTTACATACCTTTTCATCGGACTATTCTACACTTGCACATCCCCTTCCAATGTTAGCGTTTCTACCTTCATTAATATCATAACAATGGCCATTAGTCATTCACATTACCCACATTATCTAGATTTCTCAATTTGTTTCTAATTCACCCATGTTCAAGGTCATAACACCCAAATTCGTCCATTCGCCTAAAGTTTCTAGTTTATGATCTTAATACCATTTATAACATGTTCATATCACAACACAACAACATTCATGATTCAATTCAAACTATTCCTCAAAATGTCACTATTCATCATTCATAACCCATCTTACCATATTTTCTACAATCCATGTATTTTAATTCTCCAATACCTTAAACATCATGTAATAATCATGAATCTTACCTTAGAAGTTGTAGGAACAAGCTTTAGTTGATAATACCCCACTTTGAGTAAAACCCTAGTTTTTCTACATTTGGATTTCTTGACTTGGATGACCTTTGATGATGTTCTTACTCTTGATTCACCTTGTTTTATGTTGTTGATGACTTATGATCCTTGAAAACTTGGATAATAAATGTAGAGAGAGGTTTTAGAGAGAAGGTGTGTAATGTGGAAATGAAATAAAACAAGTGTTGGTCCATTTATTTAATGAATTGCAAAATCTGTGCTGCGGTGAACAATGGTTTTACGACCACGTATTCCATTTTACGGTTCGTCCCTCGCAGTCGTCTTTAACCTTTTCAAAAACCAGAAACTTTGGCTGCTTGCATGGTGATTTACGACCATGGTTTACGGGTCGTAAATCACTTTACGGTCCGTAAACCAGGTCATATTTTACCATTTCCTCGACTGGCAGAAAGTTGAAGTCTTGTATGCCAATTTACGACTGCCAGTTTACGGACCGTATACCAATTTACGGTCCGTATATGCACTTTACGACCACTGGGCATATTTCAAATCTGCAATTTTTCATGTTTCTTAGACTTCTCCTTCTAATCGTCCACATCCATTTGCATGCAGTACTAGTTCATTTACTTGCGTTCCAACGAGAAATTTCCGAGGTGTAACAGGGATTAAGGAGGAAGGTTATATCATAAGAGTGTAGTCATATGTATATATGATGTGTGGAGACCAAATGGTGTGAATCGGTTCATATGTCACTTGACGAAAAGCCCTTGTTACTGTAAGCTAAGCGGGGCCCACACGTCGAGAGTTTTATAAAGGCCATTTGAAGGGATATATGAGTAGTTCATGGAAAGTTGAGCAAGTCCTAAGAAGGACCCTTAAGCCAAATACGGGCATAAGCCCTCCAAAAGGATGATTTAAAGATACGTTTTCGGATGACCTGAGTTGCAGGGGCCAAAACTCTATTATAAGTTTGTAATTTGGAAAAACACAAATAATGAAAGTTGTAGATAAATGAAATAGCTTTCAACCATAGGTCGTGGGCCCTCACACGATGTCGGGATCAAAAGTTATGGCCATTTTAAGAGCAAGACCCTAAGCTGTCAAAAAGAGCTCCGCGGGCCCCACGTGAATAAGTCGGTGGAACCGACCTAACAGGGGTATAAATACCCCCATCAACCTCGTTTTTTCAGCATAATAACATTCTCAAGGTTCCTAGAAAATTCTCCACACCTCCCCCAAACCTTATAGTCCGATAAATCAAGAATTTAACACGATTACACCAAATCAGTCCGTGAAAGGTGATTGTTCTTGCTTCTACTTAAGTGTGGCGTTGGAGAAAATCGGTGTGGCTGAGTTTCTTCAAGTATAAGGTATGTTTTTTCATCCTATCTCCTATAGTGAGTTTATTTGAAGGCTTAGCAAGCCGGAAAAGTGAAAATAGTTACGGAGGAAAGGTCATAAAGTGTTGTGTTATAGTTGTCGTGTTCATGGGCCATTTTGAACATGTTGTGGCCGTATGGATGGACTGATCTATGCGTGTAAAAATGGTATCTAACATCGTTGGTGTGTTGATGAGATTATATTCCTTGATTGGGATGGAAGAAAGTGTATGTTGTTGTTGTATGTTGAAGAACATCGTGTGGGATGTTTATGGAATATATATTGGTATGAATAATGGTGTTGTTGATGTTGGTATTATTGTTGTTGTTGATTGGTTGCTGAATTGTAATTTTGGGCTAGGCATATAAACAGGGGAGATGCTGCCCGATTTTCGGCTGAATATAGAATGGTTTGATTTGAAATTTGGAACAAGTGTGCAATAAAGAGTCTAACGTTAGTGTGAATCCTTTTAAATGTAGACTTACGAGCTTGGACGAATAAGCATAGCAAATAAGAGGTGGAACAGGTATGTTAAGGCTCGTCCCTTTCTTTCAAAGGCATGATTCCGATGTTATAAATTCATAAATGTTTCCATATCTTCCTTGTTTTCAAAAGTTAGATTTTTATGATTCCAAGGCATGATTCCCTTCCCGATAACTCGTAAATGTTTTTCCAAAGTGTCCGTATTCCTCCAAAACAGAGGTTTATGATTTTGTAAGCTCTTATGACAACAACGATGGATATGTTTTACAATGACAATGATGATGTCAAGGATGAGACTATTTCTATGATGACTATGATGAGAACGATTGCATGTTTAAAGGTTCTAAGCTTATGGTTTCAATGATGATATAAGAATGTTGAGCTATTTCTTGATTTCTCAATTTATTCATAGATGATAACTATTTTTAAAGATTCCAAAGTATATGAATTGACGCCCTATGATATTTATGATCTTACTCTATGTTTTCTGTTAATGTTATTCTTCACTGATAGTCTCACCTTGTAATAATTGTTCCTTCGGGGTGAGACAAGGCCACGATGATTATTCCATAATATAATCAGAGGTTACCGACCTTACGTCACTCCGATAGATATGTGACTTTCTTTGGGGTCTCCTGCATTCTGCTTATATGATATATCTATATGTATATGTATACGGGTAAGATGGGAAAAAGGGCCAGAGCGATATAGACGCTGGGATATGCACACGATACATGTATCTGTATATGACATGATATCATCCCGGACGTGGGATATATGTGGTTAAATGGATCGGAGCCGACGCCTCGGCAACATGATATGCTCTATTTTCTATATATATGAAAAAGAAATGTTTTTCAAAGAAAGTAATACTATTGATATATGTATATATGTATATATGTGGATCGGGCTGCACGTTCCGCAGCACTAAGCATGCATGGTACCACCAAAAGGCATTCATATATACAGGTTACTCTTTTATCTTACGATATGCTCTATATTTCCATTATGTTATTATTCATACTTTACATCCCTTACTATGTTACTACTCATGCCTTACATACTCAGTACATTGCTCGTACTGACGTCCCTTCTTGTGGACGCTGCGTTTCATGCCACGCAGGTGTATACATGTGAGTAGAGGATATTGTTAGAAGATGTTCCAGCTGGATTGGCGAGCTCCATTTCCTTCCGGAGTGTTGCCGAGTCAGAGTATCTATGTTATGGTATATTGATTTATGTTAGAGACTTTGCAGACAGAGTCACGTATATAGCATGTCAGTCTTGCAAGCGGCTCTGCAAGCCGATGTATCATTTTGCATTATGTTACAAATTTCATATGATTACAGATTTTACTTGAGTTGAGAAAGACGAAAGGAATGTTTTTGAAAGGCTTTCATTATGCAGTTCATTTTGTGACTTAAGAGTCCAGAGAAACTATGAATATACTGAGAACCAGTGGGTTCGCTCGACTCTAAGTAAAGGGGTCGGGTGCCCATCATGCTCCATCAGGACTGGGGTGTGACAACGACCTTACGTCACCCCGACATAGTATGGTTGTCTTAAAGCTTAATGAATGCTCTTAATGTTATTGTATGTTATGACAATAAGTTGATAAGTAATGCTAACTTGTAACACTAGGGGATACATGGAACACTAAGAAATGATAACATGATGCTATGGCTTGAGATGTATGATAATGATGTGTTATGATTGCTATTGTGATGATAAGATTTCCACCGCGCCTATATGGCCGGGCATGTCACCGCTACTGCGGGCTGCGTATGATTCCACCGCGCCTATATGGCCAGGCATGTCACCGCTAATGCGGGCTGCGATGTTTACACCGAGCCGAGAGGGCCGGGCATGATCACCACTAGTGGGCGACATATGAGGGTTACCCGGACGCGGGTAACGATACAGATTATGATGTGATACGGCATATGATGACGTACGTGATGATGTATGGGATGTGATAACATGGGTACTATGGTTGTGTAAAATGTGAAATATGATAATAATGCGATTGCCTATGACATGTGTTCAGGTTATATCTTTGTCCCATGACTCATGATCTTTCTATTCTGTTTGTTTATTTCATTCCTGCCTTACATACTCAGTACAATATTCGTACTGACGTCTTTTTTCTTTGGACGCTGTGTTCATGCCCACAGGTAGACAGGGAGGAGATCTTGCTCGGATTATTAGAGGCTGCTAGTTGACTGAAAGCCCTCCATTGTCCCGGAGGTGCCTATGATGATTCTTTTGTGTACAGTTGTAGATGTCATCTCTTAGAGGCTCGTAGATACTCGACGTGGGTCGTGTGGTTTCATGGCATGGTCATTATGTATATATATATATATGTGTGTGTGTGTGTGTATTTTTTGCTAGCCTAAGGGCTCGTATGTATAAAACCATTTTGTTCCTAAATAAAAATGGATTTTATTATAGATTAAGCATGAATCGAATAAATGATTGCTAAATAAGCTTAATAAGTGATGGCACGAGCGGTGCTCGACGGTTAGCCCTGGGTACCCATCACGGCCCCTGGCTGGGTCGTGACAATGTATTTATATGATAATGAATTGATTGTCATAGAGGTAAGTCAGTGTTCATATGGCAGAGAAATTGATTAAATGTGTCTCTTGATGATGAGTTCAGTTATAAGATGAGAACTAAGCAAATTGAATGAATCAGAACAATGGTAAGCGACGACACGAAAGATGTGTGTCGAGTAAGGTAAGAATATTAAGGTATGATTGAAATATAAAGCTGAAGGGTGAAAGGAAAGGTAAATAGGAAGGGATAACACGGTAGATCATTAAAGGATCAGGTACATCTCGAAGTGTGATATATGAGGTAAGTTTCGACATCTTTGTGCTTTTACTTGAAAGTGGGAGCCCGGTGTGGCTGAGATATGTCGTACATATATATTGGCCCTGTGAGGCATTGTTGGTATTTGGTGCGTGCAGGTTTTGGGATAGTAAGAAATATAGAGGAAACTCTGCCGAAACTTTCCTAGAATCTAAAGGAGATAAGATATAAGCTTGTAATATGTCCTAAAGGGAAAAGATGTTATGCAAAAAGAAATGGCAGGACGAGATTAAGTTGGGGGTATCGTTAACAACTACAAAAGATGAGTTAAATATTGTTGAATTGATAGTAACGGTAATTATAAGATTGACATTGATACGATAAAAAGAAATGCTAGAGTAAATTAGGGAGACTGGTAGTGCTAAAACATGGCATAGGAGAGGAATGGTAACTCTAATAGAGCGCAATACTGGAGTATTGATTGGATGGATAAGCACGAGTAAGATACGATAAGTCTATTAGCAAAATAAAGTAAGAGCATCACGGAGACAGAGGTACGAATATGAAGGGTTATAATGAATGTGAATACGTTGGTGAGATAACTTATGTAGTAAGAGTAACAGGGCTGATCAGAAAGAGTAACAGGTTGAGTATGCTTACTTCGCAAGATTTATTCTGTCACGACCCGACTCCGTAGGCCGCGACTAGTGTCCGTGCTGGACACCCAAACGTACCCACTAACCCGAATTTGCAAACGACAGAATATTTTCAAATATAAAAGTCACTTGGCGTTAGTAATGATCATAAATGAACCGACACAGTACATGGAAGCCGGTGAGGCTGTCACAGATCATATCATACCCCAACATATACAGAACCCACACAAGTATGTCTACAGACCTCTACAGAACATAACAGAATCATAAGACGGGACAGGGCCCCATCATACCCCCGAATAGCATACATATATATAATAGCGGCGGACTATACCAACATATAGGCTCTGGACAAAAGAGCGCTCCCAACATAGCAGAATAGATGTCCTAGGCAGGCGGTCAGCAAATCTGTCTTCTGTACCTCCGCGGCATGAAAACGCAGCCCCCGAAGAAAGGGGGTCAGTACGAAATATGTACTGAGTATGTAAAGCACAGAACGTAGTAAACAAAGTCATAATCAGAACAGAAGGTACAGAAAATGGACAGAATATCCAGATTAGCAAAATATTGATCATAAGGCATAAATAGTAATTGTTGAAAACATATGTCCTACCTGGTCCCAACACGGAACAAGATTTTAACCGGAACAGAACTTACAGAGAAGTGAGTGTGACATCCGAAGTACCAAATGCATATTTTCAAAACATGAGGAGTGTGTACAGAAACATATATCACATCATATCCGGCCCCTGCCAAGGGGCTCAGCAAACAGAACGTGGCCACCCCCCGTCTCTGGTGCCACCATACATAAGGAACAGAGTAGGGGATAACCTCGTCACATAACATATCATATCAGATGGCCATATCAGATCATATCATATCAGAATGTGTGTACATGGCACAGCATACTCCAAAACCCATGTACATATATACCTGCCCCCTCACATCGAGGCACGGCGAACAATGCAATGGAATACGCTTGACAACATATCCTGGCCCGGGCTCAGTGTGGGAAACATTGGGGCATCCACGAATGAAGTAGTGAGAGACTAAATGCAACAAAAATATTACAGATTTCCAGAGACTCAATGAGGCATATCGAATGACAAATCAAATCAATGAAGTCGGACAGAATCATAATAGGTGTATGTCGTATGTCATAATGAGTTACGGAAGAATAATCCTTCTGGGATCATTTTCATATTCCAAAATAGTTTACCAGACTCGAGGGAATCATTAAAACAATTTTCCTTAGTAGTTAGAAGGATAGTTAGAACGTTTCATTTTATATTGTTCGAAAATAAGGCAATAGTACAATAAGATAGCAAAGCGGGAATAGTGGAACTAAATGCAATACAAAATATCGTACCTTTACAGAGACTCAATATAGTGTCCCGAATAAGCATCATTAGTAGTTGGAAAAGTAGATAAGACATTTCCTTAAAAATTGCTTGAAATCAAGTTACAAAGGACCATAAGGGTAAAATCGGAAATAGCGGGCCCACCTCGGGACAACCAAAGCGGCGGGCTCAAATTACGTGTATTAAGCTTATGGGGTCACCTACAGAGGTCCTAGGGCATTCCATAACTTCCTAAGTGATTTGGAGAAATTTTGCATAATTTTTCAATAAAGCATACAAAAAGGGTTCAATTCTATTGCCCGAAAATGTGGCTATTTTAGACGCGGATTCCGATGAGCAGAATACCCTCCGAGGCGTGAATCCGATCCTAGTACATCTAGGACATGCCAAAAGAAGAATCGGGGTAGCTTTACATACCTTTCAAGCTCCTTACGCCTTTCCAAGCTCACTTCCCGTTTCGTCAAAAATCTGCAAATGGTCATATTTACCAATTGTGAGTTATAGACTCTACGAATTCAACTTAACTCATATTTGTCTACCGAAATTTCGGCAGCATCTCCCCTATACATATAGCATCCCCGAGAATTCAACTCGGCCAAAACAATCAACAACAACCCAACAACAACACCAACAACAACAACAATCACTATGTAACACAATATAACACAACTAGTCCTCTTTCCGACATAATGCCATAACCTTCGTTTCGTCCTCAAATTCCCAAATCAATCTCAATGGTTTCAAATTCATCATTAATCAAGATCATCACAATATAATTTGGAAGCATTTCATATCATTTCTACAAAATATTCATAAGATATACATAATATACAAACTTTCCACCAAAGTCATAATTCATCCAAAACTTCTAATCTTTGGCATACACATGCATAACATGTTTCCATCTTCCAAATCCATCAATAATCATCATAATTTGTACCCTAACAACTTCATTTTCACAATGTCGTAAAATCGTACTAAAACGACATAACTTCTACATTCCATTTCAATGCAAACTTATATCGTTTTACTTTCATATACCTTGCAAACATCACAACAACACTACTAACTTGTTAAACAAAATTGATTCATTCTCATCCGAACAAGAGCACCACACGGCTACATCACTATATTCCAACTTCTATCAAATTCATTCAACTTTCATTTCCAATATGCATTTCACCACAACCACAACTAGAATATAACATAAATTTCAACACATTATAGGCATATAATACACTCATGCACACGACCGCACATACATATCACATACCCACTTTGCAAACTTCCATGTTTTCATGAATTCTATTCATTTCCTTATACTACAACACAAACAAACCTTCATAACATAATAATATGGAATGAATTCTTACCTTTGCTCTTCCACTTCTTCTTGCCAACACAAGTACTTTCTTGCCTTAAAAATTATACCATCTTGAAGAGCATCCTTAACAACAACAACAACAACAACAGCCCAGTGAAATCTCACATCTTGGGGTCTGGGGAGGGTATAATGTACGCAGACCTTACTCCTACCAAGGTAGGATGGCTGTTTCCGAGAGACCCTCGGCTCAATAGAAGCATAAAAAGGGGGTCAGATAAGGTTAAAAGATTTAAAACGATATTGAAATGAAATAATGCAAGCGACACAGTAAAACAGGATAATCAAGGAATTCAAAGCGATATGGAAATGCAAATCACGAAAGCGGCACAGATAAGATAGAGTAATCAAAGTACAGAAAGTAGCAAATAATAACATAAATCAAAGCACAAGAAATTATAATGCGCTAATGCGCCTACTAATAAGGAAAGATAACGAGACTTATATACTAGCCTTCTACCCTAATGTGGGTCCTCCACACCTTCCTATCTAAGGTCATGTCCTCGGTAAGCTGTAACTGCGTCATGTCCTGTCTAATCACCTCTCCCCAATATTTCTTTGGCCTACCCCTACCTCTTCTGAAACCATTCATGGCTAACCTCTCACACCTCCGCACTGGGGCATCTATGTCTCTCCTCTTCACATGCCCAAACCATCTCAGTCGCATTTCCCGCATCTTGTCTTCCACCGAGGCCACTCCCACCTTATCCCGAATAGCCTCATATCTAATCCTGTCGCTCCTAGTGTGCCCACACATCCATCTCAACATTCTCATCTCGGCAACTTTCATCTTTTGAACGTGAGAGATCTTAACTGGCCAACACTCCGCCCCATACAACATAGCCGGTCTAACCACCACTCTGTAGAACTTGCCCTTCAGTTGTGGTGGCACCTTCTTGTCACATAGCACTCCTGAAGCTAGCCTCCATTTCATCCACCCTACCCCAATACGATGTGTGACATCAGCGTCAATCTCCCCGCTGCCTTGCATGATAGACCCAAGGTACTTGAAACTACTTTTCTTTTGGATGGCCTGAGCACCAAGCCTAACTTCCACGCCAACCTCCTGGGGTGTCTCACTGAACTTACACTCTAAGTACTCTGTCTTGGTCCTACTCAGCTTAAATCCTTTAGACTCTAAGTTATGTCTCCAATCCTCCAGCTTAGCGTTAACTCCGCTACGAGTCTCATCGATCAGGACTATGTCGTCCGCGAAAAGCATACACCATGGCACCTCACCTTGAATTTGTCGCGTCAATCTATCCATCACCAAGGCAAATAAAAACGGACTAAGAGCTGATCCTTGATGCAACCCCATCACAACTGGAAAGTGCTCTGAGTCCCCTCCTACTGTCCTTACTCTAGTTTTGGCTTCCTCATACATGTCCTTGATCACCCTAATGTATGCTACAGGTACACCTTTAGCCTCCAAACATCTCCATAGGATTTCTCTTGGAACTTTATCGTAAGCCTTTTCTAGGTCGATGAATACCATATGCAAGTCCCTCTTCCTCTCCCTATACTGCTCCACCAGTCTCCTCACAAGATGAATGGCTTCTGTAGTTGAGCGTCCCGGCATAAATCCGAACTGGTTCTCTGAAATAGACACGCCTCTCCTCACTCTCATCTCCACCACTCTTTCCCACACTTTCATAGTATGGCTTAGTACCTTGATACCTCTATAGTTTTCGCAACTCTGGACATCCCCCTTGTTTTTGTATAGAGGGATCATTACGCTCGACCTCCATTCTTCGGGCATCGTTGCCGTCTTAAAGATGACATTAAACAACCTAGTCAACCACTCCAAACCTGCCGAGCTCGCGCTCTTCCAAAATTCCCCAGGGATCTCGTCAGGTCCGGTCGCTCTTCCCCTGCGCATCCTACGGACAGCACCCTTAACCTCCTCAACCTTAATACTCCTGCAATACCCAAAATTGTGACGCCTCCCTGTATGCTCCAAATCTCCCAACACGATGTCTCTCTCCCCTTCTTCATTCAAGAGTTTGTGAAAATATGACTGCCATCTCTGTTTAATGAGAGTCTCCTCTACCAATACTTTTCCATGCTCTTATAAGACCTTGCATGGGGCAGTAGATGAGAAAACTTATAAGACCTTGTTAGGGGAAAGTCCAGCATAGGGGTTCCTTAATGACATAAGTGATGGCAAACAAAACGGGGAAGTCAACTTGAAAAAGAAATCAGAGAAAAGTGATATGGCAAAGTAGTAACAGTTGGTGATTTGCATAATCGAGATCACGAGTGATATCTTGGGCTGGATGTAAGAGACCAAGACTACAGAAAGATGAATAACGAAATAGGACGATTGTTAGGAAAAGGATCAACACAATAAGGATGAGAGGGAAAGATTAGAATGAACAGAATAAGTTTTGGGAAGCGAAGAATGGATGGTACAAAGGTAGTATATTCTAAAGTACAAAGCGGTACTAAGTTAAGAATAGGTTTCCTCGAGCGGAGAATAAATGATCGATTATAAAACGGGAGGAAATGAGATAAATTGAGGAGGAAGGAATGTAAAGGAATAAGAATGGGAATAGAAAGAGAAGGAAATGCGCCGCAAAGTACGCGCACTTAAGACGTAGTCGTGTTATGATTAAAGGAAGATGCATCTCCTATGAATATCCTATACCAAGTTAGAACGAGTAAAGTAGATGAAGTAATGAGTTGAAAAGAAAAAGTTGATCATGAGTTATGAGTTTACCGTACGACGATAAAGCGATAGAGTAAATCTATCATCAATTACAAATACAATACAATTATGATTGGTTTTGAAATAAATGTTGAGTACAACACAAGGGTAAAAGAGTATGAGGCACAAGGAGTATTAGTTGTGCATGGGACTTAGGTCCTGGAAGACAAAGATGACGTTATCAGTGAATTTTGCGCACCGAAGGAGATAGCAAGTGACATTACATGGATGGTATGGATAACTAGGCATACTACTATTGTAAGCATCCTGATGGGACAGAAGTTGTTAATTAGAGCAGATTTAGACATTGACTCCTAACTACCAGATGAGCTAAGTAAAATACATCCTTGTTCGGATTGCTATGTTGGTTGTATTACTTGATTACAGAACTGCAAGATGAGTCTGTAAAGACTTCACACATGAATTATCATAGCTATAAATTAAGGGAAATGGTATGAATAAGATGTAATATAGTAAAGGATATATAAATTCAAGATTTGAAGGTGAGGCAACAGATTTGAGAATGGTACAAGTAAAACCCTTAAAGGGAGGGAGCGAGTAAAGAGAATACAAGTGTAGATATTGAAATGATGGACCCTAAAATGTGACAGATATAGACTCTAAGACAAAGAGTGAGAGTTACGTAGAAATGAGTCTAATAACTAGTAAATAAATGAACACGAATTGAGCAAGCATCTGAGACTGTGCGGGAAATCATTCATGAAGACCTTGAACCACGTGACATTGAGAGCGAATAACTCAAGGGGTATTGTAAAGGATGGCGATGTTATACTAGAATAGAGGCAAAGGCTCTAACGGTAAAGTCGTAATTAATGATATTGCGATTTATAAGCGACAATTAGGAAAAGGACCTAAGGTTTTCTATAGTAGAACACAAGAAATGATAATCAAGGGAAAAATAAAGGAAGGAAGAGAGCATGACGAGACAAGTTACCACAGATAGATAAAAGAGTTTTGGTATGAATGACACCGAGCCTTGTCGTGGCCGGATGTGCAAAAACCACCGAACCTTCAAGGTCGGGTATGCTATGGATATGAATATGGACACTAATATGTATACGGATATGGGTAAATGTATGGGTATAGATATGTATGTATACGAATCACGCAAGAACGATTATATAACTTGCAAGTATTTGTACGTCGCCAATGAAACCAAGTGGGTACTTAAAAAGAGGAGTAAGAGATAAGCAAGAATAGTGTGGTCATGATACTCCGGGTCAGTTGAAGGAAAATATATGGCAAAATTTTCGTAAAATCCCGGATAGCTTAACATTCGAGGACGAATGTTCCCAAGGGGGGAAGAATGTTACACCTCGAAAAATTTTCCGTTCATGCACAGTGAATAGACTGACGAAGGGAACGACGTATACGAAGTTTTGATGAGTAATAAATAACATTTTATGACCTTAATTAATATTTCAAACACATTCGTAGTAAGAGGAGAAAGTTTGCCAAGAGAGGGCAAGGCATGCGATGTGTATCGGAAAGGATTTACGAGCAGCAAGTTAATGATGATTAAATAGTGTCTTAGAGAAGAATTATAACATCCCTTAGATTTTTAATGAGGTGATAAACAATTGTCAAGAAGGTTCCATAAGGATTGGAGATCGCACCAAGTGACGAGAACAAGATCAGTGAAAAGATGAGTTATACGGTCTGTATAATGTTATACGGTCCGTATAACGGTCCGCAGGATGGTCACAGCGAAGTTCCTGATTGGTGAGATTATATGGTCACTTATACGGACTGTATAAAGTTATACGGCTCGTATAACGGTCACAGAGGCAAGATGTTGAAGAGGTGATTTTACGGTCACTTATACGGATCGTATAAATTTATACAGACCGTATAATGGTAATATGTTGTTGGGATGATTTCACGGTCACTTATACGTACTGTATAAGTTTATATGGACCGTTTAAGTGTCCGTAGAATGCAAGACGGGTCGTATTTTTCCAATTATAAATACAAGACCCCACATTATTATTTTCATTTTTCTCACTTCTCCACTTCTCTCCAAGTCTCTAGAACATTCTACACATTTCATCCACAAGAATTCTAGGGAAATCAAAGATCAATATCATAAATCCAAGGGAATCAAGTGTAAGAAAGCTATTGAGGGTTGCTTGAAGTCAAGACATCTCTTGGATTGAAGCTAGGGTTTTTCTTCAAGTGGAGTATTGCTATCCAAAAACCATCCCTACACCATCAAAGGTAAGTTTTATGATCAATTAATGTTATTTAGAGTATTGAAGGGTTGAAAGACTTGGATTATAGAAGGAAATAGAAAAGGGGCTACAAATATGAGCATAGTGACATTTGTGAGTAGTAGCTTAATGTGAATCATGATTATTTGTATGTTACGAGTATGGTTATGTTATAAATAATATTAAGAGCACAAGAGAAACATTATATGGGGATGAAGGTAATGTTGTATTACGACCACGGTTATGGATGCCTTTGAAATGGATGTAGGAGAATCGAATAATGTATGATTGGTGAAGATCATGGAGTATGATATTATGAATGTTATTATTGACGTTTGGGAGTTGATATATGATATGGAGAAAGTTGTATAAACAAAGGAAATGCTGCCCAATTTTCTCTAGCCTTAGTAAGCACATTCATATAATCGATTAGCTAATGTTAATGGGAATTCTCTTGAAGGTAGAAACGTGAGCATTAAAGGACAACAATCAAGTGATGGAAATTGTTAAACGAAATAGGTATGTAAGGCTAGTCCTTTCTTTCTAAGGCATGACTCTTATGGCATGAATTCTCCTATATTTCCATGACTTTCCTACATATCGGGAATCATGAGTCTACGAATATAAAGAGCTTCATACAAGATAAAGAAAAGAGATACATTACGAAAATGACAATACTGATGATGAATCTAAGTCTAGAAGTTCTCAAGCTCATGATATGATATTCCTACGAAGCTAACGATCCATATATGATTCCTATGATATTATTTTCCCTACTTCTCCATGACTTTCTTACATTTCGGGAACTATGAGACAATATTGATAAAGAGCTTCTTATGAAACAAAGATGAGAAGTATGTCATGAATACGAAAATAATGATGGTAAGTTTAAGCCTAGAGATCCTAAAGTAAGATATGATGTCTATGAAGTTAAAGATCCCACTTACGATCCCTTGATGTTGTTCATGGTGTACACTCACCTTAAAATGTTAGTTCCTTCAAGGTGAGATATGATGAATATGATTACCCCATCATGTAGTCGGGGGTTCTCGACCTTATGTCACCCCGACATTGTTAAAGATTGTCTATAAGCTCTAATGCATGTCCTATGACCAATGTTCCGAAAAGTTACGAGTCTACGTTCATAGAGGATTTCATATGAGATAAAGGTAAGAGATACGCCATAGATACGAAAATGGTAATGATGAGCCTAAGTTTAGAGATTATAAAGTCTATCATGCAATGTTTTTACGAAGTTCAAGCTACGACTATGATATGATTTTCATAGATTGTCTTTAAATTCAAATGCATGCTCTATGAAAAGTTATGATAAGCTTATGAGATATATGTGATGATAACGATGACGATGTTGATAGTGATGACGATGATAATAGTGATGAAGCTAAAGATGTTTATGGGCTTTTATGTATATGTGCCTTTGCATGGCTATTTTGAAACCTCGAGCTTATATGGCCGGGTAGAATATATATAATGCGCGCGCACTAAGCCTTGGTAGGGCCAGGCACAGATAACACTGAGCCTTGGTAGGGCCAGGCACGCATAACACCAAGCTTTATTATAGCTGGGTATGTAAGACACCGAACCTATATGGTCGGGTATGATACTACTATGTATTCAAATGTATGAAAAGCCCGAAAGACATGTATGTGATATTGTTGGGTCACTACGTAGCCGAATACGGATAATGTTTAATGTGCATGCGCAGATATGGTACAATGAAATACATATGATATGATGATGTATACGCTATGATGATACTCGTATTATGATTATATATGAGATAAGCATGAAAGGTATCCACCCTTAAAAGTTACGCAGGTTATGTCTACATCTTACGTCTTGTGATTTCTCTAATATATTCATTTCATTCATGCCTTACATACTCAGTACAATATTCGTACTGACGTCCGTTTTCTTTGGACGCTGTGTTCTTGCCCACAGGTAAACAGGGACGCGACCCAGATTTATAGAAGCCGATAAGCAGACTTTTGAGAGCACTCCATTATTCCGGAGGTGCCATTGATTTACTGTTTTATGTACATATATGTTTTGGGCATGACGGGGTCCTATCCCGTCCATATGTCTAGTACTCTAGAAGAGGCTCGTAGATACGTATGTGTGGGTAGTATGGTCTCACGATTTTCCACGTGTATATATGTATTATGTGGATTGTCAAAGGGCTGATGTGTATAAAGGTAAATATGTTTCCAATGAAAATAGTTTTCCTATGATTATGAGCATATGAAATACAATTGTATGCAGATTGAGTAATAGAATGAGTGGTGCTCGGTGGTTATCCCCGGGTACCCGTCATGGCCCTAGCCGGGGCGTGACAGTTTGGTCTAGAGTGGTAAGCATTAAGTAAAACCTAATGTATTGAGTGTGTGGTATGATTCTATCTCCAGGATTAACTTAGCTAGCTTGCAAGATTTACAATTTTGTGGTATTCAATGGAGTGGATTTGAGGATTGATTACGGCATTGATGATTGTGAAATAATTAGAAATTGGGAAATTGACGAGTCGATAAAAGGTATAGTTGAGTCTATTTAGATTGTGGCATCGTTGTCTTGCAGATTCAGATGAGGTATGATTGTTACGTGAGCTTAATAAGGAAACCTACAGGACTGGACTATGTGATATGACAGAGTCCCGTGAGGTTCGTTATCAGCGACTAGTGGGTAGCATATTTTAGGTAATCGGCATGTTAAAGCTAGAGTTATATTTTCGAGATGAGACCATATTTGTGGTAGTGTATTATGTTGCTAGTAATATTGACTAAACATCTTGGGTGAACACTTTGGACATTAAGGAATTGGAAATGGTTGTGCTGAGTTGGCGCAAGAGGTTGCTAGGTCTGATATTTTTGAAAATGTTATGGGTTGTCGAGGTATTATAATGGAAAGTTGGATGGTTAAAGGGTTGTTATATGAGACAATAGGTTTTTAGCATCGAAAGATTCGGGTTGTATCAGATGTGCGTATTGGGTAAGGTTGTGAAGCTCGAAGTTGTATTCACAAGATTTAGTTCTTCGATACTCAGTGGATAAATTGGTTATGATTCAGCTTTTGAGAGTCAAGAGCGACATGCATGATTTAGTATGCATGACGAAAGGATTAGAATTGGCCGCCACAGATGGGTGATTGGACTTGATTGGTTTCGAAAAACTAGAGTCAATTCGAGTGTCTATTAGTGGTATTCAAGGGTGGTACATTCATTCAGGGTCAAAATGGTCCGAGTTAAGCTTGTTGGGCCATGTTTATCTTCCAAGAGGATCTCTGGGTTTCCAGTAAAGCACTTGTAAGGATTGGATGAGTTTCGGTTCAGATGTGATGTATGGGAGGTTTACCGAGTTTTATGAGGGTTCACAAGTGAATTTGAGGATATTGTTACTGAGATCAGTTATTCGCATACTTTGTGGTTACAACGGGCTTGGCGGGTAAGGCATTCAGTGGTATGTCCCTGTATTGGGATTTGAGGGTTAAAAAGAGTTGGAACTAGCCATGTTGGCTGTGAGTAAGATCAATTTTGATAGGATTGCGTAGAATTCTCATATGGAGCCAGGGTTCATTTCTGGCACAAGTAAGTCATTTTTTCAAGCCTGCGGTGTGTGTTTATGTGTTTTCAGGACATTGCGTGTTACACCTCGGAAAATTTCCCGTTGGTACGCAAGTAAACGAACTAGTGATGTGTGCGAGGAGTGCGAGTGTATAATGTTTCATGAGCAATGTGCGTAAATGGACGAGAATGATTAGAATGAAAAGTCGAGAAATGTGAAAAGTTGAAAATTGGCAAAACTGCCCAGTGGTCGTAAAGTGCAAAATACGGACCGTAAAATGGAATACGGTCCGTAAACTAGCAGTCGTAAATTGGCATGCAAAAACTTCAACTTTCTGCCAGTCGAGTAAATGGTTAAAAACGACCTGGTGGACGGACCGTAAAGTGATTTACGGCCCGTAAACCATGGTCGTAAATCACCATGCATGCAGCCAAAGTTTCTGGTTCTGCTTAGGGTTAAAGACGACCACGAGGGACAGTCCGTAAACTGGAATACGGACCATAAACCTCCATGGACGACCACTGTTCACCTCAGCACAGATTTTCAATTCATTAAATATGAGGACCAAGACTTGTTTTATTTCATTTCTACATTACATCACTTCTCTCTAGAATCATCTCTCTACATTTATTTCATAAGTTTTCAAGGATATTTAAGGATCAACAACATAAAACAAGGTGAATCAAGACTAAGAACATCATCAATCATCTAGGTCAAGAAATCCAAATGGAGGAAAACTAGGGTTTTGCTCAAAGTGAAGCATTATTAACCAAAGCTTGTTCCTACAACTTCTAAGGTAAGATTCATGATTTTTACATGATGCTTAAGGTATTGAAGAGTTGAAATACATGGATTGTAGAAAATATGGTCAAGTAGGTCATGAATGACGAATAGTGACATTTTGAGGAATAGTTTGAATTGAATCATGAATGTTGTTGTGTTGTGATATGAATGTATTATAAATGGTACTAAGATCATGAACTAGACACTTTAGACGAATGGACGAAGTTGGATGTTATGACCATAATATGGGTGAATTAGAGGCAAATTAAGGAATATAGATAATGTGGATAATGTGAATGACTAATGGCCATTGTTATGATATTAATGAAGGCATAGACGCTAGCATTGGAAGGAAATGTGCAAGTGTAGAATAGTCCGACGAAAAGGTATGTAAGGCTAACCCTTCTTTCATAAGGCATGGTTCCTTGGCCAAACTCTTAAATCCTCTATATGAGTGTGTTGTATTCAATGATTGACACTCCGAGCTCATAAGCTCACGATCCTCGATATATGCTACGATTGTACTACGCACCCCATATGACGAGTAAGCATAAGATATAGACGTAGCGAAAATGATGATGATAGTGATGACGATGATAATAATAATGATGCTAAAGGTGCCTACGGGCTATTATACTGACATGTGCCTATGAAGGGCTATAATGACACCTCGAGCTTATAACGCCGGGTAGGATATATGTCTATGAATATGTATAAAGTAAGTATATGATTACGTAACGCGCGCATGCCTCTGCAGATTGTACGGATAACCCTGACGCCTTGGTAGGGCCAGGTACGTATGATCTTAAGCCTTGGTTAGCCAAGTATGTATGAAACACCGATCCTATGAGGTCGGGTACGCTATGTAAATGCTATGTATATGAAATGACTATGTATATAATATGAATATGAATGTGATAAGACTATGTATAAGAATACGAATAAGGACATGTATACGAATATGAGCACAAGTATGGTACGAGTACTATTATGGAATACGGATGATGACGTAGGTGTACTAATACGTATGAAAAGTGGAAAGTCCTACGAAAGGCAGGTAAGTACTATGACGATGATACTGTTGTCTTCCCTCCTATGCTATTTCATATGTTGTTCACGATGCTTATTTATTGATGTTGCTCATGCTTTACATACTCAGTACATTCTTCGTACCTACGTCCTTTTGTTTGTGGATGCTGCGTCATGCCCGCAGGTGCAGGGAGACAGACTTGATCCATAGCTGCTTATTCAGAGATTGCATAGCAGAGCTCTATTTCTTTTGGAGCTGTAGCTTTTGGGTACTTTTTCTTTTGTGTACATAGTTATGGGCATAGCGGGGTCCTGTCCCGCTCATGTGATATGTTATACTCATCTTAGAGGCTCGTAGTCACGTGTATATGGTTAGACATGTCCGGCCTTGTCGGCCTATGTTTTGTATATCATTTTGTCGGCCACGTTGGCCCATGTACATTGATGTGGCATAGATGCCTATGGTGATATAAATGTGTTGTTGTCCAAATGGGACTAGTTGACGAATGAATGGAAATGCATGTATAATTATGTGGCTCACCTAGATGTAAGTATAAGAGTAAGCTAAGAAGGTGCCCAGGTGGGCTAGCACGGGGTGCTCGTCGTGGCCCCGAGTCGGGTCATGACAAAAGTGGTAACAGAGCAATTCAGTCCTAGGGTGTGTCTATGAGCCGTGTCTAGTAGAGACTTGGTTATGGGTGTGTTGCGCGCCACACTTATAAACAAGAAGCTGCGGACATTTTAGGAATGAATGACCTTCTTTCATCTCTAAGATCGTGCGATAGAGCTAAGCCATAGGAAATGATATTCCTTATACTAACCCTTGATTGCAGCGGAAGGTTGGTAATGATAGAAGAAAGTGATTGATGACAATGAAAGCTACGGGGGTAAGCCCCTTTGTTGAGGATACGTTACCGTAATATGTAATACTATGATGATGAATTTATTGCTGTGAAAGTAAGTCGGTGTTCATATGATAGAGGAATTGATTAAATGTGTCTTTTGATGATAAGTTCAGCTATAAGTTGAGAACTAAGCAAATTGGATGAATCAGAACAGAGATATGCGTCGAATAAAGTAAGAATGTTGAGATATGATTGAAATGTAAAGCTGAAGGATGAAAGAGAAATAGGGAGAGGAAACAGGGCAGATCGCTACAGGATCAGGTACACCTCGAAGTGCAATATATGAGGTAAGTTTTGACGTCCTTGTGCTTTTACTTGAAAGTGGGAGCCCTGTGTGGCTGACATATGTCGTATATATATATATATATATATATATATTGGCCTTGTGAGGCATTGTTGGTATTTGCTGCGTGCAGGTTTTGAGATAGTAAGAAATAGAGAGGAAACTCTGCCGAAAGTTTCCCAAAATCTAAAGGAGATAAGATATAAGCTTGCAATATCTCCTAACGGGAAAATATGATGTGCAAAAGAGTAATGGCAGAATGCGACTAAGTTAGGAGTATTGTTAATGACTACAGGAGTCGAGTTAGATAGTATTGAATTGATCGTAATGGCAGTGATGAGAGCGATATTGATACGGTAAAGAGAAATGCTAGAGTAAACAAAGGGGGGTTGGAAGCACTAAAACATGACATGGAGGAGAAAGTGTAACTCTAATAAAGTGCGATACTGGAGTAGCGATTGGATGTATAAGCACGAGTAAATTACGATAAGTTTATTAGCAAAATAAAGTTACAGCGCCCGGAGACAGAGATACGAATATGAAGGGTTATAGTGAATGTGAATACAGTGGTGAAATGACTTACATGGTAAAGTGTAAGAGGGCCGATTAGAAGGAGTAACTGGTTGAGTATACTTACTTCATAAGGTTTATATTATTCTGCGAACCGGCTTGCGAATGTGACCAAGAAGTGTCACTTATAGAGTTGATTATTATCAGGATATAATGAAGACATAGCGAGAACTGAGATACAGAGTAAGTAAAGTATATCAAGGAAACGACTAAAGATGTGACATGTTCTATATGAATAAGGAGTGAATGCAAGTATGAAACCAACAAGTGAGCCCTAGAGAAGTAGACGAGAAAGCTTATAAGACCTTGCTAAAGGAAAGCCCAGCATAGAGGTTCTTCACTGACAAGAAATGATAGTAAGCAATGACAAAAAAAAGGGGATTTAACTTGAAAAGGAAATTAGAGAAAGGTGATATGGCAAAGTCGTAGTAGTGGGTGATTGGTATAATCAACAGTACAAGTGATATATTTAGCTGGATGTAAAAGACCAAGACTGTCGAAGAATGAATTGTACAAAGGCAGCATACTCTAAAGGACAAAGCGGTGCTAAGTTGAGAATAAGGTCCCTCGTGCGAAGAATCAAGGATTGATTATAAAACGGGAGAAAACAAGATAAATTGAGGAGGAAGGTATGTAGAGGAATAAGAATGAGAATAGAGAGAAAAGGAAATATGCGAAATACGTATGCTTAAGAAGAAATTGTGTTATGGCTAAAGGAAGGTGCATCTCCTCCGAATATCTTATACCAAGTTAGAACGAGTAGAGTATATGAAGTAACAGTTGAAAAGAAAAGATGATCATGAGTTATGAAGCTTACCGTACGGCAGTAAAATGATAGAATAAAGCTATCGCCAAGGACAAACGCCATATGATTACGATTGGTTTTGAAACCAACGTGAAGTGCAAAACAAGAGTAAAAGAGTATGAGGCATAAGGAATATTAGTTGCGCATGAGGCTTGGGTCCTGAACAGCAAAGGCGACGTTACAGGTAAAACCCAGGGGGAAGCGAGTGAAGAGAATATAAGTGTAGAGATTGAAATGATGGACTCCAAGGTGTGACAAATATAGACTCTAAAATAAGGAATGAGAGTTATGTAGAAATGAGTCTACTAACGAGTAAATAAACGAACTTGAATCGAGCAAGCATCTGACACTGTAAGGGAAATCATTTATGAAGACCTTGAACCATGTGACATTGATGAGTAAATAACTCAAGGGGTATGTAAAGGATATGTGTATGATATGATTACGAATAAGAATATGTACATGACATGCATATGAATATGACTATTGATACGACGGGTAAATGAGTACGATTACGAATACGAATATGGATGTCGATACCTGTATATGTATAGAAACGTATGTACACGAGTCACACAAGAATGATTATGCCACTTGCAAGTATTGATGCGTCGCCAATGAAACCAGGTGATGTACGACCATAAAAGAGAGAAATGGCCCGCGAGCTCCAACAGTTAGCTAGCCTAGGGGTCCGAGTAATGGACTCAGGTAGAAGCGAAGTTAGTATTCATGATTCAATAGTCTCGTCGCTGGTAGTAGAAGTGAAAGGGTGACAGCATGAGGATCCCATACTAATGCAACTCAGAGATACGCTCCCTCAGAAGGAGGAGTCAGCATTTGATATTTCAGGAGACGGAGTCCTCCGATGCCGAGGCAGATTATGCGTCCCTGATGTGGCAAGTCTACGCCACCAGATTTTGAGAGAAGCTCATTGCTCTCGTTACTCCTTCCACCCCGGAGCGACGAAGATGTATCACGACATTAAGTATATATATTGGTGGAATGGGATGAAGAAAGATATAGCGGAATTTGTTGCTCAATATCCTAATTGTCAACAAGTGAAAATCGAGCACCACAAGCCAGGTGGATTGTTGCAAGATATAGAAATCCCAACTTGGGAGTGGGAAGTCATTAACATGAACTTCATTTCAGGCTTACCCCGTTCTCGACGTAAGTATGATTCCATATGGGTGATTGTGGATAGACTCACCAAGTCAGCTCATTTCTTACCGGTCAGGACGACCTGTGAGGCAGAAGATTATGCGAAGCTTTATCTTAAAGAGATAGTAAAACTCCATGGCGTCCCGGTATCGATTATCTCAGATAGAGGGATTCAGTTCATGGATAATTTATGGACGTCTTTCCAAGAGGGTTTGGGGACCCGAGTGAGCCTTAGCACGGCATTTCATCCACAGACGGATGGGCAAGCTGAACGCACCATTCAGACTCTTGAAGATATATTGCGGGCATGTATGATAGATTTTGGAGGTAGTTGGGATGACCATTTGCCACTCATTGAGTTTGCTTACAATAACAGTTATCATTCTAGCATTCAAATGGCACCGTATGAGGCTTTATATGGGCGAAAGTGTAGATCCCCGATTGGGTGGTTTGAAACTAGAGAGGCCAAGTTGATAGGGCCAGATTTGGTCCAGCAAGCTATAGAGAAAGTCAAGCTCATACAAGATCGGTTGTTAGCGGCTCAAAGTCGCCAGAAGTCCTATGCGGATAATCGTCGAAGGGACTTAGAGTTCCAAGTTAAGGATTGGGTGTTCTTAAAAGTGTCGCCGATGAAGGGCGTTATGAGATTTGGCAAAAAGGGGAAAGTCCATCCAGTATGTAGGGCCTTACGAGATTGTGCGCAAAGTAGGCAAAGTGGCCTATGAGCTAGATCTACCTCCAGATTTGGAGTCAGTCCATCCAGTATTTCATGAGCAATGTGCGTAAATGGACGAGAATGATTAGAATGAAAAGTCGAGAAATGTGAAAAGTTGAAAGTTGGCAAAACTGCCCAGTGGTCGTAAAGTGCAAAATACGAACCGTAAAATGGAATACGGTCCGTAAACTGGCAGTCATAAATTGGCATGCAAAAACTTCAACTTTCTGCCAGTCGAGTAAATGGTTAAAAACGACCTGGTGGACGGACCGTAAAGTGATTTACGGCCCGTAAACCATGGTCGTAAATCACCATGCATGCAGCCAAAGTTTCTGGTTCTGCTTAGGGTTAAAGACGACCACGAGGGATGGTCCGTAAACTGGAATACAGACTGTAAACCTCCATGGATGACCACTGTTCACCTCAGCACAGATTTTCACTTCATTAAATATAAGGACCAAGACTTGTTTTATTTCATTTCTACATTACACCACTTCTCTCTAGAATCATCTCTCTACATTTATTATATAAGTTTTCAAGGATATTTAAGGATCAACAACATAAAACAAGGTGAATCAAGAGTAAGAACATCATCAAAGATCATCTAGGTCAAGAAATCCAGAAGGAGAAAAACTAGGGTTTTGCTCAAAGTGGAGCATTATTAACCAAAGCTTGTTCCTACAACTTCTAAGGTAAGATTCATGATTTTTACATGATGCTTAAGGTATTGAAGAGTTGAAATACATGGATTGTAGAAAATATGGTCAAGTAGGTCATGAATGATGAATAGTGACATTTTGAGGAATAGTTTGAATTGAATCATGAATGTTGTTGTGTTGTGATATGAATGTATTATAAATGGTACTAAGATCATAAACTAGACACTTTAGACGAATGGCCGAAGTTGGATGTTATGACCATAATATGGGTGAATTAGAGGCAAATTACGGAATCTAGATAATGTGGATAATATGAATGACTAATGGCCATTGTTATGATATTAATGAAGGTATAGACGCTAGCATTGGAAGGAAACGTGCAAGTGTAGAATAGTCCGATGAAAAGGTATGTAAGGCTAACCCTTCTTTCATAAGGCATGGTTCCTTGGCCAAACTCTTAAATCCTCTATATGAGTATGTTGTATTCAAATGATTGACACTCCGAGCTCATAAGCTCACGATCCTCGATATATGCTACGATTGTACTACGCACCCCATATGACGAGTAAGCATAAGATATAGACGTAGCGAAAATGATGATGATAGTGATGACGATGATAATAATATTGATGCTAAAGGTGCCTACGGGCTATTTTACTTACATGTGCCTATGAAGGGCTATAATGACACCCCGAGCTTATAACGCCGGGTAGGATATATGTATATGAATATGTATAAAGTAAGTATAAAATTACGTAACGCGCGCACACCTCTGCAGATGGTACGGATAATCCTGACGCCTTGGTAGGGCCAGGTATGTATGATCTTGAGCCTTGGTTGGCCAAGTATGTAAGAAACACCGATCCTATGAGGTCGGGTATGCTATGTATATGAAATGACTATGTATATAATATGAATATGAATGTGATAAGACTATGTATAAGAATACGAATAAGGACATGTATACGAATATGAGCACAAGTATGGTACGAGTACTATTATGGAATACGGATGATGACGTAGGTGTACTAATACGTATGAAAAGTGGAAAGTCCTACGAAAGGCAGGTAAGTACTATGACGATGATACTGTTGTCTCCCCTCCTATGCTATTTCATATGTTGTTCACGATGCTTATTTATTGATGTTGCTCATGCTTTACATACTCAGTACATTCTTCGTACTGACGTCCTTTTGTTTGTGGACGCTGCGTCATGCCCGCAGGTGCAGGGAGACAGACTTGATCCATAGCCGCTTATTCAGAGATTGCATAGCAGAGCTCCATTTCTTTCGGAGCCGTAGCTTTTGGGTACTTATTCTTTTGTGTACATAGTTTTGGGCATAGCGGGATCCTGTCCCGCTCATGTGATATGTTATACTCATCTTAGAGGCTTGTAGTCACGTGTATATGGTTAGACATGTCTGGCCTTGTCGGCCTATGTTTTGTATATCATTTTGTCGGCCACGTTGGCCTATGTACATTGATGTGGCATAGATGCCTATGATGATATAAATGTGCTGTTGTCCAAATGGGACTAGTTGACGAATGAATGGAAATGCATGTATAATTATGTGGCTCACCTAGATGTAAGTATAAGAGTAAGCTAAGAGGGTGCCCGGGTGGGCTAGCACCGGGTGCTCGTCGCGGCCCCGAGTCAGGTTGTGACATTGCGGTACGAGCAACGGCTTTAGTAGATGTGGGAGAAAGAGTTAGCAGAATCAGAGTATTTTGTCGGTAGAGGGTGGACTGGGGTAGTGGCCATGCTTCAAATGATTGCGTGGGTTTGGGAAAGAGTTGTGGGGCCTATTGATCGCTTTGACAGTTTTGGTTTTATCAAATCAGTGAATCCGACATTCGTTTACTCGAGGATCTGTTGCAAAAGAAATTTCAATACGGAGATACGAGAGTTGGATCTTAAGCTAAGTTTAAAGAGTTGTGACTCATTAAGTGAGTGCGCAGGTTCTTCTAAAGATTACACCCATGTGGGGTGTCATGTAATTTGGAAAAGAAGGCAAGTGAGCCCAAGGTATATTGGCCTGTTCAAGACTATCAGCTATATTAATCCTACTTTATAAGTTAGTTTTCGCCAGGTCGGTCAAATGTTCATCCAATTTTTCCATGCTCCTATGCTGAGGAAGTACCATTGTGATAGTTCCTGTATCATTCACAGGAATTCAATTTTGTTCGATGAGAGTCTTCCCCAGAAGGAAAAGTCCGACATGCATAGCTGATATCCTCAATTATTTGCCAATTCAAGTACTTTCCGATCTCCTGTTTCTTGTCACTTAAGGACGAGCGATTGTTTAATTTGTAGCTGATGTAACGAACTGTTCGGTCATTATTGCATTTCCAACCCTTTTTATCCCTTTTCGAGCTTTATTAGCTCATACTTGATCTGAGGGGACCGTTGGCGCGCTTCCCAAGGTTTTTAGGTATGATTTAGGTGGCCGGTTGGCAAATTTGGGCTTAAAATGAAAAAGAGTTGACTCAAAGTTGACTTTTTTGGTAAACGAACCTTTTTCGGGAATCCATTTATTTCGAGAGGTCCGGATGGTCTTTTAGAACTTGAACGTATATTTGTTTCAGTTCCCAATGCACTCGGGAGCATTTTGGGACTTAGGTTGTGAAGTTTGATTTGCGGTATCAGAGGTTGACTTGGTCAGCGTGACCTCCATTGGGAATTTCGAAGCAATGAGTGCGTTCGTAGCGTATTTTTTATGTGTGTCTACATATGTGGTATGTGAGCAGATAACCTCGGGTGATAGTAGGGATTTCGAGTTGAGATAGTGATTTTTGGGGAGTTTTCTGGTTCTGGTGCCCCGCTATAGCGGCATTAGTACCGTAGCAGTGGCACCGCTGTAGTGGTGGCCATGCCGCAGAAGCGGCCCAGTGCATTGATTGGCCGACCGCCGTAGCAGTCTAAGGGAACACCGAAGCGGGATTGCTGCAGTTGTCTCGTTGTTGCAGAAGCGGGTATCGGGCAGATAGATTCATTAAATGACTGTTAAAAGCCCTAAGTCCCTCATTGATTAATATTTTGACTTTAGATTTAATAGGAGCATTTCAAGGTGATTCTGGGGGGAAGTTCATTGCGGTAAGTCCCTGTCACAACCCAGCTAGGGGCCGCGACGGGTACCCGGAGCTGGTTACCGAGCACCGCTCACTCTACTACTTATCTTGCTCATTTAATATTCTTTTATCAATTTACATACCAGTTGTAGGAAAAATCATAATTAAACAAACTTAAATACTTTATATACAATTGCCTTTCGGCCATCAAAATAATATACACGCATATGAAAACGTCTTGTGAGACCATCTAACCCACACTGCGTATCTACGAACCTCTACTAACATACTGTATATACATGGACGGAACAAGACTCCGTCATGCCCAAAATATGCATATATATATACCAAAAGGATAATCCTAAGCACCTCCGGACAATGGAGTGCTTTCAACCAGCTGACTGCTACTGAGGATCTGGGCCAAGCTCTCCTCTCTGTCTACCTGTGGGCATGAACACAGCGTCCGAAGAAAGGACGTCAGTACGAATGTTGTACTGTGTATGAAAAGCATAAACAATGCGTGCCATCTTACTCATACTCATCCTCATAGCATAACTGTGTATAACATCAACATCAAATATCTGGATCTGTCTGATAATCATAAAGGAAATCATGCGTGCCATCTTACTCATACTCATCCTCATAACATATATGCATCATATGCAAGCTGCCCGTCCATGTCGGAACGGTGTGATAATCAATAATATTAGCCCGCGTCCAGGCCTCCCGCGTCCGGGGTACCATCTCATGCCGCTCACTAGTGGTGTCTGCCCATGCCCGAAGGTCATGGTGTATCCGTATAGCTGCCTGCCTTAGCGGTGACTGCCCGGCCAACTAGGCACGGTGTGAAATGCTCATGTCATGCTTATCATAAAATGCTCATAATAATAATATACTCATCATAAAATACATATCTCATTTTAATACATGCATAAGGCTCAAGATCAACTTTACTCTATCGGGGTGACGTAAGGTCGTGATCCCCCGATTCCATTATGGAACAACTATTGATACTCTGCCTCACCTTGAAGGAACTAGTATATAAGGTGAGTGTAAGCGATAATTAACATCATCATTATACTAGCATCATCATATCGTATTCCTCATCTTATATAGACATTAAGGAGTTAGACTCTTAGCCTTTCCGACTAGAAGAACTCATGAAGAGAATAGGAATTTCGTGCTACAAGATTCATGCCATCAGAAAGAAGGGACTAGCCTCATATACCTTGGTCGTTTAGCTAAGATATCGCTCACTCGTTCTTCTTCAATATCGCGTCGTTACCTTCATAAAGAATTCATATCAACATTAGCATACTAACTACAAGAACGCTTCGCTAATTCTAAGAGAAGTCGGACAGTGCTTCTCTTGTTTATACTATTTTTCCCATGTTTTATATTAACTCCCAACATTCATAGCATTACTCACAATATCGAAATCAACAATCGTCGTTTACGTACATTTAGCAAAATCCACCATTTTCCTCCAATTTCCCTCATAATTAGCCTTATGACTCGTCCTTGCATTTTCATGCGTTTAACGCTTGTTTCATGATATAAACATCATTTATAACGTATTTGTGCTCACAACACTCCAATATTCGTAGTTCAATTCCACTATCATTCGTTCATGTCACTATTCACTTAATAATGACCCATTTCTATGTTCTTCTACATTTCAAGTGTCTAAGCCTTTCAATGCCTTGAACAACATGAATATATCAAGGAACTTACCTTGGATGTTGGTTGAACAAGTCTTGAGTTGCAATACTTCACTTTGGACAAAACCCTAGTTTCACCTTCTTGGGAATTACTTGACTTAGATGATCCCTTGATGTGTTCTTGCACTTGATTTCATAGGTTTTGTGTTGTTGATCTTTAGCTTTCCCTTGATTCTCTTGGATTCTTATGGAGGAAGTATTTGGAGAGTTCTAGAGTGTTCTTGAGTTGTATGAATGAAGAATGAAATAAAATGAGGCCTAAGTTCCTTTTAATAACTCAAAAGTTGATGTTTAATGAATTTTGTCGGGATGAACAGTGGTCGTAAACTGCAGTTTACGGACCGTATTTTGATTTACGGGTCGTCCACTGTGGTCGTATTTAAGCATTCCAAAAACAGAGAGTTTGGCTGGTGGACATGGCAGTTTACGATATTTAACCATATTCAACATTTACAGAAAGTCTTGGCTGAGGGACCTGGTGGTTTACGACCTGGTTTACGGTCCGTAAACCAGTTTACGGGCCGTATTCTGGGTCGTTTTTAACCATTTCAACACTTAACAGAAACTTGAGATTTTTGACGCAATGAAAGACGATTGCACTATACGGTCCGTAAATCACTTTACGAGCCGTATAGTGCCATATACGACCACTGGGTGAAATTTTTTCTGCAACTTTATTATTTCGAAAAATGCAAAATTAGCCATTCCCGACTCAGTAAAACACCATACACTCAAGTCCTTCATTGTTCTACTCATCACACAAGTACGGAAAAATTTCCGAGGTGTAACATTTTTCCCCTTTTGGAACATTCATCCTCGAATGTTCGACACTCGGGGATTCTAGAAAAATTTTGCCAGAGTTCCCTTTGTAATTTGGCACTACCAATTTACCACAACGACCCATAATATCATCGCCTCACAGGGCTATATCACCATATCAGCATATTTATGGCCACACACGACTAAAAACATAAACTAAAACATTCATACCTCATATCGTCGACGTCTCATCTTGAATCTCTTCTGGGGATTGGAACAAATGGGGGTACATAGATTTCATCTTTTCCTCCGCTTCCCAAGTCATTTCTTCCCGATTATTGTTCCGCCATAGCACTTTGACTGAAGCAACCTTTTTATTCCGAAGCCTTCGCACTTGTCTATCCAAAATAGCAATGGGCACTTCTTCGTATGTCAACTTCTCTGTCACTTGTACATCATCAATCGGAACAATCCTCGTGGGGTCTCCAATACATTTGCGGAGCATCGAAACATGGAATACTAGGTGTACAGATTCGAGCTCTGAAGGCAAGTCCAATTCATAGGCTACTCTACCCACCTTGCGGATGATTCGATAAGGTCCAATGTATCTTGGACTAAATTTCCCCTTTTTGCCGAACCTCATTACTCCCTTCATTGGCGAGACTTTCAAGAATACCCAATCATTAGCTTGAAATTCTAAATCCCGTCGGCGGTTGTCCGCATAAGACTTTTGGCGACTTTGAGCTGTTAACAGTCGGTCTCGAATCACTTTAACCTTTTCAACTGCTTGTTGGACCAAGTCGGGGCCTATCAATTGTACTTCTCCGGTTTCAAACCATCCAATTGGAGATCTGCATTTTCTTCCGTATAAGGCTTCATACGGAGCCATTTGGATACTGGAATGATAGCTGTTATTATAGGCAAATTCAATAAGAGGCAAATGCTCATCCCAACTACCACCGAAGTCCAGCACACATGCTCGTTGTTATATCCCGTATTTTATACGTTCGGATATTCCAAGGTAGTCGTAACGAAGTTAAGGGAATGACCATTTTCCAAATGCATTTCAATGAACAAGTGGGTTATAAATATTATTCACAAGATTAGTATTATGGAAATATTAAGAAAGGTTGAGGGCGAAAAAAAAAAGAGAATTTCGCAAAATAGAACCATGGTGATATTATGGAAAGCTAGGGGTAAAATGGGAATTTCACAAAAGTCTTGAAAGTTCATAAAATTTCCATGTTTGTTGTGTGGCATAAGTATATGCCCACATTGCTTTGGGGGCTAAAGTGTACCAAGGAAAACATTTGGTCTTCTTTGACCAAATAAAACAATTCAAGAAAAGAAAAGAAAAAGAAGAAGAAAATTCTAGAAAAGGAAAGGAAAAAAAAATAATTAAATTAAATTAATTAGTCTTCTTTTAAAAAGACTCTAGAGAATAAAAGAAGGGGGGACGTGTGAAAATTTTATGCTTGGAAGGGACTAAAATATAAATATGGAAAGATGACTAGTTCATCCTTATTTAAGAATTGGAGAAGAAAGAAAAAAAGACAAAACAAAAGAAAGAAGCAAGAGATGAGAGGGGGTTTCGGCCATGGCTCTTAAAAATGAGCCATGGGAAGTTGATGGAGAAAAATCTTTTTCTTCTTGCATTTAGAGTGATTGAGAGGTCCTCGTCAACGTGGAGAAGTTGTTAGAACAAGAGAACCGCTCGTTGTTGCGTTTTAGCAAGCAAGCCGAGTGGAAAAAGGGTGAAGAAGGAGGTGAGGTTTAACCTTCTCTTTTATGTGTTATGAATGGTTTATGTATGTTATTGAATGTAGAAGTGATGGGAATTCATGAAATATTGCATGTACAAGTTGGGCCGTGTGTTGTGTGAAATGTGTAGGAGTAATGAATTAAGTGTATTCAACATGATTATGTAGTGTTGTAATGTATAAAAAAATGAATGAAAATCATGGAGTGGGTGTGTTGTGGTGTTGGCCGAATGAGGTGTTGATTGTATAGAAAAAATGAAATGATTTTTATTTAGTAGTTCGATGGTTGTGTTGTGAATTCCATAATGCAAAATGGATGAGAAATATGGAACACATGTATATGGTGGAAGTCGTGTGTTGTGTTGTGTGTT
Organism: Lycium barbarum; assembly: GCF_019175385.1. Lineage (NCBI taxonomy): Eukaryota > Viridiplantae > Streptophyta > Magnoliopsida > Solanales > Solanaceae > Lycium > Lycium barbarum. The sequence continues at coordinate 84,340,573 of NC_083347.1, forward strand.
GTGTGGTCTAAGTTGGCCGTGTGTGTGAATTGTGTTATATGGAAATGAATGAATGAATTTTATGTAGCATGTTGTTGTTGTAACATGTAGAGATGGAAGAAATTGTATGAAAATATGTAAGGAGTCATTATGGTCGAGAATGGTGTTGTTTGGTAAGTTAAGGTGAATTGATGTAATTTGATATTCTAGTTGTCGCCGTTATGAATTATGTGATATTGAATGAAGGGTGTCGTCGAAGTTAAGGTATACGAACGATAAGTAAATGTATGGTTGGGATTGAAGTTGAAGGTATCGGATGAAATAGTATATTGATTAAGTTGTTGGAATATGGTGTGAATTAAATTGAATTGAATTGAATGTTGGAATATTGCTAGCATAATTGTTAGTATTGTTGTTGATTTGGCCGGGTTAAATTCCCGTATTGTTGTTGTTGATTTGGAGCCGAGCCATATTCTCGGGGTTGGTATGTTTACAGGGGAGATGCTGCCGAAAATCCGGCAGAATATAAGTAAATGTGTTTGAAAGGTTAAAGCAAGTATATGATAATGGAACTAATGAAGGGATGAACTTTCTTGCATGTAGACAAACAAGTTGGATGCACAAGCGTAATTAGTTGGTCGCAGCACAGGTATGTAAGGCTTACCCTTTTTTTCTTTGCCATGTCCTAGAGCCAAGTAAGGTATAATGTGATATGCTGCCTTGGGGTAACTCTGTTCTGTGATTCTGAGTCTGATTATGATTCTAATTCACTTCTTGACCTGAGTTTGTGATCCTAGTTCATCCCCTGATATAAGTATTTTGATATAAGTATTCTGGTACAAGTATTCTGATATCCGCATTTTGACATAAGTATTCTGATGTAAGTATTTTGATATAAATATTTTGATATAAGTATTTTAATGTCAGTCCTTGATATAAGTATTTCGATACGAGTATTTTGATATAAGTATTCCGATGTAAGTTTGCTGATATAAGCATTCTGATATGAGTATCCTGATATGAGAATTCCGAAATCAGTATTCTGATATGAGCGTTCTGATATGTTTATTCTGGTTCGAGAACTTCTGTAAGATTTAACGTCCCTAACTTCCGTGTACGATCTCGAATTGCTCTGAAATGTTCGAAGAGGTTTCTGTATCAAGACGTCCATAATTTTCTTATACGTAAGTGTGGTTCCAAAATCTCTATTTGATCTGATTCGTAAGGACATCCGAAGGTGCCTGATATGACTATGACTCTGATTCCCCGAAAAAGGCTTCTGAAACGCTTATAAAGCGTTCTGTACTTCGAACGCACGTAACTTTCTCATACTACGTCGGATTGACCTGAAATCTGTTCCGAGCCCCAGGTATCGGTAAGTATACTGGTCTGTCGAGTCTTGATTCCTATGCATGTGGTTTCTCACGACTCTGCTCGTGCATGACTCAATGTATCCTTCACTGCGTACCGGGCCAGGTTCTGTTATGTCCTCGTGTGTCCGCTACGATATGATTCACTGCGTCCCGGGCCAGGTTCTGTTATTGTGCGCATTCCTCTGCATTGTTCACCGCGTCCCTCATAGGCGGGTCAGGCTCTGTTATATGGTTTGATGATATGATGATATGGGGTGGTGGCCAGGATGGCATATGATCTGTCTGTTCACCGCGTCCCGTACTAGAGGGCCAGGTTCTGTTATTGTGCGCATTCCTCTACTTTCTGTATTCTATGCCTTACATACTCAGTACATATTCCGTACTGACCCCTGTTCCTTGGGGGCTGCGTTTCATGCCGCGCAGGTACTCCCAGACGAGATAAGGAGCCTATAAAAGATATTTCAGCAGTGGTGGCGAACTCCATTTGCTCCTGGAGGACTGCCAAGTCAGGGTATGGTATATGTGTTATGGATTCTGTATGGTATTAGAGACTTTGCAGAAAGCGTCGTGGGTATAGTATGTCAGTCTGTAAGCGGCTCCGTCAGCCGATATGTCGGTCTGTGTTATGTATTGAATTTTGTATGACTATAGATTTGTTCGCTTGGAAGCTTCGAGAAAGAACATTTTTGAAAGAAAGAAATTTTTTTTTTACTATGTATTCTATCTGATTTGATTTAAAAGTTTGACGTAAGTTTATGTGCAGCAAGAGTCTGAGGGTTCGCTCGGCACAAAGTAAGGGTCGGGTGCCCATCACACCCTAGTAAGGTCGGGGTGTGACAAAGTGGTATCAGAGCAGGTCGGTCTAAGGGTTGTCTGCAAAGTCGTGCCCGGTAGAGTCTTGTTTATGGGTGTGTAGCGCGCCACACTTATAAACAGGAGGCTACGGGGTATCTAGGGATTGTTGACCTTCTTTCTGTCATAGATCGTGCGATAGAGCCAAGTCATAGGACATGAGATCCCTTGTATGCAAGCCTTACATACTATGGAAGAAGATGGGAAATGATATGGAAAGGTCACAAGGGCAAGTCTGGAGATATTCGTTCTGTTACCTGAAACAGAAAGTTCTGGGCGGCTAGGATGTGATATATCGCCGTATGCTCTGTAAGGTATTGTTGATATTTGCTGCGTACAGATTTTGAATGATAAGAATTTGTAAAGGTGGCATAGAAGACCGGAGAGGGTAAAATAGTAATTTCACAAGAAAGGACGTGTTACGAATGTGTCTCAGAATCTGTAAAACCTTGACTTGCTCCAGATTACGTAGTAAAGGACATACGAGGAAGTGGACGTGATTATGTCAGCGTTAAGGCGCCAAATTCCACCAAGGTTTTGAGGTTAAGCGTGCTTAGGTGGGAGCAATTTCAGGATGGGTGACCCCCTGGGAAGTATGCAGGAAATTGCAAAGATTTAGCTATCAGAGACAAATGGAAAACAAGAACAACCTAAGTGAAATTGGAGTATACGGAATGGTTGGAAAATGTAAAAAGCCATGTGGCACGCGACAGGCTAGACTAGAAAAAAAAAAGATAGGAAGTGCAGTGCAGTTTTGGAATTTGGATATGCTTGAATAGCGTCTGAAAGTATTTTGCAGGTTAGTTGATACTAATTATATGTGTATATGTATATGAACATGTATGATATCTCATATGTGAGGGTATCGACGGAAAATGAAAGGAAAACTCATGATACGGAATTTTGCTATGTTGTGCACGTAGTCGAGAAGAAGAACCGTTGGCATATGAGGAGCCCCTTAAAGGGGGGGAGACCGCATTATATTAGACCAAAAAGGGATTACCATATCCTCAAGTCCCACAAGGGAAACTTATGACATAAACTGAGGATTTGTGTAAAGGCCAAAGAGAGTAAGATGAAAGATAAGGAACGAGCATGAAGGAAAGGACAAATACAAAAGAGATCCTCCCGATGTATTATGACACCCCATAAGATCGGTTGAACATTCGAGGACGAATGTTCTAAAGGGGGGGAAGAAATGTTATATCCCGTATTTTATACGTTCGGATATTCCAAGGTAGTCGTAACGAAGTTAAGGGAATGACCATTTTCCAAATGTATTTCAATGAACAAGTGGGTTATAAATATTATTCACAACATTAGTATTATGGAAATATTAAGAAAGGTTGAGGGCGAAAAAAAAAGAGAAATTCGCAAAATAGAACCATGGTGATATTATGGAAAGCTAGGGGTAAAATGGGAATTTCACAAAAGTCTTGAAAGTTCATAAAATTTCCATGTTGGTTGTGTGGCATAAGTATATGCCCACATTGCTTTGGGGGCTAAAGTGTACCAAAGAAAACATTTGGTCTTCTTTGACCAAATAAAATAATTCAAGAAAAGAAAAGAAAAAGAAGAAGAAAATTCTATAAAAGGAAAGGAAAAAAATTAATTAAATTAAATTAATTAGTCTTCTTTTAAGAAGACTCTAGAGAATAAAAGAAGGGGGGACATGTGAAAATTTTATGATTTGAAGGGACTAAAATATAAATATGGAAAGATGACTAGTTCATCCTTATTTAAGAATTGGAGAAGAAAGAAAAAAAGACAAAACAAAAGAAAGAAGCAAGAGATGAGAGGGGGTTTCGGCCATGGCTCTTAAAAATGAGCCATGGGAAGTTGATGGAGAAAAATCTTTTTCTTCTTGCATTTAGAGTGGTTGAAAGGTCCTCGTCAACGTGGAGAAGTTGTTAGAACAAGAGAACCGCTCGTTGTTGCGTTTTAGCAAGCAAGCCGAGTGGAAAAAGGGTGAAGAAGGAGGTGAGGTTTAACCTTCTCTTTTATGTGTTATGAATGGTTTATGTATGTTAGTGAATGTAGAAGTGATGGGAATTCATGAAATATTGCATGTACAAGTTGGGCCGTGTGTTGTGTGAAATGTGTAGGAGTAATGAATTAAGTCTATTCAACATGATTATGTAGTGTTGTAATGTATAAAAAAAAAAAGAATGAAAATCATGGAGTGGGTGTGTTGTGGTGTTGGCCGAATGAGGTGTTGATTGTATAGAAAAGATGAAATGATTTTTATTTAGTAGTTTGATGGTTGTGTTGTGAATTCCATAATGCAAAATGGATGAGAAATATGGAACACATGTATATGGTGGAAGTCGTGTGTTGTGTTGTGTGTTGTGTGGTCTAAGTTGGCCGTGTGTGTGAATTGTCTTATATGGAAAAGAATGAATGAATTTTATGTAGCATGTTGTTGTTGTAACATGTAGTGATGGAAGAAATTGTATGAAAATATGTAAGGAGTCATTGTGGTCGAGAATGGTGTTGTTTGGTAAGTTAAGGTGAATTGATGTAATTTGATATTCTAGTTGTCGCCGTTATGAATTATGTGATATTGAATGAAGGGTGTCGTCGAAGTTAAGGTATACGAACGATAAGTAAATATATGGTTGGGATTGAAGTTGAAGGTTTCAGATGAAATAGTATATTGATTAAGTTGTTGGAATATGGTGTGAATTAAATTGAATTGAATTGAATGTTGGAATATTGCTAGCACAATTGTTAGTATTGTTGTTGATTTGGCCGGGTTAAATTCCCGGATTGTTGTTGTTGATTTGGAGCCGAGCCATATTCTCGGGGTTGGTATGTTTACAGGGGAGATGCTGCCGAAATTCCGGCAGAATATAAGTAAATGTGTTTGAAAGGTTAAAGCAAGTATATGATAATGAAACTAATGAAGGAATGAACTTTCTTGCATGTAGACAAACAAGTTGGATGCACAAGCGTAACTAGTTGGTCGCAGCACAGGTATGTAAGGCTAACCCTTTTTTTCTTTGGCATGTCCTAGAGCCAAGTAAGGTATAATGTGATATGCTGCCTTGGGGTAACTCTGTTCTGTGATTCTGAGTCGTATTATGATTCTAATTCACTTCTTGACCTGAGTTTGTGATCCTAGTTCATGCCCTGATATAAGTATTTGATATAAGTATTTTGATATAAGTATTCTGGTACAAGTATTCTGATATCCGCATTTTGACATAAGTATTCTGATGTAAGTATTTTGATATAAGTATTTTGATGTCAATCCTTGATATAAGTATTTCGATACGAGTATTTTGATATAAGTATTCCGATGTAAGTTTGCTGATATAAGCATTCTGATATGAGTATCCTGATATGAGCATTCCGAAATCAGTATTCTGATATGAGCGTTCTGATATGTTTATTCTGGTTCGAGAACTTCTGTAAGATTTAACGTCCCTAACTTCCGTGTACGATCTCGGATTGCTCTGAAATGTTCGAAGAGGTTTCTGTATCAAGACGTCCATAATTTTCTTATACGTAAGTGTGGTTCCAAAATCTCTATTTGATCTGATTCGTAAGGACATCCGAAGGTGCCTGATATGACTATGACTCTGATTCCCCGAAAAAGGCTTCTGAAACGCTTATAAAGCGTTCTGTACTTCGAACGCACGTAACTTTCTCATACTACGTCGGATTGACCTGAAATCTGTTCTGAGCGCCCAGGTATCGGTAAGTATACTGGTCTGTTGAGTCTTGATTCCTATGCATATGGTTTCTCACGACTCTGCTCGTGCATGACTCAATGTATCTTTCACTGCGTCCCGGGCTAGGTTCAGTTTTGTCCTCGTGTGTCCGCTACGATATGATTCACTGCGTCCCGGGCCAGGTTCTGTTATTGTGCGCATTCCTCTGCATTGTTCACCGCGTCCCTTATAGGCGGGCCGGGCTCTGTTATATGGTTTGATGATATGATGATATGGGGTGGTGGCCAGGATGGCATATGATCTGTCTGTTCACCGCGTCCCGTACTAGAGGGCCGGGCTTTGTTACCGCACCCCTCACTGGAGGGTCGGGTTCTGATATATGCATATATGATACATGAATTTGATATATGATGATTCTGTTTACCGCGTCCCTTATCACAGGGCCGAGTTCTGTTATACGCATATGTGACAAACGATTCTGAGTATTTTGTATGTTCTGACATCATCTGAGTATTCTGTATGTTCTGCATTCCGTCCGATATACGACATCATCTGTACGTTCTGTATTCCGTCCGATATATGACATCATCTGTACGTTCTGTATTCCGTCCGATATATAACATCATCTGAGTAATCTGTACGTTCTGTATTCCGTCCGATATATGACATCATCTGAGTAATCTGTATGTTCTGTATTCCGTCCGATATATGACATTATCTGAGTAATCTGTACGTTCTGTATTCCGTCCGATATATGACATCATTTGAGTAATCTGTACGTTCTGTGTACCGTCCGATATATGACATCATCTGAGTATTCAGTACGTTCTGTACTCCGTCTAACGTATGACCTTATCTGTGCGTTCTGTACGTGCCACACTCCATCTGACATCTGGTATCGGTATGTGCGATCTGTGTCTGGAAAGTAAGTATGTCGGCATTCTGTATGCTCTGTATGATTTTGTTATGCTTTGTATGATTTGTACGGTCTGTAGGATCTGTATTGGTCGGTATGGTGTGTGTCGGTCTGTATGGTCGGTATCGGTCTGTATGAACTGTGTGTCAGAAGCAAGTAATTTGGTAATTTGGATAACGTGCGTACTCTTGGTACTGTTTGTTTCGATTATAGTTCTGTTTTCTGTAATCTATGCCTTACATACTCAGTACATATTCCGTACTGACCCCCTGTTCCTTGGGGGCTGCGTTTCATGCCGCGCAGGTACTCCCAGACGAGATAAGGACCCTATAAAAGATATTTCAGCACTGGTGGCGAACTCCTTTTGCTCCTGGAGGACTGCCAAGTCAGGGTATGATATATGTGTTATGGTTTCTGTATGGTATTAGAGACTTTGCAGACAGCGTCGTGGGTATAGTATGTCAGTCTGTAAGCGGCTCCGTCAGCCGATATGTCGGTCTGTGTTATGTATTGAATTTTGTATGACTATAGATTTGTTCGCTTGGAAGCTTCGAGAAAGAACATTTTTGAAAGAAAGAAAAAAAAATTACTATGTATTCTATCTGATTTGATTTAAAAGTTTGACGTAACTTTATGTGCAGCAAGAGTCTGAGGGTTCGCTCGGCCCTAAGTAAGGGTCGGGTGCCCACCACACCCTAGTAAGGTCGGGGTGTGACAAAGCATATCTTCTAAGGTCTGAATAGTGCGCTCGGCTTGCTCGTCGGTCTGTGGGTGGAACGCCGTGCTGTGCTTAACTTGAGTACCTAGACCTTCTTGAAAGGACTTCCAGAACTTGGCTGTGAACTGCGCCCCTCTATCCGTGATAATGGCCCAAGGAATACCATGAAGTCGTACAATCTCCTTGAGATACAATTTAGCATAATCCTCCGCTGAATATGTAGTCGTGACGGGGAGAAAATGAGCTGCTTTTATGAGCCTGTCCACGATCGCCCATATAGAATCATACTTCCCTCGCGTACGGGGTAATCCTACCACAAAATCCATATTAATTTCTTCCCATTTTCACGTAGGAATTTCCATTTCTTGCAATAAACCTCCTGTCTTTTGATGTTCGGCTTTCACTAGCTGACAATTTGGACATTGGGCTACAAACCCTGCTATGTCTCGCTTCATGCCATCCCACCAATATAGCAACTTAAGGTCGTAGTAAATCTTGGTTGCACCTAGATGAATAGAATACCGGGAATAATGTGCTTCTTCTAAAATCCATTGGCGTAAGTTTGCCACATCCGGTACACATAACCTGCCCCGATATCTAAGGACCCCTTCTATGGAAACTTCGAATGGAGACTTTTCTTTTTCGTGAGCTAGATCTCAATAATGGCTTAGCTGGGAATCCTCATATTGTCGTTCCATCACCTCTAGATTCAATGATGAAACTGTGGGGTCATTGATGCTAATACTTGCATCTCCTGCATCAGTCGCACGTACGCCGAGACTTGCTAGTTGATGGAGCTCACGAACCATTTCCTGCTTTTCCGAAGGAACTCCACATAAACTACCCATCGATCGGCGGCTAAATGCATCTGCCACTACATTCGCCTTCCCTGGATGATATAGAATGTTCACATCGTAATCCTTTAGTAATTCTAACCACCGCCTTTGCCGCAGGTTCAACTACTTCTGTTTGAAAATATATTGGAGGCTTTTGTGGTCCGTATAGATGTCAACACGTACACCATACAAGTAGTGCCTCCATATTTTTAAGGCATGGATAACCGCGACCAATTCGAGATCATGAGTCGGATAATTCTGTTCATGCCGTCGCAACTGTCTCGAGGCATATGCAATGACTCTCCCATGCTGCATCAATACGGATCCTATTCCCACACCGGAGGCATCACAATATACGACATAGCCATCGGACCCTTCTGGAAGTGTTAGCACTGGCGCTGAGGTCAACCTGTTTTTCAACTCTTGGAAACTACGCTCACAGGCATCATCCCACTGGAATTTATCCAACTTCTGAGTTAACTTCGTCAATGGGGCTGAAATAGATGAGAAGCCCTCTACAAATCTCCTGTAATATCCTGCTAACCCAAGAAAACTACGAACTTCCGTAGGTGTCGTAGGCCTTGGCCAAGTCTTCACAGCTTCTATTTTCTGAGTGTCGACTCGGATACCATCATCTGAAATAACATGACCTAGAAATGCCACGGATTTTAGCCAAAACTCGCACTTCGAAAACTTTGCATACAATTCCCGATCTCGAAGAACGCCAAGAACAATTCTTATATGATCTGCATGTTCTGACTCTGTGCGAGAATATACCAGGATATCGTCGATAAACACTATCACAAAAAGATCCAAGAACGGCCTGAACACATTATTCATTAAATTCATGAACACCGCCGGGGCGTTTGTCAACCCAAACGACATCACTCGAAACTCGTAATGGCCGTACCTCGTTCTGAAGGCTGTCTTGGGAATGTCTTCTTCTCTGATCCTCACTTGATGATAACCCGATCTTAGGTCTATCTCAGAAAACCACTTAGCACCTTGTAATGTAATTTGTCGAACAAGTCGTCGATTCTGGGAAGGGGGTATCTGTTCTTCACAGTCACCCTGTTCAACTGTCTATAATCCATTCACATTCGTAGCGACCCATCTTTCTTTCGCACGAACAAGACCGGTGCTCCCCATGGTGATGAACTGGGTCTATAAAACCCTTCTCGAGTAAGTCTTTCAGTTGGGCCTTTAGCTCTTTTACCTCTGCTGGAGCCATTCGATAGGGAGGAATAGAAATAGGCTCGGTGTTGGGTACTACATCAATAGCATAATCGATTTCCCTTTCTGGAGGAAGGCCTGGTAACTCGTCGGGAAACACATCTGGGAATTCATTCACTACCGGGACAGACTGGAAAGTTGGCACTTACGCTTCCGTGTCATGCACCCGAACTAGATCACAAATATAACCCTTGGCTATCATCTTTCTCGCCTTAAGGTAGGAAATAAACCTACCCTTTGGGGAAACTGTATTACCCTTCCACTCGAGTATGGGCTCTCCCGGAAATTTGAATCGAACTACCTTTGTCCGGCAACAAACATTAGCATAGCATGACGCCAACCAGTCAATACCCATAATTACGTCAAAATCTATCATCTCAAGTTCAATCAAATCAGCCTTTGTCTGACGATCACGTATAATGACTACACAGTTCTTATATACTTGCCTCGCTATTACAGGATCACCAACCGGAGTGAATACTTCGAAAGGTTTAATTGGCTCGGGTCTCACCCCAAGACAATCAGCGATATACGGAGTAATATATGAGAAGGTAGAACCTGGATCAATCAGAGCATATACGTCACGGGAAAATATAGTCAAGGTACCTGTGACAACATCTGGGGAAGACTCGAGATCCTGTCGCCCAGCTAAAGCACACACACGGGGCTGAACAACACCTGAACTAGATGCTCCCCCTCTACCTCTGCCTCTACCTGCTGTAGTCTGAGGAGTCTGTGCTGTCGGGCGTGCTGAAGAAGAACCCGCTGCTGAACCTGTAGGCTGAGTCCCAGCTCTATCTCTCGCTGAGGGGCAATCTCTCATCATGTGACCAACTTGCCCGCAAGCATAACAAGCATCCGAACCCTGACGACACCGTCCGGAATGTAATTTTCCACACTGGCTACACCGCGGTACTGGAGGTATCCTCTGACTAAAATCTCCCTGATACTGAGAACTTGGGGCCCTCGAACTCTGACCCTACCCTGACTGAAAAGAGCGATCGAACCTCCTGTCTGAGAATTTGGGAGGCGCACTAGTCGCGGACTGACCTGAGGGCCTGGGATGTGTCTGTCTTGAGATATACAGCCGTATGCTCTGTAAGGTATTGTTGATATTTGCTGCGTACAGATTTCGAATGATAAGAATTTGTAAAGGTGGTATGGAAGACCGAAGAGGGTAAAATAGTAATTTCACAAGAAAGGACGTGTTACGAATGTGTCTCAGAATCTGTAAAACCTTGACTTGCTCCAGATTAGGTAGTAAAGGACATACGAGGAAGTGGACGTGATTATATCAGCGTTAAGGCACCGAAATCCATCAAAGTTTCGAGGTTAAGCGTGCTCAGGTGGGAGCAATTTCAGGATGGGTGACCCCCTGGGAAGTATGCAGGAAATTCCAAAGATTTAGCTATCAGAGACAAATGGAAAACTAGAACAACCTGAGTGAAATTGGAGTATACGGAATGGTTGGAGAATGTAAAAAGCCATGTGGCACGCGACAGGCTAGACTAGAAAAAAAATAGAAAGTGCAGTGCAGTTTTGGAATTTAGATAGGCTTGAATAGCGTCTGAAAGTATTTTGCGGGTTAGTTGATACTAATTATATGTGTATATGTATATGAACATGTATGATATCTCATATGTGAGGGTATCGACGGAAAATGAAAGGAAAACTCATGATACGGAATTTTGCGATGTTGTGCACGTAGTCGAAAAGAAGAACCGTTGGCATATGAGGAGCCCCTTAAAGGGGGGGAGGCCATATTGGGCTTACAAGGAAGGATGAGGAGCGAAATGAGCACCAACACATGAGGTCAAAGACAAGTATGCCTGTATCGAGAGATACGAGAGGAAAGATTAAGGAGGAGTTGTGGTAAAGATCTAAAGGTATGGCTTTTGTTGAGACATGGTTACAAAATAGTAATAGAAAGGAGATGATCCAAGGAAGACAAGTTGGCCTAGCACTTAGGAAACCCATGAGACAGAATAAGGACCCATATGAGGACGGAAAGGCTCGATCATGTGGAATGGGCATGGAGAAACGGGAAACTATGAAAGAAACCCCCTCCCGAAGTGCCACGAGGCCCCATAAAGTCAGTTGAACATTCGAGGACGAATGTTCTAAAGGGGGGGAGGATGTTATAGCCCGTATTTCGTACGTTCCGAAAAATCCAAGATAATGGGGAGAAGTCAAGAACAAGACTATGTTTCAAGAAAAAAAATTATTTTAATATGCGAGTTGTTGAAAATATTATTTATGAATATTGTTAGTGTGGAAATATTGAGGGAGACCAAGGGCGAAAAGGGAAATTGGCAAAATGGCATTATGGTAATTTTGTGGAAAGGCTAGGGGCAAAATGGTCATCTCTCAAATGTTCAAGAAATCTCTTGAAAGAGGCCATGTGGCCGAAAAAAAAAAGAATTAAGTCATCTTTTGAAATTTGAAGAAAAATCTAGAAAATAAAAGAAGAAGAAAAAGGAAAGAAAAATCTAGAGAGGGGGGAGACATGTGCCCCTCACATGCTTATATATATATATATATATATATATATAGGAGGGGTGGTGATTTATTCATCACCACAAATGAAGAGAGCAAGAAAAAGAAAAAAAAGGAAAGAAAAGAGAGAGAGGGAGTTCGGCCAAGGGGCTGGCTGAAACTTGCCCCTTAAAATTGATCATGGAAAATTATTTTTGTTCTAGTTTTCTACTCTTTGGAAGGCCCTCGTTAACGTGGAGTAGTTGTTGGAACAAGAAAATCGTTCGTTGTTGCCATATGCCATTCTAGCCGAGAGGTGGAGAAGATGAGTGGAAAGGTATGGTTCAACCTTCTCTTGCATGTTTTATAGATGTGTTGGATGTGTTATAATATATGAAAATGGATGGAAACCATGAAAGGTTGCGTGTTGGAAGTTGTAGCCATGTGTATTATGTAGCCGTGTATGTGGTGTTATTTGAAAAGATTATGTCAATTTTATGTAGTGTGTTGATGATTATAATGCATGGAAAAGGATGGAAATTCATGGAATTGTGCATGTAGTGTGTGGGTATGGTGTTGGCCGTATGGTTCCCCTTTTGTGTAGTTGAGAATGAATAAATCGTCGTTAGTATTTTGGTTGTCGTCGTTGTGAGTTCTATGATGGAAAATGAAGTTTTAATAATCCGAGTTAAGATTATAATTGTGTGGGCTGATTTGGAGGCTAATATGACTGTAATGTAGTCTTGATGTGGTTTCTTGAATTTATGAAATGAAGTTGTAAATGTATGTATTGTGACATAATGTGTGGATTTGGAAGGAAACAATGTGTTTAGTGTTGTTCTCGGGTTTGGGGATGAATTCGGGTAAGTTGGAATGTTGGTTGGGTTGTTGAAATATTGTGTGAATTGTTTAAGGGGTTTTGAATATTGTTTTGAATGGGTTTGGATTAGTAATTGAATATATGAACGTTGATGTTGGTATTGAATGTAAGTAGTTGAATTGAATATGAGGTTATGTTGTTGAATTGTGTAGGAGTCATCAATGTTAGAATGTATTCTTGAATTGATTATTGATGCTATAGCTTGGTTGCTGGTTAAGTTGTTGTTCAATTGGGCCGAGCCATATTCTCGGGGTTGGTACATTTACAGGGGAGATGCTGCCGAAATTCCGGCAAAATATAAGTGAATGTGTTTGAAAGATTAGGGCAAGTATGTGACAACGAATCTAATGAATGGATGAATCCTCTTGAATGTAGATTAACAAGTTGGAGGCACAAGCGTAACTAGTTGGTCGCGGCGCAGGTATGTAAGGCTTACCCTTTCATTCTTTGGCATGTCCTAGAGCCAAGTAAGGTATAATGTGATATGCTGGCTTGGGGTAACTCTGTTCTGTGATTCGGAGCCTGATTATGAGTCTAATTCACTTCTTGACCTGAGTTTGGGATCCTAGTTCATCCCTTGATATAAGTATTTGATATAAGTATTTTGATATAAGTATTTTGGTACAAGTATTCTGATATACGTATTTTGATATAAGTATTTTGATATAAGTATTTTGGTACAAGTATTATGATATACGTATTTTGATATAAGTATTCTGATATAAGTATTTTGATATAAGTGTCGTGATATAAGCATTTTGATATCAGTCTTCTGATATAAGTGTTTCGATATAAGTATTTTGATATAAGTATTCTGATGTAAGTATGCTGATATAAGTATTCCGATATGAGTATCCTGATATGAGAATTTCGAAATCAGTATCCTAATAAGAGCATTCTGATATGTTTATTCAACTTCGAGAACTTCTGTAAGATTTAATGTCCCTAACTTCCGTATACGATCTCGGATTGCTCTGAGATGTTCGAAGAGGTTTTTGTATCAAGACGTCCATAATTTTCTTATACGTAAGTATGGTTCCAAAAGCTCTATTTGATCTGATTCGTAAGGACATCCGAAGGTGCCTGATATGACTATGACTCTGATTCTCCGAAAAAGGATTCTGAAACGCTTATAAAGCGCTCTGTACTTCAAACGCCCGTAACTTCCTCATACTACGCCGGATTGACCTGAAATCTGTTCCGAGGCTCCAGGTATCGGTAAGTACACTGGTCTGTTGAGTCTTGATGTCTACGCATGTGGTTTCTAACGACTCTGCTCGTGCATGATTCAATGTATCTTTAACTGCGACCCGGGCCAGGTTCTGTTATGTCCTCGTGTGTCCGCTACGATATGATTCACTGCGTCCCGGGCCAGGTTCTGTTATCGTGCGCATTCCCCTGCATTGTTCACCGCGTCCCTCATAGGCGGGTCGGGCTCTGTTATATGGTTTGATGATATGATGATATGGGGTGGTGGCCAGGATGGCATATGATCTGTCTGTTCACCGCGTCCCGTACTAGAGGGCCGGGCTCTGTTACCGCACCCCTCACTGGAGGGTCGGGTTCTGATATATGCATATATGATACATGAATTTGATATATGATGATTCTGTTTACCGCGTCCTTATCACAAGGCCGGGTTCTGTTATACGCATATGTGACATACGATTCAGAGTATTTTGTATGTTCTGACATCATCTGAGTATTCTGTATGTTCTGCATTTCGTCCGATATACGACATCATCTGTACGTTTTGTATTCCGTCCGATATATGACATCATCTGTACGTTCTGTATTCCGTCCGATATATGACATCATCTGAGTAATCTGTACGTTCTGTATTCCGTCCGATATATGACATCATCTGAGTAATCTGTATGTTCTGTATTCCGTCCGATATATGACATTATCTGAGTAATCTGTACGTTCTGTATTCCGTCCGATATATGACATCATCTGAGTATTCAGTACGTTCTGTACTCCGTCTGACGTATGACCTTATCTGTGCGTTCTGTACGTGCCACACTCCTTCTGACATCTGCTATCGGTATGTGCGATCTGTGTCTGGAAAGTAAGTATGTCGGCATTCTGTATGCTCTGTATGATTTTGTTATGCTTTGTATGATTTGTATGGTCTGTATGATCTGTATTGGTCGGTATGGTCTGTGTCGGTCTGTATGGTCGGTATTGGTCTGTATGAGCTGTGTCTGAGAAGCAAGTAATTTGGTAACCTGGATAACATGCGTACTCTTGGTACTGTTTGTTTCGATTATGGTTCTGTTTTCTGTATTCTATGCCTTACATACTCAGTACACATTCCGTACTGACCCCCGTTCCTTGGGGGCTGCATTTCATGCCGCGCAGGTACTCCCAGACGAGATAAGGGCACTATAAAAGATATTTCAGCAGTGGTGGCGAACTCCAATTGCTCCTGGAGGATTGCCGAGTCAGGGTTTGGTATGCGTGTTATGGTTTCTGTATGATGTTAGAGACTTTGCAGACAGCGTCGTGGGTATAGTATGTCAGTCTGTAAGCGGCTCTGTCAGCCGATATGTCGGTCTGTGTTATGTGGTGAATTTTGTATGACTATAGATTTGTTCGCTTGGAAGCTTCGAGAAAGAACATTTCTGAAAGAAAAAAAATTACTATGTATTTTATCTGATTTGATTTAAAAGTTTGACGTAACGTTATGCGCAGCAAGAGTCTTAGGGTTCGCTCGGCCCTAAGTAAGGGTCGGGTGCCCATCACAGCTTAGAAATGTCGGGGTGTGACATCAAAGGTAAAGGGGGTTCAGCATGACAGAATGGTACCGATGGAAGTGGTCGTCTGAGCTATGGTTATTATGTAGTATTGAATCTTATGGAAATAATTAGGCATCATTTGGTAACATTCATACTTACAGGTTCGCATGATATCTCGAGAATGGGGTTCTAAAGGTCATTCTTGATATAAGCTCATTGATGTTAAAGGACTACTCTGTTATAAAGTGAATGTTACGGACACATCGTTTGAACAGTAAATTTGACTGGGTTGTAGACCTCTGAGGAGCTAGTAATCGACTGAGAGATATGACTTCAATTATGAGGTAATGCCAAGAGCTAATGTCTTAAGGAGTTACTGGTTGTTTCACTTAGATTTTAGGAGAAATATGGATATTGTTTTGTGGTTCGTTTGGCTTAGATGGATGATTAGTTTAGAGGATCGAGTGGATTTGAGTGTTTGTTAGTTGATAGTGATAAAAGATATTCGAAATGAAATATTGGAACTGAAGGATTGCGATGAGGCATCTTGCTATCGGGTTCAAGGGATGGAGGTTCGTAATACTTGAGGTGAGGTAAGATGGGTACTTGAGTCGTGTTTGGATTGCGGGGACATTATTTCATGACGTATAGTAAGGGGTGTGACCGATTTGGTTGATTGGTGTTTTTGAGGTTAAAGGCCGAAAGGAAATCGTTGAAACAAGAGTTAGTAATGTGAGTCTATTTAGATTAGGAAAGAATGAGGTACGTCTTGGGGTTACTTGAGTCTATTTAGATTGTGCCATCATTGTCTTGCAGATTCAGACGCGGTGTGATTGTTACGTGATCTTAAGAAAGAAACCTACAGGGCTGGACTATGTGATATGAGAGTCCCGTGAGGTTCGTGATCAGCGACTAGTGGGAAGCATATTTCAGGTAACCGGCATGTAAGGCTAGAGTTATATTTTCGAGATGAGACCATATTCGTGGTAGTGTATTATGTCACTAGTAATATTGACTGAACAACTTAGGTGAGCACTTTGGATACTAAGGACTTGGGAATGGTTGTGCTGAGTTGGCGCAAGAGGTTGAGAGGTCTGATACTTTCGGAAATGTTATGGGCTGTCAAGGTATTACAATGGAAAGTTTGATGGTTAAAGGGTTGTTATATGAGACAGTAGGTTTTTAGCGTTGAAAGGTTCAGGTTGTATCTGATGTGCGTATTGGGTAAGGTTGAGAAGCTCGAAGTTGTATTCACAAAATTTAGTTCTTCGGTACTCAGTGGACAAATTGGTTATTATTCAGCTTTTTGTATTCAAGAGCGACTGACATAATTTAGTATGCGCGACGAAAAGATTAGAATTAACCGCCACATATGGGAGATAGGACTGTGAATGGTTTCGATAAATTGGAGTCAATTCGAGTGTCTATTAGTGGTATTCAAGGGTGGTACATTCATTCAGGGTCAAAATTGTCTGAGTTAAGCTTTTTGGGCCATGCTTATCTTCTAAGAGGATCTCTGGGTTTCCACTAAAGCCCCTCTAAGGATTCGATGAGTTTCGGTTCAAATGTGACGTATGGGAGGTTTACCGAGTTTTATCAGGGACCACGAGCGACTTTGAGGATATTATTACTTTGATCAGTTATTCGTGTACTATATGGTTACAACGCGCTTTATTGGTAAGGTATTCTGTGGTATGTCCCTGTATTGGGATTTGAGGGTTAAAAAGACTTGGAACTAGCCATGTTGGCTGTGAGTAAGATCAGTTTTGATAGGATTACGTAGAATTCTCAGATGGAGCCAGGTTTCATTTCTGGTAAGAGTAAGTCATGGTTTCGATCTTACGGTGTGTATTTATGTGTTTTAAGAAATCGCGGTGCGAGGAACGACTTTAGCAGATGCGGGAGAAGGAGTTAGCAAAATTAGAGTATTTTGTCGGTTTAGAGTGGACTATTGTTATGGCCATGTTTCAAAGGTTGTGTGGGTTTGGGAAAGTGTTGTGGGTCCTAATGATCACGTTTAGAGTTTTGGTTATATCAGTAAGAGAATCCGACATTCATTTATTCGAGGATCAGTTGTGAAGGAAATTTGAATACAGAGATACAAGAGTTGGATCTTGAGCTAAGTTTAAGGAGTTGTGACTGATTAAATGAGTGCGCAGGTTCTTCTAAAGATTACACCTATATGGGGTGTCATGTAATTTGGGGATTAAGGGCAAGTGAGCCCGAGGTGTATTGGCCTACTCGAGACTATCAATAGTATTGATCCTGTGCTTTATAAGTTAGTTTTCGTCAGGCCGGTCTGATGTTCATTCGATTTTTCCATGCTACTATGTTGAGGAAGTACCATTCTAATAGTTCCTATATCATTCTCAGGAATTCAGTTTTGTTCGATATGAATCTGCCCTATAACGAAAAGTCCGACATGCATAGCTGATATTCTCAGTTATTTGCCGTTTCAGGTACTTTCCCGTACCCTCTTCCTTGTCGCTCAAGGATGAGTGATTATTTAATTGATATCTAATCTAACGACATGTTCGGTCATTATTGCATTTCCAATCCTTTTGATCCTTTTTCGAGCTTTGTTAGCTCACATTTGACTCGAGGGGACGGTTGACACGCTTTTTGAGGTGTTTGGATATGATTTGGGTGACTGGTTGGCAAATTTAGGCTTAAAGCGAAAAAGAGTTGACTCAAAGTTTACTTTTGGGTAAACGGACCTATTTCGGGAATCCGTTGATTCCGAGAGGTCTGGATGGTCTTTTAGAATTTGTAAGTATATTTGTTTAAGTTCCTAATGCACTCGGGTACATTTTGAGACTTAGTTTGGGAAGTTGGATATGAGGTATCGGAGGTTGACTTGGTCAATGAGACCTACGTTGGGAATTCCAAGGCCACAAATGTGTTCGTAGCTTGTTTTTATGTGTGTTTGCACATCTGGTATGTGAGCAGATGGCCTTGGGTGATAGTTGGGATTTCGGGTTGAGATAGTGATTTTTGGGTAGTTTTCTGGTTCGGGTGCCCCACTATAGTGGCATTAGTACCGCAACAGCGGCACTGCTATAGTGGTGGTCATGCCGCAGAAGCAGCCTAGTGCATTGATTGGCTGACCACCACAGCGATCTGAGGGAACGCCGAAGCGAGACTGCCGCAGCGGTCTCGTTGTTGCAGAACCGGGTATCGGGCAGATAGATTCATTAAATGAGTGTTAAAAGCCCTAAGTCACTCATTGATTATTATTTCGACTTTAGTGTTACTGGGAGCATTTCAAGGGGATTCTTGGGGGAAATTCATTGTGGTAAGTCCCTTTACCTTTCTTTCCAATCCATGATTACATTATCACCTTAGGAATCCATTATCAAGCTAGTTTCATTAAGAGCTTGAGGATTAAAAGAGGGTTCAATAGGTTCATCATGTTAAGCTACAAAATCTTGATTTATTGATTGAGTTAGCTTTATTAAGCATAAAGTTGATGATTAGAATCTATTATTGCATGATTACTTCCTAATTAGTGGCTAATTTATGGAATTGGGAGTTAGGGTTCATGCCCAAATTTGGGCTTTTTGCCTAGAATTCGAATTTAAGTATTTTGTTAGTCCTCCTAGCTTATTATTGATGGGAATTGATCACCTAGAACATTAATTTCATGTTGATACCTGTAGATTCCTAATTTCTCCTTTCTAGTTCATAAACCCCATTCCACAGGTTGGGGATTTGGGTCTTGAATAGAAGCAGGGTTTGAATGATGTTCTTCTTGATTCTATTTTCATGATTCAGATATGTTTATACTTTAATTATCTTTAGACTTTAATTATCTCGAGGCTAAAATGAAGGGAAAGACTAAGGCTTGATTATTGGAGACTTTGTTGTTCGGCTCTCCAGGTAGGTTATGGTTTACCTTATGGTGAGACCTCCATTGGCGAAGCTTATGCTTATATGATCATGTCGGAGAATGCCTGTAAACCTTTGTGTATGAAGTTGGGTTCGATATTGCCTTAGGTTGGGCCTTGTTGTATGATTTGGGGCTAGCCATCCTGTTCTGTTGTGACTTATCTTTTTATATTTATTATAGGCTCATTGTCACATGGAGATAGTAGATATTGGTGACTAGTGATATATCTTGATGATGATATTGTAGCACCTTACTTGTTGTTGTTTTGAGACGAGGATTGTGACTCTATTGTGGCTTATTATGTAGCCTTTTATTAATATTGTTGGTGTGCCCATATGTGGTACTGTTGAGATTGATTTGATTATTGACATTGAACTCATACATTGCACGCATTCTCATACTTCATGATATACTGTAGATACATTGATGATATACAAGGAAACACTGTTATGAGCTGGGCACAGTTGGGTTAGAGCGACGTAAGGATCGATGTCCGATGTTTATCCTGGAATCCTGGTATGAGTGCTGGTAGTGATTACCGAGGTCTTTGCCGGAATCCTGAGGATTGGTACATGGAATTGGCGGGCCCCCTAGAGGTTGTGCTGCCAAGATGTGATGTTCCATCATTTGAGTACATGTGTATCGGTGCATGTGCATTGCATCCATATTTCATACATTATTACATTGCATTGTACCTTGGGCTTCTTGTTATATTATTGTGATATATGGATTCAGATTGGATGTACTGAGACTTGGCACCGTTGGATTTAGATGCTATAACATAGGTGATGACTTGTACTTGGTTACTGGGTCGTGTTGATGTCACACCCCGACTTTACTAGGGTGTGACGGGCACCCGACCCCTTATCTAGGGCCGAGCGAACCCGTTAACTCTTATTACGTACATAGACTCTGGAATCACTTAAGAATAAAATACATGGTAAGCTCTCCATTTTTTTTTTCATAAGTAAACTCTGACATCCAGTAAGACTCGTGACATGAAGCATAATAACATATCGGCTGCTTACAGACTGACAACCCAATTCCCATGACTCTGTCTGCAAAGTCTCTAACATAGAATAGAACATCATAGCATATACTTGGACTTGGCAATCCTCCGGGACAAATGGAGTTCGCCATCTCCGCTGGAATATCTTCAGTAAGGTCTTCTAATCATCTAGGAGTACCTGCGCGGCATGAACGCAGCCCCCGAAGAAGAGGGGTCAGTACGAGTAATGTATTGAGTATGTAAGGCATAAATAGTACCATAATAGAGGAATATACAGTATGAATAATATCGGAATAGACATATGGAGCTTATCCTGGAATAGATGTAACCTGTACATAGGAATGCCTTTCTGCAGATGTCATGCATGCTTAGTTTCTTTTTCAAGAAAACGGTGTTTCTCATTTACATATACCGAAAGCAGAACATTTCAGAAAACGGTGTCCTTCATTTACATTCACAGACGCCGAGTACATCGGCTCTCCCACCCCCCTCCCCAACAGTGTCCCAACATATTATATATATATCACAAATACAGACGTCGTATCCGGCTCTCCCATAATCCCGCGTCCGGGACGAAATCCAGTTGAATCAGGTGGTGATATAACAGTGGCCCTTCCCCTTTCCCCATATACATATACATATACATATTCACATTCATATACTTGTGTCACACAATTGGCATGCATGAGAGCCCAAAGAAAGTCATGTGTCCGTCGGAGTGACATAAGGTCGGTGACCTCCGATTACACTATGGAATAATCATGGGCGCTTTGTCTCACCTTGAAGGAACGAGTATTTTAAGGTGAGACTACCAACGGAAAATAGCCTTAAGAGAGAGCATAGAATGAAATCAATGGCATTATAACCGCCAATTCATATGCTTTGAAGTCTTTTAGAAATTAGTGTCATAGCTAAGGAATAGAATTGAGGTTCAAGAACTAGTATAAAACTTTCATATTCACATTGGATTCTTAGCTCAAGACTCTTAGTCGTGGAATCATTTTTGTCGTACTTATCATAGGCATATTCTCTTTTCTGACATCATCGTTATCATTATCATCATGGAAGTATTCTCGTTGGGATAGGTACAGTACTTGTCATTTGGTAATGGAATAAGGATCGAGGGTTTCTTTTCCATTCAGCTTCAAAGTAAGTCAAGCGGAGCAATAAGGTAAATCGGGGAAACAGTGGGCCCACCTCGGATCAAATGAGGCGGCGCACCAAATTTACATATGTTACATGTCATGGCGTTACTTGTGAGGGTTTTAGGGTAGTCGGGTCCTATTTATGCAAGTTCTAGAGGTTTAAGAAATTCTTCCAACATTTTGCACACTTTTTTGTTCAATTCTACTGATTGAAAAAGAGGAAACTTTTGGCGCGGATTCTGGAGGGTAGAAGAGTCCCCGAGGTTCTTATCCAACATATTATGTCTAAGACATGCCATAGAAGGAAGGGTGAAGCCTTACATACCTTTTCTGCTTCTTATGCGACTCCAAATTCACATTCCAAATCCGCCAAAATCTACAAATTGGTCATGTTTACCAAAACTTGATTAGAGCCTTTAAAAGTTGATTCTTTAAAGTAACACTTTGTCTGCTGAAATTTCGGCAGCATTTCCCCTGTAAATGTACCAACCCACCAAGTTCAACTTGGCCAATTCTAATCAACAACCATCCCGGGAATTCAACCCGGCCAAACTATCAACAATACCAACAATTCTTATCAACAACATTAACATTCCATTCAACATACATTCCAACATTAGTAGCTCTTTTTACATAATCCAACGACATTTCCTTTCTTCCATATTCACGAAATATAACCACCACACATTAACAATATTATTCATGCAATTATAATGGATTACACCAAAGTCACACTAACTCCTTCCATAATCCACAAACAAGCACAATTTCATTTTTACCCCTTAAATTCTCATTTTTTTCGTCATGAAATCCATAACACAACAATTAAACTACTAAATAAAAGTTATTCACTTGTCTTACACAAACCCACCATTTTCGGCCACCATGCCACATACATGGCCACAACTTCAACATGCATGATCTCATGTTCTTCATCCATTTTTTATTATAACAACAACCAACATATTACATAAAATTAATTCATCATTTCTATACCATGCAACACATTTTCGGCCAAACACCATACATATGAATATTTCATGAATTTCATGGATTTCTTCATTCTACAACACTCATAATCACCCATAACATATAAAAGAAGGTTAAATTCTTACCTTTTCCTTTCAAGTTTCCTCTTAGTCAAGGTTATGGATTTGTTCAAGTGATGGATTTTCTTGCTCCAACAACTCTTCCATGTTGTAGAGGACCTTCCATTTGGTAGGATTTCTAGGAGAAAATATTTTTTTGATCAATTCCTCATGAGGCCAAATTTCTTGACCTTGGCCGAAGGCCATGTTCTTTCTCTTCCTCTCTTTTGCTTTGTTTCTTTCTCCAAATTTCTTGAAGGTTCCCTACATATATATATCTTCCACCTCTTACTCATATTTAATTTTAAGTCCCTCAATTAAAGAGGTATGAACACTTAGCCCTTCTTCCTTTCTCTAGAGAATTCTTGCCTTTTCTTGAAATTTGAATAAAGAAGACTAATATCTTCTTAAAAAATCTTGGTCCATATATTTTTATATAATTTACATTTAGCCCCCATTAATTAAAATAAGGGCATATGATGCACGGCCAACATGGCCTCTTCATTAATTTTTCTTAAACTTTTGTAAAATTCTCATTTTGCCCCTAACTTCTCTCAATATTTCCATACTAATAATATTCATGAATGATATTTATAACAACTTGCACATTAAAATAATTTTTTTAGAAATGGACTGGCCCTTAACTTTCCACGACGACTTGGAATTTCCAAACGTACAAAATACGGGCTATAACATCCTCCCCCCCTTTAGAACATTCGTCCTCGAATGTTCAACTGACCTTGTGGGGTCTTGTAACACTTCGGGAGGGGGTTCCTTTATAATTGCCCTTTTCTCTATGTCCATTCCATATATGTTATCCTACTTTCCTTACTATCATACTCCTGGATCCTTACATGAGTCCTCATTCCATGTCATGGGTTTCTTTTATAGCTGCTCTATCCATTATGCCCGCTCCTTATCCTTTGCCTTGTTTTCCTTATAATCAAACTCCTTGACCCTTCACGAGTCATTGCTCCATGTCATAGGTTCTTCTAACTCACTGTGTCACCTCATTATCCTTGTTCTTTCCAGTCTTTCCTTTTCTATTATTGTCTCGTCACTGCACCTTAACGGAATCCATGTCTTAGTACACAATCCTTACTTAATGATTCGATGTAGCCATAGGTTATTTCTTTATCTTCAGGTCTATCTCTTACTACACTCATTGTTATTTCTCTTCTACTCTTCTCCCATGTTTCTTGCGACATGCCGACATATTTTAAACTTTGATTCCAAGCTAATAAATTTCCTTTTTTGACACTTGATAGTGTTGCAATTCCTTTTTAGGTCCAATATGGTCTCCCCCCCTTTACGGGACCCCTTATATGCTGACCGCCTTCGAGTATCTTCCTTCTCTTGCTATGTCTTCTCATGGGTTCTAAACTTTGAAACTATTCCTTTGGCCCTACTTATTGGAATCGATCCTTAAACTTCACATTTTTCCCTTTTAATATATATTGCCACACTCTATCGCTTCTCACACCTATCTTTTTAAATTCTTGGCCCAAGTAGTCTCGTGTCTCGTCGATAGTTTCTCTCGGGTTTTCCCTCACTACCTTTTCTTACTTTTCTTTCACTGCGATTTCTTATCGTTGACCCTTCTGTGCCCTCTGGTCTCCTTATTTTCCATTAACTCACTCCTTTTTCCTTTCCAACTATTACTGTATTAGATTCTCCAGTCTTAATCTGTCGCAGAGGCACTAACAGCTTACCTTATGGCACCAATACCATTTACTTTCACTATCCCTCGGGCTTCGACTCCTTTGTTTGATTAATGCCCTTCTTGCCATAGTGTCGATTGCTGGAACTCTAAGATTCACCTATACAATCCTTTTAGAATACCCTACATCTTCACATATATATGTATATGATTACTATCAGCTAACCCACAAGGTACGTCCAAATGCTGTTCAAGCTTATCCTAGTTCCCGAGCTGTAATGCACTTTCTGTCTCTTCGCCAATCTACTCTGCTTCGTCTTGCGCGACTTCTTATGGTCTCCAACCACCCCATATACTCTGGTTTTCCTTAGACTACCCTAGCCTTTCATTTGTCTCTTATGTCTCAATTTATAAAATTCCTTGTCAACTTCCCATGGGGTCACCCATCATGAAATTGCTCCCACCTGAGCACGCTTAACCCAAAAACTTCACTGGAATTTGATGTCTCAATGCTGATATTTTCGCGTCCACTTCCTTACATTACCTTTATTACATATTCTGGAGCAAATCGGAGTCTTACAGGCTCCGGGACATTTTTGGTAACACGTCCGTTCTTTCATAATTACGATTTTACCCTTCTTGTTTCCCAATGTTCACTTTTCACCTGTATGACTATTCCTTGTCCTGGGCTTCCAAATTCTCAATAGCAATGGTTGTACCTTCGTCGCCATGCCAGACCCATAGGTCCTCTAGAACAACACATCCCATTTATTGTCTGTTTGCGACATTTCCTTTCCATGTTTCCTTCTGTTAAGCGTATCCATGCTAGTAGAATCTCCTTTACCATTTCTACTATTCAAGATCTGTACGTAGCAAATATCGACAGTACTCCACAAAACATATGGCTATATGGCATATTCCAGCCATCAGAACTTCCAGTTCCAAGTAACAGAACAAATATCCCAACTTACCTCTGTGTCTTACCATATCGCCTTTCGCCTGTTTCCGTCGCTATTGGACGTTTGCGAAAATTAACGATTAGTACCAGGGATCTCATTTCCTATGGCTTGGCTCTATCGCACGATCTGAGACAGAAGGAAGGTCAACATTTCCTAGATGCCCCGCAGCCTCCTGTTTATAAATGTGGCCGGCTTCACACCCATAAACAGGACTCTACTGGACACGACTTTGCAGACAACCCCTTAGACCGACCTGCTCTGATACCACTTTGTCACACCCAGACTTTACTAGGGTGTGATGGGCACCCGACCCCTTATCTAGGGCCGAGCGAACCCGCTATCTCTTATTACGTACATAGACTCTGGAATCACTTAAGAATAAAATGCATGGTAAGCTCTCCAATTTTTTTTTTCATAAGTAAACTCTGACATCCTGTAAGACTCGTTACATGAAGCATAATAACATATCGGCTGCTTACAGACTGACAACCCAATTCACATGACTCTGTCTGCAAAGTCTCTAACATGGAATAGAACATCATAGCATATACTTGGACTTGGCAATCCTCCGGGACAAATGGAGTTCGCCATCTCCGCTGGAATATCTTCAGTAAGGTCTTCTAATCATCTGGGAGTACCTGCGCGGCATGAACGCAACCCACGAAGAAGAGGGGTCAGTACGAGTAATGTACTGAGTATGTAAGGCATGAATAGTACCATAATAGAGGAATATACAGTATGAATAATATCGGAATAGACATATGGAGCTTATCCTGGAATAGATGTAACCTGTACATAGGAATGCCTTTCTGCAGATGTCATGCATGCTTAGTTTCTTTTTCAAGAAAACGGTGTTTCTCATTTACATATACCGAAAAAAGAACATTTCAGAAAACGGTGTCCTTCATTTACATTCACAGACGCCGAGTACATCGGCTCTCCCACCCCCCTCCCCAACAGTGTCCCAACGTATTATATATATATCACAAATACAGAAGCCGTATCCGGCTCTCCCATAATCCCGCGTCCGGGCATCCCGCGTCCGGGACGAAATCCAGCTGAATCAGGTGGTGATATAACAGTGGCCCTTCCCCTTTCCCTATATACATATACATATACATATTCACATTCATATACATGTGTCATACAATTGGCATGCATGAGAGCCCAAAGAAAGTCATGTGTCCATCGGAGTGACATAAGGTCGGTGACCTCCAAATACATTATGGAATAATCATGGGCGCTTCGTCTCACCTTGAAGGAACGAGTATTTTAAGGTGAGACTACCAATGGAAAATAGCCTTAAGAGAGAGCATAGAATGAAATCAATGGCATTATAACCGCCAATTCATATGCTTTGAAGTCTTTTAGAAATTAGTGTCATAGCTAAGGAATAGAATTGAGGTTCAAGAACTAGTATAAAACTTTCATATTCACATTGGATTCTTAGCTCAAGACTCTTAGTCGTGGAATCATTTTTGTCGTACTTATCATAGGCATATTCTCTTTTCTGACATCATCGTTATCATTATCATCATGGAAGTATTCTCGTTGGGATAGGTACAGTACTTGTCATTTGGTAATGGAATAAGGATCGAGGGTTTTTTTTGGATTCAACTTCAAAGTAAGTCAAGCGGAGCAATAAGGTAAATCGGGGAAACAGTGGGCCCACCTCGGATCAAATGAGGCGGCGCACCAAATTTACATATGTTACATGTCATGGCGTTACTTGTGAGGGTTTTAGGGTAGTCGGGTCCTATTTATGCGAGTTCTAGAGGTTTAAGAAATTCTTCCAACATTTTGCACACTTTTTTGTTCAGTTCTGCTGATTGAAAAAAAGGAAACTTTAGGCGCGGATTCTGGAGGGTAGAAGAGTCCCCGAGGTTCTTATCCAACATATTATGTCTAAGACATGCCATAGAAGGAAGGGTGAAGCCTTACATACCTTTTCTGCTTCTTATGCGACTCCAAATTCACGTTCCAAATCCGCCAAAATCTACAAATTGGTCATGTTTACCAAAACTTGATTAGAGCCTTTAAAAGTTGATTCTTTAAAGTAACACTTTGTCTGCCGAAATTTCGGCAGCATTTCCCCTGTAAATGTACCAACCCACCAAGTTCAACTTGGCCAATTCTAATCAACAACCATCCCGGGAATTCAACCCGGCCAAACTATCAACAATACCAACAATTCTTATCAACAACATTAACATTCCATTCAACATACATTCCAACATTAGTAGCTCTTTTTACATAATCCAACGACATTTCCTTTCTTCCATATTCACGAAATATAACCACCACACATTAACAATATTATTCATGCAATTATAATGGATTACACCAAAGTCACACTAACTCCTTCCATAATCCACAAACAAGCACAACTTCATTTTTACCCCTTAAATTCTCATTTTTTTCGTCATGAAATCCACAACACAACAATTAAACTACTAAATAAAAGTTATTCACTTGTCTTACACAACCCCACCATTTTCGGCCACCATGCTACATACATGGCCACAACTTCAACATGCATGATCTCATGTTCTTCATCCATTTTTCATTATAACAACAACCAACATATTACATAAAATTAATTCATCATTTCTATACCATGCAACACATTTTCGGCCAAACACCATACATATGCATATTTCATGAATTTCATGGATTTCTTCATTCTACAACACTCATAATCACCCATAACATATAAAAGAAGGTTAAATTCGTACCTTTTCCTTTCAAGTTTCCTCTTAGTCAAGGTTATGGATTTGTTCAAGTGATGGATTTTCTTGCTCCAACAACTCTTCCATTTGGTAGGATTTCTAGGAGAAAATATTTTTTTGATCAATTCCTCATGAGGCCAAATTTCTTGACCTTGGCCGAAGGCCATGTTCTTTCTCTTCCTCTCTTTTGCTTTGTTTCTTTCTCCAAATTTCTTGAAGGTTCCCTACATATATATATCTTCCACCTCTTACTCATATTTAATTTTAAGTCCCTCAATTAAAGAGGTATGAACACTTAGCCCTTCTTCCTTTCTCTAGAGAATTCTTGCCTTTTCTTGAAATTTGAATAAAGCAGACTAATATCTTCTTAAGAAATCTTGGTCCATATATTTTTATATAATTTACATTTAGCCCCCATTAATTAAAATAAGGGCATATGATGCACGGCCAACATGGCCTCTTCATTAATTTTTCTTAAACTTTTGTAAAATTCTCATTTTGCCCCTAACTTCTCTCAATATTTCCATACTAATAATATTCATGAATGATATTTATAACAACTTGCACATTAAAATAATTTTTTTAGAAATGGACTGGCCCTTAACTTTCCACGACGACTTGGAATTTCCAAACGTACAAAATACGGGCTATAACAGTTGACTTATACATTGTTGATTTACCTGTTCACCTTACTTTATTGTCTTTGTATATGTTAGCTAATCTTAGTCGGCCTGTGATACCTACCAGTACGTGTTGTTTGTATTGACCTGCACTTGCTGCATTCGTAAAATGAATGCAGAGTATCAGGTGGGATTAACGTCTACCAATCGTGGCTGAGAGTTCGAGGCTGCATATTCGAGTCTATTGGGGTGAGCCTGTGGACGCTTTGCGACCCGAAGACTCTTCTTCTATTATGTCTTACTTTGCTATTCCGAGACATTATTTAAGACTACTGATATATTATTACTACTTCCAGACTTATAGATTTTAGTTAGATGCTCTTGCATGAGCAGACCAGATACTGGGTGGTTTTTTTCTTACTTCCGCACTTATTATATATTCATATGCCAGACTTACGTTACTTTATCTTCTTCTGCTATTTATGCTGTGTTTGTGAATGTTGGATTAAGGGTTCGCCTACCGAAGTGAGACAGGTAAGTGCCCATGCTGTCACGACCCAAACTGATGAGTCATGACTAGTGCCCGACTTCTACTTATCAGAAAGTCTTATACTTGTACCTGAATCTCACTGAATAAAAGGGTGGCCCATATGTGACTCATAACTGTACTATACTGACTTCTATGAGAACAGCACAATAAACTATGCCTCAAAACTAGTAAATATATACAAATACGTACTGAAAACAACAGTACAAGCCGACAAGGTCCCATACCCCATATACATATAACATATGCGTATATAACGCCTTCTGGTTATAGGTCAATGTGCATATGTATAAATGAATGCAATGCATAAGTAAGATGAATAAATAGAACTCTCGGAGTGACATAAAGTCGTGCTACCTCCGATAAACATCTTTGAGCTAATGTCATCAATATACGTAATCTTAAGACCCATGAACAGAAGGACTAATCATGAAAGGAGTATAGGGACATCAAAGGTTAGATTACTCCTAATGTTTCTAAGAGTAGAGTGGTATGGAAGTTCATTCATTCACTCGTTTACTCATATCATAGAGATCATGCCAAAATGAAAGGAAGCACAACCTTAACATAACTTGAATTCTATCTAAACGTCCAACGTCTACTTCTCGAGCTCGTAAGTCTACAATTAAGATGACACAGGTCACAATCAGATCATTTGCATCACTTACTATCCAATTCAAATACGAATGAAACTTAACAAAATTCGGGCAGCATTTTCCCTATGATTCTCACTTTTCAAAATAGCCCACAACATCACCAATAACAACAACAACATCATATAGCAACATAAACAAGTAGAAATCTTTCCAATATTCAAACCAAAAACATCCCTCAAGGTAAGTACATCAACAAACTAATTCATGCCTTCATAACATAATTTCCTTTACTTTAAACTAAGGAATTCTTCCATGAACAACATAATTAACAAGAGTAGGATACAATACATACCTTATTGTCTAGAGAATCCAATTAAAACCTCAGCTCGAAGCTCAAACAAACAACCACACTTCCAAACATAAATATAACATCTTCCTCCTAGCTAGTCTCTAACTTGTAAGGAAACATCTTGGTTTAATTTGATGAAATTTACCTTGTAGAGCTTAGAGAGTGTTGGGAGGGTTTAGGGTTCTGATGAGAGTGAAAAATGAGGGTTAGATCGAGCCTCAACATTAAATAACCAAATACAAAAGTTTCCACCGCCTCAAAAGGACGGTGGCGTCGACATGTCGATGGCCCATCGTTTTGCCACCGTGGACGTGCCACAGCCCCTGATTCTCAGGTGGCTTGGCATCAACATGGTTCTAAGCACCATAAAAAATGTTGATGATGGCGTCAACATGCTGACGGGTCGTCAACTAAAGGCGTCAAGTTGCGTAACACATTCTTCCGTCCGTCGTCGATTCGTTTAACCTCTAATCCTTTCAATACTTGTAATACTTTAACTTGGCTATTAATATGCAAGAGTCAAACATGTCTAATATCCCATAACTTTGCAGACGAATCTTAATACTCGAGGTTAAAATGATTAAGATACCATAAACTAAAGACGCATCGAAATGGGAGATGTAACATTCTCCCCCCCCCCCCCCCCCCCCCCCCCCCTTAGGAATATTCATCCTCGAATGTTTAGCCAATAGAGTCTTATAAAAAATTTCGGCAGAGTTTTGTCTATAACTGTACCAATTCCAACCTAGCATACAACAACCCAATAACACAAAGCCTCATAGGGATACACAAAACAATAATAACTATGGCCTCACACGATCCAATAGAATAAGAATCACATACCTGAAGTCACGGACTCCCTCGGAAGATGGAAATAGATGTGGATATGTGGATTTCATGTCATTTTTAGCTTCCCAAGTCATCTCCTCAACATTATTATTCCTCCAAAGCACTTTTAATGGAAGCCACATCCTTAGTTCATAACCGACAAAATTTTCTATCAAATATAGCCAAAGGGGTCTCCTCATATAATAACTGCTCAGTCACCTGGACATCATTTACTGGTACAACTCTCGAAGGATCTCCTATGCATTTACGGAGCATGGACACATGGAACACTGGATGTACAGCCTCCAGATCGGAAGGTAACTCTAACTCATTTGCTATCTTACCCACTGTACGAGTAATTATGTATGGCCCAATGTATCGAGGGCTTAGTTTATCCATCTTTCCAAATCTCATAACTCCTTTCATAGGAAAGATCTTCAAGAAGACCCAATCGCCTTCCTCAAAGATTATCTGCGTAAGATTTTTGTCGACTCTGTGCCGCTAGTAATCTTTCCTGAATCACCTTCACCTTTTCAACCGCTTGCTGCACTGAGTCTGGGCCTACCAATTAATTCTCTCCAAAATCAAACCATCCTATAGGTGATCTACATTTTCGTCCATATAAAGCCTCATAAGGGGCCATCTGAATACTAGAATGGTAGCTATTATTATACGCAAACTCAATAAGTGGCAGATGATCATCACAGCCACTTCAAAAATCAATCATGCAAGCTCTCATCATATCCTCAAGTGTCTGTATAGTACGCTCAGCCTGCCCATCTGTCTGGGGGTGAAATATGGTACTAAGACTCACCTGAGTCCCCAATCCTTTTTGGAAAGATCTCCAGAAATTAGCTGTGAACTGTGCTCCTCCATCTGAAATAATGGACGTAGGAACACCATGAAGTCGTACAATTTCTCTAAGGTATAGCTTCACATAATCCTGAGCTGAATAAGTAGTCCTGACAGGTAGGAAATGGGCTGAATTTGTAAGTCTATCAACTATGACCCATATTGAATCATACTTATGTTGAGTACGAGGCAACCCTGTAATGAAGTCCATATTAATGACTTCCCATTTTCCATTTCAGAATCTCAATAGCTTGCAATAAACCTATTGGCTTCTGGTGCTCAATCTTAACTTGCTGATAATTCTGATAATGAGTTACAAATTTTGCTATAGCTTTCTTCATAGCATCCCACAAATATACTTTTTTAATATCATGATACATTTTTGTTGTGCCCGGATGAATAGAGTAGCAAGAATAATGAACTTCTCTCATAACCTGCTGATGAAGTCATGCAATATTAGGAAAACATAATCTACCTCCATACCTGAGCACTTCATCTCTTGTAATCACAAAAGGTGTCTTTTCCTTTTGAGGAGTCGTGTCTCGATAATGAGCTAAAATAGGATCTTCATACTGACGCTCCTTTATCTCTGCTACCAATGATGATGTCGCTGTATCCTGGATAGTGACCTCTGTCTCACCTGAGTCCAATAATCGAACTCCAAGGCTAGCTAACTGACAAATTTTATGAGCCATCTCTCTCTTCTCGGGCTATAATTATGATAAACTACCCATGGATTTATGACTAAGGGCATCGGCTACCACATTCGCTTTGCCAAGGTGGTACAGAATATCAACGTCATAATCTTTCAGCAACTCTAGCCACCGCCTCTAACATAAGTTCAAGTATTTATGCTTAAAGATGTACTGAAGGCTCTTATGATCAGTATAGATATCAACATGGACACCATATAGGTAGTGCCTCCATATTTTGAAAGGATGAATCACTGCAGCCAACTCAAGATCATGGGTTCGGTAGCTCTTCTCATGCTTCCTCAACTGTCTGGAGGCATAAGAAATAACCTTATCGTACTGCATCAACACACAGCCCACCCGACACTCGAAGCGTCACAATATATCACATAGCCATCCGTCCCCTCTGGAAGAGTCAGGATGGGTGCTGAAGTCAACTTATCCTTCAATGTCTCAAAGCTCTGCTCACAAGCGTTCGTCCAATGAAATTTAGCTGATTTTTGGGTCATCTTTGTCAGTGGGTATGAAAGAGAAGAAAATCCTTCTACAAACCTTCGGTAGTATCCTGCCAAACCCAGAAAACTATGTATCTCTGTTGGTGTTGTATGCCTTGGCCAATTCCTTACAGCCTCTATCTTTTGAGTATCCACTCTAATACCTTCATCTGAAATAATATGACCAAGAAAAGCCACAGAGTTAAACCAGAAGTCACACTTAGAAAATTTCACATATAATTCTCTATCTTGAAGAACTCTAAGCATTGGGCGTAGAAGATCGGCAAGCTCAGCTTCTAACGGTGAGTAAACAAAAATATCATCCATAAATACGATCACAAATAGATCTAGAAAAGGTTTATGTATGCGGTTCATCAAGTCCATAAATACAGCTAGAGCATTAGTCAATCCGAATGACATAACACAGAACTCGAAGTGCCAATATCTAGTCCTAAATGCCGTCTTCGGAATGTCTTCCTCCTTCATCCTAATTTGAAGATACCCCGATCTCAGGTCTATCATCGAAAAGTACTTAGCAACCTGTAGCTGATCAAATAAATCATCAATCCTCGGAAGTGGATATTTATTCTTTATAGTCACCCTATTCAGTTGCCTATAATCAACACGCATTCGCAAGGAACCATCTTTCTTCCTTACAAATAATATCGGCGCTCCCCACGGCGATGTACTAGGCCTAATAATGCCCTTCTCCAGCAAATCCCACAATTGTTCTTTCAATTCCTTCAATTCGGTAAGTGACATTCTATAAGGAGGAATGGATATCGGCTGAGTATCTGGCAATAGATCAATAGTGAAATCGATCTCCCGCTCTAGTGGAATGTCCGGAAGCTCATCTGGAAACACCTCTAGGAACTCAATAACCACAGGAATAGACTGAAGGGTCGGTAAGTCTGCTTTTACATCCCGAATTCGCACTAGATGATAAATATACCCTTTCCTGATCATCTTACTTGCCTTAAGGTAGGAAATAAACCTACCTCTTGGCGAAGCAGCATTACCCTTCCACTCTAAAACTGGCTCATTTGGGAACTGAAATTGAACCAGCTTCGTTCTCCAATTAACATTGGCATAACAAGAGGCCAACCAATTCATACCCAAAATAACATCGAAATCTATCATATCTAACTCAATCAAGTCTGCTATGATATGGTGTTTGCAAATTATAACTACACAGCTTCGATATACTCGCCTAGCTATAATTAGGTCACCAATGGGCGTAGACACCTCAAAAGGTTTGATCAACGGAGTAACATACGACAAGGTAGAACCTGGATCAATTAATGCGTATACATCATAGGAGGAGACTGATAATATTCCTGTAACAACATCAGGAGATGACTCATGATCCTGTTGACCAGCTAATGCATAGATGCAGTTCTGAGGACCGCTCGAACTAGATGTTCCACCCCTTTCTCTACCACGACATGCTGGTGTCTGAAAACCTCACCTCGATGGGTGTACAGATGAAGAAGAACCAGCTATGGACCCTGTGGGCTAAACTATACCCCCACCATCTCTCAACGGACACTCCCGCATAATGTGACCTGGCTAGCCACAAGCATAACTGGCATCTGATCCCAATCGTCACTGTCCAGCGTGTAGCTTACCACAATGGGCACACTGTGGCAAAGGTGGCCTCATCTGACCTGACCCCTATCTATACTGAGAACATAAAGCTCTACAACTCTGACCCACTCCGAAATAATAAGGCCGATCAAATCTCTGACCTGAAAATCGCGGAGGTGCACTTGCCGCTAAATGGGATGGATACCAGGAATACTGCTTCCTCTGACCTCTTCTAAACTCACCAGCAATATCCAAAGATCTAGCCTTCTTACCAAAGCTTATGCTCAAGATCTGTCCTCCACTAACGCTTACGATCTTCCAGATTCTGTGCATATGCCTATATACGAGAAACATCCATAATTGGTTGTAACGCAGTTGTCGTAGACTCATCAATCAGATGTGGCCCTAAACTGATCACAAAATGGTGAACTTGATCCTCCATCTCGGCCACTATAGATTGGGCATATCTAGCCAATGAATCGAAGAGCACACTGTACTCTCGAGCACTCTGCTTCCCTATTGAATAGACAAGAACCTATCTGCTCGGGCCCGTTGAACTTCTGGCGGTAGATAGTGGCGAATAAAGGCCTCTGAAAACTCTTGCTAGACTGCTGGAGGGGCATCTTCTCTCCTAGATAACTCGTAAGTCTGGTACCACTGCACCGTAACATCACGAAGCCTATAAGAAGCCAACTCCACTGACTCAATCTCATTAGCATGCATGATACACAAAGTCCTCTGCATGCTATCATTAAAGTCCTGAGGGTCCATATTCTGCCTCAAACCAAAGAACTCTAAGGGATCTAAACCAAGAAAATCCTTAACCCTCGCACTGACAGCTCGACCTGCCTGATCAACATTAACTC
Source organism: Lycium barbarum (assembly GCF_019175385.1). Lineage (NCBI taxonomy): Eukaryota > Viridiplantae > Streptophyta > Magnoliopsida > Solanales > Solanaceae > Lycium > Lycium barbarum. The sequence continues at coordinate 84,376,163 of NC_083347.1, forward strand.
CCTGATGCCGAGCCTAAGCGGCTACCAATCCTGTTAACAACTGTATAGCATCCCACGTATCCTGACCCGGTGCATCTGGCTGTGGAACTGGAGGCACAGGGGCAGGTGCTGGAGCTAGGGTTGGGGCTAGCACCCCTCAAAGCTCTACTGGAGCGAGTGGGGTTCGCGATGTTTGATATGGAGTTTCACTCTGAGACTCACCCCTAGCTCTGGTAGCCCGTGGAGTATGGCTAGTAGCCTCTCCAGTCACCGTCTCGCCATTCTGGGCGGTTGTAGCTTTCTTTAGAGGCATTGCTGAAATCAGAATAGGTTATTAGAAGACGAACTCTTACCACATGGCTCTGTCGTACAATCTAGGATAGAAAGAATGAAAACACCCTAAATGTCCAACACACGCATAAATAAGACTCTACTAGACACGGTCTGTAGACAACCCTAGGACAGTACTGCTCTGATACCACTTTTGTCACGACCCAAACTGATGAGTCATGACGAGTGCCCGACTTCTACTTATCAGACACATTCATACTTGTACCTGAATCTCACTGAATAAAATGGTGGCCCATATATGACTCATAAATGTACTATACTCACTTCTATGAGAACAACACAATAAACTATGCCTCAAAACTAGTAAATATATATAAATACATACTGAAAACAACAGTGCAAACCAACTAGGCTGCTGTAGATATTGTACAACAAAATAGAAGCAGACAAGGCTACACAACATCCCAACTACATACAACTATCCACAGACATCTAAAATAGTGCAAAGCTATAGAAAGGATGGGACATGGCCCCGTCCTATATATATATATATATATATATATATATATTAATCAAAATGGCATATCAAAATAGACTGCAGCTCCAAACCAAGTAGAGTGCACTGACTACTGCTGGATGGAAGTCCTACTGAGCTGGACCGTCTGTTTGTCTACCTAAACCTGCAGGTATGAACACAGCTGTTACACCTAGTAGTTTCGTCCATTGAGATTCATTAGATGTTAGTTGTCCTAATCGCGGAAACGGGAGTTACCATAGGATATATGAGATTACATGTTCCCATATTATGGTTATGGGGGTTTAATCCCATGAAATGAGCTATGGAAGGATTTAAGAACAAACAAATAAAGGAATGGAGTTTGTGGGAACTTTGGGAAAACTTGGCAGACTTTTCGGACAGAATTTTGGTCCAAATTGGTGGGGGAATATCTCCTAGAATATGAGGACTTTTGGTGCGTTTATTTTGTCCAAATTGAAGTTCATTGAGTCTAGTTTCCAACGCAACAAACCGCTCGTCAATGTGACATCTGATTAAAACGTTATGGCCATTCTACGACAGACTGTCCGAGCAGAAAATTTCTGCGGACCATTTGACGGCCCGCAGGAATTTTGACGCCCCGCAGAAAATTCTGCGGTCCGTCAAATTGACACAGCCCAGCGTCAAATGGTCACAGTGACCCATATTTGACTTGGCAGTTCTACGGACCATTTTGACGATCTGTAGGAATTTTGACGGCCCGTCAAAATTGGCGTAGAATGGCCCGACGGGATTTTAAGTTCCCCTTTATATAATTTAGTCCACCTCATTTGGACATTTCATCTTACCAAATCAGATCCAAAAGCTCTCTAAAAACCCTCTCTTCCACTCCATAAGATAATCCAAGCCAAAATCCAAGAGAGATTAATTATCATTAAGCAAGAATCAAGATACCCATGTGCTAGAGGTCTTGCTAGGGTTAATAAGCTACAAGAGTTCTTTGGATATTGAAGCTAGGGTTTTCTTCAAGTGGAGTATTGCTATCCAAAACCCATTCCTATTCTATCAAAGGTAAGTTTTATGATCAATTCATGTTATTTCGAGTATTGAGGGGTTGAAAGACCTAGATTATAGAAGGAAATAGAAAATGGGTTACAAATATGAGAATAGTGACATTTTTGAGTTGTAGCTTAATATGAATCATGATTCTTCGTATGTTACGAGTATAGTTATGCTATTAATGACATTTATAACATGGGATAAGTATTATATATGAGAAAACGCGATAGTGAGCTATAATCATAATTGTGGAGAAATTGAAGGGAAATGGTGAGGTGTGAGAAATGTAAATGAATAATGATTGTTGTTTGCGATATTGTGAATGTTGTTATGAAAGTTTGGGAGTTGATTTAGAATATAGGAAAAGTTGTATAAACAAAGGAAATGCGGCCCAATTTTTCCTAGAAATAGTAACACGTTCTTATAGCTTATTAACCAATGTTAATGCGATTTCTCTTGAAGGTAGAAACGTGGGCATTAATGGAGAACAAGCAAGCGATAGATTAGTTAAACGTAAAAGGTATGTGAGGCTAGTCCTTTCTTTCTGTGGCATGAATCCTATAGCATGACTTTTCCTTCCTCTTCATGAATTTCCTACATTCCGGAAAACTAATAGCCATGTTCATGAATAACCACATGAGATAAGAGATACATTATGAGTTCAATAGTGATGATGAAGAGTTTAGTATAACGATTCTAGAGTTTCTGATATGATGTTCCTATGACGTTTATTGTGTCATTTATTTTAACCACTCACCTTATATACTATTTCCTTCAAGGTGAGGTAGAATACTTAAAAATGTTCCATAATAGAATCGGGGGTTCGCAACCTTAGGTCACCCCGATAAAGTATAGCTATCCTTGAGTTATTATACATGCGTTATGATGAGTATATGTTCATGACATTACACCATGCCTATATTGACGGGCAGACACACACGACTATAGTGGGCAGCTTATACCCCGGACGCGGGAGGCCTGGACGCAGGTTAATTACTATCACACTGTACCAATATGGACGGGCAGCTTTACTTATACATTTATGGATATGTGATATGATGATGATTATGAGTAAGCCAGCATATGTTTTTTTTTATTAAGTGACAGTTACATACAGTTACTCCTTATTGATGGTTCCTTTATCTCATTGACATATTTTCATTGCTTATGCCTCTCATACTCAGTAAAATGTTCGTACTGACGTCCTCTTTCTTTGGATGTTGTGTTCATGCCCACAGGTAGACAGGGAGGTGATCTTGATCCAGACTCGTAGGGGTTAGTTGCTGATTTGAGAGCACTCCATTGTTCCGGAGGTGCCTTGATTATTCTTTTGTGTATATTTGTATATTTTGGGCACGACGGGGTCCTGTCCCGTCCCTATATCTACCACTCTAGTAGAGGCTCGTAGATACGTAGTGTGGGTTATATGGTCTCACAAGGATGCTATTATGTATATATATTATTTTGATAGCCGAAAGGCTTATGTATATAAAAGTATTTATGTTCTCAAATGATAAAAAATGATTTTTATATGATTCGAGTATGAATTTGATAAAAAACGCTTAATTAGTATGATGAGTAATAGAACGAGTGGTGCTCGGTGGTTAGCCCCGGGTAGCCATCGCGGCCCCTAGTCGGGTCGTGACAAAAGTGATATCAGAGCAGTTCAGTCCTAGGAAGTGTCTACGAGTCGTGTCTAGTAAAGTCTTGTTTATGGTGTGTTGCGCGCCACATCAATAAACATGAGGCTATAGGTCAGTTAGGAAGAATGACCCTCTTTCATCTTAAGAGATCGTGCGATAGAGTTGTGTTATAAGATTTTTCCCTCTTAATAGTGTGTTATGATTTCAGAAATGCTGCCAAAAGAAAAAGCTACAGCCGCCCAGAAGGGCAAGACTAAAACAAAAAGACGGGTGGAAAGAGAGCCTCTGATGAATGTAGAAGAGGGCGAGTCACATAATGAGGCTCTATCTAACACTTCCTCCACCCCGCCTAATGTAGAAGAACAAGGAGGAGCTTCAGCTCCAGTTCCTCCACCGGTTGCTTCGGGTCAACAAGTGATCGAGGCCATCCATCCATTGACACAGTTGGTTTCCGCCAAGGCACAGCGGCAGAATGTGAGTTCAAGTGATCGGGCAGCTAGTACCAGAGCCCATGATTTTATGAGTTTGAATCCTCCGGAGTTTTTCGGGTCAAAGGCGGATTAAGACCCGCATGGTTTTATTGATGAGATGCTGAGAACATTGAGGATTATCCATGCCTCCCAGACCGAATCTATGGAGTTGGCATCTTATAGACTCTGAGATATGGTAGTACTGTGGTATAATAATTGGATAGCATCAAGAAGAGAAAATGCGCCTCCTCCCGTATGACAAGAATTTGTAGATGCTTTCATCCGTCACTATTGGCCACCCGAGGTCCGCCGAGCGAGGGCGAATAGATTCTTTAATCTAAAGCAAGGAAACATGAGTGCTCGAGAATATAGCCTTCAATTTAATTCCTTGGCTAGATATGCCCTGACTATGGTGGCCGACATGGGGGATAGAGTGTATCACTATGTGAGTCGCTTAGGGCCACATTTGTTCAAGGATTGCTTGACGACTTCGTTGCACGAAGGGATGGATATTTCCCGAATACAAGACCATGCCCAGAACATAGAGGGACAATAGCAATCAGAAAGGGGTGATCGTGATATTAATAGGAGGCAAAGCAAGAGGGCCAGATCTATAGGGGCAGACAGTGATTATAGAGGGGGATCGAGGCAGACTTATTCCAGACACTCAGGCCAGTCGGTGACTAGTGCACCTCCATGACTTGCAGGTAGGAGATTTGATCGCTCATTTCGTTCAGGACAAGGTCAGAGTTTGAGGGACCCAGATTCTCAGTTTAGGGGAGATCATAGCCAGAGGAGACCCCCAGTACCGCAATGCAGCCAGTGCGGTAGGTTACATTTCGGACGGTGTCGCCAGGGTTCGGATGCTTGCTATGCCTGCGGCCGGGTTGGGCATATGATGCGAGATTGCCCGTCGATGAGTGGTAGAGTTGGGATTCAGCCTATAGGATCCGTGGCTAGTTCATCTTCAGTGCGCCCGGTAGGGCAGATTCCCCATATGTCAGCAGGTCGAGGTAGAGGCAGTGGGGTAGCATCTACTTCAGGTGCCACTCAGCCTCGTGTATATGCTTTAGCCGGACGACAGGATCTTGAGTCCTCCCCGGATGTGGTTACAGGTACATTGTCCACATTTTCCCATGATGTGTATGTATTGATAGATCCGGGTTCTACATTCTCTTATATTACTCCATATGTTGCTGGTTGTATTGGGGTGAAACCTGAGCCAATCAAACCTTTTGAGGTATCTACTCCAGTTGGTGATCCCGTGATAGCGAAACAAGTGTATAAAAATTGTGTACTCGTGATATGTGATCGCCAGATCAAAGCTGATTTAATTGAGCTGGAAATGATAGATTTCGATGTGATTATGGGTATGGACTGGTTGGCTTCATGTTATGCTAATGTTGATTGCCCAATGAAAGTGGTTCGATTTCAATTTCCGGGAGAGCCCGTACTTGAATGGAAGGGTAATACAGCATCTCCAAACGGTAGGTTTATTTCCTACCTTAAGGCAAGGAAGATGATTGCTAAGGGCTATATTTATCACTTAGTCCGAGTTCATGACACCGAAGCAATGTCGCCAACTTTCCAATCTGTTCCGATAGTGATTGAATTTCCGGATGTATTCCCAGATGAACTTCCAGGCCTTCCTCCAGAAAGAGAGATTGACTTCGCTATTGATGTGTTGCCGGACACCAAGCCTATTTCTATTCCTCCGTATCGAATGGCTCCGGCAGAATTGAAAGAGCTAAAGGCACAGTTGAAAGATTTGCTTGAGAAGGGGTTTATTAGACCCAGTTCATCGCCGTGGGGAGCACCAGTCTTGTTCGTGAGGAAGAAAGATGGTTCCCTACGAATGTGCATCGATTATAGGCAGTTAAATAGGGTGACAATAAAGAACAAGTATCCTCTCCCAAGGATTGATGATTTGTTTGATCAACTACAGGGTGCCAAGTGGTTTTCTAAAATAGACTTAAGGTCTGGTTATCATCAAGTGAGAGTTAGAGAAGCAGATATTCCCAAAACAGCCTTCAGAACAAGATAGGGCCAGTATGAATTCCGGGTGATATCGTTTGGGCTGACTAATGCTCTGGCAGTGTTTATGAATTTGATGAATAATGTATTTACGCCACTCTTAGACTTGTTCGTGATAGTATTCATTGATGACATTTTGGTATACTCTCGCACAGAATCAGAACATGCAGATCATTTACGTATCCTTCTTGGAATTCATCGAGCCCGAGAATTATATACAAAATTTTCATAGTGCGAGTTTTGGCTGAATTCTGTGAAATTTCTGGGCCATGTCATTTCAGATGACGGTATTCGAGTAGACACTCAGAAAATTGAAGTTGTGAAGACTTGGCCAAAGCCTACGACGACTACAGAGGTCCGTAGTTTTTTGGGATTGGAAGGCTACTATAGAAGGTTCGTAGAAGGGTTTTCGTCTATTTCAGCACCATTGACGAAGCTAACCCAGAAGTCATTTAAATTTCAATGGAATGATGCTTGTGAACACAACTTCCAAGAGTTGAAGGACAGATTAACCTCAGCTCCAGTCTTAACACTTCTAGAAGGGTCAGATGGTTATGTGGTGTACTGTGATTCTTCTGGTGTTGGGTTAGGATGTGTATTAATGCAGCATGGTAGAGTCATTGCTTATGCTTCGAGACAGCTGCAGGAACATGAAAAGAACTATCCAACTCACGACCTCGAATTGGCTGCAGTTATTCATGCCTTAAAGATGTGGAGACATTACTTGTAGGTGTACATGTTGATATCTACATAGATCAAAAGAGTCTTCAATACATTTTCAAAGAAAAGGAGTTAAATCTGCGACAGAGACGGTGGTTAGAGTTATTGAAATATTACGATGTGAATATTTTATACCACCCCGGAAAAGCAAATGTAGTAGCTGATGTGCTTAGCCGCCGATCAATGGGCAGCCTATGTGGAATTCCTCCAGAAAAGAAAGAGATGGTTCATGAGCTCCACCAACTAGCAAATCTTGGAGTACGTGTAATTGATTCGGGTAGTGCAGGGATTGGCATTTATGATCCCACAATTTCATCTCTGAACATAGAAGTGAAAGAGCGTCAGTATGAAGATCCTTAATTGTGCCATTACAGAGACACATCTTATGAAAAAGAGAAGTCCCCATTTGATGTTTCCACGGATGGAATTCTTAGATACCGAGGCAGGCTATGTGTGTCGAATGTTGCAGAGTTGCACTGACGAATTCTAGAAGAAGCCCATTATTCTCGGTATTCTATTCACCCAGGTGCGACAAAGATGTATCATGATCTCAAGTTGATATATTGGTGGGATGGCATGAAGAGAGACATAGCAGAATTTGTAGCACAGTGTCCAAATTTCCAACAAGTAAAGATCGAACATCAAAAGCCAGGAGGATTATTGCAAGAAATGGAAATCCCTACTTGGAAATGGGAAGTGATCAATATGGATTTTATTGTGGGGTTACCTCGTTCCCGAGGAAAGTATGATTCCATATGGGTGATTATGGATAGACTCACGAAAGTAGCTCATTTTCTTCCAGTCAGAACCACATACTCAGCGGAAGACTATGCATGGTTGTATCTCAAAGAAATTATGCGACTCCATGGTATTCCAATATCCATTATCATAGATAGAGGAGGATAGTTTATAGCCAAGTTCTAGAAGTCTTTTCAAGAAGGTCTAGGCACCCAAGTGAAGCTTAGCACGACATTCTATCAGCAAACTGATGGGCAAGCCGAGCGTACTATTCAGACTTTGGAAGATATGCTACGGGCATGTGTATTAGAATTTAGTGGTAGTTGGGATGATCATCTACCTCTGATTGAGTTTGCATATAACAATAGCTATCATTCCAATATCCAAATGGCTCCGTATGAAGCATTACATGGAAGGACGTGTAGATCCCCGACTGGATGGCTTGAAATAGGAGAAGTACAGCTAATAGGCCCTGAATTGATTCAGCAAGCGGTAGAAATAGTCAAGGTGATCCGAGATCGATTGTTGAAAGCCCAAATTCGCCAAAAGTCATACGCGGCCAATCGCTGACGAGACTTGGAATTTCAGGTTGATGATTGGGTATTTTTTAAAGTGTCTCCAATGAAAGGGGTGATGAGATTTGACATGAAAGGGAAGCTAGGTCCTCGATACATTGGACCCTATAAAATTATCCGCAAGGTGGGTCATGTGGCCTATGAATATGACTTGCCTTCAGAGCGTGAATCGGCTCATCCAGTTTTCCACGTCTCAATGCTCCGTAAATGTGTTGGAGATCCTACGAGGATTGTTCCAATTGATGATGTGCAAGTGACAGAAAAGCTAGCATATGAAGAAGTGCCCATTGCCATTTTAGACAGGCAAGTGCGAAGACTTCGAAATAAGGAAGTAGCTTTAGTCAAAGTCTTATGGCGAAACCACAACAAATAATAATTGACTTGGGAAGCGGAACCGAAAATGAAATCCACATATCTGCACTTATTTCAACCCTCAGGAGAGATTCAAGATGAAACACTAACACGATGAGGTATGTACGCTTACTTTTCATGCTTTTGCTAGTGTGTGGCCATAGATATGTTGATATTGTGTTGTAGCCCTGTGAGGCAATATTATTATGGGTTGTTGTGACAAGATGGTAGTGTTGTATTATAGGGGAACTTTGGAAAAAAATTTGTAGAATCCCCAAGAGTCTATCATTCGAGGACGAATGTTTCTAAGAGGGGGAGAATGTTACACCTAGTAGTTTCGTCTATTGAGATTCGTTAGACGTTAGTTGTCCTAACCGCGGAAACGGGGGTTACCGTATGATATATGAGATTACATGTTCCCAAACTACTCTAGCATATGAGTAGTTTTGGTGCTTTTCTTTTGTCAAAATTGACGTTAATCGAGTCTAGTTTCCAACGCAACAAACCGCTCGTCAATGTGACACCTGAGTAAAGAGTTATGGCCATTCTACGACAGACTGTCTTAGCAGAAAATTTCTGCGGACCATTTGACGGCCCGCAGAAAATTTTGCGGTCCGTCAAATTGACACAGCCCAGCGTCAAATGGTCACAGTGACCCATATTTGACTGGGCAGTTCTACGGACCATTTTGACGGTCGGTAGGAATTTTGACGGCCCATCAAAATTGGCGTAGAATTGCCCGATGGGATTTTAAGTTCCCCTTTATATAATTTAGTCCACTTCATTTGGACATTTCATCTTACCAAATCACATCCAAAATCTCTCTAAAAACCCTCTCTTCCACTCCATAAGCTAATCCAAGCCAAAATCCAAGAGAGATTAATTATCATTAAGTAATAATCAAGATACCCATGTGCTAGAGGTCTTGCTAGGGTTAATAAGCTACAAGAGTTCATTGGATATTGAAGCCAGGGTTTTCTTCAAGTGGAGTATTGCTATCCAAAACCCATTCCTATACTATCAAAGGTAAGTTTTATGATCAATTCATGTTATTTAGAGTATTGAGGAGTCGAAAGACCTAGATTATAGAAGGAAATAGAAAATGGGTTATAAATATGAGAATAGTGACATTTTTGAGTTGTAGCTTAATATGAATCATGATTCTTCCTATGTTATGAGTATAGTTATGTTATTAATGACATTTAGAACATGGGATAAGTATTATATATGAGAGAACGCGATAGTGAGCTATAACCATAATTGTGGAGAAATTGAAGGGAAATGGAGAGTTGTGGGAAATGTAGATGAATGATGATTGTTGTTTGCAATATTGTGAATGTTGTTATGAACGTTTGGGAGTTGATTTAGATTATGGGAAAAGTTGTATAAACAAAGAAAATGCTGCCCAATTTTTCTTAGAAATAGTAACACGTTCTTATAGCCGATTAACTAATGATAATGCGACTTGTCTTGAAGGTAGAAACGTGGGAATTAAAGGAGAACAAGCAAGCGATAGATTAGTTAAACGTAAAAGGTATGTGAGGCTAGTCCTTTCTTTCTATGGCATGAATCCTATAGCATGACTTTTCCTTCCTCTTCATGAATTTCCTACATTCCGGAAAACTAATAGCCATGTTCATGAATAACCACATGAGATAAGAGATACATTATGGGTTCAATAGGGATGATGAAGAGTTTAGTATAACGATTCTAGAGTTTATGATATGATGTTCCTATGACGCTAATGGTGTCATTTATTGTAACCACTCACCTTATATACTATTTCCTTCAAGGTGAGGCAGAATACTTAAAAATGTTCCATAATGGAATCGGGGGTTCGCGACCTTAGCTCACCCCGATTAAGTATAGCTATCCTTGAGTTATTCTACATGCGTTATGATGAGTATATGTTCATGACATTACACCGTGCCTATATGGACGGGCAGACACACACCACTATAGTGGGCAGCTTATACCCCGGACGCGGGAGGCCTGGACGCAGGTTAATTACTATCACACCATACCTATATGAACGGGTAGCTTATACTTATACATTTATGCATATATGATATGATGATGATTATGAGTAAGCCAGCATATGTTATTTCCTTTATAAGTGACAGTTACATATAGTTGCTCCTTATTGATGCTTCCTTTATCTCATTGACATATTTTCATTGCTTATGCCTCTCATACTCAGTACAATGTTCGTACTGACGTCCGTTTTCTTTGGACGCTGTGTTCATGCCCACAGGCAGACTGGGAGGTGATCTTGATCCAGACTCGTAGGGGCTAGTAGCTGATTTGAGAGGACTCCATTGTTCCAGAGGTGCCTTGATTATTCTTTTGTGTATATTTGTATATTTTGGGCACGACGGGGTCCTGCCCGTCCCTATGTCTAGCACTCTAGTAGAGGCTCGTAGATACGCAGTGTGGGTTATATGGTATCACAAGGATGCTATTATGTATATATATTAGTTTGATAGCCGAAAGGCTTATGTATATAAAAGTATTTATGTTCTCAAATGGAAAAAAAATGTTTTTTCTATGATTCGAGTATGAATTTGACAAAAGAATGCTTAATGAGTATGATGAGTAGTAGAATGAGTGGTGCTCGATGGTTAGCCTCGGGTACCCGTCGCGGCCCCTAGTCGGGTCGTGACAGCAGCCCTTCATTCAATAAGGGCGTCGGTACAAATAATGTCCTGAGTATGTAAGGCGTAAAAGCAACATATCTGTAAGAATCATGAAAGGAATCTGAGATATAAAAGCTAGTCCGTATATCTGAATAAAACTGTATAACTTAAAGTACCTCTGAGGATATATGATATGCATGATTTCTTTCATAAATCATATAAATATATAATATTATAACTGTTTGTGCTGAGGAACATACAGCCCAATCCATAAATGTTAGTTCTACGGAACATGCAGTCCGATCCATATATCATATCAAGCCGGCTCCTCTGTGGGCATCATCATCATCGTCGTATACCAGCTGATCTGGTGGTGATGCATATATAATGCCTATCTCTTTTCCCATACCCTATGTACATATAACATACGTGTATATAACGCCTTTTAGTCATGGGCCAATGTGAATATGTATAAATGAATGCAATGCATAAGTAAGATGAATAAATAGAACTCTCGAAGTGATATAAAGTCATGCTACCTCCGATAAACATCTTTGAGCTAATATCATCGATATACATAATCACAAGACCCATGAATAGAAGGACTAATCATGAAAGGAGTATAGGGACACCAAAGTTTAGAATACTCTTAATGTTTCTAAGAGTAGAGTGATATGGAAGTTCGCTCATTTACTCATATCATAGAGATCATGCCAAAATGAAAGGAATGTGTCACGACCCGGCCAGGGCCATGACGGGTACCCAGGGCTAACCACCGAGCACCACTCGTTCTATTACTCATTCTACGTACAATCGTATTTCTTATGCTCATAATCGTCGGAAAACCATTTTTCATTTGAAACATATTTACCTTTATATACATAGGCCCTTTGGCTATCCATATAATACATATATTGTCACGACCCAGCCCCGTAGGCTGTGACTAGTACCCGATCTGGGCACCCAAACCCATCTATCAAATGCATTCAAGTATATAACAGAAGCCGACAAGGCTATATTCTATATTTAGATAATTTCCAGAAAAATTTCGGCAGAGTTTCCTTTGTTTTACAGGCTATCCAAAATAACCTTGCGCACAGAAAATACCAACAAAGGCCACGCCGGCCAACAAGGCAACATGTAAACATATGCGGACCGGCCGCCGCGACGAATGGGATCGCCCAAACACATCATATACACACATCCGAACAGAAAGACCCAAACCCACAAACATGTCCACAGACCTCTAAACAGACCGACAGAATCATATGATGGGACAGGGCCCCGCCGTACCCAAATAGTCAGATATACAGAAATATATATACATAACAAAAGATGTATGTACCAAAAGTAGACTCCGGATCAAAAGGGAGTACTCCGAAAATAGCAGGAAGTGGAGCCTACAGTGGTGGATCACCTGTGCCTGTACCTGCGGGCATGAAACGCAGCCCCCGAAGAAAGGGGGTCAGTACGGAAAATGTACCGAGTATGTAAGGCATGAAGTATAGAACGAAGAAACATAGTCAGAAATGGAAACTTTACAGAACCGGTAAAACTGTATAAAAGCATCATTACGTTTTCTCTTAGGTAACAGAGTAATATCTCTCAAGTCATGAATCATATACATATACATATATATACCTGCATATATACGACGTGTTCCGGCCCTTTAGTAAGGGACTCGGTGAATAAGGTCAGACATATCAACATCACATACCATACATTCGTATAACGTGTCCCGGCCCTTTGGTGAGGGACTCGGTGCATAGGATCATGTATGGCAGAGTCATATATCATATGTATACATAACGTGTCCCGGCCCTTTTCTAAGGGACTCGGTAGATAGAATCATGCATGGTAGAGTCATATGTCATATATATGTACATAACGTGTCCCGGCCCTCTATTGCGGGTCTCGGTGGATAAAGTCATCACGTGCCATCCTGGCCACCACCCCTGTATCATCATATCATCACATGCATATACATATAACGTGTCCCGGCCCGCAAGTGAGAGGGACTCGGTGAATAATGCAAAGAAGTACGCACGATAACATGTCCTGGCCCGGGCTCAGTGAATAGACATATCAAGCCTGCACGAACAGAATAGTACGAAACCATATACTCGTAAATCAAGACCCGAGATACAACATACTTATCGACATATGAAGGTCCAAAACAAGTTTCAGGTCAATCGGAATTAGTATACAAAAGTTACGAGCGTTTGAAGTACAGAACGCTCTACCATCGTTTCAGAAGCTCTTCTTGGAAAAATGAAAGTTGGAATCAGGTTAACTACCTTTTAGACATGGATATGGGTCACACCAAATAGAACTCATGGAATCATACGTACGAATCGAAGTATGTCAAAGCCTCGGTGGAATAATCGAACATGCTAGCATTCAATAATCAAACTTTAGTCATATCAACATACCGATATCATATATCATATACGCATATATATAACAGATTCATACATGCATACTCATAGGATATCATACAGTGTGTCGCTGCGGTACGTGCAGCCCGATCCACAGATTTAACGTATTAGTGCCGAAATTGTATACAAGGTTAAAGACATTAATACTTACAAAATTATCTTAAAGTCATGAATTGTTATACTTAGTTTATTACTCAATTATTCCATAATCCTAACCATACTACGTATGTTCGTGTCCCTATGCTAATAGAGATCGTTGACAATCTCGGGACTTACTAAATAGAACCTTTGAAGTACGGGGCCTCCTAATGACATCTCGCAAGCCGTGTTTGGAAATTCAGGTAACAAACATATTAGGTAACTTTCTGATATCATTATGGGTCAAACCAAATGGATACTTTAATACCATACGTACCTATCGAATTGTTTATCAAAGACTTGAGTCATATCGCTTTGTTTTCGAACCTCATTCGGGAATATACCAACTGAATGCTTCGAACATCATCGTATATATATACATATCAAACCATATGAAACACTTATGAAAGTCAAAGACGATGGCCATATACGTAAGTTGTTCATTACGAGGATCATGCCGAAGGAAAGAAAGGTAAGCCTTACATACCTTGCCCGCTTCCTACACAAAATTCGAATTCAGGCCCTTGGCTCCACAAAATCTACAACAACATTAATGTGCACCAAACATTAGTTACAAACGCTTAAAAATTCAATTCTAACCAACACCTTATTTCTACAGAAATTTCGGCAGCATTTCCCCTGTAAATGCGCCATCCTCGAGAATTCAACTCGGCCAGAAATACAACAACAAATCCGAGAATTTAACTCGGCCAAAATATCAACAACAATACCAACGATTACTCCAATAATATCAACAATTAATTTAAGACAAATTCTAACATTAGTAACCTTCTTCTTTACATAATTCTTCAACACTCAATTCAACTACATACATTTTCAAGTCACTTCCAATGCTCACATATTCATTGCTTGCTCAAAATTGTTTAAACACAATTCAAAAACATTTAAACAATTTACAAAATATTCAAACAATGCCATCAACATCACATTCCACCCGAACTTCCCCCCATGAATACAACAAAACTACAACGTCACATTTTCTCCTTCCAAATTCATCCATAACAACAATAGTTCCATTTTAGCAACTACACTTCCATAATTACATAAACTATGATGAATTCACATATTTTCCTACAATTACCCCACTTCAAGTTTCCATACCACTAGAACCATAAGCCTTCCATTTACATCACAAAGGCCACAACAACACAACTAATACACTAAATAAAATAAACTCATCTTCCCTTCACAAATTACACCACACGGCCACACACTCAATACACACACACGGCCACACACTTCATCACACAACACTTCTATGATTTCCATTTATTTCTACATACACAACACATATATAACCTTCCATAACATATGAAGAACATGAAATTCTTACCTTTTCTTCAAACTTCCACTTGCCACAAACGGAGCTTTCTTGCTAAAAGAATTATACCACGTTGAAGAGGGTCTTGAGCTTAGTGGGAATATGAGAAATTTACAATTTTTGGACCCAAGATTGATGGCATAAAATTTTTTTCTTTCTTTCTTGCCCTAGCCGAATTGCCCTTCTATTTTTTGTTCTTTCTCTTCTTTTACTTTTCATGAAATTTCTTGAACAATGAATAAATGGTGGCCTTTTCCCTTATTTAACACATGAAAAAAAATCCTACATGGGCTTGGGCCATGGCCCCTATGGCCGGCCACTCCCATTAATTTGGGCCTCTTTTTCATTTATTTTTCTAGCCCAATTTGTTGGCTACTTCTTATAATTCATGAAACTAGTTCCCGAAATTTCCAATTTCGCCCTTAACCTTTCTCCACATTTCCACATCAACACTTTTCATAAACAACACACACACACACACACATATATATGTATAAAATAAAATTAAAATATGGCCTTATCTCTTACAAGTCGCAATTTTTTTGAATTTTCCGAATGTGCGAAATTACGGGACATAACATATATACCCGTGGAAAAATCGTGAGACCATACTAACCATACCTTTCATGCCTATATCATATATAATCATAGTACATGTATCATCATAGCGCATACATCATCGTATCATATATATATATATATATATATATATATATATCTTATTACCGTATCTATGCATACACATTAAACTTTATCCGTATTCGGCCACTTAGTGGCTCGACAATATCACATACATGTCCATCGGGCTTTTCAAACATTTGAATACATAATAGTATCATACCCGACCATATAGGTTCGGTGTCTTACGTACCCAGCTATAATAAAGCTTGGTGTTATGCGTACCTGGCACTACCAAGGTTCAGTATTGTCTATACCTAGCCCTACCAAGGCTCAGTAGTATCCGTACCTCGCCCTACCAAGGCTTAATGGTATCCGTACCCAACTGAAGTGGTGCGTGCGCATTATATATATATATATATATATATATATATATATATATATATATATATATATATTCTACCCGGCCATATAAGCTCGAGGTTTCATAATAGCCATACATAGGCACATATACATAACAGCCCATAAACAACTTCAGCGTCATCACTATTATCATCGTCATCGTTATCATTATCACTATGGAAATCTTTTATCATCACATACATCTCATAAGCTTATCATAACTTTTCATAGAGCCTGCATTTGAATTTAAAGACAATCTATGAAAATCATATCATATTCGTAGCATGAACTTCATAAAAATATCGTATGATCGGCTTTATAATTTCTAAACTTAGGCTCATCATTACCATTCGTATCTATGGCATATCTCTTACCTTTATCTCATATGAAATCCTCTATGAACGTAGACTCGTAATGTTTCGGAACACCGGTCATAGGACATGCATTAGAGCTTATAGACAATGTCGCGGTGGTATAAGGTCGAGAACCCCCGCTTACATTATGGAGTGATCATATTCATCATATCTCACCTTGAAAGAACTAACATTTTAAGGTGAGTGCACACCATGAACAACATCAAGGGACCATAAATAGGATCATTAACTTCATAGACATCATATCTTGCTTTAAAATCTCTAGGCTTAAACTTATCATCATCATTATTGTATTCATGATATATTTCTCATCTTTATCTCATAAGAAGCTCTCTATCAATGTTGACTCATAGTTCCCGGAATGTAAGAAGGTCATGGAGAGGTAGGGAAAATAATGTTATAGGAATCATATAAGGATCATTAGCTTCGTAGGAATATCGTATCTGAGCTTTAGGACTTCTAGACTTAGATTCATCATCGGTATTGTCATCCTCGTAACGTATCTCTTTTCTTTATCTTGTATGAAGCTCTTTATAATCGTAGACTCATAATTTCCGATATGTAGGAAAATCATGGAAAGATAGGAGGATTCATGCCATAGGAGTCATGCCTTAGAAAGAAGGGACTAGCCTTACATACCTCTTTCATTTAACAATTTCCATCGCTTGATTGTTCTCCTTCAATGCTCACGTTTCTACCTTCAAGAGAATTCACATTCACATTAGCTAATTGATTATATGAACGTGCTTACTAAAGCTAGAGAAAATTGGGCAATATTTCCTTTTTTTATACAACCTTCCCCATATTTTATATCGACTCCCAAACATTTATAATAATGTTCACAATATCATAACCAACAATCACCATTCATCTACATTACCCTCATTTCACAATTCCACTTTAATTCATCCATAATCATGGTCATAGTATGCTAGTATGTTTTCTCACATATAATGCTTATCCCATGTCCTTAATATCATTTATAACATAACCATATCACAACACATCAAGAATCATGACTCAATTCAAGCTAATACTCAAAATGACACTATTCCCACATTCATGACCCATTATTCTATATTCTTCTACAATCCAAGTGTTTCAACTTTAAAATACCTAAAACAACATGTAAATACCATATATATTACCTTAGATGGTGTAGGAATGAACCTTGGGTGGAAACTCCTCACTTGAGCAAAACCCTAGTTTCACCTTCACTTGGATTCCTCGCCTTGGATGAACTTTAATGGGTTTCTTACACTTGATTCACTTAGTTTGATGTAGTTGATCACTAATATCCCTTGAATTCTTGTGGGAGAAGTGTAGAGAGATGTTTTAGAGAGAAGGGGAGTGAAGGGAAATGAAATGAAATAAGACTTGGACCCTTATTAATAATACTCAAATCTGTCCCGACCCATTTCTACGGACCAACATACGGTCCGTATAAATTATACTGACCCTATGTCTAGCCATAGATTTGGTCCAGAGAGGGATGCTAATTTGGGCTGATTATATGGTTGAACATACGGTCTGTATGTTTTATACGGCCAGTATGTTTGGCCGTATAATACCCAGTTTTCCGAAGTTCGTTCTCGTCGACTCGTTTGATCTCCAAGCCTTATGGAACCTGCTTAGCACTTGTTTATCACCTCATTAACAATCTAAGGGACATTATAACTCTTCTCCAAAGCATCATTAAATCATCATTAACTCGTTACTTGTAAATCCTTTCCGATACATCTCGTATGCCTTGCTTCCTCCTGGCAAACTTTCTTCTCTTACCTCGAATGTCTTTGAAATCTCATTTAGAATCATCAAATGTTATTTCTTACTTTATCAAAACATCATATATGTCGCGCCCTTCGTCAGTCTATTCACTGTGCATGAACGGAAATTTTTTTGAGGTGTAACATTCTTCCCCCCTTGGGAACATTCGTCCTCGAATGTTAAACTATTCGGGATTCTACGAAATTTCGCCATATATATTTTCCTTCAACTAACCTGGAGTATCATGACCACACTATTCTTGCTTACCTCTTACTCCTCTTTTTATGTACCCACTTGGTTTTATTGGCGACATATAAATACTTGCAAGTTACATAATCGTTCTTGCGTGATTCGTGTACATACACAGCTATACATATACATGTATCCATATCCGTATACAAATTCGTGTCCATATTCATATCCTTAGTATACCGACCTTAAAGGTTCCGCGGTTTTCACATATCCGGCCACGACAAGGCTCGGTGTCATTCATACCAAAACTCTTTTGTCTATCTATAGTAACTTATCTCGTCATGGTCTCTTCCTTCCTTAATTTTTCCCTTGATTATCATATCTTATGTTCTACTATAGAAAACCTTAGGTTCCTTTTTTAATTGTCGCTTATAAATCGCAATATCATTAATTACGACTTTACCGTTAGTGTCTTTGCCTATATTCTAGTATAACATCGCCTTCCTTTACAATACCCCTTGAGTTATTCACTCTCAATGTCACGTGGTTCAAGGTCTTCGCGAATGGTTTCCAGTACAGTCTCAGATGCCTATTCAATTTATGTTTGTTTATTTGCTAGTCAGTAGACTCATTTCGGCGCACCTCTCACTCCTTGTTTTAGAGTCTATATCTGTCACATCTTAGGATCCATTGTTTCAAATCTCTACACTTGAAGTCCCTCTACTCGCTTCCCCTCTTTAAGGGTTTTACTTGTACCATTCTCAAATCTGTTGCCTCTCCTTCAAATCTTGAATTCATATATCCCTTACTATACTACATCTTATTCATGTCATTTCCCATAATTTATAGCTACGATAAATCATGTGCGATGTCTTAACATACTCATCTTGCAGTTTTGTAATCATGTAATACAACCGACATAACAATTCAAACAAGGATGTATTTTACTTAGCTCATCTGGTAATTACGAGTCAATGTCTGAATTCGCTCCAATTAACAACTTTTGTCCCATAGGGATGCTCACCATAGTAGTATGCCTAGTTATCCATACCATCCATGCAATGTCACTTTCTCTCTTCTTCGGTGCTCAAAGTTCACTTGTAACGCCATCTTTGTTTTCCAGGGCCTAAGTCTCATGCGCAACTAATACCCCTTATGCCTCAAACTCTTTTACTCTTGTGTTGCACTCAACATTGATTTTAAAACCAATCATAATCATATTGTATTTGTTGTTGATGATAGCTTTGCTCTATCGCTTTATCATCGTACGGTAAACTCATAACGCATAGCCACCTTTTTCTTTTCAACTCATTACTTCATATGCTTTACTCGTTCTAACTTGGTATAGGATATTCGTAGGAGATGCATCTTCCTTTAATCATAACACGACTACTTCTTAAGTGCGCGTACTTTGCGGCGCATTTCCTTCTCTTTCTATTCCTATTCTTATTCCTTTACATTCCTTCCTCCTCAATTTATCTTATTTCCTCCTGTTTTATCATCAATCCTGTATTCTTCGCACGAGGAACCCTATTCTTAACTTAGTACCGCTTGTCCTTTAGAATATACTACCTTTGTACAATCCATTCTTCGCATCAAAACTTATTCTGTTCATTCTGATCATCCCCTCTCATCCTTATTGTGTTGATCCTTTTTCTAACAATCGTCTTATTTCGTTATTCATCTTTCCGTAGTCTTGGTCTTTTACATCCAGCTAAAGATATCACTCATGCTCTCAATTGTACAAATCACAAACTACTACTACTTTTCCATATCACATTTCTCTGATTCCTTTTTCAAGCTTACTTGCTATCATTTCTGTCATTGCGAAACCTCTATGTTGGATTTTTCTAACAAGGTCTTATAAGCTTTCTCATCTACTGCCCCATGGCTCGCTTGTTGGTTTAACACCTGCACTCACTCTTTACTCATATAGAACATGTCACATCTTTAGTCGTTTCCTCGCTATACTTTGTATTACAATTCTTGTTACGTTCTCATTATACCCTGATCATAATCAACTCTATAGAGTGGCACTTCTTGATCTCATTCGCAATCCCGCTTATGAGATAGAATAAACCTCATGAAGTAAGCATACTTAACCTGTTACTCTTTCTGATCAACCCTATTACACTTACCACATAAGTTATCTCACCAATGTATTCACATTCTATTACACTTACCACATAAGTTATCTCACCAATGTATTCACATTCATTATAACCCCTCATATTCGTACCCATGTCTCCGTGATGTTGTTACTTTATTTTGCTAATGAACTTATCGCATCTTACTCGTGCTTATCCATCCAATCAATACTCCAGTATCGCACTCTATTAGAGTTACTATTCCTCTTCTATGCCATGTTTTAGCACTACCAGTCTCCGTAATTTACTCTAGCATTTCTCTTTACCGTATCAATGTCGCTCTTATAACTGCCATTACTATTAATTCAATAGTATTTAACTCATCTCTTGTAGTTGTTAATGATACTCCTAACTTAATCTCGTCCTGCCATTACCTTTTTGCACAACATCTTTTCTCGTTAGGACATATTACAGGCTTATATCTTATCTCCTTTAGATTCTAGGAAAATTTCAGCAGAGATTCCTCTATATTTCTTACTATCCCAAAACCTGCACGCAGCAAATACCAGCAATGCCTCACAGGGCCAATATATATGTACGACATATCTCAGCCACACAGGGGGGCTCCCACTTTCAAGTAAAAACACAAAGATGTCGAAACTTACCTCCTATATCACGCTTCGAGATGTACCTCATCCTTTAGCATTCTGCCTTGTTATCCCTTCCTAGTTACTTTCCCTTTCATCCTTCAGCTTTACATTTCGATCACACCCCACTATTCTTACCTTACTCGACACACAACTTTCGTGCCGTCGCTTACCTTTGTTCTGATTCATTCGATTTGCTTAGTTCACAACTTATAAACGAACTTATCATCAAGAGACACATTTAATCAATTCCTCTATCATATGAACACTGACTTACCTCTATGACAACCAATCCATTAACATATGAATACGTACCCTGATAACGTAGTCTCAGTGAAGTGAATTACCTCTGTAACTTCAACATTATCAATCACTTTCTTCGGTCAATACCGTTCTTCTGCTGCAATCAGGGGTTAGTATAAGGAATCTCATTTCCTATGGCTTAGCTCTATCGTACGATCTTGTAGATGAAAGAAGAGTAACCATCCTAAATGCCCTGTAGCCTTCTGTTTATAGATGTGGCACGCAACACACCATAAACAAGACTCTACTAGACACGGCTCGTAGACACTTCCTAGGACTGAACTGCTCTGATACCACTTTTGTCACGACCCGGCTAGGGCCATGACGGGTACCCGGGGCTAACCACCGAGCACAACTCGTTCTATTACTCATTCTGCGTACAATCGTATTTCTTATGATCATAATCGTAGGAAAACCATTTTTCATTTGAAGCATATTTACCTTTATATACATAAGCCCTTTGGCTATCCACATAATACATATATACACGTGAAAAAATCATGAGACCATACTACCCCCACATACGTATGTACGAGCCTCTACTAGAGTACTAGACATATGGACGGGACAGGACCCCGTCGTGCCGAAAACATTTATGGACACAAAACAGTAAATCAATGGCACTGTTACGCCCCAGAAAATTTCATGTTACTAAGGCTGCAGATGGCTTAATGTGAGCTCAAGGAGGAGAAAATATTACAGGTATAAAGGACGAAATTCTACTGTATTAGCATGAGGATAGCATGAGTATGATATTTGGAATTCGTACAATACGATTGGAATGATACGTTAAAAGATATATATCCCTCGTAATCGTAAGCTGAGGTGGGGTCCACATGTCGAGATTTTATAAAGGACATATGAAAAGTTATATGGATAATATATGTGAAGTTAAACACAACTCAAGAAGGACCCTTGGGCCAAATCAAAGTGGAAGTCCTCCAAAAAGATGTTTTTAAGTTACGTTTTCGGGTGATCTGACTTGCGGAGGCCATAACCCCATCATTATTAGGGAATTTGGGAAAACTCCTAAAATGAAAGTTGTAGATAATTCAAATACCTTTCCAACCATAGGTCATAGGCCTGCATGTGACATAGGGATAATAAGTTATGGACGGTTTAAGGAAGAAAGGTCAAGCTTGGCAGTGGGCTCGGCCCAACCCGATTCCAAGTCGGGCTAGGCCCACTTCCCTTGCTATTTAAGGGAAATTTTCAGCCTTATCTGCCTCATTTTCATAAAAAAGGTCCAGAATATTTTAGATAGAGAGAGAGGGAGAGAGAGGAGAGTTAGAGAGAGAAAGTGGAGAATCGATCAAGTTTGAGGCCCCGAATCCCAAGGCCCGTGAAGGATAAAGTGTAGTACAAGTTGTTGCCGTCGTTTTAAGCTAAAAGTTGAACTTGGGGGATGTTTTATTTGTGGTGGCTGCTCATATAAGGTATGTTTAAGATGTTCTTACCATGATCATTGATAGATTTGACGGGTTAGAATAGAGAAAATGCCGTTGAAAGTTCGGTTATAATTTTTGGATATCAAATGACTTGGGGGCTGTTTTGGTATGATTAAATGTATAGAATTAGCTGGATATTGATATAAAATTATTGTTGATATGTTGTTGATAAGTTGTTGTTCTTGAATTTGGGAGAATAAAGTGTATGAAGATATCGTATACAAAGCGTATACTGGGTTGTTTTGATGTATATCTTTGGGATTTTATGCTTTGAGTTTAAAGAGACTTATATGAGATGGTTGTTGTTGTTGTTGGTTGCTGATTGTGTTGTTAAACTGAATTGGAATTAGAGGGAAGCGAAGATTACAGGGAAAATGTTTCCCGAATTTACGGAAATTAATTACGAGCTTAGAGAAGTATATGAACCTTTTTTAAGTTATCTACGGGGTTTCCTTTACCGTGATTGTGGATTGGCCAGTGTTTCGAAGCATAAGTTAAGCTAATCACATAAGCGACAAGGTATGTAAGGCAAATCTTTCTTCCTTTTGCATGATTCTTGTTGTTATTCATTCTATATGTACTCCATATGATTCCATTCTTAGACAAGTAAGGTCTAAATGTTTCTTGTGATGGCTTATTGATATTGTACTCCTATTCTATTCCAAAGGGAACACCCATAAGGTGCCAAGTTGAGTTATGTATATGGTTTTACTAATGATTTCGAGGAAATAAAGGAAACATAAAGTTTGATTTTCAAAACCATTCCGAAGGGGGTGCGAGATTTTACTACTTCATTTCGTTTACGATTTATGTCTACATTCCATAGAACCATCCCTTTATACTGATATGATTACTTATTCTTTGGGTAGCGCAATAAGATGAAATTGAGTAGAATATAAGTAGTAAGAATTCGATAACAATTCTACCCTCAAACTTGAAAGTATGTCCTCCTAAGTCTAGTGAGATACAAATTTTATAACTTCTTATGAAAGTCTAAGGCTAATAACTGGATTGTGATGAATTAATTAGTGACTTATGCTTTGAATTGAAATTGTTATTTATGAATTGAGTTTGTGTTGATACGATGGTGATATTAAGCCAGAAGCGGCTGCCCTAAGGGGCCACCCTAGCTAAGCCGGAAGCGGTTGCCCGTAGGGGCCATCATTATTATGCCGGAAGCGGCCATCCGAAGGGACTATTGTGATACTAGCCGGAAGATGCTGTCCGAAGGAACTATTCTGTTAACATGTCGGAAGCGGCATATGTTTTGGATTGCATTATTTACTTAAAGATTGTTTTGAGACTTCGTGTGCACATTTATGTTTCTTCTAGCAAAGGCTGCAGGTATTGAGTTAGATTGTGATTTCTTCTCTCCTAAGTCAAATTATGATTATTAGTTGTTACTACCTTACATACTCAGTACATTGTCCGTACTGACGTCCTTTTTCCTGGGGACATTGCGTTCATGCCCACAGCCCCAGATTGTTTGGCAGGTTAAGTGTATAGCTAGGATGCTTTGACGTCAGCTGGTATTGGCAAATTCCACCTCATTCTGGAGCTGTGTTGAGTCATGTATCGATATGTATGATTATGGGTATGTCTGGGCCCTGTCCTGACTCATAATGTTCAGTTTACTTCTTAGAGACTTCTGCAGACAGTGTCCTATGGTATGTTTGTCGGGATGTCGACAAAGTGATGTCAGTTGGGTCATTTGTGGATTTTAAAAGAGTATGTATTTTAGATTATTTCAATTGGTTAAAGTACTTATTTGATTAAAGGTTTTCATAATCGTTATAAAGATGATGATTTCTATCTGAAAACGTTTTATGTTTTTTTTTAAACGTTTTTGAAATGACAAGCTTTGATAGAGCGAATGTCTAAGGGTTCACTCGACTCTGATGAGAATCGGGTGCCCGTGATGCCCTACCACTGTTAGGGTGTGCCAAAGTGGTATCAGAGCAGTTCATTCTAGGGGTTGTCTGCAAAGTCGTGTCAGGTAGAGTCTTGTTCATGGGTGTGTTGTTGATTACACTTATGAACAGGAGGCTACAGGGCATCTAGGATGGTTTCCCTTCATTCAGATCATAGATTGTGGTATAGATCTGTGTTATAGGCCTTGAATCCTTGCCGCTAACTTTAAGATTTGAATTTTGATTAAGTGATTGTAAAGTGCACTTAAGATTGCGAAATTGGAGTTGCTCGTAAGAAAGGTAAGTTCTCTGATGATTAATGATTGCTATTTAAGGTAAGTGCTACAGGTTAAGGATTACAGTAAGAAAGATATACTTCTTATCGAATTGAGAATGCCATTGTGAAGAGCATTTGTACAGGTATATATAGGGTGTTGTAATATGATTGTGGCCCTGTCAGGCATGTTGATATATTGTAATTGTTGCCTTGTGAGGCTTGCTCGTTAGCTGTGTACAGGTGGGTAGTACAAATTACAGAGGAGGTTCTGCCAAAATTTTGTAAAAATTGATTGTGATCAGTATATATATGTGTGCTATGATCAGTAAGATATACAAGTGTAAACTGAAGAATGAAAGATTAATAATAGTTGTAAATCAGCTGAAAGGAGGGTTATGAGAAGGGTTCAGAATGAGTTTGAGAGTTAGGTTGAAATTACTCGTGGATATAGAAGTGAGTCGAGGGTTAAGTTAAGTTCTCTCGGGGATTAGAAGTAAGGTTGATGAACTAAGATTAATGTGATTCGAATAATGTGATAAGATTATAAGAAAAGACTTAAGAGGGGAAGCAATGATAAGCAAGGAGTCATTCGAGAGGTGAGTTAGTATAAAAAATATTAAGCTTTAACGAGTAAATAATGAAACAAGGAAGAGAAAGAAACATGATTACATGTGTTTGAGGAAAGGGAGTAATGTGTCCCTTATAGAAATCAATATAACTGAAAGCATCAATGAGGTTAAGGGAAGTTGAAGCTTATAGAGGAAAGATAAGTATTGAAAAGGACTTTAGGAATTGTGAAGGGTTGAGTGATATTAGCAAGCATTGGAATTGGATACGGGTATTAGTCTTTATTTAACAT
Organism: Lycium barbarum; assembly: GCF_019175385.1. Lineage (NCBI taxonomy): Eukaryota > Viridiplantae > Streptophyta > Magnoliopsida > Solanales > Solanaceae > Lycium > Lycium barbarum. The sequence goes on from NC_083347.1 coordinate 84,401,957, forward strand.
TCGAGAACGAATGTTTCTAAGAGGGGAAGGATGTTACGCCCCAGAAAATTTCATGTTACTAAGGCTGCACACGACTTAATGTGAGCTCAAGGAGGAGCAAATATTACAGGTATAAAGGATGAAATTCTATTGTATTAGCATGAGTATGATATTTGGAATTCGTACAATACGATTGGAATGATACGTTAAAAGATATATAGCACTCTTAATCGTAAGCCGAGGTGGGGTCCACATGTTGAGATTTTATAAAGGACATATGACAAGTTATATGGATAATATATGTGAAGTTAAACACAACTCAAGAAGGACCCTTGAGCCAAATCAAAGTGGAAGTCCTCCAAAAAGATGTTTTTAAGTTACGTTTTCGGGTGATCTGACTTCGGGAGGCCATAACCCCATCATTATTTAGGAATTTGGGAAAACCCATAAAATGTAAGTTGTAGATAATTGAAATAACTTTCTAACCATAGGTGATGGGCCTACATGTGACATAGGGATAAAACATTATGGATGGTTTAAGGCAGAAAGGTCAAGCTGGGAACTGGGCTCGGCCCAACCCGATTCCAAGTCGGGTCAAGCCCACTTTCCTTGTTATTTAAGGGAAATTTTCAGCCTTATATGCCTCATTTTCATACAAAAGGTCCAGAAAATTTTAGATAGAGAGAGAGGAGAGTTAGCGAGAGAAAGTGGAGAATCGATCAAGTTCGAGGCCCGGAATCCCGAGGCCCGTGAAGGATAAAATGTAGTACAAGTTGTTGCCGTCGTTTTAAGCTAAAAGTTGAACTTGGGGGATGCTGGTTTCGTGGTGGATGCTCATATGAGGTATGTTTAAGATGTTCTTACCATGATCATTGATAGATTTGACGGGTTAGAATAGCGAAAATGACGTTAAAAGTTCGGTAATTTTTGGATATCAAATGACTTGGGGGATGTTTTGGTATGATTAAATGGATAGAACTAGCTGGATATTGGTATAAAATGATTTTTTACATGTTGTTGATAAGTTGTTGTTCTTGAATTTGGGAGAATAAAGTGTATGAAGATATCGTATACAAAGCGTATACTGGGTTGTTTTGATGTATATCTTTGGGAGTTGATGCTTTGAGTTTAAAAAGACTTATATGAGATGGTTGTTGTTGTTGTTGGTTTCTGATTGTGTTGTTAAACTGAATTGGAATTAGAGGGAAGCAAAGATTACAGAGAAAATGTTGCCCGAATTTACGGAAGTTAATTACGAGCTTAGAGAAGTATATGAACATTTTTCAAGTTGTCTATGGGGTTTCCTTTACCTTGATTGTGGATTGACCAGTGTTTCGAAGAATAAGTTAAGCTAATCACGTAAGCGACAAGGTATGTAAGGCAAACCTTTCTTCCATTTGCATGATTCTTGTTGTTATTCATTCTATATGTACTCCATATGATTCCATTCTTAGACAAGTCAGGTCTAAATGTTTCTTGTGATGGATTATCGATATTGTACTCCTATTTTGTTCCAAAGGGAACACCTATAAGGTTCCAAGTTGAGTTATGTATATGGTTTTACTAATGATTTCGAGGAAATAAAGGAAACATAAAGTTTGATTTTCAAAACCATTCCGAAGGGGGTGCGAGATTTTACTACTTCATTTCGTTTACGATTTATGTCTACATTCCATAGAACCATCCCTTTATACTTATATGATTACTTATTCTTTGGGTAGCGCAACAAGATGAAATTGAGTAGAATATAAGTAGTAAGAATTTGATAACAATTCTACCCTCAAACCTGAAAGTATGTCCTCCTAAGTCTAGTGAGATACAAATTTAATAACTTCTTATGAAAGTCTAAGGCTAATAAGTGGATTGTGATGAATTAATTAGTGACTTATGCTTTGAATTAAATTGTTATTTATGAATTGAGTTTCTATTGATATTATGGTGATATTAAGCCAGAAGTGGCTGCCCGAAGGGGCCATCATTATTATGCCGGAAGCGGCCGTCCGAAGGGACTATTGTGATACTAGCCGGAAGAGGCTGTCCCAAGGAACTATTCTGTTAACATGTCGGAAGCGGCATATGTTTTGGATTGCATTATTTACTTAAAGATTGTATTGAGACTTCGTGTGCACATTTATGTTTCTTCTAGCAAAAGTTGCAGGTATTAAGTTAGATTGTGATTTCGTCTCTCCTAAGTCAAATTATGATTATGACTTGTTACTACCTTACATAATCAGTATGTAGGGTAACTTCCACCTCATTCTGGAGTTGTGCTGAGTCATGTATCGATATGTATAATTATGGGTATGTCAGGGCCCTGCCCTGACTCATAATGTTCAGTTTACTTCTTAGTGACTTCTGCAGACAGTGTCCTATGGTATGTTTGTCGAGATGCCGATAAAGTGATGTCAGTTGGGTCATTTTTGAATTTTAAAAGATTATGTATTTTAGATGATTTTAATTGGTTAAAGTACTTATTTGATTGAATGTTTTCATAATCGTTATAAAGATGATGATTTCTATCTTGAAAAGTTTTATGTTTTTTTTAAAAAAGTTTTTGAAATGACAAGCTTTGATATAGCGAATGTCTAAGGGTTCGCTCGACTCTGATGAGAGTCGGGTGCCCATCATGTCGTACCATTGTTAGGGTGTGATAGGCACCTCCGGAATAATGGAGTGCTCTCAAAAGTCTGCTTATCGGCTTCTATAAATCTGGGTCGCCTCCCTGTCTACCTGTGGGCATGAACAAAACGTCCAAAGAAAACGTACGTCAGTACAAATATTGTACTGAGTATGTAAGCCATGAATGAAATGAACATAATAGAGAAGTCATAAGACATAAGATGTAGATATAACCTGCGTAACTTTTAAGGGTGGATACCTTTCATGCCTATATCATATATAATCATAGTACATGTATCATCATAGCGCATACATCATGGTATCATATATATATATCTTATTACCGTATCTGCGCATACACATTAAACATTATCCGCATTCGACCACGTAGTGGCTCGACAATATCACATACATGTCCTTCGGTCTTTTCATACATTTGAATACATAGTAGTATCATACCACAGGTATGTAGAGGGCGGGGAAACACCAAGCAAGACAGCCAAACTACAAGCACAATAGTTTTCTAACATAGTAGGACTGGGCTTCAACATCCCGAAGGACGGCTTGCCACAAACCTGACTTCAACAACCCGAAGGATGGCTTGTCAAGTTAGTTGGACAGTTTGAAAGATCGTAGATATGAAAGTTTTTCCTACAAAATGGGTTGGCTTCCTAGCCAAGCTACTCAACTCGGAAAAACTTTCGCACTACTACAGACATACTGTCAAAGCTTCGGAAAACTATTGTACTCATAGCAAGCTCAACTTGCCCAATATTTCCTAACCCTATATAACTTAGGATTAGCCTTTCCATGCCTTTCAAAGAGAAGAACAAGAGAAATTTAGAAGGCAAACAGTTTATTGATATCGGAAAATTTACAGGGAAATTGTTTGATGTCCTCTAACTACTACATAGCCTCCTATTTATAGGAGTTGGAGGCTTCCACAAGACTTATCTTACATGGCACACGGGCCCCGCTAGACATGTGAAGGGCCTAATAAAACAGACCTAATAAAACGAGCCTAATAAGACAGCCTAATAAAACAAGCCTGATAAAACGAGCCTAATAAGACAGCCTAATAAAACAAGCCTGATAAAACGACCCTAATAAGACAGCCTAATAAAACACGCGTAATAAAACAAGCCTAGTAAAACGAGGGGAACATTATTTGAAGCATGACAACCATGTGCAAGCATGTGACCGTGGGGTCTGCTTTTGTCTTTCTTGTAAGCACGTCAGTAAGCTTTATTCGATGGAGCGGTGCTTGATGGAGTCGACGGCGGAGTTGCGTATCCTTTTTCTATCCACCATTTTGGTCCATGTTTTTGCTTGAATTTTTCTTTGTTTTCCAGACTTCTTTTTCGCGACCTTGTGTAGTAGCATTTTTTTGTTGGATGGCCCTGTCATCTCTGGATCTATTTTTGTTGAATCTTGAGATGGAAAATACAACCTTATTTTTGTGATAGCCTGAGTGACTTCATCTTTGATTATTTCATACGACACTCGGTACTCCTTTGCTGCTTCTCGAACTCTTTCCTAATGGGGATGGTTATCAGTGTAATTCCATCGAGCCCATTCTTTCGGCCATATCTCCTTTGGGATGCACTTATTTTGCTGGAAAATAATTCTCTGTGCTTCGCTGTATTCATCTTTTAAGGACAAGACAGAGATGGGGAATTCCCACCATAGTGAAATATCTGGTTGAGCCATAGACCTTCCTATCAATATTTTTTATCGGTCGATGTAACATGAACACTTTTGCTGCATAGGAGTTTTGGAAATATTGAACCCAATATCTTCGTGGTTTGAACCATTGCAGAAACTTTTTGAGAGGAGGTTCAATCTTGTCAAAACATCGGAACATGTCGCACTTGAATTCCATGAAAATATAATACTGGTGACACAAGTACCAGAAAAACCATAATAGCTCCTGTGGAAAATCATTGTGCATGGCTATGAATACGTGACATAATGGGTATTTTGGATTGACTCCGAATGGCTTAAGGATGGATCCTCCATATTTTCTGAAAACTAGGAGCTCATAGAAAGTTCTTCTTTCTATGAGGATGGATGGATCAAACGGGTCCACAAACATGCTGAAGAATTCTGGCGGATGATCTGCTATTCTGGATGGACTAGCTCCTGATGAGCTTGTAAGCATGAAAATGTTGCTAGTTAGCCTCTTCTGCAGCTTGGCTTGAAATCTCTTTGAAAACTCATCTGGCCTGGATAGGAAATCCACTAGAATATTATCTTTCCCTTTGAGGTGCTTTACTTGGAATTTGTAAGGGGAGAACCATTGTGCCCATCTGAGAATCTGCGGATTTGGGATAATCATTGGATTTATGTGGATCATCTTTGGGAAATCTTTCATATCCATCTCGATAAGAAACTCTGTGTGAATTAAAAAGAAATTAAACTTTTTAATCCCATTTTTTACGGCAAGAATTTCTTTGAATGTGGAATAGTAATGTTGTTCAGCATCTTTGAACTTTCCACTAGCATATCCGCATATTTTCCGTTGGCCATCTTCAACTTCAAAAAGTACCGCACTCCAATATTCGTTGTTGGCATCTGTCTGCAATATCTTTTTCCCGTCTGATGGAATATGGAGGGCTTTAACCTCTTTTGAGATTTCTTTTATCTTCTGAACTGCTTCATCCTGTTCCTTTCCCCAACCTTGGGCATTCTTTTTGAGCATTTTTGTAAGTGGAGCAATGTATGTAGAGACATTAGAGATAAAATCTCTAACATAATTAATCACACCTAAAAACTGTTGGAGCTGCTTCATTGTAAAATTGGTGTCTGGGAATTTGAGCAGTTCTTGACAAATATGTGGCCCTGGGCTGTATGTTCCATGAACAAAATGCATCCCCAGAAAATCAATTTCCTTCCTAGCAAGAATCATCTTTTTCTGTGAGAGCATGATTCCATTTTTCTCCACTAGGTCATGGAATATTTGCAGCAACGTGAGGTGTTCTTCCATAGTGTCACTAAAGAGTAAGATGTCATCGATGTAGACTAGTGATGTATGGAGGATGGGTTGAAATAATTTTATCATGGCCTTTTGGAACAATGAGGGTGCCGTTTTCAACCCAAAGGGCATGACCTTCCATTGAAAGTGGTGATCGGGTATACAAAATCCTGTTTTTGGTCTATCTTGTCACGCCCCAATCCTGATAGGGCATGATGGGCACCCGACCCTTACTTAGGGCCGAGCGAACCCACTGGTTCTTGGTACACTCATAATATCATTGGACTCGTAAATCACAAAATGAAATGCATAATAAAGGCTTTCAAAAACATTCTCTTCGTGTTTCTCTACTCAAGTAAAATTGTAATCATGTTAAATCTATAAAGTGATGCATAGTGAATACATCGGCTTAAATATCCGCTTACTAGACTTGCAGGATACATATTTGACTCTGTCTGCAAAGTCTCTAACATAAATCATTATACCATGACATGGGTACTTTGACTCGGCAACACTCCGGAAAGAAATGGAGCTCGCCAATCCCGCTGGAACATCTTCTGGCAATGTCTTCTACTCATCTGTATGCACCTGCGTGGCATGAAACGCAACCCCCGAAGAAAGGGGGTCAGTACGAAATATGTACCGAGCATGTAAGGCATGGAATACAGTAAAAAGGATCATATCTAAAATGGAGCTTTACCAGAAACCAGTATAACTGTTAAAACATCAATACATTTGCCTTATGAACTGGAAATCATGTATATCACAGCATACATCATATATACATATAACGTGTCCCGTCCCTCTAATGAGGGACTCGGTGGATAAAGTTATGCATGTCATCATCATATATCATATACATATAACGTGTCCCGACCCTCTAGTGAGGGACTCGGTGGATAAAATCATGCATGTCATCATCATATATCATATACATATAACGTGTCCCGGCCCTCTAGTGAGGGACTCGGTGAAGAGAATCGTCATATGCCATCCGAACACTTTTGCTGCATAGGAGTTTTGAACTAAAGTTCAATATTTCCAAAACTCCTATGCACCAATGACTATACGCTACTCGGACTGGAATTTGGAAATTATACCTGGCTTTGTGCTAAATGTTGGCTTGGGTGTTGGGGAGGCTCTCCAGATTTTTGGGAGCATTTAGGGGTGTTTTTGATCTGAAAATAAGGGGTTAAGCCCCTTTATATAACGCTTTAGAAGCTTCCAGAACAGACTGGAAAAGTGTTCAGCGCGTTTGCGCTGCCTTCTAGCGCGTTCGCGCTGGCCTTTTTTCTGCCTGGACCTTCGTTCAGTAAAACGGTCATAACTCTTGATCCCGATATCGTGTGAGGTCCCACAACCTTTGGTTGGAAAGCTACTTCAATTATCTACAACTTTAGTTCTCCGAGTTTTTCCAAATTCCAATCTATCCAAAACTCCTATGCAGCAAAAGTGTTCGGATGGCATATGACGATTCTCTTCACCGAGTCCCTCACTAGAGGGCCGGGACACGTTATATGTATATGATATATGATGATGACATGCATGATTTTATCCACCGAGTCCCTCACTAGAGGGTCGGGACACGTTATATGTATATGATATATGATGATGACATGCATAACTTTATCCACCGAGTCCCTCATTAGAGGGACGGGACACGTTATATGTATATATGATGTATGCTGTGATATACATGATTTCCAGTTCATAAGGCAAATGTATTGATGTTTTAACAGTTATACTGGTTTCTGGTAAAGCTCCATTTTAGATATGATCTTTTTTACTGTATTCCATGCCTTACATGCTCGGTACATATTTCGTACTGACCCCCTTTCTTCGGGGGTTGCGTTTCATGCCACGCAGGTGCATACAGATGAGTAGAAGACATTGCCAGAAGATGTTCCAGCGGGATTGGCGAGCTCCATTTCTTTCCGGAGTGTTGCCGAGTCAAAGTACCCATGTCATGGTATAATGATTTATGTTAGAGACTTTGCAGACAGAGTCAAATATGTATCCTGCAAGTCTAGTAAGCGGATATTTAAGCCGATGTATTCACTATGCATCACTTTATAGATTTAACATGATTACAATTTTACTTGAGTAGAGAAACACGAAGAGAATGTTTTTGAAAGCCTTTATTATGCATTTCATTTTGTGATTTACGAGTCCAATGATATTATGAGTGTACCAAGAACCAGTGGGTTCGCTCGGCCCTAAGTAAGGGTCGGGTGCCCATCATGCCCTATCGGGATTGGGGCGTGACAAGATAGACCAAAAACAGGATTTTGTATACCCGATCACCACTTTCAATGGAAGGTCATGCCCTTTGGGTTGAAAACGGCACCCTCATTGTTCCAAAAGGCCATGATAAAATTATTTCAACCCATCCTCCATACATCACTAGTCTACATCGATGACATCTTACTCTTTAGTGACACTATGGAAGAACACCTCACGTTGCTGCAAATATTCCATGACCTTGTGGAGAAAAATGGAATCATGCTCTCACAGAAAAAGATGATTCTTGCTAGGAAGGAAATTGATTTTCTGGGGATGCATTTTGTTCATGGAACATACAGCCCAGGGCCACATATTTGTCAAGAACTGCTCAAATTCCCAGACACCAATTTTACAATGAAGCAGCTCCAACAGTTTTTAGGTGTGATTAATTATGTTAGAGATTTTATCTCTAATGTCTCTACATACATTGCTCCACTTACAAAAATGCTCAAAAAGAATGCCCAAGGTTGGGGAAAGGAACAGGATGAAGCAGTTCAGAAGATAAAAGAAATCTCAAAAGAGGTTAAAGCCCTCCATATTCCATCAGACGGGAAAAAGATATTGCAGACAGATGCCAACAACGAATATTGGACTGCGGTACTTTTTGAAGTTGAAGATGGCCAACGGAAAATATGCGGATATGCTAGTGGAAAGTTCAAAGATGCTGAACAACATTACTATTCCACATTCAAAGAAATTCTTGCCGTAAAAAATGGGATTAAAAAGTTTAATTTCTTTTTAATTCACACAGAGTTTCTTATCGAGATGGATATGAAAGATTTCCCAAAGATGATCCACATAAATCCAATGATTATCCCAAATCCGCAGATTCTCAGATGGGCACAATGGTTCTCCCCTTACAAATTCCAAGTAAAGCACCTCAAAGGGAAAGATAATATTCTAGTGGATTTCCTATCCAGGCCAGATGAGTTTTCAAAGAGATTTCAAGCCAAGCTGCAGAAGAGGCTAACTAGCAACATTTTCATGCTTACAAGCTCATCAGGAGCTAGTCCATCCAGAATAGCAGATCATCCGCCAGAATTCTTCAGCATGTTTGTGGACCCGTTTGATCCATCCATCCTCATAGAAAGAAGAACTTTCTATGAGCTCCTAGTTTTCAGAAAATATGGAGGATCCATCCTTAAGCCATTCGGAGTCAATCCAAAATACCCATTATGTCACGTATTCATAGCCATGCACAATGATTTTCCACAGGAGCTATTATGGTTTTTCTAGTACTTGTGTCACCAGTATTATATTTTCATGGAATTCAAGTGCGACATGTTCCGATGTTTTGACAAGATTGAACCTCCTCTCAAAAAGTTTCTGCAATGGTTCAAACCACGAAGATATTGGGTTCAATATTTCCAAAACACAACATATACACACAGCTGTACAGAAAGATCCCAACACACAAACATGTCCACAGACCTCTAACAGACCGACAGAATCATATGACGAGACAGGGCCCCGCCGTACCCATGAACGAGAATATACATATATAGAAGTGACAGACTATACCAAAAGATGGCTCTGAATAAAAGAGCGCTCCAAAAATAGCAGAATGAGATCCTAAGCGGACGGATCAGCAAACCTGTCGTCGGTACCTGCGCGGCATGAAAACGCAGCCCCCGAGGAAAGGGGGTCAGTACGAAATATGTACTGAATATGTAAAGCCTGAGTTGCAGAAACAAAATCATAATTGGTATAGAACGTACAAAAAGTAAACAGAAAATACAAAGTATCAGATATATATTTTTAAAACATGCGGAGTGTGTACAGAAACATATGTCATATCAAATCCGGCCCCTGCCAAGGGACTCGGCAGACAGAACGTGGCCACCCTCCCGACGCTGGTGCCACAACACAGAAGAATCAGAATAGGGGCATAACCCCGTAACATAATATGTCATATCAGATGGCCATAGTAAATCATATCAGAACAAGCGTACATGGCACAACATACTCCACAAACCCATGTACGCGTATACCTGCCCCCTCACATCGAGGCACGACGAACAATGCAAAGGATCACGCTTGACAACATATCCTGGCCCGGGCTCAGTTTGGGAAACATTAGGGCATCCACGAATGGAGTAGTGAGAGACTAATGCAATTAAAATATCATGAATGTTTCCATAGACTCGATGAGGCATATGAAAGACAAACCGATCCAATGAAGTCGGAAGGAATCATAGTAAATGAGTTTCGAGTATCAAAACAATTTATCAGACTTAATGGAATATTTAAAACAACGTTTGTTAGGTAATTAGAATGGTAGTCAAAACATTTCTTTCAAAGACCGCTCGAAAAGAAGACTTAAGTACATTAAGGGCAAAATCGGGAATAGCGGGCCCACCTCGGGACAAGCAAGGCGGTGGGCTCAAATTACATATGTTAAGCTTACGGGGTCACCTACAGAGGTTCTACGGACGTTCTATAGCTTTCCAAGTAGTTTAGGGAAAGTTTGCATGATTATCAAGATTACAACACAAAAGAGCTCAATCTTACTGAAGGAAAAAACGAGATTTCCAATCTTGTTGCAAATGAAGCATCTATCATTTTTTCGGGACTTGCCTAGGCTCTTCCTCCTGAAATATTTCGTGCGGCTCCTGAACTGGGATCCTTCTCGTGAAGGCCTTGGCCATTTGAATCGCTTGAACCTTCCCTTTCGTCTGGGGACATGGCACGAACAGCTTGACCCAGTAATTAGGTCAGGCTTTCCGCAAGCTTTATCAAGGGCTGGATTGTTTCGTATGATCTGCTTCAAAACAGATCTCTTTGTGCAGATATCATCCAACGCTAGAAATATGGCTTGCCTGATGTAGCCGATTGGTGGGATCGTTATTGATTGAAACTTCTCCTCAATGATCTTCATGGTCCGGCTTGCTAACATCTTCGGAAGTGATGAAACAAAGGCTTGCTTGAGACTATCTTCTCCGCCTAACTCAAAGAACATTTTAGCCATCTTCTGAAAATGGATATCGATGGCATCTTTGTCAAATGCTATGCATTTCATTTCAAAGAACTGTCTCCTTAGTTTTTCTTGCCTTTGGCCGGTATCTCCACAAAATACCTCTTGAAGTATTTTGATATTGTAAGCAAAGTGTTGGGATGTCAGAAACATATTTTTGTCTTGTGTCCCAAGTGAATTCCACCAGTCTCGGAGAATTCCGGAGAACCTTGAAGTGAATTCTGACAGAATCATATACTTTTCCCGTTCGACAAGATTCTTTGTCACCATCCAAGTGAAGAAATCTTGGATCCTTTGGGGCCATCTTGATACTTTGATATCATCCAGACTGAAAGTATGGAATCCAGTCCCAACGAATTTTGCTGTTGTTGGTTCTGGCCTTCTTTCCGGAATTGGCTCATCTGTCAGCCCGTCCCGATCATCATCTACTTCAGAGATTTCTAGTTCTCTGGGTTGATTCATGAATATTGGCGGGTTATTTTCTTCTGAAGAGTCAACTGAGGAATCTTCGCTTGACTCAAAGCTTGCTTCCGTAGGATCAGTATCATATGAATCTTGGTCACTGGATCCTAGGGTATCATCCTCCTCTACATCCTTTGTGGGTCGGGTCACGTAGAGGTTAGGAATATTATGGGCCGAGATCATCAGATTTTCCAGCTCGGGTTCTTTTGAACTTTCCCCGAGTTCTTTCTTTCGTTTGGACTGCTTTTGGGCTGCCATAGAGTCTTTCCTTTCCCAAACCATTTTTCCAATGTCAAACTCAGGTTCATTGTTTTGTTTTTAGGCAAAAGGCATAGGGTCTCGCTTTGTGGATGCGAGCACAGTGAAAGAATGGTCAAGCTTTGGTGGTGAGTATGTTTGTGAGGACATAGGGAAAAAGGTGGGTTTTTATGGGCAGCTTTGTGTTTTTTGCGGTTCAAGGTGACCATATCTCAGTAGCTGTATTTGTTCTTTAAGGTCAGCCATTTCCTTTTGTTGTTGGTTAAAGAAATGGAAAAGGGAAGTGCCTGGTGGACAAATCTCATACTGCATGTTTGTCATTCGCAATTCCAGGGCTTTGATCAGTCCAGCATGATGAGAAGATGCTTGTTCCACCTTCTTCTAAATTATCTCCACCCTGCTCATCATCTTATTCTTTGTGTGAGCAACATTTTTGATGGAAGTGCTAATATTAGTTAACACATTGTTTTGGCAAATGGCATTTTCGGATTGCCAATTGATTGTCGCTTCCACTTCACTTGTTGGTGGCTTTTCTCCCGTGGGCAGCACAACATTTTGCCTTGGAATTTTTGGGGCATGGCTTGCACCATCCTTTTCAAAAGGTTGTTGTGGAGGAAATTCAGTTGTGTGACTGGAGCTGGAGGGGTTCATCATGAATATTTCTGGCTTTGGGATACTTGGGTTTGAAGGTTTGTGATGTAAATTTTGGTTAGGGAGAGATGGCCAATTTTGGGGTTTGTACGAAACAAGGAATTCATATTTTCCTGGACGGCTCAGTGAACCGATAGATGAGTCTCCTTCTTCATACCTTGTTCGGAACTTTCTTTCAGAGTTTCCCCCTTTTTTCTTTGATTTGGCTCTTCTTGTATGGTGTTCATCCCATTCAATTTTATCGTCAAGACATTCTTGACAGTCACATTAGATATCCCGTGGGTAGTGTCCCGTGAAAGGACATTTGAACCACCATACTTCATGACCTTCATTATCGAACTGCTTTATCCAGTCATGTTCGCTCATGATACCGGGGAGATGGTAAGCAAATGTTTCAGGGTCATCTTGGCGTGCTTGGTTATGAGTGGGTTGGTACATCTGGAAAGAGAAGGTTGTTTTGTTGGGTTTTTTAAGGTGAGAGTGGTCAAAGATTATGGCGACTGTTTTATCTGGTTTTTTGGAAAAAGTGGGTTAAGAAGATTGGAGAGGTTCAACAAGTTCTCTCAGCTTTTCATAATTCGTGACCCATGTATCTGGTAGGACTTTGATAAGTTCTTCTCTAGAAAGCTGTTTTGGGATTTGGGTGCACATGGTAGTTCCGTTGGTGGCATCCACTTTTAAGAGCAAAGCATTTTCTCCACTTGGAAGAGAAATATCCATAGCATGATTCTGAACTCGCTAAGCTATTTTGTAGTATAAAGTAGCATGAATAGCATTTTTAGCTTGTGGAGCACCTTGAATTTGGACTTGGAGCTTTAAAGCCTCCGTTAGATATGGATCATACAGGGGACATGTTAAAATTTGGAAATATAGTGACAAAAACTATTCCAGCATTTAGAGTGACTTCTGTGGTACCCAAATTCGCATGTTGGTACTTGTTATATCTGGTATCAAGAAGGGCAAGGCGAGCTACAACTGGTTGGCCCTTTCGTCCATGATATGTTAATGCAATTCTAATAGCACCAAAATGGACATGGGTGCAACCATGATGTTTCCACTGTCTAGGAAAATCATCTGGAATCTGCAGAGTGATGAATTGTTCCTCCCGAGTTGCTAGAATAGGGTGCTGGTCAAGTTTTGAGGCACCAACATATTTTTTAGCTTCTTTGGGCTTTGGTTGGACCAGGGAACGGATTTTTGACCACAGGGAACATGTCTTTTTTAGCAAAAGCAGAGTATGGGTTTATGAGGGGTAGGTCGGTGGGAGACACTTTGTTTCCATCAAGTAAAATATCAACTTCATAAAGGTAGTCATGTTTGCAAGAAAGGGTTTTATACAAAGTAAGCTTGGTGTTATGCGTACCTGGCCCAACCAAGGGTCAGTATTGTTCGTACCTGGCCCTACCAAGGCTCAGTGGTATCCGTACCTAACTGCAGTGGTGCGCGCACATTATATATATATAAATATATATATATATATATATATATTCTACAGTGCCATATAAGATCGAGGTTTCATAATAGCCATACATAGGCATATATACATAACAACCCATAAATATCTTTAGCGTCATCACTATTATCATCGTCATCGTTAATATTAGAACTTTCTGGTTCTATTTTTGGCTGAGTTATGGCATTAAAATGCCATTCATCTTTGGATAAAATTTCATTCCATGACGGGTATCCGGGGCTAACCACTGAGCACCACTCGTTCTATTACTCATTCTGCGTACAATGGTATTTCTTATGCTCATAATCGTAGGAAAACCATTTTTCATTTGAAGCATATTTACCTTTATATACATAAGCCCTTTGGCTATCCACATAATACATATATACACGTGGACAAATCGTGAGACCATACTACCCCCACATACATATCTACGAGCCTCTACTAGAGTACTAGACATATGGACGGGACAGGACCCCGTCGTGCCGAAAACATATATGTACACAAAACAGTAAATCAATGGCACTGTTACGCCCCAGAAAATTTCATGTTACTAAGGCTGCAGACGGCTTAATGTGAGCTCAAGGAGGAGCAAATATTACAGGTATAAAGGATGAAATTCTACTGTATTAGCATGAGGATAGCATAAGTATGATATTTGGAATTCGTACAATACGATTGGAATGATACGTTAAAAGATATATAGCCCTCGTAATCGTAAGCTGAGGTGGGGTCCATATGTCGAGATTTTATAAAGGAAATATGACAAGTTTTATGGATAATATATGTGAAGTTAAACACAACTCAAGAAGGACCCTTGGGCCAAATCAAAGTGGAAGTCCTCCAAAAAGATGTTTTTAAGTTACGTTTTCGGGTGATCAAAATTCCGGAGGCCATAACGCCGTCATTATTTGGGAATTTTGGAAACCTCCTAAAATGAAAGTTCTAGATAATTGAAATACCTTTCCAACCATAGGTCGTGGGCCTGCATGTGACATAGGGATAAAAAGTTATGGACGGTTTAAGGCAGAAAGGTCAAGCTGGGCAGTGGGCTCGGCCCAACCCGATTCCAAGTCGGGTCAGGCCCACTTCCCTTGCTATTTAAGGGAAATTTTCAGCCTTATCTGCCTCATTTTCATACAAAAGGTCCAGAATAGTTTAGACAAAGAGAGAGAGGAGAGTTATAGAGAGAAAGTGGAGAATCGATCAAGTTTGAGGCCCCGAATCCCGAGGCCCGTGAAGGATAAAGTGTAGTACAAGTTGTTGCCGTCGTTTTAAGCTAAAAGTTGAACTTGGGGGATGTTATTTTCGTGGTGGTTGCTCATATAAGGTATGTTGAAGATGTTCTTACCATGATCATTGATAGATTTGACGAGTTAGAATAGAGAAAATGACGTTGAAAGTTCGGTTATAATTTTTGGATATCAAATGACTTGGGGGCTGTTTTGGTATGATTAAATGGATAGAATTAGCTGGATATTTATATAAAATGATTGTTGATATGTTGTTGATAAGTTGTTGTTCTTCAATTTGGGAGAATAAAGTGTATGAAGATATCGTATACAAAGCGTATACTGGGTTGTTTTAGTGTATATCTTTGGGAGTTGATTCTTTGAGTTTAAAGAGACTTATATGAGATGGCTGTTGTTGTTGGTTTCTAATTGTGTTGTTAAACTGAATTGGAATTAGAGGGAAGCGAAGATTACAGGGAAAATGCTGCCTGAATTTACGGAAGTTAATTACGAGCTTAGAGAAGTATATGAACCTTTTTGAAGTTGTCTACGGGGTTTCCTTTACCTTGATTGTGGATTGGCCAGTGTTTCGAAGCATAAGTTAAGCTAATCACGTAAGCGACAAGGTATGTAAGGCAAACCTTTCTTCCTTTGGCATGATTCTTGCTGTTATTCATTCTATATGTACTACATATGATTCCATTCACAGACAAGTAAGGTCTAAATGTTTCTTGCGATGACTTATTGATATTGTACTCCTATTCTGTTCCAAAGGGAACACCCATAAGGTGCCAAGTTGAGTTATGTATATGGTTTTACTAATGATTTCGAGGAAATGAGTTTTATACTAAAGGAAGCATAAAGTTTGATTTTCAAAACCATTCCGAAGGGGGTGCGAGATTTTACTACTTCATTTCGTTTACGATTTATGTCTACATTCCATAGTATCATCCCTTTGTACTGATATGATGACTTATTCTTTGGGTAGGGCAATAAGATGAAATTGAGTAGAATATAAGTAGTAAGAATTTGATAACAATTCTACTCTCAAACCTGAAAGTATGTCCTCCTATGTCTAGTGAGATACAAATTTGATAACTTCTTATGAAAGTCTAAGGCTAATAACTGGATTGTGATGAATTAATTAGTGACTTATGCTTTGAATTGAAATTGTTACTTATGAATTGCGTTTGTGTTGATATGATGGTGATATTAAGCCGGAAGCGGCTGCCTGAAGGGGCCACCCTAGCTAAGCCTGAAGCGGCTGCCCGATGGGCCCATCATTATTATGCCGGAAGCGGCCGTCCGAAGGGACTATTGTGATACTAGCCGGAAGATGCTGTCCGAAGGAACTATTCTGTTAACATGTCGGAAGCGGCATATGTTTTGGATTGCATTATTTACTTAAAGTTTGTTTTGAGACTTTGTGTGCACATTTATGTTTCTTCTAGCAAAGGCTGCAGGTATTGAGTTAGATTGTGATTTCTTCTCTCCTAAGTCAAATTATGATTATGAGTTGTCACTACCTTACATACTCAGTACATTGTCCGTACTGACGTCCTTTTTCCTGGGGACGCTGCGTTCATGCCCGCAGCCCCAGATTATTTGGCAGGTTAAGTGTATAGCTAGGATGCTTGGACGTCAGCTGGGATTGGCAAGTTCCACCTCATTCTGGAGCTGTGTTGAGTCATGTATCGATATGTATGATTATGGGTATGTCTGGGCCCTGTCCTGACTCATAATGTTCAATTTACTTCTTAGAGACTTCTGTAGACAGTGTCCTGTGGTATGTTTGTCGAGATGTCGACAAAGCGATGTCAGTTGGGTCATTTGTGGATGTTAAAAGAGTTTGTATTTTAGATTATTTCAATTGGTTAAAGTACTTATTTGATTGAAGGTTTTCATAATCGTTATAAAGATGATGATTTCTATCTGAAAAAGTTTTATGTTTTTTTTAAAGTTTTTGAAATGACAAGCTTTGATAGAGCGAATGTCTAAGGGTTCGCTCGACTCTAATGAGAGTCGAGTGCCCGTCATGCCCTACCACTATTAGGGTGTGACAAAGTGGTATCAGAGCAGTTCGTTCTAGGGGTTGTCTGCAAAGTCGTGTCAGGTAGAGTCTTGTTCATGGGTGTGTTGTCGACTACACTTATGAACAGGAGGCTACAGGGCATCTAGGATGGTTTCCCTTCATTCAGATCATAGATTGTGGTATAGAGCTGTGTTATAGGCCTTGAATCCTTGCCGCTAACTTTAAGATTTGAATTTTGATTAAGTGATTGTAAAGTGCAGTTAAGATTGCGAAATTGGAGTTGCTCGTAAGAAAGGTAAGTTCTCTGATGATTAATGATTGATATTTAAGGTAAGTGCTACAGGTTAAGGATTACAGTAAGAAAGATATGCTTCTTGTCGAATTGAGAATGCCATTATGAAGAGCATTTGTACAGGTATATATAGGGTGTTGTAATATGATTGTGGCCCTGTGGGGCATGTTGATATATTTTGATTGTTGCCTTGTGAGGCTTGCTGGTTAGCTGTGTACAGGTGGGTAGTACAAATTACAGAGGAGGTTCTGCCAAAATTTTGTTAAAATTGATTGTGATCAGTATATATATGTGTGCTATAATCAGTAAGATACACAAGTGTAAACTGAAGAATGAAAGATTAATAATAGTTGTAAATCAGCTAAAAGGAGAGTTATGAGATGGGTTCAGAATGAGTTTGAGAGTTAGGTTGAAATTACTCGTGGATATAGAAGTGAGTCGAGGGTTAAGTTAAGTTCTCTCGGGGATTATAAGTAAGGTTGATGAACTAAGATTAATGTGATTCGAATAATATGATAAGATTATAAGAAAAGACTTAAGAGGGGAAGCAATGATAAGCAAGGAGTCATTCGAGAGGTGAGTTAGTATAAAAAAGAGTAAGCTTAAACGAGTAAAGAATGAAACAAGGAAGATAAAGAAACATGATTACATGTGTTTAAGGAAAGTGAGTAATGTGTCCCTTATAGAAATCAATATAACTGAAAGCATCAATGAGGTTAAAGGAAGTTGAAGCTTATAGAGGAAAGATAAGTATTGAAAAGGACTTTAGGAATTGTGAAGGGTTGAGTGATATTAGCAAGCATTGGAATTGGATAAGAGTATTAGCCTTTATTTAACATTCGAGAACGAATGTTTCTAAGAGGGGAAGGATGTTACGCCCCAGAAAATTTCATGTTACTAAGGCTGCAGACGGCTTAATGTGAGCTCAAGGAGGAGAAAATATTACAGGTATAAAGGATGAAATTCTATTGTATTAGCATGAGGATAGCATGAGTATGATATTTGGAATTCGTACAATACGATTGGAATGATACGTTAAAAGATATATAGCCCTCGTAATCGTAAGCTGAGGTGGGGTCCACATGTTGAGATTTTATAAAGGACATATGACAAGTTATATGGATAATATATGTGAAGTTAAACACAACTCAAGAAGGTCCCTTGAGCCAAATCAAAGTGGAAGTCCTCCAAAAAGATGTTTTTAAGTTACGTTTTCGGGTGATCTGACTTCGGGAGGCCATAACCCCATATTTATTTGAGAATTTGGGAAAACTCATAAAATTCAAGTTGTAGATAATTGAATTAACTTTCGAACCATAGGTCGTGAGCCTGCATGTGACATAGGGATAAAACGTTATGGACGTTTTAAGCCAGAAAGGTCAAGCTGGGCAGTGGGCTCGACCCAACCCGATTCAAAGTCGGGTCAGGCCCACTTCCCTTGCTATTTAAGGGATATATTAAGCCTTATCAGCCTCATTTTCATACAAAAGGTCCAGAATATTTTAGATAGAGAGAGAAAGTGGAGAATCGATCAAGTTCGAGGCCCTGAATCCCGAGGCCCGTGAAGGATAAAGTGTAGTACACGTTGTTGCCGTCGTTTTAAGCTAAAAGTTGAACTTGGTGGATGTTGGTTTCGTGGTGGCTGCTCATATAAGGTATTTTTAAGATGTTCTTACCATGATCATTGATAGATTTGACGTGTTAGAATAGAGAAAATGACGTTGAAAGTTCGGTTATAATTTTTTGATATCAAATGACTTGGGGGATATTTTGGTATGATTAAATGGATAGAATTAGCTGGATATTGATATAAAATGATTGTTTATATGTTGTTGATAAGTTGCTGTTCTTGAATTTGGGAGAATAAAGTGTATGAAGATATCGTATACAAAGCGTATACTGGGTTGTTTTGGTGTATATCTTTGGGAGTTGATGCTTTGAGTATAAAGAGAGTTATATGAGATGGTTGTTGTTGTTGTTGGTTGCTGATTTTGTTGTTAAACTGAATTGGAATTAGAGGGAAGCGAAGATTACAGGGAAAATGCTGCCCGAATTTACGGAAGTTAATTACGAGGTTAGAGAAGTATATGAACCTTTTTCAAGTTGTCTACATGGTTTCCTTTACGTTGATTGTGGATTGGCCAGTGTTTCGAAGCATAATTTAAGCTAATCACGTAAGCGACAAGGTATGTAAGGAAAACCTTTCTTCCTTTTGCATGATTCTTGTTGTTATTCATTCTATATGTACTCCATTTGATTCCATTCTTAGATAAGTCAGGTCTAAATGTTTCTTGTGATGGATTATTGATATTGTACTCCTATTCTGTTCCAAAGGGAACACCCATAAGGTGCCAAGTTGAGTTATGTATATGGTTTTACTAATGATTTCGAGGAAATAAAGGAAACATAAAGTTTGATTTTCAAAACCATTCCGAAGGGGGTGCGAGATTTTACTACTTCATTTCGTTTACGATTTATGTCTACATTCCATAGTATCATCCCTTTATACTGATATGATTACTTATTCTTTGGGTAGCGCAATAAGATGAAATTGAGTAGAATATAAGTAGTAAGAATTTGATAACAATTCTACCCTCAAACCTGAAAGTATGTCCTCCTAAGTCTAGTGAGATACAAATTTGATAACTTCTTACGAATGTCTAAGGCTAATAAGTGGATTGTGATGAATTAATTAGTGACTTATGCTTTGAATTGAAATTGTTATTTATGAATAGAGTTTGTGTTGATATGATGGTGATAATAAGCCGGAAGCGGCTGCCCGAAGGGGCCATCATTATTATGCCGGAAGCGGCCGTCCGAAGGGACTATTGTGATACTAGCCGGAAGAGGCTGTCCCAAGAAACTATTTTGTTAACATGTCGGAAGCGGCATATGTTTTGGATTGCATTATTTACTTAAAGATTGTATTGAGACTTTGTGTGCACATTTATGTTTCTTCTAGGATGCAGGTATTGAGTTAGATTGTGATTTCTTCTCTCCTAAGTAAAATTATGATTATGACTTGTTACTACCTTACATAATCAGTATGTAAGGTAAGTTCCACCTCATTCTGGAGTTGTGCTGAGTCATGTATCGATATGTATGATTATGGGTATGTCAGGGCCCTGTCCTGACTCATAATGTTCAGTTTACTTCTTAGTGACTTCTGCAGACAGTGTCCTGTGGTATGTTTTTCAAGATGTCGACAAAGTTATGTCAGTTGGGTCATTTGTGGATTTTAAAAGATTATGTATTTTGGATGATTTTAATTGGTTAAAGTACTTATTTGATTGTAGGTTTTCATAATCGTTATAAAGATGATGATTTCTATCAGGAAAGGTTTTATGTTTTTTTTTTAAAGTTTTTGAAATGACAAGCTTTGATAGAGCGAATGTCTAAGGGTTCGCTCGACTCTGATGAGAGTCGGGTGCCCATCATTCCCTACCACTGTTAGGGTGTGACAGGCACCTCTGGAATAATGAAGTGCTCTCAAAAGTCTGCTTATTGGCTTCTATAAATCTGGGTCGCCACCCTGTCTACCGGTGGGCATGAACATAGTGTCCAAAGAAAACGGACGTCAGTACAAATATTGTACTAAGTATGTAAGGCATGAATGAAATGAACATAATAGAGAAATCATAAGACATAAGATGTAGATATAACCTGCGTAACTTTTAAGGGTGGATACCTTTCATGCCTATATCATATATAATCATAGTACATGTATTATCATAGTGCATACATCATGGTATCATATATATATCTTATTACCGTATCTGCGTATACACATTAAACATTATCCGCATTCGGCCACGTAGTGGCTCGACAATATCACATACATGTCCTTCGGGCTTTTCATACATTTGAATACATAGTAGTATCATACCCGACCATATAGGTTTGGTGTCTTACGTACCCAGCTATAATAAAGCTTGGTGTTATGCGTACATGGCCCTACCAAGGGTCAGTATTGTTCGTACCTGGCCCCACCAAGGCTCAATGGTATCCGTACCTGGCCCTACCAAGGCTCAGTGGTATCCATACCTAACTGCAGTGGTGCACGCACATTATATATATATATATATATATATTCTACCCGGCCATATAAGCTCGAGGTTTCATAATAGCCATACATAGGCATATATACATAACAACCCATAAACATCTTTAGCGTCATCACTATTATCATCGTTATCGTTATCATTATCACTATGGAAATCTTTTATCATCACATACATCTCATAAGCTTATCATAACTTTTCATAGAGCATGTATTTGAATTTAAAGACAATCTATGAAAATCATATCATATTCGTAGCATGAACTTCATAAAAATATCGTATGATCGGCTTTATAATTTCTAAACTTAGGCTCATCATTACCATTTTCGTATTGACGGCATATCTCTTTCCTTTATCTCATATGAAATCCTCTATGAACGTAGACTCATAATTTTTCGGGACACTGGTCATAGGACATGCATTAGAGCTTATAGAAAATGATAACAATTTCGGGGTGACATATGGTCCAGAACCCCCGATTACATTATGGAGTGATCATATTCATCATATCTCACCTTGAAGGAACTAACATTTTAAGATGAGTGTACGCCATGAACAACATCAAGGGATCGTAAATAGGATCATTAACTTCATAGACATCATATCTTGCTTTAGAATCTCTAGGCTTAAACTTATCATCATTATTATCGTATTCATGATATATTTCTCATCTTTATCTCATAAGAAGATCTCTATCAATGTTGACTCATAGATCCCGGAATGTAAGAAGGTCATGGAGAGGTAGGGAAAATAATATCATATGAATCATATAAGGATCATTAGCTTCGTAGGAATATCATATCTGAGCTTTAGGGCTTATAGACTTAGATTCATCATCGGTATTGTCATGCTCGTAACGTATCTCTTTTCTTTATCTTGTATGAAGCTCTTTATAATCGTAGACTCATGATTTCCGATATGTAGGAAAATTATGGAAAGATAGGAGGATTCATGGCATAGGAGTCATTCCTTAGAAAGATGGGACTAGCCTTACATACCTCTTTCATTTAACAGTTTCCATCACTTGATTGTTTTCCTTCAATGCTCACATTTCTACCTTAAAGAGAATTCGCATTCACATTAGCTAATCGATTATATGAACGTGCTTACTAAAGTTACAGAAAATTGGGAAACATTTCCTTTGTTTATACAACCTTCCCCATATTGTATATCGACTCCCAAACATTTATAATAACGTTCACAATATCATAACCAACAATCATCATTCCTCTACATTACCCTCATTTCACAATTCCACTTCAATTCATCCATAATCATGGTCATAGTATACTAGTATGTTTTCTCACATATAATTCTTATCCCATGTCCTTAATATCATTTATAACATAACCATACCACAACACATCAAGAATCATGACTCAATTCAAGCTAATACTCAAAATGACACTATTCCCACATTCATGACCCATTTTTCTATATTCTTCTACAATCCAAGTGTTTCAACTTTCAAATACCTAAAAAACATGGAAATACCATAAATCTTACCTTAGATGGTGTAGGAATGAACCTTGGGTGGAAATGAAATGAAATAAGACTTGGACCCTTATTAATAATACTCAAATCTGTCCCGACCCATTTCTACGGACCAACATACGATTCGTATAAATTATACTGACCGTATGTCTAGCCGTAGATTTGTTTCAGAGAGGGACTAAAATTTGGGCTGATTATACGGTTGAACATACGGTCCGTATATTTTATACGGCCAGTATGTTTGGCCGTATAATTCCCAGTTTTCCGAAGTTCATTCTCGTCGACTCGTTTGATCTCTAATCCTTATGGAGCCTCCTTATCACTTGTTTATAACCTCATTAAAAATCTAAGGGACGTTATAACTCTTCTTCAAAGTATCATTAAATCATCATTAACTCGTTACTCGTAAATCCTTTCTGATACATCACGTATGCCTTGCCTCCTCCTGGCAAACTTTCTTCTCTTACTTCGAATGTCTTTGAAATCTCATTTAGAATCATCAAATCTTATTTCTTACTTTATCAAAACATCGTATACGTCAAGCCCTTCGTCTGTCTATTCACTGTGCATGAACGAAAGATTTTCCGATGTGTAACAGAATGATAGCCTTAAAATACCTTGAAGTCTATCTAAACGTCCAACGTATACTTCTCGAGCTCGTAAGTCTACAATAAAGATGAAATAGGTCACAATTAGATAATTTACATCACTTACTAGCCAATTCAAATACGAATGAAACTTAACAAAATTCGGGCAGCATTTCCACTATGATTCTCACTTCAATCCAACTCCAAAACACCCCACAAATTACACAACATCACCAATAACAACAACAACGTCATATAGCAACATAAACAAGTAGAAATCTTTCCAATATTCCAACCAAAAACAGCCCTCAAGGCAAGTACATCAACAAACTAATCCATGCTTTCATAACATAATTTCCTTCACTTTAAACTAAGGAATTCGTCCATGAACAACTTAATTAACAAGAGTAAGATACAATACATACCTTATTGTCTAGAGAATCCAATTGAAACCTCAGCTCCATGCTCAAATAAACAGCTACACTTCCAAACATCAATATAACAACTTCCTCCTAGCTAGTCTCTAACTTGCAAGGCCAAATCTTGGTTTAATGTGATGAAATTTACCTTGGAGAGATTAGAGAGTGTTGGGAGGGTTTAGGGGTCTGATGCGAGTGCAATATGAGGGTTAGATCAAGCCTCAACTTTAAATAACCAAGTACAAAAGATTCCACCGCCTCAAAAGGACAGCAGCGTTAAGATGTCGACGACCCGTCGTTCTGCCACCGTCGACGTGCCACAGCCCCTGATTCTCAGGTGGCTTGGTGTCAACATGGTTCTGAGCACTATCATCAATGCTGACAATGGTGTCAACATGTTGACATGTCGTCAACTAGAGGCTTCAAGCTGTATAACGCATTCTTCCGTCCGTCATCAATTCGTTTAACCTCTAATCCTTTCAATACTAGCAATACTTAAACTTGGCTATTCATATACAAGATTCAAACATGTCTAATATCCCATAACTTTGAAGACGAATCTTAAAACTCGAGGTTAAAATGATTAATATGCTATAAACTAAAGACATATCGTAATGGGAGATGTAACACGTGCGACTTTTGGAAATTGGGTCGTGACATTCATCCTCTGATGTAATCACATTAAAATCTCCCCCTATCATCCCTAGATATGTCACCTGTACAGCTATCCCTTCCAACTCATCCCACAATACTAATCTTTCCACTTGAGTACACCTAGCATAAATAATAGTAACCAACATCTTCTCCTGTAATCATACACTTTTTAGTTCCGATGTTATTTGCTGAGGAAGGTCATTTACTACATTAACTTCAAACACTTCATCCACAAACACCTATATTATTCATGAAGTATTAGCAATGGCGGTATGCATGCCAGTCATTCTTTTGTATGTATCTATGGTACTTGCATCTTGAAATGACTACATCAATCCTATAAAACCAAACTTGAATATTTGATGCATCATGATTAGCATTTGAAAACCCTCCATTGTATTAACAGATCTAATATTTCATAAAATTGCATTCATTATGAACAATTAGATTTATTGATATTTCTTCTTGTTTGTACTCCTCCTTTTGGTGGAACACTGCTTTCTCTTTGCTTTTTTTTTTTTTTGCCTCTACCCATACCCCTTTCAACAATCGTAGGTGATAAATCTCCATCCTTTATTGCATTCTTAAAATTCCGCTCCTGAGTATGAACATCTTGATCTTTTCCATTTGGCCTGTCAACTTGTATTTTCTTTTGTGCCTTCATAGGAATAATTTTCCCAGTATCAACTGTACTTTTATCCATTTCAACTAATTAGCCCTTGTTGCTTGTATCTTCAGTTTCTTGGCCTGTATCATGAGTTTGCATTGTGTTTGCTGGATCACAAACTTGATCCCACCTATGCCCTTCACTTGCGGCTAATTCATTACTATGCTTTGTGCCCTATTCTTGCATGTATGGTTGTTCACTGTCTCATAAATATTCAACCTTTGCATCTCCCCCCTCTCCTTGTTGACTGTTTTCTTGTATTCTTGGTTCACGTTGTTGTTTTTCTTTCTCTTTGTTTTGTTGATTATTATCTACATATTCCTATTGTATACCTTCATCCTCGACCATTATTTTCTCACTTGTGACTGCCTGCAATTCAGTATTCTGCATCTCATCCACTTGACTGAAGTTTGTGCTTTCTTCTTGTAGATTTTCACTATCCTCCACCTCTACCACTTCCTTGATAGGATTCTTGACACCTTCCTGAGTTTGCTCTGGTATGAATTCTTTTTTATAGAACTTGTCTTCTATCTATTGTTTGGTGCTGCCTGAAGTTTTTGTTTATGCTTCCTCATCTTGCTTATTCTTTTGTTTTGCAGTATTGGACCCCTCGCAAATGTTTCCTCCAAGTTTGTATAATTCCCATCACCCAAAATAGCAAAGGTATTTTGAGTCTCTACATTATCCTCCACCTTTTGGTTGTCTCCTACTTCCCCCAAAATTATACCTCTCTTATCCCAGATATATTTATTAAATCTATTGTTAATGGCCTACCAACAACAAATGCCATTGAAAAACAACATCTCTTGCAAAATATTTTGGAAGTAATTCAGGAAAGCTGATCCAAGAAAGATTTGTAGGAAAAACCTCTGAAAACTCACTAACTATCGGTACCAACACAAGGGAAGGAGTATCCACGCTAGTATCTCAAATATGAGCCAAGTATTCTAAACATCCTTTATCCACCAACTTCTTCGCTCGAAGGAATGATATAATCTTCTTGGGTGTTGGACTAGGCGTACCCTTCCACTCTAATCTATGAATACCCGGAATGGCCAAGGTCACTGTCTTAGGGTGATAGTCCAAAATTGCATGGTAATCCACCAAAGTGTCGTACCCTATAAATGTAACCACACAAACCTATAGACCTGATCTACTATCATAGAATCCCTAACATGGATAAAGACACAAATAGGTGCATCAAGAAAATCACAAAGCATATCCAGACCCGTAGATAAATAAGTGGACACATAAGAGGAAGAGTCAACCCCTTCACATACTATCTCACTCTGTTTGCCTCGGGGGGAAGTAACAATACATCGGGCCAATGTACAAAATCGATACTCATACTCTGTGACAGATAATCTTTTCTGCTCCAAGGCAGAGAACTCATGCCCCCTCCTGTCTGTCACGACCCAACTCCGTAGGCCTCGACTAGTGTCCGTGCTGGACAACCAAACGTACCCAATAACCCAAATTAGCAAACGATAGAATATTTTCAAATATAAAAGTCACTTGGCGTTAGTAGTGATCATAAATGAACCGACACAGTACTTGGAAGCCGGTGAGGCTGTCACAGATCATATCATACCCAAACATATGCAGAACCCACACAAGTATGTCTACAGACCACTACAGATCATAACAGAATCATAAGACGGGACAGGGCCCCGTCATACCCCTGAATCGCATACATATATATAATATAGCGGCAGACTGTACCAATATACCGGCCCTGAACAAAGAGCGCTCCCAATATAGCAGAATAGATGTCCTAGGCAGGCGGCAAGCAAATTTGTCTTCTGTACCTGCGCGACATGAAAACGCAGCCCCCGAAGAAAGGGGGTCAGTACGAAATATGTACTGAGTATGTAAAGCACAGAACGTAGTAAACTAAGTCATAATCAAAGCAGAAGGTACAGAAAATGTACATAATATCCAGATTAGCAAAATACTGATCATAAAGCATAAATAGTATTTGTTGAAAACATATGTCGTACCTGGTCCCATTGCGGAACAAGATTTTAACCGAAACAGAACTTACAGAGAAGTGAGTGTGACATCCGAAGTATCAAATGCATATTTTCAAAACATGAGGAGTGTGTACAGAAACATATATCACATCATATCCGGCCCCTGCCAAGGGGCTCAGCAAACAGAACGTGGCCACCCCCCGACGCTGGTGCCACCATACATAAGGAACAGAGTAGGGGATAACCCCGTCACATAACATATCATATCAGATGGCCATATCAGATCATATCATATCAGAATGTGTGTACATGGCACAGCATACTCCAAAACCCATGTACATATATACCTGCCCCCTCACATCGAGGCACGGCGAACAATGCAGTGGAATACGCTTGACAACATATCCTGGCCCGGGCTCAGTGTGGGAAACATTGAGGCATCCACGAATGGAGTAGTGAGAAACTAAATGCAATAAAAATATCATCGATTTCCAGAGACTCAGTGAGGCATATCGAATGACAAATCAAATCAATGAAGTCGGACGGAATCATAGTAAGTGTATGTCATATGTCATAATGAGTTGCGGAAGAATAATCCTCCTGAAATCATTTTCACATTCCAAAATAGCTTACCAAACTCGAGGGAATCACTAAAACAATTTCCTTTAGTAGTTGAAAGGATAGTTAAAACGTTTCATTTTATATTGTTCGAAAATAAGGCAATAGTACAAATAGAAGCTAAGCGGGAATAGTGGGAGACTAAATGCAACCCAACATATCGTACCTTTACATAGACTCAATAAAGTGTTTAAGATAAGTATCATTAGTAGTTGCAAAAGTAGTTAGGACGTTTCCTTGAAAATCGCTTGAAATCAAGTCACAAATTACCATAAGGGTAAAATCGAAAATAGTGGGCCCACCTCGGGACAAACAAAGCGGCGGGCTCAAATTACGTATATTAAGCTTATGGGGTCACCTACAGAGGACTTAGGGGTATTCCATAGCTTTCTAGGCAGTTTGGAGAAGCTTGCATAATTTTTCAATAAAGCATGCTTAAGGGGTTCAATTCTATTGAACGAAAAAGGAGTATTTTCAAATGCGGATTCAGATGGGCAGAATGTCTTCCGAGGTGCAAATCCAATCCTAGTACACCTAGGACATGCCAAAAGAAGAATCGGGGTAGCTTTACATACCTTTCAAGCTCCTTACGCCTTTCCAAGCTCACTTCCCGTTTCGTCAAAAATCTGCAAATGGTCAGATTTACCAATTGTGAGTTATAGATTCTACAAATTCAACTTAACTCATATTTGTCTACCGAAATTTCGGAAGCACCTCCCCTATATATATAGCACCCCCGAGAATTCAACTCGGCTCAAAACCATCAACAACAACCCAACAACAAACATCAACAACAACAACAATCACTATGAACGCAATATAACTTATCTTGCTATTTTCCCAACATAATATCATAACTTTCGCTTCAACCTTAATTTCCAAACTAATCTCAACAGTTTCACATTCATCATCAATCTAGAGCATCACAACATAATTTAGAAGCATTTCATATCGTTTCCTCAAATTATACACACGATATACATAATATACGAACTTTCCGCCAAAGTCATAATTCATCAAAAACTTCTAATCTTTGGCATACACATGCATAACGTGTTTCCATCTTCCAAATCCATCAATAATCATCATAATTTGTACCCTAACAACTTCATTTTCACAATGTCGTAAAATCGTACTAAAACGACATAAACTTCTACATTCCATTTCAATGCAAACTTATATTGTTTTACTTTCATATACCTTGCAAACATCACAACAACACAACTACCACATTAAACAAAATTAATTGATTGGCATCCTACCAACACCATACCACACGGCCAAACACCTATTTTTCAACTTCAACCAAATTTATTCAACTTTCATTTCCAATGTGCATTCCACTATAACCACAACTAAAATACAACAAAAAATTCAACACATTATAGGTATACACATACATGTACACACGACTACATGCATATATATATATACCCACTTGCTAAACTTCCATATTTCCATAGTTTCTACTCATTTCTACATACTACAACACAAACAAGACTTCATAACACAATAAATAGGGATGAATTCTTACCTTTCTCTCCAATCTTCTTTACTCAAACATGTTGTCATATTGAAGAAACAAGTGCTCTATTCTCCCAAACAATTGCACCAAGTTGTAGAGGACACTCAATTTAGTATAAATACCACAAGAAAACAATTTTGGAAGCAAGATTTTAGGGGGGTAAAATGGGAGGGGCTGGCCGAAACCCCTCCTCAGTTGCTCTTTCTTGTTCTCTTGTTTTTCTCCTTCTATTCTTTCTCTTTGTTTTTCTTGAATCTTCCACTCTATTTAAGCCAATTAATCACATGGGAATTTAATTAATTCGCATGGGCTTGGACCACCCTATATGTCCGGCCACCCTTGGCTTTGGGCCTTAATTTAGTTAAAAAATTTCCAAGCCCAATTGGTCAAAATTCTTATTTTGTAATTCCCGAAACTAATTCCCAAAATTCCAATTTTTCCCTTGGCCTTCCTCCGCACTTCCACATCAATACTTTTTCATGAACACCACACACATATATTAATTCAAATCAACATATGACCTTATTCCTTTCAAATCAAAATTATTTCAAATTTTCCCCGAATACGCGAAAGTACGGGATATAACATCCTCCCCCCCTTTAGAACATTCGTCCTCGAATGTTAGATTAGTCTGATAGGGTCCGTAATTACTTCGGGGGAGTTTCTTTTTATGGTCAACACAGTTGATACCCATTCGTCTTTGAGTATAGCCAAGTAAGGAATTTAGATTACCGGTTGCATAGGAAATAAGTGAGGACACTTCTTTTTCATTCCGTCCTCTACTTCCAAGGTTATTGCTTTTCCGATATTGTTTTGCCACAAGACCTTAATAAGGGTATATTTTTAGTGCGTAATCTCTGCACCTAGCGATCCAGAATAGTTACAGATTGTTCTTCATCAGACAATCCTTCCGTCACTTGAATATCTTTTGCTAGAAATATTCTAGGAGGGCCACCGACACATTTGCGGCGCATGGATACATGAAGTACCAGATGTGCCGCTCCCAGATCAGACGGTAGATCTAGCCCGTGAGCGACATTCTCAATTCTTCGAACAATCTGATTAAGTTCGATATGTCGCGGACTGAGCTTACTCTTTATACCGAATCGCATTACGCCTTTCGTAGGCGATACTTTTAGAAATACTCAATCACCGACCTGGAACTCAAGGGTCGATGTCGTTTATCAGAATATGACTTCTGTCGACTCTAAGCCATTAATTGTCTCTCTCGGATAATGTCACGACCCAACCCCGTAGGCCGTGACTAGTGCCCGATCTGGGCACTCAAACACATTCTAGTATATAGCAGAAGCCGTCAAGGCTTTATTTCCAATTTAGATAATTTTCAGAAAAATTTCGGCAGAGTTTCCTTTGTTTTACGGACTATCCCATATACCCTGCACGCAGAAAATACCAACAAAGGCCACACAGGGCCAACAGAGTAACATTTAAATATATGCGGACCGGCCGCCGCGGCGAATGGGATCGCCCAAACACAACATATACACACAGCTGTACAGAAAGATCCCAACACACAAACATATCCACAGACCTCTAACAGACCGACAGAATCATATGACGAGACAGGGCCCCGCCGTACCCATGAACGAGAATATACATATATAGAAGTGACAGACTATACCAAAAGATGGCTCTGAATAAAAGAGCGCTCCAAAAATAGCAGAATGAGATCCTAAGCGGACGGATCAGCAAACCTGTCGTCGGTACCTGCGCGGCATGAAAACGCAACCCCCGAGGAAAGGGGGTCAGTACGAAATATGTACTGAATATGTAAAGCCTGAGTTGCAGAAACAAATTCATAATTGGTATAGAACGTACAGAAAGTAAACAGAAAATACAAAGTATCAGATATATATTTTTAAAACATGCGGAGTGTGTACAGAAACATATGTCATATCAAATCCGGCCCCTGCCAAGGGACTCGGCAGACAGAACGTGGCCACCCTCCCGACGCTGGTGCCACAACACAGAAGAATCAGAATAGGGGCATAACCCCGTAACATAATATGTCATATCAGATGGCCATAGTAAATCATATCAGAACAAGCGTACATGGCACAGCATACTCCACAAACCCATGTACGAGTATACCTGCCCCCTCACATCGAGGCACGACGAACAATGCAAAGGATCACGCTTGACAACATATCCTGGCCCGGGCTCAGTTTGGGAAACATTAGGGCATCCACGAATGGAGTAGTGAGAGACTAATGCAATTAAAATATCATGAATGTTTCCATAGACTCGATGAGGCATATGAAAGACAAACCGATCCAATGAAGTCGGAAGGAATCATAGTAAATGAGTTTCGAGTATCAAAACAATTTATCAGACTTAATGGAATATTTAAAACAACGTTTGTTAGGTAATTAGAATGGTAGTCAAAACATTTCTTTCAAAGACCGCTCGAAAAGAAGACTTAAGTACATTAAGGGCAAAATCGGGAATAGCGGGCCCACCTCGGGACAAGCAAGGCGGTGGGCTCAAATTACATATGTTAAGCTTACGGGGTCACCTACAGAGGTTCTACGGACGTTCTATAGCTTTCCAAGTAGTTTAGGGAAAGTTTGCATGATTATCAAGATTACAACACAAAAGAGCTCAATCTTACTGAAGGAAAAAACGAGATTTCCAATTGCGGATTCCGATGGGCAGAAACTTTTGCTGCATAGGAGTTTTGGAAATATTGAACCCAATATCTTCGTGGTTTGAACCATTGCAGAAACTTTTTGAGAGGAGGTTCAATCTTGTCAAAACATCGGAACATGTCGCACTTGAATTCCATGAAAATATAATACTGGTGACACAAGTACCAGAAAAACCATAATAGCTCCTGTGGAAAATCATTGTGCATGGCTATGAATACGTGACATAATGGGTATTTTGGATTGACTCCGAATGGCTTAAGGATGGATCCTCCATATTTTCTGAAAACTAGGAGCTCATAGAAAGTTCTTCTTTCTATGAGGATGGATGGATCAAACGGGTCCACAAACATGCTGAAGAATTCTGGCGGATGATCTGCTATTCTGGATGGACTAGCTCCTGATGAGCTTGTAAGCATGAAAATGTTGCTAGTTAGCCTCTTCTGCAGCTTGGCTTGAAATCTCTTTGAAAACTCATCTGGCCTGGATAGGAAATCCACTAGAATATTATCTTTCCCTTTGAGGTGCTTTACTTGGAATTTGTAAGGGGAGAACCATTGTGCCCATCTGAGAATCTGCGGATTTGGGATAATCATTGGATTTATGTGGATCATCTTTGGGAAATCTTTCATATCCATCTCGATAAGAAACTCTGTGTGAATTAAAAAGAAATTAAACTTTTTAATCCCATTTTTTACGGCAAGAATTTCTTTGAATGTGGAATAGTAATGTTGTTCAGCATCTTTGAACTTTCCACTAGCATATCCGCATATTTTCCGTTGGCCATCTTCAACTTCAAAAAGTACCGCACTCCAATATTCGTTGTTGGCATCTGTCTGCAATATCTTTTTCCCGTCTGATGGAATATGGAGGGCTTTAACCTCTTTTGAGATTTCTTTTATCTTCTGAACTGCTTCATCCTGTTCCTTTCCCCAACCTTGGGCATTCTTTTTGAGCATTTTTGTAAGTGGAGCAATGTATGTAGAGACATTAGAGATAAAATCTCTAACATAATTAATCACACCTAAAAACTGTTGGAGCTGCTTCATTGTAAAATTGGTGTCTGGGAATTTGAGCAGTTCTTGACAAATATGTGGCCCTGGGCTGTATGTTCCATGAACAAAATGCATCCCCAGAAAATCAATTTCCTTCCTAGCAAGAATCATCTTTTTCTGTGAGAGCATGATTCCATTTTTCTCCACTAGGTCATGGAATATTTGCAGCAACGTGAGGTGTTCTTCCATAGTGTCACTAAAGAGTAAGATGTCATCGATGTAGACTAGTGATGTATGGAGGATGGGTTGAAATAATTTTATCATGGCCTTTTGGAACAATGAGGGTGCCGTTTTCAACCCAAAGGGCATGACCTTCCATTGAAAGTGGTGATCGGGTATACAAAATCCTGTTTTTGGTCTATCTTGTCACGCCCCAATCCTGATAGGGCATGATGGGCACCCGACCCTTACTTAGGGCCGAGCGAACCCACTGGTTCTTGGTACACTCATAATATCATTGGACTCGTAAATCACAAAATGAAATGCATAATAAAGGCTTTCAAAAACATTCTCTTCGTGTTTCTCTACTCAAGTAAAATTGTAATCATGTTAAATCTATAAAGTGATGCATAGTGAATACATCGGCTTAAATATCCGCTTACTAGACTTGCAGGATACATATTTGACTCTGTCTGCAAAGTCTCTAACATAAATCATTATACCATGACATGGGTACTTTGACTCGGCAACACTCCGGAAAGAAATGGAGCTCGCCAATCCCGCTGGAACATCTTCTGGCAATGTCTTCTACTCATCTGTATGCACCTGCGTGGCATGAAACGCAACCCCCGAAGAAAGGGGGTCAGTACGAAATATGTACCGAGCATGTAAGGCATGGAATACAGTAAAAAGGATCATATCTAAAATGGAGCTTTACCAGAAACCAGTATAACTGTTAAAACATCAATACATTTGCCTTATGAACTGGAAATCATGTATATCACAGCATACATCATATATACATATAACGTGTCCCGTCCCTCTAATGAGGGACTCGGTGGATAAAGTTATGCATGTCATCATCATATATCATATACATATAACGTGTCCCGACCCTCTAGTGAGGGACTCGGTGGATAAAATCATGCATGTCATCATCATATATCATATACATATAACGTGTCCCGGCCCTCTAGTGAGGGACTCGGTGAAGAGAATCGTCATATGCCATCCTGGCCGCCATCCCCATATCATCATATCATCATGTCATCATATCATCATATACATATACATATAACGTGTCTCGGCCCTCTAGTGAGGGACTCGGTGAACAATGTAGTGGAGTGCGCACGAGAACATGTCCTGGCCCGGGACTCAGTGAAAGACATATTGAGGCATGCACGAGCAGAGTAGTGAGAAACTATATGCATAAAAATTAATTTTCAAGACTCGATAGATAAGTACACTAATCGACACTTGAAGGATCATAAACACGTTTCGAGTCAATCCGAGTTAGCATCAGAAAGTTATAGACGTTATTCATTACAGAAACCTTTATGAACGTTTCGGAGCAATCCGAGTTAGCATCAGAAATTTATAGACGTTATTCATTACAGAAACCTTTATGAACGTTTCAAATAATCTGAGACCGTCTATGAAAGTTAAGTACATTAATCCATATAGAATCCTCTTAGGAACAGAATCTCTTTGTGCCTTGTTCGTTATTCCATCATACACTAAACTCGACCATACTAAGCATGCTTATGACAAGAAGTGTGCAGCCACCACGTCCACCCTCTTCTTCTTAGTTGATTTTTAGCTCAAATTGAAGGCAACGCGATGTACGACACTTTTCTCTTCATGGGCTTCGGAATTCGGGGCTCAGATTTTGGTCAAAATTGTTTTTTCTCTCTAGTCTCTCCTCTCCCTTTTTATCCAGAATTTTCTGGGTGTTTTAGTATGAAAAATGAGGAGATAAGGATGAAATTTCACTTAAAAAGGTGTGGGTAATGGGCCTGACCCGGTTGGGCTCGGGTTGGGCCTGGCCCACTGACCTTTCTGCCTTAAAACATCTATATCTCCTTATCCCGATGTCTCCTGTGAACCCACGACCTTTGGTTGGAAATCTATTTAAATTATCTACAACTTTTATTCTGGGAGTTTTCCCAAATTTCAAACTTATAATACCGTTTTGGCCCCTCGAAGTCAGATCACCCGAAAACGTTTTCTTAAATCGTCCTTTTGGAGGGCTTACACTCGTTTTTGGCTTATGGTTCCTTCTTAGGACTTACTCAACTTCACATGTACCACCCATATATCTCTTCATATGTGCTTTATAAAATCCCAACATGTGGGACCCACCCTCATTTATGGTTACGAGGGCTATTATCAGGTAACTTGTTAACTGATTTATTCCATACGATCTCCAAATGTCACATGTATACTCTTATACGCAGATAATACAATCTTCTTCCCTAATTCTTGTATAACTCTGCTCTCCCTTGAGCTCGTACTAAGCCGTCGACAGTCTTGGTAACGCAAACTTTCCGGGGTGTAACATCCTTCCCCCCTTTAAAAACATTCGTCCTCGAATGTTGCAGCTTATAACCCACGATGCCATCTTTGTATTTACTCCTTCGGTGCCACGTCGAGCTATCTCTTTTTTTTCTCTTTGTGCTACCCTTTGCTCAGGCTCTCTAATCTTTACACCCTTGCCGCCATTTCGTTTACCCTCACCTGCCAAATGTTTAAACTAGTCTCGTACTCTGCCCATGATCCCGTTCCCGAGTACATTCCTTTTGTTACACACCGGAAAATTTTGTGTTACAAAAACTGTTGACGGCTTAGTATGGGCCAAAGGAAGAGTAAAGTTACGCCAGGAGTAAGGAGGTTAAGCTTCCGAGGCTTTGAAAGAAAGTTAGTCAAGGTCTGATACGAAAATTTTGGTCTAAATGGAAGAAATGATATGTTCTAGTATATTGAGGGTTTTGAAGTAAAACAAATGTTTAAAGTGATGTTCGGGAAGTCTAGTTTCCAACGGAACAAGCGGGTCCTCAATCGGACATCGGGGTAAGGAGATATGGACATTACAAGTTGGATGGGCAAGCCAGGAAAGTGGTCTGCGCGAACGCGCCAGGGAGTGGCGCGAACGCGCATAAGGCCAAAGGGCCAATACAGCGCGAACGCACCCCCACGTGGCGCGAACGCGCTGAACAAAAAAAAATTAAAAATCAAGTTCGGAATGAAGGTTGTGTTATAAGAAGGTAATAATAACATATATATGACATTTGGAGACCATATGGTGTAAATTAGTTCGTATGTTATTTGACGGAAAGCCCTCGCTCCCGCGAGCTAAGTGGGACCCACATGTCGGAGTTTTATTAAAGACGTGTGAAGGGACATATGAGTAGTATATGGAAAGTTGAGTAAGCCCTAAGAAGGACCCATGAGCCAAATATGAGTGTAGGCCCTTCAAAAGAACGATTTGAGAAAACGTTTTCGGGTGATCTGACTTCGAGGGGCAAACACGGTATTATAAGTTTGGAATTTGGAAAACCTCGAAGAACTAAAGTTGTAGATAATTGAAGTAGCTTTCCAACCAAAGGTTGTGGGACCTCACACGATATCGGGATCAAGAGTTATGACCGTTTTACTGAACGAAGGTCCAGGCAGAAAAAAGGCCAGCGCGAACGCGCTAGAAGGCAGCGCAAACGCGCTGAACACTTTTCCAGTCTGTTCTGGAAGCTTCTAAAGCGTTATATAAAGGGGCTTAACCCCTTATTTTCAGATCAAAAACACCCCTAAATGCTCCCAAAAATCTGGAGAGCCTCCCCAACACCCAAGCCAACATTTAGCACAAAGCCAGGTATAATTTCCAAATTCCAGTCCGAGTAGCGTATAGTCATTGGTGCAGAATCGTATGGAGGTGCGTTGTGGCATAAAACTAAGGTGAAAAAGTGAAGATACAACAATATTAAAGGGAGAAAGGTATGAATCTCTTTCTACTTGTGTTAATATGGGATTATTTACGAAGAAAGCGTGATTAAATGATTGTATACTGAGTTAATTAGTTATGAAAGTTGGAAAACAGCGTGTGGGCTGTTTTATGAGATATTTTGGAGTTGGAAACATTATGATTGATGTTCGTATTGTTGTTGTTGTTGTTGGTTGCTGAATTGAGAATTTGGGCAAGGCATATAAACAGAGGAGACGCTGCCTGATTTTCGGCAGAATATAAAATAGTATATTTTGAAGTATGGTACAAATGTACGATGAAAAGGCTAACATTAGTGTGAATACACTTAAATGTAGACTTACGAGCTCGGACACATAAGCATAGCCAATAGGAGGTGGAACAGGTATGTTAAGGCTCATCCCTTTCTTTCAAAGGCATGATTCCTATGTTATGGCTTCATAAATGTTTCCATATCTTCCTTGTTCTCAAACGTTAGATGTTTATGACTCTGAGGCATAATTCCTTTCCTAATAATCCATAGTTGTTTTAAAAAATGTCGTATTTTTCCAAACTAGAGGTTTATGATTTTGAAAGCTCCTATGACAACAAGGATGGACATGTTTTTATCATGATGGCAATGATGCGAAAGATGAGAATATTTTTCTACGGTAATTATTATGAGAACGATTCCATGTTTAAAGGTTCCAAGTTTACCGTTTCAATGACGATTTACGAATGTTGAGTTATTTCTTGATTTCTCAATTTTATTCATGGATGATGATTATTTTTAAAGATTCCAAAGTATATGAAGTGACGCCTTATGAGATTTATGATCTTATTCTATGTTCTCTTAATGCCATTCTTCATTGATAGCCTCACCTTATAATAATCGTTCCTTCAAGGTGAGACAAAGCGACCATGATTATTCCATAATGTAATCGGAGGTTACCGACCTTACGTCAGTCCGATAGATACATGACTTTCTTTGGGCTCTCATGCATGCTGCTTATATGATATATGTATATGATATATGTATATGTATATGGGGAAAAGGGACACATGTTGCGCTATAGACGCATAGCCATCTGATCAGTTGGTATCAGAGCCGGTGGTGGGGCAATCCCAGTGGTGGGGCAAACCCAATGGTGGGCAAACCCAGTGGTGGGGCAAACCTCAGCAAGACCGCTGAGTCCCAAAGGGTGGTGAGTGCAAGACTTGCCTTAGGAGAATCCCACATTGGTTTAGGCGAATCCCACACTGGTTTAGGCGAATCCCACATCGGTTAATGGGAGCCGACGTTGCTCGGCAATATGACATGTTCTATTTTCTATATATATGAAACAGAAATGTTTTTCAAAAGAAAGCTAAGCATGCATGGCATCCGCCATAAGAGGCACTCACATGTACAGGTTACTCTCTTATCTCACGATATGCTCTGTATTTCCACTCTGTTATTATTCATAATTTACATCCCTTATTATGTTTCTATTCATGCCTTACATACTCAGTACAATGCTCGTACTGACGTCCCTTCTTGTGGACGCTGCGTTTCATGCCACGTAGGTGTATATAGATGGGTAGAGGACATTGCTAGGAGATGTTCCAGCTAGATTGGCGAGCTCCATTTCCTTCCGGAGTATTGCCGAGTCAGAGTATCTATGTTATGGTTTCTTGATTGATGTTAGAGACTTTGTAAGCGGTTCTGTAAGCCAATGTATCATTCTGCCTTATGTTACAAGTTTCATATGATTATAGATTTTACTTGATTTGAGAACGACGGGAAGAATATTTTTGGAAAGCTTTCATTATGCATTTCATTTCGTGGTTTAAGAGTCCAGTGAGATTATGAACATAACGAGAACCAACGGGGTTCGCTCGGCTCTATGTATGGGGTCGGGTGCCCATCATGCCCTATCAAGATTAGGGTGTGACAAATTGGTATCATAGCAGTTCGTCCTAGGGGTTGTCTGCAAAGTCGTGTCCGGTAGAGTCCTGTTTATGGGTGTGAAGCCGGCCACACTTATAAACAGGAGGCTGCAGGGCATCTAGGGATTGTTGACCTTCTTTCTATCTTAGATCGTGCGATAGAGCCAAGTCATAGGAAATGAGATCCCTTATACTAACCTTTGATCTCAGCAGAAGTACAGTATCGACGGGAGAAGGTGAGTGATGATATGGGAAGTCACAGAAGTAAGTTTTGATATTTTTGTTCTTTTACCTAAAATTCGGAGCCCTGGGGGGCTGGGATATGTCGTATACATATGTATGCCCTGTGAGGCATTGTTGGTATTTGCTGCGTGTAGATTTTTAATAGTAAGAATTGTAAAGGAGACTCTGTCAGAATTTTTCAAAATCAGGTCGTCTAGATAGGTACACTTAACAGGAAGAAGCATGGAAAGAAAATATCGTAAATAGACAATAAGTGGGATGCGTTGTTTTAGAGGAGTTATGGATTTGGCATGGCATAAAGAATGATTGCGAGAAAGACGATTAGCAGTCCGAAGGATTAAAGTGGGTTACATTCGAGGTTTAGTAGGAACAAGGCCTATTGGGGAATTCAGGGAAAGTCGCCAAATGAGTTCTGCTATAGACTATTATATAAGAGTGGCGAGTGGAAACCCAAAGAGGCTGATAACCGAGTATTTATAGGTAACGGTGACCAAGGTATTTTCGCCACGAATGGGAATTCGGAAATCTAGGATGAAAGGTAGTCATACACACAGGTCAAAGGTGAATATTAGAGATTGAAAAGGCTAAAATAGAAATTGTTAAAGGAGGGAGATGTGTTACGAGAATGTTTTGGAATCTGTTACGACTCCAACTTGCTCCAGATCATGTGATGAAGGTCATGCGGTGAGATGGATACGATTATACCAGCGTTAGCGTCCCGGATTCCATCAGAGTTTCAAGGTTAAGCGTGCTGGGGTGAGAGAAATGTTAGGATGGGTGACCCCCTGGAAAGTGTACTAAAAGTCCTATAAATTCAGACACGAGAGACAAATGAGAAGCTAGAGTATCCTAAAGGAAGTTAGAGTATGCGGAGTGGTTAGAAACCTTTAAGAAGTCGTGTAGGACGAGGCGGACTAGACCGGTGAAGAGAAAGAAGGTGCATCACAGCTCTAGAATTTGGGTGAGTTTGAATAGTGTTTAGAAATATTTTGTAAGTGACATGGTAGCAATTATATATGTATACGTGTGCATATGATGTCCCATACATGGCTATCAGCGGGTATGTGTATCCCAGCAACCAACGTTGCGGTGTATAGAAGGCATTAATCGAACAGGGTAACGGAGTTCAAGGAGATCAAAACATCGGAAAAAGTGAAAAGTAAGAAACCTGAGTGAGTAAAGCCTCCAAGAGAGACGACGGGCAAAGTACGAGACTTTTTGGAAAAAAAAATCGAAAGTAGGCATGTGAAAGGGATAAATGTGTAGTCATATTGACACATTTGCCTCGGACATGGAGAAGCTCTCCAAAAAGATGACTTAAGAATAGAACAGATTTGCGCGTTTAAAAGAATATTTCACGAATTTCAGAGTCGATACTACAAATAACAAGAGAAGGAACGTGCTCGAGGAGGAAGGAACCCAAGGAAGGTTAACGATGAAAGTAGGAAAGGCATACCAATAGGCTG
Source organism: Lycium barbarum (assembly GCF_019175385.1). Lineage (NCBI taxonomy): Eukaryota > Viridiplantae > Streptophyta > Magnoliopsida > Solanales > Solanaceae > Lycium > Lycium barbarum. The sequence goes on from NC_083347.1 coordinate 84,442,415, forward strand.
ATCGAACCAAAAGGGAGGGCATTTGGCAGCAAAGTAACTGGAAATCTTTAACCATGAAGTAAGAAGGATACTTTAACGAGTTGGCGGTAGGGAACGAATTACTCATCGAGGAAAGAACGAGGAGGACGAGTCGACACAATTGATTAGAAAATTAATGACATGGGAAAAAGAATTCGTGTGAGGACTGAGAGATTTGATCATAAAGGAAATGAATGAAATGTAAGAAACGTGCATGGAAGACCACCCGACCGTAACATCAGAAAGATAGATAAAGGTTCGATAAACGAGGATAGAGGGGGTGTAAACTGTAAGAATACTGTGCTAAGAGAAAAAGTAGAAGGACATTTGGAAAACTTGAATGCGCAGCTGCGACATAAACGCATAGTTAAGAACAAGTATGAGCAAGTGAGCTAAACGAGCGAAAGGACTAGTAGTGGATGGAAAGATATGGGAATATTGACAAGAATGACGATATAGGCGCAAATGAAAGAAAAACTTATGGTAAGAAGTTTTCGATATGTTATGTGCAGAGTTGGAAAGAAAGACGAGGAGTAAGGTATAATCGAAGACTTCATAAAAGGACATAGTGAATCTCGACGTCCCCATGAACTTGTGAGTCCAGGACACCGCTGGTCACAAAAGACAGGGGTATGGAAGGACAAAAAAGAAGGCATCGGAATTGAATACCCTTATAAGTATTCTAGTTAAATACGAGAGTGTAAGTAGCAAGAAGATAGACAAGTCAGACCATACGATGACGGAACCCCGGCCTTAAGAAGATAGTGAAGGGCGGTAGATAATTATCGAAGACGAGGATGTTATATCCCGCATTTTTGTACAGTCAGATAATTCAAGACAATCGCGGGAAGACAACAAGCAAGGCCATATTTTTATTTTGTTAAGCATATGAGTTGTTTATGAAAATTTTGAAGTGGGAATATTAAGAAAGGTCAAGGGTATAAAGGAAAAAAATTCGCAATATGACTCGTGGAAATATGGAGGAAGACGAAGGGCAAATTTGGAAATTGGAAAAATAGCTTTCATGAATTATAAGAACTTGCCAAGAAATGATTGGGCTTGAAAACAAAAAAAATATATACTTAGGTGTTGGGCCAAGGGTGGCCGTCCAACACACTTGGGCCAAGCCCATGTGGGAGCTAATTCATGGAAATAAAAAAGATGACTAAGTCATCTTTATCACATAATTCTCTAGAAATTTCAAGACTTGGAGAGAAAAGAAAAGAAGGAGAAAAACAACTTGGCCATTCGGCCTTGAAGAAAAAAAAAAGAAAGAAGAGAAGAGTTTCAACTTGTTCTTCCTAGCCAAACAATTCATTAAAAGGTTCTTAGCAAGTTGAAGGGGTTGTTGGAACAAGAAAAACCCATAATCATACAAGTTGCCAACTTTAGTCAAGTGAAGAATTGGAGAAAACGGTAAGGTCTAACTCTTTTCTTATATGTCATGGATGTTTATGCATGTTGTAGTATACAAAAATAAGTGAAATTCATGAGGAATATGGAAGTGGGGGTGGTGGCCGTGTATGTGTATATGTGTGTGTAGAAATTATGTGCTAATTATTTTATTTAGTGTTTGGTTGTTATTGTTGTGAATGTTATGTTGATAATGGAAGTTGAATGATTTTGGAGAGGTTGTAGTTGTGTATGCATGATGTTGGCCGTGTAATTGTGGTGTGGTGAGGAGGAAAATGAGTTAATTTTATTTAGTGTATTGGTTGTTGTTGTGTGGGTTCTATATTTCTATTAAAAGCTTAATAATCTTAGTGAAATGGTATAAGTTGGAGACTTGTGGGTGAAGTTTATGTAAATCGAATATTATGTTCTTACATGTGTGGAAGACAATGATATTAGTATAGTGTTGTTGGAATATATATTATAAGGTTGTTTTTGTTTTTATTGGAGTTGGAAGGTTTTGAAGGAAGTAGTAAATTGTTTGAGTCGTTATAATGTATCTTGGATTGCATATGGAAATTGTTAGTACGGTTGTTGACATTATGTTGATAGTTTGGCCGGGTTGAATTCCCGGATCGTTGTTGATTAAAAATTGGCTAAGTTGAACTTTGGGGATGCTGTATTTACAAGGGAAGTGCTGCCGAAATTTCGGTAGCCAAGTATTATCTTAAGATTCCAATTCTAAATGCTCTAATAAAAGGTTGGTAAATGTGACCAATTTGTAGATTTTGGCAGATTTGCAACTTGAATTCGGAATAGCATAAGGAGCGGAAAGAGGTATGTAAGGCTTCACCCTTCCTTCTATGGCATGTCTTAGATGTAATATGTTGGATATGAACCTCGGGGAAAACTCTATTCTCCGGAATCCGCACCTAAAGTTTCCCCTTTTTCATTCAGTAGAATTGAACTAGAAATTGTGTGAAATGTTGGAAAAACTTCCTAAACATGTAGAACTTGCAGAAATAGGACCCGACTACCTTAAAACCCTCACAAATGACGCCACGAAATGTAACATATGTAAATTGTGTACGCTACCTCAATCGGCCTGAAGTGGACCCATTGTTCCCGGATTTTCCTTATTGTTCGATTTGACCTATTTCGGAGTAGAATCCAAAGGAAGCTCTTGATCCTCGTTCCGTTTATCAAACGACAAGTACTACACCCATTCTAGTGAGAATATTTCTATGATGATAATGATAATGAAGATGTAAGGAAGAGGATATGTCTATGATACGTATGACAAGAATGATTCCATGACTAAGAACCTTAAGTTAAGAATCCAATGTGAATATGAAAGTGTTAAACTAGTTCTTAATCTTTAATTCTATTCCTTGGCTATGACACTATTTTCTAAAGATTTCAAGGCATATGAATCGACGACTATGCTGCCCATGATTTCATTCTATGTTACTTCTAATGCTATTCTCCATTGGTAGTCTCGCCTTAAAATACTCGTTCTTTCAAGGTGACACAAAGCGATCACGGTTATTCCATAATGTAATCGTAGGTTACCGACCTTACGTCACTCCGATGGATACATGATTTTCCTTGGGCTATCCTGCATGCTTATATGACATATGTATATAAGATATGTATATGACCATGGGATGGGGGAAGGGATATATGGGGAATGGGAAGGGAAACATGTTTCATTTCCACCTGGTCAGCTGGCTTATCATCCCGGACGCGGGATGCCCAGACGCAGGATATATGGGCGAGCCGATGTATTTCGGCGTTATGTAGGCGAGCCGACATTGTTCGGTGCTATGATATTACATGATATACTATGATGTGATATGACATGACATGACATGATATGACATGATATGATACGATATGATATGATATGATATGATATGATATGATATGATATGATATGATATGATATGATATGATATGACATGATACGATGTGAAATAATCTCTATTTTCTATGAATATGAAAAAGAAATGTTTTCAAAAGACGGGCAAGCATGCATGGTATCCGGCTTGAAAAAGGTATTCCGATGTACAGGTTACTTTCTTGTCTCATTATATGCCCTATGACCCTATGATATTGTTAATCATACTCTATGTTCTGTTGTATTATCTTCCATGCCTTACATACTCGGTACACTATTCGTACTGACGTTCCTTCTTATGGACGCTGCGTTTCATGCCGCGCAGGTCAGCAGATAGGCGGATCTGATTCCTAGGAACTCTATCTGCAGTAATTGGTAGCGCTCCAATTGTCCCGGAGCCTCAGTTCCTTGGTACTATTTTTGTGTATATATTCGGGCACGGCAGTACTCGGCCCTTCCTATGTATATGTGTACTATGTTTAGAGGCTCGTAGATAGATATGTATAGTTAGATGTTTTGTACTTTTGATGGTCCTCGTCGCTGTATAATGAGCTAGCAAAGTTTGTTAGCCTATGTTTATAATTATGCTACTAATGTTAATGTTAAGTAACAAAAAGAAATATGGTATAGTTCATACGGCCCACTCAGTAATAGAGGTAAAATGATAGATAAGGGGTGCTTGGTACAAGTATCGGGTACTCGTCACGGCCCCTAGTTGGGTCGTGACAGAAGTGGTATCAGAGCAGGCAGTCCTTGGGGTTTGTCTACGAGCCTTGTCCAGTAGAGTCCTGTTTATGGGTGTGTAGCGCGCCACACTTATAGGCAGGAGGCTGCAGGGCATTTAGGAAATAAGACGTTCTTTGTACTCTAGATCATGCGATAGAGCTATGCTACTAGGCTTCCTTATTCTTTTCCTAATCCTATGTTATGGTTTCAGTAATGTCGATGAAGAGAGCAGCTTCAGATAGTGGGGGCACCAAGAAGGCCCCTAGAGTATCTCCAGAGCCGAGTAAGGGGAGTCTTGGCTATTCGATTGAGACAGATCCGTCGGAGGACCCAGCCACAATTCCTCAAGAGTTCCTGACTCCCAGAGCAGAGGATCCCGCGGAGGACAGCTATGATACAGATCCGTCGGAGGACCCAGCAACAATTCCTCCAGAGTTTCTGACCCCTAGAGTAGGGGATTCCACGGAGGGTGGCTATGATACTGATCCCTCGGAGGATCCGACGATGACTCCTCCAGAGCTTCTTACCTCCAGGGAGGAGGATAATTATGACACAGACCCATCAGAGCATTCTACTGGGACAACGGAGGAGGAGACTTCCGGGGGTATGCCAGTTGCTCCTGTGATGGAGCACTATGTCAGTCAGGCCACCTCGGAGAGTGCTACGGACTACTCCTGTCCTTTGTCCTGGTCATCAGTGAACCAGGAATCGCCTGGTTATCTATACTCTTCCGATTCGGATGCGAGAAATGACGAGAGTCAAACGAGCGGAGAGTAGACATATGAGGATGAGGAGCATACTTCACATGGCAGCTCCCCGGACCAGGCTCGAGATTGATCGGCTACAGGTATATGAGATTTTCTTTGAAATTTTCTATGTATACGTAATCTTTGCAAAATACTAATTAGTGACGGCAGACAGAAATTCAAAAAGGGGCCAAAGACTTAGCGGTTGTGAGTAATGGCGATTGAGATGTCTCCGCCACCAGTGCGAATTTAGAAACCCCGGGTAAAAGATAATCATATGTATGGATGGGAGTAAATAGTGAAGGTTTAAACAGAGGCAATATGGTAATTGTATGGTCAGGAAAGTGAAGATAGGAGTGGGACCTGCTGTTAGGACGTTTTGGAAGTTGTTAGAACCCCGACATACCTTAAATTATGTGACAAAGGTCGTGCGGGGCAGTCGATATAATTATACAAGCATTCACGCATTTAAATGCACCAAAGTTTCGAGGTTAAGTGTGCTAAGGTGGGAGGATGGGTGACCCCCTGGGAAATATGCTGAAAATTTCGTAAAAGTGGGAACAAGAGACGAATGTGAAATTAGGTAGCCTAAAGTAAATTAGAGTGGGTGAAGTGGTTAGAAACTCTATAGAAGTCGTGTAGGCTGGGACGGACTAGACCAACAGAAGGGGAGAAAGCATGACAGAGCTTCAGGACTAAAGAAAGTTTGATTAGCTTTTGGAAGTGTTGTAAGAAAAAGAGTGGTGGAAAAGTATATATGCATATGGCATCTTATCTGTGACGGTAGAACCCTAATAAACAGTGTCGCGATACATAGAACATGCTAGCTGGATGAAATTCGAAAGACGTGATGAAGGATATAAGTACGGATGTTACAGGGTAAGACCGATATTGAATCCACACTAGTTAAGGCTAGAAAGCTCTAATGCGGTGATATACGGGAACATATCTAGCAAGGGAGAACGTACTAGACCTAAAATGAACTAGGACGATTTAGACTTCATAAAAAGGGACCTAGTAACTCAGGACTAGAGTCTGAAGTATATTGGCGTATTGGGAAGGTTACGAAAGGACGCAAAAATAAGTTGACAGCGGTTGTAATATGAGCTACAAGAGATACCTGGAAAGGTCGCCGAATATAAACAACAACTGAGACGGCACTAGGTGAAGGATTGGTGTAGTAGGATGTGTAAGTCATTAATTGGTTGGTTTGGTATTAGCGGAGCTAAATCACTTGGCCGACAGGCAGCCTAAGCTTCTAAAACGAATATACCGAGTGATCGCACGTGACGACTATAAGGGAGACCCCCCGAAGTATTGTAATACACTATGAGGCTAGTTTAACATTCGAGGACGAATGTTCTAAAGGGGGGGAGGATGTTATATCCCGCATTTTTGTACAGTCGGATAATTCAAGACAATCGCGGGAAGACAACAAGCAAGGCCATATTTTTATTTTGTTAAGCATAAGAGTTGTTTATGAAAATTTTGAAGTGGGAATATTAAGAAAGGTCAAGGGTATAAAGGAAAAAAATTCGCAATATGACTCGTGGAAATATGGAGGAAGACGAAGGGCAAATTTGGAAATTGGAAAAATAGCTTTCATGAATTATAAGAACTAGCCAAGAAATGATTGGGCTTGAAAACAAAAAACAAATGGACTTAGGTGTTGGGCCAAGGGTGGCCGTCCAACACACTTGGGCCAAGCCCATGTGGGAGCTAATTCATGGAAATAAAAAAGATGACTAAGTCATCTTTATCACATAATTCTCTAGAAATTTCAAGACTTGGAGAGAAAAGAAAAGAAGGAGAAAAACAACTTGGCCATTCGGCCTTGAAGAAAAAAAAAGAAAGAAGAGAAGAGTTTCAACTTGTTCTTCCTAGCCAAACAATTCATTAAAAGGTTCTTAGCAAGTTGAAGGGGTTGTTGGAACAAGAAAAACCCATAATCATACAAGTTGCCAACTTTAGTCAAGTGAAGAATTGGAGAAAAAGGTATGGTCTAACTCTTTTCTTATATGTCATGGATGTTTATGCATGTTGTAGTATACAAAAATGAGTGAAATTCATGAGGAATATGGAAGTGGGGGTGGTGGCCGTGTATGTGTATATGTGTGTGTAGAAATTATGTGCTAATTATTTTATTTAGTGTTTGGTTGTTATTGTTGTGAATGTTATGTTGATAATGGAAGTTGAATGATTTTGGAGAGGTTGTAGTTGTGAATGCATGATGTTGGCCGTGTAGTTGTGGTGTGGTGAGGAGGAAAATGAGTTAATTTTATTTAGTGTATTGGTTGTTGTTGTGTGGGTTCTATATTGCTATTAAAAGCTTAATAATCTTAGTGAAATGGTAGAAGTTGGAGACTTGTGGGTGAAGTTTATGTAAATCGAATATTATGTTCTTACATGTGTGGAAGACAATGATATTAGTATGGTGTTGTTGGAATATATATTATAAGGTTGTTATTGTTTTTATTGGAGTTGGAAGGTTTTGAAGGAAGTAGTAAATTGATTAAGTGGTTATAATGTATCTTGGATTGAATATGGAAATTGTTAGTATGGTTGTTGACATTATGTTGATATTTTGGCCGGGTTGAATTCCCGGATCGTTGTTGATTAAAAATTGGCTAAGTTGAACTTTGGGGATGCTGTATTTACAGGGGAAGTGCTGCCGAAATTTCGGTAGCCAAGTATTATCTTAAGATTCCAATTCTAAATCCTCTAATAAAAGGTTGGTAAATGTGACTAATTTGTAGATTTTGGCGGATTTGCAACTTGAATTCGGAATAGCATAAGGAGCGGAAAGAGGTATGTAAGACTTCACCCTTCCTTCTATGGCATGTCTTAGACGTAATATGTTCCATATGAACCTCGGGGAAAACTCTATTCTCCGGAATCCGCACCTAAAGTTTCCCCTTTTTCATTCAGTAGAATTGAACTAGAAATTGTGTGAAATGTTGGAAAAACTTCCTAAACATCTAGAACTTGCATAAATAGGACCCGACTACCTTAAAACCCTCACAAATTACCCCACGAAATGTAACATATGTAAATTGTGTATGCTACCTCACTCGGCCCGAAGTGGACCCATTGTTCCCGAATTTTCCTTATTGTTCCGTTTGACCTATTTTGGAGTAGAATCCAAAGGAAGCTCTTGATCCTCGTTCCGTTTATCAAACGACAAGTACTGCACCCATTCTAGTGAGAATATTTCTATGATGATAATGATAATGAAGATGTAAGGAAGAGGATATGTCTATGATACGTATGACAAGAATGATTCCATGACTAAGAACCTTAAGTTAAGAATCCAATGTGAATATGAAATTGTTAAACTAGTTCTTTATCTTTAATTCTATTCCTTGGCTATGACACTATTTTCTAAAGATTTCAAGGCATATGAATCGATGACTATGCTGCCCATGATTTCATTCTATGTTACTTCTAATGCTATTCTCCATTGGTAGTCTCGCCTTAAAATACTCGTTCTTTCAAGGTGACACAAAGCGATCACGGTTATTCCATAATATAATCGTAGGTTACCGACCTTACGTCACTCCGATGGATACATGATTTTCCTTGGGCTCTCCTGCATGCTTATATGACATATGTATATAAGATATGTATATGAACATGGGGTGGGGGAAGGGATATATGGGGAATGGGAAGGGAAACATGTTTCATTGCCACCTGGTCAGCTGGCTTATCATCCCGGACGCGGGATATATGGGCGAGCCGATGTATTTCGGTGCTATGTGGGCGAGCCGACATTGTTCGGTGCTATGATATTACATGATATACTATGATGTGATATGACATGACATGATATGAAACGATATGATATGATATGACATGATACGATGTGAAATAAGCTCTATTTTCTATGAATATGAAAAAGAAATGTTTTCAAAAGACGGACAAGCATGCATGGTATCTGGCCTGAAAAAGGTATTCCGATGTACAGGTTACTTTCTTGTCTCATTATATGCCCTATGGCCCTATGATATTGTTAATCATACTCTATGTTCTGTTGTATTATCTTCCGTGCCTTACATACTCGGTACACTATTCGTACTGACGTCCGTTCTTGTGGACGCTACGTTTCATGCCGCGCAGGTCAGCAGATAGGCGGATCTGATTCCTAGGAACTCTATCAGCAGTAATTGGCAGCGCTCCAGTTGTCCCGGAGCCTCAGTTCCTTGGTACTATTTTTGTGTATATATTAGGGCACGACAGTACTCGGCCTTTCCTATGTATATGTGTACTATGTTTAGAGGCTCGTAGACAGATATGTACAGTTAGATGTTTTGTACTTTTGATGGTCCTCGTCGCTGTGTAATGAGCTAGCAATGTTTGTTAGCCTATGTTTATAATTATGCTACTAATGTTAATGTTAAGTAACAAAAAGAAATATGGTATAGTTCATACGGCCCACTCAGTAATAGAGGTAAAATGATAGATAAGGGGTGCTCGGTACAAGTATCGGGTACTCGTCACGGCCCCTAGTTGGGTCGTGACAGAGGATACTCGAAGACTATTAGCGTATAAGGATCTCCTTAATAAGGGGGATAGCCCGAGATGGTACCGAAGAGATAAATGCAAAGAGTGTGCCGTATATGGGCAGGGTAATTTCCCACTAGTAAGGAAACAAGGAACGAGAAAAAGAGAGATACTTACAGGCCGATGAATAGTTATGGCACGATAAGCAAGACTACAATAATGGAGACAACACGAGAGCGACGTGCTAGTTAATTTCCGACCATGTACATGCAAACAAAGAAGTGAGAGAAGCTGACTGAAGGAAATGAAGGAGTTAAGGGAAGATGAGAAGATAATGAACCAAGTTATAGTCTACGCAAACGACAATCAGACCCTTAGGGAAGAATAACGGTTATAAGGAATCAAAGATGGTGTTGTGGGTTAGCAATACTGCAACATTCGAGGACGAATGCTTCAAAGGGGGGAAGGATGTTACACCCCGGAAAATTTTGTGTTACCAAAACTGTAGACGGCTTAGTATGGGCCAAAGGAAGAGTAAAGTTACGCCAGGATTAAGGAGGTTAAGATTCCGAGGCTTTGAAAGTAAGTTAGGCAAGGTCTGCTATGGAAATTTTTGTCTAAATGGAAGAAATGATATGTTCTAGTATATTGAGGGTTTTGAAGTAAAACAAAAGTTTAAAGTGAAGTTCGGGAAGTCTAGTTTCCAACGGAACAAGTGGCTCCTCAATCGGACATCGGGGTAAGGAGATATGGACATTACAAGTTGGATGGGCAAGCCAGGAAAGTGGTCTGCGCGAACGCGCAGAAGGCCAAAACAGCGCGAACGCGCCCCCACGTGGCGCGAACGCGCTGAACAAAAAAAAAATTGAAAGTCAAGTTCACAATGAAGGTTGTGTTATAAGAAGGTAATAATAAGATAAATATGACATTTGGAGACCATATGGTGTAAATTAGTTCGTATGTTATTTGACGGAAAGCCCTCGCTTCCGCGAGCTACGTGGGACCCACATGTCGGAGTTTTATAAAAGACGTGTGAAGAGACATATGAGTAGTATATGGAAAGTTGAGTTAGTTCTAAGAAGGACCCATGAGCCAAATATGAGTGTAGGCCCTTCAAAAGAACGATTTGAGAAAACGTTTTCGGGTGATCTGACTTCGAGGGGCAAACACGGTATTATAAGTTTGGAATTTGGAAAAACTCCAAGAACTAAAGTTGTAGATAATTGAAGTAGCTTTCCAACCAAAGGTTGTGGGACCTCACACGATGTCGGGATCAAGAGTTATGACCGTTTTACTGAACGAAGGTCCAGGCAGAAAAAAGGGCCAGCGCGAACGCGCTGAACACTTTTCCAGTCGGTTCTGGCAGCTTCTAAAACGTTATATAAAGGGGCTTAACCCCTTATTTTCAGATCAAAAACACCCCTAAATTCTCCCAAAAATCTGGAGAGCCTCCCCAACACCCAAGCCAACATTTAGCCCAAAACCAGGTATAATTTCCAAATTCCAGTCCGAGTAGCGTATAGTCATTGGTGCAAAATCGTATGGCGGTGCGTTGTGGCATAAAACTAAGGTGAAAAAGTGAAGATACAACAATATTAAAGGGAGAAAGGTATGAATCTCTTTCTACTTGTGTTAATATGGGATTATTTACGAAGAAAGCGTGATTAAATGATTGTATACTGAGTTAATTAGTTATGAAAGTTGGAAAACAGCGTGTGGGCTGTTTTATGAGATATTTTGGTGTTGGAAACATTATGATTGATGTTGGTATTGTTGTTGTTGTTGTTGGTTGCTGAATTGAGAATTCGGGCTAGCCATATAAACAGGGGAGACGCTGCCCGATTTTTGGCAGAATATAAAATAGTATATTTTGAAGTATGGTACAAATGTACGATGAAAAAGCTAACATTAGTGTGAATCATCTTAAATGTAGACTTACGAGCTCGGACACATAAGCATAGCCAATAGGAGGTGGAATAGGTATGTTAAGGCTCGTCCCTTTCTTTCAAAGGCATGATTCATATGTTATGGCTTCATAAATGTTTCCATATCTTCCTTGTTCTCAAAAGTTAGATGCTTATGACACTGAGGCATAATTCCTTTCCTAATAATCCATAGTTGTTTTCAAAAATGTCGTATTTTTCCAAACTAGAGGTTTATGATTTTGAAAGCTCTTATGACAACAAGGATGGACATGTTTTTATCATGATGGCAATGATGCCAAAGATGAGAATATTTTTCTACGGTAATTATTATGAGAAGGATTCCATGTTTAAAGGTTCCAAGTTTACCATTTCAATCACGATTTACGAATGTTGAGCTATTTCTTGATTTCTCAATTTTATTCATGGATGATGATTATTTTTAAAGATTCCAAAGTATATGAAGTGACGCCTTATGAGATTTATGATCTTATTCTATGTTCTCTTAATGCCATTCTTCATTGATAGCCTCACCTTATAATAATCGTTCCTTCAAGGTGAGACAAAGCGACCATGATTATTCCATAATGTAATCGGAGGTTACCGACCTTACGTCACTCCGATAGACACATGACTTTCTTTGGGCTCTCATGCATGCTGGTTATATGATATATGTATATGATATATGTATATGTATATGGGGAAAAGGGACACATGTTGCGCTATAGACGCATAGCCACCTGATCAGTTGGTATCAGAGCCGCTGGTGGGGCAAACCCAGTGGTGGGGCAAACCCAATGGTGTGGCAAACCCAATGGTGGGGCAAACCTCAGCAAGAACGCTGAGTACCAAAGGGGGGTCAGTTCAACACTTGCCTTAGGCGAATCCCACATTGGTTTAGGCGAATCCCACACTGGTTTAGGCGAATCCCACATCGGTTAATGGGAGCCGACGTTGCTCAGCAATATGACATGTTCTATTTTTTATATATATGAAACAGAAATTTTTTTCAAAAGAAAGCTAAGCATGCATGGCATCCGCTATAAGAGGCACTCACATGTACAGGTTACTCTCTTATCTCACGATATGCTTTGTATTTCCACTCTGTTATTATTCATAATTTACATCCCTTATTATGTTACTATTCATGCCTTACATACTCAGTACAATGCTCGTACTGACGTCCCTTCTTGTGGACGCTGCGTTTCATGCCACGCAGGTGTATACAGATGGGTAGAGGACATTGCTAGGAGATGTTCCAGCTGGATTGGCGAGCTCCATTTCCTTCCGGAGTGTTGCCGAGTCATAGTATCTATGTTATGATTTCTTGATTGATGTTAGAGACTTTGCAGACAGAGTCACGTATATAGTATGTCAGTCTTGTAAGCGGCTCTGCAAGCCGATGCATTATTCTGCCTTATGTTACAAGTTTCATATGATTATAGATTTTACTTGATTTGAGAACGACGGGAAGAACGTTTTTGGAAAGCTTTCATTATGCATTTCATTTTGTGGTTTAAGAGTCCAGTGCGATTATGAACATAACGAGAACCAATGGGGTTCGCTCGACTCTAAGTCTGGGGTCGGGTGCCCATCATGCCCTATCAAGATTAGGGTGTGACACCTTTATCGGATCATACTTCCTTTAATACTATCATAATGGATGCATTATTGCATCTACAACCTGGTCATTTAGTTGTTTAGCTCTTGCTGTTTTGTAGTCTCCCTTTACTGGGTGATCACACCATAATAAGCATCGTGGTTATTTCAATATCTTGTCAACCCTTGCCCCCTTCATTGGAATACCATTCAATTTCTTTTATTCCTCACGAATTAATTTCAGTTCGATCCTAAGAGATACCCTTCCATCACTTTATTCCTTCGCTGATTGACCCTTAGATCTTATTGACTTGCTTCCACAAAATTCTCCACTTCGAACCGCATCTGTTCTTCATATATGAATGCGTTTAGGACCTTCGCACTCTATTCACTCGCTTCTTCCTTGTGAGTCTTACCTTACAGTGCCTTCAAAACAAATCCACACTTCGATCTTCAATCCTTACTTTCAATTTTAAACCCAATACGTTTCTTTCATCGATTCCCTTAATGTCCGTACTGAAATGGATAACGATAACAACTATATCATTTCCGTATAACTCTTACTTTTTGTTTTAGGGTCTATTATTGTCACATCTTAGGATTCGTAGTTCCAATCTCTACACTTATACTTTCCTTACTCGCTTCCCCCCTTTTAGGGTCTTACTTATGTCGTTCGCCAATCCATTACCTCACTTCCAATCTTGAATTCATGTATCCCTTTCCTCAATTCCCTTTTCATACCACATCATATTCATGCTATTTCCCATAATTTATAGTAGCAGTAATTCACATGCGAAGTCTTAACATACTCATCTTGCAGTAGCGTAGTTCAGTAGTACAACCAATGTAGCAATCCAAACAAAGGATGTATTTTACTTAGCTCAATCGTTAATTATGGGTCCATGTTTACCTCTGCTCCACTTAACAACTCTGTCCCATGGGGATACTTAGAATACTAGTATGTCAAACCGTCTGTACCCTCCATGTAGTGTCACTTATCCCATTCTTCAATAGTCATCATTCGCTGGAAGCGTGATCTTCCCCTTTTCTTTTCCATCTCAAGTTATTCCTCTCTCCCCCATAATCGACTCACAGTAACCGTAAATGCATTTCCCTTAACCTCCATGTGTCTTATCAAGGATCTAAGTCCCATGCGCAACTAATACCCCTTGTACGTCATACTCTTTTATTTTTGTATCGTACTCCGCATTGGTTTCAAAGACACTCATAATCATATCTTTACTTGCTATTGGCGATAGCCTCACTTTATCGCTTTATCGTCATGTGGTGAACTCGCAACCCATAGCCACATTCTTCTTTCCAGCTTGTTCCTTTATGTACTTTACTTGTTCTGTCTTAGTATAGGGTATCCAGAGGAGACGCATCTTTCTTTCTCATAATACCACTACTTCTTAAGCTTGTGTACTTCGCATGTTTCCTTTTCTTTCTATACCCATACTCACTCTATTTTATAATTACTCCGTTATTCCCCACACAATGGACCCTATTCTTAACTCAGTATCGCTTTGTCCTTCACAATATATTACTTCTATACGATCCGTTCCTCGTTTCCAACACTTATCCTACTCGTTTCCTCTCATCCTTAATATGCTGATCCCTTTCCTAACAGTCATTCTATTTAGTCATTCATCTCTCCGTAGTCTTAATCTTTTTTTTTTCATCCAGCCAAAATATCATTCGTGCCCTCGGTTCTCTGCCACTGCTTTGCTATGTCGCCTTTCCCTGATTTCTTCTTCAAGTTGACTCCCTCTCCCCTTATGCTTGCTATCGGTCCTGTCATTGCGAAACCTCTATGCTGAACTTTCCCTTATCCCCTTATTAAGGAGGTTCTTATACATCAATAGCTTTCAAGTAGCCATCGTCTTCGGCAATTACCTACCGTCCTTCATGACCTTCTTAGGGCTAGGGTTCCATCGTCGTATGGTCTGCTTTATTTATCCTTTTTGCTAGTTACACTCTTGTGTTCAATTGGAGTATTCATAAGGGTATCTAATTCCGATGCTTCCCTTCTCGTCTTTTCACACCTCTGTCTTTTATGACTAGCGGTTTTTCAGGCACACAAGTTAATGGGGACACCGAGACTCACCACGTCCTTTCTGAAGTCTTTAATTACACCTTACTCCTTGTTTTTCTGTTGTCGACCTTGCTTATAACATACCTGGAATCCTTCTTATCTTGAGTTCTTCTTCCCTTTATTTCTACATCATCATTCTCATCAAAATTTCCATACCTTTCCATCCACTACTAACCCTTTAGCCCATTTAGCTCACTTACTCATAATTTTCTCAACTACACTTTTGTGTTGTAGCTGTGCATCCAAGTTTTCCGAATGTCCTGCGACTTCTCGTTCTTGGCGCGGGATTCTTACGATTTACACTCTCTCCATCCTCGTTAATCAAACCTCCCTCCATCTTTCTGCTGTGGCGGTCAGGTTATCCTTTTCTTCCATGCACGTTCCTTACATTTCATTCTATTTCCTTTTTTATCAGACCTCTCGGTCTTTACGAAAGTTCTTGCCTCATATCGCTAATTTTCTAATCAACTGTACCGACTCACCGTCCTCGTTCTTTCCTTGACGAGTAATCGGTTTCCTACCGCCAACTCATTAAAGTATCCTTCTTACCCCCATGGTTAAATATTTCCAGTTACTTTACTTCTAAATGCTCTCCTCTCCTTCTGACCAACTGATTTGTATACCTTTCCTATTTTCTTCCTTAACCCTTCTTGGGTTTCTTCCTCCTCGAGCACCATTATCCTCTTGTTACCTGTAGTATCGGCCCTGAGGTTCTTTAAATATTCCTTGAAACGTGCAAATCCATTCTATTCTTAAGTCACTTTGTAGGAAAACTTCTCTATATCCGAGGCAACCATATCAATATGACTACACATCTATTCCTTTATATATATATATATCTTTCGAGAGTTGGAAATCTTTTAGCATCATTGCAAGGCTTAATCATTCTTTCTCTTACTTCACATTCCTCGTCGTGGTCACTATCCTTTTAGCTCTACTTATCGAAGTCTATTATATGACCCCACACATTCCTCTTTTGTCCTTCACTGCCATACTTTATCCAATTCACATGCCTACCTTCAAATCTTTACCCAACTAGTCCCGTGCTCTACATGTCGTCTCTATTGGATGCTTTACTCACTCATTTTGCTTACTTTCGACCTTTCCCGACATTTTGATCTCCTTACCTTCCATCTACTCACTTTATTTTTTTTCCAGATGTCGTTGCATTAGAACCTTCCAAGTCTAACCTATAGTGAGAGTAACATCAACGTATCTGGTAACATTTGTACCACATCTTTTGTTTTGTCCCTTGAACTCCGTTACCCTGTTCGATTAATGCCTTCCATACACCCCAACGTGGGTTGCTGGGATATACCTACCCGCTAATATAGCCATGTATGGGACATCATATGCATATGTATATATATAATTACTACCATCTCGCTTACAACATATTTCCAAACACTATTCACACTCACCCAAATTCTAGAGTTGTGATGCACCTTTTTTCTCTTCACCGGTCTAGTCCGCCTCGTCCTACGCAACTTCTTAAGGTTTCTAACCTCTCCGCATACTCTAATTTCCCTTAGGCTATTCTAGCTTCCCATTTGTCTCTTATATTTGAATTTAGAGGACTTTTAAGATACTTCCCAGGGGATCACCCATCCTAAGATTTCTCTCACCTCAACACGCTTAACCTCGAAACTCTAATGGAATTCGATGCGTTAATGCTAGTATGATTGCATCCACCTCACCGCATGACCTTCATCGCATAATCTGGAGCAAGTTGGGGTCTTGACAACTTCCGAAACATTCTCGTAACGTATCTCCCTCCGAACTAGAGAGGGTCTTTTACTCTTCCGACTACACAATTACTAGGTTGCCCTTTTCAATCCTCAATATTCATCTTTCACCTATGTATATGGCTAGTTTCCGTCCTAGATTTCCAGATTCCCAATGGTGGCGAACGCACCTTCGTCGTCGTTACTTATAAACACTCGGTTATCAGCCTCTTTGGATTTTCGCCCGCCAACCTTATATAATAATCTACCGCAAAACTCATTTGTCTATTTACGATATTTCCTTTCCACGCTTCTTCCTGTTAGGTGTACCTAACTAAATGACCTGATTTTGAAGAATTCTGACAGAGTCTCTTCTACACTTCTTACTATCCCAAACCTGCATGCAGCAAATACATGTAATGCCTCATGGGGCATATATATGCATATGACGTATCTCAGTCACCCAGGGCTCCCAATTTCAGGAAAACGAACAAGGATATCAAAACTCACCTCTGTGACTTCTCATATCATCGCTCACTTTCTCCCGTCGATACTGTGCTTCTGCTGAGATTAAAGGTTAGTATAAGGAAACTCACTACCTATGACATGGCTCTATCGCACAACCTTAGATTTCAAAGAGCAGTAACCACCCTAGATGCCCCGTAGCCTCCTGTTTATAAATGTGGCACGCTTCACACCATAAACAGGACTCTACTGGACACGACTTTGCAGACAACCCCTAGGACGAACTGCTCTGATACCACTTTGTCACGCCCCAATCCTGATAGGGCATGATGGGCACCCGACCCTTACTTAGGGCCGAGCGAACCCACTGGTTCTTGTTACACTCATAATCTCATTGGACTCGTAAATCACAAAATGAAATGCATAATAAAGGATTTCAAAAACATTCTTTTCGTCTTTCTCTACTCAAGTAAAATCGTATTCTTGTTAAATCTATAAAGTGATGCATAGTGAATACATCGGCTTAAATAGTCGCTTACTAGACTGGCAGGCTACATATGTGACTCTGTCTGCAAAGTCTCTAACATAAATCATTATACCATGACATGGGTACTATGAATGGCAACACTCCGGAAAGAAATGGAGCTCGCCAATCCCGCTGGAACATCATCTAGCAATGTCTTCTACTCATCTGTATGCACCTGCGTGGCATGAAACGCAGCCCCCGAAGAAAGGGGTCAGTACGAAATATGTACCGAGCATGTAAGGCATAGAATACAGTAAAAAGGATCATATCTAAAATGGAGCTTTACCAGAAACCAGTATAACTGTTAAAACATCAATACATTTGCCTTATGAACTGGAAATCATGTATATCACAGCATACATCATATATACATATAACGTGGCCTGACCCTCTAATGAAGGACTCGGTGGATAAAGTGATGCATGTCATCATCATATATCATATACATATAACGTGTCCCGGCCCTCTAGTGAGGGACTCGGTGAACAATGCAGTGGAGTGCGCACGAGAACATGTTCTGGCCCGGGACTCAGTGAAAGACATATTTAGGCATGCACGAGCAGAGTAGTGAGAAACTATATGCATAAAAATCAATTTTCAAGACTCGATAGATAAGTACACTAATCAACACTTGAAGGATCATAAACACGTTTCGAGTCAATCCGAGTTAGTATCAGAAAGTTATAGACGTTATTCATTACATAAACCTTTATGAACGTTTCGTAGCAATCCGAGTTAGCATCAGAAAGTAATAGACGTTATTCATTACAGAAACCTTTATGAACGTTTCAAACAATCCTAGACCGTCTATGAAAGTTAAGTACATTAATCCTTATAGAATCCTCTTAGGAATAGAATCTCTTTGTGCCTTGTTCGTTATTCCATCATACACTAAACTCGACCATACTAAGAATGCTTATGACAAGAAGTGAATAAGAATCATAAATAAGCTCGAAATTTAGGAATAGAATTACCCCAAGGTACATATCATACTTACTCAACTCGAGGACATGCCAAAAGAAAGAAAGCGTAAGCCTTACATACCTGTATTGACTTCTTATTAGCTACGCTTATTCGTCCAAGCTCGCAAGTCTACATTTAAAAGGATTTACAAAATCATTACACTCATTATTACACGTTTGTCTTAGTCCTTCAAATATATTCATTTATAATCTGCCGAAATTTCGGCACCATCTCCCCTGTTTATATGCCTAGCCGAAATTCCAATTCAATAACCAACAACATCAACAACAATACCCATAGTAATAACATCATTTCCAACACCACATATGCCATAAAACAGCCCACACACTATTTTCCCATTTTCTCAACCAACCAATTTGCGATACGACTAATTAATAACTTTATTTCCGTAAGGAAGCCGAAATTAATACCAACAACATTGATATCAGCATCTTTAACATCCTACAAAATAAATACGTATATTTTTACCCAAATTTCTCTTCAAGCCTAAATCCATAATTCGGCAACACCAACAAACGAATTCATCACACTATTCTCTCCGTTCTAATCCGTTAAAACTCTGAATAAACTTGTTAACAATGAAAAAGAACCTTAATCTTACCTCAATTGTGCTGCCACCACATCCACCCTCTTCTTCTTAGTTGATTTTTAGCTCAAATTGAATGCAACGCGACGTACGACACTTTTCTCTTCATGGGCTTCGGAATTCGGGGCTCAGATTTTGGTCAAAATTGATTTTTCTCTCTAGGCTCTCCTCTCTCTTTTTATCCAGAATTTTCTGGGTGTTTTGGTATGAAAAATGAGGAGATAAGGCTGAAATTTCACTTAAAAAGGTGTGGGTAACGGGCTTGACCCGGTTGGGCTCGGGTTGGGCCTGGCCCATTGACCTTTCTGCCTTAAAACGTTCATATCTCCTTATTCCGATGTCTCCTGTGAACCCACGACCTATGGTTGGAAATCTATTTAAATTATCTACAACTTTAATTCTGGGAGTTTCCCCAAATTTAAAACTTATAATACCGTTTTGGCCCCTCGAAGACAGATCACCCGAAAACGTTTTCTTAAATTGTCCTTTTGGAGGGCTTACACTCGTTTTTGGCTTATGGGTCCTTCTTAGGACTTGCTCAACTTCATATGTACTACCCATATATCTCTTCATATGTCCTTTATAAAATCCCAACATGTGGGCCCCACCCTAACTTATGGTTACGAGGGCTATTATCTGGTAACTTGTTAACTGATTTATTCCATACGATCTCCAAATGTCACATGTATACTCTTATACGCAGATAATACAATTTTCTTCCCTAATTCTTGTATAACTCTCCCTTGAGCTCGTACTAAGCCGTCGACAGTCTTGGTAACGCAAACTTTCCGGGGTGTAACATATCTTCTAGGTTTATTCCCAACTGCCAAAACCCCGATTTAAGGTCAAACTTGGAAAAGTATTTAGCTTTGGATAAGTGTGAAAAAAGGGTGAGTTTATTTGGGATAGGAAATTTATCATCTTGGATAGTTTATGACTAATCTGAGTTTACCTCTTGTTTGTTCTGCCCGTTTATTGACATAGAACGCCTTGCATGCCCATTGTGAATTAGAGGGCTCGATAAGTCCAAGCTCCAAGAGCTCTTCGCATTCTTTTGTCGCAAGCTGAAGATGATCTGGATTCATGCCAGAGTGACTTGCCTTCGTTGGATTAATGCTTTCATTCTTCTTGAAGGGGAGTTTAATGAAAAACTCCTCATTTAGCCATAGAGGATTTTTGCATTTTCCCATAAACTCCTTGTGAGAATCCGCACATGAATGCTCCACCAACTGCTTTTCTATCCCCTTGATCTGTTCAGCATAAGTTATTTGAATAATCGTAAAACATCTGTATATGGCTTGAATTGTTTCTTGAACGTTATTCCATGGGCTTTGATCTGGAGCTGATCTTTAAGTTGGCTAAAGATGTCAAATCCAACAATGAGATCTTTTCCTGGTACATCTGATCCAATCAGCTTTGTTCAAAACTTCAACCCTGGGAAGAATTCAATTGTATTGGATGCTTTGTGATGACTATGGTGGTTAGGACTCCAGTCCCAGCAGTGTTGAAATCTTTGAAATGTGGAATCCATTGATCCTCAGGAAGGACGAATGGGTTCATCAATGAACATGCCGCTCCAGTGTCCACGAAGGCAATAACCTGGATTGGTTTATCCCATTTGGATGGATAAACTTTAAGCTGGACCTGCGGGATCACCATGATGTTGTTGATATCTTCTTGAGCCTTTCCCTCTAGTTCTGAAATCTGGTAATATTCATCGCCATATTCTTCGTACAAATCTATGGAAAAGAGGGTCTTCTCTGTGGGTTCATCCTCTAATGAGAGTATAGATTCAAGATCGCCATCTTCATCTAGATGGATACCAGTGTAGTCCTCTATTTCAGTAAGAAGCTTGATCGATCTTTTGGATTGGGTTAAATTTTTGCATAATGCCCAATCTTGTTGCAAATGAAGCATCTATCATTTTTTCGGGACTTGCCTAGGCTCTTCCTCCTGAAATATTTCGTGCGGCTCCTGAACTGGGATCCTTCTCGTGAAGGCCTTGGCCATTTGAATCGCTTGAACCTTCCCTTTCGTCTGGGGACATGGCACGAACAGCTTGACCCAGTAATTAGGTCAGACTTTCCGCAAGCTTTATCAAGGGCTGGATTGTTTCGTATGATCTGCTTCAAAACAGATCTCTTTGTGCAGATATCATCCAACGCTAGAAATATGGCTTGCCTGATGTAGCCGATTGGTGGGATCGTTATTGATTGAAACTTCTCCTCAATGATCTTCATGGTCCGGCTTGCTAACATCTTCGGACGTGATGAAACAAAGGCTTGCTTGAGACTATCTTCTCCGCCTAACTCAAAGAACATTTTAGCCATCTTCTGAAAATGGATATCGATGGCATCTTTGTCAAATGCTATGCATTTCATTTCAAAGAACTGTCTCCTTAGTTTTTCTTGCCTTTGGCCGGTATCTCCACAAAATACCTCTTGAAGTATTTTGATATTGTAAGCAAAGTGTTGGGATGTCAGAAACATATTTTTGTCTTGTGTCCCAAGTGAATTCCACCAGTCTCGGAGAATTCCGGAGAACCTTGAAGTGAATTCTGACAGAATCATATACTTTTCCCGTTCGACAAGATTTTTTGTCACCATCCAAGTGAAGAAATCTTGGATCCTTTGGGGCCATCTTGATACTTTGATATCATCCAGACTGAAAGTATGGAATCCAGTCCCAACGAATTTTGCTGTTGTTGGTTCTGGCCTTCTTTCCGGAATTGGCTCATCTGTCAGCCCGTCCCGATCATCAACTACTTCAGAGATTTCTAGTTCTCTGGGTTGATTCATGAATATTGGCGGGTTATTTTCTTCTGAGGAATCTTCGCTTGACTCAAAGCTTGCTTCCGTAGGATCAGTATCATATGAATCTTGGTCACTGGATCCTAGGGTATCATCCTCCTCTACATCCTTTGTGGGTCGGGTCACGTAGAGGTTAGGAATATTATGGGCCGAGATCATCAGATTTTCCAGCTCGGGTTCTTTTGAACTTTCCCCGAGTTCTTTCTTTCGTTTGGACTGCTTTTGGGCTGCCATAGAGTCTTTCCTTTCCCAAACCATTTTTCCAATGTCAAACTCAGGTTCATTGTTTTGTTTTTAGGCAAAAGGCATAGGGTCTCGCTTTGTGGATGCGAGCACAGTGAAAGAATGGTCAAGCTTTGGTGGTGAGTATGTTTGTGAGGACATAGGGAAAAAGGTGGGTTTTTATGGGCAGCTTTGTGTTTTTTGCGGTTCAAGGTGACCATATCTCAGTAGCTGTATTTGTTCTTTAAGGTCAGCCATTTCCTTTTGTTGTTGGTTAAAGAAATGGAAAAGGGAAGTGCCTGGTGGACAAATCTCATACTGCATGTTTGTCATTCGCAATTCCAGGGCTTTGATCAGTCTAGCATGATGAGAAGATGCTTGTTCCACCTTCTTCTAAATTATCTCCACCCTGCTCATCATCTTATTCTTTGTGTGAGCAACATTTTTGATGGAAGTGCTAATATTAGTTAACACATTGTTTTGGCAAATGGCATTTTCGGATTGCCAATTGATTGTCGCTTCCACTTCACTTGTTGGTGGCTTTTCTCCCGTGGGCAGCACAACATTTTGCCTTGGAATTTTTGGGGCATGGCTTGCACCATCCTTTTCAAAAGGTTGTTGTGGAGGAAATTCAGTTGTGTGACTGGAGCTGGAGGGGTTCATCATGAATATTTCTGGCTTTGGGATACTTGGGTTTGAAGGTTTGTGATGTAAATTTTGGTTAGGGAGAGATGGCCAATTTTGGGGTTTGTACGAAACAAGGAATTCATATTTTCCTGGACGGCTCAGTGAACCGATAGATGAGTCTCCTTCTTCATACCTTGTTCGGAACTTTCTTTCAGAGTTTCCCCCTTTTTTCTTTGATTTGGCTCTTCTTGTATGGTGTTCATCCCATTCAATTTTATCGTCAAGACATTCTTGACAGTCACATTAGATATCCCGTGGGTAGTGTCCCGTGAAAGGACATTTGAACCACCATACTTCATGACCTTCATTATCGAACTGCTTTATCCAGTCATGTTCGCTCATGATACCGGGGAGATGGTAAGCAAATGTTTCAGGGTCATCTTGGCGTGCTTGGTTATGAGTGGGTTGGTACATCTGGAAAGAGAAGGTTGTTTTGTTGGGTTTTTTAAGGTGAGAGTGGTCAAAGATTATGGCGACTGTTTTATCTGGTTTTTTGGAAAAAGTGGGTTAAGAAGATTGGAGAGGTTCAACAAGTTCTCTCAGCTTTTCATAATTCGTGACCCATGTATCTGGTAGGACTTTGATAAGTTCTTCTCTAGAAAGCTGTTTTGGGATTTGGGTGCACATGGTAGTTCCGTTGGTGGCATCCACTTTTAAGAGCAAAGCATTTTCTCCACTTGGAAGAGAAATATCCATAGCATGATTCTGAACTCGCTAAGCTATTTTGTAGTATAAAGTAGCATGAATAGCATTTTTAGCTTGTGGAGCACCTTGAATTTTGACTTGGAGCTTTAAAGCCTCCGTTAGATATGGATCATACAGGGGACATGTTAAAATTTGGAAATATAGTGACAAAAACTATTCCAGCATTTAGAGTGACTTCTGTGGTACCCAAATTCGCATGTTGGTACTCGTTATATCTGGTATCAAGAAGGGCAAGGCGAGCTACAACTGGTTGGCCCTTTCGTCCATGATATGTTAATGCAATTCTAATAGCACCAAAATGGACATGGGTGCAACCATGATGTTTCCACTGTCTAGGAAAATCATCTGGAATCTGCAGAGTGATGAATTGTTCCTCCTGAGTTGCTAGAATAGGGTGCTGGTCAAGTTTTGAGGCACCAACATATTTTTTAGCTTCTTTGGGCTTTGGTTGGACCAGGGAACGGATTTTTGACCACAGGGAACATGTCTTTTTAGCAAAAGCAGAGTATGGGTTTATGAGGGGTAGGTCGGTGGGAGACACTTTGTTTCCATCAAGTAAAATATCAACTTCATAAAGGTAGTCATGTTTGCAAGAAAGGGTTTTATACAAAGTAAGCTTGGTGTTATGCGTACCTGGCCCAACCAAGGGTCAGTATTGTTCGTACCTGGCCCTACCAAGGCTCAGTGGTATCCGTACCTAACTGCAGTGGTGCGCGCACATTATATATATATAAATATATATATATATAAATATATATATATATATATATATTCTACAGTGCCATATAAGATCGAGGTTTCATAATAGCCATACATAGGCATATATACATAACAACCCATAAATATCTTTAGCGTCATCACTATTATCATCGTCATCGTTAATATTAGAACTTTCTGGTTCTATTTTTGGCTGAGTTATGGCATTAAAATGCCATTCATCTTTGGATAAAATTTCATTCCATGACGGGTATCCGGGGCTAACCACTGAGCACCACTCGTTCTATTACTCATTCTGCGTACAATCGTATTTCTTATGCTCATAATCGTAGGAAAACCATTTTTCATTTGAAGCATATTTACCTTTATATACATAAGCCCTTTGGCTATCCACATAATACATATATACACGTGGACAAATCGTGAGACCATACTACCCCCACATACATATCTACGAGCCTCTACTAGAGTACTAGACATATGGACGGGACAGGACCCCGTCGTGCCGAAAACATATATGTACACAAAACAGTAAATCAATGGCACTGTTACGCCCCAGAAAATTTCATGTTACTAAGGCTGCAGACGGCTTAATGTGAGCTCAAGGAGGAGCAAATATTACAGGTATAAAGGATGAAATTCTACTGTATTAGCATGAGGATAGCATGAGTATGATATTTGGAATTCGTACAATACGATTGGAATGATACGTTAAAAGATATATAGCCCTCGTAATCGTAAGCTGAGGTGGGGTCCATATGTCGAGATTTTATAAAGGAAATATGACAAGTTTTATGGATAATATATGTGAAGTTAAACACAACTCAAGAAGGACCCTTGGGCCAAATCAAAGTGGAAGTCCTCCAAAAAGATGTTTTTAAGTTACGTTTTCGGGTGATCAAAATTCCGGAGGCCATAACGCCGTCATTATTTGGGAATTTTGGAAACCTCCTAAAATGAAAGTTCTAGATAATTGAAATACCTTTCCAACCATAGGTCGTGGGCCTGCATGTGACATAGGGATAAAAAGTTATGGACGGTTTAAGGCAGAAAGGTCAAGCTGGGCAGTGGGCTCGGCCCAACCCGATTCCAAGTCGGGTCAGGCCCACTTCCCTTGCTATTTAAGGGAAATTTTCAGCCTTATCTGCCTCATTTTCATACAAAAGGTCCAGAATAGTTTAGACAAAGAGAGAGAGGAGAGTTATAGAGAGAAAGTGGAGAATCGATCAAGTTTGAGGCCCCGAATCCCGAGGCCCGTGAAGGATAAAGTGTAGTACAAGTTGTTGCCGTCGTTTTAAGCTAAAAGTTGAACTTGGGGGATGTTATTTTCGTGGTGGTTGCTCATATAAGGTATGTTGAAGATGTTCTTACCATGATCATTGATAGATTTGACGGGTTAGAATAGAGAAAATGACGTTGAAAGTTCGGTTATAATTTTTGGATATCAAATGACTTGGGGGCTGTTTTGGTATGATTAAATGGATAGAATTAGCTGGATATTTATATAAAATGATTGTTGATATGTTGTTGATAAGTTGTTGTTCTTCAATTTGGGAGAATAAAGTGTATGAAGATATCGTATACAAAGCGTATACTGGGTTGTTTTAGTGTATATCTTTGGGAGTTGATTCTTTGAGTTTAAAGAGACTTATATGAGATGGCTGTTGTTGTTGGTTTCTAATTGTGTTGTTAAACTGAATTGGAATTAGAGGGAAGCGAAGATTACAGGGAAAATGCTGCCTGAATTTACGGAAGTTAATTACGAGCTTAGAGAAGTATATGAACCTTTTTGAAGTTGTCTACGGGGTTTCCTTTACCTTGATTGTGGATTGGCCAGTGTTTCGAAGCATAAGTTAAGCTAATCACGTAAGCGACAAGGTATGTAAGGCAAACCTTTCTTCCTTTGGCATGATTCTTGCTGTTATTCATTCTATATGTACTACATATGATTCCATTCATAGACAAGTAAGGTCTAAATGTTTCTTGCGATGACTTATTGATATTGTACTCCTATTCTGTTCCAAAGGGAACACCCATAAGGTGCCAAGTTGAGTTATGTATATGGTTTTACTAATGATTTCGAGGAAATGAGTTTTATACTAAAGGAAGCATAAAGTTTGATTTTCAAAACCATTCCGAAGGGGGTGCGAGATTTTACTACTTCATTTCGTTTACGATTTATGTCTACATTCCATAGTATCATCCCTTTGTACTGATATGATGACTTATTCTTTGGGTAGGGCAATAAGATGAAATTGAGTAGAATATAAGTAGTAAGAATTTGATAACAATTCTACTCTCAAACCTGAAAGTATGTCCTCCTATGTCTAGTGAGATACAAATTTGATAACTTCTTATGAAAGTCTAAGGCTAATAACTGGATTGTGATGAATTAATTAGTGACTTATGCTTTGAATTGAAATTGTTACTTATGAATTGCGTTTGTGTTGATATGATGGTGATATTAAGCCGGAAGCGGCTGCCTGAAGGGGCCACCCTAGCTAAGCCTGAAGCGGCTGCCCGATGGGCCCATCATTATTATGCCGGAAGCGGCCGTCCGAAGGGACTATTGTGATACTAGCCGGAAGATGCTGTCCGAAGGAACTATTCTGTTAACATGTCGGAAGCGGCATATGTTTTGGATTGCATTATTTACTTAAAGTTTGTTTTGAGACTTTGTGTGCACATTTATGTTTCTTCTAGCAAAGGCTGCAGGTATTGAGTTAGATTGTGATTTCTTCTCTCCTAAGTCAAATTATGATTATGAGTTGTCACTACCTTACATACTCAGTACATTGTCCGTACTGACGTCCTTTTTCCTGGGGACGCTGCGTTCATGCCCGCAGCCCCAGATTATTTGGCAGGTTAAGTGTATAGCTTGGATGCTTGGACGTCAGCTGGGATTGGCAAGTTCCACCTCATTCTGGAGCTGTGTTGAGTCATGTATCGATATGTATGATTATGGGTATGTCTGGGCCCTGTCCTGACTCATAATGTTCAATTTACTTCTTAGAGACTTCTGTAGACAGTGTCCTGTGGTATGTTTGTCGAGATGTCGACAAAGCGATGTCAGTTGGGTCATTTGTGGATGTTAAAAGAGTTTGTATTTTAGATTATTTCAATTGGTTAAAGTACTTATTTGATTGAAGGTTTTCATAATCGTTATAAAGATGATGATTTCTATCTGAAAAAGTTTTATGTTTTTTTTAAAGTTTTTGAAATGACAAGCTTTGATAGAGCGAATGTCTAAGGGTTCGCTCGACTCTAATGAGAGTCGAGTGCCCGTCATGCCCTACCACTATTAGGGTGTGACAAAGTGGTATCAGAGCAGTTCGTTCTAGGGGTTGTCTGCAAAGTCGTGTCAGGTAGAGTCTTGTTCATGGGTGTGTTGTCGACTACACTTATGAACAGGAGGCTACAGGGCATCTAGGATGGTTTCCCTTCATTCAGATCATAGATTGTGGTATAGAGCTGTGTTATAGGCCTTGAATCCTTGCCGCTAACTTTAAGATTTGAATTTTGATTAAGTGATTGTAAAGTGCAGTTAAGATTGCGAAATTGGAGTTGCTCGTAAGAAAGGTAAGTTCTCTGATGATTAATGATTGATATTTAAGGTAAGTGCTATAGGTTAAGGATTACAGTAAGAAAGATATGCTTCTTGTCGAATTGAGAATGCCATTGTGAAGAGCATTTGTACAGGTATATATAGGGTGTTGTAATATGATTGTGGCCCTGTGGGGCATGTTGATATATTTTGATTGTTGCCTTGTGAGGCTTGCTGGTTAGCTGTGTACAGGTGGGTAGTACAAATTACAGAGGAGGTTCTGCCAAAATTTTGTTAAAATTGATTGTGATCAGTATATATATGTGTGCTATAATCAGTAAGATACACAAGTGTAAACTGAAGAATGAAAGATTAATAATAGTTGTAAATCAGCTAAAAGGAGAGTTATGAGATGGGTTCAGAATGAGTTTGAGAGTTAGGTTGAAATTACTCGTGGATATAGAAGTGAGTCGAGGGTTAAGTTAAGTTCTCTCGGGGATTATAAGTAAGGTTGATGAACTAAGATTAATGTGATTCGAATAATATGATAAGATTATAAGAAAAGACTTAAGAGGGGAAGCAATGATAAGCAAGGAGTCATTCGAGAGGTGAGTTAGTATAAAAAAGAGTAAGCTTAAACGAGTAAAGAATGAAACAAGGAAGATAAAGAAACATGATTACATGTGTTTAAGGAAAGTGAGTAATGTGTCCCTTATAGAAATCAATATAACTGAAAGCATCAATGAGGTTAAAGGAAGTTGAAGCTTATAGAGGAAAGATAAGTATTGAAAAGGACTTTAGGAATTGTGAAGGGTTGAGTGATATTAGCAAGCATTGGAATTGGATAAGAGTATTAGCCTTTATTTAACATTCGAGAACGAATGTTTCTAAGAGGGGAAGGATGTTACGCCCCAGAAAATTTCATGTTACTAAGGCTGCAGACGGCTTAATGTGAGCTCAAGGAGGAGAAAATATTACAGGTATAAAGGATGAAATTCTATTGTATTAGCATGAGGATAGCATGAGTATGATATTTGGAATTCGTACAATACGATTGGAATGATACGTTAAAAGATATATATCCCTCGTAATCGTAAGCTGAGGTGGGGTCCACATGTTGAGATTTTATAAAGGACATATGACAAGTTATATGGATAATATATGTGAAGTTAAACACAACTCAAGAAGGTCCCTTGAGCCAAATCAAAGTGGAAGTCCTCCAAAAAGATGTTTTTAAGTTACGTTTTCGGGTGATCTGACTTCGGGAGGCCATAACCCCATCATTATTTGAGAATTTGGGAAAACTCATAAAATTCAAGTTGTAGATAATTGAATTAACTTTCGAACCATAGGTCGTGAGCCTGCATGTGACATAGGGATAAAACGTTATGGACGTTTTAAGCCAGAAAGGTCAAGCTGGGCAGTGGGCTCGACCCAACCCGATTCAAAGTCGGGTCAGGCCCACTTCCCTTGCTATTTAAGGGATATATTAAGCCTTATCAGCCTCATTTTCATACAAAAGGTCCAGAATATTTTAGATAGAGAGAGAAAGTGGAGAATCGATCAAGTTCGAGGCCTTGAATCCCGAGGCCCGTGAAGGATAAAGTGTAGTACACGTTGTTGCCGTCGTTTTAAGCTAAAAGTTGAACTTGGTGGATGTTGGTTTCGTGGTGGCTGCTCATATAAGGTATTTTTAAGATGTTCTTACCATGATCATTGATAGATTTGACGTGTTAGAATAGAGAAAATGACGTTGAAAGTTCGGTTATAATTTTTTGATATCAAATGACTTGGGGGATATTTTGGTATGATTAAATGGATAGAATTAGCTGGATATTGATATAAAATGATTGTTTATATGTTGTTGATAAGTTGTTGTTCTTGAATTTGGGAGAATAAAGTGTATGAAGATATCGTATACAAAGCGTATACTGGGTTGTTTTGGTGTATATCTTTGGGAGTTGATGCTTTGAGTATAAAGAGAGTTATATGAGATGGTTGTTGTTGTTGTTGGTTGCTGATTTTGTTGTTAAACTGAATTGGAATTAGAGGGAAGCGAAGATTACAGGGAAAATGCTGCCCGAATTTACGGAAGTTAATTACGAGGTTAGAGACGTATATGAACCTTTTTCAAGTTGTCTACATGGTTTCCTTTACGTTGATTGTGGATTGGCCAGTGTTTCGAAGCATAATTTAAGCTAATCACGTAAGCGACAAGGTATGTAAGGAAAACCTTTCTTCCTTTTGCATGATTCTTGTTGTTATTCATTCTATATGTACTCCATTTGATTCCATTCTTAGATAAGTCAGGTCTAAATGTTTCTTGTGATGGATTATTGATATTGTACTCCTATTCTGTTCCAAAGGGAACACCCATAAGGTGCCAAGTTGAGTTATGTATATGGTTTTACTAATGATTTCGAGGAAATAAAGGAAACATAAAGTTTGATTTTCAAAACCATTCCGAAGGGGGTGCGAGATTTTACTACTTCATTTCGTTTACGATTTATGTCTACATTCCATAGTATCATCCCTTTATACTGATATGATTACTTATTCTTTGGGTAGCGCAATAAGATGAAATTGAGTAGAATATAAGTAGTAAGAATTTGATAACAATTCTACCCTCAAACCTGAAAGTATGTCCTCCTAAGTCTAGTGAGATACAAATTTGATAACTTCTTACGAATGTCTAAGGCTAATAAGTGGATTGTGATGAATTAATTAGTGACTTATGCTTTGAATTGAAATTGTTATTTATGAATAGAGTTTGTGTTGATATGATGGTGATAATAAGCCGGAAGCGGCTGCCCGAAGGGGCCATCATTATTATGCCGGAAGCGGCCGTCCGAAGGGACTATTGTGATACTAGCCGGAAGAGGCTGTCCCAAGAAACTATTTTGTTAACATGTCGGAAGCGGCATATGTTTTGGATTGCATTATTTACTTAAAGATTGTATTGAGACTTTGTGTGCACATTTATGTTTCTTCTAGCAAAGGTTGCAGGTATTGAGTTAGATTGTGATTTCTTCTCTCCTAAGTAAAATTATGATTATGACTTGTTACTACCTTACATAATCAGTATGTAAGGTAAGTTCCACCTCATTCTGGAGTTGTGCTGAGTCATGTATCGATATGTATGATTATGGGTATGTCAGGGCCCTGTCCTGACTCATAATGTTCAGTTTACTTCTTAGTGACTTCTGCAGACAGTGTCCTGTGGTATGTTTTTCAAGATGTCGACAAAGTTATGTCAGTTGGGTCATTTGTGGATTTTAAAAGATTATGTATTTTGGATGATTTTAATTGGTTAAAGTACTTATTTGATTGTAGGTTTTCATAATCGTTATAAAGATGATGATTTCTATCAGGAAAAGTTTTATGTTTTTTTTTAAAAGTTTTTGAAATGACAAGCTTTGATAGAGCGAATGTCTAAGGGTTCGCTCGACTCTGATGAGAGTCGGGTGCCCATCATGCCCTACCACTGTTAGGGTGTGACAGGCACCTCTGGAATAATGAAGTGCTCTCAAAAGTCTGCTTATTGGCTTCTATAAATCTGGGTCGCCACCCTGTCTACCGGTGGGCATGAACATAGTGTCCAAAGAAAACGGACGTCAGTACAAATATTGTACTAAGTATGTAAGGCATGAATGAAATGAACATAATAGAGAAATCATAAGACATAAGATGTAGATATAACCTGCGTAACTTTTAAGGGTGGATACCTTTCATGCCTATATCATATATAATCATAGTACATGTATTATCATAGTGCATACATCATGGTATCATATATATATCTTATTACCGTATCTGCGCATACACATTAAACATTATTCGCATTCGGCCACGTAGTGGCTCGACAATATCACATACATGTCCTTCGGGCTTTTCATACATTTGAATACATAGTAGTATCATACCCGACCATATAGGTTTGGTGTCTTACGTACCCAGCTATAATAAAGCTTGGTGTTATGCGTACATGGCCCTACCAAGGGTCAGTATTGTTCGTACCTGGCCCCACCAAGGCTCAATGGTATCCGTACCTGGCCCTACCAAGGCTCAGTGGTATCCATACCTAACTGCAGTGGTGCACGCACATTATATATATATATATATATATATATATTCTACCCGGCCATATAAGCTCGAGGTTTCATAATAGCCATACATAGGCATATATACATAACAACCCATAAACATCTTTAGCGTCATCACTATTATCATCGTTATCGTTATCATTATCACTATGGAAATCTTTTATCATCACATACATCTCATAAGCTTATCATAACTTTTCATAGAGCATGTATTTGAATTTAAAGACAATCTATGAAAATCATATCATATTCGTAGCATGAACTTCATAAAAATATCGTATGATCGGCTTTATAATTTCTAAACTTAGGCTCATCATTACCATTTTCGTATTGACGGCATATCTCTTTCCTTTATCTCATATGAAATCCTCTATGAACGTAGACTCATAATTTTTCGGGACACTGGTCATAGGACATGCATTAGAGCTTATAGAAAATGATAACAATTTCGGGGTGACATATGGTCCAGAACCCCCGATTACATTATGGAGTGATCATATTCATCATATCTCACCTTGAAGGAACTAACATTTTAAGATGAGTGTACGCCATGAACAACATCAAGGGATCGTAAATAGGATCATTAACTTCATAGACATCATATCTTGCTTTAGAATCTCTAGGCTTAAACTTATCATCATTATTATCGTATTCATGATATATTTCTCATCTTTATCTCATAAGAAGATCTCTATCAATGTTGACTCATAGATCCCGGAATGTAAGAAGGTCATGGAGAGGTAGGGAAAATAATATCATATGAATCATATAAGGATCATTAGCTTCGTAGGAATATCATATCTGAGCTTTAGGGCTTATAGACTTAGATTCATCATCGGTATTGTCATGCTCGTAACGTATCTCTTTTCTTTATCTTGTATGAAGCTCTTTATAATCGTAGACTCATGATTTCCGATATGTAGGAAAATTATGGAAAGATAGGAGGATTCATGGCATAGGAGTCATTCCTTAGAAAGAAGGGACTAGCCTTACATACCTCTTTCATTTAACAGTTTCCATCACTTGATTGTTTTCCTTCAATGCTCACATTTCTACCTTAAAGAGAATTCGCATTCACATTAGCTAATCGATTATATGAACGTGCTTACTAAAGTTACAGAAAATTGGGAAACATTTCCTTTGTTTATACAACCTTCCCCATATTGTATATCGACTCCCAAACATTTATAATAACGTTCACAATATCATAACCAACAATCATCATTCCTCTATATTACCCTCATTTCACAATTCCACTTCAATTCATCCATAATCATGGTCATAGTATACTAGTATGTTTTCTCACATATAATTCTTATCCCATGTCCTTAATATCATTTATAACATAACCATACCACAACACATCAAGAATCATGACTCAATTCAAGCTAATACTCAAAATGACACTATTCCCACATTCATGACCCATTTTTCTATATTCTTCTACAATCCAAGTGTTTCAACTTTCAAATACCTAAAAAACATGGAAATACCATAAATCTTACCTTAGATGGTGTAGGAATGAACCTTGGGTGGAAATGAAATGAAATAAGACTTGGACCCTTATTAATAATACTCAAATCTGTCCCGACCCATTTCTACGGACCAACATACGATTCGTATAAATTATACTGACCGTATGTCTAGCCGTAGATTTGTTTCAGAGAGGGACTAAAATTTGGGCTGATTATACGGTTGAACATACGGTCCGTATATTTTATACGGCCAGTATGTTTGGCCGTATAATTCCCAGTTTTCCGAAGTTCATTCTCGTCGACTCGTTTGATCTCTAATCCTTATGGAGCCTCCTTATCACTTGTTTATAACCTCATTAAAAATCTAAAGGACGTTATAACTCTTCTTCAAAGTATCATTAAATCATCATTAACTCGTTACTCGTAAATCCTTTCTGATACATCACGTATGCCTTGCCTCCTCCTGACAAACTTTCTTCTCTTACTTCGAATGTCTTTGAAATCTCATTTAGAATCATCAAATCTTATTTCTTACTTTATCAAAACATCGTATACGTCAAGCCCTTCGTCTGTCTATTCACTGTGCATCAACGAAAGATTTTCCGATGTGTAACAGAATGATAGCCTTAAAATACCTTGAAGTCTATCTAAACGTCCAACGTATACTTCTCGAGCTCGTAAGTCTACAATAAAGATGAAATAGGTCACAATTAGATAATTTACATCACTTACTAGCCAATTCAAATACGAATGAAACTTAACAAAATTCGGGCAGCATTTCCACTATGATTCTCACTTCAATCCAACTCCAAAACAGCCCACAAATTACACAACATCACCAATAACAACAACAACGTCATATAGCAACATAAACAAGTAGAAATCTTTCCAATATTCCAACCAAAAACAGCCCTCAAGGCAAGTACATCAACAAACTAATCCATGCTTTCATAACATAATTTCCTTCACTTTAAACTAAGGAATTCGTCCATGAACAACTTAATTAACAAGAGTAAGATACAATACATACCTTGTTGTCTAGAGAATCCAATTGAAACCTCAGCTCCATGCTCAAATAAACAGCTACACTTCCAAACATCAATATAACAACTTCCTCCTAGCTAGTCTCTAACTTGCAAGGCCAAATCTTGGTTTAATGTGATGAAATTTACCTTGGAGAGATTAGAGAGTGTTGGGAGGGTTTAGGGGTCTGATGCGAGTGCAATATGAGGGTTAGATCAAGCCTCAACTTTAAATAACCAAGTACAAAAGATTCCACCGCCTCAAAAGGACAGCAGCGTTAAGATGTCGACGACCCGTCGTTCTGCCACCGTCGACGTGCCACAGCCCCTGATTCTCAGGTGGCTTGGTGTCAACATGGTTCTGAGCACTATCATCAATGCTGACAATGGTGTCAACATGTTGACATGTCGTCAACTAGAGGCTTCAAGCTGTATAACGCATTCTTCCGTCCGTCATCAATTCGTTTAACCTCTAATCCTTTCAATACTAGCAATACTTAAACTTGGCTATTCATATACAAGATTCAAACATGTCTAATATCCCATAACTTTGAAGACGAATCTTAAAACTCGAGGTTAAAATGATTAATATGCTATAAACTAAAGACATATCGTAATGGGAGATGTAACACGTGCGACTTTTGGAAATTGGGTCGTGACATTCATCCTCTGATGTAATCACATTAAAATCTCCCCCTATCATCCCTAGATATGTCACCTGTGCAGCTATCCCTTCCAACTCATCCCACAATACTAATCTTTCCACTTGAGTACACCTAGCATAAATAATAGTAACCAACATCTTCTCCTGTAATCATACACTTTTTAGTTCCGATGTTATTTGCTGAGGAAGGTCATTTACTACATTAACTTCAAACACTTCATCCACAAACACCTATATTATTCATGAAGTATTAGCAATGGCGGTATGCATGCCAGTCATTCTTTTGTATGTATCTATGGTACTTGCATCTTGAAATGACTGCATCAATCCTATAAAACCAAACTTGAATATTTGATGCATCATGATTAGCATTTGAAAACCCTCCATTGTATTAACAGATCTAATATTTCATAAAATTGCATTCATTATGAACAATTAGATTTATTGATATTTCTTCTTGTTTGTACTCCTCCTTTTGGTGGAACACTGCTTTCTCTTTGCTTTTTTTTTTTTTTTTGCCTCTACCCATACCCCTTTCAACAATCTTAGGTGATAAATCTCCATCCTTTATTGCATTCTTAAAATTCCGCTCCTGAGTATGAACATCTTGATCTTTTCCATTTGGCCTGTCAACTTGTATTTTCTTTTGTGCCTTCATAGGAATAATTTTCCCAGTATCAACTGTACTTTTATCCATTTCAACTAATTAGCCCTTGTTGCTTGTATCTTCAGTTTCTTGGCCTGTATCATGAGTTTGCATTGTGTTTGCTGGATCACAAACTTGATCCCACCTATGCCCTTCACTTGCGGCTAATTCATTACTATGCTTTGTGCCCTATTCTTGCATGTATGGTTGTTCACTGTCTCCTAAATATTCAACCTTTGCATCTCCCCCCTCTCCTTGTTGACTGTTTTCTTGTATTCTTGGTTCACGTTGTTGTTTTTCTTTCTCTTTGTTTTGTTGATTATTATCTACATATTCCTATTGTATACCTTCATCCTCGACCATTATTTTCTCACTTGTGACTACCTGCAATTCAGTATTCTGCATCTCATCCACTTGACTGAAGTTTGTGCTTTCTTCTTGTAGATTTTCACTATCCTCCACCTCTACCACTTCCTTGATAGGATTCTTGACACCTTCCTGAGTTTGCTCTGGTATGAATTCTTTTTTATAGAACTTGTCTTCTATCTATTGTTTGGTGCTGCCTGAAGTTTTTGTTTATGCTTCCTCATCTTGCTTATTCTTTTGTTTTGCAGTATTGGACCCCTCACAAATGTTTCCTCCAAGTTTGTATAATTCCCATCACCCAAAATAGCAAAGGTATTTTGAGTCTCTACATTATCCTCCACCTTTTGGTTGTCTCCTACTTCCCCCAAAATTATACCTCTCTTATCCCAGATATATTTATTAAATCTATTGTTAATGGCCTACCAACAACAAATGCCATTGAAAAACAACATCTCTTGCAAAATATTTTGGAAGTAATTCAGGAAAGCTGATCCAAGAAAGATTTGTAGGAAAAACCTCTGAAAACTCACTAACTATCGGTACCAACACAAGGGAAGGAGTATCCACGCTAGTATCTCAAATATGAGCCAAGTATTCTAAACATCCTTTATCCACCAACTTCTTCGCTCGAAGGAATGATATAATCTTCTTGGGTGTTGGACTAGGCGTACCCTTCCACTCTAATCTATGAATACCCGGAATGGCCAAGGTCACTGTCTTAGGGTGATAGTCCAAAATTGCATGGTAATCCACCAAAGTGTCGTACCCTATAAATGTAACCACACAAACCTATAGACCTGATCTACTATCATAGAATCCCTAACATGGATAAAGACACAAATAGGTGCATCAAGAAAATCACAAAGCATATCCAGACCCGTAGATAAATAAGTGGACACATAAGAGGAAGAGTCAACCCCTTCACATACTATCTCACTCTGTTTGCCTCGGGGGGAAGTAACAATACATCGGGCCAATGTACAAAATCGATACTCATACTCTGTGACAGATAATCTTTTCTGCTCCAAGGCAGAGAACTCATGCCCCCTCCTGTCTGTCACGACCCAACTCCGTAGGCCTCGACTAGTGTCCGTGCTGGACAACCAAACGTACCCAATAACCCAAATTAGCAAACGATAGAATATTTTCAAATATAAAAGTCACTTGGCGTTAGTAGTGATCATAAATGAACCGACACAGTACTTGGAAGCCGGTGAGGCTGTCACAGATCATATCATACCCAAACATATGCAGAACCCACACAAGTATGTCTACAGACCACTACAGATCATAACAGAATCATAAGACGGGACAGGGCCCCGTCATACCCCTGAATCGCATACATATATATAATATAGCGGCAGACTGTACCAATATACCGGCCCTGAACAAAGAGCGCTCCCAATATAGCAGAATAGATGTCCTAGGCAGGCGGCAAGCAAATTTGTCTTCTGTACCTGCGCGACATGAAAACGCAGCCCCCGAAGAAAGGGGGTCAGTACGAAATATGTACTGAGTATGTAAAGCACAGAACGTAGTAAACCAAGTCATAATCAAAGCAGAAGGTACAGAAAATGGACAGAATATCCAGATTAGCAAAATACTGATCATAAAGCATAAATAGTATTTGTTGAAAACATATGTCGTACCTGGTCCCATTGCGGAACAAGATTTTAACCGAAACAGAACTTACAGAGAAGTGAGTGTGACATCCGAAGTATCAAATGCATATTTTCAAAACATGAGGAGTGTGTACAGAAACATATATCACATCATATCCGGCCCCTGCCGAGGGGCTCAGCAAACAGAACGTGGCCACCCCCCGACGCTGGTGCCACCATACATAAGGAACAGAGTAGGGGATAACCCCGTCACATAACATATCATATCAGATGGCCATATCAGATCATATCATATCAGAATGTGTGTACATGGCACAGCATACTCCAAAACCCATGTACATATATACCTGCCCCCTCACATCGAGGCACGGTGAACAATGCAGTGGAATACGCTTGACAACATATCCTGGCCCGGGCTCAGTGTGGGAAACATTGAGGCATCCACGAATGGAGTAGTGAGAAACTAAATGCAATAAAAATATCATCGATTTCCAGAGACTCAGTGAGGCATATCGAATGACAAATCAAATCAATGAAGTCGGACGGAATCATAGTAAGTGTATGTCATATGTCATAATGAGTTGCGGAAGAATAATCCTCCTGAAATCATTTTCACATTCCAAAATAGCTTACCAAACTCGAGGGAATCACTAAAACAATTTCCTTTAGTAGTTGAAAGAATAGTTAAAACGTTTCATTTTATATTGTTCGAAAATAAGGCAATAGTACAAATAGAAGCTAAGCGGGAATAGTGGGAGACTAAATGCAACCCAACATATCGTACCTTTACATAGACTCAATAAAGTGTTTAAGATAAGTATCATTAGTAGTTGCAAAAGTAGTTAGGACGTTTCCTTGAAAATCGCTTGAAATCAAGTCACAAATTACCATAAGGGTAAAATCGAAAATAGTGGGCCCACCTCGGGACAAACAAAGCGGCGGGCTCAAATTACGTATATTAAGCTTATGGGGTCACCTACAGAGGACTTAGGGGTATTCCATAGCTTTCTAGGCAGTTTGGAGAAGCTTGCATAATTTTTCAATAAAGCATGCTTAAGGGGTTCAATTCTATTGAACGAAAAAGGAGTATTTTCAAATGCGGATTCAGATGGGCAGAATGTCTTCCGAGGTGCAAATCCAATCCTAGTACACCTAGGACATGCCAAAAGAAGAATCGGGGTAGCTTTACATACCTTTCAAGCTCCTTACGCCTTTCCAAGCTCACTTCCCGTTTCGTCAAAAATCTGCAAATGGTCAGATTTACCAATTGTGAGTTATAGATTCTACAAATTCAACTTAACTCATATTTGTCTACCGAAATTTCGGCAGCACCTCCCCTATATATATAGCACCCCCAAGAATTCAACTCGGCTCAAAACCATCAACAACAACCCAACAACAAACATCAACAACAACAACAATCACTATGAACGCAATATAACTTATCTTGCTATTTTCCCAACATAATATCATAACTTTCGCTTCAACCTTAATTTCCAAACTAATCTCAACAGTTTCACATTCATCATCAATCTAGAGCATCACAACATAATTTAGAAGCATTTCATATCGTTTCCTCAAATTATACACACGATATACATAATATACGAACTTTCCGCCAAAGTCATAATTCATCCAAAACTTCTAATCTTTGGCATACACATGCATAACGTGTTTCCATCTTCCAAATCCATCAATAATCATCATAATTTGTACCCTAACAACTTCATTTTCACAATGTCGTAAAATCGTACTAAAACGACATAAACTTCTACATTCCATTTCAATGCAAACTTATATTGTTTTACTTTCATATACCTTGCAAACATCACAACAACACAACTACCACATTAAACAAAATTAATTGATTGGCATCCTACCAACACCATACCACACGGCCAAACACCTATTTTTCAACTTCAACCAAATTTATTCAACTTTCATTTCCAATGTGCATTCCACTATAACCACAACTAAAATACAACAAAAAATTCAACACATTATAGGTATACACATACATGTACACACGGCTACATGCATATATATATATACCCACTTGCTAAACTTCCATATTTCCATAGTTTCTACTCATTTCTACATACTACAACACAAACAAGACTTCATAACACAATAAATAGGGATGAATTCTTACCTTTCTCTCCAATCTTCTTTACTCAAACATGTTGTCATATTGAAGAAACAAGTGCTCTATTCTCCCAAACAATTGCACCAAGTTGTAGAGGACACTCAATTTAGTATAAATACCACAAGAAAACAATTTTGGAAGCAAGATTTTAGGGGGGTAAAATGGGAGAGGCTGGCCGAAACCCCTCCTCAGTTGCTCTTTCTTGTTCTCTTGTTTTTCTCCTTCTATTCTTTCTCTTTGTTTTTCTTGAATCTTCCACTCTATTTAAGCCAATTAATCACATGGGAATTTAATTAATTCGCATGGGCTTGGACCACCCTATATGTCCGGCCACCCTTGGCTTTGGGCCTTAATTTAGTTAAAAAATTTCCAAGCCCAATTGGTCAAAATTCTTATTTTGTAATTCCCGAAACTAATTCCCAAAATTCCAATTTTTCCCTTGGCCTTCCTCCGCACTTCCACATCAATACTTTTTCATGAACACCACACACATATATTAATTCAAATCAACATATGACCTTATTCCTTTCAAATCAAAATTATTTCAAATTTTCCCCGAATACGCGAAAGTACGGGATATAACATCCTCCCCCCCTTTAGAACATTCGTCCTCGAATGTTAGATTAGTCTGATAGGGTCCGTAATTACTTCGGGGGAGTTTCTTTTTATGGTCAACACAGTTGATACCCATTCGTCTTTGAGTATAGCCAAGTAAGGAATTTAGATTACCGGTTGCATAGGAAATAAGTGAGGACACTTCTTTTTCATTCCGTCCTCTACTTCCAAGGTTATTGCTTTTCCGATATTGTTTTGCCACAAGACCTTAATAAGGGTATATTTTTAGTGCGTAATCTCTGCACCTAGCGATCCAGAATAGTTACAGATTGTTCTTCATCAGACAATCCTTCCGTCACTTGAATATCTTTTGCTAGAAATATTCTAGGAGGGCCACCGACACATTTGCGGCGCATGGATACATGAAGTACCAGATGTGCCGCTCCCAGATCAGACGGTAGATCTAGCCCGTGAGCGACATTCTCAATTCTTCGAACAATCTGATTAAGTTCGATATGTCGCGGACTGAGCTTACTCTTTATACCGAATCGCATTACGCCTTTCGTAGGCGATACTTTCAGAAATACTCAATCACCGACCTGGAACTCCAAGGGTCGATGTCGTTTATCAGAATATGACTTCTGTCGACTCTAAGCCATTAATTGTCTCTCTCGGATAATGTCACGACCCAACCCCGTAGGCCGTGACTAGTGCCCGATCTGGGCACTCAAACACATTCTAGTATATAGCAGAAGCCGTCAAGGCTTTATTTCCAATTTAGATAATTTTCAGAAAAATTTCGGCAGAGTTTCCTTTGTTTTACGGACTATCCCATATACCCTGCACGCAGAAAATACCAACAAAGGCCACACAGGGCCAACAGAGTAACATTTAAATATATGCGGACCGGCCGCAGCGGCGAATGGGATCGCCCAAACACAACATATACACACAGCTGTACAGAAAGATCCCAACACACAAACATGTCCACAGACCTCTAACAGACCGACAGAATCATATGACGAGACAGGGCCCCGCCGTACCCATGAACGAGAATATACATATATAGAAGTGACAGACTATACCAAAAGATGGCTCTGAATAAAAGAGCGCTCCAAAAATAGCAGAATGAGATCCTAAGCGGACGGATCAGCAAACCTGTCGTCGGTACCTGCGCGGCATGAAAACGCAGCCCCCGAGGAAAGGGGGTCAGTACGAAATATGTACTGAATATGTAAAGCCTGAGTTGCAGAAACAAAATCATAATTGGTATAGAACGTACAGAAAGTAAACAGAAAATACAAAGTATCAGATATATATTTTTAAAACATGCGGAGTGTGTACAGAAACATATGTCATATCAAATCCGGCCCCTGCCAAGGGACTCGGCAGACAGAACGTGGCCACCCTCCCGACGCTGGTGCCACAACACAGAAGAATCAGAATAGGGGCATAACCCCGTAACATAATATGTCATATCAGATGGCCATAGTAAATCATATCAGAACAAGCGTACATGGCACAGCATACTCCACAAACCCATGTACGCGTATACCTGCCCCCTCACATCGAGGCACGACGAACAATGCAAAGGATCACGCTTGACAACATATCCTGGCCCGGGCTCAGTTTGGGAAACATTAGGGCATCCACGAATGGAGTAGTGAGAGACTAATGCAATTAAAATATCATGAATGTTTCCATAGACTCGATGAGGCATATGAAAGACAAACCGATCCAATGAAGTCGGAAGGAATCATAGTAAATGAGTTTCGAGTATCAAAACAATTTATCAGACTTAATGGAATATTTAAAACAACGTTTGTTAGGTAATTAGAATGGTAGTCAAAACATTTCTTTCAAAGACCGCTCGAAAAGAAGACTTAAGTACATTAAGGGCAAAATCGGGAATAGCGGGCCCACCTCGGGACAAGCAAGGCGGTGGGCTCAAATTACATATGTTAAGCTTACGGGGTCACCTACAGAGGTTCTACGGACGTTCTATAGCTTTCCAAGTAGTTTAGGGAAAGTTTGCATGATTATCAAGATTACAACACAAAAGAGCTCAATCTTACTGAAGGAAAAAACGAGATTTCCAATTGCGGATTCCGATGGGCAGAAGTCTTTCGAGGCCCGAATCCGATTCTAATACACTTAGGCATGCCAAAAGAAGGATCGGGGTAGCTTCACATACCTTTTGAGCTTTGCACGCCTCTCCAAGCTCACTTCCCGTTTCGTCAAAAATCTGCAAATGGTCAAGTTTACCAATTGTGAGTTATAGATTCTACGAATTCAACTTAACTCATATATGTCTACCGAAATTTCGGCAGCACCTCCCCTATACATATAGCACCCCCGAGAATTCAACTCGGCTCAAAATCACCAACAACAACCCAAACAACAACATCAACACCAACAACAAACATTAGAAATACAATATGGCACAACTAGTTCTACTTGCCGACAATTGCCATAACCTTCATTCCAACCCAAACTTTCAAACTAATATCCATGATTTCACATTCATTAACAATCAAGATCATCACAATATAGTTTTAGAAACATTTCATATCGTTTTCCTTAAGTTATACACTCGATATACATAATATACAACTTTCCGTCAAAGTCATAACTTGTACAAAACATCAAACCTTTGGCATACAACTTCATAACATGCTTCCAACTTCTAAACTCATCAATGATCATCACAATTTCACACTAAAAAACTTAATTTATTTCTATCCCAAGCCAAACATACCCTACGGCCATATGCCTATTTTATCAATATCAATTAAATTCATCCAACTCTCAATTCCCATATGCATTTCATCACAATCACAACTAGAATATAACATGAATTCAACACATTATAACCACACCATACACACATGCCCACGGCTACAAGACATATTCCAAACCCACTTTGCAAACTTCCATTTTTCCATACAATCAACACATTTCTATATACTACAACACAAACAAGTCTTCATAACACAAAGATAAGGGAGAAATTCTTACCTTTTCCTCAAGTCTTCTTCACTTGGAGGTATGATCACTTTGATGATTCTAATGCTTCTCCCTCCAAACCAACTATACCAAGTTACAAAGGGACCTTGAATTAGTGGAAATCCAACAAGAAAATAATTTTAGAGACAAGATTTGAGGGATGATTTTTTTTGGAGCTAGGGCCGAATACCCTTTTCTTTGCTTGCTCTTCTTTTGTTTTGTTCTTTCTCTTTACTTTCTTGAAGCTTCCAAGAAATAATGAGGTATATAATATGGTCCCCTTATTAATTTTTACACATGGAAAAATTAATAAAACATGGGCTTGGGCCACTAAGTTGGCCGGCCACCGTTCATCATTGGGCCTAATTTTTCTTTCAATTATTTGGGCCCAATGGATTATAATTCTTATTTTGAAATTCCCGAAACTAATTTCCAAAATTCCAAATTTGCCCTTAGCCTTATTCAACAGTTCCACATTAATATTCTTTCATACACAACTCCTATGTCAAATAAAAATTAATTATGACCTTATTTATTACAAGTCAAGA
Organism: Lycium barbarum; assembly: GCF_019175385.1. Classification (NCBI taxonomy): domain Eukaryota; kingdom Viridiplantae; phylum Streptophyta; class Magnoliopsida; order Solanales; family Solanaceae; genus Lycium; species Lycium barbarum. The sequence goes on from NC_083347.1 coordinate 84,486,436, forward strand.
ATATCTCCAAATTTTTCCAACGTGTGAAAACACGGGATATAACAGATAAGTTTCACCTTATCAATTGTCTATTGGATCATATCTGGGCATATCAAACTAGCCAATGGATGACCTGCGTTTTCTGTCATACAAAGCCTCGTATTAAGCTAGAATGGTAGCGGTTATTATAAGCAAACTCGATCAGCGGCAGATGATCGTCTCGGCTACCCCCGAAATCAATAATACAGGCTCGCAACATATCTTCTAGCGTCTGTATAGTGTGCTCGGCCTGTCCGTTGCTCTGAGGGTGGAACACTGTGCTCAGACTTACCTGGGCCCCTAATCTTTTCTGAAAACAACTCTCCGGAGATTAATCGTAAACTGAGTATACCTGTCGGTGACAATAGATATAGAAACTCCGTGGAGTCTTACTATTCCTTTAATACATATAGTCTGACACAATCCTCAACTGAGTAAGTGGTTCTGACGGGAAGAAAATGGGCTGATTTCGTCAGCCTGTCGACCATACCACATATGGAAATCATACTTCCGTGGAATGCGAGGCAAACCCGTAATGAAATCCGTATTTATCGTCTCCCACTCCCAAGTCAGAATTTTCATTTCCTGAAACAGTCCACCCGGTTTTTGTTACTCGACTCTAACTTGCTAACAATTTGGGCACTGGTCAACGGGCCTTACGATGTCGGGCACACATAATCTGCCCTGGTATAACAATACTCATCCGGTAAAACCTCGAGCTGGATCGTTTCCTTGTCAAAGGTCGTATCTCTGTGCCATACCAGACTAGAATCCTCGAACTGACGCTGTTTTACCTTTCCCATGATCGATGATTCAGTAACTTCTTCGGACGAAATTCCAATATCTTCAGAACCGACCAAACGGACTCCAAGGCTAGCTGACTAAAGATTTTTACAAACCAATTCTTTGCTTCTGAATGTACACCAGTTAAGCCGTCCATAGATTCACGATTAAGTGCGCCTGCCACAGCGTTAGATTTTCTAGGGTGGCACAAAATATTAACATCATAATCTTTCAATAATTCGAACCATCTTCTCTGCCGCGAATTCAGCTCTTTTGACTTAGAATATACATGGGGCTCTTAGGGTCCGTATAAATATCAACGCGGACCCCATGTATGTGATGCCGCCATATTTTTAAAGCATGAATCACCTGAGCTAATTCCAGATCATGGGCGAAATAATTTTTCCTCGTGCGGTCTGAGCTGCCGAGGGACATAGGCCATAATCTGACCATTTCCAGACAACTACATATTTCAGTCGATGTCGAAGGTCTAGACCAGTCCTGTATCGCTTCAATCTTCTCTATGTTAGTTGTTTTCGTTCATGCTTAATTTATTTTACTTTCATTCGCTCCCCCTCCTTGGGGTTATACTTACACCATATTCGAATCTTTTCTTTCTAACCTACAACTTGATTATCTTCGTACGAAACCTTAACAGAATCATAATTACATAGTACACAATCTTACTCGGTAGTTGGCACTCAAGTGATATAATTAAGGTAGTTGCTTATTTCATAGTAACCACATACTTTCTTCATACCCATTCCTTACCTGTCGTCCTATTTTCTCGACAATCGAATTATTTGATATTCACATAATTCATCATTTCATGCCGTAAGTTTTTCTTTGCCTGTACTATTCCATTTTAGTTTGCTTTCGCAATTAACTTCGTGCTTTTCCCGTCGACTCTTTCAGAGGCTCCGCTTAATTACGTTTCTCACGGTTCACTTCTCCTGACATTTGGATCTTCCAATCTCAACCGGTAGCAAAATAAGTATCAATCTATTTCGTAACATTGGTACCACACCTTTCCCCTTTTCTCGTACATCCTCTCCAGTTAATGTTTTTCGTATATGACAACACTGGCGATCAGGGTTCACCAATCAAACAACATCATCATAAATGGGGGGGGGGGGGGGGGGGGGGCTACACATACGTATATATATCACTGCCATTTGTTTTACAATACATCTCCAATCATTTATTCAAATTTACTCTAATTTCAGAGCTGCGCTTCTTTTTCTTTCTTTTTAGCAATCCAATCCGTCTCAGCTCGTCTGACCCCTATAAAGTTTCTAGCCATTCCACATATCCTAATGCCCTTTTGGTTACCCAGAATTTCCTATTCGTCTCTCATATCTAGGTTTGCGAAAATTTTGTACATTTCCCAGGGGGTCACCCATCCCAGAATTGCTCTGGCCCTGGCACGCTTAACCTTACAACTTTAATGAATTTAGGCACGTTAAGGCCAGTATAATTACACCGATTGCCCCACACAGCCTTCGTCACGTAATTTAAGACATATCGGGGTCTCAACAACTTTTCAAAACGTTCTCGTAGCGGGTCCCACCCTGACCTAGCGAGAATTCTCTTACTTTTTTGACTATATCGTCACTGTGTCGCCCCTTGTACGTCTTCAATACTTACCTCCACGTATATATATATATAATTCTAGTCAGCCCACGAGTTTAAATTTGTATCCCACAAATTCCATCTCCAATTAGTCGATGGAAACTGATAAAATGCTACTGTAAGGCATTTTACGACCATCAGCACGCGAAAACTAAAGTCCGACGAACTTCGCGGAATTTTTGTACTTAATTCATATAATTACCCCCATACTCATTTATGTGTTTCTGAGTCGAGAGCGAACCGCTCAATTCCTGACTGCTTGTCATACGCTTTGTATTCTTTCAATTAGAGGAAACTTGATCGTCGGACATTTTTGCCCTTCACGTGGGCTATACTAAAACAAAATGGGGTTAGAACATATTTCTGGTCCCTCCAAATAAATTACGAATTCGCTACTCGTACATGCTTTCTCGAGATAAAATTTTCCCGATAAGGGTAATGCTTCTTACAAATGACATGGAGGGTACCCCTTGAACTTTTGATCCACTATAATAGATTTACCTTATCGGTATCGACCTTCAAGACAGGTTAAGAATTTATATCTCATTTTCCTTTTCGTATTTCTAGAAATATTTGGGCAGAGGTTCCTCTGTATTCCTTACTATCCCAAAACCTGTACACAGGAAATACCAACCATGCCTCACAGGGCCAACACATATACGTATATCCATATCATATCACGTCGCATCACAACCACACGGGGCTAGCAATTCCAAATAAAAAGTATCAGAATGCCGAGGCTTACCTCACATGCCCAACTCGAACTACACCTGCTACACTTTCCATGTTTGTTTCTCTTTTTAATGTTCGACTTTATGTTTTAATCGTACTTTAGAATACCTTACCCAGCATACGTCTTTCATACCATTGCTTACCGGAGTACTGTGTAGCTTCCAATATCATCAGTCGCTGTCTTACGTCGATACCGTTCTCCAGCTGCAATAAAGGGTTAGTAAAGAAAGAAAGTCATTTCCTACAGCTGGCTCTATCGCACGATCTAAGAATCAAAGAAAGGTAACACCCTAAATGCCCTGTAGCCTCCTGTTTATAGATGTGGTGCACAACACACCGATAAACAAGACTCTACTAGACACGGTCTGTAGACACTCCGAGGACGAACCGCTCTGATACCACTTTTGTCACGACCCAACTCCGTAGGCCGTGACTAGTGTCCGTGCTGGACACCCAAACGTACACAATAACCCAAATTAGCAAACGATAGAATATTTTCAAATATAAAAGTCACTTGGCGTTAGTAGTGATCATAAATGAACCGACACAGTACTTGGAAGCCGGTAAGGCTGTCACAGATCATATCATACCCAAACATATGCAGAACCCACACAAGTATGTCTACAGACCTCTACAGATCATAACAGAATCATAAGACGGGACAAGGCCCCGTCATACCCCTGAATCGCATACATATATATAATATAGCGGCAGACTGTACCAATATACCGGCCCTGAACAATGAGCGCTCCCAATATAGCAGAATAGATATCCTAGGCAGGCGGTCAGCAAATTTGTCTTCTGTACCTGCGCGGCATGAAAACACAGCCCCCGAAGAAAGGGGGTCAGTACGAAATATGTACTGAGTATGTAAAGCACAGAACGTAGTAAACCAAGTCATAATCTGTCACGACCCAACCCCGTGGGCCGCGACTGGTGCCCTACAGGGACACCCCAAACAAACTCACACCCATATCATCGTAATCAGACTCGTCCAACCACAACATACGATATTCAGACTCAACATCGTAATCAGACATCTACCGAATACTGATCCTAAGCAGTCGCCCGTACAGATCAAACAAATCGCAAATCAGAAAAGAGGCGGAATGTACTTCGCCAAATTTTCACACACACACATCCGAAGGGTGGCGGATTGTACATCGCCCCCAAAAGCATACACATACGTACAAAATCAGAGGCCGACTTGGCCATAGTAGTGTACGGGCCGCTTAAGAACACAAAGCAGACTCACATACGAACACACCGGACCCACGACCCACAAATCTGACTACAGGCCTCTAGACAAAACAGAACATAAGACATATGAACATTGGACGGGACAGGGCCCCACCGTACCCACTCATCCAAGTATACAGAATACAGACACAACAAAAGATATGTACCAAAAGTAGGCTCCGGATCAAGGGGAGCTCTCCAACACAGCAGACTGAGTAGCCTAAATCGGAGGACCACCCAGACGAGCTTCTGTACCTGCGGGCATGAAACACAGCCCCCGAAGAAACGGGGGTCAGTACGGGAGAAGTACTGAGTATGTAAAGCAGAGGGTACAGAAATCACAAACACAGCGGGAGTCAGAAGGAACAAACACACCGTTATCGCAAACAAAGCAAACCTGTGCGGGAGGCGAACGTACAAATGCAAATCAAATCATGTATAGGGTTTAGGAACGTGGTCACCCCCCGACGCTGGTGCCACAACACATCATAGCTCCAGAAGTTTTCAAATCTCCGTACAATCTCCAGACACATCATATCACACACACATCATATCATCAGAACATATCAAATGCCATATCACATCATAACTCCATAAACGGTAACCGGCCCTATGGCGAGGCCTCGGAAACCGTAACACATCATAACTCCCGAATATAACATAGTGTGCACGATCACAAAGTCGGCCCGGGTACCGACGAACGAAATCATAGCAGACAGCACGAACAGAGTAGTGCAGAAACCATATGCATATCAAACATAATTTACCGAACTCAACATATAATTTACATATAAGTATACCCTGACACCAAGAGGCTCGAAGTAGGAATCGGATTGATAAAAGTAGGCATATAGAGGTTACGAAGTTCCGAGCTGTCAAATTCGTAAGAAAACTGTTCATGAGTCACTCTTTCGGAATTCTCACATCATCCAAAGTACAGAACGTGCATTAATGGCACAGGAAGTTTCCAACGCATCCTTGGGTCATAAACAAACAGTCGCAGATTAAAACAGACACAAACGAATCAAACAAACCGAATAAGGGGAGCCTCGGGGCTCGCGGGCCCACCTCGGGGCAAATTGAGGCGGCGGACACAAGTCGCAGGTTTTTTTGGCTTCATATAGTCATTTACAAAAGTTTCGAAGAGTTTCGGACTCAACAGCACAAGTTATGGAGGTACGAGTGTTCTTTTACCCAAATGGGACCAAAAGGTTTCAATCGCGCTGAATGAATAGTGCTCGAACTTGAACCTCGATTTCCGAGAGCAGAGTTATTCCCGAGATTCCGAAATTTACCTAGTAGGTCTAGGACATGCCAAAAGAATAAGAGGTAGGCTTTACATACCTGGTTGGCGCCTTACGCTCCTCAAATCGCAGTTCCCGTTTCGTCCAGAAACTTTTTCTTGAGTTTCCGACTTGCCGCAAACGTCGCTCTTTCTCCGAACTAATTGTATCACGTCGGAGAGCGTCTTGAGCACTTCACCACTATGTAAAACTCAAGATTTTTGAAACAACAACCAAGGTTGGAAATTTTTTTCCTTCTTTTTCTCTCTAGTGGCCGAAACCCCCTAACTTTGTGTTCTTTGATTTTTTTCTTGTTATGGTCTTGATAAGGCCAAGCCTAAATCATATATATCCACTTATAGGTCATGTGCATAGCACATGACCTTAATGAAATGGACTTGGGTTTTCTCCTTTGGGCCGGCCAATTCACTCAATTGGGCCTCAATTTTTGTATTGCATTTTTCTTGGCCCAATTCACTAAACGCCTCGTTTTGTAATTCCCGAAACAAATTTCCGAAATTCCAAATTTACCCTCGGCCTTCCCCGAGGTCTTAACATTTATGACTCCATAACCAACATGTTCATATTCACCAAAATCAAAATATTTCCTCCACGCACACAAGTCTTCTTTATTTCTCGATTTCCCGTTATACGAAAATACGGGACATAACATTCCTCCCCCCTTAAGAACATTCGTCCTCGAATGTTGAATCGAACTCATGGGTGTCGTACTACTCCGGGAGGGTTCTCTTGATAGTTGTCCTTTATTGATTTCTCTGACATGTCTTCTTTACCAATACTAGGGTAGATTTTTCACATCACTGACTCAAATACCTTCATAGTACCTTTCCTCATACTCTACGTAATCACCGAACTCTGCATTATATTCTTGTAAGGGACGGACGCTTTCCAGACACCATCGTCAATATCATCTTCTTTTCACACTTTTGAGTTTCCTTACCACATCGTCGTAATCTCACTCTACTTCCTATCAGACACTTCATACCGAACAGATTCCGAACTAAAACCGGACGGATTCATAATCGGAGGCAGACATACTCAACTGTGGCGGACGGATTCGTAGTCAACATCGAAGGTACGGAAGCATATCAGACACATCTGAGATCGGAGTCAGACGTACAAAGGCGTATCAAACGAATTCGTAGGCAGAATCAGACACACAGAGATATACCAAACAGATTCACAGTCGAAGTCAGACGTACGGACTCACATCGAACAAACCCAAAATCAGAACCAAAGATACGGAATTGTTTCACACAGAGTCGTGATCAGACAAACCGAAACATATCAAACATACGCGCGGTCAAAATCAAACACACCGAAGCATATCAGATGGATGTATATCCAGAGTCAGACCCACAGAGGTGTGCCAGACAGAAACGGATTCAGAATCAAACGCACAAAAGGTTCATCGGACGGGAACCTAGTCGAACGCAGAGGTACAGAGGTGTACTAGGTAGAGCCTCATCGGAATCGGAAATGCAGAAGCACCACAGATAGATTGTCAGTTTAGGATCAAATCATTCACATTAAGGCTCCAATAATTCATGAGAATTTCCTCTTTATTTGCAAACTCACTCATCGGTCGTCACACAATTTACCTTGCGTCTTACGTATCAACTCTTTCAAAGATTCTATCCATTCACACTGCTCACCTTTCATTTATCTCAACATCAATTGCCGGGGCTCGGCTCTTACCCCGCATAGGCACAAAATAAAAATCATACGCACACACATACACATACACACGCTCACTCATACCTTACTGGCGAACATCTCTGGCTGTTATTCAAATTCGTTCAATTTCCCAAGCGGTGTCATACTCTTTTCCTTTTTGCCCATTTAGTCCGCCTCGTTCCGCGCGGCTCTCGCGAGGGCACTAATTATTCCACACACATTCTATTTATCCTTGGTTACCCCAACTTCTCATTTACATTAATCATACTTACACTTGTGCAAAATTTTGCATTACTTCCCAGGGGGTCACCCATCCCTGAATTGCTCTGGCTTGAGCACGCTTAACCCCGAATCTTTTACATATTTTGACGCGTTAGGGTTGATATAATTTCGTCAATTGCCCCGCACTACCTTTGTCACGCAATTTTTAGGCCAAACGGGGTCTTAGCAAATTTTTCGGAAATTTTTCGTAGCGGGTCCCACTTTGTCCCAAAGAAGTCGTTTGCTTTTCTGGCTGTGTGGTCTATCGTTCTAGCCTTCCAACTCCCATATATTTTCCTCCCACATGTACAGATAACTGCCTCGGATATTTTCATTAATTCGGGTTCTCACCCTACTTTTACTGACACACACAAAAAGAATACCGCATAATACTGAGGTACAAACCTATCATTGCACATATTTATTCAGAGAAGGGGGTAGTAATATACCTGGGTCTGTGTCTGGGGGCGCCTCTGGGTCCCGACGACCAGTCAAAGCATAGATGCGGTTCGAGGGACCGCTAGAATCTGAACCCCCACCACGGCCTCTACCGCGGCCCGCTGGTGCTGGCATACCTCGCCCCGTAGAGCGCGTGGCTGAAGGTGTAGATGACGAACCAGCAGCGGACCTCATCGGCGGTGCTGCGCTACCGGAACCACCTGCCCACGGGCAATCCCGCATGATATGGCCCTGGCGGCCGCAAGCAAAACAGGCCCCCGTGGCCCTGAAGCACTCACCTGGGTGCGATCTTCCACAATACGAACACTGGGGTATGGGTGGCCTAGACTGACTGGGACCCCTGCTCGCCTGAGGACCTGGGGCTCTGGAACTCTGGTCTGCCCTGGACGGTCCCGCTCCATCAAACCTCTTACCCGCAAACTGTGTGACCCGGCCTGACGGAGGAAAGTACCCACCGGACTGATACTGAGGCTGCCCGCCCCGGGAATCTCCAGAATACCCTGCTGATCTGGCCCTCTTGGGCCGTCTCCCATCATACTCTCTACTGGGTCGATCTGCTCGGTGCCGGTTCTCCATCCCCTGGGCGTAGGCCTGTAGACGGGCAATGTCCATATCTGTCTGCAATGACACCGCCATACAACCGTCAATCAAGTAACGATCTAGCCCCATAACATATCTATGCATCCGATCTGTCATATCTGCCACCACGGCAGGGGCATACCGGGCCAGGTAATCAAACTCCAAATTATATTCACGGACGCTCCGACCCCTCTGCTGCAGATGCAAAAACCGATCAGCTCGCTCCCGTCGTAACTCTGGGGGCAGAAAGTGGCGGGTGAAAGCAGTCACAAACTGATCCCACATAGCTGGAGGAGCGCCCTCACCCCGGGATAGCTCCCAAGTCTCATACCAATGCGCGGCAACATCCCGAAGTCTATGTGAAGCTAGCTCAACCGACTCGGTCTCTGACGCCCTGACCAAGTCTAATGCACGCCGCATCCCCCGAATGAAGTCATGGGGGTCCTCGTCGGGCTTAGACCCGAAAAACTCTGGAGGGCCGCATAACAAGAACTCCCGAACTCTCAGGCTTTCCCGCCTGTCCTCATCATCATCGTTCCTCCGCCCGCGTCTGCGAGCCTGGCCGGCTACAATCGTGGTCAACAACTGTACGGCCTCCCTCAGGGTCCTATCCTCCGCCCCTGGCTGAGAAGCTGGAGTCTCAGGAGCGGGTACATGGACCTCTGGAGCTGCTGAGGGTCCCGCTCCAGGCCGTACTAATGGGGGTGTAGCAGACCCCTCAGAATGAGGTGTAACCTCAGGCAAATCATAAATACGAGCCCGAGTAGCCCGTTGTGCCTGACTGGTCTCTCCCACCTTCGCCTTGCCCTTCTGGGCCGCCGTTGCCTTCTTCGGAGGCATCACTGCAAACACAACAACGGGTCAGATCAGAATGACCCTAATAACACAGCTCTATCGCACGATCTAAGATTTCAAAGAAAAGGCAATACAATCATCCTAGATGTCCTGTAGCTTCCTGTTTATAGATGTGGTGCACAACACATCGATAAACAAGACTCTACTAGACACGGCCTGTAGACATTCCGAGGACAAACCGCTCTGATACCACTTTTGTCATGACCCAACCCCGTGGGCCGCGACTGGTGCCCTACAGGGACACCCCAAACAAACTCACACCCATATCATCGTAATCAGACTCGTCCAACCACAACATACGATATTCAGACTCAACATCGTAATCAGACATCTACCGAATACTGATCCTAAGCAGTCGCCCGTACAGATCAAACAAATCGCAAATCAGAAAAGAGGCGGAATGTACTTCGCCAAATTTTCACACACACACATCCGAAGGGTGGCGGATTGTACATCGCCCCCAAAAGCATACACATACGTACAAAATCAGAGGCCGACTTGGCCATAGTAGTGTACGGGCCGCTTAAGAACACAAAGCAGACTCACATACGAACACACCGGACCCACGACCCACAAATCTGACTACAGGCCTCTAGACAAAACAGAACATAAGACATATGAACATTGGACGGGACAGGGCCCCGCCGTACCCACTCATCCAAGTATACAGAATACAGACACAACAAAAGATATGTACCAAAAGTAGGCTCCGGATCAAGGGGAGCTCTCCAACACAGCAGACTGAGTAGCCTAAATCGGAGGACCACCCAGACGAGCTTCTGTACCTGCGGGCATGAAACACAGCCCCCGAAGAAACGGGGGTCAGTACGGGAGAAGTACTGAGTATGTAAAGCAGAGGGTACAGAAATCACAAACACAGCGGGAGTCAGAAGGAACAAACACACCGTTATCGCAAACAAAGCAAACCTGTGCGGGAGGCGAACGTACAAATGCAAATCAAATCATGTATAGGGTTTAGGAACGTGGTCACCCCCCGACGCTGGTGCCACAACACATCATAGCTCCAGAAGTTTTCAAATCTCCGTACAATCTCCAGACACATCATATCACACACACATCATATCATCAGAACATATCAAATGCCATATCACATCATAACTCCATAAACGGTAACCGGCCCTATGGCGAGGCCTCGGAAACCGTAACACATCATAACTCCCGAATATAACATAGTGCGCACGATCACAAAGTCGGCCCGGGTACCGACGAACGAAATCATAGCAGACAGCACGAACAGAGTAGTGCAGAAACCATATGCATATCAAACATAATTTACCGAACTCAACATATAATTTACATATAAGTATACCCTGACACCAAGAGGCTCGAAGTAGGAATCGGATTGATAAAAGTAGGCATATAGAGGTTACGAAGTTCCGAGCTGTCAAATTCGTAAGAAAACTGTTCATGAGTCACTCTTTCGGAATTCTCACATCATCCAAAGTACAGAACGTGCATTAATGGCACAGGAAGTTTCCAACGCATCCTTGGGTCATAAACAAACAGTCGCAGATTAAAACAGACACAAACGAATCAAACAAACCGAATAAGGGGAGCCTCGGGGCTCGCGGGCCCACCTCGGGGCAAATTGAGGCGGCGGACACAAGTCGCAGGTTTTTTTGGCTTCATATAGTCATTTACAAAAGTTTCGAAGAGTTTCGGACTCAACAGCACAAGTTATGGAGGTACGAGTGTTCTTTTACCCAAATGGGACCAAAAGGTTTCAATCGCGCTGAATGAATAGTGCTCGAACTTGAACCTCGATTTCCGAGAGCAGAGTTATTCCCGAGATTCCGAAATTTACCTAGTAGGTCTAGGACATGCCAAAAGAATAAGAGGTAGGCTTTACATACCTGGTTGGCGCCTTACGCTCCTCAAATCGCAGTTCCCGTTTCGTCCAGAAACTTTTTCTTGAGTTTCCGACTTGCCGCAAACGTCGCTCTTTCTCCGAACTAATTGTATCACGTCGGAGAGCGTCTTGAGCACTTCACCACTATGTAAAACTCAAGATTTTTGAAACAACAACCAAGGTTGGAAATTTTTTTCCTTCTTTTTCTCTCTAGTGGCCGAAACCCCCTAACTTTGTGTTCTTTGATTTTTTTCTTGTTATGGTCTTGATAAGGCCAAGCCTAAATCATATATATCCACTTATAGGTCATGTGCATAGCACATGACCTTAATGAAATGGACTTGGGTTTTCTCCTTTGGGCCGGCCAATTCACTCAATTGGGCCTCAATTTTTGTATTGCATTTTTCTTGGCCCAATTCACTAAACGCCTCGTTTTGTAATTCCCGAAACAAATTTCCGAAATTCCAAATTTACCCTCGGCCTTCCCCGAGGTCTTAACATTTATGACTCCATAACCAACATGTTCATATTCACCAAAATCAAAATATTTCCTCCACGCACACAAGTCTTCTTTATTTCTCGATTTCCCGTTATACGAAAATACGGGACATAACATAATCAAAGCAGAAGGTACAGAAAATGGATAGAATATCCAGATTAGCAAAATACTGATCATAAAGCATAAATAGTATTTGTTGAAAACATATGTCGTACCTGGTCCCATTGCGGAACAAGATTTTAACCGAAACAGAACTTACAGAGAAGTGAGTGTGACATCCGAAGTATCAAATGCATATTTTCAAAACATGAGGAGTGTGTACAGAAACATATATCACATCATATCCGGCCCCTGCCAAGGGGCTCAGCAAACAGAACGTGGCCACCCCCGACGCTGGTGCCACCATACATAAGGAACAGAGTAGGGGATAACCCCGTCACATAACATATCATATCAGATGGCCATATCAGATCATATCATATCAGAATGTGTGTACATGGCACAGCATACTCCAAAACCCATGTACATATATACCTGCCCCCTCACATCGAGGCACGGCGAACAATGCAGTGGAATACGCTTGACAACATATCCTGGCCCGGGCTCAGTGTGGGAAACATTGAGGCATCCACGAATGGAGTAGTGAGAAACTAAATGCAATAAAAATATCATCGATTTCCAGAGACTCAGTGAGGCATATCGAATGACAAATCAAATCAATGAAGTCGGACGGAATCATAGTAAGTGTATGTCATATGTCATAATGAGTTGAGGAAGAATAATCCTCCTGAAATCATTTTCACATTCCAAAATAGCTTACCAAACTCGAGGGAATCACTAAAACAATTTCCTTTAGTAGTTGAAAGGATAGTTAAAACGTTTCATTTTATATTGTTCGAAAATAAGGCAATAGTACAAATAGAAGATAAGCGGGAATAGTGGGAGACTAAATGCAACCCAACATATCGTACCTTTACATAGACTCAATAAAGTGTTTAAGATAAGTATCATTAGTAGTTGCAAAAGTAGTTAGGACGTTTCCTTGAAAATCGCTTGAAATCAAGTCACAAATTACCATAAGGGTAAAATCGAAAATAGTGGGCCCACCTTGGGACAAACAAAGCGGCGGGCTCAAATTACGTATATTAAGCTTATGGGGTCACCTACAGAGGACTTAGGGGTATTCCATAGCTTTCTAGGCAGTTTGGAGAAGCTTGCATAATTTTTCAATAAAGCATGCTTAAGGGGTTCAATTCTATTGAACGAAAAAAGAGTATTTTCAAATGCGGATTCAGATGGGCAGAATGTCTTCCGAGGTGCAAATCCAATCCTAGTACACCTAGGACATGCCAAAATAAGAATCGGGGTAGCTTTACATACCTTTCAAGCTCCTTACGCCTTTCCAAGCTCACTTCCCGTTTCGTCAAAAATCTGCAAATGGTCATATTTACCAATTGTGAGTTATAGATTCTACAAATTCAACTTAACTCATATTTGTCTACCGAAATTTCGGCCGCACCACCCCTATATATATAGCACCGCCGAGAATTCAACTCGGCTCAAAACCATCAACAACAACCCAACAACAAACATCAACAACAACAACAATCACTATGAACACAATATAACTTATCTAGCTATTTTCCCAACATAATATCATAACTTTCACTTCAACATTCATTTCCAAACTAATCTCAACGGTTTCACATTCATCATCAATCTAGAGCATCACAACATAATTTAGAAGGATTTCATATCGTTTCCTCAATTTATACACACGATATACATAATATACGAACTTTCCGCCAAAGTCATAATTCATCCAAAACTTCTAATCTTTGGCATACACATGCATAACATGTTTCCATCTTCCAAATCCATCAACAATCATCATAATTTGTACCCTAACAACTTCATTTTCACAATGTTGTAAAATCGTACTAAAACGACATAAACTTCTACATTCCATTTCAATGCAAACTTATATCGTTTTACTTTCATATACCTTGCAAACATCACAACAACACAACTACCACATTAAACAAAATTAATTGATTGGCATCCTACCAACACCATACCACACGGCCAAACACCTATTTTTCAACTTCAACCAAATTTATTCAACTTTCATTTCCAATGTGCATTCCACTATAACCACAACTAAAATACAACAAAAAATTCAACACATTATAGGTATACACATACATGTACACACGGCTACATGCATATATATATATACCCACTTGCTAAACTTCCATATTTCCATAGTTTCTACTCATTTCTACATACTACAACACAAACAAGACTTCATAACACAATAAATAGGGATGAATTCTTACCTTTCTCTCCAATCTTCTTTACTCAAACATGTTGTCATATTGAAGAAACAAGTGCTCTATTCTCCCAAACAATTGCACCAAGTTGTAGAGGACACTCAATTTAGTATAAATACCACAAGAAAACAATTTTGGAAGCAAGATTTTAGGGGGGTAAAATGGGAGGGGCTGGCCGAAACCCCTCCTCAGTTGCTCTTTCTTGTTCTCTTGTTTTTCTCCTTCTATTCTTTCTCTTTGTTTTTCTTGAATCTTCCACTCTATTTAAGCCAATTAATCACATGGGAATTTAATTAATTCCCATGGGCTTGGACCACCCTATATGTCCGGCCACCCTTGGCTTTGGGCCTTAATTTAGTTAAAAGATTTCCAAGCCCAATTGGTCAAAATTCTTATTTTGTAATTCCCGAAACTAATTCCCAAAATTCCAATTTTTCCCTTGGCCTTCCTCCGCACTTCCACATCAATACTTTTTCATGAACAACACACACATATATTAATTCAAATCAACATATGACCTTATTCCTTTCAAATCAAAATTATTTCGAATTTTCCCCGAATACGCGAAAGTACGGGATATAACACTGTCTCTCAAACTACGAGGGATATACTTCTCTAGAAAGAGCATATAGAATCGATTCCATGTCAAAGGAGGTGAACCGATTTTTCTGTAATCAACGTAGGACTTCCACCACAGTTTGGCATCCCCAATCAACTGAAAAGAGACATAATACACCTCGTGCAACTCCACTATCCCTAAATTATGAAACCTGTCATGACAACTGATGATAAAATCATAAGCATCATCCTCGGGAGTACCATATAAATAAGAAGGCATCATCCTAATGAAATGATAGAACAACTTCTGCTCATCTCGAGTCATACCTAGCCTAAAAATTGGTCGAGAAGCAAAATCAGGTGCTGGAATCTCATCAATACAGGGAGGCATAGCAACAGTTTGTTGTGCCCTAGGAGTCTGAAACTGCTCGGGAGTCTGTCCTCCGGCTCTGGTCTGCGACCCATCTGGTGTAGCCGGAAATGTGCCAGTCTCGGTCAAATCCTCTAGAAGGCTCAAAATACGTATCATAGCATCCTGGAGCACTGGTATAACAATAATCTCTAGCGGAGCATGGGCTGGCCCCGTCTCCTTCACAAATGTCTCATCACGATGCTCCACCTTCGGCTTCAGAGATGGTGATCTAGCACGGGCATGGGCAGCCACTAGTGCCCTGCCTTTTTTCAGTGCTCCTTTATGGGCCCTGCCCCTTCCGCGGCCTCTGCTTCTACCTCATGTCACAACTTCAGCTGCGGGTACTGGTACCTCATCCCTAGAAACTATTGCACGTATCCTCACTATCTGTGAGAGAATAGAATGCAAAATAAGATACCAATGTGAACCATCTAGATACAAATTTGAATAAAGTAGCACGAAAGGAATGAAAGAATGGAGGTTTCCTAAATGTCCTATAGTTTCTCAAGGATGGGTATAGACATCTACGTACCAATCCGCATGACTTTACCAGACATTGCTTTGGTAATCCTTAGACCGATTAACCTAGGGCTCTAACATCTACGTACCAATCCGTATGACCCTACTAGACATTGCTTTGGTACTCCTTAAACCGATTAACCTAGGGCTCTAATACCAACTTGTCACGACCCAACTCACGAGTCATGATGGCACCTACACTATCCCCCCGGTAGGTGGACCATCCAAAATTATTGTTCAAGTATAAAAACGAAAAATGCGGAATTAAGTACAACAGGGTTATATAAAATTCTTAATACCATAAACAAGTGCAGAAATGATACTATAGTCTTTACAACTCTAGAATCTAGTCTAATTTATACAAGAGCTCTAAATAGTACCAGTATGAAAATACAAATAGAAACTGTCTGCTAGTCTAAATAAGCAGAAACAAGATAGGAGGAGATTCAGGGCGGTAGAACTGTCTGATGGCTCACCCTGTAATCTTGAGATAGATCGCCTAGGGATCCGTCACGAGGCCGAACGCTGGAACAAGGATAAGAATATGCATCCACAAAAAGGTGCAACAAGTGTAGTATGAGTACAACCACTAGTAATCATAGGTATCATAGGCCGACAACAAAGGGAAAGCAAATACAGGATATTAAGGTTCAAGTAAATACTTAACACATCAATTCAACTTAGCTTCACCACTAAGCCAAATCAATCACAATTCACCTCAATGAGTCAACACATGAACTTATAAGGAGAATGAGAGACAATGCATATATGAGTGCATGAAGGTAATGCAATGGCCAATCTCAACCCTGGTACATATACGCTAGTGGTCATTCTATCTAGTCGTGATGCATGGGGGACTCGCAAGGTCCATATACCTGTCACTATACTGCTCGAGGTCTTTTCCCTTCGGACTGTGACAACTCACTATACCGCTCGACTTTACCACAGAACAGTGAGACACTCATTGTACTGCCCGACATTACTGCCGGACTATGAGAATAACAACCTTACCTCATTCTGATTCTTATATCTTCTGATATCTTTCCTTTATCACAATTTACCCATATGTGCATATTAATGGAGAATGAATCCAAAAGTGTAACATTTCATGCCAACAACGTTATACACTTGAAGTATGAATATGCGTAATCAATGAGATTCATGCACTAGCTCATAATTCCAAGAAATAAATTATAAGAGATATGGAACGATGACGTAAACATACACAAATCACAAGTATAAGTCAAATCATAGTTATCAGAGCCCACACAAAAAAAAATCATACCAAACAAGTGGATTTATCACCACAACCATGCCCGAAGGCCTAACATGCTTCCTCGTCACTCTAACTACCTAACAATATACACCGGGGCCCACCCAAGTGTTCATCGTAATAACGCAAGTGGGACCCCATCACGCCCAATACCCCTTCAACATTTATAAACTATATAAGCCATTCAATCGGAGTCTGAGAATAAACCGTAACCTACCTCAACGCCGAGCGAGCACCACGGACCCTCATGCTAAAGATTTTCCCTTCCCAATGATCGAAGTCTTACAAACATTAACTCTATGTAAAAGTTACGAATCTAAGGATATTCAATAGACCGTAAAAGGATTCGGGTCTAAGCAATCAACCCAAAAACAAACCCAAAATAACAATCCCCGAGCCCAAGGGAAAAACTAGAAATTGAGTGTAAAATCATGTTACCCATAGTCTAGATAGTCCATATCCTAAATCTCATGAGAATCTAACCACAGGTTTTCTTTCAATTTCACTATTTAGTTAAAAACCCTTATTTCCTATGTAAAATCGTGGATTGGAAAGGAATTTAAAGGATGAGATCACATGATTAAATTTAGATAATCAAAATCTTAAGTATTATGGAATTCTATACCCAAATGAACTACCAATTTTTATATATTAACTATACCCCAAGTTCATGAAAACCCCCCAAACTATTCATCTGAAATCATGGATGGAATGGGTAAATAATGGAAGGAAACATAAAATAGTACCTAGGTAGTTATTAAGAACTTACCCCAAGGAAGAATCTTTAGAAACTCTCTTGAAATTGCCTATTACCGAGCTTCCTAAGTCTCAACATTTGTTTAGAGTGAATGAGGTTCGAATTGGGGAGAGAGGATTAAAAGGGTTTCTGATTCAGCGATTCCCCCAGGTGGGATCAAATTCCTGCATCTGCGCCCAAATCTCGCAGCTGCGAGATTTCATTAAATCTTCCAGGCTCGCATGTATGATTGGATTCTCGCACCTGCGGCTGTTACGGTTAACTTTTACGCGAGGCATAAAAGTTACTTCGAGGTTGTGGACTCTATTTGGATTTTTATATTTTTAGAGTCTCTACCTAATTTATAAGGGAAATTAGGAAAATTAAGTTAAAAGAGTTTTATCAAACAAGAGAAAAATCCTTTTTAAATCAGAGTTCGAGGTAAGGGTTCTAGTACCCCTAGGGAAGGTTTTAAGCACCCTAGTATTGAGGATCCGTAGAACTGTCATGGCATGTCATAAAGTGTTTTTGGCTAAAAGTCTTTTATTTGAGGAAAAAGAGAGTTGGAATTTCTAAAAAATGTATATAAGGATTGAAGTCATTTCATTTTCGGACCAAAACATAACACACTTAGGATTTCTCTTAAGTAGAGTTCAACTAATTTTGTCCAATGTCATGTCTTTTAGTCCTTATAAATTTTATTGAAAACAATTTGAGTGTACGCCTTTTATAAATATGCCATAGGTTGTACAAGCAGATAAAAGGAGGTTTTTCATTTTTTATTTAGTTCTTATCCACTTTTAGGTCAACCATACTCTACTTTAAACCTTTACCCCGAAATTAAGGTTTATGTATATTTCCTCTTGTTTTTTGACTTAAGGTTTGGGCTTGGGCCCAAGAGGTTTGAAAGAAACCTTAAGTTATTTTGTCAAACTCTAAAAATGCTTCACTTTTCTTTTTTCGAAAGATCAGTCCGGTTTTTGGTATCCTCCTTTAAAAGGAGAACTGCCATTTTAATCAAAACAGTCCAAAAAAAATGGTTTCAGTTTTGCATTAATGTTCAAAATGTTATTTTTTCCAGATTTTTGTATGCACATACATATATTCGTACACTATCTTAGGTTTGAAGGAGATTATCAAGTTTGGAAATCATGTACCATTTTCATGCATTATTTACCTTTATTAAGTCTAAGTTTGAAAATCATCTGAACGTTTCCTAATCAATTCTATACGATGTCTAAATCCTAGACATTCGGGTTTCAATAATTACATAAGCATTCTTTACATGCATATACAACTTATGAAAATGAAAGGAGAAAAAGTTAAGTTAGCGGGCCTACCGAAACCCTCTAGTTGCCATTTTTACCCATGGTTGGGCCTTCTATGCATCAGACTCGATAAAAAAAAATGTTGGGCTTTTGGCCCAACAATGGCTTGTGAAGGAACTTGCCTGAATGGCCCATCGTCGATGATATCATGAAAAGGGGGAGGGGAAAAGGAAAAATCCGGTTAGAACGTCCCCATAATTATCAACTTGTGCAAAAAGAAAACAACTTCACCATATATATGAGAGCAGTTTCAGTTGAATATTAGTATGTCAACTATATATCACAAGACAAATGTAGACCCAAATAGCAAGACGCATCAACATAACAAAGTTTGGGCAGACATTAAGGATAGTACGCAGAACAGGGCCCATTTCCAAAGGAAAACCAGTGCAGAGAATAAACAAAATGGGCTAAGGCCCAAACCAGACATTCAACATAAGCAAAACACACAAAGCAGACCCAAACAGTGTAGTAGTTAGTAATTCCAAGTCAATTCTTTTGGGGTATACTACTGATATACTTGATATACCTCTCATATATACACCAGTGCAAATATATAAGCTGTATACCACTGTATACCTAATGTATATACCTTAATATCACCATTAAGAATGAAAAAGGAAAGGGGAGAAGAGGATTTTCACATCAACACATTTCATTAATACAAACACAACTTTCTTCATAACTCATGTCACTCTATACATGCATCAATACAATTCAACTAATTCATGTGCATCTTTTTCTTTTTATCTTAGACTAGTTTAACTCAATGAGAGAAAAAGGGTAATGCCATAATTCAATCAGTGATATTTATCCATGCTTTGTTTAATTTGAACTAAATGACAATGATGCATACTTAGATTACCCTCCAACTTTCAAATAAAAGAAGAAAGACCAAGTTGAACTTCAATCCCACTCAACATCAACTGAAATAGTTCAGGGAAGTATAAATGACCAAAGACTCATTCTACCATATCCAATACTTAAAGATATGCTTTAACATTTTATCAGAAACAGAAAGAATGCACACACTTTAAGATTCATGATTTCACAATCAAGTAAGATAGTCACAGGTCTAATTTTGGCTAATAAGAGCAGCATGGTTCGTGTTAAAGACAAGGAATTTCATGTTAATGGTTTATCAACTCCAATCTTAGACTTACATAGACCTTAGAGGGTCCCATGGAATTGTAAGTCCATAAGAAGGAACCCCAGCAGCCTAAGAAAGGTAGTACTAGGCTGAGTATGACTCAAAGCCTTCCCTAGACCCTCTCAAGCCCTAGGTAAATCACTTCTCATTTCCCTACAAAAATAAGTGACAACCTCACCAATCTTTTCCATACTTAAGGTGATCACAACAATTTATTTTAACTTAAGTGCCCACTATTATGTCACACCCCAAAACCCACCCTAGACGTGACCGACAGCCGACGTCTTGAACAACATCGGAAGAAGCTAAACCACACAATAAGAACACTTGAACCCGCCAGGTTCAACATTTGCCTCCAACAGTTTATAAAATAAAGGTAAACAATAAATGCATATATGAATTAATTCAGCGCAAGTCTTTAGTAATCAATACTTGTCAAACCTAACAACGTGCCTGAGAGTTAATCAATAACTCAACAACTACCCACACGAATATATATTATGGAGCTTTTAGGATAAAGAAACAATAGTTTGACTCATCGCGACGCAACCCAAAAACTAATAATGAATGAATGAATAAATAGGTTGTCCCACGAATGAACGTGTGGGCTCACCAAATTAGCAGCAACAACAAGTTCTTCCTAAGCGCCTGAAGTATCAAGAACCTACTCTTCTCTATCACCTAACATACCATAAAAAACAACAATGGTATGCCTGAGTACTTCGTACTCAGGGAGTGTCTCGTGGACAACAAGTAATACGAAAATAAATTATAATAATGCATAAAGAAATCAGTCCAGAAAAGATAGTATAAAAACAGTTATTCAACTTTGTGATTCTTAATATCATTTGTTAAACAGTTTACAAGCCATTTCAAAATCCCAATTTCCATTATGCTTTAAATCGATCAGGCGTAAATACCAGTTCCATAATAATGATCAATATCACAATCGCCCATATAGGCCCAACTCAATATCAACAACACTGCGCAATACACCAGAATATGGATTCACGGTGGCTATTCTTCCTCCCAAATAGAAAGGCCATTAATACACCCCAGGTAGCGAACCCGGAAGTGGCCACTCTTCCTCCCGAATGCAAGGCAATTAATACACTAGGATCCATAGTGGCTACTCTTCCTCCCGAATAGCAAGGCAAACACAACAACAAAGTCCATGGCATAGAAGTCGATTCACAATTTTTCTCAAAGTAGTCACACCATCAATAACATTAAAGTTTATTATGCCATATCAAAAGAATAAGTCATTCCAATCAATATTTTGAAAACGTATAACTTCTTTACAAAAGATTTCCATGTCCCAATTCATCAATGAGAATGTCATTACCAACTCTTAACCAGCATTATTAAGCATCTCTCATAAAGGAAAACATTCATAATATCTTATACATATATAGGGTTTGTTACAATCTAGGTTTAATGTGGGTTTGTCCCCTCACACATATTAACCACCATTTAGACATGAATTAGAGTTCAAGAAACATGAAAAGATTACTTTTCCTTTCATTCATTAAAGAATCTTGAATAAAATTTATACTTCTACCAATAGTTTCAAAAAGTGATTTTCATTCAGAATAAGTTTTCAAAAGAGAGACATACAAATCACCTTTGTAGTCAACAATGATTTTAAAAGAGACATAGCTCACTCCCCCTAAAAGCTACTAAACAGAATTCCCAAGGTTCACAATCACACCCTTAGACGAATTCCACACGCCCCTATCTTCTTCTTCTTGAGAATACAAGAACTTAGGGTTCTAGAGAGATGATTTGCTATCAAGAGGGAGTGGATATGGTGTGGGAATGATCAATATTGAGTGAGGACTCACCTTAGGGTTAGAGAGACTTTTCTAGGGTTCTTTTCCTCAGAAATATTGATTTGAAACGAAGTGAAAAATAACAAAACGAAGTAGGACTTAAAGAAAATTCGGAACCAAAAAATATTCGCCGATTCGTGCTGAGTCCGCGTCGCGGGTTCAACACCTGATCATGTTTTTATTTTGGTCCGCAGCTGAATTCTTCCGTGCTGGGTCCACCACGCAGGCCCAACACATTTATTTTTTTCCGACAATTGACATTCGCTCAGTAAAACGATCATAACTTTTTGTACATAACTTTGCTTGGGCTGGGAGACCTACCATTGGAAAGATATTTCAAAGATGTACAACTTTTATCAATTAATGTTTCCAAATTCGCAACACATATTTATGAAAATTTCCCAGAATACAAACCTACCAAAACTTGGCGAATTTACGAGCCCTTGAGAACTTCAATTGTTGGTTTGACTTCAAAACGACCATCTTCCACCCGAATTCGTCAAGAATGGATTCATATAAGTATAATATCATCTTAACACTATATTTTTACACATTCACACCTAACTCGGATTTACGAGATGTTACATTATCCCCTCTTAAGGTCATTCGTCCCCAAATGAAAGTCATGGCCTAGGATTCTTTACTAAACCTCAAATTTCAGAATTTCAAGAGTTCTTCTAGCAAGGTGAAACATCCTCAGAGATAACATACGACTAAACATATAACGAATGCATCATTAAGCATAAACACAATTGTGAGATTTATACTTCACTCTAAACTTTCACAGGAAAATACATAGGAAAGGTTCAACACAATCCTGTAGTAGGGAACAAGTGAGGATATCTTTTCTTCATGTCCTCCTCTGCTTCCCAAGTAGCTTCCTCGGTGTTATGGTTTCGCCATAACACTTTAACCGACGCTACATCCTTTGCTCTCAACCTTCTAACTTGACGATATAAAATCTGAACTGGCTCTTCTTCATAAGACAAGGCCTCATTAATTTCAGTATGTTCATGATTTAACACATGGGAAGGATCAGGTTTGTACAATCTCAACATTGAAATGTCAAACACCGGATGAATCATGGACATCTCAACCGGTAATATCAACTCGTACGCTACCTTCCTTGCCCTTTTCGTAATCTCGTAAGGACCAATATAGCGAGGACTAAGCTTGCCCTTTCTGCCAAAACATAGGTGACACCTTCAAGAAAACATTGTCACCAATAGCAAATTCCAACAAAAGTAGGTGTTCATCCCAACTTCCTTCGAAATCGATTGCACAGGCTCGTGGCATATCTTCCAAAGTCTGAATAGTTCTCTACGCCTACTCGTCAGTTTGAGGATGAAAGGCAGTGCCCAATTTTACTCTAGTTCCCAACCCTTCCTGAAAGGATGTCCAAGAATGAGCAGTAAATTACGTACCTCTATCAGATATAATCGATGTCGGAACACCATGCAATCTAACTATCTTTTTTAGATATAAGTTGGCGTACTCTGCCGCGGTATATGACGTCTTCGCAGGGAGAAAATGGGCAGACTTTGTGAGTCTATCCACGATAACACAAATCGAGTCAAACTTGGCCTTTGTGCGGGGCAACCGCACAACGAAATCCATGTTGATCTCCTCCCACTTCCATTGCGGAATCTGAATATTCTGAGCCAGGCCACCAGGCCTTTGATGTTCAGCCTTTACCTGTTGACAGTTCAAACACTTAGCCATAAAGTTAGAAATATCAACCTTCATGCTCTTCCACCAATAGTGTTGTTTCAAATCCTTTTACATTTTGGTGGATCCCGGATGAACCGAATACTTGGAACTATGAGCTTCCATCATTAATTCTTATCGAAGGCCATCAACGTCGGGAACACACAATCGTCCTTGCAACTGCAGAACACTATCACTAGTACCCACAGTAAAGGAAGTGTACTCACCCCTTTCCACTCCATCTCTTAGTTTTGCCAAAAGTTCATCATCATATTTCTTGGATTTAATCCTTTCTACAATGTCAGACCATGATGGAGTGATTCCCACTAACTCTCCATCTTAAGTTTCATCAAGCCTAACCCCAACACTGGCAAGCCTTCGAATTTCTTTCCCCATGGGCATGTCATGAGCATGAAAATAAGCCACCGTGCCTATAGATTTTCTACTCAAAGCATCAACAACCATATTAGCCTTACCAGGATGATACAAGATATTCAAGTTGTAATCTTTTAACAACTCCAACCATCTCCTCTGTCTGATATTCAACTCTCGCCGTTTGAAGATGTATTGCAAACCTTTATTGTTACACCTCGGAAAATTTCCCATTGGTACGCAAGTAAATGGACTAATGATGTGTGCGAGGAGTGCGAGTGTATAATGTTTCATGGGAAATGTATGTAAATGGATGTGGATGATTAGAATGAAAGGTCGAGAAATGAGAAAAATTGAAAGTTGGCAAAACTGCCCAGTGGTCGTATAGTGCAAAATACGGACCGTAAAGTGCAATACGGTCCGTAAACTTGACGTCGTAAACTGGCATGTCCAACTTCAACTTTCTGCCAGCTGAGGAAATGGCTAAAATACGACCTGGTGGTCGGACCGTAAAGTGATTTACGGCCCGTAAACCATGGTCGTAAATCACCATGCATGCAGGACAAAGTTTCTGGTTCTGCTTAAGCTTAAACACGACCACGAGGGACGGTCCGTAAACTGAAATACGGACCGTAAACCTCCATGGACGACCACTGTTCACCCAACACAGATTTTTTAATTCATTAACTATGAGGATGAAGACTTGTCTTATTTCATTTACAACATTACACCACTTCTCTCTAGAACTTCTCTCTACATTTATTTTATGAGTTTTCAAGGATTATAAGTCATCCATAACATTAAGACAAGTAAATCAAGGATCAGGGAATCATCAAGGATCATCCAAGTCAAGAAATCCAAATGGAGAAAAACTAGGGTTTTGCTCAAAGAAGAGTATTATCAACCAAAGCTTGTTCCTACAACTTCTAAGGTAAGATTCATGATTTTTACAAGATGTTTGACGTATTGGAGAATTAAAATACATGGATTGTAGAAAATGTGGTCAACTAGGTCATGAATGATGAATAGTGACATTTTGAGAAATAGTTTGAATTGAGTTATGAATGTTGTTGTGTTGTGATATGAATGTGTTATAAATGGTATTAAGATCATGAACTAAACACTTTAGACGAATGGACGAAGATGGGTGTTATAATCATGAATGTGGGTGAATTAGAGGCAAATTGAGGAATCTAGATAATGTGGTTAATGTGAATGACTAATGGCCATTATTATGATATTAATGAAGGTATAAACGCTAGCATTGGAAGGGAACGTGCAAGTGCAGAATAGTTCGACGGAAAGGTATGTAAGGCTAACCCTTCTTTCATAGGGCATGGTTCTTGGCCAAATTCCTAAATTCCTCTATATGAGTATGTTGTCTCCACATGGTTGGCATTCCGAGCTCATAAGCTCACGACCCTTGATATGTACTATGATTATACTATGTTCCTAGCTTGACGAGTAAGTCCATAATGTAGATGTAACGATAGTGATGAGGATATAAATGATGATGAGAGTAAAATGGGATTAAAGATGCTTACGAGCTATGATATATGTATATGTGCCTATGAAGGGCTATAATGATACCCCGAGCTTATAACGCCGGGTAGGATATATATGTATATGATTATGTATAAAGTATGTATACGATTACGTAACGCGCGCACACCTCTGCAGAGGGTACAGATAACCCTGATGCCTTGGTAGGGCCAGGTATGTATGACCTTGAGCCTTGGTTGGCCAAGTATGTATAAAACACCTATCCCATGAGGTCGGGTATGCTATGTAAATGCTATGTATATGAAATGACTATGTATATAATATGAATATGAATGTGAAAATACTATGTATAGGAATACGAATAAGGACATTTATACGAATATGAGCACAAGTATGGTACGAGTATTATTATGGGATACGAACGACGGTGTATGCAAGTAAGCGACATGATGATGATATTACTGTCTCCCCTCCTATGCTATCTTCATATGATATCTATTATGCTTCTATATTGATGTTGATCATGCTTTACATACTCAGTACATTCTTCGTACTGACGTCCTTTTGTTTATGGACGCTGAGTCATGCCCGCAGGTGCGTAGAGAGACAGATTTGGGTACTCAATCTTTTGTGTATATAATTATGGGCATAGCGGGGTCCTGTCCCGCTAATGTGATATGTTATACTCTTAGAGGCTCGTAGACATGTGTGTGTGTGGGTAGATGTGTTTGGCCTTGTCGGCCTATGTTTTGTATATCATTTTGTCGGCCACGTTGGCCCATGTATATTGATGTGGCATGAATGCCTATGACGATATAAATGTGTGGTTGTCCATATTGGACTAGTTGACGAATGAATGGAAATGCATGTATGATTATGTGAATCACCTAGATGTAAGTATAAGAGTAAGCTAAGAGGGTGCTCGGGTGGGGTAGCACCGGGTGCTCGTCATGGCCCCGAGTCGGGTCATGACAAATGTGGTATCAGAGCAGTTCAGTCCTAGGATATGTCTACGAGCCGTGTCTAGTAGAGTCTTGGTTATGAGTGTGTTGCGGGCCACACTTATAAACGAGAAGCTGCGGACATTTTAGGAATATATGACCTTCTTTCTTCATAAGAATCGTGCGATAGAGCTATGATGTAAGAAATTCTTGTTCCTAAATCGTGTGTTGTGTATTTCAGAGATGCCTAAAAAGAAAAAGGCTACAGCAGCCCAAAAGGGCAAGACGGTGGCAGAAAAGCGGGCTGCAAGAGCACCGCCACCGGTAGTAGAGGAAGATGAGTCCCAGAGTGCGGCTCAATCTCAGTCCTCTCAGACAGTGCCTATTTCTGAGGAGCACGTGGGAGCCTCAGCCCCAGCTCCAACTCCTCCACCGAATGCTTTGGGCCAAGGTGTGAGAGAGGCCATTAATTTGTTGACTCAGTTGGTTGCAGCCCAGACTCAGAGGCCAAGCGCAGGGTAAGGTGACAGGACTGTTAGTGCAAGGGCCCGTGACTTCATTGCTTTAAAACCCCCGAAATTCTTTGGGTCGAAACTGGAGGAGGATCCCCAGGACTTTATTGATGGTATGCTAAGGACGCTCCTGTTGATACATGCTTCAGACACCGAATCAGTGGAGCTAGCGTCATACAGATTAAGGGATGTCTCAATCCAGTGGTATACGGTTTGGATGGCTTCGCGGGGAGTCAATGCACCTCCGCCGGTATGGCAAGAGTTTGTCGATGCTTTTGTCCGTCACTACATGCCTCTAGAAGTTCGGCGAGCTAGGGCCAATAAATTCTTGAATCTGAGGCAAGGTAGCATGAGTGCTACAGAGTATAGTCTCCGCTTGAATTCCTTGGCTAGGTATGCTTCGGCCATGGTAGCGGATATGGGCGATCGGGTGCACCGGTTTGTGAAAGGCCTATGGCCACACTTGATGGATAAATGCTTAACTGCGTCCCTTCAGGATGGCATGGAAATTGCACGCATTCAGGCACATGCTTAGGAATTAGAGGAACACCTAAAGCAGCGGAGAAATGAACGTGAGCAGGATAGGGGCCATAACAAGAAGGCCAGACCTTCGGGTTCGAGGGGCGAGTCCAGGGGCGGACACAGACAGTAGTTTCCCAGCCATTCAGGCTATTCTATGACCAATACACCTCCACAGTTCACGGGGCAGAGATTTGACAGATCTACTCGTTCCGAGCCAAGTCAGGGTTATTCGGGGTCTCAGTTTAGAGGTGATTCAGGCCAGCCAAGGCCACCCGTACCACGATGTTCTCAGTGTGGAAAGTTGCATTGGGGTCAGTGCCGATCAGGTTCAGACGCTTGCTATTCATGTGGTCGGCCAGGCCATATTATGCGTGATTGCCTCTCAGTACAGGGTAGAGGTAGGACCCAGCCATCAGGGTCGGTAGCCGGATCTTCGGCATCTGTACGCCCTACGGGGCCAGGTTCACATGTGCCAGTCGGCCATGGTAGAGGTAGAGGCAGAGCTCCCAGTACTAGCGGTCCTCAGCACCGTATTTATGCTTTGGCTGGACGCCAAGATCTTGAGTCTTCTCCTGATGTGGTCACAGGTATATTATCGGTATTTTCTCATGATGTATATGCTTTGATTGATCCGGGATCCACACTATCATATGTTACTCCATATATTGCGGGTCAATTTATAATTGAGCCGGAGTCTATCAAACCTTTTGAGGTGTCTACACCCGTGGGTGAATCGGTAATAGCTAGCCGAGTATATACGAATTTTGTGATTGTGATTCGTGATCGTCGTACCATGATTGATTTGCATGAGCTAGAAATGGTAGATTTTGACGTTATTATGGGCATGGATTGGTTGGCTTCTTGTTATGCCAATGTTGATTGCCGAATGAAGTTGGTTCGTTTCCAGTTTCCGGGAGAACCAGTCTTAGAATGGAAAGGGAATTCGGCATCACCAAAAGGTAGGTTTATTTCCTATCTAAAGGCAAGGAAGATGATCATGAAAGGGTGTATTTATCACCTAGTGCGAGTTCAAGATGTAGAAGCTGAGTCGCCGGCTCTTCAGTCAGTTCCGGTAGTGAACGAATTTTCGGATGTGTTCCCGGAAGAGCTTCCAGGCCGTCCTCCCAAGCGAGAGATAGATTTTGCGATTGATGTGTTTCCAGACACTAAACCCATATCTATTCCTCCCTATAGGATGGCACCCGCAGAGTTGAAAGAGTTGAAGGAGCAATTAAAAGACTTGCTTGAAAAAGGCTTCATTAGGCCTAGTTCATCCCCGTGGGGAGCACCCGTATTGTTCGTCCGGAAGAAGGATGGCTCTTTGAGAATGTGCATTTATTATCGGCAATTGAATAAAGTGACAATTAAGAACAAGTATCCCCTCCCGAGGATTGATGATTTATTTGATCAATTGCAAGGTGCCAAATGGTTTTCAAAGATTGATTTGAGGTCCGGGTATCACCAAGTAAGAGTTAGGGAGAAAGATATCCCTAAGACAGCTTTCAGAACAAGATATGGCCATTTCGAGTTCCGAATAATGTCGTTTGGGCTAACTAATGCACCGGCAGTGTTTATGGACTTAATGAACAATGTATTCAGGCCTTTTCTGGATTTATTCGTGATTGTATTCATCGATGATATCCTAGTATATTCTAGATCCGAGGCAGAACATGCGGATCACTTGCGTGTTGTCCTTGGAGTTCTTCGAACTCGAGAGTTATTCGCGAAGTTTTCCAAATGTGAGTTTTGGTTGAACTCAGTGGCATTTCTGGGCCACATTGTTGCAACTGACGGTATTCGAGTGGATAGCCAAAAGATTGAGGCCGTGAAGACCTGGCCAAGGCCCACGACCCCTACGGAGGTTCGTAGCCTTTTGGGCTTAGCCGGTTATTACAGAAGATTTGTTGAGGGTTTCTCTTCTATTTTCGCACCGCTCACCAAGTTGACTCAGAAGTCAGCTCAGTTTCAATGGACAGATGCTTACGAGCGTAGTTTCCAAGAGTTGAAAGACCGACTGACTTCAGCCCCAGTCTTGACACTTCCCGAGGGATTGGAAGGATATGTTATTTATTGTGATGCTTCAGGCGTCGGGCTAGGCTGTGTATTGATGCAAAATGGTAAGGTGATTGCGTATGCTTCTAGACAATTACGGAAACATGAGCAGAATTATCCTACCCATGACTTATAATTGGCCGCGGTGGTCCATGCTTTAAAGATATGGAGACATTACTTATATGGTGTCCACGTGGATATTTATACAGATCATAAGAGTCTCCAGTACATCTTCAAGCACAAAGAGTTGAATTTGCGGCAACGACGATGGCTAGAGTTGCTAAAAGACTATGATGTTGAAATCCTATACCACCCCGGAAAGGCAAATGTTGTGGCTGATGCTCTTAGCCGTAGGTCGATGGGAAGTCTAAGTGAGGTACGACCAGAAAAGAAAGAGATGGCCCGTGATCTTCAGCAGTTAGCTAGCCTAGGAGTCCGAGTGGTGGACTCAGGTAGCAGCGGAGCTACTATTCAGAATTCAGCAGTTTCATCGTTAGTAGCGGAAGTAAAAGAGTGACAATATGAGGATCCCATGTTAATGCAGTACAGAGATACACTCCCTCATAAGGAGGGGTAATCATTTGACATTTCGGAAGACGGAGTTCTCCGATGTCGAGGCAGGTTATGTGTTCCCGATGTGGCAGGTCTACGCCATTAAATTTTGAGAGAATCTCATTGTTCTCGTTACTCCGTTCACCCCGGAGCGACGAAAATGTATCATGATCTTAAGACTATATACTGGTGGAATGGGATGAAGAAAGACGTAGCAGAATTCGTAGCTCAGTGTCCTAATTGCCAACAAGTGAAGATAGAACACCAAAAGCCGGGTGGCTTATTGCAAGCTATAGAAATCCCAACTTGGAAGTGGGAAGTGATTAATATGGATTTCATTACAGGGTTACCCCGTTCTCGACGTAAATATGATTCTATATGGGTGATCGTGGATAGGCTCACAAAGTCAGCGCATTTCTTACCGGTCAAAACGACCTATATGGCAGAAGATTATGCCAAGCTTTATCTTAAAGAGACAGTGAGAATCCATGGCGTTCCGGTATCTATTATCCCCGATAGAGGAACTCAGTTTACAGCCAAGTTTTGGGAGTCTTTCCAAGGTTTAGGGACCCAAGTGCGCCTAAGCACGGCATTTCACCCACAGACCGATGGGCAAGCTGAACGTACTATTCAGACTCTTGAAGATATGTTACGGGCATGTATGATAGATTTTGGAGGAAATTGGGATGACCATTTGCCACTCATTGAGTTTTCTTACAATAACAGTTACCATTCTAGCATTCAAATGGCACCGTATGAAGCTCTATATGGGCGAAAGTGTAGATCCCCAATTGGGTGGTTTGAAATCAGAGAAGCCAAGTTGATAGGGCCAGATTTGGTCCAGCAAGCGACAGAGAAAGTCAAGCTTATACAAGATCGATTGTTAGCGGCTCAAAGTCGCCAGAAGTCCTATGCAGATAATCGTCGAAGGGACTTAGAGTTCCAAGTTAAGGATTGGGTATTCTTGAAAGTGTCGCCAATGAAAGGCGTTATGAGATTTGGCAAAAAGGGGAAGCTCAGTCCCCGGTATGTCGGACCCTATGAGATTATACGCAAAATTGGCAAAGTGGCCTATGAGCTAGATCTACCTCCAGATTTGGAGTCAGTCCATCAAGTATTTCATGTCTCGACGCTTCTGAAGTGTGTTGGAGATCCTACGAGGATCGTCCCAGTGAATGATATTCAAGTGACAGAAAAGTTAACTTATGATGAAATACCCATTGCCATATTAGATAGGCAAGTACGGAGGCTTAGAAACAAAGAAGTGGCCTCAATTAAAGTTCTGTGGAGAAATAACAATCGAGAGGAAATGACATGGGAAGTAGAAGAGAATATGCGATCCAAATACCCACATTTATTTCAGCCCTTGGAAGAAGTCCAAGATGAGACGTCAAAATCATAAGGTATGCATGTTTTCCTTTTATACATTCAGGTCGTGTGTGGCCAAATTTCTAGTGCTGTTGTATTATTGCCCTGTGAGGCATTGTTATTGTGGGTTGTTGTGACAGGGTGGTAGTGCCGCATTACAGAGGAAACTCTGGCGAAATTTTTATAGAATTCCCCAAGCCTTTAACATTCGAGGACGAATGTTCCTAAGGGGGGTAGAATGTTACACCTCGGAAAATTTCCCGTTGGTACGCAAGTAAATGGACTAATGATGTGTGCGAGGAGTACGAGTGTATAATGTTTCATGGGAAATGTATGTAAAGGGATGTGGATGATTAGAATGAAAGGTCGAGAAATGAGAAAAATTGAAAGTTCGCAAAACTGCCCAGTGGTCGTATAGTGCAAAATACGGACCGTAAAGTGCAATACGGTCCGTAAACATGACGTCGTAAACTGGCATGTCAAACTTCAACTTTCTGCCAGCTGAGGAAATGGCTAAAATACGACCTGGTGGACAAGTGATTTACGGCCCGTAAACCATGGCCGTAAATCACCATGCATGCATGCCAAAGTTTCTGGTTCTGCTTAAGCTTAAAAACGACCACGAGGGACGGTGGTCCGTAAACTAAAATACGGACCGTAAACCTCCATGGACGACTACTGTTTACCCAGCACAGATTTTTCAATTCATTAACTATAAGGATCAAGACTTGTCTTATTTCATTTACAACATTACACCACTTCTCTCTACATTTATTTTATGAGTTTTCAAGAATTATAAGTCATCGATAACATTAAGACAAGTAAATCAAGGATAAGGGAATCATCAAGGATCATCCAAGTCAAGAAATCCAAATGGAGAAAAACTAGGGTTTTGCTCAAAGAAGAGTATTATCAACCAAAGCTTGTTCCTACAACTTCTAAGGTAAGATTCATGATTTTTACAAGATGTTTGACGTATTGGAGAATTAAAATACATGGATTGTAGAAAATGTGGTCAACTAGGTCATGAATAATGAATAGTAACATTTTGAGAAATAGTTTGAATTGAGTTATGAATGTTGTTGTGTTGTGATATGAATGTGTTATAAATGGTATTAAGATCCTGAACTAAACACTTTAGACGAATGGACGAAGATGGGTGTTATAATAATGAATGTGGGTGAATTAGAGGCAAATTGAGGAATCTAGATAATGTGGTTAATGTGAATGACTAATGGCCATTGTTATGATATTAATGAAGGTATAAACGCTAGCATTGGAAGGGAATGTGCAAGTGTAGAATAGTTCGACGGAAAGGTATGTAAGGCTAACCCTTCTTTCATAAGGCATGGTTCTTGGCCAAATTCCTAAATTCCTCTATATGAGTATGTTGTCTCCACATAGTTGGTATTCCGAGCTCATAAGCTAACGACCCGTGATATGTACTATCATTATACTATGTTCCTCGCTTGACGAGTAAGTCCATAATGTAGATGTAACGATAGTGATGAGGATAGAAATGATGATGAGAGTAAAATGAGATTAAAGATGCTTACGAGCTATGATATATGTATATGTGCCTATGAAGGGCTATAATGATACCCCGAGCTTATAACGCCGGGTAGGATATATATGTATATGATTATGTATAAAGTATGTATACGATTACGTAACGCGCGCACACCTCTGCAGAGGGTACGGATAACCCTGATGCCTTGGTAGGGACAGGTATGTATGACCTTGAGCCTTGGTTGGCCAAGTATGTAAAAGACACCGATCCCATGTGGTGGGGTATGCTATGTAAATGCTATGTATATGAAATGACTATGTATATAATATGAATATGAATGTGAAAAGACTATGTATAGGAATACGAATAAGGACATGTATATGAATATGAGCACAAGTATGGTACGGGTATTATTATGGGATACGAACGACGGTGTATGCAAGTAAGCGACATGATGATGATATTACTGTCTCCCCTCCTATGCTATCTTCATATGATATCTATTATGCTTCTATATTGATGTTGATCATGCTTTACATACTCATTACATTATTCGTACTGAAGTCCTTTTGTTTGTGGACGCTGCGTCATGCCCGCAGGTGCGCAGGGAGACAGATTTGATCCTTAGCTGCTTATTCGGAGATTTCATAGAGAGCTCCATTTCCTTCGGAGCCATATCTTTTGGGTACTCAATCTTTTGTGTATATAATTATGGGCATAGTGGGGTCCTGTCCCGCTAATGTGATATGTTATACTCTTAGAGGCTCGTAGACATGTGTGTGTGTGGGTAGATGTGTTTGGCCTTGTCGGCCTATGTTTTGTATATCATTTTGTCGGCCACGTTGGCCCATGTATATTGATGTGGCATGAAAGCCTATGATGATATAAATGTGCGATTGTCCATATGGGATTAGTTGACGAATGAATGGAAATGCATGTATGATTATGTGGATCACCTAGATGTAAGTATAAGAGTAAGCTAAGAGGGTGCTCGGGTGGGGTAGCACCGGGTGCTCGTCGCGGCCCCGAGTCGGGTCGTGACAATTATGGTCTGTAAAAACATCACAATGCTCACCATACAAATAGTGACACCAATTTTTTAAGGCAAATACAATGGTAGCCAACTCCAAGTCATGAGTTGGATAATTCTTCTCATGCTTCTTCAACTGACGCGAAGCATATGCAATCACCTTACCGTTCGGCATCAATACACAAACCAAACCAATTCTAGAAGCATCACAATACACCATATATCTACCAGACCCAGAAGGTAAAGTCAAAATAAGAGCCGAAGTTAACCTCGGCTTAAGCTCTTGGAAACTCTTTTCACAAGCTTCGGACCACTGAAACTTAGCAGTCTTCTGTGTCAATTTAGTCAATGGCGAGGCTATGGACAAAAAAAACTTCCTCAAACTTTCTGTAATAATTTGCCAAACCCAAGAAACTACAAATTTTCGTTGCACTAGTTGGTCTAGGCCAATCCTTAACCGATGAGATTTTCAGAGGATCTACTTTAATGCCATCACCAGTCACCACATGACCCAAGAAAGCCACAGACTCAAGCCAGAATTCACACTTAGAGAATTTTGCATAAAGCTCGTTCTCCTCAAGTGTTATTAAGGTTATCCTCAAGTGATTTGGATGATCCTCACGACTTTTAGAATACACCAAAATATTATCAACAAACACAATAATGAAGCGGTCTAGATAAGGCTTAAACAAATGATTCATCAAATCCATGAATGCAGCAGGCGCATTAGTCAACCCAAAGAACATCACTAGAAACGCAGAGTGCCCATAACGCGTACGGAAGGCGGTTTTCAGGATATCCTTTTCCTTTATCTTCAATTGGTGATACCAGACCTCAGGTCAATCTTTGAAAAGAACTTAGCACCTTGAAGTTGGTCAAATAGATCATCTAACCTAGGCAAGGATATTTATTCTTAATGGTCACTTTATTAAGTTGACGGTAATCAACGCACATCCTAAGGGAACCATCTTTCTTTCTAACAAACAAGACTGGAGCACCCCAAGGTGAGGAACTTGGTCCGCTGAAACCTTTATCCAACAAGTCTTTCAACTGATCCTTTAACTCCCTTAGCTCCGCTAGAGCCATACGATAAGGTGGGATAGAAATAGGTTGGGCGTCAGGAATAACATTAATCCCAAAATCAATAACCCTATCAGGAGGAATACCATGGAGATCTTCGGGAAACACTTTGGGATAATCACTAACTATGGGAACAGATGCAAATTCAGGTACTACGGCTTTTGTACAATTAACAACAACCAAATGGTAAATGCACCCCTTCGTAATGATCTTATGAGCCTTAAGATAGGAAATAAGTCTACCGTTTGGCTTAGCAATTTCACCCTCCCACACAATAACAGGCTCCTCGGGAAAGGCGAAGTGAACTAACTTATCGCAACAATCCATATTAGCATCATATGTGGACAACCAGTCCATCCCTATAATTGCATCAAAATCCACCATCTCAAGTTCATACAAATCAGCCATGGTCTCACGTCCCTTGATCATAGCAACACAATTTCTATACACTCTAGAAGCAATAACAAAAACACCAGAAGGCGTATTAACAGCAAAAGGTTCGGGTTTCATTCCCAAATCAAGAGCAAAATAAGGGGTCACATAGGATAAATTTTAACCCGGATCAATCAATGAGTAAGCATCGTGAGAACAGATGGTAAGGATACCTGTAAGCTCAGCAGCAGAAGCCTCAGCTGCCTCTCTACGAGTCAGCCCATACAGTCGCGTTGTCCCTACACCAGAAGTATTAGCAACTTCCTTTCCCTTGTCGTTGTTACGAACATTCTGATTATCATTGTTAGAATTACCAGCAGGTTGATTTGTAGCAGATGCAGAAGCAGGAGAATTATTCTTTTGGTTATTCATAGCAGCCATCTCATGTAGCCACTTTCTGCAGTCCCTCTTAAGATGCCCCCTAATACCACAGTGATGACAAATACGATCCTCCCATACAGCGGACCGACTACTACCTTGGGAGAACCTGCTTTGGTTGTTATTCTTCTGACCTTGCCTACCAGAAGGTACACTAGCATTCGAATATGCGCCAGACTGAGCAGGTGCCGAATACCTTTTACTTTGACCTCCCTTATAATTGTTACCCCTAAAACCACCTGCCGATCGGGCCTTATTGTTCTGATCTCGATCCACCCTCTCCTCATTTTTCCAACACTCTTGTTGTTCAGCAAACCCAACCAGAGATGGAAAAGTGCAAGTAGGAGACATAGCCACAGCAGCACATGCGGACTTGATATGTGGTACCAAGCCTTTCACAAAACGAGTTAACTTATGCTTTTCAGTCGCAATCATGTATAAAGCATACTTTGACAAACGAGTGTACTCCAAACTATACTCACGAACTAACTTGTTACCCTGCTCTCGTTTTTCAAACTTCGTAGCCATACCAATTCTTTCCTCATTAGACAAGAACCTTTCCATGAATGCCTTTTCAAATTCATCCCATGTCGGAGCTAAAGTAGCGTCACCCCTCTCAGATTCCCATATCTCAAACCATACGTGAGCAACATCCTTCAATTGATAAGAAGCAAGCCTTACAGCTTCGGAATCGCATCCATTGCCCTCAATGCCTTGAAGGTCTCATTTAAAAAAGTGTTGGGCGTCATCCATCTCTCGTGACCCACAAAATTATGGTGACTTCAAGTCGAGGAATTTCTTAAGTCTGCCTCCACCGTGTGGTCCCACACCTCCATGCTGCTGCTGAGCAGCAACCAATGTAGTCAACATTTCAATAGTTGTTTGCATAGTACCATTCTCAGGTACACCCGCAACAGGAACAGCAGGAGCAGGCAGTGCTGGTGGTGGTGCTTGATTTCCAGCATTCGCGCCCCTAAGATTTCGGTTAACTCCCGCAGGACGTCCTCGGTTACCATTTTTGGATCACGTCAGAGCCATTTCTACAAGGCACAAATTAACGAGCCAATTAGAACGATTCTAAAAGGACTTTAAGCTGTACAACACAATCTAGAATCAAGAATAATAGGAAACACCTATCAATGTCTTAGGAGTTTCTCGGTCATGCACGTGATTAGGCTGCACAAGGAACACTCCACTAGACACAGCTCCACAGACACCGACAACAATCCTAGGACGTATTTAAACCTAGGCTCTGATACCAAGCTTGTCATGCCCCAAAACCCACCTTAGACGTGACCGGCATCCGATGTCATGAACAACATCGGAAGAACCTAAACCACATAATAATAATACTTGAACCCGCTAGGTTCAACATTCGCCTCCAACAGTTTATAAAATAAAGGTAAAAAATTCATGCATATACGAAATAATTCAGCGGAAGTCGTTAGTAATCAGTATTTGTCAAACCTAACAACGTGCCTCAGAGTTTTAATCAATAACTCAACAACTACCCACAACAATGTATACTATGAAACTTCTATGATAAGGAAATAATAGTTTGACTCATTGGGATGTAGCCCAAAAACTAATAATGAATGAACGAATAAACAGGGTGTCCCAGGAATGAACGTGTGGGTTCACCAAATCAGCAGCAACAGTAAGTCCTTTCTAAGCGTCTGAAGTATCATAAACCTGCTCTTGTCTGTTACCTAACATACCATCAAAAACAACAATGGTATGCCTAAGTACTTCGTAGTCAGTGAGTGCTTCGGGGACAACAAGTAATACGTAAATAAATTATAATAATGCATAAAGAAATAAGTCCAGAAAAGATAGTATAAATACAGTTATTCCACTTTGTGATTCTTAATATCATTTGTTAAACAGTTTACAAGCCATTTAAAAATCCCAATTTCCTTTATGCTTTAAATCGATCAGGCATAAATACCCGTTCCATAATAAAGATGGATATCACAATCGCCCATATAGTCCCAACTCAATATCAACAACACTGCGCAATACACCAGAATATGGATTCACGGTGGCTATTCTGCCTCCCGAATAGCAAGGCCATTAATACACCCCAGGTAGCGAACCCGGAAGTGGTCACTCTTGTTACATCCGACATTTTCGCTTGTTCGAAAAATTCAAGGTAAATTGACTTGTAATGAATGAGGCCACAATTGGACACTACTTGGTATGAATGTGTAAGTTATGAATATAATGGTGTGGAATTACGAAAGGTGGCCAAGGGAAAAATTGGAATTTTGGAAACTTGCCTTATGAATTGCAAAACATAGCCAAATTGGGCTTAACAAGAATTAATGAAATGAGGCCCAACTTTAAAGGGCCCAAACCGGCCACCCTATGTCAAGGCCCATGGATTAATTAAATCCCATGGGAAATTATATATCAAGGATAAGTCTTAAGAATATTCAAGAAGTTTCAAGATCATAAAAATTGAGAGGAAAAGAAAGAACCCATTTCGGGTGAGAAAGAAGAGAAAAGAAAAAGAAAGAAAATTTTTTTGGAGCCAATTCTTTGGTTCAAAAATTCATCCCTTGTGAGATTATGACTAAGTGCAAGGCCCTCTTCAAGTTGGTATAAATATTGGGGCAAGAAAACAATTTTTATCTCCAAGTGAAGGGCTTGAAGAAAGGTGAGAATTTCATGATTTTGTTGTGTTATAAATGGTATATGTATGTTGTAGTATGTGTGAATGAATGAAAAACATGGAAATTTTGTGTGTTGGAACTAGGGGTGTGTTGGCCGAATATGTACATGTAATTGCATGATTTTAATGGCTTGAATTCTTGTTGTAATCTAGTTGTAATATGATGGGAATTATATTAGAAAGGAAAGTGGAATGAATTAGTGAAAAATTGGAAGTGTGGGAGGTGGCCGTGTGGTGCTAGGTTTGATATGAAATATGAATTTGATTTTGGTTGTATGCTAATTGAGTTATGGTGAAGTGAATGGAAAGATAACAATCTTTATTGTTTTGGAAAAATGGTTATCAAGTTGTTGTAGGAAAGTATGCAACTTTTTCATGATTTATGTAAAAATGGAAATGAATGTATCAAGAGACGAATCGTGGTTATTGTTGATGAACTTGGAGTATGGAAATGTGTTTATGAACTTGTAGGTTGAAAGTTAGGAAAAGATTGGAAAAGTAGTGACTTAATGGAAAGTTTGAATGTTTGTGTATCCTATGAATATTATGTGAAAGATGGCTAATGATGCCTTAGTGTATGTCTTGATGTTTGTTGTTGTTTGGATGTCATTTTTGGGTTGTTGTGTTGACAAATTGAGCCGAGCTAAGTCTCGGGGATGTTGCATATACAGAGGAAATGCTGCCGAAATTTCGGTAGGCAAGTATGTGAAAAGTTGGAATATTGAAAGAATGAAACTAACCAAATGGTAAACTTGACCATTTCCAGATTTTGGACGAAATTTGGAGTGACGCCAAGCGAGCATAAGGCGCCATCGAGGTATGTGAAGCACTTCCCTATGTTCCTAGGCATGCTCTGGATGTGGTAGGCTCGGCCGCGAGCCTTAAGTACGACTCCGTTCCCCGGAATTCGAGACGGAAAACCGCTCGAATTCCTTCAATTCAATTGAAGCTATTTTATTACAAATTGCCTTTAAAGTGAAATTTTGTACAAAACTTCCCTAAACGGAGTCGGAACACTTCCAAACGATTATGGATGACCTCATAAGGTCTATTAGCAATAATCTACGTATGTAGCCTCGAGTGGGTCCGAGGCGGGCCCACAAGGCCCGATATCTCCGGTAAAACCTTAAACATTTCCGTTTTGGTCCGATTTTCTCTAAAAACCTCCGGACTATTATTTTGTGTATGATATGATTATTTTGTGCAATTTATATAAAATGATTTTTGAGCATTCGAATATCTGATTCTGATAATAATCTGTCGTGCCTTCACAACTAGGATATAGGCGCGTACTATGCATACTATCTGGATATTCTGATTTTGGCTCGCCGTTTGGCACCCTTCAGTTTGATTGAGTCTGTATGTTGAGTCTGTAAGTAAGTTGTTTCTCATTTATCGGTTCGTGTCTGTCTCAATGCATTCTTTCACTGCGTCCCGGGCCAGGTTCTGTTATCGTGCATATTTCTCTGCATTGTTCACCGCATCCCTCGGCGTACGGGCCGGGATCTGTATGTCTGTATGATATTATGATCTGTGTATGGGGATGGCGGCCAGGATGGCATATGATCTGATCTGATTCTGTCTGTCCACCGCGTCCCGTACTAAGAGGGCCGGGTTCTGTTACCGCGCCCCCAGACAGGGCCGGGATCTGTATGAATATATGCGTGTGCCATCTGTATTTATAAAGCACACGCCTCTGTATGACTCTGTATGACTCTGTGCTACTCTGCATGCATAACTCTGTCCGATATACTTCTGTTTGTCCGTCTGTGTTACGGCTGAGTCTGTATGTCCGTATGGATTCTGATTCTGTATGTCCGTATGGGTTCTGATTCTGCTCGTCTGTCCGTATTATGATTCCGTCGGTCTGTCCGAACCACGACTCTGTTTATCTGTATAGAATACGATTCTGTATGTCTGTCTGAATCATGACTCTGTCCGTCAGTCTGATTTATAATTCTGTACGATATATTTCTGTGACTCCGGTTCGGACTATGTTTATATCTGTTATGTATCTGCTTTACATACTCGGTACATTTTTCGTACTGACCCCCGTTCTTCGGGGGCTGCGCTACATGCCCGCAGGTACAGACGCACCAGGTGATACGCCGCCCGCGTAGGTTTCCGACTCTGCTTTTTGAAGAGCTCCTTTGACTTGGAGCATATCTTTTGGTATATATCTTCTGTCTTCTGTGTACTCCGTATGTTTGTATATTCTGGGTACGGCGGGGCCCTGTCCCGTCATATGACTCTGTATGTCTGTAGAGGCCTGTAGATAGATGTGTGGGTTTCGGGTTTCGTCTGTATGTTAGCCTTATCGGCTTATCTGTAAATGTTTGTATGTTCAGGTATATGTATATATATATATATGTATGTTTGCGCGCGTGCCGTATTTGTATCGGCCTACTTCTGTTTCAAAAAAAAAAAAAATCCGTATGATTCGAAATCTGGTTGGGTAGGTACGTACGGGTACCCAGTTAGGGTACCAGTCGCGGCCCACGGGGTTGGGACGTGACAACTCTTCCCCCCGAATGGCAAGGAAATTAGTACACTAGGATCCATAGTGGCTACTCTTCCTCCCGAATAGCAAGGCAAACACAACAAAAAAGTCCATGGCATAAAACCCGATTCACAATTTGTTTCAATGGAGTCAAACTATCAATAACATTAAAGTTCGTTATGCCATATCGAAATAATAAGTCATTCCAATCAATGTTTTGAAAACGTATAACTTCTATACAAAAGATTTCCATGCCCCAATTCATCAATGAGAATGTCATTACCAATTCTTAACCATCATTATTAAGCATCTCTCATAAAGGAAAACATTAATAATATCTTATACATATATAGGGTATTTTACAATCTAGGTTTAATGTGGGTTTGTCCCCTCACACACATTAACCACCATTTAGACATGAATTAGAGTTCAAGAAACATTAAAAGATTACTTTTCCTTTCATTCATTAAAGAATCTTGAATAAAATTTATACTTCCAACATTAGTTTCAAAAAGAGATTTTCATTATGAATATGTTTCAAAAGAGATACATACAAATCACCTTTATAGTAAACAATTATTTTAAAAGAGACATGCCTCACTCCCACTAAAAGCTACTAAACAGAATTCCCAAGGTTCACAATCACACCCTTAGACGAATTCCACACGCCCCTATCTTCTTCTTCTTGAGAATACAAGAACTTAGGGTTTTAGAGAGATGATTTGCTATCAAGAGGGGGTGGATATGATGTGGGAATGATCAATATTGAGTGAGGACTCACCTTAGGGTTAGAGAGACTTTTCTAGGGTTCTTTTCCACAGAAATATTGATTTGAAACAAAGTGGGAAATAACACAATGAAGTAGGACTTAAAGAAAATTCGGAACCAGAAAATATTCCCCGATCCGCGCTGAGTCCGCGTCGTGGGTTCAGCACCTGATCATGTTTTTATTTTGGTCCGCAGCTAAATTCTTCCGTGCTGGGTCCGCCACGGGGGCCCAGCACATTTATTTTTTTCCGACAATTGACATTCGTTTAGTAAATGTTTGTACATAACTTTGCTTGGGCTAGGCGACCTACCATTGGAAAGCTATTTCAAAGATCTACAACTTTCATCAAGAAAGTTTTTTTTAAATTCGCAACACATTTTTACAAAAATTGCCCAGAAGACAGATCTACCAAAACTTAGGCGAATTTAAGAGCCCTTAAGAACTTCAATTGTTGGTTTGACTTCAAAACGACTATCTTCCACCCGAATTCATCAAGAATGGATTCATATAGGTATAATATCATCTTAACACTAGATTTTTACACATTCATACCTAACTCGGATTTATGGGATGTTACATTTTAGTTCAAGCACATGAAGAAACTTAACACTTTTTCCCTTCTTTTAAAATTCTCAACAATTATCATACCATTCTCTAAACAAGCTTCACAAATACTATACATACTTTGGACAATCATTCTACTATGCTAAACACATAGACTCTCATTTGTGATTGAATCAAATAAACTGTAACAATCTCCATGCTATCACACAACACACATAGGTCACTTACTTAAATAGATAAAGAAAAGGGATTATATAAAGACCAATAATTATGACCTTGTTAATCATGCCAAACAGTGAGATAGAGTTACTGGTAAACTTATTTAGCAATACCATCACCTAACCATTCTAGAGTATGACTAGGAATTCACACAATAGTAGAGTAGTCTACCTACTTTCATACAAATATAATTTGGTATGAAATAGAGCAAAATAGACATGATAAACCAAACATTATGATCGTTAGAGCATTGGCTAATGTTAACCAACACACAGACATATGCAGGACTCAAGACAACCTACGATATTTCTTCATATTAGCATGGATGCATTTTGACATTCAAACAAGTAGGGAAAGTATGATCATTTCAATAGCATGTGTGTCATGACCTATTTTGCCTAACCCGTGTTGGCACTTACCTTCCCACCTAGGTAAGAGAACCCTCAACGCAACAATAAATAAGGTCACAAAACATAGCTAATCAAGCGGAAAAGAATAGATAAGTAACTCTGACTATATATATATATATATATATATAGGAAAATAATACAAGTCTAGAATAATAATACATAAGGTGTCTATGTCTCTGAATAGAATAGGACATAAAGATAGAGAAGTCTTCAAGGCAGCAAATGACCATGCTCACCCTATAAACTCGAAGATAAAGCTGAAGCGACTATTAGCCACAGGTCACGGAAGTGGATCCAACCTGATACTCTGCATTCATAAAAGGATGCAGCAAGTGCAGGTCAGTACAAAACAACGGTACTGGTAGGCATCATCGGCTGACTAAGCATAGCTAACACAATTCAGATAATAAAGCAGATAAGTAGATAAACCAACAAGTATAAGCCAAATGTAATCCAATATAAGTTCGCGTCATTGCCTAAGTGAAGCATCTAATCCCAATCGTGCCAAGTCTGAATATATCAACTCCGAATCCAACATCACAAGTACAATACCAAAACATCCCAAAATCAAGTCATAATGCAATGCAATGCAATGCAATAGCGTATGAATGCAATGCAATGCCATGCAAATGCTGTGTACAAATGTACTCCGAACGAAAATATCAACGTCTCGGTAGCGCAACCCAATGTGACTCGCGAAGTCTAAGTGCCACCCGTCCTGAATCTTTATCCAACAAACAGACAGGACCCCCGATCTTTGCCCGTGGGAGTTCTCACCGACACCACTCTGGGGGACCCGCCGAGTCCATGCACTCACTCAATCAACGATTTCGAAACTAACATCGAATATCGGCCATGCAATCAACGATTTCGGAACTAACATCGGATATCGGCCACGTCATGTCACTCAAGTAAAACTGGGTTCAGCTCATCAAGTATTTCATCAAATATCATCAGTATCTCAACAGTGTATCATGAAAATGAAAGTGCGTGCAATGCATGTATCAACATCAATAATCATGCTCAATATCACAAGTACCAACAATGGGTACGCTAACAATATTTCCGAATCACAAATACCAACAGTGGGTATGCCAACAGTATAACCGAGTCACAAGTACCAACAGCGGGTACGCCAACAATATCATAATCAAGATGATAAAACAGAATCCAACATCAATCAACAACTCATGACATC
This sequence comes from Lycium barbarum, assembly GCF_019175385.1. Taxonomy (NCBI): domain Eukaryota; kingdom Viridiplantae; phylum Streptophyta; class Magnoliopsida; order Solanales; family Solanaceae; genus Lycium; species Lycium barbarum. Next base: position 84,530,778 of record NC_083347.1, read on the forward strand.
AAGCCAACGCAATAGAACAATATAACCATACATAACGGGGTGGCTAGCCCAAAACACATAACAGGGCCCAACCTAAGGCAATATCCAACCCAACTTCATACCCGAAGGTTCACATGCTGTCTTTGAAAATATAATCTCAATATGCACTTCGCTGTACAAAGTCTCACCAAGGGTAAGCCATACCCTACCCCGTGGCCGAACCGTAACACCAATAACTCACTCTTTTACCTTGCCTTTCCGCTGAACCTCAGAACCAAAGTAGTCTAAGCATAATCGAAATGTAGATTAGAAATCATGAAGAATGATACTAATATTGCTACCATTCAATTTAGGTCGATTGAAACCTTAAAAGTTTGGGAAACGAGCCCACAAGGGCAAAACGGGAAATTCGGAAGCATAATATCAAATTAATCACTGGGTGATCTTATCCCAACCACCAATTGCTAAATTAACCCAAAATTTACCTAATTTCGAATTTGAAGCAAACCCACACTTTGGGTATAAACCCTAACTCTTTAATTCCTAAATTCAATAATGCTCGGGAAAGGCCGAAAAGACTATAGCGATGAAACGGGTTGTTACATCAAATTCCAATTGAACCGTCGCTCATCCTCGAGCTAAGAAAAGAAAAGAAGCGGGGAAATACCTGAATCAGTAAATAACTGAGGATATCGGCTACGCATGTCAGACTCGGTCTCCCAAGTAGCCTCCTCAACAAGGTGGTGCTTCCATTGCACCTTCACAAAAGCAATCTCGTTTGACCTGAACTTTCTACCCTGCCTATCCAAGATCGCGATAGGCTCTTCCTCATATGTCAAATTCTTATCGAGCAATATAGAATCGCAACTAACAATGTAGGTACCATCGGCATGATACTTCTTCAGCATCAACACATGAATAATCGGATGAACTCCCCCCAAGACTGGCGGCAATGCCAACTTATAAGCTACATCACCCATACGTCAACAATCTCAAACATACCAATGGAGCTGGGGCTCAACTTGCCCCTCTTACCAAACCTCATAACACCCTTCATAGGTGAAACCTTTAATAGAACCTGGTCACCGATAGCAAACTCCAAATCCCGAACCTTCCTGTCCGCATACATCTTTTGCCGACTCTGAGCTGCCAAAAGCTTGGCTTGACTAACTCTCACTCTATCAAGGGAATCTCTCAACAAATCTGTACTCCGAGGTCGAGAATCGAATCCATCAAACCAACCAATCAGAGATCTACATCTCCTACCATACAAAGCCTCAAAAGGCGCCATACCAATACTCGAATGATAATTGTTATTGTACGCAAACTCCACTAATGAAAAATGCTGATCCCAATGACTACCAAAATCAATAAAACACGCACTCAACATGTCCTCGAGCACCTGTCCTTCATGCCACACATTTCGAACACAAATTAAGCCACTTCCTTCCTTCATGCCTAATAGTCCCTTAGGTTAATGAATCCATGGTGACATTAGAATTCGTTAGGCTCCTTATATCATGCCCGACTATACTATGCTCCTTTAGCCGTAGAATAGTGCATTACATTTATTCATACGTGTGTACCATTATTGGTCTGGTCCGGAAAAGAAAAAAAACTGTGCAGGATTCCGCTTTTCTTCCGCGATGCGGACGAAAAGCACAATGTCCTGGGACCTTCCGCTTTCCTTCCGCGATGCGGACGAAAAGCGGACAGTTCTGAGGCCTTCTGCGCAGGACTTCGCTTTTCTTCCGCTATGCGGAAGGAAAGCGCAATGCTCTGTGGCTGGTTTTTGAAGGAAAAGTCAATAATCTATCCTTGGCCTTTCTGAGTGCCATGAGGTCGATAGTCTCTGAATAGATTATGGAATTCGTATCGAGGCCAAAGGAGTAATCGATGATGAGTAAAATAATATTTCCAAGAATCAATCAAATAACAAGACATTAAGATTTGATATATCAAGCATGGGAATCGAGTGGATTTATTACAGATCGCTCATGTTCATGTTCTAATTGGGTTCATATTGTATCAATAAAAGTCGATACTTCCTCTCAAATTCTCGCGATTCATCCTTTTCTTAATTTAGCTCATAGCGTCTCATAGTTATCTTAACTAATTGATTGTATCATAATCATGCGTCATAATCCTTCTAATGTCCCGCCGATTCTTGTTCTCATCATGAAATTTTAGTAAAATACGCCCTTTTCTTTCTTCCTTCGTTCATTTCTTATTTCCCTTTTCAATAGCATAGCTTGTTCGTATATATATATATATATATATATATATATATATATATATATTTATTTATTTATTTCTCGTATATTCATCTTGTTTCCTTTATAATCGTATTTCTCTCCCAAGTCCACTGTCGTATGCCATCACTGTCTACCCTTGGCCAACCTTATTAATTTATTAAACTTCCTCTCATAGTTGCCAATCACATAACTTCCTTTAATCAATTCATAACCGCACTTTCTCGTACTCGTTAACTTCCTTCCCATATCAATATCTCTTTGTGATCACTTACTAACCAATCTAATCTATAAATCGTAATACTGTATTTGAGTTTCTAATGTCAACTTTCTTTATGTTTCCAATAGGTCCCAATCCTTCGAAATCTCGGATGCAACTCATCCCAATTTCTTAACTACTAATCATTTTCCCTCTAGGATTCCTTCCTTAAATTAAATTAAGACCATTCTAAAACTTCTCTTCGAAAGCGCCCCATAATTGTTCCTTCAATCATGACTTAACAAACGGGTGATGGTCACATTTTCCGTTTACTCCTTCTCTATAGACCTTCAAATAATTCAATTTGCAAAAATTTCGACAGAGTTTCCTCTATAATTCATACTACCTTATTCCTGCACACAGCCCAGAAAACACATCCAATGCCCCACAGGGCAATCACAAATACCCATAATATCTTGCTCAAGTTCTTATATCAACGTCTATCCATATTAATAAAACAGGAAACATACCTTTCGTATGAACAACTTCAATTCTCAGCAATTACCTCGTAGTGGCATAATAAATTGCTTATCCATGATCAAAATATTTGGGGTTAGAATCAGGGACATCAAATCCTATGATTTAGCTCTATGGCACGATCTAAGATTAGAAAGAAGGTCAATGGTTCCTAAATGCCCTGCAGCCTCTTGTTTATAAGTGTGGCGCGTTTCACACCCATAAACAAGACTCTACTGGACATGACTTTGCCGACAACTCCTAGGACGAACTGCTCTGATACCAATTTGTCACACCCCAATCCCGATAGGGCATGATGGGCACCCGACCCTTACTTAGAGCCGAGCGAACCCGCTGGTTCTTGTTATACTCATAAACCTCACATGACTCTTAAGTCATGAAATAAAATGCATAATGGAAGCTTTTCGATAACATTCTTTTCGTCTTTCTCGAGTCAAATAAAATCTGTAATCATATGAATCTGTAAAGTAATGCATAATGATACATCGGCTTAAATAGCCGCTTACAAGACTGGCATACTGTATACATGACTCTGTCTGCAAAGTCTCTAACATAAATCAATATACCATAACATAGATACTCTGACTCGGCAACACTTCGGAAAGAAATGAAGCTCGCCAATCCAGCTGGAACATCTTCTAACAATATCCTCTACTCATCTGTATACACCTGCGTGGCATGATACGCAGCGTCCACAAGAAGGGACGTCAGTACCAATAATGTACTGAGTATGTAAGGCATGAGTAACAACACAACATAGATATGAAAAGTAACAAGGAATAAGGGAGATAACCTGTACATCTGAATGCCTGGTCAGGCGGATGTCATGCATGCTTAGCCTTTTAAAAAAAGCATTTCCATACATATACATAGTACCATGCCCGGCCATTAAGGCTTGGTGTCATATATATAGTATCATGCCCGGCCATTAAGGCTCGGTGTTATCATCATTAGCCCGCGTCTGGGGCAATATCATAACATGCCCACTGCAGTGGTGTGCACATCTACGTGCCTGCCCGGCCGACTATAGCGCGGCGCGTTGTGAGAAAATACATACATATATATATAAAGCATGCATGAGAGCCAAGTAAAAGTTATGAGTACATCGGAGTGTCGTAAGGTCGGTAACCTCCGATTATATTATGGAATAATCATCCTCTCTTTGTCCCACCTTGAAGGAACAATTATTATAAGGTGAGACTATCAATGAAGAATAGCATTAAGAGAAAACATAGAATAAGATCATAAATCTCATAATGCATCAATTCATATACTTTTGGAATCTTAAAAGGAATAGTCATCATCCATGAATAAAATTGAGACATCAAGAAATAGTTCAACATTCTTATATTGTCGTTGAAATCATAAACTTCGAACCTTTAAACATGAAATAATTCTCATCATAGTCATCATAGAAATATTCTAACCCTTGACATCATCGTTGTCATTGTAAAACATATCAATCGTTGTTGTCATAAAAGCTTACGGAGTCATAAACCTCTGGTTTCGGAAATATGAACATTTTGGAAGACATTCATGAACTATTAGGAAGGGGTTATGCCTTGGAATCATGAACATCTAACTTTTGGAAATAAGGAGGCTATGAACACATTTATGGAATTATAATCATAGGAATCATGCCTTGAAAGAAAGGGACGAGCCTGAACATACCTGGAAGATAATTTCTCGACTCCCAACTTACTTCCTATCTCGCAATTCACTTAAGATTATTCGTATCCTCGTAATCTACACATACAACCATTCATATCATTGTTAGGCTCGTCATCATGCTTGTCTCAAGACTTTAATTAAAATCCTTTTAGATTCTGTCGAAATTCGGGCAGCATCTACCCTGTTTATATGCCTAGCCCGAAATCATAATATCAACAACCAATCAAAAACAACAATACCAACATCATCAATACCATTATCCATGCCAATATATCTCCTAAAACATCCCACACGATGTTTTTCTAAATTTCTCAACTAACCAACTTGTGATACGAATATTTAATAACTTTATTTCCGTAAAGAAGCCGAAATTAATACCAATAATAACAACAATAATACCCTCAACATTCTACAAGATAATTATATATTATTTCATCAAAAATTCTCTTCAAACCTCAATCCATAAGCCAACAACAACAACACAACAACTACAACTTTTTTTTCTTCCAAATATTCCTTAATCAAGGTTGATAAAGAGAAAGATTCAATGATTCATACCTTATTTTTATGAAGGTAGAAAAATCTTCGATATTTACTGGTTCCCAAGCTACTCCAACACAAAACGAAATTATAATCACGTCTACGCGTTGCCCGGACCTCGATTGATATTTCGTAGCTTGAATTTTTGCTCAAAATCCTCAATTCTATGGAAGATTTAAGAGACCTTTGATGGCTGAAAATTCTGGAATATTTTGGAGGAAAACAATGAGGGTTTGCCCCTTTTTATAAGGGCTGAGGCGGCGTCACTGTAGACTGTAGAGGTACTGTAGCAGTCCTGTTTCTTCTTTGACAGCTCAGTTTATAACGTCTATAATGCTCTACTCCGATGTCCTATTGACTAGCGGTTTATTGCATTAGAAACTAGACTCGACGAACTTCATTTTATGATTTTGAAACGCCTTAAAACTCCAAATATACATGGAGATATACCCCTCCAAAGTTGACTAAAAATCTGCCCAACATTTCTCAAATTTTCGTCAAACTTATTTTCTTCAATTTGCTTGACCTCGAAACCTTCCGAAACTCTCCATACATGATATTTATCATTTATTATACATGATAATGGCCATGTTCTTGTGTTTCAAAATAGTCTTTCCCGATTACGACTTACGAGATCATAATCATCCTTTACTTAAACAATATACTTAATAATGCCTTGTTCCTCATACTCAAAAGTTGTTTTACCTAGTCGTAACTCGACATACTTACATTCAAATTTAACCAGTGCTTCTCCGAGGTACAGGGTGTAACATGTCTCCCTGGCCACCTGCGGGCATGACGCAGTGTGCACAAATAAAAGGACGTCAGTACGAAGAATGTACTGAGTATGTAAAGCATGATCAACATCATTATAAAAACATAATAGACAACATAAGAAATAGCATAGGATGGGAGATGGTAGTATCATCTTCACAAACACTTACTTGCTTTTCATAGGGACTTTCCATTTCTAATGCATGATTGTGTACATACATCTATATCCGTTTCCATACTTATTTACATTTCGTATCCATTTTCGTATTCATATATATATTCATATTCATATACATATCATTTACATAGTATACCCGACCATGAAGGTTCGGTGTTTCACATACCTGGCCCTACCAAGGCTCAGGGTCATACATACCTGGCCCTACCAAGGCTCAGGGTCATACATACCTGGCCCTACCTAATAAAGCCTTTCTCAAGCAAGTATTTCAATCGCTCCTTAAACTCTTTCAATTCTGCGGGAGCCATTCTATAAGGAAGAATAGATATAGGCTTGGTGTCTGGCAATACATCAATATCAAAATCAATCTCCCGCTCGGGAGGGAGGCCAGGTAGCTCTTCCGGAAACACATCCGGAAATTCATTCACCACGAGGACTGACTGAAGAGTTATCGGTTCAGCTTCTACATCTTGAACCCGCACTAGATGATAAATGCAACCTTTTGTGATCATTTTCCTTGCTTTAAGATAGGAAATAAACCTACCTTTTGGTGACGCAGTATTCCCTTTCCATTCTAAAACTGGTTCTCTCGGAAATTGGAAGCGAACCATTTTCAATCTACAATCAACATTAGCATAGCAAGAAGCCGACCAATCCATGCCCATAATAACATCAAAATCCACCATTTTTAACTCATGCAAGTCAATCATAGTACGACGGTCACAAATCACAACTATGCTGTTTCTATATACTCGGCTAGCTATTACCGATTCACCAAAGGGTGTAGACACCTCAAAAGGTTTGATCGACTCCGGTTTGACTCTAAACCATCCCGCAATATACGGAGTAACATATGACAATGTGAAACCCGGATCTATCAAAGCATATACATCATGAGAAAATACCGTTAATATACCTGTGACAACATCAGGAGAAGATTCATGATCTTGGCGCCCAGCCAATGCATAAATACAGTGCTGAGGACCGCTAGAACTGGGGACTCTCCCTCTGCCTCTACCATCTCCTTTATTTATATGACTTCCTCCATATCATATATCAACTCCCAAACATCAATAATAACATCGCAACATATCAAGGAACATGACTCAATCCAAGCTATTCCTCAAAAAATGACACTATTCCCACATTCATGACCCATTTTCTATACCCTTCTACAATCCAAGTGTTTGAACTTCCCAATACCTTAAACAACATGGAAATACCATAAAGATTACCTTAGATGGTGTAGGAATGAACCTTGGGTGGAAACAGTTCACTTGAGCATAACCCTAATTTCACCTTCACTTGGATTCCTTGTCTTGGATGAACTTTAATGGGTTTCTTACACTTGATTCTCTTTGTTTGATGAAGTTGTTCACTAATATCCTTTGCCTTCTTATGGGAGAAGTGTAGAGAAATGTTCTAGAGAGAAGGGGAGTGAAGGGGAAATGAAATGAAATAAGCTTGGACCCCTTATTAAAAATACAATATTCGTCCCGCTTGGATTTCATGGACCAACATACGGTCCGTATAAATTATACTGACCGTATGTTTGGTCGTAATTTTGGTCCAGTGAGGGGTGCGAATCTGGGCTGATTATACGGCCAAACATACGTCCAGCATAATTTATACGACCAGTATGTCAGGCCGTATAATGCCTAGTTCTTCCGAACTCATTCTCGTCGAATCGTTTGATCCCCAATCCTGATGGAACCTTCTTGACACTTGTTTATCACCTCATTAACAATCAAAGGGACGTTATCAATCTTCTCCAAAGCATCATTAAATCATCATTAACTTGTTACTCGTAAATCCTTTCCGATACATATCATACGCCACGCCTTCTCTTGGCAAACTTTCTCCTCTTACCTCGAATGTCTTTGAAATCGTAATTATGGTCATCAAATGTCATTCCTTACTTATCGAAATACCATATACTTCGTGCTCTTTGTTAGTCCATTCACTGTGCATCAACAAAAATTTTTTCGAGGTTTAACATTCTTCCCTCCTTAAGATCATTCGTCCTTGAATGTTAAGTCATCGGGGATTCTATAAATATTTTGCCAGAGTTTTCCCTGTAATGTGGCACTACCATCCTATCACAACAGCCCATAATAACAATGCCTCACAGGGCCACAACATAATAGCAATAGAGTTTGGCCACACACGACCCAAATGCATAAAAAGGAAAACATATATACCTTATGATCTTGATGTCACATCTTGGATCTCTTTCGGGGGATGAAATAAGTGCGGGTACTTGGATTTCATAGTTTCTTCCGCTTCCCATGTCATCTCTTCTCGGTTATTGTTTCTGTACAAAACCTTAACTGAGGCCAATTCTTTGTTTCTAAGCCTCCGTACTTGCCTATCAAATATGGCAATGGGTACCTTTTCATAAGTCAACGTTTCTGTCACTTGAACATCATTTACTGACATGATCCTAGTAGGATCTCCAACATATTTATGAAGCATCGAAACATGGAAAACTGGGTGAACTGACTCCAAATCAGGGGGTAGATCTAATTTGTAAACCACTTTTCCTAACTTGCGCACGATCTCATAAGGCCCAATGTATCGGGGACTTAACTTCCCCTTTTTGTCAAATCTCATAACGCCCTTCATCGGTGACACCTTTAAGAATACCCAGTCTTTAACTTGGAACTCTAAGTGTCTTCGATGATTATCCGCAAAGGACTTTTGATGACTTTGGGCTGCTAATAGTCGACCTTGAATGAGCTTGACTTTTTCTATGGCCTTCTGGACCAAGTCTGGCCCTATCAATTTAGTCTCTCCTGCTTCAAAGCACCCAATTGGGGATCTACACTTTCACCCATATAAACCCTCATACGGTGCCATTTGGATGCTAGAATGATAACTTTTATTATATGCAAATTCAATAAGGGGTAAGTGATCATCCCAATTTCCTCCGAAATCCAACATACATGCCCGTAACATATCCTCAAGAGTCTGAATGGTACGTTCAGCTTGTTCGTCAGTCTGTGGATGAAATGTCGTGCTAAGGCTCACATGAGTCCCCAAACCCTCTTGGAAGGACTTCAAAAAATTAGCTGTAAACTGAGTTCCTCTATCTGAGATAATAGATATTGGAACACCATGGAGTCACACTATCTCTTTAACATAAAGCTTTGCATAATCTTCTGCCACATATATAGTTCTGACTGGTAAGAAATGGGCTGACTTCACGAGCCTATCCACAATCAGCCATATAGAGTTATACTTGCGCCGAGAACGGGGTAGAAGTCCATGTTAATTACTTCCCACTTCCATGTTGGAATTTCTATAGCTTGCAACAATCCGCCCGACTTTTGGTGCTCGATTTTCACTTGTTGACAGTTGGGACATTGAGCTACGAATTCCGCTATATCTTTCTTCAACCCCTTCCACTAATATATAGATTTAAGATCATGATACATTTTCGTTGCTCCGGGGTGAACAGAATAACGGGAGCAATGGGTTTCTCTCAATATTTGGTGGCGTTGTCCTGCCATATCAGGGACACATAATCTGCCTCGGCATCAAAGAACTTCGTCTCCTGCAATCTCAAATGACGACTTCTCCTTCTGTGGGAGTGTAGCTCTGTAATGCATTAGCATGGGATCTTTGTATTTTCGTTCTTTCACTTCCACTTCTAGCAACAAGACTGCTGAATTATGAATGGTAGTCCCCCTGCGACCTGATTCTATTACTCGAACTCCTAGGCTAGCTAACTGCTGGAGCTCACGAGGCATTTCTCTTTTCTCTGGTCGTACATCACACAAACTTCCCATGGACCTACGGTAAGAGCATCTGCCACAACATTTGCCTTTCCGGGGTGATATTGGATATCAACATCATAATCTTTTAGCAATTCCAACCATCGTCGTTGCCGCAAATTCAACTCTTTTTGCTTGAAGATATACTGAAGGATCTTATGATCTGTGTAAATATCCACATGAACACCGTGCAAGTAATGTCTCCACATCTCTAATTCATTAATCACTACAGCCAATTCAAGGTCATGGGTTGGATAATTTTTCTCATGTTTTCGTAAATGCCTTGAAGCATACGCAATCACCTTACCATGTTGCATCAACACATAGCCTCACCCAATCCCTGAAGTATCGCGATAAACAACATAACCTTCCAATCCATCTGGAAGTGTCAGGACTAGGGCAGAAGTCAATCTATCTTTTAGCTCTTAGAAACTACGTTCATGAGCATCTGTCTATTGGAACTTTGTTGATTTCTGGGTCAGCTTTATGACTGGTGCAGAAATAGAAGAAAAACCTTCGCCAAAGCTCATGTAATATCCTGCTAAGCCCAGAAAGCTATGAACCTCCGTAGGAGTTGTGGGCCTTGGCCAAGTCTTCACAGCCTCAATCTTTTGGCTATCTACCTGAATACCATCGGCTGAAACAATGTGCCCCAGAAATGTCATTGAGTTCAACCAAAACTCACACTTAGAAAATTTTGCAAACAACTCTCGAGTTTGAAGAACTCTAAGGACAGTACGCAAATGATCCGCATGTTCTGCCTCGGATCTAGAATACACCAAGATATCGTCGATAAATACAATCAAAAATAAATCTAGGAAGTTAGACCAAATCCATAAACACTGCTGGTGCATTAGTTAGACTAAATGACATTACTCGGAACTCAAAATGGACATATCTTGTTCTGAAAGTTATCTTAGGGATATCTTTCTCCCTAACTCTCACTCGATGATACCCGGATCTCAAATCTATCTTTGAAAACCATTTGGCTCCTTGTAATTGGTCAAATAAGTCATCAATCCTCGGAAGAGGATATTTATTCTTAATCGTCACCTTATTCAGTTGCCGATAGTCAATGCACATATGCAAGGAGCCATCTTTATTTCGGACAAACAATACGGGTGCTCCCCACGGGAATGAACTAGGCCTAATAAAGCCTTTCTCAAGCAAGTATTTCAATCGCTCCTTAAACTCTTTCAATTCTGCGGGAGCCATTCTATAAGGAGGAATAGATATAGGCTTGGTGTCTGGCAATACATCAATAGCAAAATAAATCTCCCGCTCGGGAGGGAGGCCAGGTAGCTCTTTCGGAAACACATCCGGAAATTCATTCACCACGGGGACTGACTGAAGAGTTAGCGGTTCAGCTTCTACATCTTGAACCCGCACTAGATGATAAATGCAACCTTTTGTGATCATTTTCCTTGCTTTAAGATAGGAAATAAACCTACCTTTTGGTGACGCAGTATTCCCTTTCCATTCTAAAACTGGTTCTCCCGGAAATTGGAAGCGAACCATTTTCAATCTACAATCAACATTAGCATAGCAAGAAGCCGACCAATCCATGCCCATAATAACATCAAAATCCACCATTTTTAACTCATGCAAGTCAATCATAGTACGACGGTCACAAATCACAACTATGCAGTTTCTATATACTCGGCTACCTATTACCGATTCACCAAAGGGTGTAGACACCTCAAAAGGTTTGATCGACTCCGGTTTGACTCTAAACCATCCCGCAATATACGGAGTAACATATGACAATGTGAAACTCGGATCTATCAAAGCATATACATCATGAGAAAATACCGTTAATATACCTGTGACAACATCAGGAGAAGATTCATGATCTTGGCGCCCAGCCAATGCATAAATACAGTGCTGAGGACCGCTAGAACTGGGGACTCTCCCTCTGCCTCTACCATCTCGTTTATTTATATGACTTCCTCCATATCATATATCAACTCCCAAACATCAATAATAACATCGCAACATATCAAGGAACATGACTCAATCCAAGCTATTCCTCAAAAAATGACACTATTCCCACATTCATGACCCAATTTCTGTACCCTTCTACAATCCAAGTGTTTGAACTTCTCAATACCTTAAACAACATGGAAATACCATAAAACTTACCTTAGATGGGTTAGCAATGAACCTTGGGTGGAAACACTTCACTTGAGCAAAACCCTAGTTTCACCTTCACTTGGATTCCTTGTCTTGGACGAAATTTAATGGGTTTCTTACACTTGATTCTCTTGGTTTGATGAAGTTGTTCACTAATATCCTTTAAATTATTATGGGTGAAGTGTAGGGAAATGTTCTAGAGAGAAGGGGAGTGAATAGGAAATGAAATGAAATAAGCTTGGACCCCTTATTAATAATACAACATCTGTCCCGCTTGGATTTCACGGACCAACATGCGGTCCGTATAAATTATACTGACCGTATGTTTTGTCGTACTTTTGGTCTAGTGAGGGGTGCTAATTCGGGCTGATTATACGGCCAAACATACAGCCAATATAATTTATACGGCCAGTATGTTGGGCCGTATAATGCCCTGTTCTTCCGAACTCATTCTCGTCAACTCGTTTGATCTCCAATCCTTATGGAACCTTCTTGACACTTGTTTATCACCTCATTAACAATCTAAGGGATCTTATAACTATTCTCTAAAGCATCATTAAGTCATTATTAACTTGTTACTCGTAAATCGTTTCCGATACATATCGTACGCCTTGCCTTCTCTTGGCAAACTTTGTCCTCTTACCTCGAATGTCTTTGAAATCTTAATTAGGTCATCAAATGTCATTCCTTACTTATCGAAATACCATATACTTCGTGCTCTTCCTTAGTCTATTGACTGTGCATCAACGAAAATTTTCCAAGGTGTAACATTCTTCCCCCCCTTAAGAACATTCGTCCTCGAATGTTAAGTCATCGGGGATTCTATAAATATTTTGCCAGAGTTTACCCTATAATGTGGCACTACCATCCTATCACAACAGCCCATAATAAAAATGCCTCACAGGGCCATAACATAATAGCAATAGAGTTTGGCCACACACGACCCAAATGCATAAAAAAGAAAACATATATACCTTATGATCTTGATGTCTCATCTTGGATCTCTTCCGGGGGATGAAATAAGTGCGGGTACTTGGATTTCATAATTTCTTCCGCTTCCCATGTCATCGCTTCTCGGTTATTGCTTCTCCACAAAACCTTAACTGAGGCCACTTCTTTGTTTCTAAGCCTCCGTACTTGCCTATCTAATATGGCAATGGGTACCTCTTCATAAGTCAACTTTTCTGTCACTTGAACATCATTTACTGACACGATCGTAGCAGGATCTCCAACATATTTACGAAGCATCGAAACATGGAAAACTGGGTGAACTGACTCCAAATTAGGGGGTAGATCTAATTCGTACGCCATTTTGCCTACCTTCTGCACGATCTCCTAAGGCCCAATGTATCGGGGACTTAACTTCCCCTTTTGGCCAAATCTCATAACGCCCTTCATCGGCGACATCTTGAAGAATACCCAATATTTAACTTTGAACTCTAAGTCCCTTCGATGATTATCCGCATAGGACTTTTCACGACTTTGGGCTGCTAATAGTCTACCTTGTATGAGCTTAACTTTTTATGTGGCCTTCTGGACCAAGTCTGGCCCTATCAATTTAGTCTCTCCTACTTCAAACCACCCAATTGGGGATTTACACTTTCTCCCATATAAAGCCTCATATGGTGCCATTTGGATACTAGAATGGTAACTATTATTATAACCAAATTCAATAAGGGTTAAGTGATCATCCCAATTTTCTCCGAAATCCAATATACATGCCCGTAACATATCCTAAAGAGTCTGAATGGTACGTTCAGCTTGCCCGCCAGTCTGCGGATGAAATGCCGTGCTAAGGCTCACATGAGTCCCCAAACCCTCTTGGAAGGACTTCCAAAAATTAGCTGTAAACTGAGTTCCTCTATCTGAGATCATAGATACTGGAACACCATGGAGTCGCACTATCTCTTTAGAATAAAGCTTTGCATAATCTTTTGGGTTGCCGTAGCCTTTATTTTTACAGGCATATCTGAAATACATAACACACGGTTAAGGAAAAAGAAGTTCTTATGTCATAGCTCTATCGCACGATCTTATGAAGAAAGAAGGTCATTTATTCCTAAAATGCCCGCAGCCTCTTGTTTATAAGTGTGGCACGCAACACACCTATAACCAAGACTCTACTGGACACGGCTCATAGACACACCCTAGGACAGAACTGCTCTGATACCACTTTTGTCACGACCCAATCATCGAAGGGTCGCGACGGGCACCCGGTGCTAACCCACTCGGGCACCTCGTATCATACTTTCACATTTACATCTAGGTGAGGCATATAGATAAATCATACTTTTATTCCTCATTCATACTATTTCCATTGGGCAACAATATATTTATATCATCATCAACAACTATGCCCACAACAATGTACATAAGCCGACGAGGCTAACAAAATGATACCCAAAACATAGGCCGACAAGGCCAAATATATCTAACCATATACACATCTTTACGAGCCTCTAAGGAGAGTATGTCATATCATATAGGCGGGACAGGGCCCCGCTATGCCCATAAATATGTACACAAAAGAATAAATACCAAAAGCAGTAGCTCCGAATGAAATGGAGCTCCGCTATGTAGTCCCTGAGTAATAAAGCTATGGATCAAGCCTGTCTCCCCGGCCACCTGCGGGCATGACGCAGCGTCCACAAACAAAAGGACGTCAGTACAAAAAATGTACTGAGTATGTAAAGCATGGTCAACATCATTATGAAAACATAATAGATAACATAAGAAGTAGCATAGAATGGGAGATGGTAGTATCATTGTCACAAACACTTACTTGCTTTTCATAGGGACATTCCATTTCTATTGCTTGATTGTGTACATACATCCGTATCCGTTTCCGTACTCATTTACATTTTGTATTCATTTTCGTAATCATATACATATTCATATTCATATTCATATACATATCATTTACATAGCATACCCGACCATAAAGGTTCGGTGTTTCACGTACCTGGCCCTACCAAGGCTCAGGGTTGTCCGTACTCAACTGCAGTGGTGCGCGCGCAATATATATATATATATATTCTACCCGGACTTATAAGCTCGGGGTTTCATAATAGCCATACATAGGCACATATACATAAAATCCCATAAGCATCTTCGGCATCATTACTATCGCCGTTCATTACATATATCCCAAGAGGATTACTCATCATAGGAGGAATTTAGTACAATCGTAACATATCGAGAATCATGAGCTTATTAGCTTTTAAAGATAGAATCATTTGGAGGACATCATAGGCTCACAGAAGAATAGATATTTGGCCAAAGAACCATCCCTTATGAAAGAAGGGTTAGCCTTACATACCTCTTCGTTCAACTATTCTAGCGCTTGCACGTTCTCCTTCAATGTTCACGTTTCTACCTTCATTAGAGTTATACTATCATTAGAAAATCGATAGCTTAGCATACATGACTAAAGCTAGAGAAAATAGGACAGCATCTCCTTTATTTATACGACTTCCTCCATATCATATATCAACTCCCAAACATCAATAATAACATTCCCAACATCATAACAATAGTCTTTATTCATCTACATTATCCATATTCCTCCATTCACTTCCAATCATCCATATCTATGGTCATAGCGCACGATTACATTCATCCATATAAAATGTCTATCTCAGGTTCTTAACACCATTTATAACATAACCATAATCGCAACATATCAAGGAACATGACTCAATCCAAGCTATTACTAAAAAATGACACTATTCCCACATTCATGGCCCATTTTCTATACCCTTCTACAATCCAAGTGTTTGAACTTCTCAATACCATAAACAACATGGAAATACCATAAAACTTACCTTAGATGGTGTAGGAATGAACCATGGGTGGAAACACTTCACTTGAGCAAAACCTTAGTTTCACCTTCCCTTGGATTCCTTGTCTTGGATGAATTTTAATGGGTTTCTTACACTAGATTCTCTTGATTTGATGAAGTTTTTCACTAATATACTTTGAATTATTATAGGAGAAGTGCAGAGAAATGTTCTAGAGAGAATGGGAGTGAAGGGGAAATGAAATGAAATAAACTTGGACTCCTTATTAATAATACCAAATATGTCCCGCTTGGATTTCACGGACCAACATACGGTCCGTATAAATTATACTGACCGTATGTTTGGTCGTACTTTTGGTCCAGTGAGGGGTGCTAATCTGGGCTGATTATACGGCCAAACATACAACCAGTATAATTTATACGGCCAGTATGTCGGGCCGTATAATGCCATGTTCTTCCGAACTCATTCTCGTCGACTCGTTTGATCTCCAATCCTTATGGAACCTTCTTGACACTTGTATATCACCTCATTAAAAATCTAAGGGATCTTATAACTATTCTCTAAAGCATCATTAAGTCATCATTAACTTGTTACTCGTAAATCCTTTCTGATACATATCGTACGCCTTGCCTTCTCTTGGCAAACTTTCTCCTCTTACCTCGAATGTCTTTGAAATCTTAATTAGGTCCTCAAATGTCATTCCTTACTTATCGAAATACCATATACTTCGTGCTCGTCATTAGTGAATTCACTGTGCATCAACGAAAATTGTTTTGAGGTGTAACAGGAAGGGTATTCTTGCGTTGGAACTTGGATTGAGTATTATGACTCATTGAGCCTTCTATTTCTAGACTGTGAGCATTCTGAGGCTTTGAGGAAAGGAAAGGCTGTAGAAGAATGACTTGCATTGTTCTAGCTCTGCTTTGACGTAGAATACAGTTTACTTTAGTTAGACTTTGGTTAGTTGAATGCATGTTTGTGATTTCATTAGAAGAAAGCATGTATACTATTCATTACATGATATTTTATGGTTGAGCTCCTATGTGTTGTGATTGAATGTTGTGTAGGCTTCTTGCCATTATTCCTGTGTGATTTAATCTGCAGTAGTTGTATTGTGAGGAGAAGTTAATATAGTCTTCTCGAGTGTATTGTGACATGAAATGATAAGGTGAATATGGATATTGAGAATGAAAGAAACACTGTTCTATAAAAGGTATGACAAGGCATATATGTGGCATAGCTTATGGGATCCTGGTCCGAGGTTAGTTCAGAAATCGAGAGGTTTATTGTTATATCC
The DNA here is from genome assembly GCF_019175385.1 of Lycium barbarum. Classification (NCBI taxonomy): domain Eukaryota; kingdom Viridiplantae; phylum Streptophyta; class Magnoliopsida; order Solanales; family Solanaceae; genus Lycium; species Lycium barbarum. The sequence continues at coordinate 84,547,914 of NC_083347.1, forward strand.
CGCGTTCGAGGTTCGTTTCGGAGCGGAGGTTGTGCTCGAGTCCAAGGGGTGTTCCGGAACGAGTAGTACATTGACACTATGGGTCCCCTGCAGGTCATGACTACTGAGCTATGACATTGGATAGCATGTTTGTACTGCGAGTAGGGTTATAGTGTTAACTTATTCTCTGTTGTGTTTGACGTGTTTGTGATTCTTGGCAATTCGGTGATTTTTTACGATTGTCCGTGGTTGACTAGTTGTGATGTATTGATATTCGTGTATGATTGGCTGGCTTGCTTATCTTATTGATTTCATAAGATAGGCATGATACTAATCTTAGTCGGCATATGATGCTTACCGGTACATAGTGTTTGTACTAATACTACCTTGCTGCATTCTTTGAGTGCAGATTTTGATATAGAGACCGCTACTCGTCCTGACATCTAGCGTGGAGAATATTTGGCGACAGTTTTTGGGGTGAGCTCCTTCTCATGCCAGGCCACCCGAGGATCTTCTATTTTTTATGTCTTTTCTTATTCTGGACATTATGGATATTCATTAGATAGATTTCAGTTCTTAGACATGTTTTTGGCTTAGAGTCCTGTGTGATGACTTTCGAATTTTGGGGAATTTGTAATAGTTAGACTTCCACACTTGTTTTAGTATTTTATGGCATGACTTACCCAATTTATTTGATGCGTGAATGAGTATAATTATTGACCTGTTTATTATAAAATCAGACTTAAATGAATAGAGATCTTGTGTGTTGGTTCGCCCACTACGATTTAGTTAGGTGTCGGTCATGGCAGGTTAGGTCGTGAAAAAGTTGGTATCAGAGCTTTAGGTTCGTCAATCTCATCATACCAGGACATGTCTAGTAGAGTCTTGTAGATCTGTACGAAGACGTTTATACTTATCTTCGAGAGGCTGCAGGACACTACGAAAACCCGCTTTTCTTTCTTCTTTCGTGCTACTTGATTCCAATTGGTATCTTCTAATTCAAATTGATATCTTACTCTCCTTCATTCTCTCGCAGATAGCGAGAATATGCGCGGCAGTAACTAGATGTAGAGGTGGAGGTAGAGGAGCTGGCAGAGGGGCGGCCCCAGCTGGAGGTGGCGACCCAGTGGTTGACCCCGTTTCTTCAGTGGTCTGTAATGAGGCAGCGGGAGTTGCAGCCGTACCTGCCTAGCCAGCAGCAGTACCTGTTCTACTAGGAGTTGCAACTGTTAAGGGTGTACCAGACGCGATGGCACAAGTGCTGAATCTGTTGCGTGGGTTAGCACAGACCGAAGCTATACCAGTAGGTCTAGCAGGTAGGGGCGCAAGGACAGCGGCTCCAGATCCGGACAGAGCACAGGCTCCAACGGTTCAGCACGCAGAAGCGGTGTCGCCTCGCTTGGATGATGTTTCGGGTTTTGAGGCCTTCCCGAGGCCTGTTGCAGGTCCAGTGATGATTGGTGAGGAAAATGATCTGTTTTGGAGGTTCACAAAAATGAAGCCTCCTGTGTTTGATGTACTGAGTCGGAGGACTCTTATGAGTTCATCATTGACTGTCATGAGCGGCTCCGTAAGATGGGGGCCGTGGATAAGTACTGGGTAGAGTTTGTGACGTTCCAGTTCTTGGGTGTTGCCAAGCCTTGGTGGAGGGCTTATGTGGAGTGTAGGCCAGCTGGATCTCCTCTGTTGACTTGGGTCCAGTTTTACTCTGTGTTATTTGAAAAGTACGTCCCGCGTACTCTGAGGGACCGAAGGAAAGATGAGTTTGCTACTATTGATCAAGGGAACTCATCAGTTGTTGTGTATGAGTCTCGTTTCCACTCCCTATCCCAATATGTTATTCAGTTGCTGCGCACTGAGGGGGAGAGGATATGGCAGTTTTTGAAGGGGTTGAACACTGGGCTTCAATTATCGGCTCTTCAACTTGTAGTCACTGGGGCTTCGTTTCAGGAGGTAGTGGAGCATGTCTATACTGTTGAGAGTATAGGCAGAAGAGTCCGGCGAAACATGTACAGAAGAAGGCCCGTAAGGGTGGGATGTTCAACAACTCTTTCTCAAGGGGTCAGAGTTCAGTCCGCGATACAGGTGTCACCAGGAGGCCTTTCAGGGGTAAATTATCAGGCTTCTGGTCAGTAGGGAGGCTATACTGCTTCATCATCTACTGTTCAGCAGTCTACGCTGGACCGTCCTTGCTTCGAGTGTGGTGAGATAGGGCATATTAAGAGTTATTGCCTCAGATTTTGACAGAGTGGGCAGGGGACTCAGTATCAGGTTCCCCGAGCTCCATATGCACTAGATCGAGGGGGGTAAGGATCGCGCCCAGGCAGGGCGGGGTAGCCACACCGCGGGTAGGGGTGCTGCCCAGCCTAACCAAGGCAGTCCTCAAGCAGGTAGAGGCGGACAGCAAACCGGAATGGGCGAGGCTCATATTGGTAATGGTAATGGCGGTGGTACGCAGGAAACATGGGGCGCTGTAATTTGTACACCTTTCTAGGTAGACCCGAGGATGAGGCCTTCGATGCAGTTATCACAGGATCTCCGTTTATGACCGTATGGATTCTGTTTTGTTTGGTCCGGGTTCTACTTTTTCCTATGTATCTACCTATTTTGCTGTGGGTCTGGATATGATGTGTGATACTCTTGATACCCCTATTTTTATGTCTACTCCTGTTGGGGATTCTGTGGTAGTGGATAGCTTCTACCCTGCGGGCGTGTGCAGTTTCTTTTATGGGGTAGAGTACTTGGGCAGGTTTGATGATTTTAGACATGGTAGATTTCGATGTTATTTTAGGTATGAGTTGGTTGTCCCCGCATTATGCTATATTTCATTGCCATTCTAAAACTGTTACACTTGCCATGCCCGGGGTACCTAGACTCGAGTGGAAGAGTAACCTTAGTCCCCTCCCTAACAAAGTAATATCCCATGTTCGTGCTAGGAAGCTAATAGAGAAGGGTTGTTTAGCTTATCTGGCTCATATCCGTGATACCAATGCAGATACTCCATCCCTCGATTCAGTTCCAGTGGTACACGAGTTTGCGGATGTGTTCCCCGCGGACTTGCCTGGTATGCCACCAGATCGTGATATTGACTTAGACCCAGGGACTCGTCCTATCTTTATTCCACCTTACAGGATAGCATAAGCAGAACTCAGGGAACTGAAAGAGCAGCTGCAAGATCTTCTAGGTAAGGGGTTTATTCGCCCGAGTGCCTCTCCGTAGGGTACTCCTGTGTTGTTTGTTAAGAAGAAGGATGGATCTATGCGTATGTGTATTGATTACTGATAGCTGAATAAGGTAACTATCCGAAACAAGTATCCCATCCCCCGTATTGATGACTTGTTTGAATAGTTACATGGATCTTCGGTGCTCTCAAAAATTGACCTAAGGTCAGGGTACCATCAGTTGAAGATTTGGGCAGAGGAAGTCCTAAAAATTTCTTTTCGGACTAGGGATGGGCACTGCAAATTCTTAGTTATGTCTTTTGGGCTTACAAATACCCCAGCTGCGCTCATGGATTTGATGAACAGTGTGTTTAAGCCCTACCTAGAATCATTCGTTATAGTGTTTATTGATGATATCCTGGTGTACTCTAGGAGTAAGGAAGAGCATGAGAAATATTTGAGAATTGCTCTTGGAGTGTTGCGGGAGAAGGAATTGTATGCTAAATTTTCCAAGTGTGCATTTTGGTTGGCTTCTGTGTCTTTCTTGGGGCATGTGATTTCAAAAGAGGGTATTATGGTCGATCCTTAGAAAATTCAGGCAATCAAGGAATGGGCTAGGCCCACATCAGTGACAAAGATTCGTAGTTTTGTGGGTCTGGCTAGCTACTATCATCAGTTTGTGAAAAGGTTTGCTTTTATTGCTTCTCATATGGCCCGTTTGACTCAGAAGAAGGTACCGTTTCAGTTATCCGACGAGTGTGAGGAGAGCTTTCAAAAGCTCAAAAAATTGTTGACTACCGCACCGATTCTGGCATTGCCCGTTGAGGGCAAGGATTTTGTTATTTATTGTGATGCTTCACATTCTGGTTTGGGTGCTATTTTGATGCAGGAAAAGAAGGTGATTGCCTATGCTTCTCGGCAGTTGAAGGTGCATGAGAAGAACTATCCTACTCATGATCTAGACTTGGCAGCGGTGGTGTTTGCATTGAAAATCTGGAGGCACTACTTGTATGGTGTCCATTGCGAAGTGTACACAGACCATCGCAGTTTGCAGCATGTTTTCACTTAGAATGATCTGAACTCTAGATAGCGGAGGTGGATGGAATTGCTAAAGGACTATGACATTGCCATTTTGTATCACCTTGGTAAGACGAATGTGGTAGCTAATGCATTGAGCCGGAAGTCGGCTAGTATGGGGAGTGTAGCTCGTTTAATTTCTTCTGAGCGTCCATTGGCTAGAGAGTTGCAGAATCTGGCTAACAGTTTTATGAGACTGGATATCTCTAACACAGGCAAAGTGTTGGCTTGTGTTGAGGCTCGGTCATCATTTTTATAGCAGATTAAGGCTAAGCAGTTCGAAGATGCTAAGATATGTAAAATATAAGATAAGGTGAGGCCAAGGAGGCCGTGATTGATGAGGAGGGCGTGCTGCGAATCAAGGGACGAGTGTGTGTGCCACGTGTGGGCGACTTGATTAAGACTATTCTGACATAGGCTCATAGTTTGAGGTATTCTATCCACCCTGGAGTCACTAAGGTGTATCGTGATTTGAGGCAACATTACTGGTGAACTAGGATAAAGCGGGAGATTGTAGAGTTCGTTGCGCAGTGCCTAAATTGCCAACATGTGAAGTATGAACATCAGAAACCTGGAGGCACATTGCAGAGAATGCCCATTCCTGAATGGAAGTGGGAAAGAATAGCCATGGATTTCGTAGTGGGTCTTCCGAAGACAGTAGGGAAGTTTGACTCTATCTGAGTTATTGTTGAAGGTTGACTATGTCTTCTCACTTTATTCCAGTAAAGATAACTTATGATGCAGAGAAGTTGGCTAAAGTTTACATTCGAGAGGTACTTAGACTCCATGGGGTTCCTATCTCCATCGTGTCCGGCAGGGGTACCACGTTCAAATCCAGGTTTTGGAAGTGTTTGCATGAGGAGTTGGGTACGAGGTTAGATCTTAGCACTGCCTTCCATCCTCAGACTAACGGGAAATCTGAGCGAACTATTTAGGTTCTGGAGGATATGCTGTGTGCGTGCGTGATAGATTTCGGTGTGCATTGGGTTCAGTCCTTGCCCTTAGCCGAGTTTTCCTACAATAATATATATCACTCTTGTATTGATATGGATCCGTTTGAGGCGTTGTATGGGAGGAGGTGTAGGTCTCCTATGGGTGGTTCGATGTGTTTGAGGTGAGGCTTTTGGGCACTGATCTTCTGAGAGAGTCCCTAGAGAAGGTGAAGGTTACTCAAGCCAAGATGATGGCAGCGTAGAATAGGCAGAAAGAGTATGCATACCGCAAGGTCCGAGGTCATGAGTTTGAGGAAGGGGAGCAAGTGCTATTGAAGTTCTGACTTATGAAGGGTGTGATGAGGTTTGGGAAAAAAGGCAAGCTTAGCTCGGTGTTCATTGGTCTGTTTGAGATTATCAAACGTGTGGAGGAGGTGGCTTACAAGTTGGATTTACCTCCGGGGCTATCGGGCATTCATTCGGTGTTCCATGTGTCGATGTTGAAGAGGTAACACGGTGATGGTTCCTATATCATTCGTTGGGATTCGTTGTTGTTAGATGAAAATCTGTCATATGAGGAATAACCCATTGCTATCTTAGACAGGGATGTCCGCAAGTTGAGGTCCAAGGAAATAGCCTCTGTAAAGGTTCAGTGGAAGAATCGACCAGGGGATGAAGCCACTTTAGATACAGAGGCGGATATGCGTAGTAAATACCCTCAGCTATTCGCCGAATTAAGTAACTCCTTCCTAGATTCTAATTCGTGTTCGTTCGGGGACGAACAGCGTCTTAATTGGTATCTGGTGTAACGACCCTTCCGGTCGTTATGGAAATTTAAGACTCCATTGGGAATTCTGAGGCCGCGGGTGGATTCGTAGGGCGTCTTTTTGTATGTATTCATGTTTCGTATTGTGTTTTGAGACATTGGATGAAATGTGGGGTGATAAGGGGAAAAACTGGACAGAAACCGACCTCACTGCCCAAATTGGACCGCTACAGCAGTGGGATTACCGCTGCGGCGGTACCACTGTAGCGGTGCCTCGACCGCTTCCAGCGGCCTACCATTTCTTTGGTGGCCACTGTCGCGGAAGGTGGACACTGTCTCAACAAATAAATACATATATATATATATATATATATATATATATATATATATATGTATTGATATCAGAAAGCTCAAAGTAGGTGTCGGGTCTGTCAGAATTAATATACAATAGAGGTGAGCATTTTAAATTTACAAACTTTCGAAAAATACCTCATAGGTCATTTCCTGAAAATGTAGTGTTATTCATATTAGGGAGCTTTTAAATAACTTATGGAGCAAATCAAATGGAGCCTTAACTTCATAGGCAAAAGTTCCCTTTTTGATGTCATACAACAATAGGTTAAACAAGACGGACAAAGAAAGTCTCGGTACTAGTGGGCCCACCTCGGGTAAAGTCGAGGTGGCGTACGAAATTTACAAACATTAGACCTTATGGAGTAATCCATGAAAGCTTAGGGGTGATTCGGTCATGTTTATGAAAGTTACGAACGTTTGAACATTCTTTCCAACAAAATGTCAACGTTCTAATTCAATTATACTGAATGGAATAGTGCTAAAAGTAAACTCGGATTTCTATGAACAGAATATTCCCCGAAGATCAAATTCAAACCTAGTACACCTAGGACATGCCCAAAGAAGGAAAGGTAGGGCTTTACATACCTTATTCACGTCCTACGCTCATCCGAGCTCAACTCCCGTTTCCACCAAAATCTACAATTGGCCATAGTTGCCAAATATGAGTTATGCGCTTTTAGAATTTCAATCTAAAATTCATATTTGTCTACCGAAATTTTGGCAGCATTTCCCCTATAAATTCAACATCCCCGAGAATTTACTCGGCCATTATATCAACAACAACACCAACAATAATGCCAACAACATCAAGAATCACAACAAGACACACTCTAACATGATTATTCTTACTTTCTACATAATGTAACATTTCCGTTCCAACTTCACATTATCAAACTATTATCAACATTTTCCATATTCATGACTAACTCAAGATTATTTAAACATAACTCAATAGAGTTTCAAGCAATACCAAGGATTCAAACAATCTGGACAATTCCATATTCTATCCAAAACTTCTACAAATGCGACAAAACAACAAAATCGCATTGTTTTCTTCCAAATTCATTAACAACAACCATAATCCACATTTTACATTTCTATTTCCATAGTTACATAAAAACTATATTAGAAGGACATAATTTCCCATAACAACATACAACCATTTTCAATGCCGACTCGATTCATTAAACCCTTATTTACGTTACAAATGCCACAACGACGCAACTAACGAGCTAAATAGAATTTAATCCATCTCTTTCCATCATCACCATGGCACACGGCCATGCACCTACTCACCCACATACACGGCTATGCACACACACCACAATTCCATAATTATCATCCAATTCCAATCATTATAACATCTACACTTATTCCATAACACAAAAGAAAGAAATTCTTACCTTTTTCTTCAAATTTCAACTTGCCGCAAACGTAGTTCTTTCGCTTAACTAATTGTATCACGTCGAAGAGCGTCTTGCACTTATCAAGAATCCAAGAAGAAAGAGATTTTTAGAATCAAAGTTGATGGAATAGAATTTTTTTTTTGTTGAGGTTCGGCCGAATGGCCTTCAACTCTCACTCTCGCTTTTGTTTGATTTTTCTTGAAGCTTCTTGATAAAATGATGAAGGCCCCTTTAATTTATTTAGTCTTTAATTAAATAAAAGTATGGGCTTGGGCTATTATTCTTGGACCATGGCCGGCCAAGCCCCTAAAATGGGCCTTAATTCTCTTATTCTTTTTCTAAGCCCAATAATGATGGATCTTATTTTATAATTCACGAGACCAATTTCCGAAATTCCAATTTTTGCCCTTAGCCTTCCCCGATGTTTCCGCATCAATATTTTTCATGAACAACATATACATATCAACTAAATCACAATATTGCCTTATTTCATACAAGTCACAATTATTTCAAAATTTCCGAATGTGCAAAAATACGGGGTATAACATCCTCCCCCCCTTTAGAACATTCGTCCTCGAATGTTAGATTAGCCATATAAGGTCTTATGGGCATAGCGGGGGAGTTTCTTTTTATGGGTAGCACATATAAATCATTTGCCAATCAATATAACAAATTGAAAAACTTAAATTACCTGTAGGTATAGGGAACAAGTGAGGATACTTCTTTTTCATCTCATCCTCCGCCTCCCAAGTCATTTCTTCCCGGTTGTTGTTCCGCCACAGGACTTTAACAGAAGGCACATCCTTGGTGCGCAGCCTCCTCACCTGACGATCCAGAACAGCTACAGGTTGCTCTTCATAAGACAAGTCCTCCGTTACCTGAATATCGTCTACGGAAATATTCTGGAAGGATCACCAACACATTTACGAAGCATGGATACATGAAATACCGGGTGCACTGCCTCCAAGTCGGATGGTAAGTCTAGCTCATAGGCGACCTCGCCTATCTTTCGAATAATCTGATATGGCCCGATGTACCGCGGGCTAAGCTTAACCTTTTTACCGAATCTCATTACACCCTTCATAGGTGATACCTTCAGAAATACCCAGTCGCCAATCTGGAACTCCAATGGTCGACGTCGTTTATCAGCATAAGATTTCTGTCGACTCTGGGCCGCTTATAGTCGTTCTGAAATCAGTTTCACTTTGTCAACTGCTTGCTGAATCACATCTGGACCAATTAATTTAGTTTCACCCACATCGAACCAACCAATCGGAGATCTGCATTTTCTACCATATAGGGCTTCGTACGGTGCCATCTGGATACTGGAATGATAACTATTATTATAAGCAAATTCAATAAGGGGCAAATGATCATCCCAGCTACCTCTGAAATCAATAATACAGGCCCGCAACATATCTTCCAATGTCTGAATGGAGCGCTTGGCCTGTCCATCGGACTGAGGATGAAATGTTGTACTAAGACTCACCTGAGTCCCCAATCCTTCCTGGAATGATCTCCAGAAATTCACTTTGAACTGGGCACCTCTGTCAGTGATAATAGATACAGGAACCCCGTGGAGTCTTACTATCTCTTTAAGATACAATCTGGCATAGTCCTCAGCCGAATACGTAGTCCTGACCGGAGGAAAGCGGGCTGATTTCGTCAATCTATCCACAATAACCCAAATGGAATCATACCTGCGTGGAGTGCGCGGTAGACATGTAACGAAATCCATATTAATCATTTCCCATTTCCAGGCTGGGATTTGCATTTCCTGTAGTAATCCGCCGGGCTTTTGATGCTCGATCTTGACTTGCTGACAATTTGGACACTGGCCAACGAACTCTGCAATATCCCTATTCATACCGTCCCACCAGTATAAACATTTAAGGTCATGGTACATCTTAGTAGACCCAGGATGAATAGAATACCGAGAATTATGTGCTTCGCCCATAATTTGCCATCATAACCCTGCAACGTCCGGTACACATAATCTACCTCCATATAATAATACCCCTTCAGGCGAAATTTTGAATGGAGTCTTTTCTTTATTGAGGGCCACATTCCTGTACTGTGCCAAAACAGGATTTTCGAACTGACGCTTCTTTACCTCTTCTATAATGGATGACTCAGCAACCTCTCGAACAGAAACCCCAGCATCCCTAGAATCTGTCAAACGAACTCCAAGGCTGGCTAACTGATGAATTTCACGAACCAATTCTTTCTTATCAGGCTGCACATCAGTTAAACTGCCCATGGACTTGCGGCTCAGTGCATCAGCTACCACATTAGCATTCCCAGGATGATACAAAATGTCGACGTCGTAATCCTTCAATAATTCAAGCCATCTTCTCTGCCGCAAATTCAGTTCTTTTTGTTTAAAAATATGCTGGAGGCTCTTATAGTCCGTATAAATATCAACGTGGACCCCATATAAATGATGCCGTCATATCTTCAAAGCATGAATCACCGCGGCCAATTCCAGATCATGAGTGGGACAATTTCTTTCATGCGGTCTGAGCTGCCGGGAAGCATAGGCTATGACTTGACCGTGCTGCATTAACACACAACCTATCCCAATACCAGAGGCATCACAATAAACGACGTACCCATTTGATCCTTCTGGAAGAGCTAAAACTGGAGCTGTAATTAATTTTTTCTTCAACGTCTGGAAACTGCGCTCACAGGCATCAGTCCATTGAAATTTCGCTGCCTTCTGAGTTAACTTTGTTAGTGGTGCCGCAATAGAAGCGAAATTCTCCACAAACCTTCTGTAATATCCGGCCAACCCCAGAAAACTGCGTACCTCTGTCGGTGTAGTAGGCCTGGGCCAATTCTGTACAGCTTCAATCTTCTGTGTATCGACCCGAATACCTTCTGCTCCGACAATATTCCCCAAGAATGCCACAGAGGTCAACCAGAATTCACATTTGGAAAATTTAGCATATAACTTTTACTGCCGAAGTGTGCCAAGTACTGTTCTCAGATGATCTGAATGCTCCTCTGCTGATCGTGAATAGACCAAAATATCATCAATAAATACAATCACGAACATATCAAGGAACGGCCGGAATACCCGATTCATTAGATCCATGAATACAGCTGGAGCATTAGTTAGCCCAAAAGACATCACTCTGAATTCACAATGCCGGTACCGGGTCCTGAAAGCAGTCTTCGGAATAACTGCCTCTCGTACCCGTACCTGGTGGTAGCCCGAGCGCAAATCTATCTTCGAACAATGTTTAGCACCCTGCAGCTGATCAAATAAATCATCAATCCGGGGGAGGGGATATTTATTCTTGATAGTCACCTTATTTAGTTGTCTGTAGTCAATACACATTCGCAGCGAACCATCTTTCTTTCTTACAAACAATACCGGAGCTCCCCAAGGTGACGTGTTGGGTCTGATGAAGCCTTTTTCTAATAGATCTTTCAGTTGTTCTTTCAATTCTTTCAATTCTGTTGGTGCTATTCTGTATGGAGGAATAGATATGGGATGAGTATCTGGCAGCAAATCTATCGTGAATTCTATCTCCCGTTCAGGGGGAAGACCTGGAAGCTCATCTGGGAATACATCTGGGAATTCATTGACAACTGGAACTGACTGGAGATTAGGTGTCTCGGCCTTAGTATCGTGCACACGGACCAAGTGATAGATATAGCCTTTCTGAATCATCTTCTTAGCCTTGAGGTATGAAATAAACTTACCCCTCGGCGATGCAGTGTTTCCTGCCTATTCTATGACTGGTTCCCCTGGAAACTGGAAACGAACTACCTTTTTCTGGCAGTCAACATTAGCATAACAGGAAGCTAACCAGTCCATGCCCATAATAACATCAAATTCTGGCATATCTAATTCCACCAAATCAGGTTTAGTGCAACGATCACATATAATCACAGAACAATCTTTATATACCTACCTCGCTATAATAAAATCCCCAACTGGTGTAGCCACTTTGAATGGTTCTATAGGTTCGGGTGTTATTCCAATTTTACTAGCAATGAGCGGGGAGATATATGATAAAGTAGAACCAGGATCAATTAATGCATATACAGATCGGGAGAAAACCAGTAATGTACCAGTAACAACATTTGGCGACGCCTCCTGGTCCTGGCAGCTAGCCAATTCATATATGCGGTTCGAAGGACCGCTAGAATCTGAAACACCGCCACGATCTCAACTGCGGCCCGCCGGTGCCGATAAACCCCGCCCTACAGGGCGCATAGCTGAGGGAGTATAGGATGAACCAGCGGCTGATCCCGTCGGCTGAACTGTACTACCAGAACCACTCGCCATCGGACAATCTCGCATAACATGGCCCTGACGGCTGCAGGAAAAACAAGCCCTTGTAGCTCGGTAGCACTCCCCTCGGTGCGATTTCCCACAATAAGAACAACAGGGCCAGGGTGGTCTGGACTGGCTGGAACCCCTGGTCATCTGCGAACCTGATGCTCTGGAACTCTGGCCGGCCCCAGATGGTCCTGCACTATCAAATCGTCTACCGTCGGACTGTGTACCCCGGCCTGATAGAGAAGGATATCTGCCTGACTGTTGTAACTGAGGCTTCCCGCCTCTAAAATCTCCAGAATATCCCGCTGATCTGGCCCTCTGGGGCGGCCTCCTGCCTCGATCTCTGCTGGGCTGCTCTCCCCTATGCCGGTCCTCCATCCCCTGGGCATAGGCCTGTAATCGGGCGATGTCCATGTCAGTCTGCGATGCCATCGCCATACAGCTGTCAACCAGGTAGCGGTCCAACCCTATCACGTACCGGTGCATCCGATTGGCCATATCCGCTACTATAGCAGGTGCATATCGAGCCAAGGAATCAAACTCCAAATTATACTCACGAACACTCCGACCTCTCTGCCGCAGCTGCAAAAATCTGTCAACCCTCGCCCTCCGCAACTCCGGGGGAAAAAAGTGGCGGAGAAAAGCAGCCACAAACTCGTCCCATGTAGCTGGGGGAGTACCCTCACCTCTGGACAGCTCCCAGGACTCATACCAATTAGCCACAATATCTCGTAATCTGTGCGAGGCTAACTCAACGGACTCGGTCTCTGAAGCCCTGACCAGTCCCAATGAGCGCCTCATCCCCCGAATGATGTCGTGGGGGTCCTCCTCGGGCTTAGACCCGAAAAACTCTGGGGGACTACATGTCAGAAAATCACGAACCCTCAGGCTATCACGCCTGTCATCATCATCATCACCTCTCAGCCCGCGTTTGCGAGCCTGTCCCGCCACCAAAGTCGTCAACAACTGTATGGCCTCCCTCAACGTCCTATCCTCCACCCCTGGCTGAGGAGCTGGAGGCTCGGGCGCTGGAGCGTCTGGAGCTAATGATGGACCTGCTCCAGGCTCCTCCGGTGGTGTAGCAGAACCCTCCGACTGGGGCACAACATCGGGCAAATCCTGAGCACGAGCCCGGGTAACTCTCTGCACCTGACTAGTCTCTCCTACTACCGCCTTGCCCTTCTGGGCAGCCGTCGCCTTCTTCGGAGGCATCACCGAAAAACACAACAGCCAATCAGAAAAGAGTCATCCTAATAGCACAGCTCTATCGCACGATCTAAGATTCAAAGAAAGGTAACACCCTAAATGTCCTGTAGCGTCCTATTTATAGATGTGGTGCACGACACACCGATAAACAAGACTCTACGAGACAAGGCCTGTAGACATTCCGAGGACAAACCGCTCTGATACCACTTTTGTCACGACCCAGCCCTGTGGGCCGCGACTGGTGCCCTATTTGGACACCCAAACAGACTTTCATCCCAAATCGTCATATTTCAGCTTAGTTCAGATATCATATTCACCATTTAAACAGAAGTGAAAACGAATACTATCTTAAGCGGTCGCGCGTACAAAATATCATATCAAAGTAAAAAGGGGCGGCGGAATACACATCGCCGAACATATATATACATATACAAACATATGGTCCATTATGGCCGCCATAACAGACGGGACCGTATTAAGATGTAAATCAGAAACAAAACGAACACACATAGGACCCACGACTCACATATATGACTACAGACCTCTACAAACCAAAAATGGAAACATATGACGAGACAGAGCCCCGCCGTACCCCAAATAGTCGAATATACAGAAGCATATGTACAAAGATATATATACCAAAGATAAGCTCCGGATCAAAGGGAGCAATCCAAGATAGCAGAATATGTAGCCTACACTGGCGGGTCTCCTGCACGTATGTCTGTACCTGCGGGTATGAAACGCAGCCCCCGAAGAAAGGGGGTCAGTACGAAAGATGTACTGAGTATATAAAGCATAGAGTACAGAAATCCAAACCATAGCAGACATAAAAGAATACAGGGAGTAAATACCGAGTCAGTACATCAAAGTCCGTGCTGAGAATATATGTATGTATAATGCAAATAAATAAATAAAATCATGCATAAGGCTCAGGAACGTGGTCACCACTCTGACGTTGGTGCCACAACACAGCATACTCCAGAAGGTTTCAAATCTCCGTACTACCCCGAACATAACATATCATCATGACATATCATATCATCAAAGCATATCATAAGTCATATCACAGCATAACTCCATAAACGGTACCCGGCCCTATGGCGAGGTCTCGAGAATCGTAACACATCATACTGCCGAATTTGTCATAATACACACGATCACAAAACCGGCCCGGGAACCGGCGAACGATATCATAGTGGTAGGCACGAGCAGAGTAGTGCGGAAACCATAAGCATATACACAATTAAATTCCAAGGCTCGACAAATAAATACGTATATATATATATATATATATATATATATATATGTATTGATATCAGAAAGCTCAAAGTAGGTGTCGGGTCTGTCAGAATTAATATACAAAAGAGGTGAGCCTTATAAATTTACAAACTTTCGAAAAATACCTCATAGGTCATTTCTTGAAAATGTAGTGTTGTTCATATTAGGGAGCTTTCAAATAACTTATGGAGCAAACCAAATGGAGCCTTAACTTCATAGGCAAAAGTTCCCTTTTTGATGTCATACAGCAATAGGTTAAACAAGACGGACAAAGAAAGTCTTGGTACTAGTGGGCCCACCTCGGGTAAAGTTGAGGCGGCGTACAAAATTTACAAACATTAGACCTTATGGAGTCATCCATGAAAGCTTAGGGGTGATTCGGTCATTTTTATGAAAGTTACGAACATTTGAACATTCTTTCCAACAAAATGTCAAAGTTCTAATTCAATTATACTGAATGGAATAGTGCTAAAAGTAAACTCGGATTTCTATGAACAGAATATTCCCCGAAGCTCAAATTCAAACCTAGTACACCTAGGACATGCCAAAAGAAGGAAAGGTGGGGCTTTACATACCTTATTCGCGTCCTACGCTCGTCCGAGCTCAACTCCTGTTTCCACCAAAATCTACAATTGGCCATAGTTGCCAAATATGAGTTATGCGCTTTTAGAATTTCAATCTAAAATTCATATTTGTCTACCGAAATTTTGGCAGCATTTCCCCTATAAATTCTACATCCCCGAGAATTTACTCGGCCATAATATCAACAACAACACCCAACATAATGCCAACAACATCAAGAATCACAATAAGACACACTCTAACATGATTATTCTTACTTTCTACATAATGTAACATTTCCGTTCCAACTTCACATTATCAAACTATTATCAACATTTTCCATATTCATTGACTAACTCAAGATTATTTAAACA
Organism: Lycium barbarum; assembly: GCF_019175385.1. NCBI lineage: Eukaryota > Viridiplantae > Streptophyta > Magnoliopsida > Solanales > Solanaceae > Lycium > Lycium barbarum. Next base: position 84,563,302 of record NC_083347.1, read on the forward strand.
TAACTCAATAAGGTTTCAAGCAATACTCAAGGATTCAAACAATCTGGACAATTCCATATTCTATCCAAAACTTGTACAAATGCGACAAAACAACAAAATCGCATTGTTTTCTTCCAAATTCATTAACAACAACCATAATCCACATTTTAGATTTCTATTTCCATAGTTACATAAAAACTATATTAGAAGGACATAATTTCCCATAACAACATACAACCATTTTCAATGCCGACTCGATTCATTAAACCCTTATTTACGTTACAAATGCCACAACGACGCAACTAACGAGCTAAATAGAATTTAATCCATCTCTTTCCATCATCACCATGGCACACGGCCATGCACCTACTCACACACATACACGGCTATGCACACACACCACAATTCCATAATTCTCATCCAATTCCAATCATTATAACATATACACTTATTCCATAACACAAAAGAATGAAATTCTTACCTTTTTCTTCAAATTTCAACTTGCCGCAAACGTAGTTCTTTCGCTTAACTAATTGTATCACGTCGAAGAGCGTCTTGCACTTATCAAGAATCCAAGAAGAAAGAGATTTTTAGAATCAAAGTTGATGGAATAGATTTTTTTTTTTTGTTGAGGTTCGGCCGAATGGCCTTCAACTCTCACTCTCTCTTTTGTTTGATTTTTCTTGAAGCTTCTTGATAAAATGATGAAGGCCCCTTTTATTTATTTAGTCTTTAATTAAATAAAAGTATGGGCTTGGGCTATTATTCTTGGACCATGGCCGGCCAATCCCCTAAAATGGGCCTTAATTCTCTTATTCTTTTTCTAAGCCCAATAATGATGGATCTTATTTTATAATTCACGAGACCAATTTTCGAAATTCTAATTTTTGCCCTTAGCCTTCCCCGATGTTTCCGCGTCAATATTTTTCATGAACAACATATACATATCAACTAAATCACAATATTGCCTTATTTCATACAAGTCACAATTATTTCAAAATTTCCGAATGTGCAAAAATACGGGACATAACAAAGAAAATTGGCTATTAGGGACGAGAAAACTGGTCCCTAAAAGTCTTATTCTGGTCCCTAAAGATCAATTGTGACGGGAAAAATCTGGTCGTCAGCCGTCGCTATAGGCTCTGCCGCTAAAGGCCTATAGCGACGGGATTTAATTGCTGGTCCTTAAAGATCTATTATGACCAGAAATATTCTGGTCCCGAGTATACTTTTAAGGACCCTATTTCTGGTCCTAAACACAAATCATTAATTGGTTTGTAAATCACTCAGGGACAAGTTTAACTGGTCCTTAAAAGGCTTTTGCGACCAAAAACATGATCCAAAAAGAGCAAAGCAATTACTGGTCTCTAACAATCTGTTTACAATTTCCACATAAGAAGTAGAATTAAAAATGATTATGGCCAAAAATGTGGCAGCTAAATAATTCAAGCTTTTCTAAGATATTATACAACTTCTAATATAGTTACTCAAAAGCATATAAACAGAGTTCACAATACTATTCACATAACCCATTATCCCACAGAGGCAAACATCCTTAGTAAATACTATAATGTTTTATCGAACAAAAAAAATTGTCAGCCTGTTCTAAATCTTCAAAATTTCATCTTCACTTGTAAACTGAAGCTTCCAAATCCTGCAAAACGTATAAAATATAGTTTTTTTAGAAAAATGAAATCTGTGCACAACCAAATCACAAAAAATGTTAGTTCATAAATAATAAGAGAGCGCGTTCTATAGTTTCAGTTCCTAATAGCCATCTACTTTGACAAAAATATGTTGGTACTATGCCAGTGCATTGAACAACTAAATTGCCCGAAACACCTCAAAGTCATTCAAGCAGTTGATAGAGGGCTATTATATCTGCACCACAATTTCTATCCGAAATGTTCACCTGGATTCAAAGGTTAGCAATACTTTCGGGATTAGGAGATGAACCCAAAAAAATTCAGATTTTGGTTAGGAAAGAGCTTTTCGGAACTAGCAAGAACAAGCAAGTGAACACCGAGTAGCTGAAACATAGTAAGGCATACTGCATTTATCTGTAAAAACCTCCTAATAGGTAGATGTAAAATATTGGTTGTGCTACCATGTACGTCCAGCTACCATGTACAAACCAAATCTGAATGATAAATGCATATGTAGTATCAATTAACCTGCCATGAAGCCACTAATATATTTTCCCTGAATAATGAACGTCTGGTACACTTTTAACTTACATTAGGTATTCAATAGATCATATCCTCAGTTGAAGTGCCAAAATGGAATTTTGTGACAAGTTTAAGGGGTTGTATATGTATTCAACCTTGAGGAAATTAAGTTCCAAGTTTTTGATATCCTCTATAATGAGAACATGATCAAGTTATACTACTTAGCATCACCATATACCAGTAATATAGTTATCAAATAATTAAATTCTGAAAGTATATATAATGCAAAGAGAAAGTGTTGACCTCATATGACCTTTCCAAAGATTCAATGGACTTGTCGTTTCCAAAGAAATGACCTTTGTTAGACTATTATCTAAATTATGACTAGCTGCTGCAGCTAAATGGTGAGAGAAACAACAGAAAATTATATAACTATTTAAATATAATACAAAATATGTTCAAGCTATAAGGAGAATTCATAGAGCAAGAAGTTAGGCAAACTGGAAAAAGGAATAATAGATGTCAAAAACAGATCACTCATTATTATCAACCTAGTAGAATTAGAAAAACACTATTGTTAGAAAATGTAGTTCCATTAGCAATTGGACAACATCGTAAATAAGAAAATACAGGTACTCTGTTAAAAGGTGAGCAAGGGAGAATCTCCAAAAGCATGAGATGTTCAACAACATATTTCCAATGACTAACAAGCCATTGATTATCATAGCTGAAAATTACCCACTAACATGGGTACTATACATCATTTAGTTTACTTAACAACTAATTTCCCACAATTAAATCACCAAAAGAAGAATGATTTATTTAATTTGTTAAAATATTTTTTCCTTGTCATAGTAAATGGTATGCTGTTGAAAGTGTCTTGAGATCCTTTCCTTGAAATCCCAAACCATTCATAACCTAGTTGGTAATGAAAAAGAGGTAAATAGGAGACCATTTTATAGCATGAATACTAACCATTCAAAGGAAAAAGAAACAAAAAAAATGATTTCCTGGTAATACTTATTAACATTGCAGAAATAAAATAAAATATGCTCGCGTGATTCAAAGAAATACATGAACTCCCCAAAGGGTATGAGATTGAATATGAACAATTGATTGCAAAATACATCATCTGGTATTCTAAGAATAATGATGCCAAAGATTTTCTTTAACAAAGGCTTTCATCAGTTTCAGATAATCCTAGTCATCTCAAATGATGCCAAAAATTTCTGCAACAATTTCATGTTCTAATTCCTTTCATTAGATATATTAGGAAGTAAAGGACACAGAAAAATAGAAGAATAAAAATATGTTCAAGTACAAATCAAGCCTGCCAATAAGTATAAAAGTAAGACCAATGACAACTGATTCGTTTTCATCAGAAACACATGCCTTGTGATTGCAAAAGGCCCATATTGGAAATACACAATCAAATAACAACTTGTACTCTTTTTTTTTCCAGCAAAACTTAAGTCTAGAGTGACAACCAAGGAACCATTAACAACTGGTGCTCTTTAACTTTCAAAATTTGATGTAGATTCTTTCTTGATTCTTCATTATTTTCTTAGCTTGTTCAACTATTAACCTGTTACTGTACTCTTTCAGACTTAAAAAGATGGCAGGACATTCAAGGTAGTTGATCAAATATGAATTTCTTAACTATAACAACTAAATCAACTTAATTGAAAATCAGGGGAACTTAAAGTTATATGAGACCGAGATTTTACTCCTCAACAATGCGAACAAGGTCTGAATTTTTTAAAAGTGACAGTTTTGCCACACATATTAGCGCTCATGTTATATCAGAGGCACAGAGGCAGCATATGGGTATCCCTAAGGGCAGAGGAAGAATAAAAGTCACAGAAGGAAAAAAGAAGACAGACCTTGTTGGGAAACCTCATTTCTTCGGCACTTTCGTCGCAAAACTTCTCTCTTTGAAATCTCTAGACAACAAACATCGTAGAGAGTGCTCAAAATACGTGAAGTAGCTTACTTTGCAAACTCAAAGGCAAAACACCATTAAGATAGCAAATAAAAAAAAATTGTAAAACATAAGCGTGTACAGATTTTGGCATAAGTGCATAACTCACTTTTTATTTCTTCCTCTCCTAAGCAGATGGAGTCTAGGAATTAATTAGTAGCTACATGCATTTGAGGATGCTCGCTCACAATCCGAAGAACAAAAAAGCTCGCACTTGCATTCAAAAGGATATATCAGAAGAGAAAAACAACTTTGAATGCAACGAAAGTACGAAACCTAACCCTAGCCACCATTTCTTTATCAGTTACCTACATTGCTTTCCTCTCACGAAAAAAAAAACAACTAAAAAGAATGTCACTCGACCTCCAACAAAATTGAATTGAATTTGCATAAGAACCTTAAAACGCCCTAAAAATTGAAGCTTTCCATCAAAGGAGCAAGTAAGAACCAGAAATTACAATCCAGATTATGTGACTTCCACAAAGATTCAATTTCCATTACAAATTGTAATGGGTAGACCGTCCAAGATAATTAAATTCACCAGAAATGACGGATACCCAGAATAAGAAACATACAAGAATTCATTGACGCGGATCGTTTATTTCAGATCACAAAACACCCACTAACTCAAATTATCCAAACACCACAAACTCAAATCACATTAGATCTCTTTACCTAATAAAAGGCATCATCACTTATAAACTAAATAGAAAAAGAACATATGAATACATTTTAAAAGGGAACTTATGAATTGGATAAGAAGAAAGGAGAGCACCTGATACAAGGGGCCTGAATCCCTCAAAATCCTTACACTCCAAGCCCCAACTTTAAACCTAACCCTAGCCACCATCCGCATATCAAGCCCAATACTCCCACTTTATGCTCTTACACCACAACGATCAATATTCAGTAGAATTGGTACAAAATATTTTCATTTTATACAATTAATATTCACCAAAATAAGAAATTTCTTATCGTTAAAAGAAAAAAGAAGAAGAAAAGAAACAAGCCTGTTTAGATTGACAGCCTTCGTCATCATCGGTTTGTGAGTCTTCACCCACTTCAAATAGATGTCATTGTGAGTTTCAGCTTTCGGAGAGAAATTTGGAAGAGTCGATTGTTAGGAATTTTACATGATTTAGAAAGAAATTTGACATACAGAGGAGAGGGTTTATTTTGCGGAAAAATACAAGGGAGAAAGAGAGAAGGGAGCTGGGGGTATTAATTAAAGATGTGTAGAATATTTCATATCGCTTATTAGGACGGGTGTTTTATCTTTTCCGCGATCAGATTTGGGCCCTTCGTTAATTTAGATAGGAATTAGGACCAGAAGAAAAACTTTTCCCTATAAATAGACATTTAGAGACCAAATTTTTACCCTGTCGTTAAATGTTGGTCTCTGATAAACCTTTTTCTTGTAGTGTTCGTAACACCCCAACACACTTCCCAACAAACACTTAGAGAGAATTTTCAAGCTAGGGTAAGACAATCTTGTGAGGTAAGTTCAATTGCTTTCATTCTATCATTCCTTTGCCCTTCATTATTATAATCATCCTCATGGGACTTTAATGGTGAAATTGAATTAGAAAACCTAGAATAGTAATGAAACTTCTAAACTTGATGGGTTATGATTATTATCGCGTAGTTATCATCTAAATGTGTTGGTTAGTTGCTAGTTGTCATAAATTAAACATTTAGAGACATCAACTAAGTGATTGGAGACCTAGGGTGCTATAAAAATGGTGTCTTGCCATGGAAAACTGCTTGTAATGGGAATATTCATAGAATGTTGTAATAAAGTGATGAGTAATGATTACTAAGCGTCAAGCTGGGTTGTTTATCACCTATAAAATCATCCACCCCTTGGGATGGGGTAAGGGAAAGGTATTCTTGCATTGGAACTTGTGATTGAGTATTATGACTCATTGAGCCTTCTATTTCTAGAGTGTGAGTGTTTTGAGGCTTTGAAGAAAGGAACAGCTATAGCAGAGTGACTTGCATTGTTTTAGGTCTGCTTTGAGGTAGGTTACGGTTCACTTGAGTTAGACTTTTGTTAGTTGAATGCATGTTTGTGGTTTCATTAGGAGAAAGCATGTCTAGTATTCATTACATGATATTGTATTGTTGAGCTCCTATGTGTTGTGATTGAATGTTGTGTAGGTTTCATGCCATTATTCCTGTGTGATTTAATCTACAGTGGTTGTCTTGTGAGGAGAAGTTAATATAGTCTTTTTGAGGGTATTGTGATATGAAATGATGAGGTGAATATGTATATTGAGAAGGTAACAAACACTGTTATATAAAAGGTATGACAAGGCATATATGTGGCCTAGCTTATGGGCTTGTGGTCCGAGGTCAGTTTCGAAAATGAGAGGTTTATTGTTATATCCCGCGTTCGAGATTCGTTCTGGAGCGGAGGGTTTGGTCGGGTCCGAAGAGTGTTCCGGAACGAGTGGTACATGGACACCATGGGTCCACTGTAGGTCATGACTACTGAGCTATGACATCAGATAGCATGTGTGTATAGCGAGTGGGGTTACAGTGGTAACTTATTCTCCGTTATGTTTGACGTGTTTGTGATTCTTGGCAATTCGGTAATTTGTTGTGATTGTCCGTGGTTGACTTATTGTGATGTATTGATATTCATGTATGATTGACTGGCTTGTTTATTTTATTGAATTCATAAGATAGGCATGATACTAATCTTAGTCGGCCTATGATGCATACCGGTACATAGTGTTTGTACTGATATTACCTTGCTGCATTCTTTGAGTGCAGATTTTGATATAGAGACCGCTGTTCGTCCTCACATCTAGCGCAGAGGATATTTGCGAACAGATTTTGGGGTGAGCTTCTTCTCCTGCCAGGCCGCCCGAGGATCTTCTACTTATGATGTCTTTTCTCATTCTGAACATTATGGTTATTCATTAGATAGATTTCAGTTCTTAGACGTGTTTTTGGCTTAGAGTCCTGTACGATGACTTTCGAATTTTGGGGAATTTGTAATAGTTAGACTTTTGCCCTAGTTTTAGTATTTTATGGCATGACCTACCTAGTTTATTTGATCCGTGAATGAGTATAATTGTTGACCTGTTTAATTATAAAATCAGACTTGAATGAATAGAGATCTAGTGTGTCGGTTCGCCCACTAAGATTTAGTTGGGTGCCAGTCATCGTGGGTTGGGCCGTGACAAAGAAAATAAAGCAAACAATCAAGTTTGTGCGATTGAGCACGGGGTGGAATGATATTCCAATTCCTGGCTGGAGAGCTTGACTCTCATGGGCACCCTATCTTTATTGGCTGCCTAAGAAAAGTTCCACATTTTCTCCACATGTATCTGGATCTGGTTTGATCAGCCTGATCCTCTCCTTGGTGGCTGCTAACCTGCTTCCCTCTCCTGTGTAACAATATGGTTGACCTCCTGGTCTTTGCTTTTGTTTTTACCACCCTTGCGTTGTTTTGTTAGTGTTCCTTCTTGTTTTAGCCTTTGTTAGGTAACCTTCTTGGTACAGCTTAAACGAAATGACCATCCCGGCCTTATGCCTTTGTTTTACCACCCTTGCGTGGTTTTGATTTCATGGCCCTCTTGGCTATCTTTTTGAAAGTAGGTGACCTTCTTGGCACTTTTTGATTTGTTTGACCCCCTCCGATCATTGTATGCATGAAATGGCCCTCTTGGCATTTGTTTGGATGAATGGCCCTCTTGGCATTTGTTTGGATGAATGGCCCTCTTGGCGATGTCTGATTTGTTTGAGCTCCTCCAGTTATTATCTACATGAATGGCCCTCTTGGCAGATTTTGATTTATTTGACCTCCTTCGGTCATTGTCTGTATGAATGGCTCTCCTGGTGAAGTTTGATTTTTTTGACCTCATCTGGTTATTATTTATATGAATGGCCCTCTTGGCAGTGTTTGTATGAAAGGCCCTCTTGGCAACGTTTTTATGAATGGCTCTCTTAGCAATGTTTGTATGAATGGGCGTCTTGGTGACATTTGTATGAATGGCCCTCTTGGCAATATTTGTATAAATGGGCCTCTTGGCAATAGTTGTATGAATGGCCCTCTTGGCAGTGTTTGTATGAATGGACCTCTTGGCATGTTTATATGAATGGCCCTCTTGGCATTCATATGACAGATATGGCCCTTTTGGCTAGATCGTTTTTCTTTCGCCCTTTAGGTCAGTTATGACCCTCTCGGTCAGATATGCTGGTTTGTTCCTTATGTGACCCTTTTGGTCTGATTGTTTCCCTTATGGCGTTTTGTCCTTTTATAGCCCTCTTTGGCTAGATTGTCTCCCTTGTGGTATTTTTGTCCTTTGTAGCCCTTTTTGGCTAGATTGTTGCCCTTGTGGCATTTTTGTTCTTTACCGTAGCCCTCCTTGGCTAGAATGCCGCCCTTGTGGCATTTTTGTCCTTTGTAGCCCTTTTTGGCTAGATTTTTTCCCTTGTGGCATTTTCTCCTTTTGCGTAGCCTCTTTGGCTCAATCGGATCACCCTTGCGGTGCTTTCATCTTTATGGCCCTTGCGCTCAGTGTGGTCCAGATTCCCTTCGATGAGTTGCTCATTACCTGCCTTGTCATCATAAACAAACAAAGTTTGCAAAAAGGGGTCATCCTTCTGACTCCAATGGAGACTTGCATCCAAATAATATTAGTTTCCTATATGGTTGATCCACGTTCTTTTCTTCTGTTGCGCTATTGCTTCGCCCACTCGACTACTTCCCTGGATCCTACCCACTTGGATTCAGTAGTTATGAAAGATGAATTTATCTTAAAGTAAAACATTTTTGCAATTTGTTGATCATAAAATTTTGAAAAAATGTTTGAATTAGCTGTCATGACATGTGTGTTTGAATGAGAAATGTTACACCTCGTAGTTTTGTATGTTGAGATTCATTGGATGTTAGGTGTCCTAATCATGGACACCGGAGTTATCTTCAAGGATATGGAAGGATTGGAGAACAAGCGAATTAAAGAAATTAAGTTTGTCGGAACTTTGGGAAAACTTGGCATATTTTGGACAGGATTTTGGCCCAAATTGAGAGAGGTATATCTCCTAGAATATGAGGATTTGTGGTGTACATTACCTACCCAAATTGAAGTTCATTGAGTCTAGTTTTCATCACAACATACCGTTGGTCGATACGATATCGGAGTAGGAAGTTGTGGGTGTTTTAAGACAGACTGCTCGGGCAGTGCAATTTGACGGATCCATTTGACGGACCGCAAAATGTTTTGCGCCCCGTCAAATGGAACATCCCCACCACACAATGGACATAGAGAGCCAATTATTGGTGGCCAATTCGAAGCCTATAAAACTGTTTGATCGCCCATTTGACGCCCGCAAAATTGTTTGATGGCCCATCAAACAAGGCGTAAAAAATGAGGCAGTGGGGATTTTCCTTTTGTTATAAATTAAAAACCCATGACTTGGGGATCATTATTTGACCAAATCAGATCCCTAGTGCCCCTCCAAGCTCTCTCAACCATCCCTAATCCATAAACATCCCAAGCTATTCCAATAGAAGATCAAACCCTGAAAACCCTAAGCTAGTTCATGGAGGAGATGTGTTCTTGCTTCTAGTTGGATTGGTGGTGAATTAAATCTTGGAGCAAGTTGTGTGTAGCTAAGGATCTTCAAGAAAAAAAGGTATGTTCTTCATCTTATTAATTATGCTTTGTTGAATTGGAGGTTAGTAAGTCTTAGAAATGAAGAGATTCATGGTAGAGAAGTTATACAGTATTAAGTTGAAGTATTGGTTATGGATTGAATTTGAAAGGGGGTTTTGGATTGATTTGAGTCCAATTTGAATGTAAATCTCTTGGATGGTATTGTAGATGTTGTTATTGTTGTTTGGGAATTGTTTTGAAATTGAAGGAAGTAGATAATATAGGGGAAATGCTGCCCAAATTTCATTAGCTCACTTAATAGTTTAGTTTGATCTTATAAGCGTTTTGACGACGTAACCTTAGTGTGAATCATCTTGAATGTGATTTGCAAGCTCGGGAGAATAGACGTTGAGTGTTTAAGTAAGGCGACAAGGTATGTAACGCTACCCTTTTCTTTTCTTAGCATGATCCTTATGAACCAAACGTACACGTAACATTAATCCATAATGGCTCCACTCTTAGAGTTAGGGATGACTCTATGATTCATGTTCCACAATGTATCTTCAGAAAGTCTTCCTTCAGATTCAGTATAATCTTTAGAGTTACTTGTATTCCTATCATGTTTTACGCATTGCATTGCATATATATATATATATTTATATATATACATATATATATATATATATATATATATACACACACATGCATATACAAACCGGAGACCCCTCAGGCGCTATATGCGCGTATATTATGTATGATATATGTATATATGTATGGGGTATGGGGGAACGTGAGGGCATTATATACGCACCACCACCTAATCAGCTGGTCATATGATTATATGATGATGATGATATAATGATGATGATGATGATGAAGACGGCCGATACGATACGATGGGATGCCACGGTGGCTTGATAGGAGTTATATACGCATATATGATATATATACATATATATGTGTGTGTATTTATATATGTATGACCTCATGCACAAATGCACAATATTTATGCATGTCATTAGCCCTCAGAGGCAGTTCAGATGCATATTAATTATGTACGTGATTCACTCACAGGGACAGTTCAGACATATAGGTTGCATTAACTTACCATACAGTTTCTTATATCTCATTTATGTTACTCATATGCCTTACACACTTAGTATTTTGTCCGTACTGATATCCTTTTATTTGTGGACGCTGGGTTTATGCCTGCAGGTAGACAGAGATATGGTACAGATCCTTAGGCTACCATTCAGCGTTGGTACAGGAGCACTCCACTTGTTCCGGAGTTGTAGCTCAGAGTGATATGATTCTTTTGTGTATATATGGGCATGGCGGGGTCCTGTCCAGTCCTTACTATGTTATGCAGTCTATGTAGAGGCTCGTAGATAGATGTGTAAAACTAGATGTTTTATGACCTCCTCAGTCTATCTTTTTGTTATATCCTTTGATAGCCTTGTCGGCTTGTATATGGGCACAATTTATGATGTACATTTATGAGTTATTTTCATGGCCCACTCAGATATGATTAGGAAATGTACGTTTTGAGGTACTCGGTAAGCTAGCTCTGGGTGCCCGTCATGGCCCTCTGGTTGGGTCGTGACAAAAGTGGTATCAGAGCAGTTCGTCCAGGGTTTATCTACCAGCCGTGTCCAGTAGAGTCTTGTTTATAGGTGTGAAGCACACCACACTTATAAACAGGAGGTTGTAGGGCATTTAGGAATATTGGCCTTTCTTTCTAGTCTTATATCGTGCGATAGATCCATGTTATAAGGAATTCTTTTTTCCTCACTGTGCATTATGATTTCAGTGATACCTGTGATAAGGAAAGCATCAGCGAACCAGATTGGCAAGTCAGTGGCTGGCAGAAGAACTGGACGGGTACCATCAGAAGAAGTTGAGGAGGGAGATTCTCAGAACGAGTTTCTATCTCGGTCCTCTCATACTCTGCTCGCTTCAACGGAGCATAGAGAAGATCCAGCCCCAGCTCCAGCTCCAGCACCCTCAGTTTCTCCACCTGATACCTCGAGTCAGGAGATGCGGTAGCCCATCCAGTTGTTGAATCAGTTAGTAGCCGCTCTGGCCCAGTGACAGGGTATCGATCATGGTGACAGGGCTGTTTGTGCCAGAGTTTGAGATTTTATTAATCTAGACGCTCCAGAATTTTTTGGATCAAAATCAGAGGAAGACCCACAGAACATTATAGATGGGACGCTGAGGACGTTGCGGGTGATGCATGCTTCAGATATTGAGTCGGTAGAGTTGGTTTCTTACAGGCTATGGGATGTGGCTGTTCATTGGTATGATACCTTGATGTCTTCTAGAGGGGTTAATGCACCTCCACCTGTGCGGCATAGATTCCTTCCTTCGACATTCCTTGCCGCCAGAAATTCAACGGGCCAGAGCTGACAGGTTTTTGAACCTTAGATAGGGGAACATGAGTGCTCGGTAATATAGTCTCAATTTTAATTCATTGTCTAGGTATGCTCCAGTTATGGTAGCTAACATGGGAGATCGTGTTTACCAATTTGTGAGTGAATTGGGACCACATTTTATTGATGATTGCTTGACGGCCTCACTTCAGTCAGGTATGTATATTTCTCGCATTCAGGCGCACGCTCAGAATCTTGAGGAGGGCCAGCAGCAGTGGAGGGTTGAGCATGAGCATGAGCATGATAGGGGTTATAGTCAGAGGGCCAGATCTTCGGGATTAGCTAGTGAGTCCAGAGGTGGTCTGAGGAAGCAGTTCTCCAGGCGCTCAGCTTATTCGGCAGTTAGTGCGCCTCCATATTTTCTCGGACCTAGGTTTTGATAGACCCGCTCATTTTGGGCTAGCTCAGAGTTCCAGGGCTTCAAGTTCCCAGATCAGGAGTGGTTCTAGTCAGATAAGAACATTTTTACCGCGATGCACCCAGTGCGGTAAGTTACATGTTGGGCAGTGCCGTTTGGGTCTAAATATTTGTTATACTTGTGGTCGGCCAGACCTCATTATGCGAGATTGCCCTACGAGAGGTGGTGGAGGTGTGGTTCAGCCGACAGGTTCTGCAGCTGGTTCTTCGTCATCCGTATGCCCTCCTGGGAAGACTTCTCAGACTCCAGCCAGTGGAGTACCCAGTTCTAGCGGTCCTCAGAACTCCGTTTACGCATTGGTAGGTTGACAGGATCTTGAGTCTTTACTCGATGTTCTAATAAGTATACTAGCAGTATTTTCTCATGATCCGTATGCATTGATTGATCCAGGTTCTACATTATCGTATGTTACCCCTTTTGTTACTAGTCAGTTTGGGGTGAAACCTGGGTCAATTAAACCTTTTGAGGTGTCTACACCTGTTGGTGATCTAGTAATAGCTAGACGAGTATATAGACACTGTGTGGTTATAGTTTGTGATCATCATACAATGGCAGATTTGATTGAGTTAGATATGGTAGACTTTGATGTCATTATGGGTATGGATTGGTTAGCCTCTTGTTTTGCTAATGTTGATTGTAGAACAAAGATGTTTCGATTTCAGATTATAGGGGAACCAGTTCTAGAGTGGAAGGGTAATATAGCATTACCGAGAGGTAGGTTTTATTTCCTATCTCAAGGCAAGGAAGATGATTGCCAAGGGGTGTATTTATCATTTGGTCCGGCTTCATAATACAGAAACAAAGCCACCGACTCTTAAATCTTTTCTAGTAGTCAATGAGTTTCAAGATGTATTCTCGGAAGAGCTTCCAAGTCTTCCGCCAGAATGGGAGATTGACTCTATCATTGACGTATTACCTGATACTAAGCCGCTATCCATTCCTCCTTATAGAATGGCGCCCGCTGAGTTAAGGGAATTGAAGGAGCAGTTGAAGGACTTACTTGAGAAAAGCTTTATCAAGCCTAGTACGTCACCGTGGGGAGCACCATTGTTATTTGTGAGAAAGAAATATGGCTCGTTACAGATGTGTATCGACTATAGGTAGGTGAATAAGGTTACAATAAAGAACAAATATCAACTTCCGAGAATCGATGATTTGTTTGATCAATTGCAGGGTTCTAAATGATTTTCAAAGATAGATTTAAGATCAGGGGATCACCAGGTCAGGGTCAGAGAGAAAGATATCCCAAAGACAGCTTTCAGAACCAGCCATGGTCATTTCAAGTCTCGGGTAATGTCGTTCAGATCGACTAATGCACCGGCGATATTCATAGACTTATTAAATAGTGTGTTTAGGCCTTTCCTAGATCTGTTCATGATTGTGTTTGTAAATGAAATCCTGGTATATTCTCGATCAGAGGCAAAGCATGCGGACCATTTAAGTGTTGTTCTTAAAGTCCTCCAAGATCGGAAGCTCTATGCAAAATTCTATAAATGTGAATTCTGGTTGAACTCTATGACTTTTTTGGGCTGTATTATTTCAGCTGAAGGTATCAATGTGGATATACAGAAGATTGAAGTCGTGACGAATAGGCCTAGACCAACAACACCGACAAAGGTTCGTAGTTTTCTGGGTCTGATAGGTTACTATAGGAGATTTGTAGAGGCCGTTTCATCCATTTCGGCACCATTGACGAAGCTGACTAAGAAATCAGCTAAGTTCCAGTAGACAGAAGCTTGTGAGAGTAGTTTTCAGGAGTTGAAGAACATATTGACTTTGGCTAGGGTTCTTACACTTCTGGAGGGATCAGAAGGCTATGTTATTTATTGTGATGCTTCAGGTGTTAGGTTAGGTTGTGCGCTGATGCAGCACGGTGAAGTTATAGCTTATGCTTCATGGCAGTTGCAGAAGCACGAGAAGAACTATCCAACACATGATTTAGAGTTAGCCATGGTGATTCATGCATTAAAGATGTGGAGAAAATACTTGTATGGCGTTCATGTTGATATCTATACAGACCATACGAGCCTTCAGTATATTTTCAAGCAGAAAGAGTTGAAATTACGTCAAAGGAGATGGTTGGAGTTATTGAAGGACTATGATGTCAATATCTTATATCATCATGGGAAGGCGAACGTAGTAGCCAATGCCCTTAGCTGCAAATCCATGGGTAGCTTGTCTTATGTTCGGCAGGAGAAAAAGGAGTTAGTTCTTGAGCTTCAGCAGTTAGCTAGCCTAAGAGTTCGATTGTTGGACTCAGGACATACAAGAGTTACTTTTCAGGACCTGCCAATCTCATCTTTAGTAACTGAGGTTAAGGAGCGCCAGTACAGGGATCCCATGTTAGTTCATTATAGAGACGCAGCCCCTTAGAAGAAAAAGTCACCATTCGATATTTCTACAAATGGAGTTCTTAGATATCAAGGCAGACTGTGTGTTCTTGATGTTACAGGATTACATCATCAGATTATGGGGGAGACTTATTGTTCCCGTTATTCTATTCATCCGGGATGACGAAGATGTATCCTGATATAAAAGAAGTCTATTGGTGGGATGGAACGAAAAAAGACATAGCAGAGTTCATGACCTAGTGTCCTAATTGCCAACAGGTGAAGATTAAACATCAGAAGCCCTGTGGGTTATTGCAAGCTATCGAGATTCTGACTTGGAAATAGGAAGCGATTAATATGGATTTTATTATAGGCTTGCCCAGTTCACAGCGTAAGTTTTATTCCATGTGAGTGATTGTTGATAGACTTACAAAATCAACTCATTTTCTGCCTATTAGGACAACTTACTCAGCCGAAGATTATGCGAGACTTAGAATTTCAGATTGATGACTAGGTATTCCTGAAGGTGTCACCCATGAAAGCATCATGATATTTGGAATGAAGGGTAAGCTTAGTCTTCTGTATATTAGACTTTACAGGATTTTATGTAGAGTGGGCCAGGTGGCCTATGAGTAAGATTTGCCTCCATATTTGGAATCAGTCTATCCAGTCTTCCATGTATCGATGCTTCGTAAATGCATTGAAGATCCTTCAAAAATTGTACTTGTTGATTATATTCAGGTTACTGAGCCACTATCATATGAAGAGGTTCACATTACTATCCTAGATAGACAAGTTCGAAGATTGAGGACTAAGGATATAGCTTCAGTGAAGGTCCTTTGGAGGAATAGGAATATCGAGAAGATGACATGGAAAGCTGAAGAAGGTATGAGATCCAGATATCTGCATTTATTTCCACTTCCAGAGGAGGTCCAGAAAGAGACATCATTACCTTCCAGTGCATAGTGTTTCAATTTTTATGATTATTGGTTGTGTGAGGCCATTATTGTTATTGCTTGTTGTATCCCTGTGTGGTGTTGTATATTTTAGGTTGTTGTGACAGGTTGGTAGTACTATAGTAATAGAGGAAACTCTGCCAAATTTTTTATAGAATTCATGAGAGTTTAACATTTGAGGACGAATATTTCTAAGGGGGCAAGGATGTTACACCTCGTAGTTTTGTACGTTGAGATTCGTTGGATGTTAGTTGTCCTAATCATGGACATCGGAGTTATTTTCAAGAATATACGAGCTTCTACGTGCCTATCTTATGGTTATGAGGGTTTAAGTTCATGCTTAGTAAGTTATAGAAGGATTGGAGAACAAGCGAATTAAAGAAATTAAGATATGGAAAACTTGGAAGAATTTTCCACAGTATTTTAGCCCAACTTGAGAGAGGTATGTCTAGAATATGAGGATTTTCGGTGTCAATTACCTATCCAAATTGAAGTGCATTGAGTCTAGCTTTCAAAGCAACAAACCATTCATCGATAGGATATCGGAGTAGGAAGTTGTGGGTGTCTTAAGACAGACTGCTTAGGCAGTGCAATTTGACGGATCCATTTGAAGGACCGCAAAATGTTTGGGCCTCATCAAATGGCACACCCCTACAGTAAAACAGTCACAGAGAGCCAATTCTTGGTGGCCAATTTGATGCTCGCAAAACTGTTTGACTTCCCATCAAACTGGGTGTCAAAAATGAGGCGGTGGAGATTTTCCTTTTGTTATAAATTAAAAACCCACGACTTGGAGCTCATTATTTCACCAAATCAGATCCCTAGTGCCCCTCCAAGCTCTCTCAACCATCCCTAATTGTTACGGTTCGCATTACGCGGGCGATGTTAGCTGTCACACCCCAATCTCCTTAGGGTGTGATGGGCACCCGACCCTTACTTAGGGTCGAGCGAACCCTCAGACCCTTAGTGCACACATAATCTTCGTAGACTTTTAAATCAAATAAAGATGAAATACATAGTACGGCTTTCCGAAATATTCTTTTTCATCGTTATTCTCAAATCAAAGAAAATCTGTAATCATGCAGAATTTATCACATAACACAGAGTGACATATCGGCTAATGGAGCCGCTTACAAAACTGACATTCTATACCAACGACTCTGTCTGCAAAGTCTCTAACTCCAATCAGAAATCATAACACGTGTACTCTGACTCGGTAGCACTCCAAGAGCAAAGGGAGCTTGCCAACGCTGCTGGAACATCTTCTATAATGGCTTCTACTCATCTGGGTGTACCTGCCCGGCATGAAACACAACCCCCGAAGAAAAGGGGTTAGTACGGAATATGTACTGAGCATGTAAGGCATGGAATACAGAAAACAGAACCATAATCGGAACAACGGTACAAAAGTAAGTACATTAACCGGAATACCAAGGTGCTTATTTTCCGAACGTAAATCATACTTACCGATGTTATATGTCAGAAAAAGTACCGAAAATGAGTAAAACATCCAGAGCACCAAAATACTTACTTTCCAAACACAGATCATACGTGCCGACATCATATGTCACCATATACCTATACATATAATCGATCCATACGTAATATGATAGTGCCGAGGAACGTACGACCCGATCCATACATAACATATTAGTGCCGAGGAATGTTCGGCCCGATCCATAAATATATATTATACTGCTGCGGAATGTGCAGCCCAATCCATATACATATTATACTGCTATGGAACGTGCAGCCCGATCCATACATATATTATACTACTGCGGAACGTGCAGCCCGATCCATAAATATATTATACTGCTGCGGAACGTGCAGCTCGATCCATATATATTATACTGCTGCGGAACGTGCAGCCCGATCCATACATATATTATACTGCTGCGGAACGTGCAGCCCGATCCATATATATATTATATACATATATCCATATTAATACTTCCTTTGAAAAAAAAACATTTCTTGTTCAGATATATACAGAAAATAGAACATATCATGTTGCCGAGGCGTCGGCTCCGATCCCTTTAACCCCATATAATATTGTCGAGGCGTCGGCTCCGATCCATATATGACATAACATGTTAGTGGCGAGTATAACATAATGTACACAATGATATAACTGGCCCGAGGCTCGGCGAACGATATAATAGTAGCACGCACGAGCGGAGTAGTGAGACCCATGTATATATAAATCAATTGTAAGACTTGATGGACAAGTATACTCACCGCCCCTGTAGGCTCAGAAACAAGTTTCGGGTCAATCCGACTTAGTATAAGAAAGTTATGAGCGTTCGAAGTACAGAACCTTCTACAAGCGTTTCAGAAGCCATTTTTGGAAAAACAAAGCCATAACCATGCTAGGTACCCGTCGAATATTGTTATGGATCACATCCGACAGAGCCTTTGGAACCATATGTACGTATCAAAATGTATCAAAAACTCGATGGAATAACCAAAGGTGCTATCATTTGAAAACCAAAACATTAATCACATCAATTATCTCTCGAATGCCATTCCGAAACATATCAAACTGAACTTCAGACATCATAAGTACGCATCAAAACCATATGGGACAGCTTATGGAAATCAAGAACGTTAGCCATCCTAGTGGCTCTAAGAATGGGAGTTCCTTTGGAATCATATACATATCGTCTGTTCATTTCACAAAGATCATGCCAAAAGAAAGAAAGGGTAAGCCTTACATACCTGTCCCACGTCCAATTAGCTGCGCTTATTCGTCCAAACTTGCTAGTCTACATTCAAGAGAATTGACATAATCATTAGACTGATCGACATACACTTGTCTTAGTCCTTCAAATGAATTCATTTATATTCTGCCAAAATTTCGGCAGCATTTCCCCTGTAAATACACCATCCCCGAGAATCCAACTCGGCCAAATCATCAATCAACAATCCGAGAATTCAACTCGGCCAAATTATCAACAACAATACCAACAATCATGCCAACAACATCAACAATCAATTCAAGATGCATTCTAACATTAACAACCTTTTTCATACAATTCAACGACATTTCATTTATATTCAATTCAATCACATATATTCAAGCTAACACTAAGGATCCTACATTCGAATATTAATGCGAAATCATTGTAACATGATTCAAGAAAACTCCAAACAATTCACATAATATTCAAAACAACCTATTCAAGAACACTTCAACAATTTGCTCTCCATTCGAAACGACCAAACCAACATACTACCCGAAACCTTCCAAATTCATGAATTACACCAACAATTCACACACTAACAACATTGTTTTACATAAATACAAGAAGACTATGTTCAAATCACATTAACTTCTAAAACAACTCTCCAACCCTTACAACTTTACTAGAATCATTAAACTTTCATTTTCATCATAGAATTCATTACAACAACAACCAAAATGCTAGATAAAATTAGTTCATCATCCCTATACAACACAACACACACACACGGCCAAACTCCACACCACACGGCCACCACTCCAACACTCTAAATTCATGGTTTTCATTCATTTCTACATACTACAACATACCCAAACCATTCATAACATATAAAAAGAGGATTAGACCTTATCTTTTCCACTTGTCTTCTTAACTTGGTTAGGGTTTCTCCTTGCAAAATGGATGGTTTTCTTGCTCTAACAACTATCCCACGTTAAAGAGGACCTTCTAATTGGTGGGATTGCTAGAAGAAAATTATTTTTCTTGATAAATTTCCATGGCACCAAATTTTTTGCCATGGCCGAATGCTACTATATAATTTCCTTTTCTTGAAACTTCTTCAAGTTTCTTGAAATAAAAGATGGTGAATAATAAAATCAATGGGTCATCTTTTACTTATACCCATTAAGCATCCATGTGGGCTTTGGCCTATCTAGCTTGGACGGCCATGTGGCCTTTTATTTCAAGCCCGTTTTTTTTTTTTTTTTTTTTGTAATTCATGTAAAATTTATTTTCGAAATTCCAAATTTTCCCTTAGCCTTCCCCCATATTTCTATGAGTCATCTTGCGAATTTCCCTTTTTACCCTTAGCCTTTCTCAATATTTCCATACTAGTTAACCACTTGTTCATCGAAATAATTTTGGAAAATAGTCTTGCCTTTGAATTTTCGCAATTATCGCGAATTATCCGAATGTACAAAATACGGGCTATAACATCCTCCCCCCCTTTAGAACATTCGTCCTCGAATGTTCAACTGCCCCTATGGGATCTTATAACACTTCGGGGGGGGGGGGGGGGGGGGAGGGGGGGTCTCTCTTATAGTTATCCTTTTCTTCATGCCCATTCCTTATCATTTACCCTATTTTCCTTTATAATCGAACTGCTCGGTCTTTACATGAATCCTCATTCCGTGTCACGGGTTTTCTAACCCACCATACCAAGTTAGTATCCTTGTCCTCCCTAAGTCATCTCTTCTCTGTTATTGTTTCGTCACAATACCTTAACAAAGCCACATCTTTGGTACGTAATCTCCACTTGACGATCCGATATGGCCACAGGCTATTCCTTGTTTTTATCTAATCTACAGTATTGCAGTCTCGCTTATCATGCCATAAATATCCATCGGCTTGTGGTGTTCTTTTTTCTTCGCTCCCTGTTTCTTTATGTATTTATCACTATCCCTTTTAATCTTTCATTCTAAATATTTATCCAAAAACATATGTGCGTACTGTTTCCTTGCCATTCATTATCCTTCGCAGTCCAGTTGCACTTACGGTGACTTATGATCCGAATTCACCTAACTTCTTAGTTCGCACATGTTTGAGTTCTTACTATAACTCTTTCTTTACTTCCTTCCTCACATTTCTCAACACAAGTATACTTGTCTTCGATTTCTTTGTATTGGCGCTCATTTCATCCATCGTTATTCTTTGTTGACTCTCCGGTGTGGATTCTTCACAGATATGATCGAGCATCGCTTCACGTCGATGATTCATATAATTTCACAGCGTATATCCTCATATTCCATATAATCAAAGGTCCATGAACTATTTTCTAGTATCCGGTGAACTTTTTTTTTATTTTTATTCATAGGCATTGCGTCTCTTCTTTCCTTCATGAATTTCCAAACTACCAATCGTTGATACTTTCGTGATAATAGTCGTTGTCATCTGAAATATCCTTTGAGTCTTATCGTTCTCTCCATTATCCTTTGCGAACTTAGCTTGTAGCCTTTTCCTGCTTTCATTCTTAACCTTCCCTAGGGTCCTTCCTTCTCGAACACTTTTCTCCTTTTGCCATTTGTGGCATCGACTCTGAAGTTCATGAAATATTACTTTATACGCGCAATTTCGCTTCACTCTTAAGTCATCTTTTCAGAAAGGCACTTCCATATCTGAGGCATCCACATTAATATGGCTGCACATTTATTCCTTTATATACCTTTCAAGGGCCGATTTTTTTTTTTAACATCGTCACAAGGCTTTATCATTCTTTCTCTTACTTCACATTCCTTGTCGTAATCACTATTTCTTTAGCCTCACTTGTTGAAATTGGTACATTCCTCTTTTGTTCTATATTACCACACTTTACCCTTTTTAGGTACCTACCTTTGAATTTTTATCCAAATAGTCTCGTACTTTGCCGGTAATTTCTCTCGGGGGTTTCACTCACTAAGATTTCCCTAACTTTCATCTTTTCCCGACATCTGATCTCCTTGAATTCCATTTACTCGCACTTTTTATTTTCCAAATATCGTTGTATTAAAATTTCCAATCTTAACCTGTAGTGAGAATAATAGCAGCTTATCTTGTAACACTTGTACCATCTATTTTTTTGCTGTCACTCGAACTTCGGTACCTTTACTTGATTAATGCCTTCTTTATCGTAGCGCCGGTTGCTGGTACTCACATGTCCACAGATACAATCACATATGAGATATCATACACATTCATATATATATATATATATATATATATATACGTAATTACTACGAACTTGCCCACAAAATACTTCCAAACGCTATTCAAGCCTATCCTAATTCCAGATCTGGGAGGCACTTTCTGTCTCTTCACCAGTCTCGTCTGCCTCGTTCTACGCGATCTCTTATGGTCTCCAATCATCCCGTATACTCTATTTTCCCTTAGGCCACTCTAGCTTCTCATTTGTCTCTTATGTCTAGATATACAGAGTTTCTTGCACACTTCCCAGGGGGTCACCCATCCTAAAACTTCTCCCACCTTAGCATGCTTAACCTCGAAACTTCGATGGAATCCGGTGCCTTAATGCTGATATAATCGCGCCCGCGTCCTCGTATGACCTTTATTACATGATTTGGAGCAAGTCGAAGTCTTACAGATTCCGAGACATTCTCGTAACACGTCTTTCCCTTTATAATTACTATTTTACCCTTTTCAATTCCCAATGTTCACTTTTCACTTATGTGTATAACTATCCTTCGTCCCAGATTCCTAGATTCCCGATGATAGCAAATGTACCTTCATCGCCGTTACTTGTGAATACTTCGGGCATCAGCCTGTTCGGATTTTTCACTCATCGTTCTCACATAATTATCTTCGGCAAAACTGATTGTCGACTTCCTCTGAATCCTTCAGCAGACCTTGTTCTTACTAAACCTCGAATATTATCCATCTTAATCCTTAGGACTGCTAATCGTCCTTCTCGCCATCGTTCTTCATCATGCCAAGTCCATAGCCTTTCTGAAACAACGCATCTCGCTTATTGTCTATGTACGATATTTCCTTTCCACACTTCTTCCCGTTAGGCGTACTTGACTAAGTGACCTAAGTTTTAAACAATTCTGGCTGAATCTTCTTTTACAGTTCTTACTATTCAGAATCCACACACAGCAAATACCAACAATGCCTCACAAGGCATACAGTCATACGACATATTGCAGTCACCTAGAGCTTCCAATTTCCAGATAATAGAACAAATACATCAAGGCTTACTTCTATAACTTTCCATATCATTACTTACCTCCTTCCGTCGTATGTAAAGCTTATATAAGGAATTTTTATTTCCTATGACTTGGCTCTATCGCACGATCTATGACAGAAAGAAGGTCAACAATCCCTAGATGCCCTGTAGCCTCCTGTTTATAAATGTGGCCGGCTTCACACCATAAATAGGACTCTACTGGACACGACTTTGCAGACAACCCCTAGGACGACCTGCTCTGATACCACTTTGTCACACCCTAATCTCCCTAGGGTGTGATGGGCACCCGACCCATACTTAGGGCCGAGCAAACCCTCAGACCCTTAGTGCACACATAATCTTCTTAGACTTTTAAATCAAATAAAGATGAAATACATAGTACGACTTTCAGAAATATTCTTTTTCATCGTTATTCTCAAATCAAACAAAATCTGTAATCATGTAGAATTTATCACATAACACAGAGTGACATATCAGCTGATGGAGCCGCTTACAAAACTGACATTCTATACCCACGACTTTGTCTGCAAAGTCTCTAACTCCAATCAGAACTCATAACACGTGTACTCTGACTCGGCAGCACTCCAGGAGCAAAGGGAGCTTGCCAACGCCGCTGGAACATCTTCTATAATGGCTTCTACTCATCTGGGTGTACCTAAGCGGCATGAAACGCAGCCCCCGAAGAAAAGGGGTCAGTACGGAATATGTACTGAGCATGTAAGGCATGGAATACAGAAAACAGAACCATAATCGGAACAACGGTACAAAAGTAAGTACATTAACCAGAATACCGATGTTATATGTCAGAAAAAGTACCGAAAATGAGTAAAACATCCAGAGTACCAAAATACTTACTTTCCAAACACAGATCATACGTGCCGACATCATATGTCACCATATACCTATATATATAATCGATCCATACGTAATATGATAGTGCCGAGGAACGTACGGCCCGATCCATACATAATATATTAGTGCCGAGGAACGTTCGGCCCGATCCATAAATATATATTATACTTCTGCGGAACGTGCAGCCCGATCCATATATATATTATACTGCTGCGGAACGTGCAGCCCTATCCATACACATATTATTCTGCTGCGGAACGTGCAGCCCGATCCATACATATATTATACTGCTGCGGAACGTGCAGCCCGATCCATATATATTATACTGCTGCGGAACGTGCAGCCCGATCCATACATATATTATACTGCTGCGGAACGTGCAGCCCGATCAATATGTATATTATACACATATATCCATAGTAATACTTCCTTTGAAAAAAAAACATTTCTTGTTCATATATATACAAAAAATAGAACATATCATGTTGCCGAGGCGTCGGCTCCGATCCATAGATGACATAACATGTTAGTGGCGAGTATAACATAGTGCACACAATGATATAACCGGCCCGAGGCTCGGCGAACAATATAATAGTAGCACGCACGAGCGGAGTAGTGAGAACCATGTGTATATAAATCAATTCTAAAACTCGATGGACAAGTATACTCACCGACCCCTGAAGGCTCAGAAACAAGTTTCGGGTCAATCCGACTTAGTATAAGAAAGTTATGAGTGTTTGAAGTACAGAACCTTCTACAAGCGTTTCAGAAGCCATTTTTGGAAAACCATAGCCATAATCATGCTAGGTACCCGTCGAATATTGTTATGGATCATATCCGACAGAGCCTTTGGAACCATATGTACGTATCAAAATGTATCAAAAACTCGATGGAATAACCAAACGTGCTATCATTTGAAAACCAAAACATTAATCACATCAATTATCTCTCGAATGCCATTCGGAAACATATCAAACTGAACTTCGGACATCATAAGTACGCATCAAAACCATATGGCACAGCTTATGGAAATCAAGAACGTTAGCCATCCTAGTGGCTCTAAGAATGGGAGTTCCTTTGGAATCATATACATATCGTCTGTTCGTTTCACAAATATCACGCCAAAAGAAACAAAGGGTAAGCCTTACATACCTGTCCCACATCCAATTAGCTGCGCTTATTCGTCCAAACTTGTTAGTCTACATTCAAGAGAATTGACATAATCATTAGACTCATCGACATACACTTGTCTTAGTCCTTCAAATGAATTCATTTATATTCTGCCGAAATTTCGGCAGCATTTCCCCTGTAAATACACCATCCCCGAGAATCCAACTCGGCCAAATCATCAATCAACAATCCGAGAATTCAACTCGGCCAAATTATCAACAACAATACCAACAATCATGCCAACAACATCAACAATCAATTCAAGACGCATTCTAACATTAACAACCTTTGTAATACAATTCAACGGCATTTCATTTATATTCAATTCAATCACATATATTCAAGCTAACACCAAGGATCCTACATTCAAATATTAATCCGAAATCGTTCTAACATGATTGAAGAATACTCCAAACAATTCACATAATATTCAGAACAACCTATTCAAGAACACTTCAACAATCCGCTCTCCATTCCAAATGGCCAAACCAACATACTACCCGAAACCTTCCAAATTCATGAATTACACCAACAATTCACACACTAACAACATTGTTTTCCATAAATACAAGAAGACTATGTTCAAATCACATTAACTTCTAAAAAAACTCTCCAACCATTACAACTTCACTAGAATCATTAAACTTTCATTTTCATCATAGAATTCATTACAACAACAACCAAAATATTAGATAAAATTAGTTCATCATCCCTATACAACACAACACACACACGGCCAAACTCCACACCACACGGCCACCACTCCAACACTCTAAATTCATGGTTTTCATTCATTTCTACTTACTACAACATACCCAAACCATTCATAACATATAAAAAGAGGATTAGACCTTACCTTTTCCACTTTTCTTCTTAACTTGGT
The DNA here is from genome assembly GCF_019175385.1 of Lycium barbarum. NCBI lineage: Eukaryota > Viridiplantae > Streptophyta > Magnoliopsida > Solanales > Solanaceae > Lycium > Lycium barbarum. The sequence continues at coordinate 84,589,004 of NC_083347.1, forward strand.
TAGGGTTGCTCCTTGCAAAATGGATGGTTTTCTTGCTCTAACAACTATCCCACGTTAAAGAGGACCTTCTAATTGGTGGGATTGCTAGAAGAAAATCATTTTTCTTGATAAATTTCCATGGCACCAAATTTTTTGCCATGGCCGAATACTACTATATAATTTCCTTTTCTTGAAACTTCTTCAAGTTTCTTGAAATAAAAGATGGTGAATAATAAAATCCATGGGTCATCTTTTACTTATACCCATTAAGCATCCATGTGGGCTTTGGCCCATCTAGCTTGGACGGCCATGTGGCCTTTTATTTCAAGCCCATCTTTTTTTTTTTTTTGTAATTCATGTAAAATTTATTTTTCAAATTCCAAATTTTCCCTTAGCCTTCCTCCATATTTCTATGAGTCATCTTGCGAATTTCCCTTTTTACCCTTAGCCTTTCTCAATATTTCCATACTAGTAAACCACTTGTTCATCGAAATAATTTTGGAAAATAGTCTTGCCTTTGCATTTTCGCAATTATCTCGAATTATCCGAACGTACAAAATACGGGCTATAACATTAGCGCTCGGAAAGCTACTTCGAACTTGTTGGTGCTTTTTCGGCCTTTGTTTTAAAAGAGATGCCACTTAATTTTTAGGAAATTAGGAAAACCAGCTTCGAAGGATTTATTCATATACATTGAAAAGCCTTCGCAATCCAAAGTTCTAGGTAAGGGTTTAGGTGATCCCTTAGGGAAGGTGTTAGGCACCCTAGTATTAAGGATCCGTACTATACGGTTGACCTTCGAATTCCATTGTATGAGTATTTCCATGAACTTTTTATTTAGTGTTTATTTCCGCATTTTACAAAATTTGTCATTTATGGCATATCATTTAATTTTGAAAGGAATTGAATATATCCCCTTTATATATAGGGTATTTAGGTTCGGATTTATAATATCCGGATACAAATAATTTCTTTTCATGTATAGGGATAGTGTATTTTATTTGCAAAGATATGAAAAAGTTTGTTTAGTTAAAGGACAAAATAAATGGGTTTTGTTCATGCTTGACTCAGACACGGTTCGGGTTAATCTGTTTAATACGTTTTCAGAATATCCTTATCTAATTTTTTTTTGTATACGAATAGTTTTATACGGGTCTCGGTTTATAGATATAGAAGGTTTTTGCTTATGTTATAAAAACTACTTTCGTTAGATCTTTGGATTTTAAGCCGAATAGGAAAAATTTGCATTTTTTACGTAAGTGGGGTTCGCCCAAAACAGTTACTCCTTTTATGAGAATCAGTTAAGTGTAGGGAAGTATCGGTTTTTTCAAATACTGGGCCCAGCCCAAGTTAAATTGCTACTAGTTTTGAAATGTAGTAGTCCAGTTCTTAAACTTATTGTTGATAAAAAACTGAGTTCAATTTGTAAAGGAAATATATTCTTTGGTTTTCAAAGTTCAAATTAACCTTAAAACGTGTAGTTGTTTGTAACAATGTAGTTTCCTTTTCTTGTCTTCATTTGTAACTTGCAAAAGATGATTCATTTACATAGTTGTCATTTAGGAAATTATTTATATTAAACTCGGGTTTTGAAAATCGTTGGGGACCTAAAGTCAAACTAAACGGCGTAAGCACCGTTGTCCTACGATGACTAATTCAAACCAGAAAATTCCAGTATACATATGAGTTTTACAAGTTTTTACAAGTACCAAATACAACCAGATTATACGTAAAAGAGAGCACAAATAAAAAAAAATAAGAAGAAGGGGAAGGCTAGGGGCCTACCAAGCCCCTAGTTAGCCATTTTCACCCATGGCGGGGCCTTCAATGAATTTAATAATATTATCTTCCATCTTCGTCTTCATCGGACTAGATAATTTTAGAATGAATTTGCTTGTTGGGCCAAGGCCCAACAGGTTGGCTGGACTTGGCCTGAATGGCCATGCAGTGGAGGAGGAAAAATAAAAGGGATCTAGTTAGTTTATATTTACTGAACTTATCATACACATAACTATACACATATATGTATCAAATTCATTCACAAGTCAGGCAATTAAAGTATTGTATATGTTCTATTGGGCTCCACTGGTAGGGATTTAGGTAGCAAAGGGGGAAAGTCATCACCATCCGTGTTCCCGATAGTGCAGGATATCAGGGGAAGGCTAAGACCAAACCCCAAAATTACCTCAATTTTCCCAGCCAGTACAGTCATAGAAGAAAGAATGTTAATATAGGGTATTGCACTCATACACAAGCATGGTATAGGTTGACACATATAGACATAGTATAACCTAAAGCAAACAAAGGTAAATAGGCATGGTATGGTCATAAGCAATTTGACATTCATAGGCATAGTATAACCAGTAGCAAACTGAAACAAATGAGCATGGTGTAAACAAAAGAAAGAACCAAAACATATGGTCATAGGATAAACAAAAGCAACTGCAGCCTATAGGTATGAAATGAACAGAAGCAAAATTAAAACACATGGTCATCAGTGAGCAAACTCCAGTACTAATATAGTATAAACAGAGGTGAACTATATGTTCATGTTCATGAGGATAATACAGAGTTATTCACAATGTGGCCATAATACAAGGAAAATGTATATGACTTATACTCAGCCAAGGCAAGCAACCATATAACTTAGAGGTTTAGGACATGGTACATAACTTAAGAGTATAGTAAAACAAATAAATGTGTACCCCTGTCATCATACTAATAAATTGAACTAATATTAAGCTACTCCAAGTATCTTAACACAGTTATGACACTCATGTCAACCGCTTCAAATTGATCCACTTCTATCAGAAATCAAAATGGTCAATCTCAGCAAACAACCTACACTAGTCTAAACCCTTTCAATAACACTAGAAAAATCAAGGATCATATCTTTTTGAAGGAATCTCAAAGTCTCCAACCTTCCTTTCTTCTTCTCTTTCATGGGTTTCAAGAATCTAGGGTTTTTGGAAGATGAACTAGTGTTAATTCTTGTTAATTTGATACAGTTTAATCATAAGATGATTAGGAATTCACCTTGTTAGGTTTGGAGAAGTTCTAGGGTTTTTTTATCCTCAAAAAGTCGGCCAAGAATGAAGTAGAATGATAGTTTAAGAAAATTTCACGTTCGGGGGTTTTTATAGCCGCGCAAGGCATGTGACACATCCTGTGAATCGCGTGTTTGACCCGTGAAATGCAGCCCTAACGCACGACATGTCAGAGGGGCATGATTTTTGGTGTTCATCCTGAGAAACGCAGGTTTGAACCACAGGACTATCCTGCGAAATGCAGGTTAGTAAACCGGCCATAAATTTTTATTCATAATTTTGTTTAAGTTCCACTTTATATAGTTGGAAAGGTATTTCAAATATCTACAACTTATATTAGAGGATGTTTTCCCAAATTCTCAACGTATTTTCAAAAAATTGGCCTACATGATAGATCAACAAAAACTTAGGCCAGTTTAAGAACTCTTACAAGCTTCACTACTTGGTCTTGATCTTAAATTGACAATTTCCACCCAAACTCATATTTATAGGACTTCATGCTCATAAAATTTCACATTACTTATCATTTAATACATTCACACCTAACTCGAATTTACGGAGTGTTACACTTTAAGATTAGAGTACTTCCTACATGATTACATGATTAGTCTGAGTGAGACCTTATTGACATCTACAAGGTGCTAGCAGGCCTTAACACCTAATAGAACTCCCATTTTTCATTCTTAACATGATTCACATACGTCAGAACATGACAAGGACAAATACCACACCTACAACCTTAATAACCATACAAAACCTTTTAGAATTCATTTATTCTTCCCTAGAGACTTTTTGTTACTCCTTCTAAATATGAACACCTAGCACTCAAGATACCTTCTTAGATTAGTTCTGATTATCTAAGGTAGGAACCAACTCATTTTTACTTTGAACTCAACTAACTCAAATGACATCTTTGCTTGTTTCACCCTCTCCATTTAGTATTTACTTAAACAGATTATACTAAACCTTACCTATGCAATTGCATATATATCATAGAAAGACTTAAAAGGACTTCAGGGACCTTTCTAACAAGTTTAGACACATCCAGATGCCATTAAACCTATTTATATCCTTTCAGTCAACTTGATCATGTTTTAGGGCTTATGTAAGCATATTCAAATCTATTAGGGCCTATTCTAGCCTAACGTATGATATAATACCCGTACTGATTGAGTACTAAGCAATTAACAAGATACAAGCAAGTTGTTGGATTAGGGAAAATAAGTTAAAGATTCAGGATACCATGATTTGATTACCAGACTAGCATACCTCCCAACTTGACTCAAAAGACCGATCATAGCTTATTCAGCTTGTACAATCAAGGTTTTAAAACACAAATGATTTAAAGGTTTAGAAACTTGATCAAACAATACCATTTGGAGATTACTCAAGTCATTTACCATTAAGTCTCATAGTCAAGCACCATCATATCAAGAGAGTAGATAATCAAGCAAGGACTCAATCAGCATTTGAAGAGAAGTCTAGTTTCAAGACAGTCTTATCAACAAAACACATAAACCAAATCAGCATTCACACAATCATACAATGCCATACTCATCATCTAAGCAACTAAGACAAAGATTAATACAAGTTTACTAAAAATAAGCCTATCTTAACCTTTAATAAACTCAAACATATACAGGACAGGAATCATACTTAACAAACTAATATCTAAACTAAACACTCATTAATAGAGCACACCACTTTATAGTTAATCAAAATATGAGCTAAAAGAGCAAGAACAAGGTAAAGTATTACCTTTTGTTTGTGCAACCTGTGTCAAGAATGGACCTTGGAGCCTTATGCTTCCAATTTCTATACTCAGCCACACAAGACACAAAAAAACAAAGAAAATAATCTTTAGAACTGGGGAAACTCCAACTCTTAAAGTCAATGTTTAAATTTTTTATACTGAGAATCTTAAACTCAAAGTTCTAGCCTCTTGAGGTTGTCAAAACTTGTGAAATAGCGAGGGTTGGGGTTCTATTTATAGAACCCTGAAATCTTTCAACAAAGTAAAGCACTGATGTGGTACAAGGTTGTTTTTCAGAAGCAAAATAGAACTAACGACTGAGATCTACGAGGAGATACACATACATGGTCGGATCTGACCTATCTAGGTGGATCAGAGTCCTTTCCTTACTAACCAATAAAGATGAAGTTCGTACAACAACAAACAAACACCAAAAAATTGCATGTTTGACTCAAAATTTAAATGGAAAAATGAAATTAACAAGGATTGGTATCGTGTTTGGGGCGAGATTGAACGAGAACATAGTTGGAATTAATTGTTTCACGCTAAATGACATACAAAGACTTTGAAAAGGCCCGCGAATATTGAAGATTTGCCATTCTTGGCATGGAGAGAGAAAGGAATCTTGAGGCGGCTAGTAGGGTTTTATACAGAAGAGGAAAAAGAGGATAGAGGGGAGAGCGTAGGGGTCATTTGGTGTGAAGAAATGGAAATGAGGGAGTATTTTGTTATCTATCCCTCCCTTATACTGATTGTGTTTTGGGTCGGGTTTGGTCCGTTTTGGACTGGACTCGGTCCAATTTTAAAAGGATGGACAGAGCCCCCCTTTCCCCCATCTATATTATATACGTATACTTATGTATACTAGGTGTATATACGTATATAGGGGTAGGATGGACAATTTAACAAAATAGACGAACATTTATAACAACCAATTATTGATAGTAGTATCAAATTAGGACATAATTCACCCATTAGTTAATTTAAAAATGGCTAATAGTGTAAATAAGCTCATTTTTCAAATATAGCCTTAATTAATTTGTCAATAGATTTGGTCTTTTCAATTAAATCCACTAGGAGGCTAATTTTTGCAAAAAATGACCCCAAGTGCCTTACACCATGAATTGGTTATTTCAATTGTAGCGATAATATAAACAATTAAATAATTAGAAATCCATTGTGCAATAATGTCCCTCTAATTGACTAACTATCCTAATTAAATACTAGACACAATTATTAATTTCAACAAATTATGCAAATACACAAAATTAAGGATTGAGGGGTAAAATGGTCAATTCTTTTAATTACACAAATCCTTGGATTAAAGGGAATAAATGTAATTTCTAATTTGATTTTTGACAATTTAAACAATTAAATAAATGTTTATTATAAAATTTCTTTTCTTTGATTAAATCTAACAAATATCTCATAAATGTCATAAAATGTACCAATTAATTCCTAAATGATTTGGAACATCATAAAATTATTTTATCAATTTAAACGAGCAAAAATATTGACCTAAGCAATTTTGTAAAAATCATTTTGACCTCAAAAAATGCATGATTAGTTTTGTTTGTCATCCAAGGACTATGAGTAATTAAAATAAATTACGGGAGGTCAAAAATTAGGTGTCAACAACTCTCTCTTCGGTATTCAAGGATGGCGGAATCTGTCACGCCCCGAACCATGGCCTAGGCGAAACACGGCACTCGGTGCCATACTGCATGTGACCGAGCGAACCACATAGCTTGCTGAATCATCACGAGGCATATATGAGCGGAATATAACGTGAATGCATGATGAGCCTTTATAAAACGTAGTAAGTCATAATACTTAATAAGAATACTTGTTTAAATCATAAATGTGGAAATAACATGAGTTGAGCCAAAGATGCCTAAACACCTTGCATGTCTAACATAACTAAACTGACTAGTCTATGAAACCTCTAATCGTGAATCTTGACTGGAAAACGTACTTGCTAGGACAAGGCCCCCCAGCATACCTTTAAATGCATGACTAGTAAATTAAAGATAACTGACTAAACCCCGAATGAGATGGGTCTCACCAATGAGCTGATACGAGCAAATCCTACTGAGCAGATGCGGCGTCCTGTAAATACGTACCTGCATCGTGAAATGCAGGCCCCCGGGCAATAAAAGGGGACGTCAGTACATTGAATGTACTAGTATGTAAAGCAACTGAAAGAAATAACATGGGACATGGAATAACATGATAAGAACTGAAACTGAAAACCTGGACATGAACATTAGCATGAGAAAGAGCATGGGTACATATATATATAGATATATATATATATAACATAAGTAAAACATGATAAGTAGGGAGAGCATTTCATAAACCGACCATGTGATATCACCACGTGGAGTCTGGTACCTCGCTGGACCAGCAGAGCCCCCATACCTTGCCAGGGTATAAGGTACTAACGTGCCTGATGGATCCATTCAGTGTAAAATAAACGTATCGTCCTATCTGGGCGGAGCGATCCTTTTCCTACGGTGGCTACGTAGTTTCAGGCTATCTGAGCCTTCTCGGTAATTCGTGCAACTCGTAAAAACATGAACATAATATAGTTGGCTAAGAAGCCCTTGATTTTCGTGAATTAACTTGTACTTTGTCTTGTAATCATGATTTCACGAAATAACTTGTAAACATGATTTCATGAAATAATTTGTAAACATGGTTTCATGAAATAACTTGTAAATATGGTTTCATGAAATAATTTGTAAACATGGTTTCATGAAATAACTTGTAAATATGGTATGTATGTATCTTGTATCATAGCATGAAAGTAATTATATAATATAGTTGCATGAAAACTTGTAGACATGTAGGATATTCATGAAGTAATCATTTTTATTTAAAAACATGCATGTAAGAACCCATGGAATACGAGATATGGGTTTTCATGAATTACGGACTGATTCTCAATAATCATATGGAGTTATTAAGAACACAATGATAGAATAATAGCAATTCATACATAATATAATCATGGACATGGACCTAGGGTTATCATGAGCATGGTATTGAAACCCTAGTTTTCATAAGAATTCATACTTTATGGATTAAGAGGCGTGGGGAAGAACAATGATGTTCCCACAGGTAGATAGCAACTCTACATACCTTAGTCGCTCCAAAACTTGAATTAAAGACTTGAGCTTTGAAGAAGATTTCCAAAATCTTGAATGCTGAACCTTGAGATGGGTTTTCTTGAAAACCCAAGTTTTGGAATGATGAGTTCTTGTTTAGATTATTAGAGTATATGTTCGAATTGAGTTGGAATAATTAGAGTAGGCTTACCTTGGTGTTCTTGATGATGGAGGAGGGTAGGAGGTCGTTCTAGGGTTTGAAGGAATGAAAAATAATGATTTGAACTGATATGGATGAATATATATTGTTCTGGAAAATTAATTTTACGCCCAGCAAAATGCTGGCCGTATTTTGAAAGACGGGCCGTATTTTGAAATACGGTCCGTATTCCGTGTGGACTGCACTGCGTCTCTTTAGTAAAATGGCCATAACTCTTTGTACAAATATCCCTTTGACGCCAATAATATACCGTTAGAAAGGTATTTCAAAGCTCTACAACGTTCATCAAGGAAGTTTTATCAAATTCCTAACACGTTTTGAAATACGGGACGTATTTTGAAATACGGTCCGTATTTAACGATGTAACCTCTAATTGTCAAATTCCAGAATGTTCAAACATATTTGGTACTAGTTTACGATTTGAAATACGGTCACTATTCATGGGCGTAAACCCCCATCTTACAACTGAACAGGGAAATTCCTAAATTCCCACATTCTTTATCTCGTTTTCTAAGTCTAGGATCATGGTCAAAGGTTAGGTTAAAGGTAAGGAGTGTTACAATATCTCCCCCTTGGGATCATTCGTCCTCGAATGATGGGTCATGGTTAAGAATATGGCTGGAATGGCTTGAATACTTGAGCATGAAAGAAACATGACATAAAACATAAGAGCTTGACATGGTTACGTGGGAACATGGTCATGGATCATGAGAACTGAATACGTGATTACATAGAAACATGTACATGGGAACATAAAACTGAGTAGCATCTACATGAATGAGAATCATGAAACATTTGTCCTCGATTTATGAATATGGTTAAGAATCGCTACTAACTCTAGAATCTACAAAATTTATGGCAGGACTTCCTTCATAATTCGGACCCTTACGACATTTCTCAAACGCCTGCAGCTAACTAAAGTACCAACACACAACTCACACGGTATCTTAATACACATGATGTGACATAACGTGATTACTGAATCTTGAATGTAGCTAACATAAATACTGAGCTGGCTTGAACACACAGATATTGGCTGAATGATTACATGATTACTATACATGGGGTTTGGAAGAAACTCCGTAGGCACGAATGACATGAGTATTGGAAATAGGCACAGACATGACATGATTTCCTGGGCGTGAGACGCATGACGTGGGACATAAATACATGAAGACTGGATGACATGAATACATGTGTGCTAAATTGTAATGAGATACGAATACATGTAAACATGGATATCATAACATGGGATCTGAATGTCGAAAACATGATTGTTACAACATGATGGTTGAATACTAAGCGCGGGTAGGATTTGGATACTTAGAGACTTGATCATAGACATTCGTATGTTACCATGGTAATATGAGATAGGAGTATGACTTAGGCTTTGAATGTAAGCGCAACTCAATGTGAATGCGACAGACTTGAGTCATATAACAAGAATATGATCCTAACATAGGTATTCATAAAGCTCTAGCATAGGCATTACATGAATACTCCTGAGATAAGCTGTTACACCTCGGAAAAAGTCCCCGTACATGTACAATGAATAGACCAACGAAGGGTATGAGAGCGCGATGTTTTACTAAGTCGGGGATAGCGATTCATGAATATTTAGAATTTTGAAAGTTGTAGAATTTCAATTCAGCCAGTGGTCGTAAAGCAGAATACGACCCGTAAAGTGATTTACGAACCGTATACTGCCATCGTCTTCCAGCCTTCTAAAATTTCAACTTTCTGTCCAATGTTGAAATGGCTAAATACGACTTGGAATACGGCCCGTAAACCTCGATCGTAAACTGCCATGATCTCAGCCAACCTTTCTATTTTTGACATGCTTAAATACGACCACACTATACGGTCCGTAAACTGGTATACAACCCGTAAAGTGTAGTTTACGACCACTGTTCACCCCGACAATTGTTCATTAAAAATCAGATTTTGGGATTATTAAAAGGGACCCAAGCCTCATATTATTTCATTCTCACCTACAAATCAGATATTGTGATTCTTCCGGTGTGGGACTAGGGTGTGTATTGATGCAGCATGGTAAAGTTATTGCATATGCCTCGAGATAATTACGGAAACATGAGCAGAATTATCCAACCCATGATCTCGAATTGGCTGCGGTTATTCATGCTTTGAAGATATGGAGGCACTATCTGTACGGTGTGCATGTTGACATCTATACGGATCATAAAGGTCTCCAGCATATTTTTAAGCAAAAGGAATTGAACCTCCGGCAGAGGCGGTGGTTAGAACTGGTGAAGGACTACGATATGAATATTTTATACCACCCCGGAAAGGCAAATGTAGTAGCAGATGCACTTAGCCGTCGATCAATGGGCAGTTTACGTGGAGTTCCTTCAGAGAAGCAAGAAATGGCTCGTGAGCTCCATCGACTAGCAAACCTCGGAGTAAGTGTAATGGATTCGGGTGATGTAGGGATTCGCATCAATGACCCCGCATTTTCATCTTTGAATATAGAAGTGAAAGAACGGCAATATGAGGATTCCCAGTTAAGCCGCTACCGAGATCTATCTCATGAAACGGAAGAGTCTCCATCTGAAGTTTCCATAGATGGGGTCTTCAGACATCAGGGCAGGCTATGCGTACCGGATGTGGCAAATTTGCGCCAACAGATTTTAGAGAAAGCACATTATTATCGGTATTCTATTCATCCAGGTGCAACCAAGATGTGCCATGACCTTAAATTGATATATTGGTGGGATGGCATGAAGGGAGACATAGTAGAATTTATGGCTCGATGTCCGAATTGCCAACGAGTAAAAACCGAACATGAAAAGACAGGAGGCCTATTGAAAACAATGGAAATTCCTACAAGGAAATGGGAAGAAATTAATATGGATTTCATTGTAGGATTACCTCGTTCCCGAGGCAGATACGATTCTATATGGGTGATCGTGGACAAACTCACGAAAGCAGCTCATTTCCTTCCAATTAATACCACGTATTCGGTGGGAGATTATGCTAAGTTGTATTTGAAATAAATTGTGCGACTTCATGGAATTCCTTTGGCTATTATTACAGACAGAGGGGCACAGTTTACAGCTAAGTTTTGGAAGTCCTTCCAAGAAGGTTTGAGTACTCAAGTCAAGTTCAATACGGCATTTCATCCGCAAACTGACGGGCAAGCCGAGTGTACTATTCAGACCTTGGAGGATATGCTACGAGCGTGCATGTTGGATTTTGCCAGTAGCTGGGAGGAGCATTTACCCCTTATTGAATTTGCCTACAACAACAGCTATCAATCCGGTATCCAAATGGCCCCGTATAAAGCATTATACGGAAGGAAATGTAGATCTCCAATTAGATGGTTTGAAACCGGAGAAGCGCAACTAATAGGCCCTGACTTGATTCAACAAGCGGTCGAAAAAGTCAAAATCATTCGAGACCGACTGTTGACAGCCCAAAGTCGCCAAAAGTCTTATGCGGACAACTGCCGACGAGATTTGGAATTTCAGGTAAATGATTGGGTATTCCTGAAAGTATCACCGATGAAAGGGGTGATGAGATTTGGCAAGAAAGGGAAGTTAAGTCCTAGATACGTTGGACCGTATAAAATTATCCGTAAGGTGGGTCAGGCAGAATATGAACTGGACTTGCCTTCGGAGTTTGAAGCAGTTCACCCAGTTTTTCACGTTTCGATGCTCCGCAAGTGTACTGGAGACCCAACAAGAATAGTTCCGGTTGACGATGTGCAAGTGACAGAGGAGCTAACCTACGAAGAGGTGCCTGTTGCCATTCTAGATAGACAGGTGCGAAGACTTTGAAATAAAGAGGTTGCTTCAGTGAAAGTCTTGTGGCGGAACAGTAATTGAGAAGAAAAGACATGGGAAGTGGAGGAGAATATGCAAGCCAAATATCCGCACTTATTCCAAACCGCAGAGGAGACTCAAGATGAAACGTCGACGAGATGAGGTATGTATGCTTTATTTTTATATTTTGGGTCGTGTGTGGCCATAGATATGTTAATAATATGATGTAGCCCTGTGAGGCGAATATATTATCGGTTGTTGTGGCAGGTAAGTAGTGCCAGATTTCAAAGGAGACTCTGGCGAAATTTTTCTAGGATTCCCGAGTATTTTAACATTCGAGGACGAATGTTCCAAAGGGGGAAAGAATGTTACACCTCGGAAAAAGTCCCCGTACATGTACAATGAATAGACTAACGAAGGGTATGAGAGCGCGATGTTTTACTATGTCGGGGATAGCGATTCATGAATTTTTGGAATTTTAAAGTTGTAGAATTTCAATTCAGCCAGTGGTCGTAAAGCAGAATACGGCCCGTAAAGTGATTTACGTCCGTATACTGCCCTCGTCTCCCAGCCTTCTAAAATTTCAACTTTCTGTCCAATGTTGAAATGGCTAAATACGACTTGGAATACGGCCCGTAAACCTCAATCGTAAACTGCCATGATCTCAGCCAACCTTTCTGTTTTTAACATTCTTAAATACGACCACACTATACGGTCCATAAACTGGTATACGACCCGTAAAGTGTAGTTTACGACCACTGTTCACCCTGACAATTGTTCATTAAAAATCAGATTTTGGGATTATTAAAAGGGACCCAAGCCTCATATTATTTCATTCTCACCTACATAATTCAAGAACACCCTAGAATATTCTCCAAAATACTTCATCTAAGAGAATCAAAGGAACATCAAGTTCAGAAACATTAAATCCATGAAACAAAGTGTATGCAATGCAAGTAAAGGTCATCTACCTCAAGAAAACCCAAGAAAGGTGAAGTAGGGTTTTGGTGCAAAGAAGGTATTATTATTCAAGACTTATTCAACCATCATCTAAGGTAAGTTTCATGACTTTATCACGTTGTTTAAGGTATTGGAAAGCTAAGATGCTTGAATTGTAGAAAGCTATGGAAAATGGGTCTTGAATGAGTGAATAGTGTCACAATTGAATGGTAGTTAAATGGAATCATGAATGTTGATGTACTATGATCGTGAATACGTTGTAAATGATGTTTACACCATGAAATGAGTATTATATATGAGAAGACGCGATAACGAGCTATAACCATAAATGTGGAGAAATTGGAGGACAATGGTGGAACGTAGTGAATATATATAAATGATGGTTATTGATTGTAATAATGTGGATGTTGTTGAGAACGTCGGGAGTTGATAGGGACTATGGGAAAAGTAGTGTAAATAAAGGAAGTTCTGCCCAATTTTCTATAGAATTAATTATTTATTCCTTAAGTCAATTAACTAATACTAATCTGAATTCTCTCGTGAAGGTGGCGACGTGATATCAAAGGAGACCAAGTGAACGATAGCCTAGCTAAACGACAAAGGTATGTGAGGCTAGCCCATTCTTTCTATTGCATGAATCCCATGATATGATCCTTTCCCCTTTTCCATAATTCTCCTATGTGCCAAAGAGTCAAGAGCCTAAGATCAAGAATAGCTATATGATGTTCCCATGGAGTAAATGATGTTGTTCCTTGTATACACTCACCTTATATACTAGTCCCTTCATGGTGAGGCAGAATGTTCATAATGGAATCGAGGGCTCACGACCTTACGTCACCTTGATATAATGCAGTTATCCTAGAGCCTTAATGCATGTACAATGACAAATATATTTTTGATAAGCATATTATTATAAGTATTATATGATAAGCATGTCATGATTGCATCACACCGGGCCTAGTTGGCCGGGCAGTCACCGCGAAAGCGGGCAGCTATACGGATACACCATGACCTTTTGGCATGGGCAGACACCACTAGTGGGCGGCATGAGATGGTATCCCGGACGCGGGAGGCCTGGACGCGGGCTAATACTATTGATTATCACACCATTCCGATATGGACGGGCAGCTTGCATGTCATGCATATACGATATGATGATAAGTATGAGTAAGACAACATGCATCACTTCTTTTATGATTATCATTCAGATTCATATGTTCATATTGATGTTCTCATTTTATTATTATGCTGTCCTTCTTCATTGTTCATGCCTTTCATACTCAGTACAATATTCGTACTGAAGTCCTTTTTCTTTGGACATTGTGTTCATGCCCATAGGTAGACAGGGGGGCGGGCTAGATCCAGATCCATAGCAGCGGTCAGCTGAGTGAGAGCACTCCATTGTCCGGAGGTGCTTATGCTCATTCTTCTGTTATATAGATGCATATTTTGGGCATGATGGAGTCTTGTTCCATCTATATGTATTCAGTCTGTTAGTAGAGGCTCGTAGATACGCAGTGTGGGTTAGATGGTCTCACAAGAGTTTTCTATATGTATATATTATTTTGATAGCCGAGAGGCAAATGTGTATAAAGCATTTATGTTTCTACTTAAAGTATGATTTTTCCTGCATTTCGTGTATAAATTTGCAAAGAAGTATTAATGAGTGAGATGAGCATTAGAATGAGTGGTACTCGGTGGCTAGCCTCGGGTACCCGTCGCGGCCCCTAGCTGGGTCGTGATATAACCACTATAGGGGGCAGGAAAGGAACTCCTATTTGCTCTGAAACATAGATAGGAATACCTTGGCATACCTTGCTTATTATTGTGAGCGGATCATGAAGGATTGAGAGAAAAGGAATTATAAGTACTAATCACATGAGATACTTCTCTTTAGAGCATAGACATGACATAGTTCATTGGACATGTAGGAAGTAACGTAGAATATGCATACATGGGAACGTGATTCATATGGCATGAAACGTGAACAGCATGACATGGGGCATGGGACCATGAAAAATATGGCATTTATATGAGTACCTACATACCATGGCGTATGGACTTGAGTTCATGAGTATTGAAGTAAGACTAAGGCATTAGTTTGACTTGCATAGAGCACAAGTTGCAGGCTAACTCTTGGGTACTCAGAGACGTAAGGTATGGATAAAACATTACCTTCAGAATTTAGATATACCGAAAGAATAGGACATGGTTCAACATAGCTTACTCTTATCACCATGGGTAAACGCCCTTGTTATAAATAAGGCACATGAAAGAATGGATTATAGGCATGTATAATTCATTCCTCGAGCATCTAAGACATAGGTAGAAAGTCACTTTGAACATAAAAATGGCATAGGTACTTCGGAAAACATAAGGGCATCCTTTCTGCCAAGCTACGAGATGGTTTAAACATTAGCCAAAGAAACATAAACACGAATTACATAGAATCATGGGTAGGACATCCATCTTGGTTCACCTTCATTATCATCTAACAACATCATTGTTACGATACCACTATAAGTGGGATGCATAGCGAAATAGATTGGGGAACGATTATGTGGTAACATGGATAACATAATCATGGGGTCAAGATCATCATCAGATTTGAAAAGCACTTAGATGCTAGAACATGGACATGAGTATAAAAGCATGATAGATACGTGAGACCTGAATGCGGTTTTTAACTTTAGACATGAGCACACCTGATGTGCGAAACATGAAAGAACATTCCCTTGCATAGCACTTCAAGGCTCTTTTTCTGTAGCTTACTCTCTTACTGCTTAGATGGTTTTCTTCTTTCACCAATTTCTATACATCAAATTTAACTTAAACCCTTTGGTTTCTACTACGCGTTCGGTGTATTCAGATAGTTATCCACCTAGTAGTACTAACTTCACCAAGTAACTCAAATCGTACTTCTACTAACTCTGCTGAAAATTTCTAATTAACTGTATCTATTAAAACTTACTTACTATGCTTCTGTTAACCACTTGCTAGCATCATATTCTCTAATTCTTCTCTGGGTACTAAAGTGAAGCATAAGATTATTTCTAACTTTTCCTCCTTATCTAACTCTATTCTGGGGTTGTATACTATCTTTCTGAACTATAAACATGGATCACACTTAGGGAAATTTCATCTATCTCAAATAAGGAATTGGAACGACTAACCCCAAACTCCCTATACACTTTAAAAAATTATATCATACTATACACATCAGGGATAAATATTTAATCACATAACCTAAGAGGGAATTGTTATATCTTTTATCTCATAGTAATATCTGCTTCTTGTAGTAACTTACTAACGTCATACTCTCTAGATCTAATCTGAATAAGCTAAAATAATTTGAAACTAACCCTAAAAAAAATTCAATATCGTTTGCTCGTTGTTTTCTTATCGCATTAGTCCCTTCCTAGTCATGTGCATAGATCATATGGCAAAAATATATATATCCTAGAAAAGGTCGAGATTTTCTAGTATTACAGGTGGTTGGCTCTTAGGCTATTTCCTGCTCAAAACTACTATGGACAATTTATGCCTACTGCAGTTAACTTCATAACATCCTACCTCGTGGGGTCTTAAATATGAACCATCACCCTTATACTATAGCTCCATGGTCAAAGAGTCCAAATAAACTTACTCTATAGAGTATATAACCTACGTGTGCTACCATACCGAAATTTATCTTTCAAATTGTACTAACACCTGATAAACACACCATGCACTATTTGGCAAGTCTTGGGTCTTGAATTTCCTTCTTGCCACTTACACATTTGATACGTTCAGAATACGATGGAAAAAGAATGTTACTTACTGCTCAAAGCTTCATGGCACGAGTTAGAATAATTCATGATGACTCTATCTGAAAGCAACACATCAATAATGATAACATTTACATCTTCCTCATCTATTGAGATGAGGCGTATTCGGTAGAACGGGAAACAACACACAAGTCCGAGTGATTTCTAAGAACAAAGCTCTATTGCACGATCTAGAGTTGAAAGAAGTGAGACAATCTTAAATGTCTTGGTCGTCAACTGTTTATATGTGTGGCGCACACACACATATAAAAGTGACCCCATTGGACACGGTTTCATAGACTCCCTAAGACAATTGAACCTAGGTTCTGATACCAAGCTTTGTCACGCCCTGAACCATGGCCTGGGCGAAACACAGCACTCGGTGCCATACTGCATGTGACCGAGCGAACCACATGGCTTGCTGAATCATCACGAGGCATACATGAGCGGAAAATAACGTGAATGCATGATGAGCCTTTATAAAACGTAGTAAGTCATAATACTTAATAAGAATACTTGTTTAAATCATAAATACGGAAATAACATGAGTTGAGCCAAAGATGGCTAAACACCTTGCATGTCTAACATAACTAAACTGACTAGTCTATGAAACCTTTAATTGTGAATCTTGACTGGAAAACGTACTTGCTGAGACAAGGCCCCCCAACATACCTTTAAATGCATGACTAGTAAAATAAAGATAACTGACTAAGCCCCGAATGAGATGAGGCTCACCAATGAGCTGATACGAGCAAATCCTACTGAGCAGATGCGGTGTCTTGTAAATACGTACCTGCATCGTGAAATGCAGGCCCCCGGGCAATAAAAGGGGACGTTAGCACATTGAATGTACTGGTATGTAAAGCAACTGAAAGAAATAACATGGGACATGGAATAACATGATAAGAACTGAAACTTAAAACCTGGACATGAACATGAGAATGAGCATGAGCATGGGTACATATATATATAACATAAGTAAAACATGATAAGTAGGGAGAGCATTTCATAAACCGACCATGTGATATCACCACGTGGGTACGTGGAGTCTGGTACCTCGCTGGACCAGCAGAGCCCCCATAACTTTGAAGGGTATAAGGTGGTAACGTGCCTGATGGATCCATTCAGTGTAAAATTAAGGTATCGTCCTATCTGGGCAGAGTGATCCTTGTCCTATGGTGGCTACGTATTTTCAGGCTATCTGAGCCTTGTCGGTAATTCGTGCAACTCCCAAAAACATGAACATAATATAGTTGGCTAAGAAGCCCATGATTTTCGTGAATTAACTTGTACTTGTCTTGTAATCATGATTTCACGAAATAACTTGTAAACATGGTTTCATGAAATAACTTGTAAACATGGTTTAATGAAATAACTTGTAAATATGGTTTCATGAAATAACTTGTAAACATGGTTTCATTAAATAACTTGTAAATATGGTATGCATGTATCTTGTATCATAGCATGAAAGTAATTATATAATATAGTTGCATGAAAACTTGTAGACATGTAGGTTATTAATGAAATAATCATTTTTATTTAAAAACATGCATGCAAGAACCCATGGAATACGAGATATGGGTTTTCATGAATTACGGACCGATTCTCAATAATCATATGGAGTTATTAAGAACATAAAGATAGAATAATAGCAATTCATACATAATATAATCATGGACATGGACCTAGGGTTATCATGAGCATGGTATTGAAACCCTCATTTTCATAAGGATTCATACTTTATGGATTAAGAGGTGTGGGGAAGAATAATGATGTTCCCACACGTAGATAGCAACTCTACATACCTTAGTCGCTCCAAAACTTGATTTAAAGACTTAAGCTTTGAAGAAGATTTCCAAAATCTTGAATCCTGAACCTTGAGATGGGTTTTCTTGAAAACCCTAGTTTTGGAATGATGATTTCTTGTTTAGATTATTAGAGTATATGTTGGAATTGAGTTGGAATAATTAGAGTAGGCTTACCTTGGTGTTCTTGATGATGGAGGAGGGTAGGAAGTCGTTCTAGGGTTTGAAGGAATAAAAAATAATGATTTGAACTGATATGGATGAATATATACTGTTCTGGAAAATTGAATTTTACGCCCAGCAAAATACTGGCTGTATTTTGAAAGACGGGCTGTATTTTGAAATACGGTCCGTATTTCGTGTGGACTGCACTGTATCTCTTCAGTAAAATGGTCATAAATCTTTGCACAGATGTCCGCTTGACCCCCATAATATACCGTTGGAAAGGTATTTCAAAGCTCTACAACTTTAATTAAGGAAGCTTTCCAAAATTCCAAATATGTTTTGAAATACGGGCCATATTTTGAAATACAGTTCGTATTTAACGATGTAACCTCTAAGTGTCAAATTACAGATATTCAAAAATCTTTGGTACCAGTTTATGACTTGAAATATGGGCCGTATATTGAAATACGGTCCCCTGTCATGGGCGTAAATCCTTATCTTACAACTGACCCGGGAAATTCCTAAATTCCCACATTCTTTATCTGGCTTTCTAAGCCTAGGATCATGGCCAAAGCTTAGGTTAAAGGTACGGAGTGTTATAGAATCATCCTTGAGCAACGAATTTCAGTAACCCTAAATTTCGACTGACCCGACCCATTCTACTGCTTATTTTATGCAATTTCAAAATATGTGTGGCCGGACCTTGGTTTCTGGGTTTCCTACATATCTCGGGCTATACGAGAATTCAGGCCACTTGTAATTCGACTAAACTAAGGACTTTAAGTGATTTAAAAGGAAAGTCCTGAGATTCTTAGAGTTGCGATTGGGATATCTCCGGACAGCTGTTAGAATGTGACCAGCTATCTATTCTTGAGCCCGCCTACATATCCCTGGTCTCTAGAAATCAGGTCACATGTAGTTCGACTCATTGGAGAAGAGTATATCCCGTATGTGGGAATACCTTCGGGTTTCCCGGTGCGCATCCGACTGGTCACGGTTTTAGTAAAGAAAATAAAAACTTACAAGATTGTGGCTGAGTTTGAGATCGGATGGCTTCCAAATCCTGTCCAGAGACCTTGACTCTCATGGGTACCTTATCTTGACCGGCTGCGTAAAAAAATTTCCATGTTTGCTCCGCAATTTGTCTGGATCTGGTTCAGTAAGCTGACTCCTTTCTGGCTGTTGTGTGCCTGTTTGCTGGACTTGACAATATTGTAGATATTCTTCGTGGAAATTATAGATGAATGGCCCTCTCGGCTATTTGCATGAATGGCCCTCTCGGAAGTTTATATGAATGGCCCTCTAGGCAGTTTATATGAATGGCCCTCTCGGCTTTTTGATATGAATAGCCCTCTCAGCAGTTTGATATGAAAGGCCCTCTCGGCAGTTTGATATGGTTGGCCCTCTCGGCAGTTTAATATGGTTGGCCCTCTCGTCAGTTTTGATATGAATGGCCCTCTCGACAATTTTTATATGAATGGCCCTCTCGGCAGTTTTAATACGAATGGTGTTACACCATGGAAAATTTTGCTATCTTGTGACTTAATCAAGCTAGTATGAGTGGGACAAGTTTCAAGAATTTCAAGAGTTAGGAAGAGAAGATAAGATTTCACGTCACTCCTTTCCCGTACCTTGAGGTTCCATAATGATCATAGTTATGAGAGGCGGAGTTATTTGGTAGGATTGTGGTTTCTTTAGGCTTGGGTTCTGAATGTGGGATATGCTCGCCATATCCCCTTTCTTCTTACGGAAGATTCCCATAGGAGCTTGTCCAGATGCTTTGTTGAAGAAACTGACGATTTTCCCAGATTTGAGACCATCTTCTATGGCCTCTCCCATTTTGACCAATTCAGAAAATGGCCTTCCAGCCTTGGATAACATTCTGTCGTAGAAATCAGGCGCTTGAGACCGAATGAACACGGAGACCAGCTCTCCCTCACACATTGGTGGTTGCACATGGGCTGATTCGTCCCTCCACCTACTGGCAAACTATCTATAGCTTTTTGGTTGACCTTTTCGAGGTAGTAGCGTTCGGGTACCCTTTCGACATTAAAGCAAAATATCTCCATGAAGGATTCTGCCATGTCCTCCCAAGTGATCCATTGGCACATGTCTTGGGTTGCTAACCACTCAGCGGTTTCCCTAGTTAGAATATGACTGAACAGTCGCATAATCAGAGGTTCATTCTTCTTAACCCTGACCAATTTGTCTTGGTAGGACCGAAGATGCGCTTTGGGATTCCCTGTTCCTTTGAACATTTCAAATTTCTGAATTTTGAACCCCTCTGGTAGGTCCAAATCCGGATGCATGCACAGGTCATCATATCTTAGGCCTATAGCCTTCCTTGCGGGCCTGTTGGATCTTTCCAGTAACTCTTTCATATTCTTTTCCATATCTCTCTCACGTTTATCCTGTTCGGCCCTCCAGGCCTTCTCCATTTCCTCGTA
The DNA here is from genome assembly GCF_019175385.1 of Lycium barbarum. Lineage (NCBI taxonomy): Eukaryota > Viridiplantae > Streptophyta > Magnoliopsida > Solanales > Solanaceae > Lycium > Lycium barbarum. The sequence continues at coordinate 84,610,078 of NC_083347.1, forward strand.
ATGGTCTAGCTCTCTGTGCCCTGGGGAGGACTCATTCGGGATGTTGGGTATGAAAAAGGATACTTGGTGAGTGGGATGGTTGAGTGGGGCAGTGATGGTTTTCCTAGCTGGTGGGTCTAGAATACGTACTTGGTTTTCCGAATTGATGAATACCGGCTGGGGAACCTAGTAAGAAGGGACCGAGCCAGTGGTCCCTGGGATTTGGGTGTATTTTGTTGGTGGTGAAGTTCAGCAAAAACTACCAACGTTATTCAGATCAATTTGATTTAATAGAGGTAGGATGGTTCCCGGTGGGTAGATGGGGAAGTGATCAGGCATTGGAGAGCTTAGTGAAGGAAGTGGAGGAGGGGGCCTTCTTCCTTCAGTTGAGGCATCCTTGTCAGCATTGGCTGCCTCATTCCTAGCCACCTTTTCTCAGAGGGCCGTGACGGCAGTCAGTTACGCCGCGATCACATCTTCTTGATATGATATTTCCAGTGGGTCTTGGTTATCTCCGTCGCAGAGAATGAGCTCATTTCTACCATTATCAGGTGTACCAGTCAGTTTCTCTTTTCTTTTATCTGAGAGGGATGCTAGTGCGGCTTTAGATCTCGTAAATTATGCTAGCTTGTGGGGCTAAACTAATCGGCCTCATTCTATAAGATAAGAATAACTCAATGGTAGGCAAAGTTAGTTACTTAACATAAGGTACAAAGGCAAGGTATCACATATTGATATTTAAAGCGTGCATAGTACATAAAGTCATATATTAAAGCTTGAATATTTTTTGATCCTTTGTTCTGAAGGTTTAGATGTTTATGGGCCTTTGATGTTTGGGTGGATCATGGCTCAAGGGGCTTTATGATTTACTTACTTTGGCAAACTCTTTTCCTGTTACAAATTTAAACAAATGGGGGGGGGGGGGGGGGGGGGGGGATTACAATTTATATTATATAGGGGCCGAGTCTTAGGTAGATTGCCTATGTATCCCCCCATGGGTAATCAAGCCCTATCGTAGTTCGCTTGCAAAAGAATGATATACATTTTCTCTAAATATCCTTTAGGGTAGCCCTAACTAAGGACATCCCTAGACAAGGCCCGACTAGAGCTTCCCGTGTATCCCTCCATAGGGACGTCAGGTCGGTGCGGTTCCTTACAATATTTATGGAGGAGGGGTAAATTTTTAAATGCAAAAGTGGGGGACACCTAATAGCTACCCAAAAATATAGCTCCGCGAATCGCTGTCCTTACGAACTCGCTCTCTCATCTTTCATTCTTCTCAGTGTTGTGGCGGGAGGATAACCAAAATCTCTCCCGTACTGATCTTGTGCTCGAGCTCGAGCTTGAACGCGTAACACAATTCTATGTCATGTCCCATAGATCTAGTATGGTAAAAGCAAAACAATTTCCTGTTAGGCCCTAATGGCACGGGTTTGTGGACAGGCTCCACGGGTCTGACCTTCCTTAAGGTAGCCGGAGTTAAGAAGATACGGGCATACGATTCGTCGAGAACCGTGAAATCCTATCTCTAAATTTGGGTTTCAGAGGTGACCCCTTCTCCTAGGACAATAGGGTCATGGAGTAGTAGGGTGTGCGGTCCCTCCAAAGTCTCGATGATCCTATCATCAATCAAGCTGCAAACTCTCTTTCTTAATCCCACGCATTTATTCAAGGTATGACCCGCCTGATTGCGGTGACATGGTCACCTTTTATAGGCATACACCAACTCGGGCAGTGGTAACCTTGCCCTAGTAGTGCAAGACATTCCCGTGGCAGTCATCCTTTCGAATACCTCATTACAGGTGACGGGCCATGGGGCCACTCTGAATGGGGAAGAATAGGCTTTGAAGGCTATGCCCTACCAAGCAGGTTCGGGAGGGCCTGCTCTTCCAAAATTCTCTGACGCCATAGCAGAGGCCGCAGGTACTAGCACGGGTGAGGGTGCGAAGAAGTTAGATCCCTTGTTGGTTGCGGCATAATAGTCAGATTCATCATTCACATCATTCTCTTCTTCTTGAAATTCGGGAAGCATCTCAAATGGTTCCTCTTCTTCCTCGACCTCTATGTCAATAGACTCTAATTCTTCTTCCTCCATATCTTGAGGCCCTTATTCTTCCTCTTCTGGCTCTTCCTGCACTATGGGTTCTTCCTCCACAATGGATTCGAAGGCTTCCTATTGAGGCTCCGACTCTTCTTGTGTGTCTGATTCCATCACCCACGGGTCTAACCTAGCCCCTTGGACTTCATTCACTTCTTCTGGAGTCCATTCTCTAGGCTTCATAGGCCTTCTCTCTAAGGGTATATAATTCAACACCAATTCTCTCACTTCTTCCGGGACATTCCCATAGTATTGATCTTGGGGTATGCCTTTTGGGGGATTCCCAACAATGTTCAACAACCTGTCTACCTCCTCGATTTTCTTTCCTATTTCCTGGAGATGCTTTTCCATTTGTAGCAACTTATCCCGCATCATCTAAGCTGTCTCTCCTAAAGTCTGCGCGTCCTGCTCTCCTTTATTCACCATTGTAAGTCAACCTTTAGTTGGAGATAAATTCGGGTAAGTTTTAAGTCTCATATTTTTTTTGCTATGTAGTTTAGATTATCGGACCAATTGTACTCAAGCTTTAACATATGATAACACACATAGCAAGTAAACATGTGAAGCACGTAACAAGCAATCATGTAATTTGCAAATATTTATACTACTTGTGTTCCTTAGGCCTTTTTGAGCAAGGGTTTTCTTAATCATTTGAAACATGCAAGTGCCATTTGTGAAGATGAACCATTGCCCTGAAAATGATCATTAGTTAATAAATAATAAAAATATCTAGCCCAAAGGGATTACAAAGATAATGAAGCCGACATGGGGCTTATAATAAAGCAATAAATTAGCAGGGTCCTCCTCCAGTGGCTGATGTCGAGGCTTAGCTTGTCTTGGCCTTCTTGACCCTCCGAAAGGTGGTCTGAATACGAAGGCGTGTCTGATACAACTCCATTCTGGCTATCACCGGGTCTGTTTCTACCAAAATCTTGGCCAAGTGCTCATCTGTGTTTTCCAAACATTCTTTCAAACGTTTTTCTTCTCGGGTACAGTGATGATGTGGGACTAGGACAGATGCATGGGCCAAGTGTCCCTATAACCACTAATAATACCCTAGGTCACACCCTGTTTCGAACATGTCTGGAGAAAAAGTATCTGGGCCCCAACTGACACGACCATTCCACTCCGTGAGGATTGTACCAGCATTCTTAATTTTCTGTTCGGTATGCTCGATAATAAATTGTTCGGGGTTCTCCTTTTGGGGTATCACTTGCCTTCTACCAAATTGCCTTAAAACCCGAGATGGATAATAAGGATGGATTCCTCGAACCCCCCCCCCCCCCCCCCAATGGCACAAATGGGCAATTTTTGCCCCGAACTACTATGCTCTCAGAAATGAAGTCAGGGAACATCCACTGGATCTGATCCTCAGTCAAGTCAATGAATAGTTTAGCCTAACTAGTTTTGGACCAAAACCCGAGGTTGGGGTAGTAATCCATAAGGGGTTCTATCCCATTTTATTGGCTCCAACCCTAAACCTCTCTGGCCATGTTGTTGTGTTTGATAATCCACTATATTGCAGCAACAAATTGCACCCCTGAAAGTATCAAAAATTACTCCAGTATTTGTCTAAAGCTCGAAAAATGTCTGCTAGAATGATAGGTGCCAGGTGAAAATACTTGGTTTCATGATCCGTGGTTATGCCATAGAAGATAGCATGGGTCAAGTAGATCACTTGGGTGTCTACTGCCACCGACTCATCCTTCGGGAATATCATAGTGCCTAATAGATCTATGGCAAACACCAAAGTTCTAACAGCTTCCCATTCTTCTCTACTCTTGAACTCTCTCTGATATATATAATACCCGGTGACGTCCCTGAAACTCCGGTATAGATCCTTAAAGGCTACAATTGGTTCTTATGCCCAGGGCGCCTCAGTTAAGGCAAGAAACTTCATGATTTGGCCAACAGTGGGCCTTTGTAGGAATAATGGATTGTGATCTGGCTTGTGTCGCCTCCTTATATAGGTTCCATTGCTATCTATAGCATCCCTAATTTCCTCTAGGTCCGGAGTCATATCGATATTACCAAACTGTAACTAACATTTCCTTGTCATCCCCATACCGACTAATACATCTATTAGCTCTGGGCAACACCTCATTGTCATGATAGAGGGTAGATGACCTAGAGTGCAGCTAATTGTCCTTCGATGAGCATCACCTAACTATTCCCACCAAGCTCTCAATATGTCTGGAGCCTCGGTAACTATGTCGAAACGGATTCTGCATTCCATCTACAAAACAAAACACAGTTAAGATTTCCCCCATCCCCATAGGATCAATGGTTCATCACATAGGCTCCAATATGCTTCCACATAGTCCATAAATGAAATGCGGTGTTTTTCGGGTCATAGACCGTCCGAACACAAGGTAATCTCTCTTAATGAGCCATAGGTAGGTCTGAGATACCCAAGGCTTATCTACATATGAATGCTCTAGCTCAGTAAGGATTTAGCTTTGCTCTATCCTAGTTTTGCACTAGAGGTGGCTTTTTACAAAAGACCGGGAACTCGAGCGGACAACTGGGGCTGAATTTTTAGGGATGTTGGATGATCGTGAACCAACCCTGCCTCATAACGGTTCCAAAAGAAATATTTTAATTTTATACTGAAGGAACGACCGCATGCTCCATGAAGTCGCCTTTGAAATAAAGTGTAAAATAAATGCCAGGAGTAGCGGAGTTATGATATGCATGCAATGACAATTAATAGTGCGGGAAAGTAAACACATAAATAGTTAAAGCAAATATACTCATATTATATTGGAATCCTTATGGTTAGAACCTTTAAGTTCCCCAGCGGAGTTGCCATCTGTTACGGTTCACGTTTCGCGGGGGGTTAGCGCTCGGAAAGCTACTTCGAACTTGCTGGTACTCTTTCAGACTTTGTTTTAAAAGAGTCGCCACCTAATTTTTAGGAAATTAGGAAAACTAGTTTCGAAGGATTTATAAATATACATTGAAAAAGACTTCACAATCCAAAGTGCTAGGTAAGGTTCTGGTAATCCCCTAGGGAAGGTGTTAGGCACCCTAGTATTAAGGATCCATAATATACGGTTGACCTTCAAATTCAAATGTCTGAGTATTTGCACGAATTGTTTATTTAGTGTTTATTCCCGCATATACAAAAAAATTCATTTATGCCATATCATTTAATTTTGCAAAGAATTGAATATATCTGTTACACCTTGGAAATTTTACGTCATTTTCATTATAAGTAAACTAACGCAAGCCTAAAGCAGACATAAAGCCCTTGCAAGGTTAATAAGGGTATTTAATAATTTTAAGTATGTACCTTAAAGTTTCGAAGTTAAATGAATTCGTGGAAGTAAGTTCGTTGATGGACTTGAAAGTTGAGTGATGTTTTGCGAAGATTTCGTGTGATTTGACTTATACATTGCTTAGGATTACCTTGAGGGGGAGTTATAGGGCTCCTTAGATGGTTAATTAGTTTATATATAAGTGCCAAGAAGGTTCCATAAGGATTGGAGGACAAAGGAATCGAAAAGAGCTCCTTTTCACCAAAATCGGAGCTTGTGGACCAGTTTCCTGTGTAGCAAACTGGCCGGAAACTCACCAAAATGGCTGGCCTCACTGCCCAAACTCTTCCCCAAGGAGAGGGGGAGAGATACGGCCGCATATCCATTATGCTGAGCCGCATCTCCACCGCAAATTGTAGAGGGGGGACGATTTTGTTATATCCCGCATTTCGAATAATCGTATAATTCGAGACAATCGCGGGAAGACAACAAGCAAGGCCATATTTTATTTTGTTTGACATGTGAGTTGCTTAAGAAAAATTTAGAAGTGGAATTAATGAGGAAGGTCAAGGGCATAAAGGGAAATTCGCAATATGACTCGTGGGAATATGGAAGAAAGACGAAGGGCAAATTTGGAAGTTGGAAAAATACCTTTCATGAATTACAAGAACTAGCCAATATAATTGGGCTTGAAAATTTGCAAGAAAATAAAAGGCCCAACCGGCCATGGGCATGGGCTAGGCCCATGTTGAATTAATTCATGAGATTAAATAGATGACTAAGTCATCTTTATCTCACAAGTCTCTAGAGCTTTCAAGAAAGTAAGAACAAGAGAAAGAGAGAGTAAAGTTGAAGGCCATTTCGGCCAAGTGCAAATCAACAAGAAAAATTGACAAAAATTCCTTCAAAAAATCATTTCCTACCAAGTAGAGGGTCCTTAACAAAGTGGAGTTGTTGTTGGAGCAAGAAGAATTCATAATCATACAAGTTACCAAGTTGTAGTCAAGTGAGGAGTTGAAGAAGAAAGGTGAGTTTTAATCTTGTTTATGTGTTATGAATGGCTTATATGTGTTGTAGTATGCTAAAATGGATGAAATTCATGAAGGAAAGGAATATTGTTTGTGGCCGTGCATGTATGTTTATGTAGGAACTATGTTTTAATTATTTCATCTAGTATTTGGTTGTTGTTGTTGTAAATGTTATGTGGAAAAGGGAAGTTGAATGGTTTTGGAGAGGTTATAGTTGTGAATGCATGATGGGGCCGTGTGTGTGTGCATGGTATATGGCCGTGAGGTTATGGTGTAGTGTGGAAGAAAATGAGTTAAGTTTATTTAGTATTTTGGTTGTTGTTGTGTTGTGGATGCTTTGTTGTTAATGAATGCTTAATAACCCTAGTGGAGTTGTAGAAGTTGGAGATTTATTTTAGAAGTTTATGCACATTGAAAATAATGTTCTTGTATGGATGGTATGTAATGATATTAGTATGATGTTGTTGGAATATGTATTATAAGGTTGTTGTTGTTTTATTGAAGTCGGAATGTTTTGAAGAAAGTGGTAAATTGAGATAATGTGTATTGAATGAAATATGTGAATCGCTAGTGTAGTTGTTGAATTATGTTAATAGTTTGGCCGTGTTTGAATTCCCGGATTGTGGTTGATGAGGATTTGGCTATGTTGAATGTCGAGGATGGTGTATTTACAGAGGAAATGCTGCCGAAATTTCGGTAGCCAAGTGTTTCCTTAAGATTCTAACTCTATGTATCCTAATAAGAGTTTTGGTAAACATGACCAAATTGCAGATTTTGACGAGATTGCAACATGAATTTGGAGTAGCAAAAGGAACGGAAAGAGGTATGTAAGGCTTCACCCTTCTTTCTATGGCATGTCTTAGATGTAATATGTCGGGTACGAGCCTCGGGGACAACCCTAGTCCCCGGAATCCGCACCTAAAGTTTTCTACTTTTTGTTCAATAGAATTGAACTAGAAAGTGTGCAAATGATGGAAAGACCTCTTAAACCCTTAGAACTTGCATAAGTGGGACCCGATTACCCTAGAACCCTCACAAGTAATGACATGACACGTAACATATGTAAATCATATACGCCACCCCATCCGGCCCGAGGTGGGCCCGTTACTCTCAGATTTTCCCTACAGTCTTGCTTGACTTACTTGAAGTGAATCCAAAGGGAACCTTTGATCCCGATTTCGTTACCAAATGATAAGTACTATGACTCCTCTAACGAGGGCACTTCCATGACGATAATGATAACAATGATGTTAGATAAGAGGATATGCCTATGATACGTACTACCGGAACGAATCTATGACTAAGATGACTAAGCTAAGTATTTTATGTAAACATGAAAATGATAAACTAATTTTTGAATCCTATTTATATTTCCTAGCTATGACTTTATTTTCTAAAGATTTCAAAGTCTATGAACTGTCATCTATGATGCCCACGATTTCATTCTACGTTTACTTTAATATTATTCTCCGTTGATAGTCTCACCTTAAAATACTCATTCCTTCAAGGTGAGACAAAGCGATCACGAGTATTCTATAATGTAATCGGAGGTTACCGACTTTATGTCACTCCGATAGACGTAACTTTCTTTGGACTCCCGTGCATGCTGGTTATATGATACAGGGATATGTGTATGGACATGTATATGTATATAGGACAAGTATTTGTATATAAGACATGTATATGTATAATAGAGAAGTAAATGTACACGTATATGTATATGGGGAAAGGGGAAGGGCCACTGTTATATCACCACCTTCAGCTGGATTTCATCCTGGACGCGGGATATGGGAGAGCCGTACGCGGCGTCTGTATATATATGATGTATGATATATATGATATGATGTGTTGGGACACCGTTGGGGAGGGGGGTTGGGAGAGCCGATGTATTCGGCGTCTGTAAATGTGAGTAAAAGATACCGTTTACTGAATTGTACTGTTTTCTGTATACGAGAATAAGGGACACCGTGTTCTGAAAAAGGGGCAATGCTATGACATGATACGCTATGCCAAGATATACTATGATATGAGATGCTACGACATGACGTGATATGACATGCTATGATAGAGCAACACATAATATCATAAAATATGACACGATATAAATCCTATTTCCTGTGTCTACGAGAAAGAAATGTGTCAAAGAGAAAAGGACAAGCCTACATGATAGCCGGCCTGAAACAGAGGCCTTCCCACGTACAGGTTATTTTCCTGCCCCGTTATATGTGCTATGACTCCATGATATTGTTAATCGTACTCTATGTTACTGTTTATATTATCTTTTATGCCTTACATACTCGGTACACTATTCGTACTGACGTCCCTTCTTGTGGACGCTGCGTTTCATGCCGCGCAGGTCAGCAGACAGGTGGATGTGATCCTTAGAAGCTCTACCAGCCACACTTGATAGCGCTCCAGTTGTTTCGGAGCCTCAGTCCAGCGGTACTATTTTGTGTATGTACATTCGGGCACAACAGTACTCGGCCCTTTCCATGTATAAGTGTACTATGTCTAGAGGCTCGTAGACAGATATGCACAGTCAGCTATGTACAGTTAGATGTGTTGTATTTTGAATTGTTTGCGTCCCGGTATAACGCGATAGCGGAAAGCTTACTACTTATGTTTATGGTGACGCTGCTAATGTTAATGTTCAGAAAGGAAAAAAAATATGGCTCTGTTTACACGGCTTGCATGAGGTAAAGGTAATATGATAGATAAGGGGTGCTCGGTACAAGTATCGGGTACTCGTCACGGCCCCTAGTCGGGTCGTGACAGATTTTAAGACCTTTTTAAGTCTCAAAAGATTCCATTTTCATATCCACCTCCCACACTTATTGCCCACATTATTAGTGTGTTCTTGATAGTTTTTGAAGGTTCCACAATACTCCAAAACTTTCCACACCATCAAAAGAGAAGATCAAGCATAAAAAACTCTAGGCTAAAGTGGTGAAAACACCCCTAAACTTGGCACGAATTATTACTTTAGTCCCCAAACTATTTCCACACTTAAAAATACCCCTAATATTGGCAAACTGAATTTAAATTAACCTCATGTTTCCACATGGCACAGCAAGAAAATGCCAAGTGGACATCGCGTGGATTCACGTTGCTGAGGTGTACTAACACGGGGGTGAATTTAAATTGAGTTGGCCAAGATTAGGGGTTTTTTAAAGAGGGTCAATAGTTCAAGGACTATAGTATGAAAACGTGCCAAGTTTAGGGGTGTTTTCACCACTTCCACTAAAACTCCAAGATAATCCATGGAAGATGATTGTTCTTGCTTCTCTTCAATGTTGTGATGAACTTGATCTTTGAAGGAGTTGAGTAAGGTGAAGTTCTTCCATTATAAGGTATGTTCTTAATCTTATTTATATGATTGAGTTGATTTAAAGGTTTATCAAGTCTTGGAGAGGAAAGGATCACAAAAGAGAAGCCACAAAGTGTTGAATTAAAGTTGATGACTATGAGGTGAATTTGAAAAGGGATTTTGGATTAATTTAAAATAACATTGTATATAATTCCTTGATTATGGCATTTTTGATGTTATTATGGTTGTGTGGGAGTTGTTTTGGAGTTTGGTGGAAGTAGACAATATAGGGAAAGTGTTGCCCAAATTCTATTAGCTCGCTAATTACTCTAGCTTGAACTTAAGAGTGTTTTCAAGACATAACCTTAGTATGAATCCTCTTGAATGTAGATTTGCGGTCTTGGGAGGATAGCGTTAAGTAATTAAGGAGACGTAAAGGTATGTTAAGGCTAACCCTTTCGTCCGCATGATTTCGTTGTCGCGAACTTATACGTGATATTCATAATGTCTTCAATGATGACCCTCTTCCTAGAAGTGCTAAAGCTTATAATTCTGGATGCTCTTATGATATTATCGATCTTGCTCGTCGTTGTTGATCCCATCGTATGATAGTTGGCCTTATTGAGAAGATATAGTGATAATGATGATTTCATAATGGTAATCGAAGATTCACTGACCTTGTGTCACTCCGCTGGAGTTGCAATGTTTTCCTTTGGCCTCTCATTCATGCTTATATATATATATATATATATATATGTATGTATGTATGTATGTATGTATTTTCTCACACCGAGCGCGCTATAGTCGGTTGGGTACGGCACCTATTGTGCACACCACTACAGTTGGGTATGGATAACATCGAGCCTTGTTATAGCTGGGTACGAGGGACACCGAGCCTATATGGCCGGGTACGGTATTATTATGTATGTATGTATGATAACATTTTCCTTAGAGAACGGTCAAGTATGTACGACAACTGCCTTATGAGGTATAACATGATCTCTTCATCTTATGTTATTCGCATTCTTGCTTTATGCTGTTATTCATGCCTTACATACTTGGTGCATTATGCGTACTGACGTCCTTTTTGTTTGTGGACGCTGTGTTCATGCCCGCAGGTAGACAGGGAGACGGACCAGACCCCTAGGCTACTTCATCAGCGATTGTATCTAAATGCTCCATTAGATCCGTAGCTGCAGTTTAGTTGGTAATACTCTTTTGGGTACATACTTGAGCATGGCGGGGTCCCTTCTCGTCTTTATGATGTTATTGACTCCTTGTAGAAGCTCGTAGACAGATGTATATAGCTAGATGCTCCATAACCCTACCGGTTCATATTTTGTATATCATTTTTGGCAGCCTTGTCGGCTTGTACATATGGGCATAGTTGATGATGTTTATATAGACGTGCATATGTTCGATGGAACTTGTGTCTCTTCAGTTTGTGGTACTTATGAGTTAGCCATGTGGCTCAACTAGACATGATTATGAGAAGCATGTTAAAAGGTGCTCGGTAGGTTAGCTCCGGGTACCCGTTATGGCCCTTCGGTTGGGTTGTGACAAAAGTTGTATCAGAGCAGTTCGTCCTAGGGTGTGTCTGCGAGCCGTGTCCAGTAGAGTCTTTTTATGGGTGTGAAGTGCGCCACACTTATAAACAGGAGGTTGCGGGGCATTTAGGAATTATTGACCTTCCTTCCTCATCTTAGATCGTGTGATAGAGCCATGTTATACGGACTCTTCTTTCCTGACTGTGTGTTATGATTTCAGCGATGCCTGTGAAGCAAAAAGCAACAGCAGCCCAAGAGGGCAAGTCAGCGGCAGATGGAAGGACTGAGCGGGTACCGCTTATCGATATGGAGGAGGGAAAGTCCCAGAATGAGGTTCCATCTTGGTTCTCTCGCACTCTGCCTGCCCAGAGGAGCATGGAGGAGCCTCAGCTCTAGCTCTAGCACCCCCAACTCCATTAGATGCCTCAGGCCAAGAGATGAGAGAGGGTATTTAGTTGCTGACCCAGTTAGTAGCCGCTCAGGCACAACAGCAAGGTACGGGTCATGGAGATAGAGCTGTCAGTGCCAGAGTCCGTGATTTTATTAATTTGGACCCTCCAGAATTCCTTGGGTCAAAACCAGATAAGGACCCATAGAATTTCATAAATGAGATGTTGAGGACATTGCGGGTGATGCATGCTTCAGATGTTGAGTCCGTAGAGTTGGCCTCTTATAGGTTAAGGGATGTTGCTGTTCATTGGTATACTATCTGGATGTCTTCTAGAGGGGTTAACGCGCCTCCACCTGTATGGCAAGCGTTTCTGGATGCTTTTCTTTTACATTATTTACTGCCAGAGGTTCGACGGGCTAGAGCTCATAGGTTCCTAAACATCAGACAGGGGAACCTGAGTGCTCGAGAGTATAGCCTTTGTTTCAATTCTTTGGCTCGGTATGCTCCAGTTATGGCTGCTGATATGGGAGATCGAGTTCACTGATTTGTGAATATTTTGGGGCCACATTTGGTTGATGATTCTTTGACGGCCTCACTTCAGGAAGGTATGGATATTTTTCGTATTCAGGCCCACGCCCAGAATCTTAAGGAGGGGCAACAACAGCGGAGGAGTGAGCGTGAGCATGATAGAGGTTATAATAACAGGGCTAGATCCTCCACCCTGTATTAGTGAATTCAGAAGGGGTAAGAGGCAACAATATTCTAGGCACTCAGGCCATTCAGTGACTAGTGCACCTCCACGATTTGCAGGTCAAAAATTTGATTGACCTATTCATTCAGGACCGGGTCAGAGTTCCAAAGTTTTGGGTTCTCAGTATAGGGGTAATTTAGGCTAGATAAGGTCGCCTTTACCAAGATGTAATCAGTGTGGTAAGCTACATTGGGGAAAATTTCGATTATGTTAAGATGTTTGTTATGCCTACGGTCAACCAGGACTTATTATGCGTGACTGTCCATGGAGAGGTGGTAGAGGTATGGTCTATCCTACAGAATAAGCAGCTAGTTTTTCATCATCTGTACGCCCTTTAGAGAAAGGCTCATAGATACCAGCAGGCCAAGGTAGAGGTAGAGAAGGAGCATCCAGTATGAGTAGTCCTCAGCACTGTATCTATGTACTGGCTGGACGATGGGATCTTAAGTCTCCGCAGATATGGTTACAGGTATATTATCAGTACTCTTTCACGATGCATATGCATTGATTGATCCAGGTTCTACATTGTCATATGTTACTCCATATATTGACGGTCGGTTTGTGGTGAAACCTGAGTCGATTAAACCTATTAAAGTGTCTACACCTATTGGTGACCCGGTCATATCTAGATAGGTATATAGAAATTGTGTGGTTATAGTTTGCGACCGTCATACTATGGCTGATTTGATTGAGTTAAATATGGTAGATTTTGATGTTATTATGGGTACGTATTGGTTGGCCTCTTGTTAAGCCAATGTTGATTGTAGAATGAAAATGGTTCATTTCAATTCCCGAGAGAACCAGTTCTAGAGTGGAAGGGTTACATAGCGTCTCCGAGAGGTAGGTTTATTTCCTATCTCAAGGCAAGAAAGATGATTGCTAAAGGTTACATTTATCATTTAGTCCGAGTCCAAGATACAGAAGCAAAATCGCCGACCCTTCAGTCTGTCCCAGTAGTGAATGAGTTTCCTGATGTATTCCCGGACGAACTTCCAGGTCTTCCACCAAAATGGGAGATTGATTTTGCCATTGCTGTGTTACCAGATACTAAACCAATTTCTATTCCTCCTTGTAGAATGGCTCCTGTAGAATTGAAAGAATTGAAGGATCAACTGAAGGATTTGCTCGAGAAAGCTTTATTAGGCCTAGCTCGTCACTGTGGGGAGCGCCTGCGTTGTTTGTAAGAAAGAAAGATGTATCCTTGCGAATGTGTATTGATTACAAACAGTTAAATAAGATGACTATAAAGAACAAATATCCGCTCCCAAGAAATGATGATTTATTTGATCAGCTACAGGGTGCCAAAGGATTCTCAAAAATAGATTTAAGATCTGAGTATCAGGTGAGAGTTAGAGAGAAGGACATTCCGAAGATAGCCTTCAGAACTAGATATGGTCATTTCGAATTTCTAGTAATCTTGTTGGGGTTGACTAATGCACTGGCGGTATTCATGGATTTGATAAATAGTGTATTCAAGCATTTTCTAGATTTGGTTGTTATTGTGTTTATTGATGATATTCTAGTAGAATCTCGAACCGAGACAGAGCATGCACATCATTTACGTGTTGTCCTTATAATTCTTCAGGCTTGGAAGTTATAAGCAAAATTTTCTAAATGTGAGTTCTGGTTGAATTTTGTGACTTTTCTGGGACACATTATTTCAGTTGATGGTATTCGAGTGGATACCCACAAGATTGAAGCAGTAAAGGCTTGGCCAAGGCCTACAACACCTACTGAAGTTCGTAGTTTTCTGGGTCTGAAAGGTTATTACAGAAGATTTGTAGAAGGATTTTCTTCAATTTCAGCTCCACTGATGAAGCTGACTCAAAAAGCAGCTAAGTTTGAATGGACGGATATTTGTGAGCGCAGTTTTCAGGAGCTAAAGAGCAGATTGACTTCGGCCCTGGTTCTAACACATCCAGAAGGATCAGAAGGTTATGTTATCTATTGCGATGCTTCGGGTGTTGGATTAGGGTGTGTATTGATACAACACGGTAAAGTTATTGCTTATTCTTCGAGGCAGTTACGGAAACATGAGCAGAATTATCCAACCCATGATCTAGAGTTGGCTGCAGCAATTCATGCATTGAAGATGTGGAGGAATTATTTGTATGGTGTTCATGTTGATATCTATACATACGACAAGAGCCTCAAGTATATTTTCAAGTAAAGGAGTTGAGTTTGCGGCAAAGGCGATGGATGGAGCTATTGAAAGATTATGATGTTAGCATTTTGTATCATCCGGGGAAAGCGAGCGTCATAGCTGATGCTCTAAGCCGTAGATCCATGGGTAGCTTATGTGATGTGCAACTGGAGAAGAGGGATCTAGCTCGTGAGCTTCATCAGTTAGATAATTTGGGAGTTCGACTAATGAACTCGGGTAATACGGGAGTTACTACCCAGAATTCAGCTGTTTTGTCTTTAGTAGTGGAGGTGAAAGGGCGCCAATATTAGGATCCCATATTAATTCATTACAGAGACAGACTTTCCCAAAATATAAAGTCACCATTTGAGATTTCTGCAGATGGGGTTCTCGGATATCCAGGTAGATTATGTGTTCCTGATGTTACAGGGTTACGTCACCAGATTTTGGAAGAGACCCATTGTTCCCGTTATTCTGTTCATCCGAGAGCGAGGAAGATGTGTGATGATATTAAGTTAATTTATTGGTGGGATGGAATGAAGAGAAACAAAGCGGAGTTCGTAGCTCAATGTCCTAATTGTCAGCAGGTAAAGATTGTGCATCTGAAGCCTAGTGGATTGTTGCAAGTTATGGAAATTCCAACTTGAAAATGGGAAGTAATTAATATGGATTTCATTATAGGGTTGCCTCGTTCTCAGCGTAAGTATGATTTTATATGGGTAATTGTGGATAGACTCAAAGAGTCAGCTCATTTTCTGCCTGTCAGAATTACAAACTCAGCTGAAGATTATGCAAAGCTTTATATCATAGAGATAGTATGACTCTATGGTGTTCCAGTATCCATTATCTCTGATAGAGGTGCACAATTTACTGCTAATTTTTGGAAGTCTTTCCAAAATGGTTTGGGACTCAGGTGAGTCTTAGAACAACATTTCATTCCCAGACTGATGGACAAGCTGAGTGTACTATTCAGACCCTCGAAGATATGTTAATGGCATCTATATTAGACTTCGGAGGCAGTTGGGAAGATCATTTTCCACTCATTGAGTTTGCATACAATAATAGTTATCATTCCGGTATTCAGATGGCCCCGTATGAGGCTTTATACGGGCGAAAGTGTAGATCACCGATTGGATGGTTCGAAGTGGGAGAGACTAAGTTAATAGGGCCAGATTTGATCTAGCAAGCAGTGGAAAAGGTCAAGCTTATTCAGGATCGATTATTGGCAGCTCAAAGTTGACAAAAGTCTTATGCAAATAATCGCTGGTGAGACTTAGAATTCCAAGTTGATGACTGGGTATTATGAAAGGTGTCACCTATGAAAGGTGTGATGAGATTTGGTAAGAAGGGTAAGCTTAGTCCTCGTATGTTGGGCCTTACAAGATTGTACGCACGGTAGGCTAGGTGGTTTATGAGTTAGATCTACCTTCAGACTTGGAGTCAGTTCATCCGATTTTCCATGTATGAATGCTTCGTAAGTGCATTGAAGACCCTTCCGGAATTGTACCTATGGATGATGTGCAGGTCACCGAGCAATTATCGTACGAAGAAGCTCCCATTGTAATCCTAGATAGACAAGTTCGGTACAAGGTGGTTTTTTAGATGCAAACACTCAATGCACAGAACTAACGGCTGAGATCTATGAGGCGATATACATACATGGTTGGATCTGACCTGTCTAGGTCGATATGAGTCATTTCTATACTAACCAATAAAGATGCAGTTCGTACTGCAACAAAAAAAAAACCCAAAAAATTGCATGCTTGACTCGAAAATGAAAAGGAAAAATTAAAGTAACAAGAATTAGTACTGTGTCTGGGGTAAGATTGAACGAGAACATAGTTGGAATTAATTGTTTCACGCTAAAAGACATACAAAGACTGCAAAAGTTCTGTGAATACTGAACATTTGCCATTCTCTGCATGGAGAGAGAAAGGAATATTGAGGCGGCTATTAGGGTTTTATATAGAAGAGGAAAGAGAGGAGAGAGGGGAGAGCGTAGGGGTCGTTTGGTGTGAGGAAATGGAAATAAGGGAGTATTTTGTTATCCACCCCTCCCTTATGCTTATGGTGTTTGGGGCGAGGTCTGGTCCATTTTGGACTGGACTTGGTCCAATTTTAAAAGGATGGACATAGCCCCTCTTTCCCCATGTATATTATATACGTATACTTATGTATACTAGGTGTATATATGTATATAGGGGTAGGATGGGTAATTTAACAAAATAGACGAACATTTAAAACTACCAATTATTGACCGTAGTATCAAATTAGGACATAATTCACCCATTAGTTAATTTAAAAACAGCTAATAGTGTAAATAAGCTCATTTTGCAAATATGGCCTTAATTAATTTGTCAATAGATTTGGTCTTTTCAATTAAATCCACTAGGAGGCTATTTTTTGCAAAAAATGACCCCAAAGTGCCTTACACCATAAATTGGCTAATTCAATTGTGGGCATAATATAAACAATTAAAAAAATTAGAAATCCATTTTTCAATAATGCCCCTCTAATTGGATAATTATCCTAATTAAATACTAGAAAGAATTATTAATTTCAACAAATTATGCAAATACACAAAATTAAAGATTGAGGGGTAAAATGGTCAATTCATTTAATTACTCAAATCCTTGGATTAAAGGGAATAATGTATTTGCTAATTTGATTTTTGACAAGTTAAACAATTAAATAAATGTTTATTTTAAAATTGCTTTTCTTTGATTAAATCTACAAATATCTCATAAATGTCAGAAAATGTACCAATTAATTCCTAAATGATTTATAATATCAGAGAATTTTTTTTATAAATCCGTAATTTATTTTAATAACTCAGAGTCCTTGGATGACAAACAAAATGAATTATGCATTTTTAGAGGTCAAAATGAATTTTTTAAAAATCCTTAGGTCAATATTTTTACTCCCAAGCTAGTTCATGGAGGAGATGTGTTCTTGCTTCTAGTTGGATTGGTGGTGAATTAAATCTTAGAGCAAGTTGTGTGTAGTTAAAGATCTTCAAGAAAAAAAGGTATGTTCTTCATCTTATTATTTATATTATGTTCAATTGGAGGTTTAGTAAGTCTTAGAAGTGAAGAGAATCATGGTACAGAAGTTGTAAGATATTAAGTTGAAGTATTGGTTATGGATTGAATTTGAAAGGGGGTTTTGGATTGATTTGAGTCCAATTTTGTTACACACCGTATTTGTGCGTAACATCGTAGTATGATATAGACTTCCCTAGCATAAGTAAAGGTAATCCCTCCCACAGATTCATAAGGTGTAAAGTTGCTAAAGACAGTATTTAGTACGACTTGACAAAGTTTGATGTTACACCTTGAAAAATTTCGTATTGCTAGTGCCGTAAATAGACTAATATGAGCCCAGAGAGGCCATGGAACTATTATAATCCTAAGAAAGACTACTGAAAAGGTGTTGAGAGATATATAAAGGTTTCAGGGTCAAGCGGGCTGAAGAAAGTAAGTTGCTGAAACTTTGCGAAAAACTTGGATGAATTTCAGATAGGATTTCTGGTCCAACTTGATTGAGGTATATCTCCTAGAATATGATATGTTGTGGAGTAAATAAGCTATCAAAATTGAATTTCAGTGAGTCTAGTTTCAAACAAAATAAACCATTCATCTATACGACATCGGAGTAGGACGTTATGGGCATGTCAAGACAGACTACCGGAAGCTCGCGGATCCTTCGCAAAAATCCGAGAAACGACCCAAAACTGACCTAAGTCGCAATAAAAGGGGCCTTAGCCCTCAATTTTACCCCCAACCCTCTATGGAAACCTCCCACAACATTATGAAAGGTCTCATATAGGCTTAGGCCAAGCATAACATCAAGGTGTTGAAGATTATTGAGTTGGAAAGCTCGGAAGGCTTGTGGCAACGTCATATTGTCATAATTGTTGTTGAAATGAGCGGAAATATGGTGGGATCTTGATGCCAAGGCTATCAAGGATCAATTTGAGCATGATAAGATAATATCCCTTCGTTATAATTATGAGATTTCATTAATTCGAGTTTGTAGTCACGAAATTGTAGCGTTTTTTGTTAAATTGGGTAAAAAGTGGAATAACATATATTGACATGGTTAATTAGATGAATTATTGTTGGAATTAATATGGGTGCTATTATTGTTGGATTGGTTGTTGTCGTTATTGTTGTTGATTTGGAGACATAGTAGAAACAGAGGAAATGCTACCAGAATTCTTGTAAATCGAAACCCTCGTTGATATACGACTTATAGAAGTTGATATGTGGAGTTCATAGAATATGACTAACGATATATTTTCAATTTAAGTTGGGGTAAAAAGGAGAGCGTCAGGGCAAAGGGGTCGTGTGGACATCAACATAGTTAAAAAAAAGTATGTTAAGGTTATCCTTTCTTTCATTTTGGCATGACCCATGATAGAACCAAGTGTAAACCAATGTTGCTCCCTAATGATTCTACTCTTAGAATGTTAGAGTAGTCTACTCCTTAACATTCACTTGATTTAGCTTCAAAGAGTATAGTTCTTTGAGTTCCTAAGTTCCAAAGAGGCTTATGTAAGGTTTCATGTTTCTCATACGTTTTCTTGATTAACTCTAAGTCCCGAAGGGGGCACCTGGTAGTAATGAGTAGAAAGTCACCCTGAAGGGAGTTCCGAGTCTTATAAGTTTTGTCATGCATTATATATATATATATATATATATATATATATATATATATATATATATATATACAAATTTATATACTTATGTATCATGATTTTATGGGGAAGGGGAAGGGATATGGCGTTATATATGCAAACCACCTGATCAGTTGGTATATGATGATTATGATGCCCGAATGGACCTATAGGGTATTGATGCCCGAAGGGGAGAAGCTCGATGGAGAGAATGGGTAAAGGTACATATACATATATAAATGTTTTCAAAAGTACATTATGCATATTCATGGTCCTTAGGGATAGTCACCGGTACAAGTTCACTCTTACATTTTTCTTATCATTTGAGTATTGATATGTTGTTTCATTTCTGCCTTACATACTCGGTACATTATTTGTACTGACGTCCCTTTGCTTGGGGGCGCTGTGTTTCATGCCACAGAGGTGTACAAAGATGAGTAGAGGACTCTTGCTGTTACACCCCGGAAATTTCCCGTTAACGTACAGTGAATAGACTAACGAAGGGCACGACATATATGATGTTTTAAAAAGTAAGAAATAACATTTTATGGTTCTAAATGAGATTTCAAAGACATTTGAGGTAGGAGACGAAAGTCATTAAGGAAAGCAAGGTATATGTTGTGTGTCGGGCAGGATCTACGAGTATTGAATTAATGATGGCTTAACGATGTTTTGGAGAAGAATTATAATGTCCCTTATATTGTTAATGAGGTGTAAAACAAGTGTCAAGAAGGTTCCATAAGGATTGGAGATCAAACGAGTCAACGAGAATGAGTTCGGAAGAACTGGGCATTATACGGCCCAACATACTGGCTGTATAAATTATATTGGCCGTATGTTTTGCCATATAATCAGCTCAAATTAGCACCCCTCACTGGACCAAAGGTACGACTAAACATACGGTCAGTATAATTTATACGGACCGTATGTTGGTCCGTATGTTCATGTCGGGACAGATTTTAAAAGTTGATATAAGGACCTTTCTCATTTAATTCATTTCATTTCCTCACTTCACACTTCAAGAATTCTTTAGAACCCTCTCCACTCTTCACCCACAAGAACCCAAGATAAATTGATGATCCACTTCATCAAAATAACAAAATCAAGTGTAAGAAACTCATTGAAGTTCATCCAAACCAAGAAATTCCAATGGAAGTGAACTAGGGTTTTGGTGCAAGAACAGTATTTCCACTCAAGGCTTATTCTTTCACTATCTAGGTAAGTTTTATGGTATTTCCATGTTGTTTAAGGTATTGTAAAGTTGAAACACTTGGATTGTAGAAGGATATAGAAAATGGGTCATGAATGTAAGAATAGTGTCACTTTTGAGAAGTAGTTTGGAGTGAATCATGAATATTGATATGTTGTGATTGTAATTACATTATGAATGATATTAAGAGCATGATAGAAAAATTAGATGAGAATGAATGTAATGTTGTATTATGATCATGATTATGGATGACCTTGAGAAAAAATGCGGGGATCGGATAATGAGTAATTTAACAAAAGTTATTGATGATGATATTATGAATGTTATTATTGACGTTTGGGAGTTGATATATGATATGGAGAAAGTAGTAGAAACAAAGGAGATGCTGCTCAATTTTCTCTAGCTTTAGTTCAAACACGTTTAAGTTATCGATTATCTAATATGAGTATGAACTCTCTTGAAGGTAGAAACGTAAATATTGGAGAGGAACGTTCAAGCGATAGAGTAGCTAAACGAAAAGGTATGTGAGGCTAGTCCCTTCTTTCTAAGGCATGAATCTTATGACATGATTTTTCCTCTTTCTCCATGAAATTCCTACATTCCGGAAAAACTAAGAGTCTACGTTCATGAATAGCCATATGAGTTAAGAATAAGAGATATTATGAACATAATGATGATGGGCTTAACTCCAAAGATTCTAGAGTTCACGAATATGATGTTTCTACAAAGCTAATGATGTTAACTACGATTCATTGATGTTGTTTATTGTATACACTCACCTTATATGATAATTCCTTCAAGGTGAGGCAGAATGCTTATGAATGCTCCATAACAAAATCGGGGGTTCACGACCTTATGTCACCCCGATAAAGCATGGTTGTCTTTGAGTCCCTAGGCATGCATTGTGATAATTGCATGATAAGATTATAATAAGTCTACGAAATGTACATGATAATATCACACCGCGCCTATATGGCCGGGCAGACACCGCTAAAGCGGGCAGCGTATACACCATGTCTAGATGGCATAGGCAGACACCACTAGTGGGCAGCATGAGATGGTACCCCGGATGTGGGAGGCCTGGACGCAGGCTAATGATTATCACACCGTACCTATATATGCATACATGATATACATATATGCATACATGATGTGATTATGATTATGGAGTAAGCCAACGTGCATAATTTCTTTTATAGTTGATAATCAGTTACAAGTTTCTCCTTATTTGGTGCTTCCTTAATTAATTGATGTGTTGTTATTGTTGATGCCTTACATACTCAGTATAATGTTCGTACTGACGTTCTTTATTCTTGGATGCTATGTTCATACCCACAGGTAGACACGGAGACAGTGCAGATCCATAGGAGCTATCAGTGGATTTACAGGAGCACTCCATTATTTCGGAGGTGCTATTTGGTTCATTATTTTGTGTACATATTTGGGCACGGCGGGGTCCTGTCCCGTCCTCATGTCTAGTACTCTAGTAGAGGCTCGTACATAGGTATGTGTGGGCAATATGGTCTAATGTTTTCCTCATTATATATATTATTTTGATAGCCGAGAGGGCTTATGTATATAAACCTATATGTGTTTAAAATTGTAAATGGTTTTCCTTACGTCTAGAAGTGTAGAGCAATAAATAAATACAGAACAAGTATGATCACTAGCAGTATAAGTGGTGCTCGGTAGTCAGCTCCGAGTACCCATCATGGCCCCTAATCGGGTCGTGACAAAAGTGGTATCAGAGCAGTTCAGTCCTACGAAGTATCTATGAGTCGTGTCTAGTAGAGTCTTGTTTATGGTGTGTTGCGCGCCACACTAATAAATAGGAGGCTACAGGGCATTTAGGAAAAATGACCTTCTTTCATCTTACGACATCGTGCGATAGAGCGGTGTTATAATATTTTCTCCTCCCTAATAGTGTGCTATGATTTCAGAAATGCAGCCAAAGGGAAAAGCTACAGCCGCCCAAAAGGGCAAGACTACGATGAAAAGACGGGTAGAAAGAGAGCAGCCAATGAATGTAGAAGAGGGTGAATCACATAGTGAGGCCCCATCTAATACTTCTCCCACTCCGCCTATTATAGAAGAACAGGAAGGGGCATCAGCTCCAGCTCCTATGCTGCCAGTTTCTCCACTGGCTACTTCGGGTCAACAAATGACCGAGGCTATTCATCTATTGACGTAGTTAGTTGCCGCCCAGGCACAGCGGCAGAATGCTGGTCCAAGTGATCTGGCAGCTAGTACCAGAGCCCGTGATTTCATGAGTTTGAATCCTCCGAAGTTTTTCGGGTCAAAGCCGAATGAAGACCCGCAAAGTTTTATTGATGAAATGTTAAGGACGTTGATGATTATTCATGCCTCCGAAACTGAATCTGTGGATTTGGCATCATATAGACTCCGGAATATGGTGGTTTTACGGTACAATAATTGGCTATCATCAAGAAAAGAGAATGCGCCTCCTCCCGTTTGCCAAGAATTTGTAGATGCCTTCATCCTCCACTATTTGCCACCCGAAGTCCGCCGAGCTAGAGCGGATAGGTTCTTAAATTTGAAACAAGGAACTATGAGTGCCCGGGAGTATAGCCTTCAGTTTAATTCATTAGCTACATATGCCCCAACTATGGTGGCCGACATAGGAGATGGGGTATGCAAGTTTGTGAGTGGCTCAGGGCCACATTTATTTAAGGATTGTTTGACGGCTTCGTTGCAAGGTGGGATGGATATTTCCCGCATTCATGCCCATGCCCAGAATTTAGAGGGACAACAACATCCGTAAAGGGGTGATCGTGATATTGATAGAAGGCAAGGCAAGAGAGCCAGATCTGTGGATGCAGGAAGTGATTATAGAGGGAGATCAAGGCAGGAATATTCTAGACACTCAGTCCAGTCGACAACTAGTGTGCCTCCATGATTTACATGTAGGAGATTTGATCGCTTTTTTTGTTTAGGACAGGGTCAGAGTTCGAGGGCCTCAGATTCTCAGTTTGGGGGAGATTATAGCCAGAGGAGACCCCTAGTACCACAATGTAGCCAGTGCGGTAAACTACATTCCGGACAGTCTCGTCAAGGTTCAGATGCTTGCTATGCCTGTGGCAAGGCTGGGCACATGATGCGAGATTGCCCGTCGATAAGTGGTAGAGTTGAGGTCCAGCCCACAGAATTATCGGCTGGTTCCTCTTCAGTGCGCCCGGTAGGGCAAACTCCCCAGATTCTAGCAGGTTGAGGTAGAGGCATAGGGGGAGCATCTACTTCAGGTGCCACTCATCCCTGTATGTATGCTTTAGCTGGACGACAAGATCTCGAGTCCTTCCCGGATGTGGTTACAGGTACATTATCCATTTTTTCCCATGATGTGTATGCATTGATAGATCCGGGTTCTACCCCATCTTATATTACTCCGTATGTTGCTGGTCGTATTGGGGTGAAACCTGAGCCAATTAATCCTTTTGAGGTATCTACTCCGATTGGTGATCCCGTGATAGCTAGACAAGTGTATAAAAATTGTGTAATTGTGATATGCGACTGCCAGATTAAAGCTGTTTTAGTTGAGCTGGAAATGTCAGATTTCGATGTGATTATGGGTATGGATTGGTTGGCCTCATGTTATGCTAATGTTGATTGCCGAATGAAATTAGTTCGATTTCAATTTCCGGGAGAGCCCGTGCTCGAATGGAAGGGTAATATATCTTTCTAAGAGGTAGGTTTATTTCCTACCTTAAGGCAAGAAAGATGATAGCTAAGGGCTATATTTATCACTTAGTCCGAGTTCATGACACCGAATCAAAGTCGCCAACTTTCCAATCAGTTCCAGTAGTGAATGAATATCCGGATGTATTTCCAGATGAACTTCCAGGCCTTCCTCCGGAAAGAGAGATTGATTTCGCTATTGATGTGTTGCCGGACACCAAGCCTATTTCTATTCCTCCTTACCGAATGGCTCGATAGAATTGAAATAATTAAAGGCACAGTTGAAAGATTTTCTTAAGAAGGGGTTTATTAGACCCAGTTCATCACCGTGGGGAGCACCAATCCTATTCGTGAGAAAGAAAGATGGTTCCTTATGGACATGTATCGATTATAGGCAGTTGAATAAGGTGACGATAAAGAAAAAATATTCTCTCCCAAGGATTGATGATTTTTTTGATCAACTACAGGGTGCCAAGTGGTTTTCCAAAATATACTTGAGGTCGGGTTATCATCAAGTGAGAGTTAGAGAAGAAGATATTCCTAAAACAGCTTTCGGAACAAGATATGGCCATTATAAATTCTGGGTGATGTCATTTGGGTTAACTAATGCTCCGGCAGTGTTCATGAATTTGATGAATAATGTATCCAGGCCTCTCTTGGATTTATTCGTAATAGTATTCATTGACGATATTCTAGTATACTCTCGCACGGAATCAGAACATGTAGATCATTAACGTATTGTTCTTGGAATTCTTCGAACTCGAGAATTGTATGCAAAATTTTTAAAGTGCGAGTTTTAGCTGAATTCTGTGACATTTCTGGGTCATGTTATTTCAGATGATGGCATTCGAGTTGATACTCAGAAAATGGAAGCTATGAAGACTTGGCCAAGGCCTACGACACCTACAGAAGTCCGTAGTTCTCTGGGATTGGCAGGGTACTATAAAAGGTTCGTAGAAGGATTTTCCTCTATTTCAGCCCCATTGACGAAGCTAACCCAAAAGTCAGCTAAATTTCAGTGGAATGATGCTTGTGAACGTAGCTTCCAAGAGTTGAAGGACAGATTAACCTCAGCCCCAGTCTTGACACTCCCAGAAGGGCCAGATGGTTACGTTGTATATTGTGATGCTTTCAGTGTTGGGTTAGGGTGTGTGCTAATTCAGCACGGTAAAGTCATTGCTTATGCTTCGAGACAGCTGCGAAAACATGAAAAGAACTACCCAACTCATGAACTTGAATTGGTTGTAGTTGTTCATGCATTAAAGATGTGGAGACATTGCTTGTATGGTGTGCATGTTGATATCTATACAGATCACAAGAGTCTTCAATATATTTTCAAACAGAAGGAGTTGAATCTGCGGTAGAGGCGGTGGATAGAATTATTGAAAGATTATGATGTAAGTATTTTATACCACTCCGGAAAGGAAAATGTAGTAGCTGATGCGCTTAGTCGCCGATCGATGGGCAGCCTATGTGAAGTTCCTCCGGAGAGGAAAGAATTAATTCATGAGCTGCACCAACTAGCTAATCTTGGAGTACGTCTAATTGATTCGGGTAGTGCAGGAATTGGTATTAATGATCCCACAATTTCATCCCTGAATATGGAAGTAAAATGTTATATCCCGTATTTCGCATATTCGGAAAAATTTGAAATAATTGTGACAAGTTAAAGACAAGGCCATATTTTGATCTTATTCAATATATAAGTTGTTCATGAAAAATATTGATGCGGAGATATTGAGGAAGGCTAAGGGCAAAATTGGAATTTTGGAAAATAGTTTCATGAATTACAAAAATTAGCCAAAAATAATTGGGCTTGGAAAAAAAAAGGAATGGGCCAAGGCCCATGGGAGGCAAAAAAAAATTAAATGAATAAAAGGGGATAATCCATCACTAAATTGTCATTTTCCTCAAGAACATTCAAGAAAAAAAAAAAAAAAAAAAAAAGAGAGCAACAAGAGTAAGGGGCCATGCGGCCAAGAAAGAAGAGACAAAAAAAAAATTCTAGCCAACAAACTTTGATTCAAAAATTCCTTTCTTCTTGAATTCTTACTAAGTTCAAGGCCCTCTTCAACGTGGTATAATTATTTAAGCAAGAAAACCACTTTAGTGGAAAGTGGAAATTTTGGAGAAGGTAAGAATTATATTCCTTTAAATGTTATAGAAGGTTTATGTGTGTTGTAGTATGTAGAGATGAATAAAAAGCATGAAAGTGGTGTGTTGTGGATGAGGCTGTGTGGTGTGTGTGAGTGTGTGTGGCCGTGTGATGTTGTATTGGTGAAGGAAGATGAATTAAATTCATTTAGTATGTTAATTGTGTTGTTGTGGCCTTTGTGAGGTAAATGAAAGACTAATGGTTCAAGTTGGCATCAAAATTGGTTGTAGGTTATTGTAGGAAATTATGTGATTTTAATATGGTTTTTATGTAATTATGAAAGTGGAGTTGCTAAAGTGGAATTGTGGTTGTTGTTGATGAATTTGAAAGAAGAAAAATGTGTCGTCGTAGTTTCGTTGCGTTTATAGAAGTTTCGGGTGGAATATGATGTTGATGGGATTGTTTGAATATTTTGTAGATTGTTTAAAATGCTTTTGAATTGTGTTGAATGATCTTGGATTAGTACTTGAATGTGTGATCAAATATGAATTGAATATAATTGAGACGCCGTTGAAGTTGTAGAATAAAGTTGCTAATGCAAGTATGCGTTTTGAATCGATGGTGGGTATTGTTAGAATAATTGTTGGTATTGTTGTTGATATTGTGGCCGAGTTAAATTCTCGGATTTGTTGTTGTATTCTTGGCCGAGTTGAATTCTCGGGGATGGCGCATTTACAGGGGAAATGCTGCCGAAATTTCTGTAGAAAAAGTGTTGGTTGGAATTGAATTCTTAAGTGGTTACATCTAATTCTTGGTGCGCATTAATGTTGTTGTTGATCTTGTGAAGCCAATGACTTAGATTCGGATTTGCGTAGAAAGCGGGCGAGGTATGTAAGGCTCACCTTTCTTTCCTTTGCATTATCTTTTGGAACGAACAAATAACGTATATGTATAATTCTAAAGAAAATTCTATTCTTAGAGCCGCTAGGAGGGCCAATGTCTTTGATTTCCATAAGTATTCTATACGGTTTGATATGTAAATATGATGTTCGAAGATTCTAGTCGGTATATTTCCGAACGTTGTCCGAAAGCAAATCGATATGACTTAAGTCTTTGATAAATATTTTGATACGTACATATGGTTTTAAAGTCTCCATTTGGTTTGATCCATAACGTTATTGGAAAGCTACTTAATATGTTTGTTACTTGAATTTCCAAATATGGCTTATGAAATGTTGTTAGAAGGTGTCGTACTTCAAAAGCCTGTAACTTTCGTACACTAATCCCGATTGACCCGATACTTGTTTCTGAGCTTTCTGATATTGGTATAGGTATTTATTCATTGAGTCTCGGAAGTTATTTACTTGATATGTTCCCGAATCGGCATTCGAGAGATAAGTGATATGGCTTATGTTTTGATGTTCAAATGATAGCACGCCTGATCATTCCGTTAAGTCTTTGAGACATGTTGATATATACGTATGATTCTAAAATTTATATTTGATTTGATCCATACGATATCCGAAAGATACTTGATATGATTATTGCTTCGGTTTTCCAAAAATAGCTTCTGAAACACTTGTAGAACGTTCTGTACTTCAAACGTCTGTAACTTTCACCTCCTAACTCCGATTGACTCGGAACATGTTGGTGATCTTCAAACATTGGCAAGTGTTCGTATTTATCGAGTCTGGATATATGTGCATTTAGTTTCTCACTACTCTGCTCGTGCATGTGCCATGATCTCTATCACCGGGTCCCGGGCCGGTATGTATCGTGCGGATGGTTCGCCGAGTCCCTTGTTTGAGGGTCGGGCTCCATTTATGAATTCCGAAGTATGATGTGTCCGGTCCCGGGGTACTGTGTATGTGTGTCCGGTCCCCGGGTACCGTGTATGTGTTACGAAGTATGATGTGTCCGGTTCCCCGGCGTGTGATATGTCCCCGGGTACCGTGTATATGTTATGATGTGTTATGTGACGGAGATGTTCAGAGATGAAATCTTCTGGAGTATGATATGTTATGGCGCCAGAGACAGGAGTGGCGACCATGTTCCTGTGCCCTATGCATGACTTTGATATGCATCATTTGTGATTTAAAAGTAAGTATTCTGGTATTCTGGATAAGCTAATTACCTTTTGTATTTCTTCTAATATATGATTCTGGTATATGACGATTCCGTTCACCGTGTCCCTTACTAAAGGGTCGGGATCTGTTATATGATTCTGTTCACCGCGTCCCTTACGAAAGGGCCGGGATCTGTTATACGCACATATACGGTATATGATTCTGATATACATGATTTGTGTTTGGAAAGTAAGCTCTTTGGCATTCTGTACTTCTTCTGACCTATGATATCGGTATACATGATCCGTGTCTGGAAAACAAGCATTCTGACATTATGGGTCCGTGCTTCTTCTGACATATGACTTCGGCCTATATGATTTGTGTTTGGGAAATAATCATTCTGATATTCTGAGTCTCCACTGTTCTGACATCTGACATCTACATACATGTTTGGTGATTTGGAAATAGCGCTTTGATAATCTGGATAATATCTTTACTTTTGTACCGTTGTTCCGGTTATGGTCTGTTTTCTGTATTCCATGCCTTACATACACAGTACATATTCCATACTGACACCCCTTTCTTCGGGGGCTGCGTTTCATGCCCGCAGGTACAGACGCTTATTGAGGTGATCCGCCAGCTTAGGATACACATTCTGCTGCTTTGAAGTGCTCCTTTGATCCGGAGCCCATACTTTTGGTACAGATCTTTCTGTGGTACATATTTTTTTTGTTTATGACTATTTTGGGTACGGCGGGGCCCTGTCCCGTCATCTGATTCTATTATCTGTATTAGAGGCCTGTAGACATGTATGTGGGTCGTGGGTCGCATTTGTTCAGTGATGTCTATATGGTATATGTTTGGCGTTCCCCTACACTACGGTAACCTGATCGGTTTGTGTGCTATATTATATGTAACGATTTAAATGATATGTATGTGATTTTGTGTGCACGAGATTCACAATATGTAAACGCAAGTGAAATTTGGTTACTAAGTATGTACGAGTGTCCATGTCGGGCACTAGTCGCGGCCTACGGGGTTGGGTCGTGACAGAAGTGGTATCAGAGCCAGGTTTGTCCTCGGAATATCTACAGGCCGTGTCTAGTAGAGTCTTGTTTATCGGTGTGTTGTGCACCGCATCTATAAACAGGAGGCTACAGGACATTTAGGATGTTACCCTTTCTTTGGATCTTAGATCGTGCGATAGAGCTGTGCTATTAGGGTGACTCTTTTCTAACAGATTGTTATGTTTTCAGTGATGCCTCTGAAGAAGGCGACGGCTGCCCAGAAGGGCAAGATAGTGGCAGGAGAGACCAGCCAGATACAGAGAGTCACTCGGGCTCGTGCTCAGATTATGCCCGATATTGCACCCCAGTCAAAGAGTTCTGCTACACCCCCCACCTGAGGAGCCTGGAGCGGCTCCACCAGAATCTCCAGAGGCTCCAGCGCCCGAGCCTCCGGCTCCTCAGCCGGGGGTAGAGGATAGGGCGATGAGAGAGGCGGTACAGTTATTGACGAGGATAGTAGCAGGGCAGGCTCGCAGACGCGGGCTAGGGGGTGATTATGTGAATAGACGTGATAGTTTGAAGGTCCGCGATTTCTTGACTTGTGGTCCTCCAGAGTTCTACGGGTCTAAGCCTGAGGAGGACCCCCAGGATTTCATTCGACAGATGCAGCGTGTGCTGAGACTAGTCAGGGCTTCGGAGACCGAGTCTGTCGAGTTGGCTTCACACCGATTGCGGGACGTAGCGATTAATTGGTATGAGTCCTGGGAGTTGTCCAGAGGTGAGGATGCCCCTCCAGCTCTGTGGGACGAGTTTGTAGCCGCCTTCCTCGGCCATTTTCTGCCTCCCAAGATGCGGCGAGCGAGGGTTGACAGATTTTTGCAGCTGAGACTGGGGGGCAGAAGTGTCCGGGAGTACAGTCTAGAGTTTGACTCCCTGGCCCGATATGCACCTACCATCGTAGCTGATATGGCTGACAAGATGCATCGGTACGTGATAGGGTTAGATGATTATCTGATAGACAGCTGTATGGCGGTGGCATCCCAGCCCGGGATGGATATTGCCCGGGTGCAGGCATATGCCCAGGGGATGGAGAATAGATGCAGCGGGCGTCAACCCGATAAGGATTATGACCGGGGCCAGCCCAAGAGGGCTAGATCAGCTAGACATTTTGGGGAGTCTCGAGACGGCCAGCCTCAGCAGCAGCATGGCAGACAGTTCTCTCAGCTCGCGCGAAGTACGCCCCCACAGTCTGCCGGCAGGAGACCAGATAGGGCAGAAAGTTCAGGGGTAGGTCTGAGCTCCAGGGTTTCGGGTTCGCATGTAGATAGAGGTTCCGTTCAGATGGGGTCGTCCATACCTCGATGCCCTCATTGTAGGAGGCGTCACCCTAGTGAGTGTTATCGTGCCACTGGTGCTTGATTTTCTTGTGGCCGTCAAGGCCATACTATGAGGGAGTGCCCATATAGGGGTGGTCCAGGTGGTTTAGCCCAGCTCACTGGGTCAGTTGCTGGCCTATCTTCCCCTTCTGTAGCTATGCGCCCTACGGAGCAGGGTATGCCGACACCAGCAGGCCGCGGTAGAAGTCGTGGCGGAGCTCCCAGTTCTAGCGGTCTTTCGACCCGCACATATGCTTTGGCTCGCCGACAGGACCCAGAGGCGTCACCAGACGTGGTTACAGGTATACTGTCGATTTTTTTTCTGAAATATATATATGCATTGGTAGATCCAAATTCTGTTTTATCATATATTTTTCCCCTGATTGCCAGCATAATGGAAATAGGACCCGAATCGATAGAACCCTCTGAGGTAGTCGTATATGCAGGTAAAAAGTGAATGTTGAGAATTTAAAAAGGCTAACTCGGTAGTTACATAATCAGAAAAATAAAAAACCCTCCCTAGATCAGAGTGGGACCCGCCACGAGAACTTTCCGAAAATTGTTAAGACCCCGACTTGCCCTAGGATACGTGAAAAAGGTAGTGAGGGGAAGTGGGTGCAATTATACCAGCGTTAACGTACCAAAATGCATTGAAGTTTCGAGGTTAAGCGTGCTAGGGCCAGAGCAATTTTGGGATGGGTGACCCCCTGGGAAGTGTACTAAAGTTTTCACAAATATAGATCTAAGAGATAAATAGAAAATTTGCGGTGACCTAAAGGAAATTAGAATATGTGGAGTGATTAGAAATCCTAAAGAGGTCGGGTAAATTAAGGCAAAATTAGGCCGATGAAGAAGAAGATAGCGCAATGCAGCCTTGGAATGAGAGTAAGTTTGATTAAGCGTTTGGGAAATATTTTGTAAGCAAAATGGTAGTAAATGTATATGTATGCGTATGAAATCCCATTTATAACTGGATCGATCGGCAGGTGAGCCCCAGCAGTCAGTGTTGCGATACATGAAAGACATTGACTGAACGAAATTTAAAAGACGAAGCGAAAGATGTGGCACAAATGTTACAAAGTAAACTGATACTGGTTTTGCCATTAGTTAAGACTAGGAAGTCCCAGTACAACGATGTTAGGGAATAGAAGGAAAGAGAGTACGAAAAAGGGGATAGAAATTGTAACGTTTGGAAATTTTGAAGGAAAGGAAAAGACCTCCCCGAAGTATTATGGGACCCCATACGGTCAATTGAACATTCTTGGCCGAGTTGAATTCTCGGGGATGACGCATTTACAGGGGAAATGCTGCCGAAATTTCTGTAGAAAAAGTGTTGGTTGGAATTGACTTCTTAAGTGGTTACATCTAATGCTTGGTGCGCATTAATGTTGTTGTAGATCTTGTGAAGCCAAAGACTTAGATTAGGATTTGCGTAGAAAGAGGGCGAGGTATGTAAGGCTCACCTTTCTTTCCTTTGGCATGATCTTTTGGAACGAACAAATAACGTATATGTATAATTCTAAAGAAAATTCTATTCTTAGAGCCGCTAGGATGGCCAATGTCTTTGATCTCCATAAGTATTCTATACGGTTTGATATGTAAGTATGATGTTCGAAGATTCTAGTCGGTATATTTCCGAACGTTGTCCGAAAGAAAATTGATATGACTTAAGTCTTTGATAAATATTTTGATACGTACATATGGTTTTAAAGTCTCCATTTGGTTTGATCCATAACGTTATTGGAAAGCTACTTAATATGTTTGTTACTTGAATTTCCAAATATGGCTTATGAAATGTTGTTAGAAGGTGTCGTACTTCAAAAGCCTGTAACTTTCGTACACTAATCCCGATTGACCCGATACTTGTTTCTGAGCTTTCTGATATTGGTATAGGTATTTATTCATTGAGTCTCGGAAGTTATTTACTTGATATGTTCCCGAATCGGCATTCGAGAGATAAGTGATATGGCTTATGTTTTGATGTTCAAATGATAGCACGCCTGATCATTCCGTTAAGTCTTTGAGACATGTTGATATATACGTATGATTCTAAAATTTATATTTGATTTGATCCATACGATATCCGAAAGATACTTGATATGATTATTGCTTCGGTTTTCCAAAAATAGCTTCTGAAACACTTGTAGAACGTTCTGTACTTCAAACGTCTGTAACTTTCACCTCCTAACTCCGATTGACTCGGAACATGTTGGTGATCTTCAAACATTGGCAAGTGTTCGTATTTATCGAGTCTGGATATATGTGCATTTAGTTTCTCACTACTCTGCTCGTGCATGTGCCATGATCTCTATCACCGGGTCCCGGGCCGGTATGTATCGTGCGGATGGTTCGCCGAGTCCCTTGTTTGAGGGTCGGGCTCCATTTATGAATTCCGAAGTATGATGTGTCCGGTCCCGGGGTACTGTGTATGTGTGTCCGGTCCCCGGGTACCGTGTATGTGTTACGAAGTATGATGTGTCCGGTTCCCCGGCATGTGATATGTCCCCGGGTACCGTGTATATGTTATGATGTGTTATGTGACGGAGATGTTCGGAGATATGAAATCTTCTGGAGTATGATATGTTATGGCGCCCGAGACAGGAGTGGCGACCATGTTCCTGTGCCCTATGCATGACTTTGATATGCATCATTTGTGATTTAAAAGTAAGCATTCTGGTATTCTGGATAAGATACTTACCTTTTGTATTTCTTCCGATATATGATTCTGGTATATGACGATTCCGTTCACCGCATCCCTTACTAAAGGGCCGGGATCTGTTATATGATTCTGTTCACCGCGTCCCTTACGAATGGGCCGGGATCTGTTATACGCACATATACGGTATATGATTCTGACATTCTGGGTCCGTACTTCTTCTGACATATGACTTCGGCCTATATGATTTGTGTTTGGGAAATAATCATTCTGATATTCTGAGTCTCCACTCTTCTGACATCGAACATCTGCATACATGTTTGGTGATTTGGAAATAGCGTTTTGATAATCTGGATAATACCTTTACTTTTGTACCGTTGTTCCGGTTATGGTTTGTTTTCTGTATTCCATGCCTTACATACCCAGTACATATTCCGTACTGACCCCCCTTTCTTCGGGGGCTGCGTTTCATGCCCGCAGGTACAGACGCTTATTGAGGTGATCCGCCAACTTAGGATACACATTCTGCTGCTTTGAAGTGCTCCTTTGATCCGGAGCCCATACTTTTGGTACAGATCTTTCTGTGGTACATATTTTTTTTGTTTATGACTATTTTGGGTACGGTAGGGCCCTGTCCCGTCATCTGATTCTATTGTCTGTATTAGAGGCCTGTAGACATGTATGTGGGTCGTGGGTCGCATTTGTTCAGTGATGTCTATATGGTATATGTTTGGCGTTCCCCTACACTACAGTAACCTGATCGGTTTGTGTGCTATATTCTATGTAACGATTTAAATGATATGTATGTGATTTTGTACGCACGAGATTCATAATATGTAAACGCAAGTGAAATTCGGTTAGTAAGTATGTACGAGTGTCCATGTCGGGCACTAGTCGCGGCCTACGGGGTTGGGTCGTGACATAAAAGAGTGTCAATATTAAGATCCTCAGTTGAGCCATTACAGAGACACATATCATGAAACAGAGAAGTCTCCATTTGAAACATCTATGGATGGAATTCTTAGATACCGAGGCAGGCTATGTGTTCCGAGTGTTGCAGAATTGCGCCGTCGAATTCTAGAATAATCTCATTATTCCCGGCATTCTATTCACCCAGGTGCAACAATGATGTATCATGATCTCAAGTTGATATATTGGTGGGATGGAATGAAAAGAGACATAGCAGAATTTGTAGCCCAATGTCCAAATTGCCAGCAAGTGAAAATCGAACACCAAAAGCCTGGAGGATTATTGCAAGCAATGAAAATCCCTACTTGGAAATGGGAAGTGATCAACATGGATTTTATTGTGGGGTTACCCCGTTCCCGAGGCAAGTATGATTCCAAATGGGTGATTGTGGACAGACTCACGAAAGCAACCTATTTCCTTCCAGTCAGAACCACATACTCAGCAGGAGATTATGCAAGGTTGTATCTCAAGGAGATTGTGCGACTCCATGGTATTCCGATATCCATTATCACAGATAGAGTGCAATTTACAGCCAAGTTCTGGAAATCCTTCCAAGAAGGTCTAGGTACTCAAGTAAAGCTTAGCACGGCATTTCATCCGCAAATTAATGGACAAGTTGAACGTACTATTCAGACCTTGGAAGATATGCTACGAGCATGTGTTCTAGATTTTGGTGGTAGTTGGGATGACCACTTACCTCTTATTGAGTTTGCATACAACAATAGCTATCATTCCAGTATCCAAATGGCTCCGTACGAAGCTCTATCTGGAAGGAAGTGTAAATCCCCAATTGGATGGTTTGAAATAGGAGAAGTATAGCTAATAGACCCTGAGTTAATTCAACAAGCAGTAGAAAAAATCAAGGTGATCCGAGATCGATTACTGACAGCCCAAAGTCGCCAAAATTCTTATATGGACAATCGTCGGCGAGACTTAGAATTTCAAGTTTATGATTGGGTATTCTTAAAGGTGTCACCAATGAAAGGAGCAATGAGATTTGGTAAGAAAGGAAAGTTAAGTCCTCGATATATTGGACCCTATTAGATTATCCGCAAGGTGGGTTAAGTAGCTTATGAATTGGACTTGCCTCCAGAACTTGAGTCAGTCCATCCAATTTTCCATGTCTCAATGCTCCGCAAGTGTGTTGGTGATCCTATGAGGATTTTTGCAATAGATGATGTCCAAGTGACAGCAAAGCTAGTCTATGAAGAAGTGCACATTGCCATATTAGACAGGCAAGTACGGAGACTTCGAAATAAGAAAGTGGCCTCAGTTAATGTCTTATGGAGAAATAGAAACTGAGAAGAAATGACTTGGGAAGCAGAAGAGACTATGAGATCCAAATACCCGCACTTATTCCAGCCCCCGAAAGAGAGCCAAGATGCAACGCCAAGATTATGAGGTATGTATGTTTTCTTTTTATACATATGGGTCGCGTGTGGCATACTTATATTGCTATTTTGTTGTGGCCCTGTGAGGCAATGTTATTATGGGCTGTTGTGACAGGATGGTAGTGCCATATTACAGGGGAAACTCTGGCGAAATTTTCGTAGAATTCCCGAGTGCTTAACATTCGAGGACAAATGTTCCAAAAGGGGGGACGAATTTTACACCCCGGAAATTCCCCGTTAACGTACAATGAATAGACTAATGAAGGGAAAGACGTATATGATGTTTTTATAAGTAAGAAATAACATTTGATGATTCTAAATGAGATTTCAAAGACATTTGAGTTAGGAGACGAAAGTCATTAAAGAAAGCAAGGTATATGTAGTGTGTCGGGCAGAATCTACGAGTATTGAATTAATGATGGCTTAACGATGTTTTGGAGAAGAATTATAATGTCCCTTAGATTGTTAATGAGGTGTTAAACAAGTCTCAAGAAGGTTCCACAAGGATTGGAGATCAAACGAGTCGACGAGAATGAGTTCGGAAGAACTGGGCATTATACGGCCCAACATACTGGCCGTATAAATTATACTGGCCATATGTTTGGCCGTATAATCAGCCTAGATTGTCACCCCTCACTGGACCAAAAGTACGACCAAACATACGGTCATTATAATTTATACGGACCGTATGTTGGTCCGTATGTTCATGCCGGGATAGATTTTAAAAGTTCATAGAAAGACCTCTCTTATTTAATTCATTTCATTTCCTCACTTCACACTTCAAGAATTCTCTAGAACCCTCTCCACTCTTCACCCACAAGAACTTAAGAGAAATTGATGATCCACTTCATCAAACCAACAAAATCAAGTGTAAGAAACTCATTGAAGTTCATCTAAACCAAGAAATTCCAATGGAAGTGAACTAGGGTTTTGGTAGAAGAAGAGTATTTCCATTCAAGGCTTATTCTTCCAATATCTAAGGTAAGTTTTATGGTATTTCCATGTTATTTAAGGTATTGTAAAGCTGAAACACTTGGATTGTAGAAGGATATAGAAAATGGGTCATGAATGTAAGAATAGTGTCACTTTTGAGAAGTAGTTTGGAGTGAATCATGAATATTGATATGTTGTGTTTGTAATTACATTATGAATGATGTTAAGAGCATGATAGAAACATTAGATGAGATTGAATGTAATTTTTTATTATGATCATGATTATGGATGACCTTGAGAGGAATTGTGGGGATCGGATAATGATGAATTTAACACAAGTTATTGATGATGATATTATGAATGTTATTATTGCCGTTTTGGGAGTTGATATATGATATGGAGAAAGTAGTAGAAACAAAGGAGATGCTGCTCAATTTTCTCTAGCTTTAGTTCAAACACGCTTATGTTATCGATTATCAAATATGAGTATGAACTCTCTTGAAGGTAGAAACGTGAATATTGGAGAGGAATGTTCAAGCGATAGAGTAGCTAAACGAAAAGGTATGTGAGGCTAGTCCCTTCTTTCTAAGGCATGAATCTGATGACATGGTCTTTCCTCTTTCTCCATGAAATTCCTACATTCCGGAAAAACTAAGAGTCTACGTTCATGAATAGCCATATGAGTTAAGAATAAGACATATTATGAACATGATGATAATGAGCTTAAGTCCAATGATTCTAGAGTTCATGAATATGATGTTTCTACAAAGCTAATGATGTTAACTACGATCCATTGATGTTGTTCATTGTATACACTCACGTTATATGCTAATTCCTTCAAGGTGAGGAAGAATGCTTATGAATGCTCCATAACGGAATCGGGGGTTCACGACCTTATGTCACCCCGATACAGCATGGTTGTCATTGAGTCCCTAGGCATGCATTATGATAATTGCATGATAAGATTATGATAAGTCTACGAGATGTACATGATAATATCACACCGCGCCTATATGGCCGGGCAGACACCGCTAAAGCGGGCAGGGTATACACCATGTCTAGATGGCATGTGCAGACACCAGGAGTGGGCAACATGAGATGGTACCCCGGACGCGGGAGGCCTGGACGCGGGCTAATAATTATCACACCTTGCCTATATGGTCGAGCAGCTTATACATATATGCATGCATGATAAGATGATAATTATGGAGTAAGCCAGCATGCATAATTTCTTTTATAGTTGATAGTCAGTTACAGGTTGCTCCTTATTTGATGCTTCCTTATTTCATTGATGTGTTGTTATTGTTGATGCCTTACATACTCAGTACAATGTTCGTACTGACGTCCTTTCTTCTTGGACACTGTGTTCATGCCCACAGGTAGACAGGGAGACGGAGCAGATCCATAGGAGCTATCAGTGGATTTACAGGAGCACTCCATTATTCCGAAGGTGCTATTTGGTTCATTATTTTGTGTACATATTTGGGCACGGCGGGGTCCTGTCCCGTCCTCATGTCTAGTACTCTAGCAGAGGCTCGTAGATACGTTTGTGTGGGTAATGTGGTCTCATGTTTTCCTCATTATATATATTATTTTGATAGACGCGAGGGCTTATGTATATAAACGTATATGTGTTTCAAATTGTAAATGGTTTTCCTTACGACTAGAAGTGTGGAGAAATAAATAAATGCAGAATAAGTATGATGACTAGCAGTATAAGTGGTGCTCGGTAGTCAGCTCCAGGTACCCATCTTGGCCTCTAGTCGGGTCATGACACTTGCCGTAGAATATTCCCGGGCTATCAGCTAGTTTGGTGAACTCCATTTCTGTTCGGAGTATTGCCGAGTCGGAGTACGTATGTTTATATAAATATGTCGTATGAATTATAGGTACGTTGGGGCCCTATTCCAACTTACAGTATGTGTTGAGATCTCGACAGTGTCTATAGAGGTCGTATAGATCTGCATATTCATGTATATTCTTTACGAAGAGTTTTGCTGAGTTTTAAGATAAGTTGATAATGAGTAAGAATAAATGGTTTATGGGCTCATATAAGGATAATGGAAAATGAAGGAATAGTATGGTGAATCGGTCGGGCAGGGCATCGGGTGTCGGTTGCGGCCCTCTTGTTTGGGTCGTGACAGAAGTGGTATCAGAGCAGTTTGTCCTAGGGGTTGTCTGCAAAGTCGTGTCTAGTAGAGTCATGTTTATGGGTGTGTTTCATGCCACATTTATAAATAGGAAGCTACAAGACATTTAGGAAGGTTACCTTTCTTTCTTATCCTAGATCGTGTTGTAGAGCTAAGTTATAGGGTATGAAATTCTTGACTCTAACCCTGAATGTTCTTGTTGTTGGTGAGTAGTTGATTGCTGAGTCTTGAAGTAATTTGTAAGGATTGAATTTCTTTGGCTTGAAGGTATGTTCCCTATCTTTTTGAGGTTGTTTGGTAGATTTGAAGGTTGTTGTGGTTAAAAAGTAAAGAGAAACATGGTAACAAGACTATAAGTTTGATATGTTGAGTTGATAGATGTGGACTATTTTTCAAAGGTTTTTCAACTTGGTTTTATTTCCGTTCTGAAGAATGACTTCTACGGGAAGGATGGCTAGTGGTTCGAAGGGTTTAAAAATGAGTTACTCTTATCAGACAGATCCATCCTAGGTTATGCTTTTATAGAGACAAGTTCCATTAGAAATTCGAGAAGTCAACAAGACAAGTAAGGTGTTAAGAATCATATGGAATAAAGGGGTTTATTACGACTAACAAAGGAAATGAAAAATAAGAAGAGACATAGAACCGGTTATAGGATAAAATGTTGACTTAGAAACATTTGAGAAAGGGAAGTGTGTAACAAGGTAAGCTAAAGAAACGACAAGAGGTAAATAGTAAACATACAAAATGTGTATGGTAAAGAGGAATAAGTTATGCTATTACGAGAAAATGAGAGGTTTGAGCAAGAAATGAAAAGCTAACATCTACCCAGTATGGTGACTACTATATGTACAAGATTAAGGGAAGTTATAAAGCAACCTACGTTAAGAGTTCCAAGAGAAAGTTATTGCCAAGGGTAAACATAAGATATTCGTGGTTGGGGATTAAAATTACTTCGACGCCAGTTGCATAATGTAGGTGGCTGAAGACGAGGTAGGTACAAAAAGGCAAGGCATGGCTCTGGAGTTCGTTGGACTATTTTGAGCATTTTCGCAAATCGTTATAGATGGGACTCGAAATTTAAGGTATAGGTAATATATTCTTTATGTAGTAAAGCTATAGCATAACACCTTTTAGAAAGAAGAGGAGAAAACTCGAGTACGGACCTATGGGCAAAAACAAGGAGTTGTGGCTTTTGATGGAAAAGTACTATGGATCTGTTTTGGGACAAGCTTTCTTATAGTAAGTTAATGTCACGACCCAACCGGAGGGCCATGACGGGTACCCGGTGCTAACCCACCCGGGCACCTCTTAACGTACAAACATATATGCATCTAGGTGGGCCACATAGCCAAATCATACTTTTCATTCATCATTCATGATATTCCCATTGGGCAACAATACACTTCTACCACCATCAATGACTATGCCCATATCCATATACATAAGATGATGGGGCTAACAAAATTATATACAAAAGATAAGCTGACAAGGATAAATACATCTAACCATATACACATTTCTATGAACCTCTAAGAAGAGTATGTCATATCATATAGGCGGGACAGGACCCCACCATGCCCATAAGTATGTACACAAAAAAATAGATACCAAAAGCTGTAGCTCCGAATGAGATGGAGCTCCGCTATGTAGTCCCTGAGTAATAAAGCCATGGATCAAGCCTATCTCCCTGGCCACCAGCGGGCATGACGCAGCGTCCACAAACAAAAGGACGTCTGTACAAAGAATGTACTGAGTATGTAAAGCATGATCAACATCACTATGAAAGCATAATAGACAACATAAGAAATAGCATAGAATGGGAGATAGCAGTATCATCGTTATAAACACTTACTTGCTTTTCACAGGGACTATCCATTTCTAATGCGTGATTGTGTACATACATCCATATCCGTATCCGTATTCATATCCGTACTCATTTACATTTCGTATCCATTTTCGTATTCATAGCATATTCGTATTGATATTCACATTCATATCGTATACATATCCATATCATATACATAGCATACCCGACCATGAAGGTTCGGTGTTTCAGGGTCATACTTACCTGGCCCTACCAAGGCTCAGGGTCATACATACCTGACCCTACCAAGGCTCAGGGTTGTCCGTACCCAACTGTAGTGGTGCGTGCGCAATATATATATATATATTCTATCCAGTCATATAAGCTCGGGGTTTCACAATAGCCATACATAGGCACATATACATAAAAGCTCATAAGCATCTTTAGCATCATTACTATCGTCGTTCATTACATTTGTCCCTCGAGGATTACTCATCATAGGAGGAATTTTAGTACAATCGTAACATATCGAGAATCATGAGCTTAGTAGCTCTTAAAGATAGAATCATTTGGAGAACATCATAGGTGCATGAAAGGATAGGTGTATAGCCAAAGAACCATGCCTTATTGAAAGAAGGGTTAGCCTTATATACCTCTTCGTTCAACTATTCTATCACTTGCACGTTCTCCTTGAATGCTCACGTTTCTACCTTCATTAGAGTTGTACTATCATTAGAAAATCGATAGCTTAGCATACATGACTAAAGCTAGAGAAAATTGGACAACATCTCCTTTATTTATATGACTTCCTCCATATCATATATCAACTCCCAAACATCAATAATAACATTCACAACATCATAACAATAGTCTTTATTCAACTACATTATCCTTACTTCTCAATTCACTTCCAGTCATCCACATCGATGATCATAGCACACAATTACATTCATTCATATACAATGTCTATCCCATGTTCTTAACATCATTTATAGCATAACCATAATCGCATCATATCAAGAATCATGACTAAATCGAGGCTATTACTAAAAAATGACACTATTCCCACATTCATGACCCATTTTCTATATCCTTCTACAATCCAAGTGTTTCAACTTCTCAATATCTTAAACAACATGGAAATACCATAAAACTTACCTTAGATGGTGTAGGAATGAACCTTGGGTGGAAACACTTCACTTGAGCAAAACCCTAGTTTCACCTTCACTTGGATTCCTTGTCTTGGATGAACTTTAATGGGTTTCTTACACTTGATTCTCTTGGTTTGATGAAGTTGTTCACTAATATCCCTTGAATTTTTATGGGAGATGTGTAGAGAAATGTTCTAGAGAGTTGTAGAGAGAAGGGGTGTGAAGGGGAAATGAAATGAAATAACTTGGACCCCTTATTAATAATACTCAAATCTGTCCCGACTATTTTCTACGGACCAACATACGGTCCGTATAAATTTCACTGACCGTATGTCTGGCTTTAGATTGGGTATAGTGAGGTTGGCAATCTGGGCTGATTATACGGCCAAACATACAGCCAGTATAATTTATACGGCCAGTATGCTGGGCCATATAATGCCCAGCTTCTTCTAACTCATTCCCGTCGACTCGTTTGATCCCCAATCCTTATGGAACCTTCTTGACACTTGTTCATCAAATCATTAACAATCTAAGGGATGTTATAACTCTTCTCCAAAACATCATTAAGTCATCGTTAACTTGTTCCTCGTAAATCCTTTCTGATACCTATCACATGCCTCACCTCCTTTTGGCAAACTTTTTTCTCTTGCCTCGAACGTCTTTGAAATCTCAATTAGGGTCATCAAATGTTATTCCTTACTTATTGCAACACCGTATAGTTCGTGCTCTTCGTTATTCTATTCACTGTGCATTAACAGAAAAATTTTCGAGGTGTAACATTCTTCCCCTCTTAAGAACATTCACATCTTTAGTCGTTTCCTCGCTATACTCTGTATTACAGTTCTTGTTACGTTATCATTATACCCTGATCATAATCAACTCTATAGAGTGACACTTCGTGATCTCATTCGCAATCCCGCTTATGAAATAGAATAAACCTCGTGAAGTAAGCCTACTTAACCTGTTATTCTTTCTGATCAGCCCTATTACACTTACCACATAAGTTATCTCACCAATGTATTCATTATAACCCTTCATATTTGTACCTCTGTCTCCGTGATGCTGCTACTTTATTTTGCTAATAGAATTGCCGTATTTTACTTGTGCTCATCCATCCAATCAATACTTCAGTATCATAATCTATTGGAGTTACCCTTTCTCTTCTATGTCATGTTTTAGTACTACCAGTCTCTCTAATTTACTCTAGTATTTCTCTTTACCATATCAATGTTGATCTTATAATTACCGCTACTATCAATTCAACAACATTTAACTTATCTCCCTTAAATTCTAAGAAAATTTCGACAGGGTTTCCTCTATATTTCTTACTATCCAAAACCTACACGCAGCAAATACCAACAATGCCTCACCGAGCTAATATATACATATGACATACCTCAGCCACACAGGGGTCCCAATGGTCGGGTACAAAGAAGTACCCGACCATGAAGGTTCGGTGTTTCACATACCTGGCCCTACCAAGGCTCAGGGTCATACATACCTGACCCTACCAAGGCTCAAGGTTGTCCGTACCCAACTGTAGTGGTGCGTGCGCAATATATATATATATATATATATATATATATATATATA
The DNA here is from genome assembly GCF_019175385.1 of Lycium barbarum. Taxonomy (NCBI): domain Eukaryota; kingdom Viridiplantae; phylum Streptophyta; class Magnoliopsida; order Solanales; family Solanaceae; genus Lycium; species Lycium barbarum. Next base: position 84,653,357 of record NC_083347.1, read on the forward strand.
TATATATATATATATATATATATTCTATCCAGTCATATAAGCTTGGGGTTTAATAATAGCCATACATAGGCACATATACATAAAAGGTCATAAGCATCTTTAGCATCATTATTATCGTCGTTCATTACATCTATCGCTAGAGGATTACTCATCATAGGAGGAATTTTAATACAGTCGTAACATATCGAGAATCATGAGCTTAGTTGCTCTTAAAGATAGAATCATTTGGAGAACATCATAAGCTCATGAAAGGATAGGTGTATAGCCAAAGAACCATGCCTTATTGAAAGAAGGGTTATCCTTACATACCTCTTCATTCAACTGTTATATCACTTGCACGTTCTCCTTCAATGCTCACGTTTCTACCTTCAATAGAGTTATACTATCATTAGAAAATCGATAGCTTAGAATACATGACTAAAGCAAGAGAAAATTGAACAACATCTCCTTTATTTATACGACTTCCTCCATATCATATATCAACTCCCAAACATCAATAATAACATTCACAACATCATAACAATAGTCTTTATTCAACTACATTATCCTTACTTCTCAATTCACTTCCAATTATCCACATCGATGATCATAACGCGATTACATTCATTCATATACAATGTCTATATCATGTTCTTAACATCATTTATAGCATAACCATAATCACAACATATCAAGAATCGTGACTAAATCCAAGCTATTACTCAAAAATGACACTATTCTCACATTCATGACCCATTTTCTATATCATTCTACAATCCAAGTGTTTCAACTTCTCAATATCTTAAACAACATGGAAATACCATAAAACTTGGCTTAGATGGTGTAGGAATGAACCTTGGGTGGAAACACTTCACTTGAGCAAAACCTTAGTTTCACCTTCACTTGGATTCCTAGTCATGGATGAACTTTAATGGGTTTATTACACTTGATTTTCTTGGTATGATGAAGTTGTTCACTAATATCCCTTGAATTTTTATGGGAGAAGTGTGGAGAAATGTTCTAGAGAGTTCTATAGAGAAGGGGTGTGAAGGGGAAATGAAATGAAATAACTTGGACACCTTATTAATAATGCTCAAATCTGTCTCGACCATTTTTCTACGGACCAACATACGATCCGTATAAATTTCACTGACCGTATGCCTGGCCGTAGATTTGGTCCAGTGAGGCTGTCCATCTGGGCTAATTATACAAAAAATCATACGGCCAGTATAATTTATACGACTAGTACGTTGGGCCGTATAATGCCAGTTACTCCGAACTCATTCCCGTTGACTCGTTTGATCTCCAATCCTTATGGAACCTTCTTGACACTTGTTTATCACCTCATTAACAATCTAAGGGATGTTATAACTCTTCTCCAAAACGTCATTGAGTTGTCATTAACTTGTTACTCGTAAATCCTTTCTGATACCTACCGTATGCCTTGCCTCCTCTTGGAAAACTTTCGTCTCTTAGCTCGAACGTCTTTGAAATCTCAATTAGGGTATCAAATGTCATTCCTTACTTATTGCAATACCGTATACTTCGTGCTCTTCGTTAGTCTATTCACTGTGCATTAACAGAAAATTTTCCGAGGTGTAACAGTTAAGATGGTAGGTTAAGCAAGCTATGGGGTACAACAGTAATTGACGTTATGACGGGATAAAGTGGAGCATGAAGGGTGACAACTTCAAGAGAATATTGTAATGAAACTTCGAACGGGTAAATGCTATCGAGTAATGATTTAATAAGTCTATGTCTTAAGAAAGTTATTCAGTCAACCAATACATTAGGAAGAGGAAAGGTAATAAGAATTAGAGTCTCTGAGGAAGGGAGCACGACAAGAAGTACTACAATGAGTTAGAACATGTCGACGCCAAGGAATGCCAAAGGCTATGACTAAAGGGTCTTTATGGATAGGAATCTTGATTAACGACATAAATGAAATGTTCTTGGTCTTGTGATACCATAAGATAAAACCTTTAAGGAAGGAAGTGCACCTAAGTACAAGCATAAAGGCCAAGATAGTATGTTGCAGGTTTTATGTTGAAGATAAATTATAGATGTGTTTTGAGGCAAGATCTATTGTGAGAAATTAAAAAGATAATGTCACGACCCAACCGGAGGGCCATGACGGGCACCCGGAGCTACACTACTGTCACACCCTAACCTTATTAGGGTGTGATGGGCACTCGACCCCACATACAGAGCCGAGCGAACACGCAGACCCTGATTACACACCTATTTTTTTTTTTGAATTCTGAAAGTCAATTACAAATAAAATACATGTTGAGCTTTCGAAATTTTCTGCTTACTATTTCCAGAATTTAGCAAATCTGTAATTATATCAAATTTACTACATAACACAAAATGAGATATCGGCTGATGGAGCCGCTTACAGACTGACTATCATTACCCACGACGCTGTCTGCAAAGTCTCTAATACTGATCAGACATCACAGCATGCATACTCTGACTCGGCAGCACTCCTGGAGGAAATGGAGCCCGCCAATCCACTGGATCATCTTCAGCTAATCTCATCTATCCATTTGTGGGTACCTGCGCGGCATGAAACGCAGCCCCCGAAGAAGAGGGGGTCAGTACGGAATATGTACTGAGTATGTAAGGCATGAGTACAGAAAACGAAACCATGACTGAGACAGATAGAACAGCATACAAATAGCCTATCCAGAATACCAAACACTTATTATTATTTTTTTTCCAGACACGAATCATACTTACTCATCTCGTATGCCAGACGGATTACAGAACGTACAAATTACTCAAATGATGTCATATAGCAAACGGGATACAGAATATACGGAAGGTCAGAATGCTTACTCTCCAACACAAGTCATGCATATCGGAATCGGATATCATATCACATACGCGGTAACCCCGGGGACATATACCACGCCGGGACAAATACCAAATCATACATACGGTAACCTCGGGGACAAATATCACGCCGAGGGACCGGTCACATCCTATCATATACATGATAACCTTGGGGACAGATAACACGCCGAGGAACCGGTGAACAATGCCAAGGGATGCGCACGATAACGTAAGAACGTGGTCGCCACTCCTACCTTTGGCGCCACAACACATCATATTTCAGAAAATTTGCTACGACCTCCGTCACACATCATAACATAACCACGGTACCCGGGGGCGGATGGATAACACGGCAGCCCGAGTCCGGACACATCATACTTCATAATATATCCTCGGTAACCGGGGACGGACATATAACACAGTACCCCGAAACCGGACACATCATACTTCGGAATTCATATATGGAACCCGGCCCTTAACAGAGGACTCGGCGAACCATGCGCACGATATATATATACCGGCCCGGGATCCGGTGAAAGGGATCATAGCACATGCACGAGCAGAGTAGTGAGCAACTAAATGCACATAAATCGAGACTCGATAGAATGAACGAACGTGCCATCAGAATAATCATAGCAGACTACCCATATCAGAATGCTTATACTAAAATACTTATGTCGGAGTACTCATATCAGAATACTTATGTCATAATGCTTAGGTCAGAATACTTATATTAAAATACTTATATCAGAGTAGTTATAACAGAATACGTATGTCAGGATTGTCATATCCAAAATACTTATATCCGAATACTTCTATCAAAATGTTTACGTCAAATTTCTTGTATCGGAGTACTTACGTCAAAATACTTTTGTCAAAATATCCATATCCAAAATACTTGTATCCAAATGCCTATATAGGAATACTCATATCAGAATTTCCAGATACTTATATCAGGGAGTACATACAGTTCATAACAAATCCAGAACAATAGCCCAAGTTTCCCTTAATTACTATGCAGAAATGAGTCCAATAGAGCAATACAAGTGGGGTTCGGGAATTATGGGCCCACCTCGGATTAAGTCGACGTGGCGTGTATAAACTATGAACAGTTAGCCTTATAGAGTCATCCATGAAGGTTTCAGGGCAATCTGGTTTCATTTGTAGAAGTTACGGACGTTCAAACTATGTTTCCATCAAATCATAAGGTTCTTAGTTCAATTTCACTGAATGAATAGGGGTCCAAATCAAGCTCGGATTTCTAGGAATAGAGTTTCCCTCGAGACTCGTATCATAGCCTATTACAACTAGGATATGCCAAAAGAAAGGAAGGGTAAGCCTTACATACCTGTGCCGCGACCAACTAGTTACGCTTGTGCATCCAACTTGTTTGTCTACATGCAAGAAAGTTCATCCCTTCATTAGTTTCATTATCATATACTTGCTTTAACCTTTTAAACATGTTCACTCGTGTTCTGCCGGAATTTCGGCAGCACTTCCCCTGTAAACGTATCAACCCCGAGAATACGGCTCGGCCCCAAATCAACAATAACAACAACAATCCGGGAATTTAACCCGGCCAAATCATCAACAATATTAACAATTATTCTAGCAATTTTCCCAACATTCAATTCAATTCAATTTAGTTCACCCAATATTCCAACAACTTAATCAACATACTATTTCATCCGAAACCTTCAACTTCAACCCCAACCATACATTTGCTTATCCTTCGTATATATTAACTTCAACGACACCCTTCACTCAATATCGCATAATTCATAACGGCGACAACTAGAATATCAAATTACATAAATTTACCTTAACTTACCAAACAACACCATTTTCGACCACAATGACTTCTTACATATTTTCATACAATTTCATCCATCTCTATATGTCACAACAACAACATGCTACATAAAATTCATTCATCCTTTTCCATATAACACAACTCACACACACGGCCAACATACTACATATACTCGGCCATACCATGCATTTACAACTACAACTTCAACATGCATGATTTCATACCTTCCGTTCATTTTTCATTATGAGATTCGCAACACAACAATCAAGCTACTATATCACATTAGCCCATCATACCTACACAAACCAGCCCATCATCGGTCAACACCACAACACACGCATTCCATAATTTTCATGCATTCCCTACACGTTACTACAACACACAAACATGTTGAATGCAACTAATTCATTTACAACTACAACTTCAACATGCATGATTTCATACCTTCCGTTCATTTTTCATTATGAGATTCGCAACACAACAATCAAGCTACTATATCAAATTAGCCCATCATACCTACACAAACCAGCCCATCATCGGTCAACACCACAACACACACATTCTATAATTTTCATGCATTCCCTACACGTTACTACAACACACAAACATGTTGAATGCAACTAATTCATCACCCCAACACAACTCTACATACACATTGTTAGTCACACATATACACGGCCAAACATACATAACACCATATTTTTACGAACTTCATTCATTTCTACATTCCACAACATCCACAAGTCACACATCACACATGAAAATTCAAGATTAAATCTTACCTCTTCCAACCAACTTCTGCTACGGCTAACTTGTAATTGTGAAAACGGATGCCTCTCTTGCTCCCACAACTACTTCACGTTGACGAGAGCCTTCTAATTAGTAGAGAAACTTGAAGAGACAAATTTTTCTTGATCAACTTTGAGGGGAAAGGTTCGGCCAGCCCCTCCTTGGCCGAACCCCTCCATTTTTTTCTCTCTCTTTTTCTTTCTTCTTGCTTTCTTTCTTTCCACTCCTTCTTCAAATGACCACCCCATGTCTATATATATATATGTATATAGTGTAGGCATGTGAGGGGCACATGCCCCTCTCTAGAATATTCCTTCATTTTCCATATTTTTCTTGAAAATGAATAAAGGGGACTAATGGCTTCCTTAACAAGCTTGGTCCACATAGTTTTAAAAATTTACAAATAACCCCTCCTTCATTACTTACAATGCATGGCCAACATGGCCATTTCATGCACTTTCCAAAATTACCATTTTGCCCTTAAGCTTCCACATCATTTCCATTGGTCTTTTTGCTCATTTCTCTTTTCGCCCTTAACCTCTCTCAATATTCCCATACTAGTAATGACCATAAATAATATTTCCAACAACTCGTGTATTAAAATAATTTTTGAAACATAGCCTTGTTCTTAACTTCTTTCCATTGTCTTGAATTTTCCAAACGTACGAAGTACGGGCTATAACATCCTCCCCCCCCCCCCCCCCTTTAGAACATTCGTCCTCGAATGTTCAACTGACCTTACGGGGGCTTATAACACTTCGAGAGGAGGTTTCTTTTATAGTTGCCCGTTTCTCCATGCTCATTCTATATAGTCGAGCCTTTCCGTCCTTGTATGGGCACTTATTCTGTGTCATGGGTTTTCTAATCTACTGGGCCGACATTTTATCCTTGTCTTTCTCAGATCATCTCTTTTCTGTTACTGCTTCATGGCCAAAAGGCACATCTTTAGATCCTTACCACAACTCCACTTTAATTCTTTCTCTCGTATCTCTTGAGGCAGGCGTACTTGCCTTTGACCTCATGTGTTGGTGCTCACTTCGTTCATCGTCATTCCTTGTAAGCCTAATATGGCCTCCCCCCCTTTAAGGGGGTTCCTCATACGTCACGATCTTTAAGTATTCTTATCTTTAATTATTCTTCATCCTTCGTCTCTCTCTCTAACCCTAACATGTCGAAACCTTTCAACTTAAGTTTTTCTCTTTCACTTCGCACTTATATCGTCGTTTTGCCCACTTTTTCATTCCCTTTCATCTCTGCTTATGGAAATTAACCCTCGAATCTCACACACTCCTCCTTTGTTCCATATTATCGCACTTTATTCTCGCCCCATGCCTGTATTTAAACCTTTATCTGATAATCTCATACCTCACCGGAAACTTCCTCTCAGGGGTTCCATCCACCGAGGTTTTCTTGTTTCTCACCTTTCTCCAATATCTTGATTTCCTTATTACTCAATTACTCTCAATTGTTAAGACTTTTCTGTCCTTGACCTATGGTGAAAATAGCGTCTTATCTCATAATACTTACACCATTTGTTTTCTTGCTACCACTCAGGTTTCGGTGTCTTTTACTCGATTGGGGTCTCCTTTACCGTAGCATAAGTTGTTGGGATACACGTGCCCACTAATACCATCAACAATAAGCCCTCATACATATTCATATACATATACATAATTGTTATCAACTATCCCACAAAATGATTCCAAACGTTATTCAAGCCTATCCTAATTCTCAAGCTGTGACACACCATTTGTCCTTTCTCCGAGCTAGTCTGCCTCGTTCTCTGCGTCTTCTTATGGTCTCCAACCACCCCCCTTACACCATAGTCTCACTCAGGTTACCCTAGTTTTCCATTGTTCCCTTAAATTCTAATTTTGCAAAATTTTCCCAATTACTTCCCAGAGGGGTCACCCATCCTGAAATTGCTCCCACCTGAGCACGCTTAACCTCGAACTTTTAGTGGAATCCGATGCCTTAATGCTGATATTTTCGGATCCACTTTCTCGCATGACCTTTACTACATGATTCGGGACTAATTGAGGTCTTACAGATTCCGGAATACCCTCGTGATACGTCTTTTCTTCCATAATTACCATTTTACCCCTTTCGACCCTCGGTGCTCACCTTCCACTTTCTTACATAACTATCTCTCATTCTGGGTTCCCAGACTCCTGCTGATAACAGATACACCTTCGTTGTCACTGTTTTATGGATGCCCCGATATCAGTCCGTTCGAACTTCTTACTCACCGCTTTTACATAGTAACCTGCAGCAAAACTAATTGTCAACTTTCTGGATCCTCCATCTAACCTTGTTTTTCTTATACCATCCTCCTGTACACTGCAAATATCAATAACACCCTTATAGAACATACAACTACACCACATTCCGGCCATCCGGGGGCTACCAATTCTTGGGAACAGATCAAATACACCAGTACTTACCCGTCTTCCTCCATCGTATGTGAGACTTTGCATATAAGGAATCTTACCCCCTATGACTTGGCTCTATGGCACGATCTGAGACAGAAAGAAGGTCAACAATCCCTAGATGCCCCGTAGCCTCTTGTTTATAGATATGGCGCGCTACACACCATAAACAGGACTCTACCGGACACGACTTTGCAGACAACCCCTAGGACAGACCTGCTCTGATACCACTTTGTCACACCCTAACCTTATTAGGGTGTGATGGGCACTCGACCCCACATACAGAGCCGAGCGAACCCGCAGACCCTGATTACACACCTATTTTTTTTTTTTTTTGAATTCTGAAAGTCAATTACAAATAAAATACATGTTGAGCTTTCGAAATTTTCTGCTTACTATTTCCAGAATTTAGCAAATCTGTAATTATATCAAATTTACTACATAACACAAAATGACATATCGGCTGGTGGAGCCGCTTACAGACTGACTATCATTACCCACGACACTGTCTGCAAAGTCTCTAATACTGATCAGACATCACAGCATACATACTCTGACTCGGCAGCACTCCTGGAGGAAATGGAGCCCGCCAATCCACTGGATCATCTTCAGCTAATCTCGTCTATCCATTTGTGGGTACCTGCGCGGCATGAAACGCAGCCCTCGAAGAAGAGGGGGTCAGTACGGAATATGTACTGAGTATGTAAGGCATGAGTACAAAAAACAAAACCATGACTGAGACAGATAGAACAACATACAAATAGCCTATCCAGAATACCAAACACTTATTATTATTTCTTTCCAGACACGAATCATACTGACTCATCTCGTATGCCAGACGGATTACAGAACGTACAAATTACTCAAATGATGTCATATAGCAAACGGGATACAAAATATACGGAAGGTCAGAAAGCTTTCTCTCCAACACAAGTCATGCATATCGGAATCGGATATCATATCACATACGCGGTAACCCCGGGGACATATACCACGCCGGGACAAATACCATATCATACATACGGTAACCTCGGGGACAAATATCACGCCGAAGGACCGGTCACATCCTATCATATACATGATAACCTTGGGGACAGATAACACGCCGAGGAACCGGTGAACAATGCCAAGGGATGCGCACGATAACGTAGGAACGTGGTCGCCACTCCTACCTTTGGCGCCACAACACATCATATTTCAGAAAATTTGCTCCGACCTCCGTCACATATCATAACATAACCACGGTACACGGGGGCGGACAGATAACACGGCAGCCCGAGTCCGGACACATCATACTTCATAATATATCCTCGGTAACCGGGGACGGACATATAACACAGTACCCCGAAACCGGACACATCATACTTCGGAATTCATATATGGAACCCGGCCCTTAACAGAGGACTCGGCGAACCATCCGCACGATATATATATACCGGCCCGGGATCCGGTGAAAGGGATCATAGCACATGCACGAGCAGAGTAGTGAGCAACTAAATGCACATAAATCGAGACTCGATAGAATGAACGAACGTGCCATCAGAATAATCATAGCAGGCTACCCATATCAGAATGCTTATACTAAAATACTTATGTCGGGGTACTCATATCAGAATACTTATGTCATAATGCTTAGGTCAGAATACTTATATCAAAATACTTATATCAGAGTAGTTATAACAGAATACGTATGTCAGGATTCTCATATCCAAAATACTTATATCCGAATACTTCTATCAAAATGTTTACGTCAAATTTCTTGTATCGGAGTACTTACGTCAAAATACTTTTGTCAAAATATCCATATCCAAAATACTTGTATCCAAATGCCTATATAGGAATACTCATATCAGAATTTCCAGATACTTATATCAGAGAGTACATACAGTTCATAACAAATCCAGAACAATAGCCCAAGTTTCCCTTAATTACTATGCAGAAATGAGTCCAATAGAGCAATACAAGTGGGGTTCGGGAATTATGGGCCCACCTCGGATTAAGTCGAGGTGGCGTGTATAAATTATGAACAGTTAGCCTTATAGAGTCATCCATGAAGGTTTCAGGGAAATCTGGTTTCATTTGTAGAAGTTACGGACGTTCAAACTATGTTTCCATCAAAGCATAAGGTTCTTAGTTCAATTTCACTGAATGAATAGGGGTCCAAATCAAGCTCGGATTTCTAGGAATAGAGTTTCCATCGAGACTCGTATCATATCCTATTACAACTAGGACATGCCAAAAGAAAGGAAGGGTAAGCCTTACATACCTGTGCCGCGACCAACTAGTTACGCTTGTGCATCCAACTTGTTTGTCTACATGCAAGAAAGTTCATCCCTTCATTAGTTTCATTATCATATACTTGCTTTAACCTTTTAAACATGTTCACTCGTGTTCTGCCGGAATTTCGGCAGCACTTCCCCTGTAAACGTACCAACCCCGAGAATACGGCTCGGCCCCAAATCAACAATAACAACAACAATCTGGGAATTTAACCCGGCCAAATCATCAACAATATTAACAATTATTCTAGCAATTTTCCCAACATTCAATTCAATTCAATTTAGTTCACCCAATATTCCAACAACTTAATCAACATACTATTTCATCCGAAACCTTCAACTTCAACCCCAACCATACATTTGCTTATCCTTCGTATATATTAACTTCAACGACACCCTTCACTCAATATCGCATAATTCATAACGGCGACAACTAGAATATCAAATTACATAAATTTACCTTAACTTACCAAACAACACCATTTTCGACCACAATGACTTCTTACATATTTTCATACAATTTCATCCATCTCTATATGTCACAACAACAACATGCTACATAAAATTCATTCATCCTTTTCCATATAACACAACTCACACACACGGCCAACATACTACATATACTCGGCCATACCATGCATTTACAACTACAACTTCAACATGCATGATTTCATACCTTCCGTTCATTTTTCATTATGAGATTCGCAACACAACAATCAAGCTACTATATCACATTAGCCCATCATACCTACACAAACCAGCCCATCATCGGTCAACACCACAACACACACATTCCATAATTTTCATGCATTCCCTACACGTTACTACAACACACAAACATGTTGAATGCAACTAATTCATCACCCCAACACAACTCTACATACACATTGTTAGTCACACATATACACGGCCAAACATACATAACACCATATTTTTACGAACTTCATTCATTTCTACATTCCACAACATCCACAAGTCACACATCACACATGAAAATTCAAGATTAAATCTTACCTCTTCCAACCAACTTCTCCTACGGCTAACTTGTAATTGTGAAAACGGATGCCTCTCTTGCTCCAACAACTACTTCACGTTTACGAGGGCCTTCTAATTAGTAGAGAAACTTGAAGAGACAAATTTTTCTTGATCAACTTTGAGGGGCAAGGTTCGGCCAGCCCCTCCTTGGCCGAACCCCTCCATTTTTTTCTCTCTCTTTTTCTTTCTTCTTGCTTTCTTTCTTTCCACTCCTTCTTCAAATGACCACCCCATATCTATATATATATATATATATATGTATATAGTGTAGGCATGTGAGGGGCACATGCCCCTCTCTAGAATATTCCTTCATTTTCCACATTTTTCTTGAAAATGAATAAAGGGGACTAATGGCTTCCTTAACAAGCTTGGTCCACATAGTTTTAAAAATTTACAAATAACCCCCCTTCATTACTTACAATGCACGGCCAACATGGCCATTTCATGCACTTTGCAAAATTACCATTTTTCCCTTAAGCTTCCACATCATTTCCATTGGTCTTTTTGCGCATTTCTCTTTTCGCCCTTAACCTCTCTCAATATTCCCATACTAGTAATGACCATAAATAATATTTCCAACAACTCGTGTATTAAAATAATTTTTGAAACATAGCCTTGTTCTTAACTTCTTTCCATTGTCTTGAATTTTCCGAACGTACGAAGTACGGGCTATAACAACTACCGAGTACCTCCTAACATATTTTCATAATCACATCTACGTGAGCCACATGGCTATCTTAAAATTACCATGAACTAAATAACACAAATTTCATCAGACGGAGGCGTCTTTATATAAACATCATTAACTATGCCCATATATACACAAACTAACAAGGCTATCAAAATGATACACAAAATATGAGCTAACAAAGCTGAGGGATATCTAGCTATACACATCTGTTTACGAGCCTCTACGAAGGGTATGTAATATCATAAAGATGGGATAGGACCCCGTCATGCCCATATATATACACAAAATAATAATACCAACTATTGCAGCTCTGGATCAAAAGGAGCACTGCTATGCAATCACCGACGAAACATCCTAAAGGTTTGATCTGTCTCCCTGAATACATGTGAGCATGAGCACAATGTCCACAAACAAAAGGACGTCAGTAAGAACAATGTACTGAGTATGTAAGGCATGAATAGTAACATGATAAGAGCATGAAGAATAACATAATATAGAAGGACCATTTAGACCTCTTGAGATGTTCATCATGCTTACTGTCACGACCCGACTAGGGGCCATGACGGGTACCCTGGGCTAACCACCGAGCACCACTCATTCTATTACTCATCGTACTAATTTAGCATACATTCATTAATTTCATACTCAAATCATAGGAAAACCATTTTTCACTTGGAAACATAATTACTTTTATATACATAAGCCCTTTGACTATCAAAATAATATATACATATATACGAAGAGGACCTCGTGAGACCATACTACCCACACATGCGTATCTACGAGCCTCTACTAGAGTACTAGACATATGGACGGGACAGGACCCCGCCGTGCCCAAAATACATATATATATACACACAAAAGAATAAGTCAACGGAACCTCCGGAACAATGGAGTGCCCTCAAGCCAGCTAATAGCTCCTACGAGTCTGGATCACCTCCATGTCTACCTGTGGGCATGAACACAGCGTCCAAAGAAAACGGACGTCAGTACGAACATTGTACTGAGTATGTAAGGCATGAATTAAATGAACATAATAGAGGAATCATAAGTCATAGGATGAAGATATAACCTGCGTGACTTTTAAGGGAGGATACATTTCATACATATATCGTATACATATAATCATAGCACATATATCATCATAGCGCATACATCATCGTGTCATATAGATCATCATCGTTAACCCGCGTCCGGGTAACCATCATATGACGCCCACTAGTGTTGATCATGTCCAGCCCTCTAGGCTCGGTGTAAACATAGCAGCCCGCCTTAGCGGTGACATACCAGGCCATTTAGGCATGGTGGAGTAGTATGCAGCCCGCCTTCGCGGTGACATGCCCGGCCAACTAGGCGCGGTGGAATCGTATCGTCATATAGTCAACATAACTCATCATTATTACACATCTCATAGACATATTATAATCTTATCATAACTTAACATCATCATACATTCATCATTAATCCTACATTAAAACTTGAAGGTAACCATGGCTATGTCGGGGTGACATAAGGTCGTGAACCCTCGACTACGTTGCAGTGATCACAATCGTCATGTCTCACCTTGGAGGGACTAGCATTTTAAGGTGAGTGTACACAAGGAAAATCATCAATGGAACTATACTTAGGATCATTAGCTTCATGGACATCTCATATTACTCTAGGATTCTTCATACTTAAGTTCATCATCATCATTAACATGCTCGTATCATATCTCCTTTCTTTATTATGTACGTATGTAGCTCTGTATAATCATCGACTCATACTATCCAGTATATAGGAAGATTTTGGAAAATTAGAAGGATTCATGCCTTAGAAGGAAAGGATTAGCCTTACATACCTCTTTTGTTTATCTATTCTATCGTTTGATCATTCTTCTTCGTTGCTCGCATTTCTACCTTCAAGAAAGTTCATACTCATGTTAGGTAATCGATAACATAAGCGTGTTTGAACTAAAGTTAGAGAAAATTGAGCAGTGTCTCCTTTATTTATACTACTTTCTCCATATCATATATCAACTCCCAACATCAATAACAACATTCATAATATCATTATCAATATCTTTTACCAAATTCATCATTATCCAATCCCCACAATTTCCTCTCAAGGTCATCCATAATCATGACCATAGCACAACATCACATTCATTCTCATCTAATGTTTCTATCATGCTCTTAACATCCTTCATAACGTAATTACAATAACAACATATCAATATTCATGATTCATTCCAAACTACTACTAAAAAATGTCACTATTCCCACTTTCATGACCCATTTCCTATACCTTCCACAATTCAAGTGTTTCAACTTTTCAAAGCCTTAAATAACATGTAAATACCATAGAACTTACCTTTAATAGTGTGGGAATGAGCTTTAAGTGGAAATACTTCACTTGAGCAAAACCCTAGTTCCACTTCCCATGAGATTTCTTGACTTGGATGAACTTTAATGTGTTTCTCACTCTTAATTTTGTTTGTTTGATGGAGTTGATCATCAATTTTCTCTTGGGTTCTTGTATAAGAAGTGTGTGGAAGGTTCTACAGAAGTCTTGAGTCTTGGGAAATGAAAATGAAATGAAAATTATGAACTTGGGGTCATTTATTTAAAAACATAAAATCTGTCCCGACGAAATTATACAGACACTTATACGGTCTGTATAAATTTATACGGACCGTATAAGTGACCGTGAAATCGCTTCAGTAACCATCTCTTTCTGTGTCAATTATACGGCACATTATACGGCCTGTATAATCTTATACGGCCTGTATAATCTTATACGGTCCGTATAAGTGACCGTCAATTCGCCCCATCAACAACTCATTCTGTGACTATTATACAGCACATTATAAGGTCCGTATAAGTGACCGTATAATCCCATCAGTGAGGGACCTTCACTATGACAATTATGCGGACCATTGTACGGATCGTATAATATTATACGGACCGTATTGTTATAGCCCGTATTTTGTACGTTCGAATAATTCGAGATAATTGCGGGAAGTTAAGGGCAAGACTATTTTCCAAAATTATTTTAGTGAACAATTTGTTTATTAGTATGGAAATATTGAGAAAGGCTAAGGGTAAAAAGGAAAATTCACAAAGTGGTTCATGGTAATATTGTGGAAGGCTAGGGGCGAAATGGAAATTTCACAAAATATTCAAGAAAGTTCTTGAAGGGGCCATGTTGGCCTTGTGGCATATAATCATATGTCTACATTTTTATTTAATGGGGGCTAATTATATATATGTGAGGACCAAAGCTTACATAATAAGATAATTAGTCTTCTTTGTTTCATTTTAAGAAAGTTCAAGAAAAAGGGAGAAAGGGACATGTGTCCACATTCTATTTGATGAGGTTAATTATATATATGGACAATTTCTCACAAAGCAAGACAATTATTCATGAAAACTCCAAGAAGAAAACTTGGAGAAAGAAAACAAAGGCCATTCGGCCATGGTTCCAAAATATGTGTCCATGGAAATTGATCAAGAAAAATTATTTTCATCTAGTATTCCAACTAATTTGAAGGCCCTAATTAACATGGAGTGGTTGTTGGAGCAAGCAAAGCCTTTATTTGTGTAATTCATGAGCCCTAGCCGAGTGGAGAAGTCAAAGGATGAAGGTAAGATTTAATCCCCTTTTTATGTGATAGAGATGGTTCGTGAATGTTGTAGTATGTAGAAATGAATGAAATTCATGGAATTATGTGTGTTGGGGTTGAGCCGTGTAGGTATGGTGCTTGGCCGAATATAGAGTGTGTTGTGTAGATATGATGAAGTGATTTTATTTAGTATTTTGATTGTTGTGTTGTGGATTCCATGATGAAAATGAAGGTTTGATTAATTGAAATGAAGTTGAAATCGTTTATGGAATATTGAAGAAGTTAATGTGATATTAGTATGATTCCTTATATTTGTATGAAGGAATTTGTTAATGTGTGGGTTGTGGATATAACTCATGAATTTGGAAGCAAGAAATGTGTTTGGAAGATTGTAAGTTGGGTTGTTGTGATTGTATTGAATATAAGAAAAATGTCGTTGGATCATGTAAAAGAAGTTACTAACGTTAGAATGTATTTTGGATTAATTGATAAAGTTGTTAGTGTGTAGATTGTTGGTGTAGTTCAGAACTTGGAAGAGAAGAAATGTGTTGTTATTATTCTTGTTGAATTTAGAAGGTTTCGGGTGAAGTGGTATGTTGTTTGGGTTGTTTGAACATTATGTGAATTGTTTGAAAGTTCTTGAACCATGTTAGAATATATTTTGGATTGATTATTGAAGTTGTTAGTATGATTGTTGGTATTGTTGTTGATAATTTGGCCGAGTTGAATTCTCGGATTGTTGATTGATCATTTGGCCGAGTTAGATTCTCGGGGATGGTGTATTTACAGGGGAAACGCTGCCGAAATTTCGGCAGATTATAAATGAATTCATTTGAGAAGCTAAGGCAAGTGTATGACAATGAATCTAATGATCATGTAAATCTTCTTGAATGTAGACTAGCAAGCTTGGATAAATAAGCGTAGCTAATAGGACGTGGAGCAGGTATGTAAGGCTTATCCTTTCTTTCTTTTGGCATGATCCTTATGAAACGAGCAGATGGTGTATATGTATGATTTCAAAGAAACTCCTATTCTTAGAGCCACTAGGATGGCTAATATTCTTGACTTCCATAAGCTATTTCATATGGTTTTGATGCGTATCTATGATGTCCGAAGATCTATGTGATATGTTTCCGAATGGCATTCGAAAGATAATTGATATAACTAAAGTCTTGATTTTCAAATGCTAGCACGTTCGATTATTCCATTGAGTCTTTGATATATTTTGATACATACATATGGTTCCAAAAGCTTTATTTGATTTGATCCATAACGATATCTGAAAGGTACTTGATATGATTGTTGCTTTGATTTTCCAAAAATGGCTTCTGAAACGTTCATAAAAGGTTCTGTACCTAAACGTCCATAACTTTTTCATACTAACTCGGATCGACTTGAAACATGTTTATGACTCTCAAGTGTCGATTTGCGTACCTATTTATCGAGTCTTGATTTGTATGCATATAGTTTCTCACTACTCTGCTCGTGCACGCCTCAATATGTCTTTCACCGAGTCCCGGGCCGGGTATGTTATCGTGCGCACTCCACTGCATTGTTCACCGAGTCCCTCATTAGAGGGTCGGGTACGGTATATGTATATGATGATATGATGAGATGATGATGTGTTAGGTCGGCCAGGAGGGCATATGATGATTTGATTCACCGAGTCCCTCACTAGAGGGCCGGGTACGGTATGTATATGATATATGATGTTCAAATGCATGATTTTATCCACCGAGTGTCACGACCCAGCCCCGTGGGCCGCGACTGGTGCCCTACTTGGGCACCCAAACGGACAAACATACCAAATCGTCATCTTATAGCTAGGTCAATTTTCAAATTCGTCATTTTAAACGGATCTGAAAATCATTTTCTTAAGCGATCACACATTTACAGAGATATCATATCAGAACAAAAAGGGGCGGCGGAATACACATCGCCAATCATATACACACATATACAAACATACAGGCCATTTAGGTCGCATCAAAATCTGATAGATTGGCGGAATGTACATCGCCAGACACAAATATCACACGCTGCCACAAATCGTATCAAACTGTCTCAAACACATTTCAAACACAACCATATATGTACATATATATCAGAAGCCAACTAGGCTATCAAATGGCACAACGGCCCAAAACATATACAAATGCACGCCGACGAGGCTACCATGGCGAGTGTGATCATACAAACACACCTGAACAGAAGTAGGCACAACCCACATATACATCTACAGACCTCTAAACAGACCAACCGAATCATAAGGCGGGACAGGGCCCCGCCGTACCCCTGAACAAATACATACATATGTAGCGAACGAAGATATATACCAAAATGTAGGCTCCGGAATAAGAGGAGCACTCCAAATAGCAAAAGAGGGTGTCCTAAACTGGTGGATCACCAAACTGTGCGTCTGTACCTGCGGGCATGAAACGCAGCCCCCCCCCTCCCCCCCGAAGAAAGGGGGTCAATACGAAATATGTACTGAGTATGCAAAGCAGAAGATACAGAAAACAAACCTGAGGCATAAACGAAATAGAAGTACAGAACATAAGTGCAAACCCAAAATATCAAAATGTTTACACTCAAAATATAAGTCATGCATCGGGCACAGAGAATATGGTCACCCGCCCGTCGATGGCGCCATAACACAGCATAACACCAGAAGGTTTCAAAAGCCATATCACAGCATAACTCCATAAACGGAACCCGGCCCTATGGTGAGGTCTCGGGAACCGTAACACAGCATACTGCCGAATATATCATAGTGCGCACGATCACAAAACCGGCCCGGGAACCGGCGAACGATATCATAATAATGGGCACCAGCAGAGTAGTGCGGAAACTAATGCAATTTACATATCAAAACATTTATGAAACTGGACATAATCATATGACAACCCGTTAGGCAAACTAGTCCGGACAACTGATCAATATGGAGTTTATCTCACAAAAGTACTTCTGAAATCGTATTCATAGTTCAAAATGTAAATCAGAATATCATGGAGTAATCAAAACATTATTCTTTAATAGCTAAAGTCATAAGCAAAAGTCTCTTTTCGATATCGAACAAAGTTAAGTCAATTAGGGCAACGAAGGAGACTCGGGGCTAGAGGACCCACCTCGGTCCAAGTCGAGGCAGCGAGCAAATTTTTACAGACATTTGACCTTATGGAATCAACCATGAAAGCTTAGGGGTGATTCGATCAAATTTACGAAAGTTACGAATGTTTGAACGTTTCTTTTCAACAAAGCATAAGTTTCTAATTCAATTTCACTTAATAGAATAGTGCTAAAAGTAAACTCGGATTTCTATGAGTAGAATGATCCCCGAGGTTCAAACTCAAACCTAGTACATCTAGGACATGCCAAGAGAAGAAAAGGGATAGCTTTACATACCTCACTTACGCCTTACGCTCGTCCAAACTCAATCCCCGTTTCGTCCATGTTACACCCCGAAAAAAAAAATCGCGTTATCAAAACTGTAGACGGCTTAGTACGGGCCAAAGGGCCAATACAGCACGAACGCGCCCCCACGTAGCGCTAACGCGCTGAACAAAAATTGAAAATCAAGTTCGGAATGAAGGTTGGGTTATAAGAAGGTAATAATAGGATATATATAACATTTGGAAGCCACATGGTGTAAATTAGTTCATATATTAATTGACGAAAAGCCCTCGCTGCCGCGAGCTAAGTGGGACCCACATGTCGGAGTTTTATGAAAATACGTGAGAAGGGACATGTGAGTAGTATATGGAAAGTTGAGTAAGTCTTAAGAAGGATCCATAAGCCAAATATGAGTATAGACCCTCTAAAGGGACGATTCAAGAAAACGTTTTCGGGTGATCCGACATGGAGGGGCAAAAGAGGCATTATAGGTTTGGCATTTGGGAAAAACCCCAGAAATAAAAGTTGTAGATCATTGCATTAGCTTTCCAACCATAGGTGGTGGGCCCTCATACGATATCGGGATCAAGAGTTATGACCGTTTTACTGAACGAACATCCAGTCAGAAAATTTAGACCTGCGCGAACACGCAGAAGGAATTTATTTAAACCTGCGCGAACGCGCCCAAAGGGGGCGTGAACGCGCAGAAGAAATTTTATGTCGGTTCCAGCCGAATCTAGAAAGTTATGAAAAGGGGGTTATCCGCCATTTTTCAGATCAACACACACAAAAAACACTCCAATATTCCAGAAAATTCCCCAACTCCCACCACCAAATTTTAGCCCAAACCAAGTATAATTTCCCAATTCCAGTCCGGATAGCATATAGTTTTTGCTGCAAAATCATATAGCGGGCGTGTGGTGGCCTGAAATTAGCATGAAAAGGTGAAGATACAGCAATATTAAAGGGAGAAAGGTATGAATCTCTTCCTATTTGTGTTAATATCAATTTATTTACGAAGAAGACGTGATTAAATGATTGTATACTGAGTTAATTAGTTATAAAAGTTGTAAAACAGCGTGTGGGCTGTTTTATGAGATATTTTGGAGTTGGAAACATTATAATTGATGTTGGTATTGTTGTTGTTGTTGTTGGTACGAATGTGCGATGAAGAGGCTAATGTTTGTGTAAATCCTCTTAAATGTAGACTTGCAAGCTTGGACAAATAAGTGTAGCTTAGGAAGCGGACAAGGTATGTAAGGCTTTATCCTTCCTTCTTTGGCATGTCTTAGACATAATAGGGTTGGATACGGGCCTCGAGGACAATTCCATTCCGAGAAATCCGAGTTTGAATTTGACCCGCTTTCATTCAATAGAATTGAATCAAATTCTTTATGCCTTGTTGGAATAAGTGTTGAAACACCTATAATTTCCCCAAATGAAACCGAATGACACTAAGATCTTCAGGAGTGATTCCATAAAGTTTAATGTACGTAATTTGTGTACGCCACCTCGACTTGACCCTAGGTGGGCCCACAATCCCCGAGACCTACTTGTGTTGTCCTATTTGGTTCATTCCGTATAATAATTAAGGAAAAACTTTTGGCTATTGTTCCGAGTTCGTTGTGATTATGTATTTATCTGTTGAGTCTGAAACGACGATTCGTATACTTATGATTTCTGAAGTTCGGTTTAATATGTTCCCGAGTGATACTTGGAAGAAAGTCTGATTTGACTGTTGTTCCGGTTTTGAACTAACAGTTCGTTTTGATTATCCTATTGGGTCATGGTAAGAGATTTGTATGCATATGGTTATTTACGATTCCGCCCGTGCATTCTATTATTACCTCTTTCGCCAAGTCCCGGGCCGGTTATATTATTGTGCGCACTATGTGATACTGACCGCTGGACCCCTGACCGCGGTGTGTGCGACATTGACCGCTGGACTCCTGACCGCGGTATGCCGCATTTGTGACACTGACCGCTGGACTCCTGACCGCGGTATCTGCGACATTGACCGCTGGACTCCTGACCGCGGTATGTCGGGTTTGGGATATTAACCGCTGGGTACTTGGCTGCGGTATGTGTGATAGTGACCGATGGACTTTTGACCGCGGCAATTGTGTGTTTGATTTTCTATGTGTATGAGACGGAAATGTTTTTCGAAGGAAAGCAAAGCAATTTAGCATTCTGATTGCCGTATTTGTCTTCCGGAACCTCTTATGTATGATTTGTACATCAGATGCAACACTTTGGTATTCTGGTTATTGTGCTCACCCCCTGTACATTGTACTTCGGTTATGACTTCGTTTTCTGTACTTCATGCTTTGCATACTCAGTACATCTTTCGTACTGACCCCCTTTCTTCGGGGGCTGCGTTTCATGCCCGTAGGTACAGACTCACGTTTTGGTGACCCACTGGCGTAGGATTTCCATTCTGCGGTTCGGAGTGCTCCCTTTGTTCCGGAGCCGACATTTTGGGTACATACTCTTCCGATGTATATGCTTATGTTTATTCAGGGTACGGCGGGGCCCTGTCCCGCCATCTGATTCTGTTGTTCCGTATTAGAGGTCTGTAGACATAGACGTGGGTAATGTACAGTTTTGTTTGGACGCGTTGTGTGAATTGGGTTTGGGCGGTTCATCCGCCGTGGCATCCCTATCGGCCGCGTGTATGTATACTTTTGGTTCGTTATGTATAGTATGATAGCCTTGCCGGCTTCTATGCAGTATATATGGTTGCAGGCACCAGTGTGGAGCTACGTCTGATATTCATTATGTACGAGTCGTCTGTATGCTGAATCTGGTACATGAGCGCGTAGGGGTGACCAGCTCGGGCACTAGTCACGGCCTACGGGGATGGGTCGTGACAGAAGTGGTATCAGAGCGGTTCGTCCTCGCATTGTCTACAGACCGTGTCTAGTAGAGTCTTGTTTATCGGTGTGTTGTGCACCACATCTATAAACAGGAGGCTACAGGGCATTTAGGGTGTTATCTTTCCTTCTCGTCCTAGATCGTGCGATAGAGCTGTGTTATCAGGATGGTTCTTCCTTGACGAATTGTTATATTTTCAGCGATGCCTCCGAAGAAGGCCACAGCCGCCTAGAAGGGCAAGTCTACAGCGGCAGGTGAGACCAGCCGAGCTCAGGTGACTACTAGGGCTCGTGCCCAGATTGAGCCAGATGTTGTGCCTTCGACGGCCAGTTCTGCTACTGTTACATCCGGCATTTTTGTGTATTCGAAAATTTTGAGATAACTTGACTTGTAATGAAAAAGGCCATATTTGGACCTTACTTGGTGTGAATGTGTCGGTTATGAATACGTTGGTGTGGAATTACGAAAGGAGGCCAAGGGCAAAAATCGGAATTTTGGAAACTTGTTCCATGAATTTCAATTATTTAGCCAACAATTGGACTCTAAAAAATAAGAAAGTGAGGCCCAAATCTAAGGGCCCAACCGGCCACAACATGGCCCAAGTCCATGGATTCATTAATTTCCATGTGATGAATAATTATATAAGTAATCTTATCCTATAGAAGCTTCAAGAAATAAGGAGAAAGAACAAAAGAAAAGAAAGAGAAAAAGAAAGAGGGGCTACGGCCAAAGAGAAAGAGAAAGAGAAAAAGAAAGAAAAACTTTTTGGAGCTCAAATCCTTGGTTCAAAAATTCAATTCTTGTGGGATTATTACCAAGCTCAAGATTCTCTACAACATGGTATAATTATTTTGGCCAAAAGGTGAATTTGGTGGCTAGTGAAGAACTTGAGGAAAAGGTATGAATTAATTCATTTTCGAAGATATGAAATCATCTGAAATACGATGTGCTGTGGCGCCAAAGGCAGGAGTGGCGACCACGTTTCTGTACCCCATGTATGATTCTGTCTGTCCGTATGGATTCTGATCCTGTCTGTCTATATGACTTATGATTCTGGTTGTCCGTTCGAATTATGACTCTGTCCGGTATACCTCTGTCTGTCTGTTGGATTATGATTCCGTTCGCTATATTTCTGTACTTCTGATTCAGACTATGATTATGTTGTTGTATTTTCGCTTTACATACTCGGTACATTTTTCGTACTGACCCTCGGTTCTTCGGGGGCTGCGTTACATGCCCGCAGGTACAGATGCACCCGGTGATACCCCGCCAGTCTAGGGCACCGATTATGCTATTTTGGAGAGCTCCTTTGGTCCGGAGCGTGTACTTTTGGTATATATCTTCTGACATCTGTATATTCTGTATGTATGACAATTCTGGGTACGGCGGGGCCCTGTCCCGTCATCTGATTCTGTATGTCTGTTAGAGGCCTGTAGATATGTATGTGGGTTACGGGTTACATCTGTTCAGGTAGATGCGTACGATTTTGTGACTCTGTCTGTTATGTTAGCCTCATCGGCTTATGCAAAAGTTTCAGTATGCATATGTATACATATTTTCGCGCGCGCCGTATCTGAATTGGCTTGAATCTGTAAACACCTATTTGAAATATTCTGTCTGGTACGCCAATCCTGTCAGGTAGGTACGTATGGGTATCCAGTTAGGATACCAGTCGCGGCCCACGGGTTTGGGTCGTGACAGAAGTGGTATCAGAGCGGTTAGTCCTCGGTATGTCTACAGGCCGTGTCTAGTAGAGTCTTGTTTATTAGTGTGTTGTGCACCACATCTATAAACATGAGGCTACAGGGTATCTAGGATGTTACCCTTCTTTGAATCTTAGATCGTGCGATAGAACTGTATTAGTAGAATGATCCCCTCCTGACGATTTGTTATGTTTTCAGCGATGCCTCCGAAGAAGGCAACAGCTGCCCAGAAGGGCAAAGCGGGGGTGGATGTAGGAGAGAACAGCCGGGCCCAGAGAGTTACCAGGGCCAGTGCGCGGCTAGCGCTTGAGGATGAACCCCCGTCAGCCGGATCTGTTACACCCCCCTTACCGGAGGAGATCGGAGCAGCAGAAGCTGCTGATCAGGGGACGGCTCCACCGCGAGCTCCCGGGGTTCCAGTGCCCGAGCCTCCAGCTCCACAGCCAGGGGCGGAGGACAGGGCCATGCGAGATGCGGTTCAGTTATTGACCACACTGATGACAGAGCAGGTTCGCAGGCATGGATTTGGGGGTGGTCGTGCGAACAGATATGAAAGCTCCAGGGCTCGTGAGTTTTTGACATGTAATCCTCCAGAATTCTCCGTGACAAAACCCGAACAGGACCCCAGGAGTTTATTAGAAAGATGGAGAGCACGACACGGTTGATTAAGGCTTCGCCGACTGAGTCCGTTGAGTTGGCCTCGTATCGGTTATATGAGGTAGCGGCGAATTGGTATGAGTCCTGGCAGCTATCCAGGGGTGACGGTGCTGCCCCAGTAGTATGTGCCGAGTTCACTCAGGCCTTTCTGGATCATTTTCTACCTCCAGAGCTACGGAGAGCCAGGGTTGATCGATTTTGCATCTGAAACAAAACGGTAGAAGTGTTCGAGAGTATAGCCTAGAGTTCGACTCACTGGCTAGTTATGCACCCGCTATAGTAGCGGATATGGCCGATAGGGTGCACCGATATGTGATGGGGTTGGATGACTATCTGTGTTACATCCGGTATTTTTGTATATTCGAAAAATTCGAGATAACTTGACTTGTATTGAATAAGGCCATATTTGGACCTTACTTGGTATGAATGTGTCGGTCGTGAATACATTGGTGTGGAATTACGAAAGGTGGCCAAGGGCAAAGTTGGAATTTTGGAAACTTGTCCCATGAATTACAATTATTTAGCCAACAATTGGGCTAAAAAAAAAAAGAGAAACAAGGCCCAACTAGGGAGCCCAACCGGCCATGGCATGTACAAATGGCCCAAGTCCATGTCTTGAATTAATTCCATGTGATGAATTATATTATATAAGTGGATAACTCTCAAGAAGTTTCAAGAAAACACAAAGCAAGAACAAGAAAAAGAAAGAGAGGCATTTCAGGTAAGTGAGAGAGAAAGAAAGAAAGAAAAGAAAAAAAAAATTCTAGCCTTCAATCTTGAGCCAAAAAATTGTAGTTGTGGTGTATTACTACTAAGCCCAAGATTCTCTTCAAGGTGATACAATTATTTTGGCAAGAAACTACCATTTGTGGCAAGTGGAAAAGTTGAGAAAAGGTAAGAATTTTACCATTTTTATACCATGGGATATATGTATATATGTTGTAGTGTGTGGGAATGAATGAAAAGCATGGAAATCTTGTGAGTTGTGAATGTGTGTGTATGGCCGTATGTATGTATATGTTGAATGTCTATGGTGACTTGAAAGTATGTTGAAATCTAGTTGTAGTTAATGTGGGAATTGTATTAGAAATGAAAGTTGAATGAATTAATGGAAGTTGGAGAATATAGTATGTGGCCGTGTGGTGTGTGTTGATGTTGGAAGGTGAACTAAATTTTGTTAGTATGTTAATTGTGTTAATTGTGAAGGGAATGAAAGAGTAATGGTTTTTGTTGTTATGGAAAAATGATTATTAAGTTGTTGTAGGAAAACATGCAAGTTTATTATAATTATGTAAATGCGGAAGTGAAAGTAGGAAGATGCAAATTATGGTTATCATTGATGGAGTTGGAAGGTAAGAATATGTTATGGATGTTTATGCTAAAAGATTGGAAGTTGTGGGCGAAATCTGCCCTTAGTAGGAAACTTGTTATTGCGTATATCTTGTGTATATCTTGTGAAAATGGTAGGATTGGTTTGGAAGTGTAAGGTTGAAATGAAAGATGTTTCGTTATGCCGGAAAGACGGCTAGTAAAGCCATATCGTGTTTATGTTATGCTTGTTGTTGTTATTGATGTTGTTCCTGGGTTGCTGTGTTGATGAACCAAGCCGATCTAAGTCTCGGGGATGTTATATATATGGGAGAAATGCTGCCGAAATTTCGGTAGGCAAGTATGTATTAAGTTTGGAGTCTTAAAGTTCGAAATTAACAATTGGTAAACTTGACCATTTCTAGATTTTGGACGAAATTGGAATTGAATCAAAGCGAGCGTAAGGCGCAATCGAGGTATGTAAAGCCTTCCCCTTTATTCTTAGGCATGTTCTGGATGTAATAGGCTCGGCCGCGAGCCTTAAGTACGACTCCGTTTCTCGGAATTCGAGATGGAAATCCGTTCCAATTCCTTCAGTACAATTGAAACCATTTCCTTATAAAATGCCTTCAAAGTGAACTTTTGCACGAAACCTTCCCAAACGGAGTCGGAACACTTCCAAATGATTATGGATGACCTCATAAGGTCTATTGTCAGTAATTTACATGTGTCGCCTCGAGTTGGTCCGAGGCGGGCCCACAAGGCCCGATGCCTTCTATATAACCTTAATTACCTTGGTTCTGTCCGATTTTCTCAGAAAACATCTGGACTATTATTTTGATTATGAAATGACTATTTTTATGCCAATCTAACAAAATGATTTCTGGACATCTGAGAATCTGATCCTGATAATGATCTGTCGTGCCTTCCCAAGTAGGACATAGGCGCGTATTATGCATACTATCCGGATACTCTGACTTGACTCGCCGTTTGGCACCCTTCAGTTTGATTGAGTCTGTATGTATATGGTTTCTCATTAATCTGTTCGTGGCTGTCTCAATGCATTCCTTCACTGGGCGGTCCAGGTGGTTCAGTCCAGCTTACCGGGTCAGTTGCTGGCTCGTCTTCTCCTTCGGCAGCCATACGCCCCACGGGGCGAGGAGCACCAGCACCAGCGCCAGCACCAGCGAGTCGTGGCCGAGGTCGAGGTGCAGCTTCTGGTTACAGCGGTCCTTCGAACCGCGTATTTGCTTTGACCGGCCGGCAGGACCCAGGAGCGTCTTCAAGCGCACACCCAGGTATGTTAGTGATTTTTTTCTTGAGGGATATGTGTATGAATGGGTCTATACTTTATCATATTATGTGATTTTCTTCTTTTGGGTATTAATAAGAGCAAGGTAATTGTCAACCTGATAGACATTGAGAATTCGGAAGGGCGATATGGTAATTGTATGGTTTAGCCCGGGGTGGGACCCACTATGAGAATTTTCCGAAAATTTATTAAGACCCCGATCTGCCCTAAATTATGTGACAAAGGCCGTGCGGGGCTGTCGACGAAGTTATACCAGCCCCAACGCGTCAAAATGCATGAAAGTTTCGAGGTTAAGCGTGCTAAAGCCAGGGCAATTCTGGGATGGGTAACCCCCTGGGAAGTAATACAAAATTTTTCACAAATGTAAGTATGATATATGTAAATGGAAATTTGGGGTAACCTAAAAGGAAAAGAGAATGTGTGGAGTAACTAGTACCCTTACGGGAGTCGCGCAGGCCGAGACGGACTAAATGGGCGAAAAGAAGAAGTGTGATATCGCTCGAGAATTTGGGCCAATTTGAATAACGGTCGAAGACGTTCGCAAATAAGATATTAGTAAATGTATATGTATGTGTATGATTTTCGTCTGGTGATCATATGGATCAAGAGCCGAGCCTCGGCGACTAATGTTGTGATAGACGAAAGGTTTTACTAAACCGAATACATGAAACGAAGCGGAGACGAGGATACGAATGTTGTCAAAAATATATATAATAGATAAACTTCGGTTACGTTACCACTTAGTCTAGTGCGACGATATTTGGAAAAGAAAATGAGTATGGGTAGTAGGAAAGATGAAGGATAAGAAATGTGAATAAGCAGAATCTGTGAAAGAGCTGACAAGCGACACGTAAGACGATTTGAATGACAATTTGACGAACAAGTTTATGAATGGGTGAACAGGTTTCGATGAGATAATCTGTGATACAATGGTCGGGGTGAATAACGAGATGTCGACAAAGGGAAATTTTCGTAAATCACTGGAGCCTTAATAGGAGTGGTCCGATTCTAATCAAAACTCTATCTGTTATACTTCTGCACCTCTGATTCTGATAAGGCTCTGTCTATTACGCCTCTGTACTTCTGAATCCGATTACGTTTCTGTCTGATACACCTCTGTCCGATTGATTCTGGATATGAATCTGTCTGATATAACTCTGTATGTCTGACTCTGATTACGAATCTGTTCGATACATTTTTGTATGTCTGATTCTGATAACGAATCCGTCTGGTACATCTCTGTACGTCTGGTTCTGATCACGGATCTGTCTGACATATTTCCATACATCTGACTTCGACTACGAATCTGTCCGTCATAGTTTGATACGTTTGCCTCCAATTACGAATCTGTCCGATATACCCCTGTGCGTCCGATCCCAGTTACGAATCTATTTGGTATGACGTGGGATTATGATAATGTGGTGAGGAATCGAGGAGTGTGACAAGAAGTGATATCAAGTTTAATGTTTGAAAAGCTTTGAAGGAAAGGAAGAAGGGACACAACGTCTGTGAAAGAGCGAAAAGCATTCATCCGTTACTAGAATATAGTTCATGGCCCAGTGATTATGCGGGATATGAGAAAATACGTTATGAAAGCACATGAGTCAGTAATGTGAAAAATTACTCCATCCTAATGGTAAAGAATCCATATTGGAAAGTCAACAAAGGACAAAAATAGAAAGAACCCTCCCGAAGAAGTATGACGCCCCATGAGGTCAATTTAACATTCGAGGACGAATGTTTTAAAGGGGGGGAGGATGTTACATCCGGCATTTTTGTGTATTCGAAAATTTTGAGATAACTTGACTTGTAATGAAAAAGGCCATATTTGGACCTTACTTGGTGTGAATGTGTCGGTTATGAATACGTTGGTGTGGAATTACGAAAGGAGGCCAAGGGTAAAAATCGGAATTTTGGAAACTTGTTCCATGAATTACAATTATTTAGCCAACAATTGGACTCAAAAAAAAATAAGAAAGTGAGGCCCAAATCTAAGGGCCCAACCGTCCACAACATGGCCCAAGTCCATGGATTCATTAATTTCCATGTGATGAATAATTATATAAGTCATCTTATCCTATAGAAGCTTCAAGAAATAAGGAGAAAGAACAAAAGAAAAGAAAGAGAAAAAGAAAGAGGGGCTACGGCCAAAGAGAAAGAGAAAGAGAAAAAGAAAGAAAAACTTTTGGAGCTCAAATCCTTGGTTCAAAAATTCAATTCTTGTGGGATTATTACCAAGCTCAAGATTCTCTACAACATGGTATAATTATTTTGGCCAAAAGGTGACTTTGGTGGCTAGTGAAGAACTTGAGGAAAAGGTATGAATTAATTCATTTTCTTATGTTATGAAGTTTGGTTTATGTTGTAATATGTAGAATTGAGTAGAGTGTATGAAAATATGGAAGTTTGTAAAGTGGGTATGTTTTTTGGAAGTTGGCTGTGTGTATGCATATGTTGCATGTATATAATGATTGAATTCATGTTGGAATCTAGTTGTGATTATGGTAGAAATTGTATTGGAAGTGAAAGTTGAATGAATTAGTGAAAGTTGGGAAAACATAGTATGTGGCCGTGGGATGTAAGGAGTGAAATGGAAGTGAATTAAGTTTTGTTAGTATGTTAAGTGTGTTATGGTGAAGTAAATGAAAAGATAATAGTTCTTGTTGTCATGGAAAAATGGTTGCTATGTTGTTATAAGAAATTATGCAAATTTATTGTAACTTATGTAAATATGGAAATGAAAGTAGTAAGAGGCAAATTAGGATTGTCATTGATGAAGTTGGAAGATATGAATATGTCATGAACATGCTTGCTAAAAGATTGGTTTGGAAATGTAAGGTCGGAATGAAAGATGTGATGTTATGTCGGAAAGATGGCTAGTATGCCATATTATGTGTTTTGTGATACTTGTTGTTGTTATTGATGTTGTTGTTGGGTTGCTGTGTTGATATAATAAGCCGAGCTAAGTCTCGGGGATGTTATATATATAGGGGAAGTGCTGCCGAAATTTCGATAGGCAAATATATAATAAACTTGGAGTCTTAAGGTTTGAATTTGATAATTGGTAAACTTGACCATTTGTAGATTCTGGACGAAATTGGAATCGAAGCCAAGCGAGCGTAAGACGCAATCGAGGTATGTAAAGCCTTTCCCTTTATTCTTAGGCATGTTCTGAATGTAATAGGATCGGCCACGAGCCTTGAATACGACTCCGTTCCTCGGAATTCGAGATGGAAATCCGCTCCAATTCCTTCAGTACGATTGAAACCATTTCCTTATAAAATGCCTTTAAAGTGAACTTTTGTATGAAATTTTCCTAAACGGAGTCGGAATGCTTCCAAATGATTATGGATGACCTCATAAGGTCTATTATCAGTAATTTACGTATGTCGCCTCGGGTTGGTCCGAGGTGGGCCCACGGAGCCCCGATACCTCTTGTATGACCTAAATCGCCTTATTCCTGTCCGTTTTTCAAAAGTAACATCTGGACTATTATTCTGATCATGATATGACTATTTTTATATAAATCCTACGAAATGGTTTTGCTATCTGGAAATCTGATTTCCGTGATAATCTGTCGTGCTTTCCCAAGTAGGATATAGGCGCGTATTATGAACACTATTCGAATACTCTGATTTGACTCGCCATAAGGCCTACCTCAATTTGATTGGGTCTGTATAATGATCTGTATGTATGTGGTTTCTCCTTAATCAGTTCGTGCATGTGCTATGATTCCTTTCACCTGATCCCGGGCCGGTTTATATCGTGCGGATGGGCCGCCGAGTCCCTTTGTCGGGGGCCGGGTCCCATGTATGAATCCTGAAGTATGATGTGTCCGGTTCCGGGGTACTGTGGTATTTGTCTGTCCCCGGTTACCGTGTATATGAATTACGAAGTATGATGTGTCTGGTTTCCCGGCGTGTGATCTGTCCCCGGGGTTACCGTGGTTATGATATGATGTGTTATGTGATGGAGATGTTCGAAGATATGAAATCATCTGAAATACGATGTGCTGTGGCGCCAAAGGCAGGAGTGGCGACCACGTTTCTGTACCCCATGTATGATTCTGTCTGTCCGTATGGATTCTGATCTTGTCTGTCTGTATGACTTATGATTCTGGTTGTCCGTTCGAATTATGACTCTGTCCGGTATACCTCTGTCTGTCTGTTGGATTATGATTCCGTTCGCTATATTTCTGTACTTCTGATTCAGACTATGATTATGTTGTTATATTTTCGCTTTACATACTCGGTACATTTTTCGTACTGACCCCCGGTTCTTCGGGGGCTGCGTTACATGCCCGCAGGTACAAACGCACCCGGTGATACGCCGCCAGTCTAGGGCACCGATTCTGCTATTTTGGAGAGCTCCTTTGGTCCGGAGCGTGTACTTTTGGTATATATCTTCTGACATCTGTATATTCTGTATGTATGACAATTCTGGGTACGGCGGGGCCCTGTCCCGTCATCTGATTCTGTATGTCTGCTAGAGGCCTGTAGATATGTATGTGGGTTACGGGTTACATCTGTTCAAGTAGATGCGTACGATTTTGTGACTCTGTCTGTTATGTTAGCCTCATCGGCTTATGCAAAAGTTTCAGTATGCATATGTATACATATTTTCGCGCGCGCCGTATCTGAATTGGCTTAAATCTGTAAACACCTATTTGAAATATTCTGTCTGGTACGCCAATCCTGTCAGGTAGGTACGTATGGGTATCCAGTTAGGATACCAGTCGCGGCCCACGGGGTTGGGTCGTGACAGCTACGCCACCAGTATCGGAGGGATTTGGAGCAGCTACAGCTGCAGCACAGGGGGCGGCTCCACCGCTAGCTCCCGCGGCACCAGTACCTGTACCTCCAGCCCCGCAGCCAGGGGCGGATGATGGGACACTGCGAGAGGCAGTCCAGTTATTGACTCAATTGGTAGCGGGGCAGGTTTACAGCCAGGGAGCAGGGGATGATCGTGTAGACAAGCGCGATAGTCAGAGGGCCCGTGATTTTCTGCTTTGTCGCCCACCAGAGTGTTCCGGGTCAAAGGCCGCAGAAGACCCTCAGGAGTTCATCCGACAGATGCAGCGTACCCTGCGATTGATTAGTGCCTCCGAGACAGAGTCGGTTGAGTTGGCGTCATACTGGTTGCACGATGTAGCGGCTAATTGGTACGAGTCTTGGATGCTGTCCAGAGGCGGGGGTTCCCCTCCAGCCGTATGGGGAGAGTTTACAGAGGCCTTCCTGGCCCATTTCCTACCTCCGGAGGTGAGGTGGGCCAGAGTAGACAGATTCCTGCTATTGAGACAGAGGGGCAGGAGTGTCAGGGAGTATAGTCTGGAGTTTGATTCGCTGGCCAGATATGCGCCCGCTTATGTCGCTGATATGACTGACCGGATGCACCGGTATGTGATAGGGCTGGATGATTATTTGGTTGACAGCTGTACGGTGATGGCAGCCCAGACAAGGATGGACATTGCCCGTATACAGTCCCACGCCTAAAGCATGGAGGACCGACAACGAGGGCGTCAGCCTAACAGGGATTATGACAGGGGTCCGCCCAAGAGGTCAATATCCGCGAGATATTCTGGAGAATCGCGAGGCAGGCAGCCTCAGCAGTAGCAAAGCAGATATCCTCCCCAACCAGCACCGAGCACACCCCCACAGTTCCCCGGCTGGGGACCGGATGGTGCAGAGTATTCAAGAGCAGGCCAGAGCTCTAGGGCTTCAGGCTTACAGATGGACAGAGGTTCCAGCTAGTTGAGGCCACCCCTACCCCGATGTCTTCACTGTAGGAGACACCACCAGGAGGGGGAGTGTCATCATGCCACGGGTGCTTGCTTTACCTGCGGCCAGCAGGGCCACTATATGAGAGATTGCCCACTCATGGACAGTGTCAGGGGAGCAGCTCAGCCTACCGGGTCAGTCGCCAGTTCGTCTTCCCCTTCCGTAGCTATGCGCCCGATGGGACGGGGCACACCGGCACCAGCGGGCCGTGGCAGAGGCCGTGGCGGAGCCTCCAGTTCCGGCGGTCCATCGAACCGCCTATATGCGCTGACCAACCGGCATGACCCAGAAGCGGCACCAAGTGCAGACCCAGGTATATTATTAATCTTTTCTTGAGAGATATGTGTATGGATAGATCTGTACTCTATCATATTACGTGATTTTCTTCTTCTGGGTATTAGTAAAAGTAAGGTAATTTTCAACCCAATAGAACTATATGAGATAGCTATAAATATATAGATAGAAATGGACATTGAGGATTCAGAAGGGCGATATGATAATTGTATGGTTTAGACCGGGGTGGGACCCGCTACGAGAACTTTCCGAAAATTTACTTAGACCCCGATCTGTCCTAAATTGCGTGACAAAGGTCGTGTGGGGCAGTCGACGTAATTATATTAGCATTAACGCATGAAAGTTTCGAGGTTAAGCGCGCTGGGGCCAGAGTAATTTTGGGATGGGTGACCCCCTGGGAAGGATACCCAAATTTTCATAAATGCAGATATAAAAGGGCAAGTGGGAAATTTGGAGTAACCTAAAGGAAATAAGATGTACTGAACGGTTAGAAACCCTGAATAGGTCGGGTAGGCTAAGGAAGACCCAGCCGGTAAAGAAAAGGAAGCGTAACACAGTTATGTGATCAGAGTAAGTTTGAATAAGTGTTCGGAAATGTCTTGTGAGCAGAATGGTAGTAAATATACGTGCATGCGTACGACATCCCATTTATGACCGCACCGATCGACGGTGGGCCCCAGCAGTCGGTGTTGTAATACATGAAAGAAAATAACTGTGGTAGCGTTTGAAAATTCATGAAGGAAAAGCAGAGACCTTCCCGAAGTACGATGAACCCCATAAGGTCAGTTGAACATTCGAGGACGAATGTTCCTAAGGGGGGAAGGATGTTACACCCCGGAAAAAAAAATCGCGTTATCAAAACTGTAGTCGGCTTAGTACGGGCCAAAGGGCCAATACAGCACGAACGCGCCCCCACGCGGCGCTAACGTGCTGAACAAAAATTGAAAATCAAGTTCGGAATGAAGGTTGGGTTATAAGAAGGTAATAATAGGATATATATGACATTTGGAAGCCACATGGTGTAAATTAGTTCATATGTTAATTGACGAAAAGCCCTCGCTGTCGTGAGCTAAGTGGGACCCACATGTCGGAGTTTTATGAAAAGACGTGAGAAGGGACATGTGAGTAGTATATGGAAAGTTGAGTAAGTCTTAAGAAGGATCCATAAGCCAAAAATGAGTATAGACCCTCCAAAGGGACGATTCAAGAAAACGTTTTTGGGTGATCCGACTTGGAGGGGTAAAGGCAGCATTATAAGTTTGTAATTTGGGAAACCCCCAGAAATAAACGTTGTAGATAATTGCATTAGCTTTCCAACCATAGGTCGTGGGCCCTCATACGATATCGGGATCAAGAGTTATGACTGTTTTACTGAACGAACATCCAGTCAGAAAATTTAGACCTGCGCGAACGCGCAGAAGGAATTTATTTAAACCTGCGCGAACGCGCAGAAGAAATTTTATGTCGGTTCCAGCCGAATCTGGAACGTTATTAAAAGGGGGTTATCCGCCATTTTTCAGATCAACACACACACAAAACACTCCAATATTCCAGAAAATTCCCCAACTCCCACCACCAAATTTTAGCCCAAACCAAGTATAATTTCCCAATTCCAGTCCGGATAGCGTATAGTTTTTGCTGCAAAATCATATAGCGGGCGTGTGGTGGCCTGAAATTAGCGTGAAAAGGTGGAGATACAGCAATATTAAAGGGAGAAAGGTATGAATCTCTTCCTATTTGTGTTAATATCAGTTTATTTACGAAGAAGACGTGATTAAATGATTGTATACTGAGTTAATTAGTTATAAAAGTTGTAAAACAGCGTGTGGGCTGTTTTATGAGATATTTTGGAGTTGGAAACATTATAATTGATGTTGGTATTGTTGTTGTTGTTGTTGGTTGCTGAATTAAGAATTTGGGCTAGGCATATAAACAGGGGAGGTGCTGCCCGATTTTCGGCAGAAAATAAAAATAGTATAATTTAAAATATGGTACGAATGTGCGATGAAGAGGCTAATGTTTGTGTAAATCCTCTTAAATGTAGACTTGCAAGCTTGGACAAATAAGCGTAGCTTAGGAAGCGGACAAGGTATGTAAGGCTTTATCCTTCCTTCTTTGGCATGTCTTAGACATAATAGGGTTGGATACGGGCCTCGGGGATGATTCCATTCCTAGAAATCCGAGTTTGAATTTGACTCGTTTTCATTCAATAGAATTGAATCAAATTCTTTATGCCTTGTTGGAATAAGTGTTGAAACACCTATAATTTTCCCAAATGAAACCGAATGACACTAAGATCTTCAGGAGTGATTCCATAAAGTTTAATGTACGTAATTTGTGTACGCCACCTCGACTTGACCCGAGGTGGGCCCACAATCCCCGAGACCTACTTGTGTTGTCCTATTTGGTTCATTCCGTATAATAATTAAGGAAAAACTTTTGGCTATTGTTCCGAGTTCGTTGTGATTATGTATTTATCTGTTGAGTCTGAAATGGCGATTCGTATACTTATGATTTCTGAAGTTTGGTTTAATATGTTCCCGAGTGATACTTGGAAGAAAGTCTGATTTGACTGTTGTTCCGGTTTTGAACTAACAGTTCGTTTTGATTATCCTATTGGGTCGTGGTAAGAGATTTGTATGCATATGGTTATTTACGATTCCGCCCGTGCATTCTGTTATTACCTCTTTCGCCAAGTCCCGGGTCGGTTATATTATTGTGCGCACTATGTGATACTGACCGCTGGACCCCTGACCGCGGTGTGTGCGACATTGACCGCTGGAATCCTGACCGCGGTATGCCGCATTTGTGACACTGACCGCTGGACTCCTGACCGCGGTATCTGCGACATTGACCGCTGGACTCCTGACCGCGGTATGTCGGGTTTGGTATATTAACCGCTGGGTACTTGGCCGCGGTATGTGTGATACTGACCGCTGGACTTTTGGCCGCGACAATTGTGTGTTTGATTTTCTATGTGTATGAGACAGAAATGTTTTTCGAAGGAAAGCAAAGCAATTTAGCATTCTGATTGCCGTATTTGTCTTCCGAAACCTCTTATGTATGATTTGTACGTCAGATGCAACACTTTGGTATTCTGGTTATTGTGCTCACCCTCTGTACATTGTACTTCGGTTATGACTTCGTTTTCTGTACTTCATGCTTTGCATACTCAGTACATCTTTCGTACTGACCCCCTTTCTTCAGGGACTGCGTTTCATGCCCACAGGTACAGACTCACGTTTTGGTGACCCACTGGCGTAGGATTTCCATTCTGCGGTTCGGAGTGCTCCCTTTGTTCCGGAGCTGACATTTTGGGTACATACTCTTCCGATATATATGCTTATGTTTATTCAGGGTACGATGGGGCCCTGTCCCGCCATCTGATTCTGTTGTTCCGTATTAGAGGTCTGTAGACATAGACGTGGGTAATGTACAGTTTTGTTTGGACGCGTTGTGTGAATTGGGTTTGGGCGGCTCATCCGCCGTGGCAGCCCTATCGGCCGCGTGTATGTATACTTTGGTTCGTTATGTATAGTATGATAGCCTTGCCGGCTTCTATGCAGTATATATGGTTGCAAGCACCAGTGTGGAGCCACGTCTGATATTCATTATGTACGAGTCGTCTGTATGTTGAATCTGGTACATGAGCGCATAGGGGTGCCCAGCTCGGGCACTAGTCACGGCCTACGGGGATGGGTCGTGACAGTCCAAAATCTACAATTGGTCATAGTTTCCAAATATAAGTTCCAAGCTTTTATGAATTCAAACTTAAATTCATATTGTCTACCGAAATTTTGGCAGCATTTCCCCTATACATATAGCATCCCCGAGACTTAGCTCGGCTCAATATATCAACAACAACAACCCAACAATCCAACAACACCAACAATTACCACAAAACGCACTATAACATAAATAGTCCTCTTTTCTTCATAGTTCAACGACTTCCATTCCAACTTCACACTATCAAACTAATATCAACATTTTCCATATCCATTAACTAATTCAAGATTATTGAAACATATTTCCATAGCATTCCAAACAATATTCATGAATTCAAGTGTTTCCGCCAATTCCATATTCCATCCGAAACTACTACAAATGCGACAAAACCATCACAACACATTTTTCTACTTACAAATTCATAACCAACAACAATAATCCACACTTAGAATCTTACTTCCATAATTATATAAAAATTATATAAAAATCACATAATTTCCCATAACAACCCACAACCATTTTCAATACCAACTTGATTCATTAAACCCTTATTTACATCACAAACACCACAACAACACAACTAACAAACTAAATGGAATTTAATTCATCTCCTCTCTTCATCACCATGGCACACGGCCATGTACACACCCACACACATACACGGCTATGCACACACACACCCACTTTGCAAACTTCCATATGTCCATAATTTCTACTCATTTCCACATACTACAACACAAACAAACCTTCATAACATAAGAAAAAGGAATTGATTCTTACCTTTTCTCTTCAACTTCTTCACTTGACCAAAGAAACACTCTTTTGCTTCCAAATTGGTATCACATAGAAGAGGACCTTGAGCTTAGTATTAATTCAACAAGGGATGAATTTTGGACTAAAGATTTGAGCTCAAAATTCTTTTCTCTTTTTTTTTTTTTTTTGAAGGGGGCCGAAACCCCTCTTCTTGCTCTTGCTCTTGCTCTTTTTTTTTTTTTTTTTTTGTTTCTTGAACTTTCTAATGGGGAATGACTAATGGTCCCTTATATTTATTTGTCACATGATCATCATGTGACATGGGCTTGGGCCAAGGCTTGTTGGCCACCCCTATAAAAATTGGGCCTCATTTTCTCTTTTATTTAGAGCCCAATAATTCATGGATCTTTTTTTTTTGTAATTCCCGAAACTAATTTCCAAAATTTCAAATTTTGCCCTTGGCCTTCCTCCGTATTTCCGCAACAATATTTCTCATAAATATCACACAAATATGTTAGATAAAACAAAAACATAGCCGTATTTCCTACAAGGCAAGATTATTCCAACTTTTCCAAATGCGCAAAAATGCGGGATATAACACCGAGTCCCTGAATGGGCCAGGTACGATATGATTTCACTCACCGAGTCCCTCACTAGAGGGTCGGGTACGGTATATATATATATATATGTATACATATGCATGCATGATGATATGTCAGTTTGATGACATGATTTTATCCACCGAGTCCCATAACGGGCCGGGTACGCTATGTGATAATGATATGCATGATCAATGCTTTAAAGGCAAGAGTTTTGGTACTCTGGACATTGTATATGTTTTTGCACCCCTTATATCAGTTATGATTCTTTTACTGTGATACTTGCCTTACATGCTCAGTACATATTCCGTACTGACCCCCTTTCTTCGGGGGCTGCGTTTCATGCCACGCAGGTACACCCAGATGAGTAAAGGACATTGCTAGAAGATGCTTCAGCTGGATTGGCGAGCTCCATTTCCTTTCGGAGTGTTGCCGAGTCAGAGTACATATGTTATGATTTCTTATTAATGTTAGAGACTTTGCAGACAGAGTCGTGGGTATAGGATGTCAGTCTTGGAAGTGGCTCTATCAGCCGATGTGTCTTATATATTATGTTACAGATTCCATATGGTCACAGATTTTGTTTGATTTGAGACTGATAAAAAGAATGTTTCTGAAAGCTGTACTGTGTATTTCATCCTTATTTGATTTAAAAGTCCAAAAAGATTATGTGTGTACTAAGGGTCAGAGGGTTCACTCGGCCCTAAGTAAGGGTCGGGTGCCCATCACACCCTAGGGAGATTAGGGTGTGACAAAGTGGTATCAGAGCAGGTCGTCCTAGGGGTTGTCTGCAAAGTCGTGTCCAGTAGAGTCCTGTTTATGGGTGTGAAGCCGGCCACATTTATAAACAGGAGGCTGCAGGGCATCTAGGGATTGTTGACCTTCTTTCTGTCTTAGATCGTGCGATAGAGCCAAGTCATAGGAAAAATGAGATTCCTTATGTAAGCCTTACATACGACGGAAGAAGGCGGGTGATGATATGGAAGGTCATAAAGGTAAGTTTGGATATATTTGTTCTGTTACTTGGAATTGGAAGCTCTGGGTGGCTGGAATATGTCGTATGACTGTATGCCCTGTGAGGCATTGTTAATGTTTGCTGCGTACAAATTTTGAATAGTAAGGATTGTAAAGGAGACTCCTAGCAGAAGGAAGCGTGGAAAAGAAATAGCGTGGATAGGCAACAAGTGAGATGTGTTGCTTGAGAAGGGTTATGGATTTTGCATGGCATGAAGAACGATTGCGGGAAAGACGATTAGCAGTCCTGAGGATTAAAATGGATAACATTCGAGGTTTAGTAAGAGTAAGGTCTGTTGGAGGATTCAGAGAAAGTCGACAATCAGTTTGGTGTAGATTATGTATAAGGATGGTGACTGAAAAATTCAAATAGGCTGATAACTGACTGTTTAGTTCATAAGTAACGGCGATGAAGGTATGTTCGCCACCATCAGGAATCTGGGAATCTAGGACGAAAGGTAGTTATACACGAATGTGAAAGGTGAATATTGAGGATTGAAAAGGGTAATATAGTAATTATAAAGGAGAAAGACGTGTTACGGGAATGTCTCGGAATCTATATGACTTTGACTTGCTCCGGATCATGTGATGAAGGTCATGCGAGGAAGTGGACGCGATTATATCAACATTAAGGCACCGGATTCCATCAAAGTTTCGAGGTTAAGCGTGCTAAGGTGAGAGAAATCTTAGGATGGGTGACCCCCTAGGAAGTGTGCAAGAAATTCTATAAATCCATACATAAGAGGCAAATGGAAAGCTAATATAGCCTAATGGAAATTAGAGTATACGGAATGGTTGAACACCTTAAGAGGTCGCGTAGGACGAGGCAAACTAGATCGGTGAAGTATTTTGTGCATCACAACTCTGGAATTAGGATAGGCTTGAATAGCGTTTGGAAGTATTTTGTGCGAGTAGTAGTAATTATACATACATATATACCAATGCGTAGGATATCCCACATATGATCGTATCGGTGGGCATGTGTGCCCCAGCAACCGGAGCTACGGTATGAGAGGCATCAATCGAGTAAGGGTATCGAAGTTCAAGTGACAGCAAAAATAAATGGTACAAGTGACACAAGGCAAGCTAATGTTATTTTCTCTACTGGCTAAGACTGGAAAATTCTAATACTACGATAATTGGAAAAGGAAGAGAGTGAGTTAATGGAAGGCAAGGAGATCAAAAGGTCTGGAAAAGTGAAAAGTAAGAAAAACTCAGTGAGGGAAGTCCCCGCGAGAAACTACCGACAAAGCACGAGACCACTTGGGTAAAAGATTCATAAGTAGGCACGTGAAAAGGATAAAGTATGGTAATATAGAACAAAAGAGGAATGTGTGAGGTTCGAGAACTAATTTAAATAAGTGAGGCTAAAAGAATAGTGACCATGACAAGGAACGTGAGGAAAGAGAAAGAATGCTTAGGCCTTGCGACGATGTTAGGAGGTTTCGGCCCTTGAAAGGTAAAACAAAAAATGGGATAAATGTGCAGCCATATTAACGTGGTTGCTTCGGACATGGAAGGGATTTCCTGAAAGAATGACTTAAAAATAGAACGGATCTGCGTGTTTGAAGGAGTGTAAACTGTAAGGATTCTGTGCTGCGGCCAAAAGTTGCGGGACGCTAGAAAAATATGGACGCACAGCTGTAACGCAAATGCGTAGTTAAGAAGAATAACGAGTAAGTGAGCTAAATGGGTGAAAGGGACTAATAGTAGATAGGAAGATATAGGAATTGTTACACTCCATAATAATCCGTGCTATTGTGTTAAAACAAGAAAGAATGAGTTAAGAAGGTTCAAGGAAAGTTAATCGAGTTAGTAAGAATATCGTTATATATATGGTTGTCTTAAGTATCTCGAGGTGACATGGTAACCTAAAGGATTTGAAATCGCGTTATGAGTATGTATATGAGGTAATGCGAGTGACCTTTTAAAGTATTGGAGATTATTAGTAATGATATAGAAGATGGACAAAATATATGAACATACTTTTGCGATTGGAGTTTCGTCGAAGCTGTGTGAGTTCTCTAATTATGTTTAAGGTTATTGTGATTCTCTGGACCTTTCGAGATGTGTATATGGATATTTATTGATGTATACAAGTGTGTATATGTATGCATAAGAGGTTACATGAGGTTGGAAGAGGATTAGAAGTTAAACGAAATGAATCGGAACAACTTCAATAAAATCTCGGACCCGATTTTAGTCTATATTGTAGGAGGCATATCTCCTAGTATATGAGGAGTTTTTAAGGTGTTTCAAAAGCCTAAAACGAATTTCATCGAGTCTAGTTTTCAATGAAACAAACCTCTTGTCAAAATGATAACGGGGTAATGATATATGGACAATGCAAGTTGGATGAGCGGGGATTAAGACTTAAATGTTCACAATTTTTCAATTGTGGCCGTGTGGGCCCCACAAACACAAGGCAAAAATCAGATTTTTGCCCATGCTCAGTTGGGGGAACGTGCAAGACCCCTTGGACAGAAAAATATCCAACTTTGTTGACCAAAAGTTGCATGCCAACTCATTTTTCCCAATGCCACAAATTGAACAAGAGAGAGAAGCTCTCATCTTCTCCAACTAGAGAAAGAGAGCCACGGCTATGGCAGCTCCTCCACCACCAAAAAAAATCAGTTTTCTTCCTCAAATCAACTCCTCATCTAGTGTACAAGAACGTGTAGTAGTTGTTGGAAAGAAACAAGGAGGTGTAGCACCT
This sequence comes from Lycium barbarum, assembly GCF_019175385.1. Taxonomy (NCBI): domain Eukaryota; kingdom Viridiplantae; phylum Streptophyta; class Magnoliopsida; order Solanales; family Solanaceae; genus Lycium; species Lycium barbarum. The sequence continues at coordinate 84,694,940 of NC_083347.1, forward strand.
CAATAGGGTTGAAGATTCGGCCAAAGTGAAGAACAAGTTGTAAGGTAAGAATGTTTATTGTTGTTGTGTTGCATGATGATTTGAATGTATAGTTCATGAAGGTTGTTGTTGGATTGTTGTTGTATTTGAAGTAGAGAGTGAGCCGTGAGTGTTGGGGAAGCCATGGTTGGTTTCATTTTGTATGTATTGTTGGTGAATTGAATGGGTGTCAACATATGTAAATGAACAAAGATTGTAGAAGTTGGTTTATGATGTTGTATGTTGGTATTGGACTGTTTTGTGAGGGAGTTAGTGAACTGTTTTTACTTGATATTTTGATTGTTATTATCATGAATTTCATGATGGAAATGAAGGTGTTTAATGGTTGGAGTTGAAACTAAAATCGTTTGTGAGTTGTTGTAAGGATTATAGAAATGACGATGTAGTTTAGTTGTGTACGAATTGATGTTGTATTTGTCATGTGGATAGCTGGTCATAACCTACTGAAAATATATGAAAATAAGGCATGAAATAATGTGTAAGAATCATAGGTGGTTTGCTTAGTATGTTCGTAAATGTTTGCAAGAATTCCGAACATTGTTTAGGGACTGTTTTGGACTGTTTTGGACATGTTGTGGTAATGGACTGTTTTCTAAAAAGTTTAAATGAGCCATGTGTTGTAGGATTTAATGGAATCATGTTTAATCTCCTTGTACATGTATTGGAAATGGATTGAATGTGTTGCGGTTTGGATGAAAATCATGAAGTTGTTATAGTTGTGTTGAAGCCGTGTAAAGGGGCTGTTTTAGGGGAAATTATGGACTGTTTTGTGCCAAGTTTTGATTGTTGTTGTTATGAACATTGTGGTATATTGTATGTATGTTGAATATGTGAATTTAGGTGTTAAAGAAACAAATCAAATTGAAGTACGCAAGCAGTCCAAAACAGTGGAGTGTTTTAAGGTTAGAAGCAAATTAGTGAATGTTGAATATTTATTGTTGCTATGAACGTGTAGTGAAAGTGAATCCTAATGATTCAAGTTGAAATTGAAATGGTTTGTGGGCTGCTATAAGAATAAATATGATGCTGAAACAGTTCCGATAATCGCATAAGTAATGTTGTAAACGTGTTGTTGTCGTTGTAATTGAAGTTGGAAAATTGCGAAATAGAAATTGTAGTGTTGTGTGTGCTGTTTGGCCGTGAGTATGGGACAGTTTTGAATGATGTATGGACTGTCCAAAGTCCCTTAAATCATGTTTATACAAGTTTGGATTGATACATGAAAGAATGACTAGCAATATTAGCTTGTAGCACTAGTTGGTTTGAATGCGAACGAAACGTCGTCTAAATGTTAGAAAGGGATTGTGAGTGTCAAAATACGTATCGAATTCCCTCGTAAACTAATCATAGCTTGTGATATCTTGATATAGGATAAGTACCATTGGGCAGCAAGTACAAGTTATTATACGACTAAACGCTAAAGGTATGTAAAGCCTATTCCTTCTTTCTTTTGGCATGTCCTAGACGTAAGTATGAAACGATATGAACCTTGGGGTAAATTCTACTCTCTAGTTCCATGCATGACTTATGATTCTATATTTCCTTAATGCTATTGTCACAAGCCTACTATATGATTGACTAATGAATGATGTATAGAAGTTCCTACTCTTAAAGAATTGCACAAATAGAGGCATACTTGACTTTCAAAAGCTACACCATGTTAAGTTGGTACATGTACACGAAATCTGAAACGTTTCTTGTTATAGTTTGTTATGAGACTTAAAAAGAACTGAATATGAATATTATTTTGACACTTTAGAGCTGGTTAGTGCTTGTCCATTGAGTCTCAAAGAATTAATTGCATATATGTGGTTGCTATTTATTCTGCTCGTGCTTACCGCTATATCCTTCACTGAGTCCCGGGCCAGGACACGTTCGCGTGCGCACATCTACTATATTATTACCGAGTCTCTCATTAAAGGGCCGGGACACGTATATGTTTATGTTTATGATGCTATGACTATATTCACCGAGTCCCTCACTAGAGGGCCGGGACACGTTATATATATATATGATGATATGATGATGTGATGATATGATGATATGGAGATGGTGGCCAGGAGGGCATATATATTCCTTATTACCGAGTCCCTTACGAAAGGGCCGGGACACGTCTATGTGCATGTTTATGATACTATGATTTTAATTACCGAGCCCCTCACTATAGGGCCGGGACACGTATATATGTTATATACAGAATGATTATGCAGCTTTGATTACAAAACACTATATTAACATTGATATGAGAATGATACAGATGAAATATGTTCAAAGGCAAGTCTTTATGAAATTTTGTTAGTTGCATTGAGTCCTATACATCTTATCTCAGTATGAGTCTATCACTATGTTTCATGCTTTACATGCTCAGTACATATTCTGTATTGACCCCCTTTCTTCGGGGGGCTGCGTTCATGCCCGCAGGTACAGACGTTCATTTCGGAGATCCGCCAGCTTAGGACACTTATTCAGCTATTTTGACTGCTCCTTTGTTCCGGAGCCTAGCTTGTGGTATAACTCCCTTATGTTGAATTCATATGAGTTTATTTGGGTACGGCGGGGCCCTGTCCCGCCATATGATACGGTCATTACTCTTAGAGGTCTGTGGACATTTGTGTGGGCCTGTTTATGGTTGTTGACGCGTTTTATGATTATGATATATGTTTGGGGCGTACCCATTCGTAATGGCAGCCTTGTCGGCTTGCATATATATGTATGTTTGGTATGTTGCATATCGTGGCAGCCTTGTCGGCTTGCGTAGAAAAATATATGTTGTTGTTTAAAAATTGTAACTCCTCAGGAGACAGGTGCCTACGACATACAAAAAAACAAAATTTTGACAGCTTTAAAACAACACCATAGCTTTTTATACAAATAAGTTCATGACATACTAGTTATAAATGATTATAGTTAACAAGTGACATGAGTGTCCAATTCGGGCACTAGTCACGGCCTATGGGGTTGGGTCGTGACAGGAATATTGACAAGAATGATGATATAGGCGCAAAATGAAAGAAAAACTTAAGGTAAGAAGTTTCGATATGTTGTGCACGGAGTTGGATGACAACGACTATTATAACGAAAGTATCACCAATTGGTAGTCTGAAATTTTTGAAAGAAAGAACGAACGCAACACCTGTGAAGATAATAAAAGAGTTCATCGGACACTAGAAAATAGTTCATGGACCATTAATTATACGGAGCATGAGAATATACGTTATGAAATTATATGAATCATCGATGTGAAGCGATGCTCGATCATATTTGTAAGGAATCCACACCGGAGAGCCAACAAAGAATAACGATGGACGAGACGAGCGCGAATACAATGAAATCGAAGACAAGTATACTTGTGTCGAGAAATGTGAGGGAAAGAGGTAAAGAAAAAGTTGAAGTAAGAACTCAAAGATGTTGCGAACCAAGAAGTTAAGTGAACTCGGATCATAAGTTACCGTAGGTGTAACTGGACTGCAAAGGATAGTAAACGGCGAAGAAACATTACGTATATATGTTTTGGATGGATATTTATAGCATGATAAGCGAGACTGCAATACCGTAGAAAAAAAATGATGAGTGCAAGGAATAGCCGGTGGCCATATTGGATCGTCAAGTGAAGGTTGCGCGCCAAAGACGTGGCTTCTGATAAGGTGTGGTGACGAAACAATAACAGAGAAGAGATGATCTGGGGAGTACAAGGATAATAAGTTGGCGCAGCGGATTAGAAAACCCATGACACGGAATGAAGATTCATGTAAAGACCGAGGAGTTCGATTATAAAGGAAATAGGGAGAAAGATAAGGAACGAGCATAAAGAAAAGGGCAACTATAAGAGGGACCCCCGAAGTGCTATAAGACCCCATAAGATCAGTTGAACATTCAAGGACGAATGTTCTAAAGGGGGGGAGGATGTTACCGCCTGTATTTGGTACGTTCGGATAATTCGAGATAATTGCGGGAAGTTAAGGGCAAGACTATTTTCCAAAATTATTTTAGTGAACAAGTTGTTTATTAGTATGGAAATATTGAGAAAGGCTAAGGGTAAAAAGGGAAATTCACAAAGTGGTTCATGGTAATATTGTGAAAGGCTAGGGGCGAAATGGGAATTTCACAAAATATTCAAGAAGGTTCTTGAAGGGGCCATGTTGGCCGTGTGGCATATAATCATATGTCTACATTTTTATTTAATGGGGGCTAATTATATATATGTGAGGACCAAAGCTTACATAATAAGATAATTAGTCTTCTTTGTTTCATTTTAAGAAAGTTCAAGAAAAAGGGAGAAAGGGACTTGTGTGCACATTCTCTTTGATGAGGTTAATTATATATATGGACAATTGCTCACAAAGCAAGACAATTATTCATGAAAACCCCAAGAAGAAAACTTGGAGAAAGAAAACAAAGGCCATTCGGCCATGGTTCCAAAATATGTGTCCATGGAAAAATTGATCAAGAAAAATTATTTTCATCTAGTATTCCAACTAATTTGAAGGCCCTAATTAACATGGAGTGGTTGTTGGAGCAAGGAAAGCCTTTATTTTGTAATTCATGAGCCCTAGCCGAGTGGAGAAGTCAAAGGATGAAGGTAAGATTTAATCCCCTTTTTATGTGATAGAGATGGTTTGTGAATGTTGTAGTATGTTGAAATAAATGAAATTCATGGAATTATGTGTGTTGGGGTTGAGCCGTGTAGGTATGGTGCTTGGCCGAATATAGAGTGTGTTGTGTAGATATGATGAAGTGATTTTATTTAGTATTTTGATTGTTGTGTTTTGGATTCCATAATGAAAATGAAGGTTTGATGAATTGAAATGAAGTTGAAATCGTTTATGGAATATTGAAGAAGTTAATGTGATATTAGTATGATTCCTTATATTTGTATGAAGGAATTTGTTAATGTGTGGGTTGTGGATATAACTCATGAATTTGGAAGCAAGAGATGTGTTTGGAAGACTGTAAGTTGGGTTGTTGTGATTGTATTGAACATAAGAAAAATGTCGTTGGATCATGTAAAAGAAGTTACTAACGTTAGAATGTATTTTGGATTAATTGATAAAGTTGTTAGTGTGTAGATTGTTGGTGTAGTTCATGAACTTGGAAGAGAAGAAATGTGTTGTTATTATTCTTGTTGAATTTAGAAGGTTTCGGGTGAAGCGGTATGTTGGTTGGGTTGTTTGAACATTATGTGAATTGTTTGAAAGTTCTTGAACTATGTTAGAATATATTTTGGATTGATTATTGAAGTTGATAGTATGATTGTTGGTATTGTTGTTGATAATTTGGCCGAGTTGAATTCTCGGATTGTTGATTGATCATTTGGCCGAGTTAGATTCTCGGGGATGGTGTATTTACAGGGGAAACGCTGCCGAAATTTCGGCAGGTTATAAATGAATTCATTTGAGAAGCTAAGGCAAGTGTATGACAATGAATCTAATGATCATGTAAATCTTCTTGAATGTAGACTAGCAAGCTTGGATAAATAAGCGTAGCTAATAGGACGTGGAGCAGGTATGTAAGGCTTACCCTTTCTTTCTTTTGGCATAATCCTTATGAAACGAGCAGATGACGTATATGTATGATTTCAAAGAAACTCCTATTCTTAGAGCCTCTAGGATGGCTAATATTCTTGACTTCCATAAGCTATTTCATATGGTTTTGATGCGTATCTGTGATGTCCGAAGATGTATGTGATATGTTTCCGAATGTCATTCGAAAGATAATTGATATGACTAAAGTCTTGATTTTCAAATGCTAGCACGTTCTATTATTCCATTGAGTCTTTGATATATTTTGATACGTACATATGGTTCCAAAAGCTTTATTTGATTTGATCCATAACGATATCCGAAAGGTACTTGATATGATTGTTGCTTTGATTTTCCAAAAATGGCTTCTGAAACATTCATAGAAGGTTCTGTACCTAAACGTCCATAACTTTTTCATCCTAACTCGGATCGACTTGAAACGTGTTTATGACTCTCAAGTGTCGATTTGCGTACCTATTTATCGAGTCTTGATTTGTATGCATATAGTTTCTCACTACTCTGCTCGTGCACGCCTCAATATGTGTTTCACCGAGTCCCGGGTCGGGTATGTTATCGTGCGCACTCCACTGCATTGTTCACCGAGTCCCTCATTAGAGGGTCGGGTACGGTATATGCATATGATGAGATGATGATGTGTTTTGGCGGCCAGGAGGGCATATGATGATTTGATTCACCGAGTCCCTCACTAGAGGGTCGGGTACGGTATGTATATGATATATGATGTTAACATGCATGATTTTATCCGCTGAGTCCCTGAATGGGCCGGGTACGATATGATTTCACTCACCGAGTCCCTCACTAGAGGGTCGGGTACGGTATATATATATATATGTCATAAAGGTAAGTTTGGATATATTTGTTCTGTTACTTGGAATTGGAAGGTCTGGGTGGCTGGAATATGTCGTATGACTGTATGCCCTGTGAGGCATTGTTGATGTTTGCTGCGTACAAATTTTGAATAGTAAGGATTGTAAAGGAGACTCCTAGCAGAAGGAAGCGTGGAAAAGAAATACTGTGGATAGGCAACAAGTGAGGTGCGTTGCTTCAGAAGGGTTATGGATTTGGCATGGCATGAATAACGATTGAGGGAAAGACGATTAGTAATCCCGAGGATTAAAATGAATAACATTCGTGGTTTAGTAAGAGTAAGGTCTGTTGGAGGATTCAGAGAAAGTCGACAATCAGTTTGCGTTAGATTATTGTATAAGGATGGTGACTGAAAAATTCAAATAGGCTGATAACTGAGTGTTTAGTTCATAAGTAACGGCGATGAAGGTATATTCGCCACCATCAGGAATCTGGGAATCTAGGACGAAAGGTAGTTATCCACGAAGGTGAATGGTGAATATTGAGGATTGAAAAGAGTAAAATAGTAATTATAAAGGAGAAAGACGTGTTACGGGAATGTCTCGGAATCTGTAAGACTTTGACTTGTTCTGGATCATGATGAAGGTCATGTGAGGAAGTGGACGCGATTATATCAGCATTAAGGCACCGGATTCCATCGAAGTTTCGAGGTTAAGTGTGCTAAGGTGAGAGAAATCTTAGGATGGGTGACCCCCTGGGAAGTGTGCAAGAAATTCTATAAATCCATACATAAGAGGCAAATGGAAAGCTAAAATAGCCTAAGGGAAATTAGAGTATACGGAATGGTTGAAAACCTTAAGAGGTCGCGTAGGACGAGGCAAACTAGATCGGTGAAGAGAAAGAAAGTGCATCACAACTCTGGAATTAGGATAGGCTTGAATAGCGTTTGGAAGTATTTTGTGGGCGAGTAGTAGTAATTATACATACATATATACGAATGCGTAGGATATCCCACATATGATCGTATCGGTGGGCATGTGTGCCCCAGCAACCGGAGCTACGGTATGGGAGGCATCAATCGAGTAAGGGTACCGAAGTTCAAGTGACAGCAAAAATAAATGTTACAAGTGACACAAGGTAAGCTAATGTTATTTTCTCTACTGGCTAAGACTGGAAAATTCTAATACTACGATAATTGGAAAAGAAAGAGAGTGAGTTAATGGAAGGCAAGGAGATCAAAAGGTCGGGAAAAGTGAAAAGTAAGAAAAACTTAGTAAGGAAGTCCCCGCGAGAAACTACCGACAAAGCACGAGACCACTTGGGTAAAAGATTCAAAAGTAGGCACGTGAAAAGGATAAAGTATGGTTATATAGAACAAAAGAGGAATGTGTGAGGTTCGAGAACTAATTTAAATAAGTGAGGCTAAAAGAATAGTGACCATGACAAGGAACGTGAGGTAAGAGAAAGAATGCTTAGGCCTTGCGATGATGTTAGGAGGTTTCGGCCCTTGAAAGGTAAAAGAAAAAAAGGGATAAATGTGCAGCCATATTAACGTGGTTGCCTCGAACATGGAAGGGCTTTCCTGAAAGAATGACTTATGAATAGAACGGATCTGCGTGTTTGAAGGAGTGTAAACTGTAAGGATTCTGTGCTGCGGGCAAAAGTTGCGGGACGCTCGAAAAATATGGACGCACAGCTGTAACGCAAATGCGTAGTTAAGAAGAATCACGAGTAAGTGAGCTAAATAGGTGAAAGGGACTAATAGTAGATAGGAAGATATAGGAATATTGACAAGAATGATGATATAGGCGCAAAATGAAAGAAAAACTTATGGTAAGAAGTTTCGATATGTTGTGCACGGAGTTGGAAAGAAAGATGAGGAGTAAGATATAAACGAAGAGTTTACAAAAAGACTGTTGGCATACAAGGAGCCCCTTAAAAGGGGGGGGGGGGGGAGAACATATTATATTGGACTTAAAAAGGAATCACAACATTTTCAAGCGGCAGAAGAGGAAAAATTTATTAGCTCGGGGCCAGAGTTCAAAACATATCGGCATATCAGGAGAATACATGAAAGAAGTGGAAACGAATTGATGATGAGGGTACCATGAGAACGACATGAAGGGAAAGAATGATAAGACTCAAAGGATATTTTGGATGACAACGACTATTATAACGAAAGTATCACCAATTGGTAGTCTGAAATTTCTGAAAGAGAGAAAGAACGCAGCGCCTGTGAAGAAAATAAAAGAGATCATCGGACACTAGAAAATAGTTCATGGACCATTAATTATACAGAGCATGAGAATATACGCTATGAAATTATATGAATCATCGATGTGAAGCGATGCTCGATCATATTTGTAAGGAATCCACACCGGAGAGCCAACAAAGAATAACGATGGATGAGACGAGCGCGAATACAAAGAAATCGAAGACAAGTATACTTGTGGTGAGAAATGTTAGGGAAAGAGGTAAAGAAAAAGTTGTAGTAAGAACTCAAAGATGTTGCGAACCAAGAAGGTAAGTGAACTCGGATCATAAGTTACCATAGGTGTAACTGGACTGCAAAGGATAGTAAACGGCGAAGAAACATTACGTATATACGTTTTGGATGGATATTTATTGTCACGACCCAACCCCGTGGGCCGCGACTGGTACCCTAGCTGGGTACCCGTACATACCTACTTAACCGAATTTCGTATCATACAGATTTTTTTTTCTTTTCAAACAGATGTTACAGAAGTAGGCCGATACAGATACGGCACGCGCGCAAACATATATATACTTGAACATACAAAAATTTACAGATAAGCCGATAAGGCTAACATAAGAATAACGTCATACAATCGTACGTACCTACCTGAACAGATGTAACCCGTAACCCACACATCTATCTACAGGCCTCTACAGACATACAGAATCATATGACGGGATAGGGCCCCGCCGTACCCAGAATTTCCATACATACAGAACATACGAAAAACAGAAGATATATACCAAAAGTATTTGCTCCGGATCGAAGGAGCTCTTCAGAATAGCAGAATCCGAGCCCTAGACTGGCGGCGTATCACCAAGTGCGCCTGTACCTGCGGGCATGTAACGCAGCCCCCGAAGAACCGGGGGTCAGTACAAAAATGTACCGAGTATGTAAAGCAGAAATATATGAAACAAAATCATGATCTGGACCGGAAGCGTAGAAATATACCAGACAGGCTCATAAGCCGGACAGACAGGGTCATAGTCCCGACAGACGGACAGAATCAAGGTCCAGACAGACAGAATCAGAATCCCGACGGATATACAGAATCGGAATCCATACGGACATACAGAATCGGAATCCATACGGACATACAGAATCGGAATCCATACGGACATACAGAATCATAACCAGTCGGACAGACAATCCGGACGGACAGACAGAGTCATAGCCAGTCGGACAGATAATCCGGACGGACAGACAGAGGCGTAACCCGTCGGTCAGATAATCCAGACGGACAGACAGAAGAGTAACCCGTCGGTCAGATAATCCAGACGGACAGACAGAAGCGTAACCCGTCGGTCAGATAATCCAGACGGACAGACAGAAGCGTAACCCGTCGGTCAGATAATCCAGACGAACAGACAGAAGCGTAACCCGTCGGTCAGATAATCCAGACGGACAGACAGAAGCGTAACCCGTCGGTCAGATAATCCAGACGGACAGACAGAATCATAAATCATACAGACAGACAGAATCACACATACGGTACAGGAACGTGGTCGCCACTCCTGCCATTGGCACCACAATACGTCAGATATCAGAAATTCTTCTCCGATCTCCGTCACACATCATAACATAACCACGGTACCCGGGGGCGGACAGATAACACAGCACCCCGAGCCCGGACACATCATACTTCATAATATATCCTCGGTAACCGGGGACGGAAATATACCACAGTACCCCGAAACCGGACACATCATACTTCGGAATTCATATATGGGGCTCGGCGGCCCATCCGCATGATATACATACCGGCCCGGGATCCGGTGAAAGGAATCATAGCACATGCACGAACTGATTAATGAAAAACCACATACGTACAGATCGTCGTACAGATTCAACGGAACAGAAATAGGCCAACTGGCAGATCGAATCAAAGTATTCAGATAGTTTTCAAACTACGCGCCTACACGTCACTTGGGGAGGCACGACAGATCATAACCAGAACTAGATTTTCAGATATCAAAACCATATTGTGAGATTTATATAAAAACAGTCATATTATGTTCAAAATGATAGTTCAGATGTTGCCTGTGAAAAACGGACGGAAATGAGGCAATTTAGATCATTCACGGGGTATAGGGGCTCCGTGGGCCCACCTCGGACCAACTCGAGGCAAGATACATAAATTACTGATAAAAGACCTTATGAGGTCATCCATAATCATTCGAAAGTATTCCGACTCCGTTTAGGAAGGTTTCGTACAAAAGCACACTTTAAAGATATTTTATAAGGACATGGTTTCAATCTTACTGAAGGAATTGGAGCAGATTTCCATATCGAATTCCGAGGAACGGAGTCGTATTTAAGGCTCGCGGCTGAGCCTATTATGTTCAGAACATGCCTAAGAATGAAGGGAAAGACTTTACATACCTTAGCTGCGTCTTACGCTTGTCCAAATTCAATTCCCGTTTCGCTCAAAATCTACAAATGGTCACATTTACCAATTGTCAATAGTAAGACTTTTAGCATTCTTTAATTCACTAGTTGTCTACAGAAATTTGGGCAGCATCTCCCCTGCTTATATGCCTAGCCCGAATTTTTAATTCAGCAGCCAACAACAACAACAACAATACCAACATCAATAATATCCTTTTTCATATCAACATATTCCATAAAACAGCCCACACACTGTTTTCCAACTTTTATAAGTAATTAACTCAGTATACAATTATTTAATCGCGTCTTCTTCGTAAATAAACTAGTATTAACACAAATAGTAAGAGATCCATACCTTTCTCCCCTTAATATTGCTTAATCTCCACTTTTCCACGCTAAATTTAGGCCACCACACACTGTTATTTGATTCTGCACCAATAATTATACGCTACCCGACTGAAATTTGGGATTTTATACCTGGTTTGGGCAAAATATGGTTTGGGGAGTTGGGGAGAACTCTCCATATTTTTGGAGAGTTTTTGGGGTGTTTCCTTCGTGTTTTCAACTGAAAATGAGGGGGGTTTCCCCCTTTTGATAACGTTTAGAAGCTGCCAGAAGCAGCTGGAAAAATACTCATCGCGATCGCGCTGCCTTCTGGCGCGATCGCGTAGAGTTAATTAATTCCTTCTGCGCGTTCGCGCCCCCTTTGGGCGCGTTCGCGCAGGGTTAATTTTCTGACTGGATGTTCGTTCAGTAAAACGGTCATAACTTTTGATCCCGATATCGTATGAGGGCCCACGACCTATGGATGGAAAGATAATTCAATTATATACAACTTTTATTTCTGGGCGTTTTCCCAAATTCCAAACTTATAATACCGTTTTTGCCCCTAGAAGTCAGATCATCCGAAAATGCTTCCTTAAATTGTCCTTTTGGAGGGCTTCCACTTTGATTTGGCCCAAGGGTCCTTCTTGAATTGTGTTTAACTTCACATATGTGATTCATATAATTTGTCACATGTCCCAAAAAAAATCTTGACGTGTGGGCCCCACCTCAGCTAACAAATAATTCGACGTTCGAAAATGCAGGATATAACATTCTCCCCCCCTTTAGAACATTCGTCCTCAAATGTTCGATTGACCTTAGGGGGTCTCGTGACACTTCGGGGAGGTTCCTTTCTTTCCTTCAAAATTCCTTTCAACGTTACGATTGCCATCAACATCTTTCACCTCTTGTCACACTTCTCGGTTCCTTACAACGTTATCATAATTTCACGTTACATCAAACAGGTTCATAACAAGAGCCAGACGCACAAAAGCATATCGAACAGATCCATAATCAGAGACATATGTACTGCACTATGTCGGACAGATTCGTAGTCGGAGTCAGACGTATAGAATTATATCAGACAGATCCACGATCAGAGTTAGACGTACAGAGATGTACCAGACAGATTCGTATCCAGAGTCAGACATACAGAGGCGTGTCAGACAGATTCGTAATCAGAGTCAATTGTACAGAGGTATGTCAGACAGAAACGTATTCAGAATCAGACGTGCAAAGATTTATCAGACGGAAACATAATCGAGTTCAGAAGTACAGAGACGTAATAGGCAGAGCCTTATCAAAATCGGAAGTGCAGAAGTATAACAGATAGAATCTGAATTAGAATCGGATCACTCTTATTAAGGATCCAGTAATTATGAAAATTTCCCTTATTTGTAAACTTGTTCGCCAAGTTGTCATACAAATCGTCTTGCGTGTCGCTTATCGACTCTTTCAGAGATTCCGCTTATTTGCATTTCTTACCTTTCATCTTTCCTACCATCCGTACTCATTTTCTTTTTCAGACATCGTCATACCAGACTGAGTTATAATGGGATAGGGGTTTTTCTAGTCCTTGACAACATTTGTGTCCTCACCCCCGCTTTGTTTCATGTATTCGGTTTAGTAAAACTTTTCGTCTATCACAATGTTAGTTGCCAGGACTCGGCTCTTGACCCATATGGGCACCAAATGAAAATCATACACATACACATACACACACACATATACATTTTCTAGTATCTTAGTGGCGAACACCTCCGACCGTTATTCAAATTCGCTCAATTTCCGAGCGGTATTGCGCTTTTTATTTACGCCCATTTGGTCCGCATTGGTCTGTGCGGCTTCTGCAAGGGCACTAGTTACTCCACACATTCTCTTTTCCTTTAGGTTATCCCAAATTTCCATTTATATCTTTCATACTTTCACTTGTGAAAAATTTTGCATTACTTCCCAGGGGGTCACCCATACCAGAATTGCTCTGGCTTGAGCACGCTTAACCCCGAAACTTTCACGCATTTTGACGCGTTAGGGCTAATAAAATTTCGGCGATTGCCCTTCACGACCTTTGTCACATAATTTTAGGGCAGATCGGGGTCTTAGCAAATTTTCAGAAAATTCTCGTAGCGGGTCCCACCCCGGGCGAAGTCATACAATTACCATGTTGCCTTTCTGAATCTCCGATGTTCACTTTCATACACATATACATACAATTATAGACATGCCACAGATTTAAGTCTTCGTCCCACGAATTCCGTCTCCAAATGGCCGGTGGAATCTGATAAAATGTTACCATAAGGTGTTCTCTAGCCACCGACAGAAGGAAACTAAATTCCGACAAGTATCGCGGGACCTTTTAGCACTTAATTTATATATTTACTTCCATATTTCTGGAAATATTTGGGCAGAGGTTCCTCTGTATTTCTTACTATCCGAAACCTGTACACAAGAAATACCAACCATGCCTCACGGGGCCAACACATATACGCATATATATACATCATATCATGTTGTCTCGTAGCCACACGGGGCTAACAATTACAGATAAAATTATACAGATATCGAGGCTTACCTCACATGCCCAACTCAAACAACATCGGAGGCTTCTTCCTGTTCACTTTTCTGTTCAATCTTCAACTTTATATTTCTACCACACTTCAAACAACTTCTCCGACACACAGCTTTCATGTTATTGCTTACCTGAGTACTGTGCGGCCTCCAATATCATCAGCCATTGCCTTCTGTCGATGCCGTCCTTTGGCTGAAATTAAAAGTTAGTCGAAAGGAATTCATATCCTACAGCTGGCTCTATCGCATGATCTAAGATTCAAAGAAGGGTAACATCCTAGATGCCCTGTAGCTTCCTGTTTATAGATGTGGTGCACAACACATCGATAAACAAGATTCTACTAGACACGGCCTGTAGACATTCCGAGGACTAACCGCTCTGATACCACTTCTGTCACGACCCAACCCCGTGGGCCGCGATTGGTACCCTAGCTGGGTACTCGTACATACCTACTTAACCGAATTTCGTATCATACAGATTTTTTTTTCTTTTCAAACAGATGTTACAGAAGTAGGCCGATACAGATACGGCACGCGCGCAAACATATATATACTTGAACATACAGAAATTTACAGATAAGCCGATAAGGCTAACATACGAATAACGTCATACAATCGTACGTACCTACCTGAACAGATGTAGCCCGTAACCCACACATCTATCTACAGGCCTCTACAGACATACAGAATCATATGACAGGACAGGGCCCCGCCGTACCCAGAATTTCCATACATACAGAACATACGGAAAACAGAAGATATATACCAAAAGTATTTGCTCCGGATCGAAGGAGCTCTTCAGAATAGCAGAATCCGAGCCCTAGACTGGCGGCGTATCACCAAGTGCGCCTGTACCTGCAGGCATGTAACGCAGCCCCCGAAGAACCGGGGGTCAGTACAAAAATGTACCGAGTATGTAAAGCAGAAATATATGAAACAAAATCATGATCTGGACCGGAAGCGCAGAAATATACTAGACAGGCTCATAAGCCGGACAGACAGGGTCATAGTCCCGACAGACGGACAGAATCATGGTCCAGACAGACAGAATCAGAATCCCTACGGATATACAGAATCGGAATCCATACGGACATACAGAATCGGAATCCATACGGACATACAGAATCGGAATCCATACGGACATACAGAATCATAACCAGTCGGACAGACAATCCGGACGGACAGACAGAGTCATAGCCAGTCGGACAGATAATGCGGACGGACAGACAGAGGCATAACCCGTCGGTCAGATAATCCAGACGGACAGACAGAAGCGTAACCCATCGGTCAGATAATCCAGACGGACAGACAGAAGCGTAACCCGTCGGTCAGATAATCCAGACGATCAGAGAGAAGCGTAACCCGTCGGTCAGATAATCCAGACGGACAGACAGAAGCGTAACCCGTCGGTCAGATAATCCAGACGAACAGACAGAAGCGTAACCCGTCGGTCAGATAATCCAGACGGACAGACAGAAGCGTAACACGTCGGTCAGATAATCCAGACGGACAGACAGAATCATAAATCATACAGACAGACAGAATCACACATAGGGTACAGGAACGTGGTCGCCACTCCTGCCATTGGCACCACAATACGTCAGATATCAGAAATTCTTCTCCGATCTCCGTCACACATCATAACATAACCACGGTACCCGGGGGCGGACAGATAACACAGCACCCCGAGCCCGGACACATCATACTTCATAATATATCCTCGGTAACCGGGGACGGAAATATACCACAGTACCCCGAAACCGGACACATCATACTTCGGAATTCATATATGGGGCTCGGCGGCCCATCCGCATGATATACATACCGGCCCGGGATCAGGTGAAAGGAATCATAGCACATGCACGAACTGATTAATGAAAAACCACATACGTACAGATCGTCGTACAGATTCAACGGAACAGAAATAGGCCAACTGGCAGATCGAATCAAAGTATTCAGATAGTTTTCAAACTACGCGCCTACACGTCACTTGGGGAGGCACGACAGATCATAACCAGAACTAGATTTTCAGATATCAAAACCATATTGTGAGATTTATATAAAAACAGTCATATTATGTTCAAAATGATAGTTCAGATGTTGCCTGTGAAAAACGGACGGAAATGAGGCAATTTAGATCATTCACGGGGTATCGGGGCTCCGTGGGCCCACCTCGGACCAACTCGAGGCAAGATACATAAATTACTGATAAAAGACCTTATGAGGTCATCCATAATCATTCGAAAGTATTCCGACTCCGTTTAGGAAGGTTTCGTACAAAAGCACACTTTAAAGATATTTTATAAGGACATGGTTTCAATCTTACTGAAGGAATTGGAGCAGATTTCCATATCGAATTCCGAGGAACGGAGTCGTATTTAAGGCTCGCGGCTGAGCCTATTATGTTCAGAACATGCCTAAGAATGAAGGGAAAGACTTTACATACCTTAGCTGCGTCTTACGCTTGTCCAAATTCAATTCCCGTTTCGCTCAAAATCTACAAATGGTCACATTTACCAATTGTCAATAGTAAGACTTTTAGCATTCTTTAATTCACTATTTGTCTACAGAAATTTGGGCAGCATCTCCCCTGCTTATATGCCTAGCCCGAATTTTTAATTCAGCAGCCAACAACAACAACAACAATACCAACATCAATACTATCCTTTTTCATATCAACATATTCCATAAAACAGCCCACACACTGTTTTCCAACTTTTATAAGTAATTAACTCAGTATACAATTATTTAATCGCGTCTTCTTCATAAATAAACAAGTATTAACACAAATAGTAAGAGATCCATACCTTTCTCCCCTTAATATTGCTTAATCTCCACTTTTCCACGCTAAATTTAGGCCACCACACACTGTTATTTGATTCTGCACCAATAATTATACGCTACCCGGACTGAAATTTGGGATTTTATACCTGGTTTGGGCAAAATTTGGTTTGGGGAGTTGGGGAGAACTCTCCAGATTTTTGGAGAGTTTCCTTCGTGTTTTCAACTGAAAATGAGGGGGTTTCCCCCTTTTGATAACGTTTAGAAGCTGCCAGAAGCAGCTGGAAAAATACTCATCGCGATCGCGCTACCTTCTGGCGCGATCGCGTAGAGTTAATTAATTCCTTCTGCGCGTTCGCGCAGGGTTAATTTTCTGACTGGATGTTCGTTCAGTAAAACGGTCATAACCTTTGATCCCGATATCGTATGAGGGCCCACGACCTATGGATGGAAAGATAATTCAATTATATACAACTTTTATTTCTGGGCGTTTTCCCAAATTCCAAACTTATAATAGCGTTTTTGCCCCTAGAAGTCAGATCATCCGAAAATGCTTCCTTAAATTGTCCTTTTGGAGGGCTTCCACTTTGATTTGGCCCAAGGGTCCTTCTTGAATTGTGTTTAACTTCACATATGTGATTCATATAATTTGTCACATGTCCCAAAAAAAATCTTGACGTGTGGGCCCCACCTCAGCTTACAAATAATTCGACGTTCGAAAATGCAGGATATAACATTTATAGCATGATAAGCGAGACTGCAATACCTTAGAAAAAAATATGATGAGTGCAAGGAACAGCCGGTGGCCATATTGGATCGTCAAGTGAAGGTTGCGCGCCAAAGACGTGGCTTCTGTTAAGGTGTGGTGACGAAACAATAACAGAGAAGAGATGATCTGGGGAGTACAAGGATAATAAGTTGGCGCAGCGGATTAGAAAACCCATGACACGGAATGAAGATTCATGTAAAGACCGAGGAGTTCGATTATAAAGGAAATGGGAAGAAAGATAAGGAACGAGCATAAAGAAAAGGGCAACTATAAGAGAGACCCCCGAAGTGCTATAAGACCCCATAAGATCAGTTGAACATTCGAGGACGAATGTTCTAAAGGGGGGGAGGATGTCACCGCCTGTATTTGGTACGTTCAGATAATTCGAGATAATTGCGGGAAGTTAAGGGCAAGACTATTTTCCAAAATTATTTTAGTGAACAAGTTGTTTATTAGTATGGAAATATTGAGAAAGGCTAAGGGTAAAAAGGGAAATTCACAAAGTGGTTCATGGTAATATTGTGGAAGGCTAGGGGCGAAATGTGAATTTCACAATATATTCAAGAAGGTTCTTGAATGGGCCATGTTGGCCATGTGGCATATAATCATATGTCTACATTTTTATTTAATGGGGGCTAATTATATATATGTGAGGACCAAAGCTTACATAATAAGATAATTAGTCTTCTTTGTTTCATTTTAAGAAAGTTCAAGAAAAAGGGAGAAAGGGACATGTGTCCACATTCTATTTGATGAGGTTAATTATATATATGGACAATTGCTCACAAAGCAAGACAATTATTCATGAAAACTCCAAGAAGAAAACTTGGAGAAAGAAAACAAAGGCCATTCGGCCATGGTTCCAAAATATGTGTCACATGGAAATTGATCAAGAAAAATTATTTTCATCTAGTATTCCAACTACTTTGAAGGCCCTAATTAACATGGAGTGGTTGTTGGAGCAAGCAAAGCCTTTATTTCTGTAATTCATGAGCCCTAGCCGAGTGGAGAAGTCAAAGGATGAAGGTAAGATTTAATCCCCTTTTTATGTGATAGAGATGGTTTGTGAATGTTGTAGTATGTAGAAATAAATGAAATTCATGGAATTATGTGTGTTGGGGTTGAGCCGTGTAGGTATGGTGCTTGGCCGAATATAGAGTGTGTTGTGTAGATATGATGAAGTGATTTTATTTAGTATTTTAATTGTTGTGTTGTGGATTCCATGATGAAAATGAAGGTTTGATGAATTGAAATGAAGTTGAAATCGTTTATGGAATATAGAAGAAGTTAATGTGATATTAGTATGATTCCTTACATTTGTATGAAGGAATTTGTTAATGTGTGGGTTGTGGATATAACTCATGAATTTGGAAGCAAGAGATGTGTTTGGAAGATTGTAAGTTGGGTTGTTGTGATTGTATTGAACATAAGAAAAATGTCGTTGGATCATGTAAAAGAAGTTACTAACGTTAGAATGTATTTTGGATTAATTGATAAAGTTGTTAGTGTGTAGATTGTTGGTGTAGTTCATGAAGTTGGAAGAGAAGAAATGTGTTGTTATTTTTCTTGTTGAATTTAGAAGGTTTCGGGTGAAGTGGTATGTTGGTTGGGTTGTTTGAACATTATGTGAATTGTTTGAAAGTTCTTGAACCATGTTAGAATATATTTTGGATTGATTATAGAAGTTGTTGGTATGATTGTTGGTATTGTTGTTGATAATTTGGCCGAGTTGAATTCTCGGATTGTTGATTGATCATTTGGCTGAGTTAGATTCTCGGGGATGGTGTATTTACAGGGGAAACGCCGCCGAAATTTCAGCAGATTATAAATGAATTCATTTGAGAAGCTAAGTGTCACGACCCAGCCCTGTGGGCCGCGACTGGTGCCCTATTTGGACACCCCAAACAGACTTACATACCAAACCGCCATATTATAGCTTAACTAAAATTTAATATTCATCATTTTAATAGACTGAAAACAATTATTACTTGAGGCGGTCGCGCGTACAAAATGTCATATCAGAATCAAAGAGGCGGCGGAATACACATCGCCGATTATATGCACATATACAAATACATATAGGCCATTTTGGCCGCGTCCAAATCTGGTAGATTGGCGGAATATACATCGCCAGGTACATACATGTATATAGACAAATGGGCCGTTTTGGCCACAATAGCAAACGGGACCGCATTAAGACGCAGATCACAAACAAACGAACACACGCATGACCCATCACGACCCACATATATGACTATAGGAAACCAAACCATAACTGAAGTGAAGGGTACAGAGAGAGAATACCGGATCAATATATCAAAACCTGTACTGAAGACATATGTACATAATGCAAACAAAAATCATCCATAAGGCTCAGGAACGTGGTCACCACTCCGACGCTGGTGCCATAACATGGCATACTCCAGAAGGTTTCAAATCTCCGTACAAACCCCGAACACAACATATCATATCATCAAAACATATCATAAGCCATATCACAGCATAACTCCATAAACGGAACCCGGCCCTATGGCGAGGTCTCGGGAACCATAACACATCATACTGCCGAATATGTCATAATACGCACGATCACAAAACCGACCCGAGATCCGGTGAACGATATCATAATAACATGCAAGAGCGGAGTAGTGAGAAAGTAATGCAATTTACATATAAAAATAGTGGTGCAGACCCGGTATGATCATATGACATCAATTTAAGTAAACTAGTTTGAATAACTGAACAATATGGGGTCTGTTTCACAAAAGTATTTCTGAAATCGGATTTGTAATTCAGAGTATATATTAGAATATAATGGAGCCACTAAAACATCATTCTTTGATGGCTAAAATCATAAACAAAAGTGCCTTTTTGACATTATACAAAAGTAAGTCGCATAAGACAAACGAAGGAGGTCTCGGGGCTAGTGGGCCCACCTCGGGTCAAGTCGAGGTGGCACACGTAATTCACAAACATTAAAATCTATGAAGTCACCCATGAAAGTTTCAAGGGGATTCGGTTACGTTTATGATAATTACAGATGTTTGAACATTTCTTTCCAACAAAGTAAAACGCTCTAATTCAATTTTGCTGAATGGAATAGTACCAAAAGTAAACTCGGATTTCTATGAACAGAATAATCCCCGAGGCTCTCCAAACCTAGTACACCTAGGACATGCCAAGAGAAGGAAAGGGATAGCTTTACATACCTTATTCACTTCTTACGCTTCCCCAAACTCAAATCCCGTTTGCTCCAAAATCTACAATTGGTCATAGTTACCAAATATGAGTTTCAAGCTTTTATGAATTCAAACTTAAATCAATATTTGTCTACCGAAATATCGGCAACATTTCCCCTATAAATTAAACATCCCCGAGAGTTAACTCGGCCATAATATCAACAACAACACCCACAACAATACCAACAACATCAACAATCACAACAAAACACATCCTTACATAATTATTCTTACTTTCTACATAATGCACACTTTCATTCCAACTTCACATTATCAAACTAATATCAACATTTTCCATATTCATTAACTAATTCAAGATTATTCAAACATATTTCAATAGCGTCCCAAACAATATTCAAGGATTCAAACAATCCCGCCAATCTGGAACTCCAATGGTCGACGTCGTTTATCTGCATATAATTTCTGTCGACTCTGGGCAGCCAATAACCGTTCCCGAATAAGTTTTACTTTGTCAACTGCTTGCTGAATCACATCCGGCCCAATTAGTCTAGTTTCGCCCACGTCGAACCACCCAATCGGAGATCTACACTTTCTACCATATAGGGCTTCGTACGGTGCCATCTGGATACTGGAATGATAACTATTATTATAAGCAAATTCAATAAGCGGCAAATGATCATCCCAGCTACCTCTGAAATCAATAACACAGGCCCATAGCATATCTTCCAGTGTCTGAATAGTACGCTCGGCCTGTCCGTCGGACTGAGGATGAAATACTGTGCTAAGACTCACCTGAGTCCCCAGTCCTTCCTGGAACGACCTCCATAAGTTAGCCGTAAACTGAGCACCTCTGTCGGTTATAATAGATACAGAAACCTCATGAAGTCTTATTATCTCTTTAATATACAACCTGCGTGGAGTGCGCGGTAAACCTATAATGAAGTCCATATTAATCGTTATTCATTTCCAAGCGGGAATTTCCATTTCCTGTAGCAATCCGCCGGGATTTTGATGCTCGATCTTGACTTACTGGCAATTTGGGCTTTGGCCAACGAACTCTGCAATGTCTCTTTTCATACCGTCCCGCCAGTATAAACCTTTGATATCGTAATATATTCCAGTGAATCCAAGATGAACAGAATACTGAGTATCGTGCTTCGCCCATAATTGGTCGCCGTAGCCCTGCAACATCAAACACATATAATCTACCTCTGTATAACAATACCCCATCAGGTAAAGCCTCGAACTGGGTCTTTTCCTTATCAAGAATTGTATTTTTGCACTGTATTAGAATAGGATCCTCGAACTGACGTTGTTTTACCTTTTCCATAATCGATGATTCAGCAACTTCTCAGACAGAAACCCCCAATATTTCCAGAATCATCCAAACGGACTCTAAGGCTAGCTAACTAATGAATTTCACGAACCAATTCCTTCTTTCTGTATGCACGCTAGTCAAACCGCCCATAGATTTGCGACTAAGTGCGTCTGCCACAACATTAGTTTTTCTAGGGTGATACAGAATATCGACGTCATAATCCTTCAATAATTCAAACCATCTTCTCTGCCGCAAATTCAGATCCTTTTTGCTTAAATATGCAGGAGACTCTTATGGTCCGTATAAATATCAACGTGGACCCCATATAAGTAATGCCGCCACATCTTCAAAGCATGAATCACCGCGACTAATTCCAGATTATGTGTGGGATAATTTCTCTCGTGCGGTCCGAACTGCCGAGAAGCGCAGGCTATAATTCGACCGTACTGCATCAATACATAACCTGTCCCAATACTAGAAGCATTACAATAAATAACCTACCCGTCTAGCCTCTCGGAAAGGGCCAGAACTGGAGCTGTAATTAATAAACTGCGTTCACAAATACCGATCCACTGAAATTTCACTGCCTTCTGAGTTAACTCCGTTAATGGTGCTGTAATAGAAGCAAAGTTCTCCACAAATCTTCTGTAATATCCGGCCAATCCCAGAAAACTGTGTACCTCAGTCGATGTCGAAGGCCTAGGAAAATTCTTTACCACTTCGATCTTCTGTGCGTCAATTATGTCCATTTATACTTTCTTTACTCCCGTCCGCTTCCCTCCTTTTTGGAGTTGCACTTATACCATATCCATGTATTTTCTTTATAATCTATAACTTGATTACCTTCGTACGAGACCTTAACAAAATCACGAGGCGATGAGAACTCTCGATTATATAGTACAAAATCTTATCTGATAGCTGGCCCTCAAGTAATGTAATTAATGTAGCAATTTATCTTTTAGTAATCATATCCTCCCTTCATACCCGTTCCCTGTCTGTCGTTCTGTTTTCTCGATAATCGAATTACTTGATATTCACATGATTCATCATTCCATACCATAGGTTTTCCTTTTTCCCTGCACTATTACATTCCAGTTCCTTTTTGTAAATAATTTCGTGCTTTGCCCGTCGGCTCGTTTTGAGGCTCTGCTTAATTACGTTTCTTACTTTTCACTTTTCTGACATTTTGATCTCCTTATCTCCCACTCAATTACTCCCTTTTCTTTCCAAATATCGTTGTATTAGAATCTTCCAATCTCAACCAGTAACAAAATCAATATCAGTTTATTTCGTAACATCTGTACCATACCTTTCGCTTTGTCTCATAAATTCTGTCCACCTAATGTCTTTCATATATTACAACACTAGCTGTTAGGGTTCACCTATCGATCGACATAGTAAAAAAAAAGGGGGGTCCTATACGTACATATATACATCACTGTCATTTCCTTTACAAGACATCTTCAATCACTTGTTCAAGCTTACCCTAAGTCCAGAGCTGCGTTGCTCTTTCTTCCTTTTCACTAATCTAATCCGTCTCAGCCCACGCGACCTCTATAAAGTTTCTAACCATTCGACATACCCTAATTCCATTTAGGTTACCCCAAACTTCTTATTTGTCTCTCATATCTATATTTGTGAAAATTTTGGTACATTTCCCAGGGGGGTCACCCATCCAAATTGCTCTGGCCCAAGCACGCTTAACCTTAAAACTTTAATGCATTTAGGTGCGTTAAGGCCGGTATAATCACATCAACTGCCCCGCACGACCTTTATCACGTAATTTTGAAGCAAGTCGGGGTCTTAACAACTTCCAAAACGTTCTCGTAGCGGGTTCCACCCCGATCTAGAGAGGATTCTTTTACTTTTCTGACTATATAATTACCGTGTCGCTTTTTTTTTTTTTTTTTTTAAATCCTCAATATTTAGCTTCTTCTATATATCTAATTCTAAACAGCCCACAAGTTTAAATTTTTATTCCACAAATTCCATCTCTAATTAGTCGATGAGAACTGATAGAATGTTACTGTAAGGCCCTCTCCAACTACCAGCAGAAGGAAGCTAGAGTTCGACAAACATGGCAGAACTTCTTAGTACTTAATTCACACAATTACCTCCATATATATATGAGTTGTGAGCGAACCATTTAATTTCCAACTACTTGTCAAACGCTTTGTATTTTTCCAATAAGGTGAAACTTAATCGCTAGACATTTTTGCCCCTCAACATAGGCTTTTCTAAAGCAAAGTGTGGTTGGAACGTATTTTGGTCCGTTTAAATAAATTGCAAATTTGCTGCTCATATATGTTTCCTCGAAATAAAATTTCCCAAATAAGGATGGTGCTTCTTACGAATGACATGGAGGGTATCTCTTAAACTTTAATCCAACATATTAGATTTACCCTATCGGTATCGACTTTCAAGACATGTTATGAACTTATATCTCATTTTCCTTTTTATAATTCTGGAAAAATTTGGGCAGGGGTTCCTCTGTACTTCTTAATATCCCAACATTTGCACGCAAAAATACCAACAATGCCTCACAGGGCCAATATATATACGTACGTATCATATCGTATCACAGCCACACAGGGCTAATAATTTCAAGTAAAAGTATGAAGATGTCGAGACTTACCTCACATACATAACTCAAACGGCGCTTGTTACACTTTCCTGTTTACCTTATCTTTCATTCTTCAACCATATATATATTTTTTTTCAATCATATCTCAATATTCTTACCTTATCCAACATGCCCTTTTCGCACCGTTGCTTACCTGTGTACAGTGCAACTTCCCATATCATCAGCCGCTCTCTTTTGTCGATACCGTTCTCCAGCCGAAATTAAGGGTTAGTAGAAAGGAATTTCATTTCTTATGGCTGGGCTCTATCGCACGATCTAAGATCCAAAGAAAGGTAACACCCTAAATGTCCTGTAACGTCCTGTTTATAGATGTGGTGCACAACACACCGATAAACAAGACTCTACGAGACACGGCCTGTAGACATTCCGAGGACAAACCGCTCTGATACCACTTTTGTCATGACCCAACCCCGTGGGCCGCGACTGGTGCCCTATTTGGACACCCCAAACAGACTTACATACCAAACCGCCATATTATAGCTTAACTAAAATTTAATATTCATCATTTTAATAGACTGAAAACTATTATTACTTGAGGCGGTCGCACGTACAAAATGTCATATCAGAATCAAAGAGGCGGCGGAATACACATCGCCGATTATATGCACATATACAAACACATATAGGCCATTTTGGCCGCGTCCAAATCTGGTAGATTGGCGGAATATACATCGCCAGGTACATACACGTATACAGACAAATGGGCCGTTTTGGCCACAATAGCAAACGGGATCGCATTAAGACGCAGATCACAAACAAATGAACACACACATGACTCATGACCCACATATATGACTACAGGCCTCTACAAATCATAACGGAATCATATGACGGGACAGGGCCCCGCCGTACCCCAAATAGTCAAATATACTGAAGCGTATACATCATAAAAGATATGTACCAACACATGGGCTCCGGATAAAAAGGAGCACTCTGTAATAGCAGAATGGGTGGCCTACACTGGCGGATCACGAACCTCTGTACCTGCGGGCATGAAACGCAGCCCCCGAAGAAAGGGGGTCAGTACGAAAGATGTACTAAGTATGTAAAGCATAAAGTACAGAAAACCAAACCATAACTGAAGTGAAGGGTACAGAGAGAGAATACCGGATCAATATATCAAAACCTGTACTGAAGACATATGTACATAATGCAAACAAAAATCATGCATAAGGCTCAGGAACGTGGTCACCACTCCGACGCTGGTGCCATAACACAGCATACTCCAGAAGGTTTCAAATCTCCGTACAAACCCCGAACACAACATATCATCACAACATATCATATCATCAAAACATATCATAAGCCATATCACAGCATAACTCCATAAACGGAACCCGGCCCTATGGCGAGGTCTCGGGAACCGTAACACATCATACTGCCGAATATGTCATAATACGCACGATCACAAAACCTGCCCAGGATCCGGTGAACGATATCATAATAACATGCACGAGTGGAGTAGTGAGAAACTAATGTAATTTACATATAAAAACAGTGGTGCAGACCCGGTATGATCATATGACAGCAAATTAAGTAAACTAGTTTGAATAACTGAACAATATGGGGTCTGTTTCAAAAAAGTATTTCTGAAATCGGATTTGTAATTCAGAGTATATATTAGAATATAATGGAGCCACTAAAACATCATTCATTGATGGCTAAAATCATAAGCAAAAGTGCCTTTTTGACATTATACAAAAGTAAGTCGAATAAGACAAACGAAGGAGGTCTCGGGGCTAGTGGGCCCACCTCGGGTCAAGTCGAGGTGGCTTACGTAATTCACAAACATTAAACTCTATGAAGTCACCCATGAAAGTTTCAAGGGGATTCAGTTACGTTTATGATAATTACAGATGTTTGAACATTTCTTTCCAACAAAGTAATAGGCTCTAATTCAATTTTGCTGAATGGAATAGTACCAAAAGTAAACTCGGATTTCTATGAACAGAATAATCCCCGAGGCTCAAAATCCAAACCTAGTACACCTAGGACATGCCAAGAGAAGGAAAGGGATAGCTTTACATACCTTATTCACTTCTTACGCTCGCCCAAACTCAAATCCCGTTTGCTCCAAAATCTACAATTGGTCATAGTTACCAAATATGAGTTTCAAGCTTTTATGAATTCAAACTTAAATCCATATTTGTCTACCGAAATTTCGGCAGCATTTCCCCTATAAATTAAACATCCCCGAGAGTTAACTCGGCCATAATATCAACAACAACACCCACAACAATACCAACAACATCAACAATCACAACAAAACACATTCTTACATAATTATTCTTACTTTCTACATAATGCACACTTCCTTTCCAACTTCACATTATCAAACTAATATCAACATTTTCCATATTCATTAACTAATTCAAGATTATTCAAACATATTTCAATAGCGTCCCAAACAATATTCAAGGATTCAAACAATCCCGCCAACTCCATATTCCATCCGAAACTTCTACAAATACAACGGAACTACCAAATTGTATTGTCTTCTTCCAAATTCATCAACAACCACAATAATTCACATTTTAGAACTCTATTTCCATAATTACCCAAAAATCATATTAAAAACACATAATTCCCCATAACGACTTATAATTAATTTCAATGCCGACTCGAATCATTTAAACCTTTATTCACATCATAATGCCACAACGACACAACTAACAAGCTAAATAAAATTTAATTCACCATCTCCCCTTCATCACCATGGCTCACGCCCATGTACCCACTTCATACACACACACGCCATGCATCCACACACCACAATTCCATAATTTTCATGCAACTCTGATCACTATAACATATACACTTATTCCATAACATAAAAGAATAGAATTATTACCTTTTTCTTCAAACTTCCACTTTCTGCAAACGGAGTTTTCTCGCTTAACTAATTATACCACGTCGAAGAGCGTCTTGAACTTAATAAGATTTCAAGAAGGATGAGATTTTTGGATGAAAGTTGAAGGACTTGGAATTTATCTCTTCTTTTTTGTAGCTTGGCCGAATGGCCCCCTTTGGGGTGTTCTTCACTTTGTTCTTGAATATTCTTGAAGCTTAGACTCTCTTTTATTTTAACTAGTCACATGACTAATCACATGACAATTTCATATTGTGGGTTTGGGCCAAGGCTTGGCCTGCAACCCTTCAACCTTGGGCCTTTGTTCTCTTTTTTTTTTTTTGAGCCCACTGACTTATGGATCACATTTTGTAATTCCCAAAACAAATTTCCAAAATTCCAATTTTGCCCTTGGTCTTCCTCCGTATTTCCGCAACAATATTTTTCATGAATAACACACATACATGCAATAAAATAAAATATAGCCCTCATTTCCTACAGAGCAAGATTATTCCAATTTTTTCCAAATGCGCAAAAATGCGGGATATAACAATACAGCAAGTGTTTGAAAATGAATCTAATGATCATGTAAATCTTCTTGAATGTAGACTAGCAAGCTTGGATAAATAAGCGTAGCTAATAGGACGTGGAGCAGGTATGTAAGGCTTACCCTTTCTTTCTTTTGGCATGATCCTTATGAAACGAGCAGTTGACGTATATGTATGATTTCATAGAAACTCCTATTCTTAGAGCCACTAGGATGGCTAATATTCTTGACTTCCATAAGTTATTTCATATGGTTTTGATGCGTATCTATGATGTCCGAAGATCTATGCGATATGTTTCCGAATGGCATTCGAAAGATAATTGATATGACTAAAGTCTTGATTTTCAAATGCTAGCACGTTCGATTATTCCATTTAGTCTTTGATATATTTTGATACGTACATATGGTTCCAAAAGCTTTATTTGATTTGATCCATAACGATATCCGAAAGGTACTTGATGTGATTGTTGCTTTGATTTTCCAAAAATGGCTTCTGAAACGTTCATAGAAGGTTCTGTACCTAAACGTCCATAACTTTTTCATACTAACTCGGATCGACTTGAAACGTGTTTATGACTCTCAAGTGTCGATTTGTGTACCTATTTATTGAGTCTTGATTTGTATGCATATAGTTTCTCACTACTCTGCTCGTGCACGCCTCAATATGTCTTTCACCGAGTCCCGGGCCGGGTATGTTATCGTGCGCACTCCACTGCATTGTTCACCGAGTCCCTCATTAGAGGGCCGGGTACGGTATATGTATATGATGAGATGATGATGTGTTATGGCGGCCAGGAAGGCATATGATGATTTGATTCACCGAGTCCCTCACTAGAGGGTCGGGTACGGTATGTATATGATATATGATGTTCACATGCATGATTTTATCCACCGAGTCCCTGAATGGGCCGGGTATGATATGATTTCACTCACCGAGTCCCTCACTAGAGGGCCGGGTACGGTATATATATATATGTATACATATGCATGCATGATGATATGTCAGTTTGATGACATGATTTTATCCACCGAGTCCCATAACGGGCCGGGTATGCTATGTGATAATGATATGCATGATCAATGCTTTAAAGGCAAGAGTTTTGGTACTCTGGACATTGTATATGTTTCTGCACCCCTTATATCAGTTATGATTCTTTTACTGTGATTCTTGCCTTACATGCTCAGTACATATTCCGTACTGACCCCCTTTGTTCGGGGGCTGCGTTTCATGCCACGCAGTTACACCCAGATGAGTAAAGGACATTGCTAGAAGATGCTTCAGCTGGATTGGCGAGCTCCACTTCCTTTCGGAGTGTTGCCGAGTCAGAGTACATATGTTATGATTTCTGATTAATATTAGAGACTTTGTAGACAGAGTCGTGGGTATAGGATGTAAGTCTTGGAAACGGCTCTATCAGCCGATGTGTCTTATATATTATGTTACAGATTCCATATGGTCACAGATTTTGTTTGATTTGAGAATGATAAAAAGAATGTTTCTGAAAGCTGTACTGTGTATTTCATCCTTATTTGATTTTAAAAGTCCAAAAAGATTATGTGTGTGCTAAGGGTCAGAGGGTTCGCTCGGCCCTAAGTAAGGGTCGGGTGCCCATCACACCCTAGGGAGATTAGGGTGTGACAAAGTGGTATCAGAGCAGGTCGTCCTAGGGGTTGTCTACAAAGTCGTGTCCAGTAGAGTCCTGTTTATGGGTGTGAAGCCGGCCACATTTATAAATAGGAGGCTGCAGGGCTTCTAGGGATTGTTGACCTTCTTTCTATCTTAGATCGTGCGATAGAGCCAAGTCATAGGAAAAATGAGATTCCTTATGTAAGCCATACATACGACGGAAGAAGACGAGTGATGATATGGAAGGTCATAAAGGTAAGTTTGGATATATTTGTTCTGTTACTTGGAATTAGAAGCTCTGGGTGGCTGGAATATGTCGTATGACTATATGCCCCGTGAGGAATTGTTGATGTTTGCTGCGTACAAATTTTGAATAGTAAGGATTGTAAAGGAGACTCCTAGCAGAAGGAAGCGTGGAAAAGAAATATCGTGGATAGGCAACAAGTGAGGTGCGTTGCTTCAGAAGGGTTATGGATTTGGCATGGCATGAAGAACGATTGCGGGAAAGACGATTAGCAGTCCCGAGGAATAAAATGGATAACATTCGAGGTTTAGTAAGAGTAAGGTCTGTTGGAGGATTCAGAGAAAGTCGACAATCAGTTTGCTGTAGATTATTGTATAAGGATGGTGACTGAAAAATTCAAATAGGCTGATAACTGACTGTTTAGTTCATAAGTAACGGCGATGAAGGTATGTTCGCCACCATCAGGAATCTGGGAATCTAGGACGAAAGGTAGTTATACACAAAGGTGAAAGGTGAATATTGAGGATTGAAAAGGGTAAAATAGTAATTATAAAGGAGAAAGACATGTTACGGGAATGTCTCGGAATCTGTATGACTTTGACTTGCTCCGGATCATGTGATGAAGGTCATGCGAGGAAGTGGACGCGATTATATCAGCATTAAGGCACCGGATTCCATCGAAGTTTCGAGGTTAAGCGTGCTAAGGTGAGAGAAATCTTAGGATGGGTGACCCCCTGGGAAGTGTGCAAGAAATTCTATAAATCCATACATAAGAGGAAAATGGAAAGCTAAAATAGCCTAAGGGAAATTAGAGTATACGGAATGGTTGAAAACCTTAAGAGGTCGCGTAGGACGAGGCAAACTATATCGGTGAAGAGAAAGAAAGTGCATCACAACTCTGGAATTAGGATAGGCTTGAATAGCGTTAGGAAGTATTTTGTGGGCGAGTAGTAGTAATTATACATACATATATATGAATGCGTAGGATATCTCACATATGATCGTATCGGTGGGCATGTGTGCCCCAGCAACCGGAGCTACGGTATGGGAGGCATCAATCGAGTAAGGGTACCGAAGTTCAAGTGACAGCAAAAATAAATGGTACAAGTGACACAAGGTAAGCTAATGTTATTTTCTCTACTGGATCAGACTGGAAAATTCTAATACTACGATAATTAGAAACGAAAGAGAGTGAGTTAATGGAAGGCAACGAGATCAAAGGGTCGGGAAAAGTGAAAAGTAAGAAAAACTCAGTGAGGGAAGTCCTCGCGAGAAACTACAGACAAAGCACGAGACCACTTGGGTAAAAGATTCAAAAGTAGGCACGTGAAAAGGATAAAGTATGGTAATATAGAACAAAAGAGGAATGTGTGAGGTTCGAGAACTAATTTAAATAAGTGAGGCTAAAAGAATAGTGACCATGACAAGGAACGTAAGGTAAGAGAAAGAATGCTTAGGCCTTGCGACGATGTTAGGAGGTTTCGCCCCTTGAAAGCTAAAAAAAAAAAAGGGATAAATGTGCAGCCATATTAACGTGGTTGCCTCGGACATGGAAGAGCTTTCCCGAAAGAATGACTTAAGAATAGAACGGATCTGCGTGTTTGAAGGAGTGTAAACTGTAAGGATTCTGTGCTGCGGGCAAAAGTAGCGGGACGCTCGAAAAATATGGACGTACAGCTGTAACGCAAATGCGTAGTTAAGAAGAATCACGAGTAAGTGAGCTAAATGGGTGAAAGGGACTAATAGTAGATAGGAAGATATAGGAATATTGACAAGAATGATGATATAGGCGCAAAATGAAAGAAAAACTTATGGTAAGAAGTTTCGATATGTTGTGCACGGAGTTGGAAAGAAAGATGAGGAGTAAGATATAAACGAAAACTTTACAAAAAGACTGTTGGCATACAAGGAGCCCCTTAAAAATGGGGGGGGGGGGGGGGGAGAACATATTATATTGGACTTAAAAAGGAATCACAACATTTTCAAGCGCCAGAAGACGAAAAATTTATTAGCTCGGGGCCAGAGTTCAAAACATATCGGCATATCAAGAGAATACATGAAAGAAGTGGAAACGAATTGACGATGAGGGTACCATGAGACCGACATGAAGGGAAAGAATGATAAGACTCAAAGGATATTTTGGATGACAATGACTATTATAACGAAAGTATCACCAATTAGTAGTCTGAAATTTCTGAAAGAAAGAAAGAACGCAGCGCCTGTGAAGAAAATAAAAGAGTTCATCGGACACTAGAAAATAGTTCATGGACCATTAATTATACGGAGCATGAGAATATACGCTATGAAATTATATGAATCATCGATGTGAAGCGATGCTCGATCATATTTGTAAGGAATCCACACCGGAGAGCCAACAAAGAATAACGATGGACGAGACGAGCGCGAATACAAAAAAATCGAAGACAAGTATACTTGTGTCGAGAAATGTGAGGGAAAGAGGTAAAGAAAAAGTTGTAGTAAGAACTCAAAGATGTTGCGAACCAAGAAGTTAAGTGAACTCGGATCATAAGTTACCATAGGTGTAACTGGACTGCAAAGGATAGTAAACGGCGAAGAAACATTACGTATATACGTTTTGGATGGATATTTATAGCATGATAAGCGAGACTGCAATACCGTAGAAAAAAATGATGAGAGCAAGGAACAGCCGGTGGCCATATTGAATTGTCAAGTGAAGGTTGCGCGCCAAAGACATGGCTTCTGTTAAGGTGTGGTGACGAAACAATAACAGAGAAGAGATGATCTGGGGAGTACAAGGATAATAAGTTGGCGCAGCGGATTAGAAAACCCATGACACGGAATGAAGATTCATGTAAAGACCGAGGAGTTCGATTATAAAGGAAATAGGGAGAAAGATAAGGAACGAGCATAAATAAAAGGGCAACTATAAGAGGGACCCCCGAAGTGCTATAAGACCCCATAAGATCAGTTGAACATTCGAGGATGAATGTTCTAAAGGGGGGGAGGATGTTACGGCTTGTATTTGGTACGTTCGGATAATTCGAGATAATTGCGGGAAGTTAAGGGCAAGACTATTTTCCAAAATTATTTTAGTGAACAAGTTGTTTATTAGTATGGAAATATTGAGAAAGGCTAAGGGTAAAAAGGGAAATTCACAAAGTGGTTCATGGTAATATTGTGAAAGGCTAGGGGCGAAATGGGAATTTCACAAAATATTCAAGAAGGTTTTTGAAGGGGCCATGTTAGCCGTGTGGCATATAATCATATGTCTACATTTTTATTTAATGGGGGCTAATTATATATATGTGAGGACCAAAGCTTACATAATAAGATAATTAGTCTTCTTTGTTTCATTTTAAGAAAGTTCAAGAAAAAGGGAGAAAGGGACATGTGTCCACATTCTATTTTATGAGGTTAATTATATATATGGACAATTGCTCACAAAGAAAGACAATTATTCATGAAAACTCCAAGAAGAAAACTTGGAGAAAGAAAACAAAGGCCATTCGGCCATGGTTCCAAAATATGTGTCCATGGAAATTGATCAAGAAAAATTATTTTCATCTAGTATTCCAACTAATTTGAAGGCCCTAATTAACATGGAGTGGTTGTTGGATCAGGCAAAGCCTTTATTTGTGTAATTCATGAGCCCTAGCCGAGTGGAGAAGTCAAAGGATGAAGGTAAGATTTAATCCCCTTTTTATGTGATAGAGATGGTTTGTGAATGTTGTAGTATGTAGAAATGAATGAAATTCATGGAATTATGTGTGTTGGGGTTGAGCCGTGTAGGTATGGTGCTTGGCCGAATATAGAGTGTGTTGTGTAGATATGATGAAGTGATTTTATTTAGTATTTTGATTGTTGTGTTGTGGATTCCATGATGAAAATGAAGGTTTGATGAATTGAAATGAAGTTGAAATCGTTTATGGAATATTGAAGAAGTTAATGTGATATTAGTATGATTCCATATATTTGTATGAAGGAATTTGTTAATGTGTGGGTTGTGGATATAACTCATGAATTTGGAAGCAAGAGATGTGTTTGGAAGATTGTAAGTTGGGTTGTTGTGATTGTATTGAACATAAGAAAAATGTCGTTGGATCATGTAAAAGAAGTTACTAACGTTAGAATGTATTTTGGATTAATTGATAAAGTTGTTAGTGTGTAGATTGTTGGTGTAGTTCATGAACTTGGAAGAGAAGAAATGTGTTGTTATTATTCTTGTTGAATTTAGAAGGTTTCGGCTGAAGTGGTATGTTGGTTGGGTTGTTTGAACATTATGTGAATTGTTTGAAAGTTCTTGAACCATGTTAGAATATATTTTGGATTGATTATTGAAGTTGTTAGTATGATTGTCGATATTGTTGTTGATAATTTGGCCGCGTTGAATTCTCGGATTGTTGATTGATCATTTGGTCGAGTTAGATTCTCGGGGATGGTGTATTTACAGGGGAAACGCTGCCGAAATTTCGGCAGATTATAAATGAATTCATTTGAGAAGCTAAGGCAAGTGTATGACAATGAATCTAATGATCATGTAAATCTTCTTGAATGTAGACTAGCAAGCTTGGATAAATAAGCGTAGCTAATAGGACGTGCAGCAGGTATGTAAGGCTTACCCTTTCTTTCTTTTGGCATGATCCTTATGAAACGTGCAGATGACGTATATGTATGATTTCAAAGAAACTCCTATTCTTAGAGCCACTAGGATGGCTAATATTCATGACTTCCATAAGCTATTTCATATGGTTTTGATGCGTATCTATGATGTCCGAAGATCTATGTGATATGTTTCCGAATGGCATTCGAAAGATAATTGATATGACTAAAGTCTTGATTTTCAAATGCTAGCACGTTCGATTATTCCATTGAGTCTTTGATATATTTTGATACGTACATATGGTTCCAAAACCTTTATTTGATTTGATCCATAACGATATCCGAAAGGTACTTGATATGATTGTTGCTTTGATTTTCCAAAAATGGCTTCTGAAACGTTCATAGAAGGTTTTGTACCTAAACGTCCATAACTTTTTCATACTAACTCGGATCGACTTGAAACGTGTTTATGACTCTCAAGTGTCGATTTGCGTACCTATTTATCGAGTCTTGATTTGTATGCATATAGTTTCTCACTACTCTGCTCGTGCACACCTCAATATGTCTTTCACCGAGTCCCGGGCCGGGTATGTTATCGTGCGCACTCCACTGCATTGTTCACCGAGTCCCTCATTAGAGGGCCAGGTACCGTATATGTATATGATGATATGATGAGATGATGATGTGTTATGGCAGCCAGGAGGGCATATGATTATTTGATTCACCGAGTCCCTCACTAGAGGGCCGGGTACGGTATGTATATGATATACGATGTTCATATGCATGATTTTATCCACCGAGTCCCTGAATGGGCCTGGTACGATATGATTTCATTCACCGAGTCCCTCACTAGAGGGCCGGGTAAGGTATATATATATATATATATATGTATACATATGCATGCATCATGATATGTCAGTTTGATGACATGATTTTATCCACCGAGTCCCATAATGGGCCGGGTACGCTATGTGATAATGATATGCATGATCAATGCTTTAAAGGCAAGAGTTTTGGTACTCTGGACATTGTATATGTTTCTGCACCCCTTATATCAGTTATGATTACTGTGATTCTTGCCTTACATGCTCAGTACATATTCCGTACTGACCCCCTTTCTTCGGGGGCTGCGTTTCATGCCACGCAGGTACACCCAGATGAGTAAAGGACATTGCTAGAAGATGCTTCAGCTGGATTGGCGAGCTCCGCTTCCTTTCGGAGTGTTGCCGAGTCAGAGTACATATGTTATGATTTTTGATTAATGTTAGAGACTTTGCAGACAGAGTCGTGGGTATAGGATGTCAGTCTTGGAAGCGGCTCTATCAGCCGATGTGTCTTATATATTATGTTACAGATTCCATATGGTCACAGATTTTGTTTGATTTGAGAATGATAAAAAGAATGTTTCTGAAAGCTATACTGTGTATTTCATCCTTATTTGATTTAAAAGTCCAAAACGATTATGTGTGTGCTAAGGGTCAGAGGGTTCGCTCGGCCCTAAGATCACACCCTAGGGAGATTAGGGTGTGACACGTATAATCGGTCGTATAATCTACCTGTTCCTGATTTTGGTTCTCGTCACTTCGTTTGATCTCAAATTCTTATGGGACCTTCTTGATACTTGTTTAACACCTCGTTAACAATCTAAGAGACATTACAACTCTTCTCCAAAACATTATTAAGCCATCATTAATTCGATACTCGTAAATCCTGCCCGACACACAACATATACCTTGCCTTCCTTAACAACTTTCATCTCCTACCTCGAATGTCTTTGAAAACTTTTTTACAATCATCAAACGTTATTTCTTGCTTATTAAAACATCGTATACGTCATGCCCTTCGTTAGTCTACTCATTGTACGTTAACGGAAAATTTCCGGGGTGTAACATTCTTCCCCCCTTTTGGAATATTCGTCCTCGAATATTAAGCACTCGGGAATTCTATGAAAATTTCACCATAATTTCCCCTATAATACTGCACTACCATCCTTTCACAACAGCCCATAATAACATTGCCTCACAGGGCCACAACACAATAGTAATGTAAGTTTTGCCACACACGACTATGCCTAAAGAGAAAGCATACATACCTCATAGTCTTGATGTTTCATCGTGGATCTCATCTGGGGGCTGAAATAAATGCAGGTATTTAGATTTCATACTCTCTTCTGCTTCGCAAGTGATTTCTTCTCGATTGTTGCTTCGCCAAAAGACTTTAACTAAGGCCACTTCCTTATTTCGAAGTCTCCGTACTTGCCTGTCTAATATGGCAATGGGCACTTCTTCATAGACTAGCTTTTCTGTCACTTGAATATCATCTATTGGGACAATTCTCGTAGGATCTCCGACACACTTGCGAAGCATTGAAACATGGAAAACTGGATGGACTGATACAAGTTCTGAAGGCAAGTCCAATTCATAAGCTAGTTGACCCACCTTGCGGATAATGTTATTGGGCCCAATGTATCGAGGACTTAACTTTCCTTTCTTTCCAAATCTCATTACACCTTTTATTCGTGACACCTTTAAGAATACCCAATCATCAACTTGAAATTCTAAATCTCGCCGGCTGTTGTCCGCATAATATTTTTGGCGACTTTGGGTTGTCAATAATCGATCTCGGATCACCTTGACTTTTTTACCGCTTGCTGAATCAACTCAGGGCCAATTAGCTGTACTTCTCCTATTTCAAACCTGGATAATTGGGGATCTACACTTCCTTCCGTATAAAGCTTCATAGGGAGCCATTTGGATACTGGAATGGTAGCTATTGTTGTATGCAAACTCGATTAGAGGTAAATGATCATCCCAACTACCATCGAGATCGAGTACGCATGCTCGTAGCATATCTTCCAAGGTCTGAATGGTACGTTCGGCTTGCCCATCAGTTTGCGGATGAAATGCCGTGCTGAGCTTTACTTGAGTACCTAGACCTTCTTGAAAAGATTTCCAGAACTTGGCTGTAAATTGCGCCCCTCTATTTGTGATAATGGATATCGGAATACCATGGAGTCGCACAATCTCCTTGAGATACAACCTTGCATACTTGTCACGACCCCGCCCCGTCGGCCATGACTAGTGCCCGAGCTGGATACCCATATGTACCTGTCAGACATAATCGGACTGATACTATAGGTCCTCGGTCAATCACATCGTAATAACATACGCAAGCAAACAAGGCTGCCACTACAAAACGATAATATATGCAAGCCGGCAAGGCTGCTACAACGACAGAACATCCACAATAACCATATAGACACAACTGATCAAATCTGAACACAACCCACATACATGTCTACAGACCTCTAAGAGTTTCAATAGTGAAATATGACGGGACAGGGCCCCGTCGTACCCCTAGACAAATATACATATATATACATCAGAAGGTCTAGACCAAAATCTAGGCTCCGGAACAACGGAGCTCTCCAAGACAATAGAAAGGGAATCCTTATCTGGCGGATCACCGAAGCGAGTATCTGCACCTGCGGGCATGAAACGCAGCCCTCCGAAGAAAGGGGGTCAGTACGGAATATGTACTGAGTATATAAAACATGAAATACAGTAAAAAGGATCATAACTGAAATAAGGTGTACAGAAGACAAGTACAATGTCCAGAATACCAAGCACTTGCCCTTTGAAACATAAATCATGCATGTTAATATCATATAACATATCAGGCCCATTATGGGACCCGGTAGAAATGGTCGCCACCCCATCTTTGTCGCCATAACACAGCATAACACCATAAGCACAACATAACTCCATAAACACAACATAACACCATAAACACAGCATAACCCCATAACACAGCATAACTCAATAAACACAGCATAACCCCATAACACAACATAACTCCATAAACACAAAATAACACCATAACACAGCATAACTCCATCATATATATATATATATATATATATATATATATATCATATTCCGCCCCTTTAGTAAGGGACCCGGTGAACAATGCAGTGGAACTGTGCACAATAACATATCCTGGCCGGGGACTCAGTGAAAGACATATTGAGACACGCACGAGTGGAGTAGTGAGCAACCTTATGCAAATTAAAACATTTTCAAAGACTCAATGGAATAATCAAACGAACTGTCATTTGAAAATCAGGACATTAACCATACCAAATACCTTTCGGATATCACTGTGGGTTATATCAGAATAGAACTTCTGGAATCATATATACGTATCAGGGTATATGAAAGGCTTAATGGAATAATCAGCACGAACTATCATTTGAAAATCAAGACAATAGTCATATCAAATACCTTTCGAATGCCACTCGGAAACATATCAATCATCCCTCGGATGTCATCATAAAGTATATCAAAGAGCCTTAGGATTCATAGTCATATGCCAACATAGTATGAAACATCTTATAGAAGTTTGGACATTAGTTATCATAGAGTTCCTAAGAATAGGAACTGATATACATCGACTATTATCTAACGTACAGAAAACTGAATAGGGAAGCTCAATCACTTAAGAGTTCTAACATCAAGAAGTGAATAAGAATCATAAATCACACTCAAAACTTATGAATAGAATTACCCCAAAGTTCATATCATTCATCTCTTAGATCTAAGACATGCCAAAAGAAAGAAGGGACAGCTTTACATACCTGTTAACGACTATTCGCAAACCCATTCGCTTCGTCGCTCTTTTAGCCTATTTAACGTAAAAGTAACGTTATCGTTAGTAACTATACTTTCTAGTCCGTAAATCCGTAGCCCATTGCTTATATAACTTATTCTTTAACTTATACTTCTCATTTAGGGTTTTTCATTATTTAAGGCCTTAACGAAAATCGGGCAGCATTTCCCCTATATATTCGCCTAACCTGAATTTCCAATTATTCTCCTGTTAACACAGAAATACCAACAATAGCGACATACACATAAAATTCTCATAACTTAGTCCATAACAATTCTAACAACCCAACAACTTTTCTAAATCCATTTCAACCCACGATTTCCTATAACATCAATTTTATTCATTTTCTTACTTCCAATTTCGTCCAATCCAATTTTAATAATTCCATTACAACACTCTTAACACAATTACACCATAAAATAAGAAAATCTTACCAAATTTTTCTCGGAGGAATTTCTACGCTCAATTGCTCCAATTTTACAATTTCTTCTTCTCCAACTTAAAATCCAATGTTGCTATCACCTCCTTGGATTTGTATTGCACTTGAAATTGATCAAAACATTCAAAGATCAAATTTATTTTTTCACCACCACGGCTGGTCGAGAGCAGCCGTAGATGATCTCCCTTTTTTTTTCTTTGAATTTCTTTTTGGAAAATGAATGAAAGAAATGAAATGTCTTCATCAACTTTCTATTTATATGGTTGCCCCTAGGAGGACACGTGCCCCCTCCCTTATGAGTCACTAATCTACCTCTTGGATTATATATATATATATATTTATTTTGGGTGGGGCCCACTTAGTAATTATGCTTAGTTAATTAATTAATTTAATTAATCACTAATTCCTACTTAGTAATCTAATCAAAATTAATTAATCCTTAATCTCCAATAATATTTTTACACTAAATAAAATTTATAAACAATTTATGTTTTAATTAAAATTTAAGTTTAAAGATTTCTATTTCGTGTCCGAAAATGATCTTGTCTTTAACTTGAGTCGATTCTCTTGCGAATAACTCGACGTATAAAAAATACGGTATATAACATCCTTCCCCCCTTTAGAACATTCGTCCTCGAATGTTGAATTGGTCCCGTAAGGTTCTATAAGAATTTTGGGGAAGTCTCCCTTATCGTTATAACATATAGTTTGATCGGTTAATCAATATAATCAAGCTAGGAGTTTAAGTTACCTGTAGGTGTAGGGAACAAGTAAGGGTACTTATTCTTCATCTCCTCCTCGGCTTCCCAGGTCATCTCTTCTCTATTGTTGTTTGGCCATAACACTTTGACGGAAGCCACGTCTTTAGTTCGCAACCTCCTAATATGCCGATCGAGTATGGCTATAGGCTGCTCCTCGTAGGATAACTCCTCTGTCACCTGGACATCATCTACGGGAAATACTTTTGAAGGATCGCCTATACATCGTAGCATTGACACGCGAAAAATTGGATGCACTGCTTCCAAATCAGACAGTAGGTCCAACTCGTAGGCAACCCGGCCTACCCTACGGATAATCTGATAAGGGCCAATGTACCTCGGGCTTAGCTTCCCTTTCTTGGTGAATCTCATGACACCCTTCATGGGTGACACCTTCAAGAACACCCAATCACCAACCTGAAATTCTAAGTGTCGACGTCGATTATCTGCATATGATTTCTGTCGACTCTGGGCTGCCAGTAACCTCTCTTGAATGAGCTTCACTTTATCAATAACCTACTGAACCATATCTGGGCCTATTAACTTAGTCTTACCTACATCAAACCAGCCAATAGGTGACCTGCACTTCCTCTCGTACAAGGCCTCATATGGTGCCATATGAATACTCGAATGGTAGCTATTATTATAAGAAAACTCGATAAGGGGCAAATGATTATCCCAGTTACCTCTGAAATCAATAATACAGTCCCGTAATATATCTTGTAGTGCCTGAATAGTGCATTCGGCCTGTCCGTCAGTCTGAGGGTGGAATGTTGTGCTGAGACTCACCTGGGTCCCTAATCCTTCCTGAAATGATCTGCAGAAGTTAGCTATAAACTGAGCTCCTCTGTCGGAGATAATAGCTGTGGGGACCCCGTGAAGTCTCACTATCTCCTTGAGGTGTAACCTAGCATAGTCCTCAGTATTAATTCTGTCCCGGTAATTTGGTTCAATCCATTTTTCAGCTTTCCCTGACACACCCACATTGTTGTTACTGAATTCTTACCCTTCTTATCAAGTACACGCTGGGTCGCATTCTTAGCATACAAATATTTGTAGATTGCATAACTATTCTTGTACCACTTGTATAAAGTTTATCCAATCTTAGTCATAGTCCTTCCTTTATTCGCCATTTGATTTTTTTTTATATCCTACTATAGGAGGTTTCCTATCCTTTCTCCTTTGCTACTTATAAGTTACAGTATCATTAGCAAGTAACCCCATTGCCAACATTTTAACCCCTAATCCAGTATTGTATTACTATCCTTTATAATATCTCCTAAGTTACTCGTTATCATTTTCTTTTCGTATTCTTCCTTTATATAAGCATCCACTTTCTAATGTCGTATTTTCCCAAATCTTTACCAATAATTCCCAACACTGTCTGAAATACCATCCTGAATTCTATCCATTGATTGTTGGCTTTCAGATCTTATTAACTGGTTTCGGCAAGAGATCTCACCTGAAATTTAAGTATCCATATCAAATATATTGTAGTCTCAATTGTTCCCATCTTATACTTGCATTTCGTTTTGTCCGCTTCCCCCCTCAATGGTGTACGTATACCAGTATCCATTTATATTCCGCTCTATGTCCCTATCTCTAATCTCAAATTCACTCGATCCTTTTTTTCTATTCACTTGGTATACTGTACCATACTCACGTCTTTCTTTATACTTATAATTTGATTATCCACGTACGAAACCTTAATCAAAGTCAGGAAGCGACGAGAACCTTTCAATGTATGGTATAAAATTTTATTTGATTATTTGTAATTGAGTAATGTAATCAATGTAAAAATTCACCCAAGGCCACATTCCACTTACTCCAATCCACAATTTACTAGTACTTGTAGTCATTCCAACTTCTCAATTATGTAGCATTTATATTCTGATGATAAGTATCTAAGGCTCTCTTGTAAAATTATTTTTATCCCAACCTGTATCGTCTATCTACTGTAATAAATTTACCTTGCATTATTTGTTTCTCCGGCCTACAGTCCTTGTCCTTTACGGATTTCTCTATTTCCGAGGTAAAGTTATATATATGCAACACTCCTTTATGGCTTATGCTCTTTACTTTTGTTGTGTACTCATTACTGACTTCTGACATACTTAAAATCATATCAAATTCATCTTAATAGTGGTCTTGTCTTGGGTGCTTCCTTTAGTATTCCTTTCATTTCTCCAGTCTATGTCCATCTTTTATTTTGTGCACGAGGAATCTCATGCTACTCATGTATCCTTCGGAAAACATTACTTCTACATAACCCCCTTCTTATTTTCAAAACATATTCAGTTCATCTCTATTTGTTCTTATCATACCAGTCATTTCTGACTTTCATTCTGTCTCATTGTTCATCTTCCCTTAGTTCGGTCTTTCACAATTCTGTCTCTCATATTGCTCATTTTCTCAGCTATACACGTCATAACACATCGCTACATTGTAATCCCACTCGCTTTCTTCTTATCTTCTTTCTTCTATTAACTCCTTCTCTTCATGTGCTCACTTTCACTTTCGTTACCACTTGATCTCTATTCTGAACTTTCCCTATAGGACTTGTAGGTCTTTCTTACTCGTCCTATACCCTCCCTTTCCATTTCATATTTGCCTTTATACCTTAGTCACATAGATCACGTCATATCTTTTAGTCACTTCCTCACCGGGCTTTACTCATTCTTATAACAATCCTCCAAACCAACATAAGAAGGGGAACTAGAATCCGACTAGCATCACGGGGTTCCTAATGCTTGATTTACATAGTTTACCTCTAGATTTGTTCTTGGGTCGTGAGCGAACCATTTAGTTTATAAATTACTTACTGTATGCTTCATACTCTTCGAATAAAAGTGAAACTTAACTGCTAGACGTTTTTGTTCTTCAACACGAGCTTTTTCTGAGGTAAAATGCGGCTGGAAAGTATCTGGTCCATTCAAATGAATTCCAAACTTTGCTGCTCATCTTTGCTTCTTCGAAATCAAATTTTCCAAATAGGAATGATGCCCCTTACGATTGACATGGAGGATATCTCTTCAAGCCTTACTTCAACATGATAAATTTACCATATCAATGTCGACCTCATATTTACTATTATTATCAATTTAACCGTTAACTTTATTTCTCGAGGTCAGACGTACTTGCGACTTAGTCAAATCTTATCGTTACTGTTGACACGACCTTTCAAAAATATTATGAACTTATATGTCATAATCTTTTTATTTCTAAGAAAATTTTGGCAGAGTTTCCTCTGTATTTCTTGTTATCTTGAAACCTGCATGTAGGAAATACCAACAATGCCTCACAGGGCCAACATACGCATATATATTATATCGTACCGTAGCCGCACAGGGCTTCCCATATCAGTCACATGATGAAAATGACGAACTTACCTCGTGTAACCCACTCAAACTGTACCTGTCACTCTTTCCTATTTATTTTCCCTGTCAATCTTTAACTGCAGGTTTCAAACATACCTGCAACATTCACACTATGTCTAACATATATTCTGCTTTCAGTTACTGATTCTTTTAGCTTATTTTGTGCACACTTTCTAACTGAACTTATCTGCAATATATATATATACATTCGACCCATTTCCTTACTATACTTACCATAACTCACCATAACGATGGCCAGTTTGCCATTCTGTATATACAAATTCTCATTATGTACCCTTGATATCTAACTTCCACCTGTATGTACAACTATTTTCCATCCTAGATTTCAAAATTCCCATGGTGGTAGGAACACCTTGGTCACTGTTTCTCGTAAATACTTGGTTGTCGACCCCTTTGATTTCCAATTGCCGCTATTAGGTAACAATCTATAACAAATGCACGTACATAGGAAATTTCGATAAAGTCTCATATACCTGTAGTCGATCAGTCTCTAGTCTGATCTAGTGATCTAGAAGGTGAAGT
Organism: Lycium barbarum; assembly: GCF_019175385.1. NCBI lineage: Eukaryota > Viridiplantae > Streptophyta > Magnoliopsida > Solanales > Solanaceae > Lycium > Lycium barbarum. The sequence continues at coordinate 84,739,207 of NC_083347.1, forward strand.
GTGCTCCTCGTCATCGTCTGCCCACCATCTACTCGTCTGACCTTCATCGTCTTCTTCATCTGAGTCCGGGGAATGTAGATAACCGGGCAACTCCTAGTTTACCGATGACCAGGACAGGGGGGTGGAATAATCTGTAACACTTACCGGGGTAGCCGGTCTGACGTGGTGCCCTGCCATAGGAGCAACTGGTATGGCTTCAGGGACCGCCTCCCTGGATATCAAAAACTCTGGAGGAATTGTCGTTGGGTCCTCCGAGGGTTCAGTCTCGATAGAATTGCTGGGGCTCCTCTTACTCGGTCCTGGAGTCTGGGGTCCCGAATTTACCCTAGAGGCCTTCTTAGCACCCCCACTATCTGAAGCTGGCCTCTTCATCTCTAGCAAATCTGCACCTACCTACAGGAAAAGAGGTCAGAAACAATCTTTCCTAGGCTCAGGCTCTATCGCACGATCTAAGATAAGAAGGAAAGATGACATCCTAAATGTCCTGTAGCTTCCTGTCTATAGATGTGGTGCACAACGCACCGATAAACAAGACACGGTCTGTAGACACTCCGAGGATGAACTGCTCTGATACCACTTTTGTCACGACCCCGCCCCGTGGGCCATGACTAGTGCCCGAGCTGGACACCCATATGTACCTGGCAGACATAATCGGACTGATACTATAGGTCCTCGATCAATCACATCATAATAACATACGCAAGCCGACGAGGCTGCCACTACGAAACGATAATATATGCAAGTCAACAAGGCTGCTACAACGACTGAACATCCACAATAACCATATAGACACAATTGGTCAAATCGGAACATAACCCACATACATGTCTACAGATCTCTAAGAGTTTCAACAGTGAAATATGACGGGACAGGGCCCCGTCGTACCCCTAGACAAATATACATATATATGCATCAGATGGTCTGTACCAAAATCTAGGCTCCGGAACAACGGAGCTCTCCAAGACAGCAGAAAGGGAATCCTAAGCTGGCGGATCACCGAAGCGAGTATTTGCACCTACGAGCATGAAACGCATCCCGTCGAAGAAAGGGGGTCAGTACGGAATATGTACTGAGTATATAAAACATGAAATAAAGTTAAAAGGATCATAACTGAAATAAGGTGTACAGAAGACAAGTACAATGTCTAGAATACCAAGCACTTTCCCTTTGAAACATAAATCATGCATGTCAATATCATATAACATATCAGGCCCATTATGGGACCCGGTAGACATGGTCGCCACCCCATCTTTGGCGCCATAACACAGCATAACAACATAAGCACAACATAACTCCATAAACACAACATAACACCATAAACACAGCATAACCCCATAACACAGCATAACTCCATAAACACAGCATAACCCCATAACACAGCATAACTCCATAAACACAGCATAACACCATAACACAACATAACTCCATCATATATATATATATATATATATATATATATATATATATATATATATATATATATATATATCATATTCCGGCCCTTTAGTAAGGGACCCGGTGAACAATGCAATGGAACTGTGCACGATAACATATCTTGGCCCGGGACTCAGTGAAAGACATATTGAGACACAGACGAGTGGAGTAGTGAGAAACCATATGCAAATTAAAACATTTTCAAAGACTCAATGGAATAATCAAATGAACTGTCATTTGAAAATCAGGACATTAGCCATACCAAATACCTTTCGGATATCACTGTGGGTTATATCAGAATTGAACTTCTGGAATCATATATACGTATCAGGGTATATCAAAGGCTCAATGGAATAATCAGCACGAACTATCATTTGAAAATCAAGACAATAGTCATATCAAATACCTTTCGAATGCCACTCGGAAACATATCAAACATCCCTCGGATGTCATCATAAAGTATATCAAAGAGCCTGAGGATTCATAGTCATATGTCAACATAGTATGAAACATCTTATAGAAGTCTGGACATTAGTTATCATAGAGTTCCTAAGAATAGGAACTGATATACATCGACTCTTATCCAACGTACAGAAAACTGAAGAGGGAAGCTCAATCACTTAAGAGTTCTAACATCAAGAAGTGAATAAGAATCATAAATCACACTCAAAACTTAGGAATAGAATTACCCCAAAGTTCATATCGTTCATCGCTTAGATCTAAGACATGCCAAAAGAAAGAAGGGACAACTTTACATACCTGTTAACGACTATTCGCAAACCCGTTCGCTTCGTCGCTCTTTTAGCCTATTTAACGTAAAAGTAACGTTATCGTTAGTAACTATACGTTCTAGTCTGTAAATCCGTAGCCCATTGCTTATAGAACTTATTCTTTATCTTATACTTCTCGTTTAGGGTTTTTCATTATTTAAGGCCTTAACGAAAATCGGGCAGCATTTCCCATATATATTCGCCTAACCTGAATTTCCAATTATTCTCCTGTTAACACAGAAATACCAACAATAGCGACATACACATAAAATTCTCACAACTCAGTCCATAACAATTCTAACTACCCAACAACTTTTCTAAATCCATTTCAACCCACGATTTCCTATAACATCAATATTATACATTTTCTTACTTCCAATTTCGTCCAATCCAATTTTAATAATTCCATTACAACACTCTTAACACAATTAAACCATAAAATAAGAAAATCTTACCAAATTTTTCTCGGAGGAATTTCTACGCTCAATTGCTCCAATTTTACAATTTCTTCTTCTCCAACTTAAAATCCAATGTTGCTATTACCTCCTTGGATTTGTATTGCACTTGAAATTGATCAAAAAATTCAAAGATCAAATTTATTTTTTCACCACCATGGCTGGTCGAGAGCAGCCGTGGATGATCTCCTTTTATTTTTTCTTTGAATTTCTTTTTGGAAAATGAATGAAAGAAATGAAATGTCTTCATCAACTTTCTATTTATATGGTTTCCCCTAGGAGGACACGTGCCCCCTCCCTTATGATTCACTAATCCACCTCTGGGATTTTATTTTTATTTTTAATTTCGGGTGGGGCCCACTTAGTAATTAAGCTTAATTAATTAATTTAATTAATCACTAATTCCTACTTAGTAATCTAATCACAATTAATTAATCCCTAATCTCCAATAATATTTTTACACTAAATAAAATTTATAAATAATTTATGTTTTAATTAAAATTGAAAATTAAAGATTTCTATTTCGTGTTCGAAAATGGTCTCGTCTTTAACTTGAGTCGATTCTCTTGCGAATAACTCGACGTATAAAAAATACGGGATATAACAATACTCTTCTATTGAGTATGTAGTTCTGACTGGAAGAAAATGAGCTGCTTTCGTCAATCTATCCACAATCACCTATACGGAATCATACTTGCCTCAGGAACGAGGTAACCCCACAATAAAATCCATGTTGATCACTTCCTATTTCCAAGTGGGGATTTCCATTGCTTGCAATAACCCTCCTGGCTTTTGATGTTCGATTTTCACTTGCTGGCAATTTGGACACTGAGCTACAAATTTTGGTACGTCTCTCTTCATGCCATCCAACCAATATATCAATTTGAGATCATGATACATCTTCGTTACACCTGGGTGAATAGAATACTGAGAATAATGAGCTTCTTCTAGAATTCGACGGTGCAATTCTTCAACATTCGGAACATATAGCCTACCTCGGTATCTAAGAATTCCGTCCATAGAGGTTTCAAATGGAGACTTCTCTTTTCCATGAAGTGCGTCTCTATAATGGCTCAACTGAGGATCTTCATATTGACGCTATTTCACTTCCAAATTCAAGGACGAAACTGTGGGATTATTAATGCCAATTCTTGCACTACCTGAATCAATTAGACGTACTCCAAGATTAGGTAGTTGGTGGAGCTCGTGAATTAATTCTTTCTTTTTCGGAGGGACTTCACATAGGCTACCCATCGATCGACGGCTAAGCGCGTCAGCTACTACATTTGCTTTTCCGGGGTGGTATAAAATACTCGCATCATAATCTTTCAATAATTCTAATCACCGCCTCTGCCGCAGATTCAACTCCTTCTGTTTGAAAATGTACTGAAGACTCTTGTGATCTGTATAGAAATCAACATGCACACCATATAAGTAATGTCTCCACATTTTTAATGCATGAACAACGGCAGCCAATTCAAGATCATTAGTTGGGTTGTTCTTTTCATGTTTCTGCAGCTGCCTCGAAGCATAAGCAATGACTTTACCGTGCTGCATTAGCACACATCCTAACCCAACGTCGGAAGCATCACAATATACAACATAGCCATCTGGCCCTTCTGGGAGTTTTAAGACCGGAGTTGAAGTTAATCTGTCCTTCAACTCTTGGAAGCTACATTCACAGGCATCATTCCACTGAAACTGAGCTGACTTTTGGGTTAGCTTCATCAATGGGGCTGAAATAGACGAAAATCCTTCTACGAACCTTCTATAGTATCCTGCCAATCCTAGAAAACTACGGACCTCTGTGGGCATCGTAGGCCTTGGCCAAGTCTTCATAGCTTCAATTTTCTGAGTATCAACTCGAATGCCATCATCTGAAATAACATGACCCAGAAATGTCACAGAATTCAGCCAGAACTCGCACTTTGAAAATTTTGCATACAATTCTCGAGTTCGAAGAATTCCAAGAACAATACGTAAATGATTTGCATGTTCTGATTCTATGCGAGAGTATACCAGAATCTCGTCAATGAATACTATTACGAACAAATCCAAGAGAGGCCTGAATACATTATTCATGAAATTCATGAACACTACCGGAGCATTAGTTAACCCAAACGACATCACCCGAAATTCATAATGGCCATACCTCGTTCTGAAAGCTGTCTTGGGAATATCTTCTTCTTTAACTCTCACTTGATGATAACCTGACCGCAAGTCTATTTTGGAGAACAACTTGGTGCCTTTTAGTTGATCAAATAAATCATCAATTCTCGGAAGGGGATATTTGTTCTTTATCGTCACCTTATTCAACTGCCTATAGTCGATACACATTCGTAGGGAGCCATCTTTCTTTCTTACAAATAGGACTGGTGCTCCCCACGGTGATAAACTGGGTCTAATAAACCCCTTCTCAAGCAATTCATTCAACTGTGCCTTTAACTCTTTCAATTCTGCCGGAGCCATTCGGTAAGGAGGAATAGAAATAGGCTTGGTGTCTGGCAACACATCAATGGCAAAATCAATCTCCCTTTCCGGAGAAAGGCCTGGAAGTTCATCCGGAAACACATACGGGAATTCATTCACTACCGGAATGGATTGGAAAGTTGGCGACTTTGCTTCGGTGTCCTGAACTGGGACTAAATGATAAATATAGCCCTTAGCTATAATCTTCCTTGCTTTAAGGTAGGAAATACACCTACCTCGTGGAGATGCTGTATTACCCTTCCAATCAAGCACGGGCTCTTCCGAAAATTGAAATCAAACTACTTTCATTCGGCAGTCAACATTATCATAACATGAGGCCAACCAAGCCATACCCATAATCACATCGAAATCTAACATTTCCAGTTCAACTAAATCAACTTTAGTCTGGCGGTCGCATATCACAATTACACAATTTTTATACACTTGTTTGGCTATCACGGGATCACCAATCGGAGCTGAGTGGCGCCTGAAGTAGATGCTCCCCCTCTGCCTCTACCTCGACATGATGGAATCTGGGGAGTCTGCCCTACCGGGCGCACTGAAGAAGAACTAGCCGCTGATCCTGTGGGCTGAGCCCCACCCCTACCATACCTCGAGGGACAATCTCGCATCAAGTGCCCAGCCTGTCCACAAATATAGTAAGCATCTGTACCCTGGCGACATAGCCCCGAATGTAATTTACCGCACTGATTACATCGCGGCACTGGTGGGCTCCTCTGAATATAGTCACCCCTAAACGGAGAACCTGAAGCCCTTGAACTCTAACCCTGTCCTGAAGGAAAGGAGCGATCAAATCTCCTATCTGCAAATCGTGGAGGCGCACTAGTAGCCGAATGGCCTGAATATCTGGGATATGTCTGCCTCGATCCCCTTCTGTAATCACTACCTGCCCCCATAGATCTGGCCCTCTTGCTTTGCCTTCTATCAGTATCACGATCACCCCTTTGTGGATATTGTTTTCCTTCTAAATTCTGGGCATGGGCTTGAATACGGGAAATATCCATCTCATCTTGCAATGAAGCTGTCAAACAATCCTTGAATAAATGTGGCCCTAAGCCACTCACAAACCTGTGCACCCTATCTCCCATATCGGCCACCATAGTCAGGGCATATCTAGCCAATGAATTAAACTGAAGGCTATATCCCGGGCACTCATATTTCCTTGTTTCAAATTTAAGAACCTATCCGCTCTAGCTCGCCGGACCTCGGGTGGCAAATAATGGCGGATGAAGGAGTTTACAAATTCTAGCCAAACGGGAGGAGGCGCATCCTATTTTCTCGATGATATCCAATTATTGTACCATAATACCGCCACATCACGGAGTCTATAAGATGCCAACTCCACAGATTCAGTTTCAGAGGCATGAATAATCTTCAACGTCCTCAACATTTCATTAATGAAACTTTGCGGGGTCTTCATTCGGCTTTGACCCAAAAAACTTCGGAGGATTCAAACTCATGAAATCACGGGCTCTGGTACAAGCTGCCCGATCACTTGGACTCGCATTCTACCGCTGAGCCTGGGCGGCAACTAACTGTGTCAATAAATGAATAGCCTCGGTCACTTGTTGACCCGAAGTAGCCGGTGGAGGAACTGGAGCTGAAGCTCCTCCTTGTTCTTCTACATTGGGCGGGGTGGAGGAAGTATTAGATGGGGCCTCATTATGTGATTCTCCCTCTTCTACCCGCTTTTTCATCGTAGTCTTGCCCTTCTGGGCAGCTATAGCTTTTCCCTTTGGCGGCATTTCTGAAATCATAGCACACTATTAAGGAGGGAAAAATCTTATAACACAGCGCTATCGCACGATCTCTTAGGATAAAAGATTGTCATTTTTCCAAAATGCCCTGTAGCCTCCTGTTTATTAGTGTGGCGCACAACACATCATAACCAAGACTCTACTAGACACGGCTCGTAGATACTTCCAAGGACTGAACTGCTCTGATACCACTTTTGTCACGACCCGACTAGGGGCCATGATGGGTACCCGGGGCTAACCACCGAGCACCACTCATTCTATTACTCATCGTACTCATTTAGCATACATTCATTAATTTCATACTCAAATCATAGGAAAACCATTTTTCACTTGGGAACATAATTACTTTTATATACATAAGCCCTTCGGCTATCAAAATAATATATACATATATACGAAGAAGACCTCGTGAGACCATACTACCCACACATGCGTATCTACGAGCCTCTACTAGAGTACTAGACATATGGACGGGACAGGACTCCGCCGTGCCCAAAATACATATACATATATACACAAAAGAATAAGTCAATGGCACCTCCGGAACAATGGAGTGCCCTCAAGCCAGCTAATAGCTCCTACGAGTCTGGATCACCTCCTTTTCTACCTGCGGGCATGAACACAACGTCTAAAGAAAACGGACGACAGTACGAACATTGTACAGAGTATGTAAGGCATGAATGAAATGAACACAATAGAGGAATCATAAGTCATAGGATGAAGATATAACCTGCGTGACTTCTAATGGAGGATACATTTCATACATTTATCGTATACATATAATCATAGCACATATATCATCATAGCGCATACATCATCGTGTCATATATATCATCATCGTTAACCCGCGTTCGGGTAACCATCATGTGCCGCCCACTAGCGGTGATCTTGACAGGCCCTCTAGGCTCGGTGTAAACATAGCAGCCCGCCTTAGCGGTGACATGCCCAACCATTTAGGCACGGTGGAATCGTACGCAGCCCGCCTTCGCGGTGACATGCCCGGCCAACTAGGCGCGGTGGAATCGTATCGTCATATAGTCAACATAACTCATCATTATTACACATCTCATAGACATATCATAATCTTATCATAACTTAACATCATCATACATTCATCATTAATCCTACATTAAAACTTGAAGGTAACCATAGTTATGTCGGGGTGACATAAGGTCGTGAACCCCCGACTACGTTATGGAGTGATCATAATCGTCATATCTCACCTTGGAGGGACTAGCATTTTAAGGTGAGTGTACACAAGGAAAATCATCAATGGAACTATACTTAGGATCATTATCTTCATGGACATCTCATATTACTCTAGGATTCTTCATATTTAAGTTCATCATCATCATTAACATGCTCGTATCATATTTCCTTTCTTTATCATGTATGTATGTAGCTCTGTATAATCATGGACTCATACTATCGAGTATATAGGAAGATTTTGGAAAATTAGGAGGATTCATGCCTTAGAAGGAAAGGATTATCCTTACATACCTCTTTCGTTTAGCTATTCTATCATTTGATCGTTCTTCTTCGTTGCTCGCGTTTCTACCTTCAAGAAAGTTCATACTCATATTAAGTAATCGATAACATAAGCGTGTTTGCACTAAAGCTAGAGAAAATTGAGCAGCATCTCCTTTATTTATACTACTTACTCCATATCATATATCAACTCCCAGCGTCAATAACAACATTCATAATATCATTATCAATATCTTTTACCAAATTCATCATTATCCAATCCCCACAATTTCCTCTAAAGGTCATCCATAATCAAGACCATAGCACAACATCACATTCATTCTCATCTAATGTTTCTATCATGCCCTTAAAATCCTTCATAATGTAATTACAATCACAACATATCAATATTCCTGATTCATTCCAAACTACTACTCAAAAATGACACTATTCCCACTTTCATGACACATTTCCTATACCCTTCCACAATCCAAGTGTTTCAACTTTTCAACGCCTTAAATAACATGTAAGTACCATAAAACTTACCTTTAATAGTGTGGGAATGAGCTTTAAGTGGAAATACTTCACTTGAGCAAAACCCTAGTTCTACTCCCTATGAGATTTCTTGACTTGGATGAACTTTAATGTGTTTCTCACACTTAATTTTTTTGGTTTGATGGAGTTAATCATCAATTTTCTCTTGGGTTCTTGTATAAGAAGTGTGTGGAAGGTTCTAGAGAAGTCTTGAGTCGTGGGAAATGAAAATGAAATGAAAATTATGAACTTGGGGTCCTTTATTTAAAAACTTAAAATCTTTCCTGATGAAATTATACGGACACTTATACAGTCCGTATAAGTGACCGTGAAATCGCTTCAATAACCATATCTTTCTATGTCAATTATACGGGTCATTATATGGCCCGTATAATTTTATACGGTCCGTATAAGTGACCGTCAATTCACCCCATCAACAACTCTATGACCATTATACGGCACATTATTTGGTCCGTATAAATTTATACGGTCCGTATAAGTGACCGTATAATCCCATCAGTGAAGGACCTTCACTGTGACAATTCTGCGGAGCATTATACGAACCGTATAATCGGTCGTATAATCTAGCTCTTCACTGATATTGGTTCTCGTCACTTCGTTTGATCTCAAATTCTTATGGGACCTTCTTGATACTTGTTTAACACCTCGTTAACAATCTAAGGGACATTACAACTCTTCTCCAAAACATTATTAAGCCATCATTAATTCGATACTCGTAAATCCTGCCCGACACACAGCATATACCTTGCCTTCCTTAACAACTTTCATCACCTACCTCAAATGTCTTTGAAAACTTATTTAAAATCATCAAACGTTATTTCTTGCTTATTAAAACATCATATACGTCATGCCCTTCGTTAGTCTACTCATTGTACGTTAACGAAAAATGTTCAGGGTGCAACACTTACCTAACCTTTCTCTAAAGAAAACATTCCATACATATACATATACATATAATGATACCATACACGACCATATAGGTTCGGTAACATCCATGCCCAACCATAACAAGGCTCGGTGTTGTCCATACCCAACTGCAGTGGTGCGCGCGCACTTTATACCATACTCGGCCATATAAGCTCGGTGTCACAAAATAGCTATATACATATATGACATACATGAGCATCCAAAGGAAACATTACAACTATATCGGGGTGAACTAAAGTCGGTAAACCACCGATTACCATTTTAGAATCACTATAGTCATCATCATCATTATCATTATCACTATGAAGAGCTTGTACCAATAATATCTTAAGAATCTTGGTAGTCATCAGCTTCTAACATTCTCTAGGAAGTATGACATTATGAACATCATAGATGGATTCACGACGAGGAAATCATGCCTTTAGAAAGAAGGGTTAGCCTTACATACCTTTATGTCTTCTTAACTATCTAACGTCCCCCTCCAAAGTTCGCAAGATCTACATTCAAGAGGATTCACACTAAGGTTAATCCTTAAAAACACTTCTAAGTTCAACTAGTGCAATTAGAGATCTAAAAAAATTTGTGTCACACCCTAACAGTGGTAGGGCATGACGGGCACCCGACTCTCATCAGAGTCGAGCGAACCCTTAGACATTCGCTCTATCCAAGCTTGTCATTTCAAAAACTTTAAAAAAAAAAACATAAAACTTTTCCAAATAGAAACCATCATATTTATAACGATTATGAAAACCTTCAATCAAATAAGTACTTTAACCAATTGAAATCATCTAAAATACATACTCTTTTAAATCCACAAATGACCTAATTGACATCACTTTGTCAACATCTCGACAAACATACCACAGGACACTGTCTACAGAAGTCTCTAAGAAGTAAATTGAACATTATGAGTCAGGACCGGGCCCTGACATACCCATAATCATACATATCGATACATGACTCATCACATCTCCAGAATGAGGTGGAACTTGCCAATCCAAGCTGATGTCCAAGTATCCTAGCTATACACTTAACCTGCCAAACAATCTGGGGCTGTGGTCATGAACGCAGCGTCCGCAGGCAAAATGACGTCAGTACGGAAAATGTACTGAGTATGTAAGGTGGTAACAAGTCATAATCATAATTTGATTTACGAGAGAAGAAATCACAATCTAACTCAATACCTGCAGCCTTTGCTAGGAGAAACATAAATGTGCACACGAAGTCTCAAAACAATCATTAAGTAAATAATGCAATCCAAAACATATGCCGCTTCTGACATGTTAACAGAATAGTCCCTTCGGACAGCCTCTTCTGGCTAGTATCACAATAGTCCCTTCGGACGGCCGCTTCCGGCATAATAATGATGGCCCCTTCGGGCAGCCACTTTCGGCTTAGCTAGGGTGGCCCCTTCGGGCAGCCGCTTCCGGCTTAATATCACCATCGTATTAACACAAACTCAATTCATAAATAACAATTTCAATTCAAAGCATAAGTCACTAATTAATTAATCACAATCCAGTTATTAGCCTTAGACTTTCATAAGAAGTTATCAAATTTGTATCTCACTAGACTTAGGAGGACATACTTTCAGGTTTGAGGGTAGAATTGTTATCAAATTCTTACTACTTATATTCTACTCAATTTCGTCTTGTTGCCCTACCCAAAGAATAAGTGATCATATCAGTACAAAGGGATGATACTATGGAATGTAGACATAAATCGTAAACGAAATGAAGTAGTAAAATCTAGCACCCCCTGCGGAATGGTTTTGAAAATCAAACTTTATGTTTCCTTTAGTATAAAACTCATTTCCTCGATATCATTAGTAAAACCATACACATAACTCAACTTGGCACCTTATGGGTGTTCTCTTTGGAACAGAATTGGAGTACAATATCAATAAGCCATCACAAGAAACATTTAGAACTTACTCGTCTAAGAATGGAATCATATGGAGTACATATAGAATGACTAACAGCAAGAATCATGCCAAAGGAAGAAAGGTTTTCCTTACATACCATGTCGCTTACGTGATTAGCTTAACTTATGCTTCCGAACACTGGCTAATCCACAATCAAGGTAAAGGAAACCCCGTAGACAACTTGAAAAAGGTTCATATACTTCTCTAAGCTCGTAATTAACTTCCGTAAATTCGGGCAGCATTTTCCCTGTAATCTTTGCTTCCCTCTAATTCCAATTCAATTTAACAACACAATCAGTGACCAACAACAACACAACCATCTCATATAAGTCTCTTTAAACTCAAAACATCAACTCCCAAAGATATACACAAAAACAACCCAGTATGTGCTTTGTATACGATATCTTCATACACTTTATTCTCCCAAATTCAAGAACAGCAACTTATCAACAACATATCCACAATCATTTTATATCAATATCCAGCTAATTCTATCCATTTAATCATACCAAAACAGCCCCCAAGTCATTTGATATCCAAAAATTATAACCGAACTTTCAACGTCATTTTCTCTATTCTAACCCGTCAAATCTATCAATGATCATGGTAAGAACATCTTAAACATACCTTATATGAGCATCCGCCATGAAGCCAACATTCCCCAAGTTCAACTTTTAGCTTAAAATGACGGCAACAACTTTTACTACACTTTATCCGTCACGGGCCTCGGGATTCGGGGCCTCGAACTTGATCGATTCTCCACTTTCTCTCTCTAACTCTCCTCTCTCTCTATCTAAAATATTCTGGACCTTTTGTATGAAAATGAGGCAGATAAGGCTGAAAATTTCCCTTAAATAGCAAGGGAAATGGGCCTGACCCGACTTGGAATCGGGTTGGGCCGAGCCCACTGCCCAGCTTGACCTTTCTGCCTTAAAACGTCCATAACTTTTTATCCCTATGTCACATGCAGGCCCACGACCTATGGTTGGAAAGGTATTTCAATTATCTACAACTTTAATTTTAGGAGTTTTCCCAAATTCCCAAATAAGGATGGGGTTATGGCCTCCCGAAGTCAAATCACCCGAAAACGTAACTTAAAAACATCTTTTTGGAGGGCTTTTACTTTGATTTGGCTCAAGGGTCCTTCTTGAGTTGTGTTTAACTTCACATATATTATCCATATAAATTTCCATATGTCCTTTATAAAATCTCGACATATGGACCCCACCTCAGTTTACGATTACGAGGGCTATATATCTTTTAACATATCATTCCAATCGTATTGTACGAATTCCTAACATCATACTCATGCTATCCTCATGCTAATACAATAGAATTTCATCCTTTATACTTGTAATATTTGCTACTCCTTGAGCTCACATTAAGCCGTCTGCAGCCTTAGTAACATGAAATTTTCTGGGGCGTAACAATTTGGGTAGCATTTCTCCTATTTTATCAACTTCCACCAAATTACAAATCAAATTCCAAACAACTATAATAACGTTTAAAATATTATAATTCAGAAGTTATGTTCAATTCAATCTCAGATTATCCAAAATTCCTTTTTCAAGTTCATCTCATAGTCATCTTCGTCACTTCAACACTTTATAACTTCTCAACTTTAATTCTTTTCCTTTCTAAGAGTTACTAAACCTTTATATCAACTCAATCATGTAAATAATAGGAAGATCATAACTTATTATTGTCACACACCCACCAGGAGGCGTGACGGGGCACTCGACCTCACGGTCGGAATGCCGGCTGAGCTAACCTGAACCAAATAACATAGTCATAATGGACATGGAATAACATAGCATAAAGCCTTAGCAGCACCTGCATTCAGAAAAACCCAAACCGTACAGTAGACAACATCGCCTACATATACACATAATCACAGTACGCACGCCGACGAGGCCGCCACTAAACAATATTATAAGTCGGTAGGCCCATTTAACAAAACATAATTCCCATGACCAACACCAATACACTACACAAGGTCTACGAGCCTCTAAGAGTAGAAAATATCATCATCATAAAAGGTCGGGACTACATGTCCACCAACGTATCAAAAACAATATGTACAGTAACCATGCAATCATAATCATCTACCAAAACAGGCAAGTCCGGATGACTGACACTTGTTGACCTGTTGACGATATTCCTATCACGGCGCGTCTTCAGTAAACCTGTCCTGACCTGTAGCACGAGATGCAGGTCCCAAAATAGAACAGCCAGTACGAAAAATATATACTGAGTATGTAAGGCAGGATGAAATACGGCAATGAAAGAAGACATGACGATAAGATAAGAAATACGATAATCTGAAAGCAGTTAATATGCAATGCATGATAAAACCATTTTTCATATGAACATACCCAACTGGTCAGTGGTTGCACATCTACGTGCCGTACCCAGCCGACTGTAGCCCGGCTCGGTAAGTAAAATAGTTCAAATAGAGCATATATATAAATGCATGCAGAGTGCAATAAATAGACATGGGCCTTTCGGAGTGACGTAAGGTCGTGACCTCCTAATTAGTTATGGAATGTATATCGAGGCCAAAAGGACAATCAATAATAGTTATGATATCAATAAACAAGCATAAGGATTATACGTGACATTTTGTGGAATTTAACAAGGGTCAAGGAATGCGCACTAACGGACTTTTAGTCATAATCAATAAGCTCTTTTAGAGAAAATCGTATAAAATATACTTTTCCATAAAATCGGTAAATCTTGTAAAACATGGCCTTTTCTCAAAATCCAGCTTTCTTATAAAAATGTATCCTTTCTTTGTAAAACATCAGACCGTTCGAATGGAAGCGCATGCACGCTAAATAGATCTAAGACTCGTGCCAAGGAAATAAGGACAACTAAACTTTACATACCTGTCTCTACTGCCTTGCTAATCCCGACTTGCTCCCTTATTCCACCGCTTGTCCCTTTGTCCCGAAACCTATATCGACAAATACTTCCTTTATTCAATTTCGTAGATTCAACTTATCAAAATCCTATAGTCTTGAAGAGTTCAATTTACGAAAAATTTGGCAGTAGTTCCTCTATTTTTGTTATATCCCGGCAAATGTTAGATAACCGTAATATCAATAACAACAACAACCATCAATAACAACAACAACAACAACAATACTCAAGAATAAACATCCATAACCTCCATTCAAACCAATATTCATATCAATCCACCCGTAACACCCACAACGAGGATAATCTCACTTTTCCGATCAATCCAACTTAATATGCGATATCTTGCGAGTATTACTATGGATTAACTCAATTACCAAAGAAGGAGTGGGATCTACCTTAATTTGTCTTGGAAACTTTTTCATAGAGGAGTTCCACCTCCTCCTACGATGCCACGATGGAAAAGCCAAGGTCTACGAAGCGTTACGCACCTCTCGAGCCTTAATCTCCACTAGATCTTACCAATATTTGTGCCAAATACCCATAATATCTCTAAGGTTTGCTTATGGATGTAAATCTGATATTTTGGTGGGGGGGGGGGGGGGGGGTATGGTGAGTTCATGGGGTATTTATTGGTCCGTGGGTCGAGTTTGGATTAGTGGGCCAAAATTAGTGGGCTTTTAAGTGGTTTCTAGAATTTTCGTGTAGGTTCGCGGGCTTCTGGCAGTCCGTTTTAAAATGCTTATAACTTCCTACTCCGTTGTCGTCTATATGAATAGTTTGCTGTGTTGGAAACTGGACTCGACGAACTTAATTTTAGGCTCTTGAATCACCTCAAACCTCCTTGTATGCTAAAAGTTATACTCCCATCTAATTGGACTAAAATTTGCTTCCGAAATTTCACCAACTTCTTCATAAGTACCATTAACTTTCTTTTCTTCTACCTGCTTGATCCCAAAACCTTCTGAAACTTCCTATACATGATATTTATCATTAATTTTACTTGATAAGGGTCATGTCCCCTGGTTCCAAGGTTGTCCTTCCCGGGTACGACATACGAGATTATAATTCATCGTTTACTGCATTGTTACGTACTTCCCATGGCTTGTACCTTTCAAGACTTCACGGGACGTCTCTGACATTCCATTAGTACGGTGAAATACATGGCATGCTCATGCTCCGAGAGGGCGGGGTGTAACATTCTCCCCTCTTTAAGAATATTCGTCCTCGAATGTTAACAGTCGAAGGGTTTCCTCACTTGTCGGGTCCGTTCTCCTAGAATTCCGATATTATTCCATGGGGCAGAAGCTATATTGGGCTTAAGTGTGCTTGTATAAACTAGCACTTCTCCTAAAGGCTTCCTAAGCCGATTATCTCTTAAATCTAGAACCTCCTTTCATTAGTCCTTACATCCTACGTCTTTTCCTCTAGCTACTACCTTCCGACCAGCTATAACCATTGAGTCTACTTTGTTGTCTGGTGTGGATGGCTTCAAGTTCCTTCGGCTGTCTTGAACCAACCTTTCTTTCTCTGTCCGCATAAACACCTCCTTTGTCACTTTTGTCCTACCTGATTTGCTTAGATTTGTCATGCACATGGCATGTTGTGCGGTGTATACATGTACTTCTATAAGCTCTTGAAAGTACGAGGTCCTCTCTTATTACGGTTCATCGTACTATTGCATACTATTAATAGTGTCCGTATTTACTTGGCCTGTACCCAAACATCTTGTCTTCATTGCCACCTAAGTTGTCTTTGTGAGAAATAACTTTACAGCTCGACGCTTTTTCTTCCATATACAAACTCTTGTTTTCCTTTTTGTTGATTAACTATGGGGTACCGCAGTATACTTGAACCTGACGTCTTTCTTATCTTTATCTTCTGAACATGTATTTAGTTTTTTCTAATTCCTCTATTTATCTTGTTGATAATCTGCCTCCAAGAGTCCCTTTCTTCTTTGCCTACACCCTTGCACATAGATGGAAAACGTTGATGATCAATGAACTTACTCGGTTATCCTCAGAGTCTTTCCCAGCCTTCCTTTGTCCTTATTTTTACCTTTTAATCCTTCATTAATGCCTGTTGTCATTCAGTTAGTTTGGTACGGGGTACTGTTTCCTTGGTACATTTGCCTCCTGGCTGCCTTCGGAGTCCTCATGACAATCCTTAATTCTTGCAATAACGTTCCCAATTTCCATTCCTTTACATTAATATTGCGTCTTTACTTAAAAAGTTTCTTCCCTCGTCTTTTATCTAATATCTACCCTCGAGGGTGTCGACAACGCTTGGCCTGCTCTTGGTGATAAAGTTACGATATGCTCTTTGGATCTGGCTAATACTTGGGAAATTCTGTTTCTAGTTCTTCCAGTTCTTTGGCCACTGATGGCATCTACTTACTGTCATCCTCGTCTTAGGCCCTTTTCTCATTAATCGTCCTTCGTATGACATCTTCTTTGTCACGACCCAACCCCGTAGGCCATGACCAGTGCCCGAGATGGACACTCATATACGTACATTTTAAACATAGTCAGGCTGACACTATAGACAATATAGGAATTGACAAAGATCCAAACGTTCACAATGTCACATATCATGATAATCTGTCTCCTGAGGAGTCACAACCAATCACATCGTAATAAAATACGCAAGCCGACAAAGCTGCCACAACATGTCAATACCATACATAAGACAACAAGGCTATCACAACATGTGAATACTATACATAAGCCGACAAGGCTATCACAACATGTTAATACCATACGTAAGCCATATAGACACGGATGAACAAAACTTATACATAACCCACACATATGTCTACAAACCTCTAAGAGTATCGATAGCCAAAAATGACGGGACAGGGCCCGTCGTACCCCTGGATAAACATATATATATATATATATATATATATATATATATATATATATATATATATACAGCAAAAGATCTATACCAAAAGTCCAAGCTCCGGAACAATGGAGCTCTCCAAGACAGCTGAGTGGAAATCCTAAGCTGGAGGATCGCCAAATCGAGTATCTGTACCTGCGGGCATGAAACGCAGCCCCCCCCCCCCCCCCCCCGAAGAAAGGGGGTCAGTACGAGATATGTACTAAGTATATAAAGCATGAAATACAGTAAAGGGGATCCTGACTGAAATAGAGATCACAGGAGAAAAGTATGACATTCAAAATACCAATACACTTGCCTTATGAAATGTAAATCATGCATATCAATATCATATATCATACCCGGCCCATTCTGGGACTCAGTGACATAATCATATCATCACATATATATATATATACCGTACCCGACCCTCTAGTGAGGGACTCGGTGAATAAAGTCATCACATGCCATCCTTGGCGCCATAATCACATCATCATATCGTCATATCATCATATCATCACATCATCATATCATCATATATATACATGTACCATACCCGGCCCTCTAGTGAGGGACTCGGTGAACAATGCAGTGAACTGTGCACGAGAACATACCCGGCCCGGGACTCGGTGAAAGATATATTACGGCATGCACGAGCAGAGTAGTGAGCAACCATATGCAAACTAAATCATATCTGAGACTCAATAGAATAATCAAAATGAACTATCATTTGAGAATCAAGACAATAGTCATATTAAGTACCTTTCAAATATCACTATGGATTATATCAAAATAGAACTTCCGGAATTATATACACGTATGAAG
Organism: Lycium barbarum; assembly: GCF_019175385.1. Classification (NCBI taxonomy): domain Eukaryota; kingdom Viridiplantae; phylum Streptophyta; class Magnoliopsida; order Solanales; family Solanaceae; genus Lycium; species Lycium barbarum. The sequence continues at coordinate 84,757,613 of NC_083347.1, forward strand.
ACATAATGAAATAGCTTCTGGGAATCAAGAACATTAGCCATCCTAGTGGCTTTAAGAATAAGAGCTTCTTTGGAGTCATATACACGTCGTCTGTTTGTTTCATAAAGATCATGCCAAAAAGAAAGAAGGGTTACTTTACATACCTGCCGTAGACCGATCATAACCAAGCTTACTTCATCACTCCTTTAGCCTATTGATATGAAAGTAATACTATTGTCAATAAACTACGACTTTCCGAACTTATAAATCTATAACTAATCACTTATGGGAATCATTCTCTAGTTCGTACTTTCTTGATTAGGATTTTGATTAGTTAAGAACCTGACGGAACTCGGGCAGCATTTCCTCTATATATCTTGCCTAGCCCGAACATACAATTCAATTCAACAATGAACCATATAGCAGCAACAACAACAACTTAATATAAATCTCTTTGAACTCAAATCATCAACTTTCAAAGATATACATAAAAATAGCCCAATATACGCCTCGTATACGATACTTTATACACTTCCTTCTTCAAAACATCCCAAGTATATCAACATCAACACAACCATAACATCAACTCTTATCCATAAATAAATAAACCAGCTCAATAACACAACAATAACATGGCCAAACAGTTCATATGCCTACAACAACAACAAATACGATTTCTGGCATATTTTCCATATTCTCTTATCTAACAACTTAGCTATATTTTGGATCAACTCAAATACATCTTAGGAGGGAACATTCATTACCTCATCCAACAAGATAACACCTCCCTTAAGCCAACTTTAACTTGGATGAACTTCCATTGCAAGAACAAGATGAAAGGGATGATGAACACAATAAGTACGAACTTTCGGAACTTCATCTTTCCAATGAAGCAACCTTCAACCCGCTTATTTAGCAACAAATGACTTGCTAATCTCCTTGGTATTAATCTAAGCAAGCAAAAACTTTTTTTTAAAAAAAATAACAAGCTGGCCATGAGCTTGCTACCATGGTTGTTCGTGATTCCTCCTTCAAATCAAGGTAAAGATCAACAATTTAATGGTGTGGAAATGAAGGTTGGCCGTGAGCTTCTTGATTTGCCATAGCCGTGGCCGTGACCTTCAAGAATTGCTACCATAGCCATGGCCGTGGGTTGCCATGGCTAGGAGCTCCTTCCTTCTTCAACAAGATAATGAATTTGATAAATGAATTAGGAGTCATCAACTGAGTATTTATATGTTGCTTATAAAGTGTCCACTTTTATGACATGTGTCCACTTTTCACTCAATCACCAATCAAATTCTGCCATGTGTCGTGGGGCCCACTTAGTGATCTAATTATCTTAATTAATCATTAATCCCCAATTAATAATATAATCATGGCTAATTAATCCTTAATCTCCAATAATATTTCTATACAAATTGAAATTTATAAACAATCGTGCACTCATAAAAAAATCGGGGATTAAAAGCCATTGTCTCATATCCCAAAAATTAATCTCGTCCTTAGACTTACGTCGATTAGCTTACGAATAGTTCGACGTACAAAAATACGGGGTGTAACATTCTTAATGGCCATAGGTTTTACGCTTACCACATTTATTACGGTTATGGACTGTTACACCTCGGAAATTCCTCCGTGAATGTACAATGAATAGACTAACGAAGAGTATGAGTGTATGATGTTTTATTAAGAAGGGGATGACTACTTATGAGTTTTGAAAATGCAAAAGTTGCAGATTTGCACTTCGGCCCAATTGGTCGTAAAATAGAATACGACCCGTAAAGTGGTTGACGGACCGTAAAATGCTATCGTCTTTCAACATTCCAAAACTTCAACTTTCTGCCAAATGTCTAAATGGTTAAATACGATTCAGAATACGGACCGTAAATCGAAATACGGCCCGTAAACTGTGACCGTAAACCACCATACCTCCAGCAAACCTTTCTGGTTCTGTTATGCTTAAGTACGGTCATGAAAGGCGGACCGTAAACCAGAATACGGCCCGTAAATTGGGTTTACGGCCACTGTGGACTTTGACTACTGTTCATAAAAATCAGATTTTAAGTTAAGTATAAGGGACCCTTTTTCATTCCATTCATTTCATTTTCACTCCACACTTCAAGAAATATCTAGAATACTCTCTAATATTCATCCACAGGAGAATCAAAGGAAAATCAAGATCAACAACACCAAATCCATGAAATCAAGAGTGTGAAACTCATCAAAGTTCATCTACACCAAGAAATTGCAAAGGAAGTGAAGTAGGGTTTTTGGTATAGAAGAGTATTGCTACTCAAGGCTCATTCCTAACACATCTAAGGTAAGTTTTATGACTTTCTCATGATGATTGAAGTATTTATACGTTGAAACACTTGGATTATAGAAGAGTGTAGTAAATGGGTCATAAAATGTGAATAGTGCCATAGTTGAATGATAGTTGGATTGAATTATGAATGTTGATGAGTTGGGAGTATAAATATGTTATAAATGACGTGTAGACCATGAAATAGGTGTGATGTATGAGAAAATGTGATGATGAGCTAAAACCCATAAATGTGGAGAAATTGGAGAAAAATGGTGGAATGTGGTAAATGTAGATTAATGACGAATGTTGATACGATATTGTGAGTGTTGTTGTGAATGTTTGGTAGTTGAAATGAAACATGGGAAAAGTAGTAGAAACAAAGGAAAGGCTACCCAATTTTCCCTAAAAATAGTAGCGCGTTCTTCTCGTCGATTGACTAACGATGGTATGAATTCTCTCTCGAAGGTAGACATGTGACAACAAAGGAAATCAAGCAAACGATAGCATAGTTAAACGACAAAGGTATGTGAGGCTTATCCCTTATTTCAAAGGCATTAATCTTTTAAACTTTCCATGAGCCTCCTATATGATGGAACTTATGAGTCCTTAGACACACTAAATTACATACGAGCATGACAACGATGATAATGAGTTAAGGTATAGAGATTTTATAGCTCATGATATGATGATCACATAACGCTGATGATGTCATTCTTGTTAACACTCACCTTATGTACTATTTCCTTCAAGGTGAGGCAAAGCACTCATAAATGTTCATAATATAATCGGGGGTTTACGACCTTACGTCACCCCGACATAGCTATGGTTGTCTTCAAGTCCAATGCGTGCTCCTAATGTTAAATGTGAAATAATGCTAAGTCATAGTATGTCTACGAGATGATCAATAATGCTTGCTTATAATATGCCTATGTTATGTATGAATATGTCAAGCTATGATAAGATGGTGATACGTTCATGAGATGTGTAAAAGTGATGGGTAATGATTGATTTTGTGATGATGAGATTCCACCGTGCCTAGATGGCCGGGCATGTCACCGCTAAGGCGGGCTGCATATGGTTCCATCGTGCCTAGATGGCCGGGCATGTCACCGCTAAGGCGGGCTGTGATGTTACACCGAGCGTAGAGGGTCGGGCATGATGACCACTATTGGGCGGGATATAAGGGTTACCCGGACGCGGGTAACGATACGGATTACGACGTGATGATGTATGTGATGATGTATGTGGTGATGTACGTGATGACACATGGATACGATAATACATGTACCGTAATTGTGTAAAATATGATGTATGTAAAGAATACATTAGCCTCTGATACTCATGCAGGTTAAATCCTTCTCTTATGACTCATGATCCTTCTATTATGTTTGATTATTTCATTCCTGCCTTACATACTCAGTACAATATTCGTACTGACGTCCATTTTCTTTGGACGTTGTGTTCATGCCCACAGGTAGACAGGGAGGAGATCTTGCTCCGCACTTTTAGAAGTTGTTAGCTGACTGAAAGCACTCCACTGTCCCGGAGGTGCTTCTGATGATTCTTTTGTGTATATTTTTATATGTCATCCCATAGAGGCTCTTAGATCCTCAATGTGGGTTATGTGGTTTCACGATGTGGATATTGTGTAAATATATTGATATATGTTATTGTATAAAATCATTATGTTTTGTAATGAAAAGTAGTTGCTTTTGTAAAATGAGCATGAAATCGATAAATGATTGTTGAATGAGTCTAAGAAGTAATAGTACGAGCGGTGCTCGGTGGTTAACCCCGGGTACCCGTCGCGGCCCTTAGATGGGTCGTGTCATGGACTTCGACTTAGTGTTTGTCTTACTCTTATGTCTCAATCTTAGGTTATTTTGTCGTTGCCCGCTTCCCCTTATCTGATCATTGGTCCTTACCATACCGTTCCTCGAGTAAAATCAATTCTTAGGTGATGGTGTTACTTGGGTTTTCGGGAGTGAATTCCATTGCTATCCTGACCGTCCTACTGTCACTGCTCTTGACAGCGATTAGTCATACTCCTTTTGTCTTATACCTTACTCATCCTTGCTTGTCTTGGAATTCGGTGATCTGTACAGTAGCTTATACTTGCGTCCATGGTCGTTTATCGGATCACATTGCAGTCGCATCATACCTATCTCTGGTATCTACTGCTTATGATGTTTTCGAATTACGTCTCTATCTCTTAATTACGGGAGATACCTCTCCACCTTTTGACTATGTCTAGGTCCTTTCCCGATATCAGTTCTACTTCCATTATCAATATTGTGTCTCTTCCGGGTGGTTACCTTACCTTTATATTCTTCCTTTCCTATTCCTTTCTCTCCCCCACCCTCTCATAGGGGTGCCCTTACCTTTCTTTACTAATCCATACTTGAATTCCACTAGCTAACCAAAACTACCTATGTGGCTTTCCTTCACATAGGGTGCTCATTACCTGTTGCACTTAGCTTGTCCCTTGGTCCCGTGGAGACTGACCAATATACCACTAATAAAGTCCTAGTCGATGGGTGGGATACCTTGCAGCAAACAGGGGGTATTACCTGAGTCGGCGCATCATTTTAAGGCCTTTCCAATCTCATCCAACTATGCTGACCCTCTCTTTCAACCTATACATTATTTGTGTTCTGAGAACGCGTCCTTTACTTCCATCTCCTTCTCGAATCTTCTTTAGGAAAGAATAGAACTCGAGGAATGCCGAAGCCTTTGTCACATATTTGAGTCCTTTCTGCATTCTTGACTGATTGGTTGGGGCTCTCAACCTTGTTACGAAACAGAAGTTCGATTCCATTCGCGTGTTACTTACTTGTCCTTAGGAATATTCATATCCCTTACGGCTGAAGTATGTTGAGTCGCTTCAAAAGATTTTATAGAAAAAATAATAAGTCTTGAATCACACTCCCATTCATATTGCCACTCGCAATATAGTTCTTAACCAATATTTACCAAGAATGTCAAGGAATGCTTCGTTATACTTTGCCTCTCTGTTACCAACGTCATATAACACCTTATGTTTGGAATAGCTTGAGTGGTTCTCTTGATCAACTTCAACATTTAATACCTTTGTCTATAGTTTCCCCCCTGACACGATGTCACACCCCGTACTTTTAGAGAAGCTCTTATCAAATTTGAATGTAAGTATGTTGAACTATTGCTAAGTTGTTACACCCCGTAGTTCTGTACGTTGAGATTCGTTAGGTGTTGGTTGTTTTAAGTATGGACACTGGAGTTAAGTGTTTCCAAGTGAGGTCTAGACTTGTTACCTCTTCTTGAAGATGTTTGGGTGAGTATTTTTAAGGTGGAGAGACCATGGAATTGAAGTGTTCTCAAATTTTGAGGTAAGATTTCATATTAGTTTCATGTTTATGAGTTTGTTTGGTAATTATGTTAAGATTTGAGGAGAAGAAAGTTGGAGGAAAAGTTCAACTATGCATTTGATGATATTTTGAGTTGTGAATTTACTTGAGTTATAATTATTAGTATGTTTTGAGCATAATATTATTATGAGGGATAATAATGATGTTAAGGAATTGTCGTATATGAGTGTATAAGGGGTTGTATGAATTTGTTGTTATGGATTGATTATGAAAAGAAGTTTTGGGACGGAACAGAGTATATTGGTATTGATAATGATGTCATTGATGTTAGTTTTGTTATTGTTGTATTGGTTGTTGGTATTGTGATTTCGGGGAAGGGATATAAACAGGGGAGAAGCTGACCGAATTTCGGCAGATTCTAAAAGGATTTAAATTCAAGGCTTAAAAGAAGTGTATGACGATGAGCCTAACAATAGTATGAATGGTTTTATATGTAGATTTCAAGACAGAAGGTAGGTTGGAAAGTCGAGAAGCGAGCTTCCAGGTATGTTAAGGCTGTCCGTTCTATTCTTTTGGCATGATCCTTATCTTATGAACGAACAGAGTAAGAAAGTGAGTTCCAAAGACTCTACTCCTAGATGGTATAGGATTTAGCGTATCCTTGACCTCTTAAATCCCGAAGGGGCATCCATAAGTTGTATGTTTCCATAATGGTCTCTAAATCCCGAAGGGGTATTACACCTTGAAAAATTTTCCGTTCATGCACAGTGAAGAGACTGACGAAGGGCACAACGTATACGACGTTTTGATAAGTAAGAAATAACATTTGATGATCCTAATCGAGATTTCAAAGACATTCGAAGTAAGAGAAGAAAGTTTGCCAAGAGGAGGCAAGGCGTACGAGATGTATCGGAAAGGATTTACGAGTAACGAGTTAATGATGCTTTGGAGAAGCGTTATAACGTCCCTTAGATTGTTAATGAGGTGATAAACAAGTGCTAAGGAGGTTCCATAGGGATTGGAGATCAAATGAGTCAACGAGAACGAACTTCGGAAAACTGGGCATTATACGGCCAAACATATTGGCCGTATAAAACATGCTGGCCGTACGTTCAACCGTATAACCAGCCCAGATTAGCATCCCTCTCTGGACCAAATCTACAGTAAGACATACGGTCAGTATAATTTATACGGACCGTATGTTGGTCCGCAGAAACTGGTCGGGTCAGATTTTGTGTATTTAATAAGGGACCAAGTTCATTTCATTTCATTTCCCTTTCACACCCCTTCTCTCTAGAACTCTCTAGAACACTTCTACCACAAGAATTCAAGGGATATTCATGATCAATCTTATAAATCCAAGGGAATCAAATGTAAGAAACTCATTAAAGATCATCTAAGCCAAGAAATTTCATTGGAGATGAATTAGGGGTTTTGGTCAAGTGGAGTATTTCCATCCAAAGCTTATTCGTACAACATATAAGGTAAGATTTATGGTATTTCCATGTTGTTTAAGGTATTTGAAAGTTGAAACACTTGGGTTGTAGAAGAATATAGAAAAAAAATGGGTCATGAATGTGGGAATATTGTCATTTTGAGTAATAGCTTGAATTGAGTCATGATTCTTGACGTGATGTGATATGGTTATGTTATAAATGATATTAAGGACATGGGATAAGCATTGTATGTTAGAAAACTTACTAGTATACTATGACCATGATTATGGATGAATTCAAGTGGAATTGTGAAATGAGGGTAGTGTAGATGAATTAAGATTGTTGGTTATGATATTGTGAATGTTATTATAAATGTTTTGGAGTTGATATACAATATGGGGAAGGTTTTATAAACAAAGGAAATGCTGCCCAATTTTCTCTAGCCTTCGTAAGCACGTTCATATAATCGATTAGCTAATGTGTATGCGAATTCTCTTGAAGGTAGAAACGTGAGCATTGAAGGAGAACAATCAAGCGATGGAAATTATTAAATGAAAGAGGTATGTAAGGCTAGTCCTTTCTTTCTATGGCATGAATCTTATGGTATGAATCCTCCTATCTTTCCATGATTTTCCTACGTATCGAAAACAATGAGTATACGAGTATAAAGAGCTTCATACAAGATAAAGAAAAATGATACGTTAAGAGTATGACAATAACGATGAGGAATCTACGTCTAGAAGTCCTAAAGCTCATGATACGATATTCCTACGAAGCTAATGATCCTTATATGATTCCTATGATATTATTTCCCTACCTCTCCATGATCTTCTTACATTCCGGGAATTATGAGACCATATTGATAAAGAGCCTCTTATGAGATAAAGACGAGAAATATGTCATGAATGCGATTTGAGATTTAGTTCCTTCAAGGTGAGATTTAATGAACATGATTACTCCATAATGTAGTCGGGGGTTCTCGACCTTATGTCACCCCGACATTGTTATAACTTGTTTATAAGGTCTATTGCATGTTCTATGACCAATGTTCCGAAAAATTACCAGTCTATGTTCATAGGGGGTTTCATATGAGATAAAGGTAGGAGATATGCTATATATACGATAATGGTAATGGTGAGCCTATGTTTAGAGATTATAAAGCCTATCATACGATATTTTTACGAAGTTCATCATATGAATATGATATGATTTTCATAGGTTGTCTTTAAATTCAAATGCATCCTTTATGAAAGGTTATGATAAGCTTATGAGATGTATGTGATGGAAATGATGAGATATACCGAGCGTTGTTATGGCTGGGTATGGAAGCCATGTATGTGATATTGTCGAGCCACTACGTGGCCGAATACGGATAATGCTTAATGTGTATGTGCAGTACGGTGTTATGATATATGTATGATACGATGATGTATGCGCTACGATGATACATGTACTATGATTATATAATATATGATATAGGCATGAAAGGTATCCTCCCTAAAAAGTTACGCAGGTTATATCTTCCCCTTATGTCTTATGATTTATCTATTATATTCATTTCATTCACGCCTTACATACTCAGTACAATATTCGTACTAACGTCTGTTTTCTTTGGACGCTGTGTTCATGCCCACATGTAGACAGGGAGGCGACCCAGATTTACAGAGGCCGATAAGCAGTCTTTTGAGAGCACTCCATTATTCCAGAGGTGCCATTGATTTATTGTTTAGTGTGCATATATGTTTTGGGGACGACGGGGTCCTGTCCCGTCCATATGTCTAGTATTCTACTAGAGGCTCGTAGATACGTATGTGTGGATAGCATGGTTGTCACGACCTGGCTAGGGGCCGTGACGGGTACCCAGGGCTAACCACCGAGCACCACTCATTCTACTACTCATCATATTCCTTAAGCATAATTTTTTCAATTTCATACTCAAATCATAGAAAAATTATTTTTCGTTTGGAAACATAATTACTTTTATATACATAAGCCCTTCGTCTATTAAAATTATAATACATACACAATAGTAGCATCGTGAGACCATACTACCCACACATGCGTATGTACGAGCCTTTACTAGAATGCCAGACATAGGGACGGGACAGGACCCCGTCGTACCCAAAATATGCATGTATACACAAAAGAATAATCAAAGGCACCTCCGGAACAATGGAGTGCTCTCGAGTCAGCTAATAGCTCCTACGAGTCTGGGTCACCTCCCTGTCTACCTGTGGGCATGACCACAGCGTCCAAAGAAAACGGACGTCAGTACGAACATTGTACTGAGTATGAGAGGCATAAGCAATAATAATACGTCAATGAAATAAATAAGCATCAGATAAGGAGCAACCTGTAACTGACTGTCAATTATAGAGAAATAATGCATGCTGGCTTACTTCATAATCATCATCATATCCTGTATGCATATAAGTATAAGCTGCCCGACCATATAGGTACGGTGTAATAATCATTAGCCTGCGTGCAGGCCTCCCGCGTCTGAGGTACCATCTCATGCTGCCCACTAGTGGTGTCTGCCTATGCCATCTAGACATGGTGTATACGCTGCCTGCCTTAGCGGTGTCTGTCCGGCCATATAGGCGCGGTGTAATATCATCAACATGTACCCATCACAATGCATGCATAGAAACTCAAAGACAATTATACTTTATCGAGGTGACTTAAGGTCGTGAATCCCCCGATTCCATTATGGAGCATTTATAAGCATTCTGCCAATAAACAACATCATATCATTATTGGGCTCATAATGCATCCCTTATCTCACATGGCTATTCATGAACATAGACTCTTAGTTTTCCGAGGTATAGGAGATTCATGGAGAAGAAGGAAAAATCATGCCATAGGATTCATGCCTTAGAAATAAAGGACTAGCCTCACATACCTCTTTCATTTAACTAATCTATCGCTTGCTTGTTCTCATTCAATGCCCAAGTTTCTACCTTCAAGAGAATTCACATTAACATTAGCTAATCGATTACTTAAACGTGCTTACTAAAGCTAAAGAAAATTGGGCAGTATTTCCTTTGTTTATACAACTTCCCCCATATTCCATATCAACTCCCAAACATCCATAACAACATTTACAATATAATAGGCAACAATCATCATTCATCAACATTATCCGCATTTCACCATTTCACTTCAATTTCTCCATAATTGTGGTTATAGTTCACTATCGCGTTTTCTCACATATAATACTTACCCCATGTTCTAAATGTCATTTATAGCGTACTTTTTATCACAACATATCAATATTCATAATTCACTCCCAACTACTATTAAACAATGACAATATTCCCACATTCATGACCCATTTTCTATATCTTTCTACAATCCAAGTGTTTTAACTTTCAACACCTTAAACAACATAGAATGATCATAAAACTCACCTTAGATCATGGAGGAATAAGCTTGGAGTGGAAATTCTCTTCTTGCACAAAACCCTAGTCCACTTCCCTTGGGATTTCTCGGTTTAGATGAGCTTTAATATGTTTCATACACTTGATTTTGTGGGTTTGATGTAGTTCATCATAGGTTTCTCTTGGTTTCTTGTGGATGAATAATAGAGAGAGTTCTAGAGGTTTCTTAAAGTGTGGAGAGTGGAAAATGAAATGAATTAAATGAGAGAGAGGTCCTTATATCAACTTAAAATCTGTCCCGACCGGATTCTACGGACCAACATACGGTCCGTATAATTTATACTGACCCTATATCTGGCCATAGATCTGGTCCAATGAGGACCCTCATTCTGGGCAGGACATACGGCTGGACATACGGTCCGTATGCTTTATACGGCCAGTATGTTTGGCCGTATAATGCCCAGCTCTCCGACACTCGTTCTCGTCGACTCGTTTGATCTCCAATCCTTTTTTATCCTTTTCGACTCTTGTTTAACACCTCAATACCAATTTAAGGGACATTACCACTCTTCTCCAAGATACCATTACGCCATCATTAACTCGTCGCTCATAATTCTTACCTGACACGCAACATATCCTTTACTTCCCTTGACAACCTTCTTCCCTTGCGTCAAATGTCGTTGAATCTCGATTAGGATCATCAAATGCTATTTCATACTTATCAAAACATCGTATACGTCGTGCCCTTCGCTAGCCTATTCATTGTACGTTAATGGGGAATTTTCCAAGGTGTAACAATGGTCTCACGAAGTTATTATTGTTTGTATATTATTTTGATAGCCGAAGGGCTTATGTATATAAAAGTAAATATGTTTCCAATGAAAAATAGTTTTTCCTATGATTATGAGCATAAGAAATACGATTGTACGCAGATTGAGTAATAGGACGAGTGGTGCTCGGTGGTTAGCCCCGGGTACCTGTCATGGCCCTAGCCGGGTCGTGACAAAAGTGGTATCAGAGCAGTTCAGTCCTAGGAAGTGTCTACCAGCCTTATCTAGTAGAGTCTTGTTTATGGTGTGTTGCGCGACATATCTATAAACAGGAGACTGCATGACATTTAGGATGGTTACTCTTCTTTCATCTCTAAGATCGTGCGATAGAGCTCAGCCATAGGAAATGGGATTCCTTATACTAACCCTTGATTGCAGCAGAAGAACGGTAATGATAGAAGAAAGTGATTGATGACATTGAAAGTTATGGAGGTAAGCCCCTTCGTTGAGGCTACGATATCAGAATATGTATTTATACGTTAATGGATTGGTTGTCATAAAGGTAAGTTAGTGTTCATGTGATAGAGAAATTGACTAAATGTGTCGCTTGATGATAAGTTCAGTTATAAGTTGAGAACTAAGCAAATTGAATGAATCAGAACAAAGGTAAGCGACGGTACGAAAGATGTGCGTCGAATAAAGTAAGAATATTGAGATATGATTGAAATGTAAAGCTGAAGGATGAAATAGAAAGTAAATAGGAAGGGATAACAGGGCAGATCGCTAAAGGATCAGGTATATCTCGAAGCGTGATATATGAGGTAAGTTTGGACATCTTTGTGCTTTTACTTTAAAGTGGGAGCCCTGTGTGGCTGAGATATGTCGTATATATATTGGCCCTGTAAGGCATTGCCGGTATTTGCTGCGAGCAGGTTTTGGGATGGTAAGAAATATAGAGGAAACTCTGCCAAAATTTTCCTAGAATCCAAAGGAGAAACAAATATTTGTAATATTAAGCAAGTATGAATTGAGAGGTTTTATGCTATGTAGCGACGATAATCGGTAAAGTATGATATGTGGTATTAACATTGTTTATACATCTTTGAGGACAGTATTGATCCACCACCTGTAATCTTCACGAAATACCTTTTAAAAGTACTACTGATGAAACTAAAAAAAAAAAGGGGTGGGGGGTGGGGTTGTAAGGACGATGGTACTCAAGTTTTAAGGAAAGTAAGGTATGAAGAGTAGAACTTCCAAGATAGTAGTTGCTGAATGATAGAGAAAAGATACTCCAGGTTAGTTGAAGGAAAATATGTGGCGAAATTTTCGTAGAATCCCGGATAGCTTAACATTCGAGGACGAATGTTTCCAAGGGGGGAAGAATGTTACACCTCGAAAAAAATTTCATTCATGCACAGTGAATAGACTGACGAAGGGCACGACATATACGACATTTTGATAAGTAAGAAATAACATTTGATGATCCTAATCGAGATTTCAAAGACATTCGAAGTAAGAGAAGAAAGTTTGCCAAGAGGAGGCAAGGCGTACGAGATGTATCGGAAAGGATTTACGAGTAACGAGTTAATGATGCTTTGGAGAAGAGTTATAACGTCCCTTAGATTGTTAATGAGGTGATAAACAAGTGCTAAGGAGTTTCTACAGGGATTGGAGATCAAACGGGTCGACGAAAACGAACTTCGGAAAACTAGGCATTATATGGCCAAATATACTGGCCGTATTGTCACACCCTCATCTTGATAGGGCATGATGGGCACCCGACTCTCATCAGAGTCGAGCGAACCCTTAAACGTTCGCTTTACCAAAACCTGTCATTTCAAAAACTTTTAAAACATGGAACTTTTCCAACTAGAGATCATTGTCGTTATACAGATGATGAAAACTTTCAATCAATTACGTACTTTAAATCAACTGAAATCATCTGAAAATACATACTCTTTTAACATCTACAAATGATTTGCACTTCTCGACGCCCTATCCACAGGACACTGTCTGCAAAGTCTCTAACATATACAAATTACCATGACATAAGCACTTTGACCCGGCAACACTCCGAACCGAGATGGAGCTCGCCAATCCCGCTGGAACACCTTTAGCAAAGTCTTCGACTTATCTGGGTGTACCTGCGTGGCATGAAACGCAGCCCCCGAAGAAAGGGGGTCAATACGGAATATGTACTGAATATGTAAAGCATCACTGAATCATAAACAAGGAAAGGCGTAATAGTAAACCAGTTTAGAGGCAACCCGGGAGCAACATGGAACAACATTTTGAACCGTGCCATGCAGTGCCTTACCCAAATTCTAGCATACACATTACAAGTACAGCACACCCAAATTCTAGAATACGCAATGTGAATATAGTATCATAATAGTCCCTTCGGACGGCCGCTTCCGGCATAGTAGCAATGATGGCCCCTTCGGGCATGCCGCTTCCGGCATAATAATAATGATGGCCCCTTCGGGCATGCCGCCGGCATAATACTGATGATGGTGGCCCCTTCGGGCATGCCGGTTCCGACATAATAATAATGATGATAGCCCCTTCGGGCATGCCACGTCCGGCATAATAATGGTGATGGCCCCTTCGGGCATGCCGCTTGTGACATAACAATAATAGTCCTGGCCCCTTCGGGCATGCCGCTTGCGACATAACAATAATAATCCTGGCCCCTTCGGGCATGTCGCTTGCGACATAATACTAATAATAATCCTGGTGTCTATGCTACTCAATCCACCAATATCAGTACAAAGAGATAATGCTATGGAGTGTAAACATAAACCGTAAATGAAACGAAATAGTAAAATCCTGCACCCCCTTCGGAGTGGTTTTGGAAATCAACTTCGTGTTTCCTTTAGTACAAAACTAATTTTTCTCGAAATCATTAGTAAACCATAAATACGTTTCAAGTCAATCCGAGTTAGTATAAGAAAGTTTATAGACATTATTCGTTATAGAAACCTCCATGAACGTTTCCAAAACAATCCGAGTTAGCGTATGAAAGCCATGAACGTTATTCATTACGGAAACCTCTACGAACATTTCCAAAGCAATCCGAATTAGCATATGAAAGTTATGAACGTTATTCGTTATAGGAACCTCTACGAACATTTCCAAAACAATCCGAGACCGTCTACAAAAGTTAGGGACATTACTACTTACAGAACCCCTAAAAAACAAGAACTCTTTATGCTTTTCTTATTATTCAATCACACCATAAGCTCGATTATACTAAGTATACTCATATCAAGAAGTGAATAAGAATCATTAACAAGCTCGGAATCAAGAATGGAGTTACCCCAAGATACGTATCACGACTTACTTAGCTCTAGGACATGCCAAAAGAAAGAAAGGGTAAGCTTTACATACCTTGCCCGCTTCCTAAGCTAATCCGAACTTAAGTCTTTGGCTTCGCAAGATCTACAACAATATTCGTACATACCAAACATTAGCCATAAACACTTAAGAGTCCAATTCTAAACCAACACTTTATTTACAGAAATTTCGGCAGCATTTCCCCTGTAAATACAACAACCCCGAGGACTCAACTCGGCCAAAAATACAACAACAAATCCGAGAATTCAACTCGAACAAATTATCAACAACAATACCAACAGTCAATTCAAACAATATCCACAATCAATTCAAAAAGCATACTAACGTTAGCAACTTCTTTCTACAAACTTCGACAGCGTTTCATTTATGTTAAATTCGTAATTCCCCACATATTCAAGTACTAATCCGAAACAATATTCAAGAACACTTCAAGCAATCCGCATAATATTCAAACAATATAACTAATACTCCATTCCACCCGAAACCCTCCAAATTCAACAAGAACAATAACAACACATTTCCTCCTATCAAATTCATGAACTACACCAACAATTCACATGCTAGCAACATTATTCTCCATAGATACAAGAAACTACATTCAAACTACATTGGCTTCTAAAACAACTCTCCAACACTTACAACTTCAACTAGAATCATCAAACTTTCATTACGAACATAGAATCCACAACAACAACAACCAAAACACTAGATAAAATTTATTCATTCTCTTCTATACCACACAACAACCACACGGCCACAATACTATATATACACGGCCTCAACATAACATCCATATTTTCATACATTTCATCCATTTCTACATACTACAACATACACAACCATCCATAACATATAAAAAAAAGAAGATTACATCTTACCTCTTCCACTTAACTCCTCACTTGGCTATGATTTGTAGCTTGCAAGAATAGATGTTTTACTTGCTCCAATGACTACTTCACTTTGCTAGGGACCTTCCAATTGGTTGATTAGCTAAAAGAAAATATTTCTTTGGTCAATGTTTTTGGGACTTCACTTCCACCTTGCCATGGGCGAATGCCCTTTTGGTTTTTGTCTCTCCAAGTTTCTTGAAATTTCTAAGGGATAAGAGTGATCCATAAGTCATCTTTAGATTTATTTATTTTACATCCATGTGGGCCTTGGCCCACTTCATTTTGGACGGCCAAATGGCCCATTAATTCAAGCCCACTTTTTTTTTTTGTAATTCATGAAAATGTATTTTCCTAATTCCAAATTTGCCCTTAGCCTTCCTCCATATTTTCGATGAGCCATCTTGCGAATTTTCCTTTTTGCCCCTAGCCTTTCTTAATATTTCCACTTCAAAAATTTTCATAAACAACTTGTGTGTTAAACAAGATCAAAATATAGCCTCGCCCTCAACTTCTCATAATTATCTTAAAATATCCGAATGTACAAAATGCGGGATATAACATCCTCCCCCCTTTAAAACATTCATCCTCGAATGTTCAACTGATCTTATGGGGTCTTATAACACTTCGGGGAGATCTCTTTTATAGCTATCGCATACAGCTCATTCTTCAATCCACATATCCGCTTTGGAAATTCAGATTATTTGTAGGCATAGGGAATAAGTAGGGGTACTTCTTCTTAATCTTTTCTTCGGCTTTCCAGGTCATTTCCTCTCTATTATTGTTTTGCCACGGTATCTTAACAGAATCCATGTCTTTGGTACGCAATCTTCACTTGACGATCCAGTGTGGCTATAAGCTACTTCTTTATTTTCATGTCCTCCTCGTCCTATGCGACCTCTTAAGGTTTCCAGCCATTCCGTATACTCTAATATCCCTTAGGCTACTTTAGCTTCCCATTTGTCTCTTATGTCTAAATCTATAGGATTTCTTGCACACTTCCCAGGGGGTCACCCATCCTAATATTTCTCTCAACTTAGCACGCTTAACCTCGAAACTTCGATGAAATTCAGTGCATTAATGCCGATATAATCGCATCCACCTCTTCGCGTGACCTTCATTACATGATCTAAAGCAAGTCGAAGTCTTACAGATTCCGAGACATTTTCGTAATACGTCCTTCCCTTTACAATTACTATTTTACCCTTTTCAGTCTTCAATATTCACTTTCACTGTCATCCCCCCAACTTTACATTTCAATCATATTTCAATATTCTTACCTTATCCAACATGCCTCTTCCGCACCGTTACTTACCACTGTACATTGTAACTGCTAATGTCATCGGTCGCTTTCTTCTGTCGATGTCGTCCTTTAGCTGAAATCAAAGGTTAGTACAAGGGACTTCATTTCCTACGACTGGGCTCTATCGCACGATCTTAGATATGAAAGTAATAATGACACCCTATTAATGTCTCGTAGCCTCCTGTTTATAGATGTGGTGCACAACACAACGATAAACAAGACTCTACTAGACACGACCTTGCAGACAACCCCTAGGACGAACCGCTCTGATACCACTTTGTCACACCCTCATCTTGATAGGGCAGGATGGGCACCCGATTCTCATCAGAGTCGAGCGAACCCTTAAATGTTCGCTTTACCAAAACCTGTCATTTCAAAAACTTTTAAAACATGGAACTTTTCCCAATAGAGATCATTGTCGTTATACAGATGATGAAAACTTTCAATCAATTACGTACTTTAAACCAACTGAAATCATCTGAAAATACATACTCTTTTAACATCTACAAATGATTCGCACTTCTTGGCGCCCTACCCACAGGACACTGTCTGCAAAGTCTCTAGCATATACAAAATTCCATGACATAAGCACTTTGACCCGGCAACACTCCAAACCGAAATGGAGCTCGCCAATCCCGCTGGAACACCTTTAGCAAAGTCTTCTACTCATCTGGGTGTACCTGCGTGGCATGAAACGCAGCCCCCGAAGAAAGGGGGTCAGTACGGAATATGTACTGAATATGCAAAGCATCACTGAATCATAAACAAGGAAAGGCGTAACAGTAAACCAGTTTAGAGGCAACCCGGGAGCAACATGGAACAGCATTTTGAACCGTGCCATGCAGTGCCTTACCCAAATTCTAGCATACACATTAAAAGTACAGCACACCAAAATTCTAGAATACGCAATGTGAATATAGTATCATAATAGTCCCTTCGGACGGCCGCTTCCGGCATAGTAGCAATGATGGCCCCTTCGGGCATGCCGCTTCCGGCATAATAATAATGATGGCCCCTTCGGGCATGCCGCCGGCATAATACTGATGATGGTGGCCCCTTCGGGCATGCCGGTTCCGACATAATAATAATGATGATAGCCCCTTCCGGCATGCCGCGTCCGGCATAATAATGGTGATGGCCCCTTCGGGCATGCTGCTTGCGACATAATAATAATAGTCTTGGCGCCTTCGGACATGCCGCTTGCGACATAACAATAATAGTCCTGGCCCCTTCGGGCATGCCGCTTGCGACATAACAATAATAATCCTTGCCCCTTCGGGCATGTCGCTTGCGACATAATACTAATAATAATCCTGGTGTTTATGCTACTCAATCCACCAATATCGGTACAAAGAGATAATGCTATGGAGTGTAAACATAAACCGTAAATGAAACGAAATAGTAAAATCCTGCACCCCCTTCGGAGTGGTTTTGGAAATCAACTTCGTGTTTCCTTTAATACAAAACTAATTTTTCTCGAAATCATTAGTAAACCATAAATACGTTTCAAGTCAATCCGAGTTAGTATAAGAAAGTTTATAGACATTATTCGTTATAGAAACCTCCATGAACGTTTCCAAAACAATCCGAGTTAGCGTATGAAAGCCATGAACGTTATTCATTACGGAAACCTCTACGAACATTTCCAAAGCAATCCGAATTAGCATATGAAAGTTATGAACGTTATTCGTTATAGGAACCTCTACGAACATTTCCAAAATAATCCGAGACCGTCTACAAAAGTTAGGGACATATTACTACTTACAGAACCCCTAAAAAACAAGAACTCTTTATGCTTTTCTTATTATTCAATCATACCATAAGCTCGATTATACTAAGTATACTCATATCAAGAAGTGAATAAGAATCATTAACAAGCTCGGAATCAAGAATGGAGTTACCCCAAGATACGTATCACGACTTACTTAGCTCTAGGACATGCCAAAAGAAAGAAAGGGTAAGCTTTACATACCTTGCCCGCTTCCTAAGCTAATCCGAACTTAAGTCTTTGGCTTCGCAAGATCTACAACAATATTCGTACATACCAAACATTAGCCATAAACACTTAAGAGTCCAATTCTAAACCAACACTTTATTTACAGAAATTTCGGCAGCATTTCCCCTGTAAATACAACAACCCCGAGGACTCAACTCGGCCAAAAATACAACAACAAATCCGAGAATTCAACTCGGGCAAATTATCAACAACAATACCAACAGTCAATTCAAACAATATCCACAATCAATTCAAAAAGCATACTAACGTTAGCAACTTCTTTCTACAAACTTCGACAGCGTTTCATTTATGTTAAATTCGTAATTCCCCACATATTCAAGTACTAATCCGAAACAATATTCAAGAACACTTCAAGAAATCCGCATAATATTCAAACAATATAACTAATACTCCATTCCACCCGAAACCCTCCAAATTCAACAAGAACAATAACAACACATTTCCTCCTTTCAAATTCATGAACTACATCAACAATTCACATGCTAGCAACATTATTCTCCATAGATACAAGAAACTACATTCAAACTACATTGGCTTCTAAAACAATTCTCCAACACTTACAACTTCAACTAGAATCATCAAACTTTCATTATGAACATAGAATCCACAACAACAACAACCAAAACACTAGATAAAATTGATTCATTCTCTTCTATACCACACAACAACCACACGACCACAATACTATATATTCACGGCCACAACATAACATCCATATTTTCATAAATTTCATCCATTTCTACAAACTACAACATACACAACCATCCATAACATATAAAAAAAAGAAGATTACATCTTACCTCTTCCACTTAACTCCTCACTTGGCTAGGATTTGTAGCTTGCAAGAATAGATGTTTTACTTGCTCCAATGACAACTTCACTTTGCTAGGGACCTTCCAATTGGTTTATTAGCTAGCAGAAAATATTTCTTTGGTGAAGGTTTTTGGGACTTCACTTCCACCTTGCCATGGCCGAATGGCCTTTTGGTTTTTGTCTCTCCAAGTTTCTTGAAATTTCTAAGGGATAAGAGTGATCCATAAGTCATCTTTAGACTTATTTATTTTACATCCATGTGGGCCTTGGCCCACTTCATTTTGGACGGACAAATGGCCCATTAATTCAAGCCCACTTTTTTTTTTTTTTTTTTTTTTTGTAATTCATGAAAATTTATTTTCCTAATTCCAAATTTGCCCTTAGCCTTCCTCCATATTTTATATGAGCCATCTTACGAATTTCCCTTTTTTCCCCTAGCCTTTCTTAATATTTCCACATCAAAAATTTTCATAAACAACTTGGGTGTTAAACAAGATCAAAATATAGCCTCGCCCTCAACTTCTCATAATTATCTTGAAATATCCGAATGTACAAAATGCGGGATATAACACGTATAAATGATACTAGCCGTATGTTCAACCGTATAATCAACCCAGATTAGCATCCCTCTCTGGACCAAATCTACGGCCAGACATACGGTCAGTATAATTTATACGGACCGTATGTTGGTCCGTAGAAACTGGTCGGGTAAGATTTTGTGTATTTAATAAGGGACCAAGTTCATTTCATTTCATTTCCCTTTCACACCCCTTCTCTCTAGAACTCTCTAGAACACTTTTCCCACAAGAATTCAAGGGATATTCATGATCAATGTCGTAAATCCAAGGGAATCAAGTGTAAGAAACTCATTAAAGATCATCCAAGCCAAGAAATTTCATTGGAGATGAACTAGGGTTTTGGCTCAAGTGAAGTATTTCCATCCAAAGCTTATTCCTACAACATCTAAGGTAAGATTTATGGTATTTCCATGTTGTTTAAGGTAATTGAAAGTTGAAACACATGGGTTGTAGAAGAATATAGAAAAAAAATGGGTCATGATTGTTGGAATAGTGTCATTTTCAGTAATAGCTTGAATTGAGTCATGATTCTTGATGTGATGTGATATGGTTATGTTATAAATGATTTTAAGGACATGGGATAAGCATTATATGTGAGAAACCGTACTAGTATACTATGACCATGATTATGGATGAATTGAAGTGGAATTGTGAAACGAGGGTAGTGTAGATGAATGAAGATTGTTGGTTATGATATTGTGAATCTTATTATAAATGTTTGGGAGTTGATATACAATTTGGGGAAGGTTGTATAAACAAAGGAAGCTGCCCAATTTTCTCTAGCCCTAGTAAGCACGTTCATATAATCAATTTGCTAATGTGAATCCCAATTCTCTTGAAGGTAGAAACGTGAGCATTGAATGAAAACAATCAAGCGATGGAAATTATTAAACGAAAGAGGTATGTAAGGCTAGTCCTTTCTTTCTAAGGCATGACTCTTATGGTATGAATCGTCCTATCTTTCCATAATTTTCTTACATATCGAAAACTATGAGTCTACGAGTATAAAGAGCTTCATACAAGATAAAGCAAAGAGATACGTTAAGAGTATGACAATACCGATGAGGAATCTACCTCTGGAAGTCCTAAAGCTCATGATATGATATTCCTACGAAGCTAATGATCCTTAAATGATTCCTATGATATTATTTCCCTACCTCTCCATGTTTTTCTTACATTCCGGGAATTATGAGACCATATTGATAAAGAGCCTCTTATGAGATAAAGATGAGAAATATGTCATGAATACGATAATAATGATGGTAAGTTTAAGCCTAGAGATTCTACAGCAAGATATGTTGTATATGAAGTTAAAGATCCTACTTACGATCCCTTGATGTTTTTCATGGTGTACACTCACCTTAAAATGTTAGTTCCTTCAAGGTGAGATATGATGATTATAATTACTCCATAATGTAGTCGGGGGTTCCTGACCTTATGTCACCCCAACGTTGTTATAAATTGTCTATAAGCTCTAATGCATGTTCTATGACCAATGTTCCAAAATATTACTAGTCTATGTTCATAGGGGGTTTCATATGAGATAAAGGTAGGAGATATGCTATAGATATGCTATAAAGCCTATCATACGATATTTTTACGAAGTTCATGCTACAAATATAATATGATTTTCATAGGTTGTCTTTAAATTCAAATCCATGCTTTATGAAAAGTTATTATAAGCTTATGAGATGTATGTGATGGAAATGATGATGATGAGATATACCGAGCGTTGTTATGGCCGGGTACGGAAGACATGTATGTGATATTGTCGAGCCACTACGTGACCGAATACGGATAATGCTTAATGTGTATGAGCAGATACGGTGTTATGATATATGTATGATACGATGATGTATGCGCTACGATGATACATGTACTATGATTATATAATATATGATATAGGCATGAAAGGTATCCTCCCTAAAAAGTTACGCAGGTTATATCTTTCCCTTATGTCTTATGATTTCTCTATTATGTTACATATCATTCACGCCTTACATACTCAGTACAATATTCGTACTGACGTCCCTTTTCTTTGGACGCTGTGTTCATGCCCACAGGTAGACAGGGAGGCGACCCAGATTTATAGAGGCCGATAAGCAGACTTTTGAGAGCAGTCCATTATTCTAGAGGTGCCATTGATTTACTGTTTAGTGTGCATATATGTTTTGGGCACAACGGGGTCCCGTCCTGTCCATATGTCTAGTATTCTAGTAGAGGCTTGTAGATTCGTATGTGTGGGTAGCATGGTCTCACAATGTTATTATTGTATCATTATTATTTTGTTAGCCGTAGGGCTTATGTATATAAAAGTAAATATGTTTCCAATGAAAAATGGTTTTTCCTACGATTATGATCATAATAAATACGATTGTAGGCAGAATGAGTAATAGAACGAGTGGTGCTTGGTGGTTAGCCCCGGGTACCCGTCATGGCCCTAGTCGGGTCGTGACAAGGGGACATTTTTACCTTTTTATCATTCGAGTCGAGAACTAATGTTTCAATTCTGCCTTACATACTCGGTACATTATTCGTACTGACGTCCCTTTGCCTGGGGGTGCTGTGTTTCATGCCACACAGGTGCAGACAGTTGAGTACAGAACACTTGCCATAGGACGTTCCCGGGCTATCAGCTGATTGGTGAACTCTATTTCTATTCGGAGTGTTGCCGAGTAAGAGTACTTATGCATGTCCTCGAGTCAGATGCATTACAAGTATGTAGGGGCCCTAGGCGAACTTATGTTATGGTACCTCGTTTATGTTAGAGACTTTTGCAGACTGTGTTATGTGGATAGTGCATCAAGATGTCGACAGCTATGTAAAGAGGCCCTGTAGGTCGACGTGTTCATATGCCTTGTTTAAAGATTTTATTGTGAATAAAGGTTTTCTTTGAATTAACGATAAGGGAGAAGTCTCTGACATGATGAAAGAGTTTTATTAAAAGGTTTTCCATGTTTTACTTGATAGAAGCGTCATTTCATAATTTAAAGGTTCACATAAGATTGTGACTTATGAGTGTAGTGATAGTATGTCCCTCAGCCGAGTAGGGTCTTGAGTGTCAGTCGCAGCCCTCCGATTTGGGTAGTGACAGAAGTGATATAAAATCAGTTTGTCCTAGGGATTTTCTGCAAAGTCGTGTCTAGTAGAGTCTTGTTTATGGTATGTTGCACGCCACATTTATAAACAGGAGTCTACAGGGGATTTAGGATGGCTACCCTTATTTCTTATCTCAGATCGTGATGTAGAGCTATGTCATAGGATATGAAATCCCTGATCGTAATCTCGAATATTTTGATTATTGATGAGCGGTTGATTGCCTAGCCTTGAAGTTTGTTGATCAGGAAAGTATGCTCCTTATCTTATTGATGATGGTATAGGAGGTGAATTTTGTGTAGCAAGGTTATGTATCGTAATTACTTCTATGGTGGCCCTGTGAGGTTTAGATGTTTTTTCTGGGCTGTATGCAGGCTTGGGATGGTAGAAATTATAGGGGAGACTCTGCCAAATTTTTTGGAAGTTAAGTCGTTTGAATACGTATATGGTACAAAAGCATAGTAAAGGGAAACCCGGTGACAAGATGATAGGTGAGATATGTCGAGTTATTAATTGCGAGTTGTTTTTAATGGAATTTTAGGATGGTCTTAGTTTGGTTTGAAGAATGATTTATTAGAAAGATAATTAGTAGCCCAAAGGATTAATCGAGGTTCTGTAGGAATAGGGTCTATTGGAGGATTGGGGGAAAGTCGACAAATGAGTTCTACTGTGGCTTAATATAAAGAGAAGGTTATTATGGCTAACTCAAAGAACTAATTTATAGAAAGGATTATGGAATCGATTATATGTTAAAGTTGACTTAAAGAATTTCATAAAGATATGGGCTTTTCTTTTCATACTTTGGATGCATTAGATATTAAGATGATTTTATATAAGTTAGATCGGTGATTTTGGCGTACTTAGTTCCTACAGATCGGGAGTTGTCGGTAAAATGAAGTAGAGTTAGAACTTATGTTAGCCATTGATGTAGAGATGATTACGTTGAGAAGAGCTACGACTAGTTAGAGAGTTAACACAACTACAGAACGAGGGTTATGAGAGCATCAAGAGCTAAGCTATGAGATTTAAAGGTAACTGAGGTAAAAATTAGAAAGATCGGAGCTATTAGAGTATATGAGGTCATAGGTTGTTCAGACCTCAGTTAAGAGGCCAGAAGCATCGTGGTTCGGTATCCGGGTATGTTAGTGATTTCTTCAGAAGCATGTTTTCTGACTTATGAGTTTCAAGAACAAAGAGATTAGCTACGTGTCACGACCCAAACCAAAGGACCGTGATGAGTGCCCGACCACTACTGATCAAGCCCCCCTAAACTCGTACTTTCCATATACAGAATAACCTGGCGGCCCATTTCTAACTTATATCTGAATAATCGCATCTGCTGTAACATTTATACAATAAACTATACCTTAACAATTCATAAATAGTCCACATATATATATATATATGCAGGCATACAAAGGATGACAACGCAGTCCGACATGGCCACTACATGTACTGGACATAAAATAAGAGACCACAAAGCTACATGACGCTCCCACTGTACACAACTGTCTACAGATCTCTATGGAATATAAAATGTAGATAAGATAGGACAAAGCCCTGTCATACCCATATATCTACATAGCAAAATAGCATACAAAAAAAGGGCTGCAGCTCCGGAACAATGGAGTGCACTGACTGCGGCTGAGGGGAGATCCTACTGGTCGGGATCGTCTGGCTGTCTACCTGATCCTGCGGGTAGGAGCGCAACATCAACGAGAAAATACGTCAGTACGAACAGTGTACTGAGTATGTAAGGCATGAATAACCAAATAACAAGAAGTATGGAACATAACATGAGAAAAATAGATAACCTGTACATCTGATTGCCTCTTCAAGCGGATGCCATGCATGCTAAATTTAACTTTTCAAAACAACATTATAAACATATAAAAGTAAACTGCCCGACCATATAGGTACGGTGTTATGCTGCCCGGCCATATAGGCACGGTGTTATCATCATTATCTGTATTCGGCCACTAGTGACTCGACAATGTCCGTATTTGGCCACGTAGTAGCTCCACAGTATCATATACATGTCTTCTGTACCCGGCCATAACAAGGCTCGGCATATCTCATCATCATCATTTCCATCACTACGAAAATATTTTATCATCACATACATCTCATAAGATTATCATAACTTTTCATAGAGCATGCATTTGAATTTAAAGACAATCTATGAAAATCATATCATATTCATTGCATGAACTTCATAAAAATATTGTATGATAGGCTTTATAATCTCTAAATTTAGGCTCATCATTACCATTATCGAATCTATGGCATATCGTTTACCTTTATCTCATATGAAACCCCCTATGAACATAGAATCGTAAGTTTTCGGAACATTGGTCATAGGACATGCATTATAGACAATCTGTAACAATATCATGGTGACATATGGTCGAGAACCGCCGATTACATTATGGAGTGATCATATTCATCATACCACCCCTTTGAAGGAGCTAACATTTTAAGGTGAGTGTAACACAACGAGCAACCTCAAGGGATCGCAAATAGGGTCATTAGATTGCAGAAACATCATATCGTATTCATAGCAAGAACTTTATGGAATTAGCATATCATGATTATAGAATTAGCATATCATGAACTTTAGAACTTTTAGGATCAACTCATGGTTATCATTATCATACTCGCATAGTATCTCTTTTCTTTATCTTATGAAAGCTCTTTATAATCATAGACTCATAATTTCCGGTGTGTAGGAAAGTCATGGAAATATAGGAGAATTCATGCCATGGAGTCATGCCTTAGAAAGAAAGGACTAGCCTTACATACCTTTCCGTTTAGTTATTCTATCGCTTGATCGTTCTCCTTCCATGCTCACGTCTCTACCTTCAAGAGAGTTCGTATCAACATTAGATAATTGACAGCTTAGCATACTTGACTAAAGCTAGAGAAAATTGGGCTTTCCCCATATTCCATATCAACTCCCAACCATCCATAACAACATTCACCATATTATAAGCAACAATCATCATTCATCTACATTATCCACATTTCACAATTTCACTTCAATTCCTCCATAATCATGGTCATAGTTCACTATTGCATTTTCTCACATATAATACTTATCCCATATTCTAAATGTCACTTATAGCATGCTTACAATCACAACATATCAATATTCATGACTCATTCCAAACTACTACTCACAATCTCATTATTCACATCTTTGTGACCCATTTTCTATCTCCTTCCATCATCTAAGTCTTTCAACCTCTCATTACCCTAAACAACATGGAAAGATCATAAAACTTACCTTAGATAATTTAGGAATAATCCTTGAGTGGAAATATTTCTCTTGCACTAAAACCCTAGTTCACTTCCATTGGAATTCCTCGGCTTGGATGAACTTTCATGTGTCTCATACACTTGACTCTCTTGGTTTGATGAAGTTGATATTTAATCTCTCTTGAGTTCTTATGGAAGAAGTGTGTGGAACCCTCTAGAAGCCTTGAGAGAGATGAGGAAGTGTGGGAAATTAAATTAGTGAAGTGGGATCATATTTATATAATTGAACTTAACTCAGCCCATCGGGACTTCCACGGAAACTTATACGGTCCGTAAAACATTGCGCGGCCCGAATAAGTGGTCATGGTTCCCCACCAGGAAAGTATCATCTCTACTGGTGTTATACGGACCCTTATATGGACCGTATAATGTTATACGGATCGTATAAGTCAGTCGTATAACCCTATTTCCCTGAAATGATCTCCGTTGTTCGTTTGATATCCAATCCTTATGGAACCTTCTTGATACTTGTTTAACACCTCGTTAACAATCTAAGGGGCATTATAACTCTTCTCCAAAACATCATTAAGCCATCATTAATTCGATACACGTAAATCTTGCCCGACACACAACCTATACCTTGCTTTCCTTAACAACTTTCGTCTCCTACCTCACATGTCTTTGAAATCTCATATAGAATCATCAAATGTTATTTCTTACTTATCAAAACATCATATACTTCCTGCCCTTCGTCAGTCTATTCACTGTGCATGAACGGAAAATTTTACGAGGTGTTACAGTAGTTCTGGTTCGCAACTGCGACGACTACCCATTGACTTCTAAGTATCTCTTTTTACTTGCTGATAAACAGTTCTCTTATTCAATTATGGCACCTTCCTTTGCTTCCTTCTTTGGTACTAATTTGGGCCATCCCTTTTCATACTCGTCAATCTCGCATACGCACCACATCATCTCTTTGTGGTCTATTGATTAGACCCCTTGATTCCTCACAATCTCATCATAGTTACTTTCACAATACTATTTTCATTGCCAATGAATACCTACCTCGCTATCCACTCCAATTCCTTTCCAAGATTAACTATAACAATATTCTTACACAATCTCTTAAATACTTACATACACAATGTTCCCTCACCATCTTTATTATTCCTCGCAATAGGGTTACACTTATGATAAGCTTATAATTATAGTTCAAACTAATTCACGACTCAAAATATCCTCGAACTCATATTGGAACTTTTCCTTTACATTTTTCTCCTTAATTTTTGCAATGTAGACCTATAAGTATAAAATTAAGGTAAGATATTACTTTACCACAACTTCCTCCCAACATAGGCACGCTTATTCTTGATTCCTTCATACCAGTGACCATTTAGTTAGCCTTTATTCTTCGTTGACTTTCTATTGCTGCCCTTACATAATTTTTATTGGCCATTTCTTCGCGATGATTGTTCATATAGTTCTATAATACATGATCTCGTATTCGGCATCACTGACGACTTGTAAGATACTCTCTAATTCCTGACAGTACCGCTATCTTGCTACCCATAAGCACACTACCTCCCTCCTCTTTCGAGAGCGCCGCACTGCCTATAATTAACCTCTTTGTTAAGATTCTCACCTCTTCTGGAACTAAGATTCCCTTTCGCTGTAACCCAATCGTCCTTTGGTATTCATTTCCTTCATTTTTAATTTTTTTTCTGGATGGCTTGCAAGCCTTTCTTATCCTCTTTGTTACCCTTCATAATATATCACTACGTATTTAGATGCTGCCCAATTTCTCTGGTATGAGCTATTCGAACCACGGTCTAGAAACATCATATCTCATGTCAATGAGAATCATTCTCTTTGACTCGTTACTCCGCTTACTTTCCTATCATACTTTCTTTCCCATATTTGTCCCATAATATACTTATTTCCAATCCATTTCTACTTCCTCCCGATGCATTCTCGATATATCAGTACATCTCGAACTTTGGCTTCTTCAAGCTAATAAATTTCTTTCTTTGGAATTTTGGGAATGTCATAATTCATTCCAGGACGAAATCTACTCTTCCCCCCCCCCCCCCCCCTTTTTTTTTTTTTAAGAATGTTCTTATACACCAGTAACTTTTGAATAATACTAATCTTTGATAATTACCTAGTCGACCATAACGATCCTCCCACTTCTTGGTTCTATATAATGCTGGAATTCCTTTCGTCGCATGGTTTGACTTATTTCCCTTTATTCTAGTTGAAGTCTTTGTATTCAATCGACGTACTCATGCATATCATATCCACTTTAGATGCCTTATTTATTATCCTTCACTTCTACATTTCATGACTAGTAATTCCCTGCGCTAATGAGTTAATAGGGACAGCGGAATTCATTGCCCCTTTATGGAGTGTTTGATTATACCTCGCTCCTTCAACCCTAGTCTTTTCCACAACCATCTTCTTAACACCCTTGAAATTCTTCTTGCTCTGGGTTCCTAATTTTGATTTATGTGTATATTATACCATTAAAGTTAATATTCCACACCGTCCATTTCCACGATTCGTCCCTTCATTCGCTTAGTTCGTTTGTCTGTAATTCTTCTTAACTACTTATTTGCATCACAGCTTTATGTCATAGTCCTTCCAGTGTTCTGCCGCTTCTTGTTCTTATCATTAAATCCTTACAAAGTACACTCTTTCCCTTCTTCTTTTGGTCAAGCCTTCATCTTTCTTTCTGCCGCTAATGCTAGTTCATATTTATAAATATTCCCCGTGTATCCTTATTTCCTTTATGGTCGAATCTCTATACCCTTTGCAGAGGTTCTTATCCCATGTCAATGATATATTACCTCCTGGTCAGCTTTGTTAACTTATTATCCTCTCTCTTGTCCTTAGTAATTGTTAGGCTTTCGTCAACCAATCCATTAATGTACCTTTCTTACTTTCGTCCCCACGGGTTTTGAGCTCTTTTACTCCCAAGTACTATTATCCACTTGCCATTTTATAACATTGGCCCTGGAGTTCGTAGAATATCCTTTCAGAAGTGCAAATCCGTTCTATCTCTAAGTCATTTTTTTTGGAAAGGCTTCTCCATTTCCGAGGCAATTGTCGTGTGCTATTATGACTATGCATTCACCTCTTCGGATGCCCCTCAAGAGTCAAAAACCCCTTAGCATCTTCGCAAAACCTGCTTACTCTTTCCCCATTCATATCTATTCATTGTTAGTGCCTTTCAGTCCCACTTGTCAGAATCTGATTTCGAACTCTCTACACTCATCTTTTGTTCCACACTATCATGCTCCGTTCTTTCCGTATACTTACTTTCGAGGTCATCCGAATGGTTCGTTGCTGCTACCGTCGTCCTAAATTTTTTTCTCTTGGAAGCTTAACTTGGCCCTTTTAGCAACATACTTCTCTTGCTCACACTTCTCCTTTTCTCAGGGCATCCTAATCTTCTTAGTCTTGTACACTCACTTTCTTCTTTTCCCTGATGTTGTTGCATCTAGCTTTTCCAACTTAACCTTTGGAGAAAATAATGTCAACTTGCCCTGTAGCACTTGCCACTTGAACCTCAATACCCTATTCAATCAGTACCTCTAACATATCGCAACATCGATTATCGGGGCACACATACTGGTTAACGAAATCATGCTTAGGATATTGTGTATACCTTTACATAACACCTTACTTACAAAGTATCCCCAATACTACTTAAACTCGTCCTAATTCTGTAGCTGTAATACGTCTTCTCTCTCTTTAGCAAGCCGGTCCGCCTTATCTCTTGCAATCATTTTGTCACACCCTCATCTACCTAGGGTGTGATGGGCACCCGACCCTTATTTAGAGCCGAAAGAACCCTCTGACCTTTAGTACATACATAATCCTTTTGGACTTTTTAAATCAAATAAAGATGAAATGCATGGTAAAATTTTTGGAACCATTCTTTTTCGTTACTTTCAAATCAAACAAAATCTGTGATCATATAGAACTTATATCATAACATAAATGACACATCGGCTGATGGAGCTGCTTACTGAACTGACAACCAATACCCACAACTCTGTCTGCAAAGTTTCTAACTTTTAACAAAACATCATAGCACATATACTCTGACTCGGCAGCACTCCAGGAACAAGTGGAGTCTACCAACTCCGCTGGAACATCTTCTATACTAGCTTCAACTCATCTGGGTGTACCTGCGCGGCATGAAACGCAGCCCCCGAAGAAAAGGGGGTCAGTACGGAATATGTACTGAGTATGTAAGGCATAAAATATGGAAAACCGAACCACAATCGAAACAGACAGTACAAACAATAAGTACGTTATCCAGAATACCAAAACGCTTATTTTTCAAACACAAATCGTGTATGCCGATGTCATATGTCAGAAAAAGTGCAGATCCCAAATACCAGAATGTTTGGCTTCCAGACACAGATCATATATGCCGAAGTCCGATGTCAGAAGGAGTACAGAAGGTACAGAATTGCCAGAAGGCTTACTTCCCAAACACAGATCATGCATGTCACAATCATATATCGTATATGCGTATGACAGATCCCGACCCTTTATTGAGGGACGCGGTGAACAGAATCATATAACAGATCCCGGCCCTTTAGGGGACGAGGTGGATCGGATCGTATATCACATATGCATTTAACAGAACCCGACCCTCTAGGGGACGCGGTGGACAGAGTCATCATATGCCAAAATCATGTATCATATATGCATGTAATAGAACCCGGCCCTCTAGTGCGGGACGCGGTGGACAGAATCATCATATGCCATCCTGGCCGCCACCCCGTCATCCTATCATCACATACAGATGCAAATATAACAGATCCCGGCCCGCCTATGAGGGACGCGGTGAACAATGCTGTGAAAGACGCACGATAACATGTCCTGGCCCGGGACTCAGTGAACAATACCGTAGAGTACACACGAGAACGTATCCTGGCCCGGGACTCAGTGAAAGATACATTGAGGCGTGCACGAGCAGAGTCGTGAGAAACCATATGCATACAAATCAAGACTCGATGGATATGTACACTTACTGACATTTGGAGGCTCAGAAACAAGTTTCGGGTCAATCCGACTGAGTATGCGAAAGTTATGAGCGTTTGAAGTACAGAACCTTCTACGAACGTTTCAGAAGCCATTTTTGGAAAATCAAAGCCATAATCATGTCAAGTACCTTTCGGATATCGTTATGGATCAAATCAAATGGAGCTTATGGGACTCGATGGAATAATCGAATGAACTATCATTTGAGAATCAAGACATTTGTCATATCAAATATCTTTTGAATGCCACTCGGAAACATATCAAACATCATAAGCACATCAAGAGACATAGGGATCATAGTTATATACCAAACCGATCCGAGACCGTATACCGAAGTTAGGGACACTGATACTTATGAAATTCTTTTAGGAACAGAAACTCTTAGAAGGTTTCAGAAGCTTTCTTTGGAAAATCTAGATAATAGTCATATCAGGAGCTTTTCGAATCTCACTATGGATCAAATCAGATAGGTCTTTTGGAACAATACATACGTATCAAAACATAGCAGACTGTTTTCAAAAGTCGAGCACATCAATTCTTACAGAACTCTTTTAAGAACATATCAAAAGTGCATACGAACCATAAACAAGCTCGGATCACAGAATAGAGTAACCCCAATGTGCATATCAATATCATGCCTTACTTGGCTCTAGGACATGCCAAAGAAAGAAAGGGTAAGCCTTACATACCTATCTCACGCCCTATTAGTTACGCGTAATTGTCCGAACTTGCTATTGCTAATCTACATTCAAGAAGATTTACACAATCGTTAGATTTGTCGTCATATACTTGTCTTAATCCTTCAAATGAATTCATTTATAATCTGCCGAAATTGCGGCAACATTTCCCCTGTAAATACACCATCCCCGAGAATCTAGCTCGGCCAATTTAACAACAACAAACCCGAGAATGCAACTCGGCCAAATTATCAACAACAATGCCAACAATCATACTATCAACTTCAATAATCAATTCAAAACGCATTACAATGCTAGTAACTCTTTTCTACATAAGTCGACAACTTTCCATTTATATTCAATTCAACTACATACATTCAAACCAACATCGATACTCACAAGTTGAAGTACTTATTCAAGATCATTCAAACGAGATTCAATAACACTTCAAGCAATCCGCACTATATTCTAAACAACCCAACCAATATACCATGCCAACTGAAACCTTCCAAACTCTAATAGGACAACAACAACACATTTCTTTCTTCCAAATTCATCAACCACACCAACAATTCACATGTTAACAACATCATTCTCATAAATTCAAGAAACTATAGTAGAATCACATTAGTATCCACAACAAGCCACAAACAACTATAACCTCAACTTTGAATCATTAAACTTTTATTTGCATCATAGAATCCACAACACAACATCCCAAACATACTAAATAAAATTAGTTCTTCACACCTTCACAACACAACATGTACACGGCCACAACACAACTCACTCGGCTCAACACCAACATGCAAGGTTTCATGAATTTCATCCATTTCCACATACTACAACACTCAACAACATGTATAGACCATTCATAACATATGAAAGAGAGTTAAACCTTACATTTTCCTCTTAGCTCTTCAACTTGGCTAGAGTTGCTCCTTGTAAAAATGGATGGTTTTCTTGCTCCAACAACTATACCACGTTAAAGAGGACCTTCAAATTAGTAGGAATACTAGAAGAAAATATTTTTTTTGCATCAAAATTGAAGACTTCAATTTCCTTGGTCATGGCCGAATAGGCCTCCTTCTCTTTTCTCTTTCTTTCTTTTTCTTCTTCTCCATCCTTCTTGAATTTTCTAAGTAATGACAAATATGACTAATAAGTCATAATATATACACACATATAAATCATTTATTTGGGCCAAGGCCCATCCCCTAGTGCACGGCCATATGGCCCCTTATTTCCAAGCCCATCTTTTTTTTGTAGTTAGTCTTGTAATTCATGAAAAATAATTTTCCAAATTCCGAATTTGCCCTTAGCCTTTCTTAATATTTCCGCATCAAAAAATTTCATAAACTACTTTTGTGTTAAACAAGATCAAAAATATAGTCTTGCCCTTAGCTTCCCGCAATTATCTTGAATTATTCGAATGTACAAAATGCGGGATATAACACATTTAGAGCTTCCAACCGTGAATTTTACATGCTTATAATTTCCCTCTAGCTATTCTAGTTCCTCATCCTTCACTTATGTCTGAATCTTTAGGACTTCTTAGCATACTTCCCAGGGGGTCACCCATCCTAGTACTACTCTCGCCGAAGCACGTTTAACTTTGAAGTTCTGATGCAATCCAATGCGTTAGTGCTGGCATGATCGCATCCATCCTGCTGTATGGCCTTTATCATATGACCTAAAACAAGTTAAAGTTCTAACGGATCCCAATAAAATTCCTATAATGCATCTCCCTCCGGATTGGAAAGGTCTCTTACTCTCCTGACCAATCAAATGCTGGTTTAGCCCTCGGAACCCCCAATAATAACCATTAATCGGCACCCACGAATATCTTCCATTCCTAATTTTAAGATTCATAGTGGTGGTAAAAAAATCTTAGTAGCAGTTATCTATAAGTACTTTGGTTATCGGTTCCTTTAAAACTCCCATTTGTCAACTATTAATGATGTCCTGTAATAATTGTACACATATGGAAAAACTATTTTAATAAAAGACCTGTATACCTGTAGCCAGCCTATCCAGCTCTTGGTCTGGAGGGCTGTAAAGTGAAGTATCCTCCTTGTCAACCTCCCACCATCTACTGATCTGGCCCTGCTTATCTCCTCCATCCGAATTCGAGGGGTACGAATATCCTGGCAAATTCTGATTTACCGAAGGCTAAGATAAAGGGATAGAATAATCGATAACACTCACAGGCGTGGCCACTCTAATATAATGCTCCACCATACAAGAAGCTGGAGGGGTCAACTCTAGTATAGCCTCGGGAGCCTCCTCTTCCGACGTCTCATACGAACCTTTGGACGGGTCCGTCTCATAACAATCTTCTGATGGGTCCTCCTCCATGGAAGTCATGAACTCTGGGGGGATCGTCTCGATGTCATCAGAAGGGTCTGTCTCAATAGAATAGCTAAGACTCCTCCTACTCGGTCCTTGGACCTGGGGTCCCCAATCTACCCTGGGGGCCTTCCTGGCACCCCCACTATTTGAAGTCGATCTCTTCATCTCATATCAAACATCACCTACTGTTATATCCCACATTGTTTTTGCGAATTCGGAAAATTTGAAATAATGTTGACTTGTAAGAAATGAGCTGTGTTTTTATTTTATTTAATGCAAGTGTGATGTGCGTGAAAGATAAATGTGGAAACGTGGAAGAAGTCCGAGGGTAAGATTGGAATTTGGGAAATTAGTTCCGCGAACTACCAAGTGGGATCCATCACTAGTTGGGCTCAAAAAAAAAAAAAAAAAAGAGGCCCAAATTTAAGAGAGGTGGCCGGCCATAGAGGTGAAAATGGGCCAAGCCCATGAAAATTTTATTCATGTGATTAATTATAATAAAAGGAGGCTTATTTTCATTTTGGGGTTCAAGAAGCTTCAAGAAAGAAAAAGAAGAGTTGAGAGCAAAAAAAGGGGCCAAGGGTTCGACCAAGAAAAAAATTGGGAGAAAAATTTAGTTCATCAATCTTTGGTCCAAAAATCCAAATCTTCTTGTATCTCTACTAATCTCAAGGTGCTCTTCAAGATGATATAATTATTTTGGCAAGAAACTACCTTTTGCAGCAAGTGGAAGAATTGAGAAAAGGTAAGAGTTTTATCATTTTTATACTATGGAAGACATATATATATGTTGTAGTATGTGTAAAGTGTATGAAAGTCATGAAATTTTGTGTGTTGTGGATGTATGTGTGTGGTCGTGTAGTGTAGGGAGAAGGGAAGATGAACAAATATTATTTAGTATGTTAATTGTGTTGTTGTAGTCTTGTGATTAAAAAGGGGAGGTTAATGGTTCTAGTTGGCATGAGAAAATTGTTGTTAAGTGGTAGTCGGAAAGTATGTGATTTTATTATAGTTTATGTAATTATGAGAATGAAGTTGTAAGACGCAAATTGTTGTGGTTGTAAATGAAATTGGAAGATAAGAATATGTTGTGGATGTTTATGTTGAAGATTGGAAGTTTAGGTGGATTATGGTTTTGGTGGAAAGTTTGTATATTTTGTATATCTTGTGAATAGTTGTAGGAATGATATGAAATGCTTCCAAAGCGTATTGTAATAACCTTGAGTTAGTGAATGAATATGAGAATAATGATAATAGCTTGATATGGTGAAGTTGGAATGGAAAGTGTCGTTTTATGTAAAAAGAGGACTATTGTGATATAGTGCGTTTTATGATAATTGTTGATGTTGTTGGATTGTTGGGTTGTTGTTGTGGATATAATGGGCCGAGCTAAGTCTCGGGGATGCTATATGTATAGGGGAAATGCTGCCAAAATTTCGGAAGATAAACATGACTTTAAGTTGAACTCTTAGAAGCTATAACTCATAATTGGTAAATATGACCATTTGTAGATTTTGGGCGAAACGGGAATCGAAGTTGAGCGAGCGTAAGGCGCAACTAAGGTATGTAAAGTCTTTCCCTTCATTATTTGGCATGTTCTAAACATAATAGGCTTCGACGCGAGCCTTAGATACGACCCTGTTCCTAGAAATCCGAGATTGAAATTGGCTCCATTTCATTCAATGAGATTCAATTGGTTTCTTAATATTTCGCCGACAAAATGACCTATATGTATGCAACTCTCACAAATGAAGTCGGAATGCCCTAAAGCTCTCATGGGTGACTCCATAAGACCTATGATCCATAATTTACGTACGCCACCTCGGTTCGGCCCGACGTGGGCCCACAAGTTCTGAAACTTCCTTCGTTTGTCTCACTTGAGCTATTCTTGTATGATATAAAAGTAAGTATTCTGATATTCTGGATAAGCTACTTACCTTCTGTATTTTTCCGGATATATGATCCTTGTGTGATGTGTGATTCTGGCATGTGTGATTTATGTTTGGAAAGTAATAAAGTTGGCATTTATATTATTGTGCGCACTATGTGATATTGACCGCTGGATTCTTGACCGCGGTATGCCGCATTTGTGATATTGACCGCTGGACTCCTGACCGCAGTATCTGCGACATTGACCACTGGACCCCTGACCGCGGTATGTCGGGTTTGGGATGCTAACCGCTGGACACTTGGTCGCGGTATGTGTGATAGTGACCGCTAGACTCTTGGCCGCGGTAATTGTGTGTTTGATTTTCTGTGTGTATGAGACGGAAATGTTTTTCAAAGGAAAGGAAAGCATTTTGGCATTTTGATTGCCGTATTTGTCTTCCGGAACCTTTTATGTATGATTTGTACTTCAGATGCAACACCTTGGTATTTTGGCTATTGTGCTCACCTTCTGTACATTTTACTTCGGTTATGTCTTCGTTTTCTGTACTTCATGCTTTGCATACTCAGTACATCTTTCGTACTGACCCCCTTTCTTCGGGGGCTGCGTTTCATGCCCGCAGGTACAGATTCACGTTTTGGTGACCCACCGGCATAAGATTTCCCTTTTGCAGTTCGGAGTACTCCCTTTGTTCCGGAGCCGACGTTTTGGGTACATACTCTTCCGATGTATATGTTTATGTTTATTCAGGGTACGGTGGGGCCCTGTCCCGCCATCTGATTCTGTTGTTCCGTGTTAGAGGTCTGTAGACATGGACGTGGGTAATGTACAGTTTTGTTTGGGCGCGTTGTGTGAATTGTGTTTGGGAGGCCCATCCGCCGTGGCAGCCTTATCGGTCGCGTGTATGTATGCTTTGGTAAGTTATGTATAGTATGATAGCCTTGCCTGCTTCTGTGCAGTATATATGATTGTAGGCACCAGTGTGGAGCCACGTCTGATATTTATTTGTGTACGAGTCGTCTGTATGCTGAATCTGGTAAATGAGCGCGTAGGGGTGCCCAGTTCGGGCACCAGTCACGGCCTACGGGGATGGGTCGTGACACCTACTTACAGGAAAAGAGGATCCGAAATGATCTTTCCTAGACTCTGGCTCTATCGCACGATCTAAGATAGAAGGAAAGGTCAATGATTCCTAAATGCCCTGCAGCCTCCTATTTATAAGTGTGGCCGGCTTCACACCCATAAACAGGACTCTACCGGACACTGTCTGTAGACAACCATAGGACGAACTGCTCTGATAGCACTTTTGTCACGACCCAAACAGATGGGCCGTGACAAGTGCTCGATAACTACAGACCAAGCAATCTAAGCTCATACTTGCCATATACAGAATAGCCTGGCGGCCCATTTCTAACTTATATCTGAACAGTAGCATCTATTGTAAAATTTATACAATAAAGTCTACCTCAAAACTCATAAACAGTCCACATGGATATATATATATATATATAGATAGATATATATATATAGGCATGCGTACAAAGGATGACAACGTAGTCTGACATGGCCACTACATGTACTGTACATAAAATAAGAGACCACAAAGCTACATGACGCTCCAACTATACACAACAGTCTACAGACCTCTATGGAATATAAACTGTAGAAAATACAGGACAAAGCCCTGTCATGCCCACATATCTACATAGACAAATAGCATACCAAAAAGGGCTGCAGCTCCGGACCAATGAAGTGTACTCACTGCGGCTGAGGGGAGATCCTACTAGTCCGGATCGTCTGGCTGTCTACCTGATCCTGCGGGCATGTGCGCAGCGTCCAAAAGAAAGGACGTCCAGTACGAACAGTGTACTGAGTATGTAAGGCATGAATAACAACATAACAAGAAGTATGGAACATAAGATGAGATAAAGAGATAACCTGTACAGCTGATTTCCCCTTAAGGTGGATGTCATGCATGCTAACTTTAACTTTTTCAAACAACATTACAAACACATACAAGTAAATTGCCCGTCCATATAGGTGCGGTGCTATGCTGCCCGGCCATATAGGCACGATGTTATCATCCTTAGCCCGCATCTGGGCCTCCCGCGTCCGGGGCGTAAGCTGCCCACTGCAGTGGTGTGTCTACCCAGCGGCTATTGGGCGGCGACGTGTTATACTGCCCGGCCATGTAGGAACGGTGTTAATAAAAACATACATATTTATAAAGCATGCATGAGAGCCCAATTAAAAGCTACAGCTCTATCGGAGTGACGTAAGGTCGGTAACCTCCGATTTATGTTATGGAATAATCATCATCGCTATAGCTCACCTCGAAGGAAAAATTATCATGAGGTGCTATTATCAATAATGAATAGAATTGGTAATCATGTGACAAGTTCAATAATATCATCAAAATATTGAGAACTTTAAGCTTTGGCCTTTCTAGAATGAAAATCATCATCATAATCATCACCACTATCTTGTCTCACTCGAGGGAACGACAACATAAGATGAGGCCAACTATCTTGAATGTAGTCAAGAATTATATGGTAAGCTCAATCATGTCATAAGAACATTTAGAACTTAGGCTTTGGTACCACTAAACATGGAGTCATCATAAGAGTCTTGAGAATTAAGGACTTCTAGCATTTCTAGGAGTAAGGGTAACATGGATAGCATATATGGAATCATAACATAGGAATCATGCCTTTTGAAAGAAAGGGTTGGCCTTACATATCTTTTGGTATCCTTGGTGATTCAACGTTTATACTTCCACGCACGTAAATCTACATATAAACCATTCGCACTATAGTTAGGCTCAAAGTCATATGCCATCTCAAATCCTTAATTTAATTTCATTTAGAATCTGCCGAAATTCGAGCAGCATCTCCCCTGTTTATATGCCTAGCCTGAAATCATAATTCAACAACCGACAACAACAACAACAACACCAATATCAACAACATCATTACCAACACCATTTATGTCTCATAAAACATCCCACATGATGTTTTCCAAATTTCTCAACTAAACAACTGCTAGTACGACTATTTAATAGTTTTTCCTTCGGAACTAACCAAGATTAGCATTAATAAGAAGAGATTCATACCTTACTTCAACTAGTGCCGCAATATCGTCACTTTCCATCTTGAATTTGAGCCAAGACTCGTCGCTATATGATTTTGTAATCACAACTATACGCTGTCTGAACCAGAATCCGAGGATTATACTCAATTTTGCATTACAATTTGATGTGTAGAAGTTGGTGAAGGATTGCAAAAGTTTAGGGTGGCTTAGAGTATGTTTGAATAAGGAATAAAGGGGTAGACTCCTTTTTATAACGTTTTAGGCTCGGGTTGCATCAACCTAAAAAGTACTCAACGCGTTCGCGCTGGATTGTCTGTCACCCCTCCTACGCGTTCGCACCACATCTTGGGGCGTTCGCACAGAAAAATTTCATGGCCTGCCAACTCGACTTGTAACATTCATATCTCCTTACTCTGATACTGTACCAATGAGCGGTTTGTTGCGTTGGAAACTAGACTTCATGAGCTTCACTTTAGGCTTTGGCTTTGCCTCAAAACTCATCATATTTTAAAAGATATTCTTCCTCCCAATTGGACCAACAAACATAGTTTCCGCAACTCATCTGCTCTCCAATCCTCTCACAACTTACTATATGAACTAAGCGTTTATAACCATAGGATAAACGCATGAAACCACATATACCCTTAAAGGAAACTCCAAAGTCCATTCTTGAAATGACCAGCACTTACGAACTTCAACGTACAAAACTACGAGGTATAACACTACGAGAGTAGATAAGGGTTTGTAAACCTATGATGTTAGTAAATTCAGTAAAAGGTTATGAAGGGTATAGCAGATTTAAATAGGTTAAAATTCGGGGAATGGACAACAAGATTTCGGGAAGGATAGAAGTAAGCATAGGAAAAAGTGCGTAAATAACCAATAGAGACCTGTTATAGTGATGGTACGACTAATGCGATATGTTAACGGGAAAAATGATTCGATAAGGGGATTACCAAAGAATGGGATCAAGGACAGAGCACAAGACTAGTTTAAACATTTGAGGACGAATTTTTCAAAGGGGGGCAGGATTTCACACCTGTACTTTTGGAGAATCACTTATCAAATTTGAACGTAAATAGTATGTTGAACTATGGCAAATTTGTTACACCCCGTAGTTTTGTACGTTAAGATTCGTTAGGTGTTGGTTGTTTTAAGTATGGACACTGGAGTTTCCTTCAAGGATATATGAGATTATATGCGCCTATCTTATGGTTATGAGGGTTTAAGTTCATATAATAAGCTATGGAAGGATTGGAGGACAAGTGAATTAAGGAAATTAAGTTTGTTGGATTTTTGGAGAAAAGATGGGGGGCAATTTTGGGTAGACTTTAGAGAGGTATATCTCCTGGTATATCAGGAGTTTTGAGGTGTTTCAAGAGCCTAAAATGAAGATTGTCAAGTCTAGTTTCTAAGGCAACAAACCATTCGTTAATACGACATCGGAGTAGTGAGTTATGGGCGTTTTAAAATGGACTACCAGAAGCCTGCGAACCTACGCGGAAATTCTAGAAATCATTTAAAAGCCCACCAATTTCGGCCCTTTAGCCCCAAACCGAATGGGACTACTATATATACCCCTTAAGTCATCTAAATCATTTGATTTTTCACCATTCTTCATCTCTACACCTCTCTAGAATTTCCCACAACATTCATCCAATATCCAAAACCTCCCTAAACCTTCCCAAATCCTCTAGAACCTTCCTCCAACTTCCACCACATACATGAATATTCCTAGAAGTCTATATGACAATTTTGGTCATTGTTATTTCATTTTTAGCATATCCCCAAGTCCTAGGAAGTTCTAGCAACTTCTCCAAACATATTGAAACATATTTCCAAGCCTAAACCAAGGATCAAAGTGAAGATTAAAGTGGTTAAGGATTTCCAAGTGAGGTCTATACTTGTCTCCTTTTGTTGAATATGTTTGGGTGAGTATTTTTAAGGTGGAGATACCATGGAATTGAAGTATTCTCATATTTTTAGGTAAGGTTTCATATTAGTTTCATGTTTTTGAGTTTGTTTGGTAATTATGTTAAGATTTGAGGAGAAGAAAGTTGGAGGAAAAGTTCAAATATGAATTTGATGATATTTTGAGTTGTGAATTTGCTTGAGTTATAATTATTAGTATGTTTTGAGAATAATATTGTTATGAGGGATCATAATGATGTTAAGGAGTTGTCGTATACGAGTGTATAAGGGGTTGTATGAAGTTGTTGTTATGGATTGGGTATGAAAATAAGTTTTGGGATGGAACGGAGTATATTGGTATTGACAATGATGTTGTTGATGTTAGTGTTGATATTGTTGTTGTGGGTTATTGGTATTGTGATTTCGGGGTAGGGATATAAACACGGGAGATGCTGTCCGAATTTCGGCAGACTCTAAAAGGATTTAAATTGAAGGCTTAAGAAAAGCGTTGACGATGAGCCTAACAATAGTATGAATGGTTTTATATGTAGATTTCAAGACAGGTGGTAGGTTGGAAAGTCGAGAAGCGAGCTTCCAGGAATGTTAGGGTTGTCCTTTCTATTGTTTTGGCACGATCCTTATCTTATGAATGAATAGAGTAAGAAAATGAGTTCCAAAGACTCTACTCCTAGATGGTATAGGATTTTGCATATCCTTGACCTCTTAAGTCCCGAAGGGGCATCCATAAGTTGTATGTTTCCATGATGGTGTCTAAATCACGAAGGGGATATTCATAAGGCCTCTTTATTCATATGCATTTCATATTTGATTTTTAAGTCTCAAATGAGACAAATGAAAAGGCGAAAAAGTTCCATTTTGACATAAAAGTTGCTCCAAAGGGAGTTATCTTTTTTTTTTTTTTTTTTTTTTTGTTAAAGACACCATAAAGGTGGAGATTTATTCCTGATCAAATAAATTCTGTACAGAATCTGCAAAAATTGCAGCACAAAAAGAAAGAAAACAAAAGGGAGAAAATAAAGGAGCTATACAAGAGGAAATGTAAACTAGACAACTACTAAAACTTGACAAAAAATAGGCAGATATCTATCAACTAATAAAGCTCCATATGCCTTGATTTGTATCCATCATTCACACCAACAAGTCTCACAGGTGGAATGGATCAAATCTCTTGAAGAACTCTTCAGACAAATATAGATGTAATTGATTCAATCTGCTGAGAATGTCAGTATCAGAGGCATCCAATTTTCGACTTTGATCAGATTTAGCTGGAAACTTATTTGTAGTAGCTACTGCATGCATGAATATATCCAAAGCAAGCTAACCTGCTTTGCATCCCCAAACTAATCATAAAAACTTCTTTAGTAGAATGAATCAAGAGATGAATACCACACACTAAAGATGATTCTATGATCAGTTTGTTCCCTTCCCTGAAAACTGTATTATGTCATAGGTGATCTTATTCTGAGGTTTGGAACTTGTGCTTTGTCCAGATTAATGAATCTTCTACCTTGAGTCGGAACTTCCTGAAAATGCCTGAATTGAATCACTTCTGCACCTGCAAAATCAAAAACTGAGTTAGCAAAATAATTAGCCAAGCAGTTCCTTTCTCTCAAACCACGCTCTACTTGAACTGCTTGGTCTTTCTTTAAGTGTTGTATCGTCTGAACCACTAAAGATATATTCCAAGGAACCTCCCATATCCTATCCAAGACTTTTTTCATGGTTAATGAATCAGTCTCCAATATTATTGGTAAGATCTGTTGATCAATACAATATTGTAAACCCTCCTCTATGGCAATTGCCTTTGCCACCTGATTTGTAGTGTTTGTTAATCTCTTAGCTTTAGCATATATCACATCCCCTTCATGATTTCTGATACAAAAAGCTGCTGAACTAGGGCCTGGATTCCCCCTTGATGCTCCATCTGTATTGCATTTGTATCCTATGCCTGGCTTCTTCCAACTGACTTGCTTACACACCAATGGCACCTTATCACTTTCCATGAACTGTATCATACCTGGCCAGATTTTTGGAAGGTTTTGTATCCTTGGATATCTCATCTGAGCTAAGGAATATAAACTCCTTGTTGTTTCATGAATCGCCTTACTATATGAGATAGATCCACATGCCTCAATGTATTTATGCTCTTCCATATTTGCCACATGATCATTGCTGGAGCTGCTTGGTATAATGGTTTCAATCTTGTCACACAATTAGCATTCCACCAAACTATAATAGTCTGCTTTGTCTGTACCAATGGAGTTATAATACCTGCTGCAGCTGCAAAGTATTTCCATATCTTGCTAGCCAATGGGCCTGATATGAATAGATGATCCATTGTTTCTTCCTGAACCTGACAAGAGCAGCATCTTGACACTATTGATATTCTCATTCCCTTCAGCACATCATCTATTGGCAATTTTTTAAACTCGATTCTCCATAAGAAATATGACACCTTGTAAGGCACTCCTTTTATCAAAAATTTCTCAAAATGAGAGGAAATTGGCGCTTTTTGTCTGAGAAGCTCCCATGCACTTTTAATAGTAAATTTCCCAGAACTTGTTTCTGTCTACCAGGATTTGTCTTTACTATCTGATCTCACAATATGACCTAACTCCTGTAGAATATTATAATTCCATTTTTCTTCAGTCATCAATTCTTCAACTTCATCAATAGATTCATCTAATTGATATTGAGATGGTAAATAATCAGTCAAAGCCCCTACCTTAGTCAAATTATCAAACTAGATAGAAGAAGAGCCATTCTGTGGTTCCCACCATATTTTATGCTCCATTTCATCCGTTGTGTCACGACCCAACCCCGTGGGCCGTGACTGGTATCCTAAC
Organism: Lycium barbarum; assembly: GCF_019175385.1. Taxonomy (NCBI): domain Eukaryota; kingdom Viridiplantae; phylum Streptophyta; class Magnoliopsida; order Solanales; family Solanaceae; genus Lycium; species Lycium barbarum. The sequence continues at coordinate 84,801,985 of NC_083347.1, forward strand.
TGGATACCCGTACGTAATTACCTACTAGAGTTGGCGTGCCCAAAAAAACTAATTCACATTAGCTGTACACGGATCCATAATAAAATAAAATACAACGCACGAGAACATATACATACATAAGCATACTTAGACTTACACTTAAGCCGTTAAGGCTATCATAGCAGACAGAATAGCAAACTCGTACATACCTACCTGAACAGTGACAACCTATAACCCACATACATATCTACAGGCCTCTAATCGGACATACAGAATCAGATGACGGGACAGGGCCCCGTCGTACCCCAAGTTACCATACATACAGAATATATAGATGTCAGAAGATATATACCAAATGTACACGCTCCGGATCAAAGGAGCTCTCCCAAAACAGCAGAATCAGTGTCCTAGACTGGCGGCGTATCACCGGGTGCGTCTGTACCTGCGGGCATGTAACGCAGCCCCCGAAGAACCGGGGGTCAGTACGAAAAATGTACCGAGTATGTAAAGCGAAAATATAACAAATATAATCATAGTCTGAACCAGAAGCACAGAAATATAGCGGACAGAATCATAATCCAGCCGGACAGACAGAATCATAATCCAGACGGACGGACGGAATCATAATGCAGACGGATGGACGGAATCATAATCCAGACGGCCAGACAGAATCATAATCCAGACAGACGGACGGAACCATAATCCAGACGGACGGACGGAATCATAATCCACACGGACAGACAGAATCATGCATGCAGAGTCATACAGAGTCATATGCTTGTACAGATGCAGATAGCATATACATACATACATACAGATCCCGGCCCTCTCATGAGGGACGCGGTAACAGAACCCGGCCCTCTTAGTACGGGACGCGGTGGACAGACAGATCAGATCATATGCCATCCTGGCCGCCAACCCCATACACACATCATAATATCATATACAGATGTAAACAGATCCCGGCCCGCACACCGAGGGATGCGGTGAACAATGCAGTGGAATATGCACGATAACAGAACCTGGCCCGGGCGTAGTGAAGGAAGCGTTGAGGCATCCACGAACAGATTAATGAGAAACCACATACATACAGATCATCATACAGACTCAATGGAACTGAAATAGGCCAAACGGCAGGTCAAATCAAAGTATTCGGACAGTATACAAAATACGCGCCTATATATCACTTGGGATGGCACGACAGATTATTACCAGGATCAGATTTCCAGATGTCAAAAATATTTTGTCAGATTTATGAAAATAGTCATAACGCTTGCCACATAACGGATAGAATATTAGTCCAGATGTTGTCTGAGAAAATCGGACAGAAACAAGGTAGTTAAAGTTATACAGAAAGTATCGGGCTTTGTGGGCCCACCTCGCACCAACTCGAGGCAGCGTACGTAAATTACAGATAATAGACCTTATGAGGTCGTCCATAATCATTTAGAAGCATATCGACTCCGTTTAGGAAAGTTGCATACATAAAGTTTACTTTGAGGGCAAGTTATAAGAAAACTGATTCAATCTTACTGAAGGAAATGGAGCGGATTTCAATCTCGAATTCCGAAGAACAGAGTCGTATCTAAGGCTCACAGCCGAGCCTATTACGTCTAGAACATGCCTGAGAATGAAGGGGTAGGCTTTACATACCTTATTCGCTCCTTACGCCTTTCCAAATTCAAATCCCGTTTCGTCTGAAATCTGCATTTGGTCATGTTTACCAAATATTAATCATAGGGCCTAAAGGTTCAATTTTTTGCCAATACTTGTCTACGGAAATTTGGGCAGCATCTCCCCTATACATACAACATCCCCGAGATTCAACTCGGTTCAAATAGCAACAACCAACCCAATCAACAATGCCAACAATATCAACAATCCATTAGAAATGCATTCTAACATAAATTGTCTTCTTTTTCAAATAATGCAACAACTTCCAAACCAACTTTACACTTTCAAGTCAATATCAACCTTCTCATATTCATTTACTAATCAAGATCATTACAATACAATTTGGAAATATTTCATATCATTTCCACAAAATATTCACAAGGTATACAAAATATACAAACTTTCCACCAAAGTCATAATTCATCCAAAGCTTCTAATATTCAACCTACCTATCCATAACATATTTCCATCTTCCAATTTCATCAACCATAATCATAATTCACATCTTAAAAACTTCATTTCCATAATATCACAAAATCATTCTAAAGTGACATAATCTTCTACATTCCAACTTCAACCAAAATTCATTCAACTTTCATTCCCAATATAATTTTCACCATAACCACAACTAAAATACAACATAAAATTAACTCATTTTGGCTATACAATATTCACATGCACACGGCTACTTACACACATATAAACACCATACAAACTTCCATACTTTCATGAATTCTAACCATTTCTACATACTACAACATAAATAAACCCTTCATACCACATAAAAAGGGATTAATTCTTACCTTTTTCTACTTACTTCTTCACTTGACCAAGGTGTGCATTTGATGAACCAAGGGTTCTATCTTCCAAAATAATTACACCAAGTTGTAGAGGACCCTTGAATTAATGGGTATACAACAAGAAAATAATTTTTAGAACAATATTTCATGGGGGGAAAATTCCCCCATCTTGGCCGAAATGGCCATGGAGTTTTCTCCTTGTTCTTTCTTTTCTTTCTCTCAAGTTTTCTTGAAACTTTTATGCTTTATGACTCATCCAAGGCTCTTATATTAATTAGCACATGGAAATTTAATTAAACTATGGGTTGGGCCTCACTTGGCCGGCCACCCCTTAAACATTGGGCCTAATATTTGTTTTTCATTTTTTTTTTGGCTCAACTCGGTTGGTCACGAGTTGGGCCTAGCCCACTGACCTTTCAACCTTAAAACGTCCATATCTCCTTGTACCGATATCACCTATAGGCCCACGACCTACCGTTGGAAAGCTATTTCAATTATCTACAACTTTTATTTCTGGGCGTTTTCCAAAATTCCAAACTTATAATGCCGATTATTCCCCTCCAAGTCAGGTCATCCGAAAACGTTTTCTTCAAAATATCCGTTTGGAGGGCTTCCACTTTGATTTGGCCCCAGGGCCCTTCACGAGTTGTGTTTAACTTTACATATGCGATTCATATAACTTGTCACACGTTGCTTGTAACATTATTTTCCAAGTTTGTGATCCTCCACCTTTCCATTGAACCACAGTAGGTTAGACCTCTTGCAATACTTATTCCACATAAAACTTGCCCATAAAGTGTTACTTGTTCTAAACCTCCACTAGAGTTTAGCAAATAAAGCCTCGGAGATGTCAAACAAATAGGTGAAGCCAACTCCACCTTCTTGCTTTGGAAAGCACATCTTCTCCCATTCTAACCAGTGTTTACTTTTGCCATCCTCCTTTGTGTGCCAAAAAAATCTGTTAAACAACTTCTGCAATTCTTTGATGACACATTTTGGTGGGACCATTGCTGATAATAAGTATATAGGAATACTTTGTAATACACTAGTGATCAAAACTGATTTTCCACCAAATGATAGTAATTTTCCTTTCCAATCTTGTAATTTATCCCTAACATTCTTCAACATATCTTTATAAAATAGCTTTTGTCTCCTTGCATGAAAGATAGGACATCCTAAGTAGGTAAAAGGAAATTCACCCCGATTAAAACCAGATATCTAATGTACATCTTGACTCAACTCATCAATCACTTTTTCATGCATATAATAATCACTCTTATCAATATTAATTTTCTGTCCTGAACCCTTCTCATAATCTTGCAGAACCCCCATGATCATTTGTAAAGATTCTTTGTTAGCAAAAGCAAAAATTATGGTATCATCAGCATAAAAGAGATGATTCAGCTGTGCACTTCAATTTGGCATCCCATGCCCTCTAAACATGCTATTTTCAAACAATGAGTTCAGAGAAGTAGATAAGACTTCAACTGTCAAGATGAACAGAGCTGGAGATAGGGGATCAACTTGCTTAACTCCTCTTGTAGAATGAAAAAATCCATGTGATTGACCATTAATTAGTATGGAATACCAATTATTTTCTATCAACCTCTAAATCATATCTACAAATCCTACATATCTACAAATCCCACTCTCCTTATGACCTAAATAAGAAATCTCTAAGAAACTCTGTAATATGCCTTTGCCATGTCCAACTTGATGATCACATTAGCTGGTTTCCCTCTCTTTCTAATAGCAGCCACCAACTCTTGAGTAAGTAACACATTCTCAATGATGTTTCTCCCTTTTAAGAATCCAGATTGATTAGCAGAGATTAAGGTAGGTAAGACTGATTCAAGTTTATCATGGATCACTCTAGAAATCACCTTGTTGATCAAATTACTAAGACTGATTTGTCTTAAATCAGAAAAAGTGTTGATGAAAGATTTATTTGGTAGTAAAACCATGTTTGTATGAGTGACAGATTTAGGGAGAGTCTGACCCTCATAGAAAGCTTTCACTACATTATACACATCTGCTCCTACAATTGTCACACCCCAATTCCGCTAGGGTGTGATGAGCACCCGACCCTTACTTAGAGCCGAACGAACCCTCAGACTCTTACTGCACATAAAATCACATCAAACCTTTTAAGTCGAATAAGATAAAATACATAGTAATTTTTTTTCCAGAAAGTTCTTTCTCGTAGCTTCCAAGAAGAACAAATCTATAATCATACAAAATTTAGTACATAACACAGACCGGCATATCGACTGACGGAGCCGCATACAGACTGACAAACAATACCCACGACACTGTCTACAAAGTCTCTAACGTAGTCCAGAAAGCATAACATACAAACTCTGACTCGGCAGCACTCCGGGAACAATTGGAGCTTGCCATCTGCACTGGAACATCTTCTATACTATCTTCAACTCACCTGGGAGTACCTGCGCGGCATGAACGCAGCCCCCGAAGAAGAGGGGGCAGTACGGAAAATGTACCGAGTATGTAAAGTGGAAATATAACAAACATAATCATAGTCCGAACTAGAAGTACAGAGATATAGCAGACAGAGTCGAACCCGAATCCGAAACAGAAATACAGAGTGCATGGACAGAACCACAATATGTATCGTAAGTACGGGGTGTAGCCGACAGAGTCGTATTGTGAACTAGAGGTACAGAGTATAGCTGGCAAAATCATCATACGGATCAGGGCACAGAAAATGGCTGACATAATTGTAATCAGAGTCAGAGGTACAGAAGTGTAACAGACTGAATCATAGTTTGAGTCAGACATACAGAAGTGAAACAGACAAGATCATTATCCGAATTAGATTTCCAGAAGTGTAACAGACAGAGTCATATTCCAAACCAGACATGCAGAAGTGTAACAGACGGAGTCGTAGTTCGACTCAGATTTTCGGAAGTGTAACAGGCAGAGTCATATTCCAAACCAGATATACAGAAGTGTAACAGACGGAGTCATAGTTCGACTGAGATTTCTGGAAGTGTAACAGACGGAGTCATAATCCAGATCAAACATACAGAAGTGTAACAGACAGAATCATGCATGCAGAGTCATAAGCATATACAGATACAAATATCATATATATCAGATCCCGGCCCTCTGGTGAGGGACGCGGTAACAGATCCCGGCCCTCTTATTACGGGACGCGGTGGACAGACAGATCAGATCATATGCCATCCTGGCCGCCATCCCCATACAAACACAACATCAAATCATATACAGATGTAAACAGAACCCGGCCCGCACACCGAGGGACGCGGTGAATAATGCAGTGGAATGTGCACGAATAACAGAACCTGGCCCGGGCGTAGTGAAGGAAACATTGAGGCATCCACGAACAAACTAATGAGAAACCATATGCATACAAATCGTTACACAGACTCAATGAACTGGAGTAGGCCAAACGGTAGGTCAAATCAAAGTAATCAGACAATATTCATAATATACATATATGTCATTTGGGATGGCACGACAGATTTCATCAGAATAAGATGTCCAGATGTCAAAATATACTATAAGACTCATAAATATCGTCATAACACTTATCATATGGCAGACAGAACAATAACCAAAAGTTACATGTGAGTTTCAGACAGAAATGAGTTAATTAGATTCATACAGAAAATATCAGGTTTTGTGGGCCCATCTTGGGCTGAACCGAGGTGACATACGTAAATTATGGATCATAGGTCTTATGGAGTCATCCATGAGAGTTTTAGGGCATTCCGACTTTATTTGTGAAAGTTACATACATATAGGTCGCTTTGGCGACAATTTATAAAAAAACTAGTTCAATCTTACTGAACGATTTGGAGCCAATTTCAATCTCTAATTTCTCGGAACATGGTCGTATCTAAGGCTCGCGTTCGAGCCTCTTATGTTTAGAACATGCCAAGGAATGAAGGGAGAGACTTTACATACCTTAGTTGCGCTCTACGCTCGTTCAGATTCAATTCCCGTTTCGCCCGAAATCTACAAATGGTCATTGTTACCAATTGCCAATAGTAGACTTATAGCATTCTTTAATTCACTATTTGTCTATAGAAATTTGGGCAGCACCTCCCCTGTACATATGCCCAGCCCAGAATTACAATTCAGCAACCAACACATCAACAACAATACCAAATATATTAACATCATTTCCAACACCAACATATGCCACAAAACAGCCCGCACATTATTTTCCAAATTTTCCCAACCAACCAATTCGCGATATAACTATTTAATAATTTTATTTCCGCGAAGAGGTCAAAATTAACACTAACAACATCAATAACAACATCCTCCACATTCTACAAGTTAGATACATTTGTTTTCATCTAAAATTTTCTTCAAACCCCATTCTACAATTCAACCATACCAACAAACGAATTTATCACGCTATTTTCTTTGTTCTAATCCGTTAAAACTCTAAATAAACTTGTTAACAATGAAAAAGAGCCTTATTCATACCTTAAGTGCACAGACACCACGTCCACCCTCTTATTTTTGGTTGATCTTTAGCTCAAACCGAAGGCAACGCGACGTAGAACACTTTTCTCTTCATGGGCTTCGGGATTCGGGGCTCCGATTTTGGTCAAAAACTGGTTTTTTTTCTCTAGGCTCTCCTCTCTCTTTTTCTCTAGAGTTTTCCAGGTCTTCTTGATCTGAAAATGAGGGAGAGAAACTGATTTTTTCTATTAAAAAGCGTGGGTAATGGGCCTGACCCGAATTGGAATCGGGTTGGGCCCATTTCACTGCCCAGCTTGACCTTTCTTCTTTAAAACGTTCATATCTCCTTATCCCGATGTCACCTATAAGCCCACGACCTACCGTTGGAAAACTATTTCAATTATCTACAACTTTTATTTCTGGGAGTTGTCCCAAATTCCAAACTTATAATGCCGTTTTTGCCCCTCCAAGTCAGGTCATCCTGAAAACGTTTTCTTAAAAATATTCGTTTGGAGGGCTTCCACTTTGATTTGGCCCCAGGGCCCTTCACGAGTTGTGTTTAACTTTACATATACGATTCATATAGCTTGTCACATGCCCCAAAAAAAAATCTTGACATGTGGGCCCCACCTCAGCTTACAAATAATCCGACGTTCGAAAATACAGGATATAACATCCTCCCCCCCTTTAGAACATTCGTCCTTGAATGTTAAATTAGCCTTGCAGGTCTTAAAAATGTCTCAGGGGAGGTCCTCTTGCCTGCTAAATACTCGTATCTAATCAGAGAGCCTGTGGGGGGGGGGGGGGGGGGGGGGTATTCATTTTACAACTCCTGCTTGTCCTATCCCGGCATATCTTTTGCTTCTATATTTAACAACGTTGTTGTCCTTTCTTTTTCGGTTTAGCCATCAACATATTTCACCTCTTGTCACACTTCTCGGTTCCTTACAACGTTATCGTAATCCTACATCATATCAAACAGATTCATAACTAGAGCCAGACGCACAGAAGCATATCGAAAAGATCCATAATCAGAGTCAGATGTACGGAACTATGTCGGATAGATCCGTAGTCAAAGTCAGACGTATAGAAGTATGTCAGACAGATCCGTGATCGGAGTCAGACGTACAAAGATGTATCAGACAGATTCATAATCAGAGTCAAACGTTCAGAGGCATATCAGACAGAAAAGTAATCAGATTCAGAAGTACAGAGGCATAATAGGCAAAGCCTCATCAAAATCAGAGGCGCAGACGTATAACCGATAGAATTATGATTAGAATCAGACCACTTCCACATATTCTAATTTCCTTAGTCGTCCACATCCTCATACCCTTTCTTTTTCAAATATCATGGTATTAAGACCTCTCCATTCTTAACCTACCCACAAGGATAACATCAACGTATTTTATAACACTTGCACCATTTACTTCTGCTATTATTACTTGGTGTTCGGTACCCTCATTCGATTGGTGCCTTCCACATTATAGCACCGGTCGCGGGGACACACGTGTTCCCCAGTACAATCACAGATAAGGCATCATACGCATTCATATGTGTATACATAATTATTTCCAACTAGGCCACACACTATCTCCAAACGTCGTTCAAGTCCATTCTAATTCCAAAGTTGTAGCGTTCTTTCTGTTTCTTCTCTAATCTAACCGATTGCGTGTTGTGTGGCCTTTTATGGTTTCCATCCATCTCGTATATTCTAATTTCACTTAGGCTATTTTAGCTTTCTGTTCATTTCTTATACCGGAATGTATATAAAATTCTTGCATACTTCCCAGGGGGGTCACCCATCCTCCCATCTTAGCACGCTTAAGCTCGAAACTTCGATGAAATGCGGCGCCTTAATGCCGATATAATCACGCCTGCTTTCTCATATGGCCCTTATTACATGATTTGGGGCTAGTCGAGGTCATACAGATTCCGAAACATTTTCGTAACGCGTCCTTTCTTTTACAATTACCGTTTTGCCCTTTGTGACCCTCAGTGTTCACCTTTCACTTTTATGTATAGTTATCTTCCGCCCTGGGTTCCCAGGGTTCCATTGATAACAAAATGTGCCTTCATCGCCCTTACTCATACATGCACGGTCACCAGCCTGTTTGAATTTCCACTCACCATTCGTACATAATGATTTACAGCAAGTGCTTGTCAACATTCTCTGAGTCCTTCAACAGACTTCGTTCTTTTACTTCTTATACCATTATTTCTTTTCAAAATATGTACACAACAGATATCGAGAATGCCTTACCGATCATACGGCTATGTACCACATTCTAGCCATCCAGAATTGCAAATTTCAGGTGACAGAACAATACATTCATACTTACCCTTGTGACCTTTTCCTCTCACCACTTACCTTTTTCCACCGTATGTAAGGCTTACAGAAGGAATTTCGTTTTTCGTATAACTTGGCTCTATCGCACGATCTATGACAAAAAGAAGGTCAACAATCCCTAGATGCCCCGTAGCCTCCTGTTTATAATGTGGCGCGCTACACACCATAAACAGGACTCTACCGGACACGACTTTGAAGACAATCCCTAGGACAGACCTGCTCTGATACCACTTTGTCACACCCCAATTCCGCTAGGGTGTGATGGGCACCCGACCCTTACTTAGAGCCGAACGAACCCTCAGACTCTTACTGCACATAAAATCACATCAGACCTTTTAAGTCGAATAAGATAAAATACATAGTAATTTTTTTTTCCAGAAAGTTCTTTCTCGTAGCTTCCAGGAAGAACAAATCTATAATCATACAAAATTTAGTACATAACACAGACCGGCATATCGACTGACGGAGCCGCTTACAGACTGACAAACAATACCCACGACACTGTTTGCAAAGTCTCTAACGTAGTCCAGAAAGCATAACATACAAACTCTGACTCAGCAGCACTCCGGGAACAATTGGAGCTTGCCATCTGCACTGGAACATCTTTTATACTGTCTTCAACTCACCTGGGAGTACCTGCGCAGCATGAACGCAGCACCCGAAGAAGAGGGGGTCAGTACGGAAAATGTACCGAGTATGTAAAGCGGAAATATAACAAACATAATCATAGTCCGAACCAAAAGTACAGAGATATAGCAGACAGAGTCGAACCCGAATCCGAAACAGAAATACAGAGTGCATGGACAGAACCACAATATGTATCGTAAGTACGGGGTGTAGCCGACAGAGTCGTATTGTGAACTAGAGGTACAGAGTATAGCTGGCAAAATCATCATACGGATCAGGGCACAGAAAGTGGGTGACATAATTGTAATCAGAGTCAGAGGTACAGAAGTGTAACAGACTGAATCATAGTTTGAGTCAGACATACAGAAGTGAAACAGACAAGATCATTATCCGAATTAGATTTCCAGAAGTGTAACAGACAGAGTCATATTCCAAACCAGACATGCAGAAGTGTAACAGACGGAGTCGTAGTTCGACTCAGATTTTCGGAAGTGTAACAGGCAGAGTCATATTCCAAACCAGATATACAGAAGTGTAACAGACGGAGTCATAGTTCGACTGAGATTTCTGGAAGTGTAACAGACGGAGTCATAATCCAGATCAAACATACAGAAGTGTAACAGACAGAATCATGCATGCAGAGTCATAAGCATATACAGATACAAATATCATATATATCAGATCCCGGCCCTCTGGTGAGGGACGCGGTAACAGATCCCGGCCCTCTTATTACGGGACGCGGTGGACAGACAGATCAGATCATATGCCATCCTGGCCGCCATCCCCATACAAACACAACATCAAATCATATACAGATGTAAACAGAACCCGGCCCGCACACCGAGGGACGCGGTGAATAATGCAGTGGAATGTGCACGAATAACAGAACCTGGCCCGGGCGCAGTGAAGGAAACATTGAGGCATCCACGAACAGACTAATGAGAAACCATATGCATACAAATCGTTACACAGACTCAATGAACTGGAGTAGGCCAAACGGTAGGTCAAATCAAAGTAATCAGACAATATTCATAATATACATATATGTCATTTGGGATGGCACGACAGATTTCATCAGAATAAGATGTCCAGACGTCAAAATATACTATAAGACTCATAAATATCGTCATAACACTTATCAAATGGCAGACAGAACAATAACCAAAAGTTACATGTGAGTTTCGGACAGAAATGAGTTAATTAGATTCATACAGAAAATATCAGGTTTTGTGGGCCCATCTTGGGCTGAACCGAGGTGACGTACGTACATTATGGATCATAGGTCTTATGGAGTCATCCATGAGAGTTTTAGGGCATTCCGACTTTATTTGTGAAAGTTACATACATATAGGTCGCTTTGGCGACAATTTATAAAAAAACTAGTTCAATCTTACTGAACGATTTGGAGCCAATTTGAATTTCTAATTTCTTCGAACATGGTCGTATCTAAGGCTCGCGTTCGAGCCTCTTATGTTTAGAACATGCCAAGGAATGAAGGGAGAGACTTTACATACCTTAGTTGCGCTCTACGCTCGTTCAGATTCAATTCCCGTTTCGCCCGAAATCTACAAATGGTCATTGTTACCAATTGTCAATAGTAGACTTATAGCATTCTTTAATTCACTATTTGTCTATAGAAATTTGGGCAGCACATCGCCTGTACATATGCCCAACCCAGAATTACAATTCAGCAACCAACACATCAACAACAATACCAAATATATTAACATCATTTCCAACACCAACATATGCCACAAAACAGCCCGCACATTACTTTCCAAATTTTCCCAACCAACCAATTCGCGATATAACTATTTAATAATTTTATTTCCGCGAAGAGGTCAAAATTAACACTAACAACATCAATAACAACATCCTCCACATTCTACAAGTTAGATACATTTGTTTTCATCTAAAATTTTCTTCAAACCCCATTCTACAATTCAACCATACTAACAAACGAATTTATCACGCTATTTTCTTTGTTCTAATCCGTTAAAACTCTAAATAAACTTGTTAACAATGAAAAAGAGCCTTATTCATACCTTAAGTGCACAGACACCACGTCCACCCTCTTATTTTTGGTTGATCTTTAGCTCAAACCGAAGGCAACGCGACGTAGAACACTTTTCTCTTCATGGGCTTCGGGATTCGGGGCTCCGATTTTGGTCAAAAACTGGTTTTTTTTCTCTAGGCTCTCCTCTCTCTTTTTCTCTAGAGTTTTCCAGGTCTTCTTGATCTGAAAATGAGGGAGAGAAACTGATTTTTTCTATTAAAAAGCGTGGGTAATAGGCCTGACCCGAATTGGAATCGGGTTGGGCCCATTTCATTGCCCAGCTTGACCTTTCTTCTTTAAAACGTTCATATCTCCTTATCCCGATGTTACCTATAGGCCCACGACCTACCGTTGGAAAGCTATTTCAATTATCTACAACTTGTTTTTCTGGGAGGTTTCCCAAATTCCAAACTTATAATGCCGTGTTTGCCCTCCAAGTCAGGTCATCCGAAAACGTTTTCTTAAAAATATTCGTTTGGAGGGCTTCCACTTTGTTTTGGCCCCAGGGCCCTTCACGAGTTGTGTTTAACTTTACATATACGATTCATATAACTTGTCACATGCCCCAAAAAAAATCTTGACATGTGGGCCCCACCTCAGCTTACAAATAATCCGACGTTCGAAAATACAGGATATAACAACAATATTCCAACACCGCTAATAAAAGATGCCTGAAAAACCATCAGGTCCACAAGCACTGTCACCTGGTAATGCAAAAACAACATTTTTTGCTTCTTCCAAGGTTGGCATAGCACTTAGCAAATAATTCTGCTCCTCCGTTACTTTAGGAGTAATCACATCTAACAATCTACAATCTTGAGAAGTCTCTTCTTCAGTGAATTGACTTTGGTAAAAGTCAATAGCTGCTCCTGCAATTTGATCATCATCTTATTTCCATTCTCCTTCTGCATTTTGAATTCTTGATAGATGCAATCTTTTTCTTCTCCCCTTCACCAAACTATGAAAGTATCTGGTGTTTCTATCACCTTCTGATTGCCACTGAATGCCAGCTTTTTGTTTCCAAAACACCTCCTCAAAATGCAAATATTTCTTGAACTCAGCCTGAGCCTTTTGAAACACCGTTCTGTTCCCTTTTGAAGGGAATTCCTCAAACAATTGCTCCTTTATCTTAGCAATATATTCCCTTATTGTAATTGTTCGAATAAATCTCCGAATGTTTCCTTGCTCCAATTAGATAAAGCTGATTTAACCTTCTTCATCTTTAACTTAAAAGTGACAAAAGGATCACCCAAGTAATCAGTTTTCAAGAAATCATCCACTACTTGCATAAATGAGTCTTGCTCCAACCAGAACTTTAAAAATCTGAAATGCTTATGAAATGGTTGAACCTGTTCACCAGCTGATAACAATAGAGGTGCATGATCTGATCCAATTCTAGACAAATGCTCCATGATCAAAGTTCTAAACCAATCCTGCAGTTGTTAGTTGACTAGAATTCTATCTAGTCTTTTGAAGATGCAATCTTGACCAGCTCTACCATTCCACCAAGTAAATAGACTATCTCTAAATCTCACTTCATTCAATTCACAGGAATTCATGCAAAAAGCAAAGTCTTCGTATTCATTTGGATATACTCGTAAACCTCCAATCTTCTCCTCCTCATTCATAATGACATTAAAGTCTCCACCAATAAACCATAGAAAGGTCATATTATTGGACAAACTGTAAATGCTATCCCAAAGAAGAAGTCTTTCAGCAGCATCACATTTTACATACACCAAGGTTGTGACAATAACTTTACCACTATCCTGCAATAAAAGCTTATGGTCACCTGTTCATCTGTGTCCATCAAAACTTCCACATCCACTCCATCTTCTACAAAGTATCAAATCTTGCCATTACAGTTGTAACCAGCAAAATTCATTCCCAATCTCCTTCTGTATCTCTGAATATTTCAAGAATTTTGGAAAGGTTCCATTAGAGCAATTAGAACAAACTTATGATGTCTGTTCAACATTTGGACTCTATGAAAAAGCTTTTGTGTGTTAATAGATCTGATATTTCAAATAAGCATCTTCATCATCAACAATTTGATTTAGCTACAACATTCCTCTTTGGTAATATCCTTCAAGGTGGAATTTCCTCCAAGTTTTTTGATGCTGTTGTACTTCTTTTTGACATGGTTCTGATAGTTTGAGCCTCTCCACCATTCTTAGCTTTCCTACCTTTCCTTGTATTCCTGCTCTTATCCATTGGAGTTATATCAGCCTGTTTTGAGACATCTATTACATGTTGCCCAATATCTGCCTCTTCCATTTTATTCACTTCTAAAACTGTGACAATTTCTTTGCTCAAAACATTTTGATTAAAGGGACTTTCCAACCTGTTTAGATCATGAGAAACAAAAAAATGCAATTCCTTGTGTGGTGAAGGTTTCTTTTGTATCAAACCAACATGAAGTTTTTCCTTCACCAACAAGAGATCATGTGAAACATCAACTTCCTTCCCTAGAATCTCTCCTCTTTTACAAGATGGATAACAACCAACTGGAAGTTATGTATCCTCTACTGCTGTAGTATCCACTTGCAATAAGTTTTCAGACTCCAATTGTTCTCCTGAATTTCCAATAAGCTCTGCATTAACAATTACTTCATTCTCTATGCCTTGGTTATCAACTCCATCGAAAAACACATCTTCCCCAAGGGCAATCTTATGAATGATACCTGTGCTATCCCCTTTAATACACTCATCTACATTTTTCTCTTTTTCTTCAGCATCAACTATCTGAGAGGTTATATCATTGTTGTCCCTCTGAGTCTCCCTTGTATTATCTTCAACACCTTAATCATTACCACCTGATTCACTTATCTCATTTTTATCAACATCAGCATCTGACTTAGTAATCTCAGCAGAATTACCAGAATCCTCAGCTGATCCTAAAAGTAAAGCATTATCCAAGCCAACTTCATCAAGCACTATATTGACCTTTGAAGGATCAATAATAGCAAGTTCAGCTTCCTGACACTGTTCCTCCCTAACATTCCGATCCACTTCTTTGTCTTGAGAAATCTTATCTGCAATATCCACACTGCTTATCCTCTCCACCCTTTCTTCTACAGTGCTAGTTGTTGAATGTTCAATATTACCAGTCTCATTTGCAGTTTGCCCTTCCATCATAGTGACTTATATATATGTACGAAGGGAGTTCTTTTGATGGTTTACAAATATTATTATGCATTTGCACACTTAAATATATGTACGACATGATTTTATAGGTAAGGCGATAAGGGCTAAGGCGTTATATATGCAAACCACTTGATCAACTAGTATACAATGATTATGACGCCCAAAGAGGCTGCCCGATGGGTCCATTATGCTATTATACCCGCAAGGGCAACGAGTAGGGTGAAGGTATGCATTATATATATACATATGATGTTTTAAAATCTCATATGCACATACATGATTATCAGTATTGGTTACAGGTGTAGATTGAGTCTATTACCCTTTTATCATTCGAGTCGAGATATAATATGTCAATTCTTCCTTACATACTAGGTACATTATTCATACTGACATCCTTTTGCACGGGGCCGCTGTGTTTTATGCCAGACAGGTGCAGACAGTTGGGTAAAAGACACTTGCCATAGGACGTTCCCGAGCTATCAGCTGGATTGGTGAACTCCATTTCTATTCGGAGTCTTGCCAAGTCAGAGTACTTATGTATGTCCTTGAGTCAGATGCATTACGGTTACGTTGGGGCCCTGGCCCAACTTATGTTATGGTAGCTCGTTTACATTAGAGACTTTTGCAGACAGTGTGCTGTGGATTCCTATAGATAGTGCGTCGAGATGTCGACCGTCGTGACACACGATTAGGGTCTTGTCCTTAGAATTCCCATCATGTTTTCCTGGTGTGGTCTTTTTTAGCTTTCTCCTCATTGTGACCTTAATTCTTGGGTTGGCGGTCTCTAATACGCCTGTTATATTCATATCAATGGTTGAATGCTCCTCGGGTTAAAACGTCTTACCTTGTTGCTGATCCATGCTTGATTCGCTTCGCGATAATCCTGGTCTTGTTCAGCTATTTCCAAGATACTTGTGCGAAGACTGGTGGTTTCTAATTCTCCTAGTGAGCGAACCAATCCCCTTAACCAATCATCATTTAATTAATCAATTTTAACACATTCAAGGATATAATGATACTAATAATTCTCCAAACGGTATAGTCATGCCATAAATAATTACGAATGCAGAAGTCTAACTATTACAACCCCAAAATCTGAAAGTCATCGTATGAGGACTCTAAAACATGACTGTCTAAGAATGAACAACTATCTAAAATAAAAACATAAATGTCTGAAATTAAATAGACATTCAAAATGAGAAAGATCTTTAGGCAGCCTGGCATGAATAGGGGCTAACCCTCAAATCTGTCGAAAACTGGCCTCACGCTAAATATGAGGTCCGGTAGACGTCTATGGATCACAGTCTGCACTCAAAAGAATATAGTAAGGTAGTATCAATACAAACACTATGTACTGGTAGATTTCATAGGCTGACTAAGATTGGTATCATGCATAAAATCATAAAATCAATAGAATAGATAGATAGGCACAACAATACATAACCATATGAAACTATAAATAAGAATCCTCCAATACTGAAATATGATAAGCCCACACAAACAGTAATCAATACAAGTAACAAATCCTATGTCATGACCAACACAAACATAACTCACGAATTATCTCAGCTCTGTCACATATCTGTACACACATGCTAAATGGTATTTTTTGCCCAAATATCCATGACCTACAAAGGATCCATGGTGTCCATGTAATACTCGCTCTAGAACTAACCTTATGTCCCAAGCCCATAACTAGGCCACATTCTCACCCCTTGTTAAATATGTCTTTTCATATTTATATTATCTTTCTTATCACAATGTATTTTCGTTTCACAATCAATTATGAAATGTGAACAATCAATAAATCAATATCAGGGAACATAAGCCACCATATCACATGTCATAACAAGACTCAACAATCAATTCATCAATAGCTTGAATATGGGATTACTTCAAGTTGGCAAGAAAATTATTCATCAACTCCTTCTTTATCATATCGTCATAGTTAATCACATAATCAATCAACCGATATCAAGTAAAGGAATTTCCAACCACTGTTTATGTCCGAAGCCCTAATCATGCTTCTCCTATAAATTTCATAACATATAGAATCAACTAATGAAAGTCTAACTCAAGTAGATCGTAACCTACCTCAAAGCAAAACTGGAAAAGCTTCGCAACGTTTAAAGTCTAGAAATCATAACGCTAAGTGAGTAATGTATCATTAACTTAACAAACAACAATTGGGGAAGAGAACCCAACTACATCTACCCTTTTTCAAATAGGTATACTATCACTGAGTGTGAATTCATACTAATATTAGTCCCAAATATCATATTCTATCCGTTCATGGGTTTTCCACTCAATTCCACCACTTTCAATCAGTTTTTAGGCCAAAGTTACCATCTTTATGAAACCCTAAGTCTTAGTACATCATTCTTATCATTTAATAAACAAATTCTTATCCTAGGAAGTGATAATATAAACTCCTAGATGATTAAATATCAATAAAATCAATAACCCAATAATTTATTCAAAGGTTCGCAACTTCTAGGGTTCTATCCTTTCATTCACCATTAGAGAACCTTTAACTAATCATAGAACCTAACAATATGATGGAATGAACAAAGTGAAGGGTTGAGGCTTACCTTTCAAGAGTACTTTAGCCCTAGCCTTAGAATTTCACCATAGGAGTTCTTGGAAACTGTTTTGGAGTTGTGTGGGGAATGGATTTGGAATAAAGAATATAAAACGCTAATTCTGCCTCCCGTCGACCGCTGCAACGGTCCATTTTCACCAATACCTTGCCTTTTTCCACCAGTTTTCACCTAAAAATTCCAACACCAATTCGAGGCCCTACAAAGAGTAAACCAAACATGAACATATACCTAAAAGCACGCTAGGGACTCACCCGTGGCCCCAGAATTCCAAACGGAGGTCTAGTTTTCTAAGTCACCCCCATAACAACCTAGCAGGTCATTACATCAGATACCAATTAAACACCCGTTCATCCCCGAACGGACAAGAAAGAAAAATAAGGGAAAAAGTACCTGACTTAGCGAAAAGTTAAGGATAATTCTTTCGTATTTCGGATTCGGTCTCCCAAGTAGCGTCCTCAACGGGGTGGTTTTTCCACTGAACCTTCACTGACACTATCTCTTTCGACCTCAACTTACGAAATTCTCTATCTGGAATAGAAAAAAGGCTCTTCTTCATAAGACAGATTCTCATCCAACAAGACAGAATCCCAATGAATTGTCACACCCTAATAGTGGTAGGGCATGACGGGCACTCGACTCTCATCAGAGTCGAGCGAACCCTTAGACATTTGCTCTATCAAAGCTTGTCATTTCAAAAACTTAAAAAAAAACATAAAACTTTTCCAGATAGAAATCATCATCTTTATAATGATTATGAAAACCTTCAATCAAATAAGTACTTTAACCAATTGAAATCATCTAAAATACAAACTCTTTTAAAATCCACAAATGACCCAACTGACATGACTTTGTCGACATCTCGACAAACATACCACAGGACACAGTCTGCAGAAGTCTCTAAGAAGTACACTGAACATTATGAGTCAGGACAGGGCCCTATCGATACATGACTCAGCACAGCTCCAGAATGAGGTGGAACTTGCCAATCCCATCTGACGTCCAAGCATCCTAGCTATACACTTAACCTGCCAAACAATCTAGGGCTGCGAGCATGAACGCAGCGTCCGCAGGTAAAAGGACGTCAGTACGGACAATGTACTGATTATGTAAGGTGGTAACAAGTCATAATCATAATTTGACTTAGGAGAGAAGAAATCACAATCTAACTCAATACCTGCAGCCTTTGCTAGAAGAAACATAAATGTGCACACGAAGTCTCAAAACAATCTTTAAGTAAATAATGCAGTCCAAAACATATGCCGTTTCCGACATGTTAACAGAATAGTCCCTTCAGACAGCCCCTTACGGCTAGTATCACAATAGTCCCTTCGGACGGCCGCTTCCGGCATAATAATGATGGCCCCTTTGGGCAGCCGCTTCCGGCTTAGCTAGGGTGACCCCTTCGAGCAGCCGCTTCCGGCTTAATATCACCATCGTATCAACACAAACTCAATTCATAAATAACAATTTCAATTCAAAGCATAAGTCACTAATTAATTCATCACAATCCAGTTATTAGCCTTAGACTTTCATAAGAAGTTATCAAATTTGTATCTCACTAGACTTAGGAGGACATACTTTCAGGTTTGAGGGTAGAATTGTTATCAAATTCGTACTACTTATATTCTACTCAATTTCATCTTATTGCCTTACACAAAGAGTGATCATATCAGTACAAAGGGATGATACTATGGAATGTAGAGATAAATCGTAAACGAAATGAAGTAGTAAAATCTCGCACCCCCTTCGGAATGGTTTTGAAAATCAAACTTTATGTTTCCTTTAGTATAAAACTCATTTCCTCGAAATCATTAGTAAAACCATATACATAAATCAACTTGGCACCTTATGGGTGTTCCCTTTGGAACAAAATAGGAGTACAATATCAAAATCCATCACAAGAAACATTTAGACCTTACTCGTCTAAGAATGGAATCATATGGAGTACATATAGAATGAATAACAGCAAGAATCATGCCAAAGGAAGAAAGGTTTGCCTTACATACCTTATCGCTTACATGATTAGCTTAACTTATGCTTCCAAACACTGGTCAATCCACAATCAAGGTAAAGGAAACCCCGTAGACAACTTGAAAAAGGTTCATATACTTCTCTAAGCTCGTAATTAACTTCCATAAATTCGGGCAACATTTTCCCTGTAATCTTCGCTTCCCTCTAATTCCAATTCAATTTAACAACACAATCAGCAACCAACAACAACAACAACCATCTCATATAAGTCTCTTTAAACTCAAAGCATCAACTCCCAAATATATACACCAAAACAACCCAGTATACGCTTTGTATACGATATCTTCATACACTTTATTCTCCCAAATTCAAGAACAACAACTTATGAACAACATATCAAAAATCATTTTATATCAATATCCAGCTAATTCTATCCATTTAATCATACCAAAACAGGCCCCAAGTCATTTGATATCCAAAAATTATAACCGAACTTTCAACGTCAGTTTCTCTATTCTAACCCGTAAAATCTATCAATGATCATGGTAAGAACATCTTAAACATACCTTATATGATCATCCACCACGACTTTAATTTTAGGAGTTTTCCCAAATTCCCAAATAATGATGGGGTTATGGCCTCCCGAAGTCAGATCACCCGAAAACGTAACTTAAAAATATCTTTTTGGAGGGCTTTCACTTTTATTTGGCTCAAGGGTCTTTCTTGAGTTGTGTTTAACTTCACATATATTATCCATATAACTTGTCATATGTCCTTTATAAAATTTTGACATGTGGACCCCAGCTCAGTTTACGATTACGAGGGCTATATATCTTTTAACGTATCATTCCAATCGTATTGTATGCATTCCAAATATCATACTAATGCTATCCTCATGCTAATACAGTAGAATTTCATCATTTATACTTGTAATATTTGCTCCTCCTTGAGCTCACATTATGCCGCCTGCAGCCTTAGTAACATGAAATTTTCTAGGGCGTAACATGAATGATAAACGAACCATCACCATGATATCTTTTCAACATAGAGACATGTATCAAACCACCCGATAGAAGACCTACTTCTCCTCCCATAAATAGCCTCAAACGGGTACATAATGATTGAGTGGTAACTGTCACGACCTAGCTAGGGGCCGTGACGGGTACCCAGGGCTAGCCATCGAGCACCACTCGTTCTGGTACTCATCTTACCCATTTAATGCTCTTTTATCAATTTGTACTTAGGACATAAGAAAATCATCTTTCCATTTGAGAACATAAAAATACTTTTATATGCATAAGCCTCTCGGCCATCAAAATAATATATACATATACATAAAAGCATCTCGTGAGACCATCTAACCCATACTGCGCATCTACGAGCCTCTACTCGAGTGCTAAACATAATGACGGGACAAGACCCCGTCATGCCCAAAAATACATATGCACGTGAATATACACAAAAGAATAACCAAGCACCTCCGGGACAATGGAGTGCTTCTCAAATCAGCTGACAGCTACTACGGATCTGGGTCAAGCTTGCCTTCCTGCCTACTTGTGGGCATGAACACAGCGTCCAAAGAAAACGGACGTCAATACGAACATAGTACTGAGTATGAGAGGCATAAACAATGAAATAAGACCATGATAATAAGAATGATATCAATATGGAACATCTGAATCTGACTGTCAAGTATAAAGAAAATAAGTCATGCTGTCTTACTCGTACTCATCATCATATCACATGTACATAGTGTATAAACTGCCCGTCCATATCGGGTCAGTGTAATGATCAATAGTATTAGCCTGCGTCCGGGGTATCATCTCATGCCGCCCACTAGTGGTGTTTGCCCATGCCATCTGGCATGGTGTATAGCTGCCCGCCTTGGCGGTGACTGCCCGGCAAAATAGGCGCGGTGTAATATCATCATCATAATCATGCTTATCAATATCATAGCACATACATAAGGCTCAAGATCAACTATACTTTATCAGGGTGATGTAAGGTCGTCATCCCCCGATTTCATTATGGAGCAATCATTGACATTCTACCTCACCTTGAAGGAATTAACACATAAGGTGAGTGTAAACAATAAATGCCATCATTATCGTTATAGAAACACCATATCATATTTCTTATCTTATATAGTTAGTCATGAAGAGGAAAGAAAATCATGCTATAGGATTCATGCCATTAGAAAGAAAGGACTACCCTCACATACCTTTGATGTTTAACTAAGCTAGCTCTTGCTTGTTCTCCTTCGATATCACGTTTCTACCTTCAAGACAGAATTTGCACTATCGTTAGTTAATCGACTATAAGAACGCGTTACTAATTCTAGGGAAAATTGGGCAGCGCTTCCTTTATTTATACTACTATTCCCATATTCTATATCTACTCCCAAATGCTCACAACAACATCCACAATACTGAAATCAACAATCATCATTTATATACATTGACCACAGTCCACCATTTCACTTCCATTTCTCCACATTTATGGTTATAGCTCACTATCGCGTTTCCTCGTGTATAATACTTATTTCATGTTCTAAATGTTATTCATAACATTTTTATAATCACAACTTATCAATGATCCTGGCTCAATTCAACCCTTTACTCAACAATGCTACTATTCACACTTTTATGACCCATTTTCCATGTCTTTCTACAATTCAAGTATCTTAACCTTCCAATACCTTAAACAACATGGTTTAGTCATGAAACTTACCTTAGATGATGGTTGAACAAGCCTTGAATGGAATTACTCCTCTAGCACCAAAACCCTAGTTTGCTTCTCTTGAAATTTCTTAACTTGGATGTGCTTTGATGAGTTTCATACACTTGATTCACTTAGATTCTTGATATTGATCCTTGATTTCCTTTATTTTTCTTGTAAATGACGAGTGAATAGTATTCTAGAGGTTTCTAGAGAGAAATATCGTGGAGATGAAATGAATTTAATGAGCTTGGGTCTCCTTTTAATGACTTAAAATATAGTCCGGAATGAACAGTAGCTGAAGTGCACAGTGGTCGTAAACCCAGTTTTCGGTCCGTATTCTAGTTTACGGCCCGTATTTCGTGGTCGTATTTAAACATATCAAAACCAGAAAGGTATGCTGGAGATCATGGTGATTTACGATCACGGTTTACAGGCCATATTTCGATTTACGGTCCGTATTCCAAGTCGTATTTAACCATTTGAACATTTGGCAGAAAGTCGAAGTTTTGTAAGTTGAAATACGACATAGCAATTTTTGGGCCGTATACCACTTTACGATCTGTATTTCATTTTACGACTCACTGGCCAAAATGCAAATCTGCAACTTTTCACTTTTTTCAAAACCTATGGTTAGTCATTGTGGGGCATAACCTATCTCTTATTGCAATTGCCTGTGAAATCTTACTTAGGGTCGTCAAACGTCATTCCATTCTTATTAAAGCACCGTATACTCGTATTATTCGTCAGTCTATTCACTGTATGAGATGGGAAATTTTTGAGGTGTAACATTCTTTCCCCCATTTGGGACATTCGTCCTCGAATGTTAAGTCATCGGGGATTCTAGAAAAATTTCGCCAGGGTTTCCCCTGTAACTTGGCATTACCAACCTGTTACAACAACCCATAATATCATTGCCTCACAGGACTACATCACAATATCAACGTATCTATGGTCACACACGACCAAAAGCATAAAAGTGAGCGTACATACCTTATATCGTTGGCGTTTCATCTTGGATCCCTCATGGGGGTTGGAATAAATGCGGTTACTTGGACTTCATACTCTCTTCCGCTTCCCAAGTCATTTCTTCTCGGTTATTATTTCGCCACAAGACCTTGACTGAGGCTACTTCCTTATTTCGAAGTCTTCGCACTTGCCTGTCTAGAATAGCAATAGGTACTTCTTCATAGGTTAATTTTTCTGTCACTTGTACATCATCTATCGGGACAATCTTTGTGGGATCTCCAACACACTTGTAGAGCATCAAACGTGGAAGACTGGATGAACTGATTCAAGCTCCGAAGGCAGGTCCAATTCATAAGCGACATGACCCACTTTACGGATAATTATATAGGGTCCAATATATCTAGGACTTAACTTCCCTTTCTTGCCAAATCTCATCACCCCTTTTATGGGTGATACTTTCAAGAATACCCAATCAGCAACTTGAAATTCCAAGTCCCGTCGGCGATTGTATGCATAAGACCTTTGGCGACTTTGGGCTGTCAACAATCGATCTCGGGTTACTTTAACTTTTTCCACCGCTTGCTGAATCAATTCGGGGCCTACTAGCTGTACTTCTCCTATTTCAAACCATCCAATTGGTGACCTGCACTATCTTCCATACAAAGCTTCATATGGAGCCATTTGAATACTGGAATGGTAGCTATTGTTATACGCAAATTCTATTAGCGGCAAATGATCGTCCCAACTTCCACCAAAATCCAGCACACATGCTCGTAGCATATCTTCCAAGGTCTGAATAGTACGCTCGGCTTGTCCATCGGTCTGTGGATGAAATGACGTGCTAAGCTTCACTTGACTGCCTAGACCTTCTTGAAAGGACTTCCATAACTTGGCTGTAAACTGTGCTCCTCTATCTGTAATAATAGATAATGGAAAACCATGAAGTCGTACAATTTCTTTAAGATACAACCTTGCATAATCCTCTGCTGAGTATGTGGTTCTGACCGGAAGAAAATGGGATGCTTTCGTCAATCTATCCATGATCACCCATATAGAATCATACTTGCTACGGGAACGAGGTAATCCCACGATGAAATCCATGTTAATCACTTCCTATTTCTAAGTAGGGATTTCCATTGCTTACAATAAGCCTCCTGGCTTTTGATGTTCAACTTTTACTTGTTGGCAATTTGGACATTTGGCTACAAATTCTGCTATGTCTCTCTTCATGCCATCCCACCAATATATCAATTTGAGATCATGATACATCTTGGTTGCACCTGGGTGACTAGAATACCGAGAACAATGTGCTTCTTCTAGAATTCGTCAGCGCAAATCTGCCACATTCGGCACACATAACCTGCCTCGGTATCTAAGAATTCCATCCATAAAAACTTCAAATGAAGACTTCTCTTTTCCATGAGATGTGTCTCTATAATGACACAATTGAGGATCTTCGTATTGCCGTTCTTTCACTTCTATATCCACGGACGAAATTGTGGGATCATTAATACTAATCCTGGCATTACCCGAATCATTTACACGTATTCCCAGGTTAGCTAATTGGTGGAGCTCCTGAACCATCTCTTTCCTTTCCGGGGGAACTTCACATAAACTGCCCATTGATCGGCGGCTAAGCGCGTCGGCTACTACATTCGCTTTTCTGGGATGGTACAAAATGTTCACATCATAATCCTTTAACAATTCTAACCACCGCCTCTGTCGCAAATTTAGCTCCTTCTGCTTGAAAATATATTGGAGAATCTTGTGATCTGTATAGATATCAACATGCACACCATACAGGTAATGTCTCCACATTTTCAATGCATGAATAACTGCAGCTAATTCCAGGTCATGGGTGGGATAGTTCTTTTCTTGTTTCCGTAGCTGCCTCGAAGCGTATGCAATAACTCTACCATACTGCATCAATACGCATCCTAATCCCACACCAGAAGCGTCACAATACACAACATAACCATCTGACCCTTCTGGGAGTATTAAGACCGGAGCTGAGGTGAATCTATCTTTCAACTCCTGGAAACTACGCTCACAAGCATCATTCCACTGAAATTTGGATGACTTCTGGGTTAGCTTCATTAATGGGGCTGAAATAGATGAAAATCCCTCTATGAATCTTCTATAATAACGTGCCAAACCCAGAAAACTACGAACTTCTGTAGGCGTTGTAAGCCTTGGCCAAGTCTTCACATCTTCAATTTTCTGAATGTCAACTTGAATGCCATCATCTAAAATAACATGGCCCAGAAATGTCACAGAATTTAGGCAGAACTCGCACTTTGAAAATTTTGCATATAATTCTCGGGCTCGAAGAATGCCAAGAACAATTCGCAAATGATCTGCATGTTCTGATTCTGTGTGAGAATACACCAGAATATCATCAATAAATACTATCACAAATAAATCTAAGAGAGGCCTAAATACATTGTCCATCAAATTCATAAACACTGCCGGAGCATTAGTCAGCCCAAACGACATCACTCGAAATTCATAGTGGCCATATCTCGTTCTGAAGGCCGTTTTGGGAATATCCGCTTCTCTAACTCTCACTTGATGATAGCCTCACCTCAAATCTATTTTAGAAAACCACTTGGCACCCTGTAATTGATCAAATAAATCATCAATTCTTGGAAGAGGATATCTATTCTTTATCGTGACCTTGTTCAACTGCCTGTAATAAATATGTATTCGTAGGGAACCGTCTTTCTTTCTTACAAACAAGACTGGCGCTCCCCATGGCGATGAACTGGGCCTAATAAACCCTTTCTCGAGCAAGTCCTTCAACTGCGCCTTTAGCTCTTTTAATTCTGCCGGAGCCATTCGGTAAGGAGGAATAAAAATAGGCTTGGTATCCGACAACACATCAATGGCTAAGTCAATCTCTCTTTCTGGAGGAAGACATGGAAGTTCGTCTGGAAACACATCTGGGAATTCATTCACTACCGGAACTGATTGGAAAATTGGCGACTTTGCTTCGGTGTCATGAACCCGAACCAGATGATAAATATAGCCCTTGGCTATCATCTTTCTTGTCTTAAGGTAGGAAATAAACCTGCCTTTTGGAGATGCAGCATTGCCCTTCCATTCAAGCACGGGCTCTCCTGGAAATTGGAATCGAACCATTTTCAATCGGCAATCAACATTAGCATAGCACGAGGCCAACCAATCCATACCCATAATTACATCAAAATCTGACACTTCCAACTCAATCAAATCAGCTATGGTCTGACGATCACATATCACAACTACACAATTTTTATACACTTGTCATGCTATTACGGGATCACCAACCAGAGTAGACACCTCAAAATGTTTAATTAGCTCAGGTTTCACCCCAATACAATCAGTAACACATGGAGTAATATAAGAGAATGTAGAACCCGGATCTATCAATGCATATGCATCACGGGAGAATATAGACAATGTACCTGTAACCACATTCGGGGAGGACTCAAGATCCTGCCGTCCGGTTAAAGCATATACACGGGGCTGAGTGACACGTGAAGTAGATGCTACCCCTCTGCCTCTACCTCAGCCTGCTGACATCTGGGGAATCTTCCCTGTCGGGGGCACGGAGGAAGAACCAACGGCTGAACCTGTGGGCTGAACTCTAACTCTGCCACTCATCGACGGGAAATCTCTCATCGTGTGCCCAACTTGGCCATAAGTATAGCAAGTATCCGAACCGTGGCGACACTGTCGGGAATGTAATCTACCGCACTGGCTGCATCGCGGCACTGGGGGTCTCCTCTGACTATAGTCTTCCCCGAACTGGGAATCTGAGGCCCTCGAACTCTGGCCCTGTGCTGAACGGAAGGAGCGATCGAATCACCTACCTGCCAATCGAGGAGGTGCACGCGACACCGATTGGCCTGAGTACCTATAATATGTCTGTCTTGATCCCCCTCTGTAATACCTGCCTGCTCCTATAGATCTGGCTGTCTTGTTTTGTCTTCTATCACTATCACGATCACTTCTTTGTGGCTGTTGTCGCCCCTCTAAATTCTGAGCATGGGCCAGTATTCGGGAAATATCCATCCCGTCTTGCAAGGACGCCGTCAAACAATCTCTGAATAAATATGGCCCAAGGCCACTTACAAATCTATGTACCCGATCTCCCATATCGGCCACCATAGCCGGGGCATATCTAGCCAAAGAAATAAATTTCATGCTATACGCCTGGGCGCTCATATGTCCTTGCCTCAAATTTAGAAATCTATCCGCCCTAGCTCAGCGGACCTCGGGTGGCAAGTAGTGACGAATAAAAACATCCACGAATTCCTGCCAAACCGGAGGAGGCGCATTCTCTCCTCTTGATAATACCCAGTTTTTATACCATGCAACTGCCACAACCTGGAGTCTATAGGATGCCAACTCCATGGATTCGGTTTCGGAGGCATGGACAATCTTCAATGTCCTCAACATCTCATCTATGAAACATTGCGGGTCTTCATCCGGCTTTGACCTGAAAAACTCTGGAGGATTTAGGCTCATAAAGTCATGGGCTCTAGTACTAGCTGACTGATCACTTGGGCCCGCATTCTGCCACTGTACTTGTGCGGCAACCAACTGTGTCAATAGAAGTATGGCCTCGGTCATTTGTTGACTCGAAGCAACCGGTGGAGGAGCTGGAGCGCCTCCTTGTTCTCCCACATTAGGCGGGGTAGAGGAAGTATTAGATGGAGCCTCATTATGCGATTCACCCTCTTAAACATTCATCGAAGGCTCTCTTTCTACCTGCCTCTTTGTCGTAGTCTTGCCCTTCTGGGCGGCTATAACTTTTCCCTTTGGCGGCATTCTGAAATCACAAGACTCTATTAGGGAGGATAAAATCTTATACACGGCTCTATCGCACGATCTCATAGAAGAAAAATGGTCATTTTCCTAAACGACCTGTAGCCTCTTATTTATTAGCATGGCGCGCAACACACCATAAACAAGACTCTACTAGACACGGCTTGTAGACACTTCATAGGACTGAACTGCTTTGATACCACTTTTGTCACGACCCAGCTAGGGGCCGTGACGGGTACCCGGGGCTAGCCACCGAGCACCACTTGTTCTGCTACTCATCTTACCCATTTAATGCTCTTTTATCAATTTGTACTTAGGACATAAGAAAATCATCTTTCCATTTGAGAACGTAAAAATACTTTCATATGCATAAGCCTCTCGGCCATCAAAATAATATATACATATACATAAAAGCATCTCATGAGACCATCTAACCCACACTGCACATCTACGAGCCTCTACTGGAGTGCTAAACATAAGGATGGGACAAGACCCCGTCATGCCCAAAAATACATATGCACGTGAATATACACAAAATAATAACCAAGCACCTCCGGGACAATGGAGTGCTTCTCAAATCAGCTGACAGCTACTACGGATTTGGGTCAAGCTCGCCTCCCTGCCTACCTGTGGGCATGAACACAGCGTCCAAAGAAAACGGACGTCAATACGAACATTGTACTGAGTATGAGAGGCATAAACAATGAAATAAGACCGTGATAATAAGAATGATATCAATATGGAACATCTGAATCTGACTATCAAGTATAAATAAAATAATTCATGTTGTCTTACTCGTACCCATCATCATATGACATGTACATAGTGTATAAAATGCGCGTCCATATCGGGTCGGTGTAATGATCAATAGTATTAGCTTGCATCCAGGCCTCCTGCGTCTAGGGTATCATCTCATGCCGCCCACTAGTGGTGTCTGCCCATGCCATCTGGCCATGGTGTATAGCTGCCTGCCTTGGTGGTGACTGCCCGGCCAAATAGGCGTGGTGTAATATCATCATCATCATAATCATGCTTATCAATATCATAGCACATACATAAGGCTCAAGATCAACTATACTTTATCGGGGTGACGTAAGGTCGTGATCCCCCGATTACATTATGGAGCAATCATTGACATTCTGCCTCGCCTTGAAGGAATTAACACATAAGGTGAGTGTAAACAATAAATGACATCATTATCGTTATAGAAACATCATACCATATTTCTTATCTTATATAGTTACTCATGATGAGGAAAGAAAATCATGCTATAGGATTCATTCCATTAGAAAGAAAGGACTAGCCTCACATACCTTTGACGTTTAACTAAGCTAGCGCTTTCTTGTTCTCCTTCGATATCACGTTTCTACCTTTAAGAGAGAACTTGCACTATCGTTAGTTAATCGACTATAAGAACGCGTTACTAATTCTAGGAAAAATTGGGCAGTGCTTCCTTTATTTGTACTACTCTTCCCATATTCTATATCAACTCCCAAACGCTCACAATAACATCCACAATACTGAAATCAACAATCATCATTTATATACATTGACCACAATCCACCATTTCTCTTCCATTTCTCCACATTTATGGTTATAGCTGACTATCGTGTTTCCTCGTGTATAATACTTATTTCATGTTCTAAATGTTATTCATAACATTTTTATAATCACAACTTATCAATGATCCTGGCTCAATTCAACCCGTTACTCAATAATGCTACTATTCACACTTTTATGACCCATTTTTCATGTCTTTCTACAATTCAAGTATCTTAACCTTCCAATACCTTAAACAACATGGTTTAGTCATGAAACTTACCTTAGATGACGGTTGAACAAACCTTGAATGGAATTACTCCTCTAGCACCAAAACTGTTATATCCCGTATTTTTATACGTCGAATTATTCGCAAGCTAATCGACATAAGTTAAGGACGGGATTATTTTGGGATATGAATTAAGTGCCTTTAATTCTCGATTTTAGTTAGTGCACGAGTTGTTTATAAATCTTAATTAGAGTAGAAATATTATTGGAGATTAGGGAATTAATTAACCATGATTAGATTATTAAGTGGAGATTAGTGATTAAATAAAGATTACTTTATTAAGCTAATTAAGCTTTGAGTAGGCCCCATCGGTAAATTAAAAAAAATATGATGACTCACCATGAAGAGCACGTGGAAGGTTTAGGGGCAGCATATAAAGTCTCACTTTGATGAGCAATTCATTCATCTTAATTCATTTCTTCATCAAAACAATTAAGCTAGATAAAGAGAGAGTGAGGGGAAATTCGTCCATGGCCATGGAAGCTTATGAAGCTCACGGCCATGGCAGCTTGTGGAGGAGCTCACGGCCAGCTGGTTATTTAAAAAAAAAAATTTGCTTGCTTAGATTAATTCCAAGGAGATTAGCAAGTCATTGGTTGCTAAATAAGCGGGTCGAAGGTTGCTCCGTCGGAAAGATGAAGTTCCGGGAGTTCGTAAAGATTGTGTTCATCATCCCTTTCATCTTGTTCTTGGAATGGAAGTCCGTCCAAGTTGAAGTTGGCTTTAGGGAGGTGTTATCTTGCTGGATAAGGTAATAACTCTTCCCTCCTAAGATGTATTTGAGTTGATCCAAAATATAGCTAAGTTGTTAGATAAGAGAATATGGAAAATATGCCGGAAATAGTATTTGTTGTTGTTGTAGGCATATGGACTGTTTTGGCCAAGTTGTTGTTGTGTTATTGAGCTGATTTATTTATTTATGGATAGGAGTTGATGTTATGGTTGTGTTGATGTCGATATACTTGGGATGTTTTGAAGAAGGAAGCGTATGAAGTATCGTATGCGAGGCGTATATTGGGCTATTTTTATGTATATCTTTGGAAGCTGATGATTTGAGTTCAAAGGGAATTACATTAAGTTGTTGTTGTTGCTGCTATATGTTGCATTGTTGAATTGAATTGGAAGTCCGGGCTAGGCAAGATATATAGAGGAAATGCTGCCCGACTTCCGTTAAGTCCTTAACTAATGAAAATTCTAATCAAGAAAGTATGAATTAAAGAATGAGTCCTATAAGTGATTGGTTACAGATTTATAAGCTAGGAAGTATAGTTTACTAACGATAGCATTACTTTCATATTAAATAGGCTAAAGGGACGACGAAGCGAACTTGGTTACGGTTAACCTGTAACAGGTATGTAAAGTTATCCTTTCTTTCTTTTTGGCATGATCCTTATCATATGAACGAACACAGTGAGCAAGCAAGTTCCAAAGACTCTGTTCTTAGAGAATGTAGAGATATTTGTATCGTTAGCCTCCTATGTTTTATGTCCATAACTCCCAGAGACTTTTCATATTAGCTTCTTATGTCACCAGAGGGGTTCAGAGTATCCTTTTCCGAGTTTTATATGCATTTGTATATATTATATTATATATGAATCGGGCCGTACGTTCCTCGACACTAACATATTATATTTATGGATCGGGCTGTACGTTCCTCAGCACTAACATATTATATTTATGGATCGGGCCGTACGTTCCTTGGCACTATTATATTATATATGGATCGGGCCATACGTTCCTCGACAGTATTATATATTATATGGATTGGGCTGTACGTTCCACAACACTATCAGTTATATTATAATCTATGCCTATCATACGCCGTAGAGCCAGTTTCACTCACAAAGAGTTACGCAGATATTCTCAGATGTTAGCCACAGATGCATTCAATTATTGAGACTGGTTTCATGATTCATCTGTACTTGATGTTCTTATGATTTATATACTCAGTACATATTCCGTACTGACCCCCTTTCTTCGGGGGGCTGCGTTTCATGCCCGCAGGTACAGACGCTCGATTCGGTTATCCCCTAGCTTAGGATATCCAGTCAGCTGTCTTGGAGAGCTCCGTTGTTCCGGAGCCTAGACTTTTGGTACAGATCTTATGATGCATATATATATGTTTACCCAGGGGTACGGCGGGGCCCTGTCCTGTCATATTTCGCTATCGATATTCTTAGAGGTCTGTCGACATATATGTGGGTTGTGTATAAGTTCTGTTCAGCTGTCTCTATACGATGTCCTATGATATGATGTTGTTCTGTAGTGGCAGCCTGGTCGGCTTGCATATGATATTGATATGTAATGGCAGCCCTGTCGGCTTACGTATCATTTTATGATTTGATTAGTTGTGACTCCTCAAGAGACTGTTTATCTCGATATATATATATATATATATATATATATATATATATATATATATATATATATATATATACGTGACGACGTTATGAACCTTGGAGTTCTTTTTGCAAGTTTCCATATTGTTCTTAGATTCAGTTTGACCATATCCAACAGGTACGTACGAGTGTCCAGGTCGAGCACTAGTCATGGCCCACGGGATTGGGTCGTGACAGAAGTGGTATCAGAGCAGTTCATCCTCGGAGTGTCTATAGACCGTGTCTAGTAGAGTCTTGTTTATCGGTGTGTTGTGCAACACATCTATAAATAGGAAGGTACAGGACATTTAGGATGTTACCTTTCTTTCATATCTAAGATCGTGCGATAGAGCCCAGCCACAGGAAATGAAATTCCTTATACTAACCCTTGATTTCAGATGAAGAACGACATCTACAGAAGAAAGTGACTGACCATATTGGAAGTCACAAAGTACACAGGTAAGCAACGGTGCGAAAGATGCATGTCGGATAAGGTAAGAATATTGAAGTACGATTGAAATGTAAAGTTGAAGAATGAAAGGGAAGGTAGATAGGAAGGTATAACAGGACAGATCGTTCAAAGATCAGGTACATCTCGAGGTGCGATATGTGAGGTAAGTTCCGACACCTTTATACTTTTGACTTGAAATTGGGAGCCCTGTGTGACTATGATATGATGTGATATATATGTATATGTGTTGGCCCTGTGAGGCATTGTTGGTATTTCCTGTGTGCAGGTTTTGGGATAGTAAGAAAAATAGAGGAAACTCTGCCAAATTTTTTCTAGAAATAGAATGAAAATGAGATATAGATTCGAAATATTCTTGAAGGGTCATGTCAACAGTAATGATAAGAGTCGACTAAGCGGTGAGTGTAGCTGACTTCGAGAAATAAGGCTAACTATTGAGTTGATAGTGATAGTAATTATGAGGTCGACATCGATAGGGTAAATTTATCCTGATGGATCAAAGATTTAAGAGATACCCTCCATGTCATCCTTAAGAGGCATCATTCTTATATGGGAAAATTTATTTCAAAGAAGCATATATGAGCAGCAGAGTTTGGAATCCATTTGAACGGACCAGAATACTTTCCAGCCACATTTTTACCTTAGAAAAAACTCATGTTGAAGAGCAAAAACGTCCAGCAATTAAGTTTCACTTTTATTGAAGAGTATAAAGCATACAATAAGTAGTTTACGAAATAAATAATTCGTTCACGACTCAAGAACAAATCTGGAGGTAAACCATGTGAATCAAGCACTAGAAGTCCTGTGGTGCTTGTCGGATTCTAGTTTTTCTTCTGGTGGTGGTTGCAGAATGCTTCACGGTGACATTGTTATTAGTTTTAATCAACTAATTGGAGATGGAATTATGGAAAGAAAAACTCAAATTTGTGGGCTGTCTAGGATCATGTGTTTCACGTGTTGTTGATGAGATGCTAGGATAATTTGGAAGGGCTAGCGACACTAAGAGATGGTTTAGAAGAGGTGGCAAATCATAACAGAAGGTTATATTGATGTATCGACTGAACTGATAAGCAGGGATAAATCACGACGAGTTTATAGTTAAAAGGAGTAATAGTATGATTGAGATAAAAGTACAGAGGAGGAAGAATTATGACATATTATGAAGGTATTAATAAGACAGCTTGTGAGATATTAAGGATAAGATTGATCAGAAAAGGTGAAGGGTTAAGTACGCCTACTCCACAGAGTGTAATTAAAACATAGTAAGAATCGTAAATAAGGTTAAGAAGTGTTACGTTATAGGGTTGATTACGAACAATATGTAATGTGAATACCATAAGGGTTGTTACAGAAATGAGTAAAGCCTAGCGAGGGAGTGACTAAAATATATGATGTGATCTTTGTGACTAAAGGTATATGTGAAATGGAAACGCAAGGTATAGAACGAATGAGAAAGACTTATAAAGTTCTATAGGGAAAGTTCAGAATAAAGGTTATGCGATACGGAAATGAAAGCGAGCACAAGAAAAGAAGGAGGTAATTAAAAGA
The DNA here is from genome assembly GCF_019175385.1 of Lycium barbarum. Classification (NCBI taxonomy): domain Eukaryota; kingdom Viridiplantae; phylum Streptophyta; class Magnoliopsida; order Solanales; family Solanaceae; genus Lycium; species Lycium barbarum. The sequence goes on from NC_083347.1 coordinate 84,836,375, forward strand.
AGGAAATAAGAAGAAAGTGAGTGAGATAACAGTGTAGTAATAGGTTATGACATGTACAGCCGAGGACATGAGTAATATAAGTGACGGAATTGTGAAAGACCAAACTATAGGAAAATGAGCAATGAGGTAGAATGAGTGCTAGAAAATGACTAGTATGATAAGGACAAACAGGGATGAACAAAATACGTTTGGAGGGTGAGAAAAGGGGTATGCAGAAATAGTGTTTTCCAAAGGATACACGAGTAGCATGAGATTTCTCGTGCACAGAATAAAAGATGAACATAGATTGGAGAAATTAAAGGAATACTAAAGATAGCACCCAAGATAGGCATAATCAAGTGAGTACGAGTATAAAATAGAAAGTAAAATATATAACTACGAGCTTAAAAGTATAGCACAACAGTAAGGTTATAAGATAAGACCATTATTAAGACGAATTTGATATGATTTTGAGTAAATTAGAAGTCTGTGTTGGGTACACAACAAGTGTAAAAGAGCATAAGGCATAAAGGAGTACTGCGTGTATGTGACGTCACCTTGGAAATAGTGAAATTCTTAAAGGACAAGGACTGTAGGCCTGAGGAATAAATAATGTATCGCAATTCTATTAAAGGAAACATATGATACAGGTTGGGATAAAGATAATGTTACAAGAGAGCTTTGAACACTTATCATCAGAATATAAGTGCTACCTAATGGAGAATTTGGAATGACTACAAGCACTCATTAATTATCGATTGGATTCAGTGGAATTTGACCTTGGATAAGTTGCTACATTGATTACATTACCCGATTACGAATTATCAAATAAGATTTTATACTATATATGGAAAGGTTCTCATCAATTCACGATTTTGTTAAGGTTTCGTACGTGAATAATCAAGGTTATACCTTATAAAGAAAGACATGAGTATGGTACAGTATACTGAGTGAATTGGGAGAAGGATCGGGTGAATTTGAGATTGGAAATAGGGGCATAGAGCGTAATATAAATAGATAATGATAAGTACAACCCCAAAGGGGGGAAGCGGGTGAAAGCAAAGTAAGTATAGATGGAAAAAATTGACACTACAACATATTTGATATGGATACTCAACTTCAAGTGAGATTCCATGCGGAAACAAGTTGGTAAGATCTGGAAGCTAGCGGTAAACGGATAGTAGTCAAGACGATATTTGAGACAGTGCTGAGAATTATTGGTAAAGATCTTGGATAATATGATATTAGAAAGTGGATTCTTATAAAAAGGAAGAATACGACAAGAAAATGGTAACGAGTAACTTAAGAGATATTATAAAGAATAGAAATGCTATACTGGATTGGAGGTTGAGACGTTGGCAATGGGGTTGCTTGCTAATGATATTGTGACTTATAAGTAGCAAAGAAGAAGGGATAGGGAATCTCCTATAATAGGATATGAGAAAATTGAATGGTAAGTAAAGGAAGGGAAAGGAGTACGACAAGATAGACAGCAAGTGAGTTTTAGTACAAATAAGATATGTAAAGCAGAATGAACCAGGAGAAGGAAAGACTATGACTAAGATTAGATGTACTTTGTACAAGTTATACAAGAATAGTTATGTGATCTACACATATTTGTATGTTAAGAATGAGACCGAGTGAGTACTTGATAAAAAGAGTAAGGATTCCGTAATAACAATATGGTTACGATATTTTGGATACATTAGGGAAAGGTGTAAGATGGTTTGAACCAAAGTACCGAGATGAAATTAGTACTGAGGGCAAAAGCCATAGTTGAGCCTTGATATCAATTAAAAGATATAAGAGGAGAATGTAGGGTCTGCATAAAGACTAGTGAGGCGACGCTCTGATTTGAGCACCTACACATACTCTTGTAAAGATTGCAATATGATGCGTGATAGGAGAACTAAAAGCAAATTTAAGTAAAAGGGCAATAGAAGAGTTTGAAGTAATGATAAAGAAACGACATGAGATAATATGCCTAAAATGTTACAAGTTTGATTAAGGGAAGTTGTGAAACGGTTTAACTGAGACGGTCAGAATAAACGGGTTACTGGTTACTGGGTGACGGTGAATTTATATGTCAAATCAAGAGAAATTCTTTCAGAATTTTACCAGTTAATAATAGGCCGATCACAGAGCAGCTATGTGAAGTTATAATATGAGGGAACTCTAGCGCTATTTGATAGCCAACCCTATGATTGAGATCAAGAGCTGAAAGCAAAGTGACAGTTAAAAACCTTTGAAAGAAAGTCAGAAAGTGACACATGGTGCTGAAGATTCCAGAATACGGACTGTAACAGCAGAGCAAAGAAAGATTATCGGACTGAAGTAATATTACACCCTGGGGAAGGTCATTTTATCCGTAGAGTCCGTGAAGGGTCTATAAGTTACCGGAGGTATGAAATACTCCAAGAATTGTAAGGTCTAATAAACCGATAAGGGATGTCTGCACGTTACAAGATCTCGTTTAAAGATCAGAAGGTAAAGTGAAGTGAACGATACATCATCTTAAAGGAGTAACTATAGAAAAAGAAAGGGTCGAGTCATGACTACGTGCACCATGAGTACAAATCCGAATCAATCAATGACAGTACAACTGAACAGTATGCAGACAAGATAGACAGTAATATTTCGGTAGAAGAACTCGCAATACAACTGACAACCGACTGCGAAATAAAGAGGAGAATAAAGACAATGACGTGGAATTATTACCTCAAGAAGCAACAGAAAGAGGAAATATTACAGGAATGGTTACGTAGAGATCTGAAATGCAATATAACAGGTTGAAGGAAATATTGGGAGCCCAGGACTAGTTTAACATTCAAGGACGAATGTTCTAAAGGGGGGAAGGATGTTATATTCCGTATTTTTATACGTCGAATTATTCGCAAGCTAATTGACATAAGTTAAGGACGGGATTATTTTGGGATATGAATTCAGTGCCTTTAATTCTCGATTTTAGATAATGCACGAGTTGTTTATAAATTTTAATTAGAGTAGAAATATTATTGGAGATTAGGGAATTAATTAACCATGATTAGATTATTAAGTGGAAATTAGTGATTAATTAAGATTAATTTATTAAGCTAATTAAGCTTTGAGTGGGCCCCATCCGTAAATAAAAAAAATATGATGACTCACCATGAAGAGCACGTGGAAGGTTTAGGGGCAGCATATAAAGTCTCACTTTGATGAACAATTCATTCATCATAATTCATTTCTACATCAAAACAATTAAGCCAGATAAAGAGAGAGTGAGGGGAAATTCGGCCATGGCAATGGAAGCTTATGAAGCTCACGGCCAGCTGGTTATTTAAAAAAACAAAAAATTTGCTTGCGTAGATTAATTCCAAGGAGATTAGCAAGTCATTTGTTGCTAAATAAGTGGGTCGAAGGTTGCTCCGTCGGAAAGATGAAGTTCCGGGAATTCGTAAAGATTGTGTTCATCATCCCTTTCATCTTGTTCTTGGAATAGAAGTCCGTCCAAGTTGAAGTTTGCTTAAGGGAGATATTATCTTGCTGGATAAGGTAATAACTCTTCCCTCCTAAGATGTATTTGAGTTGATCCAAAATATAGCTAAGTTGTTAGATAAGAGAATATGGAAAATATGCCAGAAATCGTATTTGTTGTTGTTGTAGGCATATGGACTGTTTTGGCCATGTTGTTGTTGTGTTATTGAGCTGATTTATTTCTTTATGGATAGGATTTGATGTTATGGTTGTGTTGATGTCGATATACTTGGAATGTTTTGAAGAAGGAAGCGTATGAAGTATCGTATACGAGGCGTATATTGGGCTATTTTTATGTATATCTTTAGAAGCTAATGATTTGAGTTCAAAGGGATTTATATTAAGTTGTTGTTGTTGTTGCTATATGTTGCATTGTTGAATTGAATTGGAAGTCCGGGCTAGGCAAGATATATAGAGGAAATGCTGGCCGACTTCCGTTAAGTCCTTAACTAATGAAAATTCTAATCAAGAAAGTATGAATTAAAGAATGAGTCCTATAAGTGATTGGTTACAGATTTATAAGCTAGGAAGTATAGTTTACTAACGATAGCATTACTTTCATATTAAATAGGCTAAAGGGGCGACGAAGCGAACTTGGTTACGGTTAACCTGTAACAGGTATGTAAAGTTATCCTTTATTTCTTTTTGGCATGATCCTTATCATATGAACGAACACAGTGAGCAAGCAAGTTCCAAAGACTCTGTTCTTAGAGAGTGTAGAGATATTTGTATCGTTGGCCTCCTATGTTTTATGTCCATAACTCCCAGAGACTTTTCATATTAGCTTCTTATGTCACCAGAGGGGTTCAGAGTATCCTTTGCCGAGTTTTATATGCATTTGTATATATGGATCGGGCCGTACGTTCCTCAGCACTAACATATTATATTTATGGATCGGGCCGTACGTTCCTCGGCACTAACATATTATATTATATATGGATCGGGCCGTACGTTCCTCAGCACTAACATATTATATTTATCGATCGGGCCGTACGTTCCTCGGCACTATTATATTATATACGGATCGAGCCGTATGTTCCTCGGCACTATTATATTATATATGGATTGGGCTGTACGTTCCACAGCACTATCAGTTATATTATAATCTATGCCTATCATACGCCGTAGAGCCAGTTTCAGTCATATAGAGTTACGCAGATATTCTCAGATGTTAGCCACAGATGCATTCAATTATTGAGACTGGTTTTCATGATTCATCTGTACTTGATGTTCTTATGCTTTATATACTCAGTACATATTCCGTACTGACCCCCTTTCTTCGGGGGGCTGCGTTTCATGCCCGCAGGTACAAAAGCTCGATTCGGTGATCCCCCAGCTTAGGATATCCAGTCAGCTGTCTTGGAGAGCTCCGTTGTTCTGGAGCCTAGACTTTAGGTACAGATCTTATGATGCATATATATATGTTTACCCAGGGGTACGGCGGGGCCCTGTCCCGTCATATTTCGCTATCGATATTCTTAGAGGTCTGTGGACATATGTGTGGGTTGTGTATAAGTTCTGTTCAGCTGTGTCTATACGATGTCCTATGATATGATGTTCGTCTGTAGTGGCAGCCTTGTCGGCTTGCATATGATATTGATATGTAATGGCAGCCCTGTCGGCTTGCGTATCATTTTATGATTTGATTAGTTGTGACTCCGCAGGACATAGTTTATCTATATATATATATATATATATATATATATATATATATATATATATATATATATATATATATATATATATATACGTGACGACGTTATGAACCTTGGAGTTCTTTTTGCAAATTTCCATATTGTTCTTAGATTCAGTTTGACTATATCCAACGGGTACGTACGAGTGTCCAGGTCAGGCACTAGTCATGGCCCACGGGGTTGGGTTTTGACAAAAACCCTAGTTTGCTTCTCTTGAAATTTCTTAACTAGGATGTGCTTTGATGAGTTTCATACACTTGATTCACTTAGATTCTTGATATTGATCCTTGATTTCCTTTATTTTTCTTGTAAATGAAGAGTGAAGAGTATTCTAGAGGTTTCTAGAGAGAAGTATCGTGGAGATGAAATGAATTTAATGAGCTTGGGTCTCCTTTTAATGACTTAAAATATAGTCCGGAATGAACAGTAGCTGAAGTGCAAAGTGGTCGTAAACCCAGTTTACGGTCCGTATTCGAGTATACGGGCCATATTTCGTGGTCGTATTTAAACACATCAAAACCAGAAAGGTATGCTGGAGATCATGGTGATTTACGATCACAGTTTACGGGCCGTATTTCGATTTACGGTCCGTATTCCAAGTCGTATTTAACCATTTGAACATTTGGCAGAAAGTTGAAGTTTTGTAAGTTGAAATACGACATGGCAGTTTACGGGCCGTATACCACTTCACGGTCTGTATTTCATTTTACGACCCACTGGCCAAAATGCAAATCTGTAAGTTTTCACTTTTTTCAAAACCTATGGTTAGTCATTGTGGGGCATAACCTATCTCTTATTACAATTGTCTTTGAAATCTTACTTAGGGTCGTCAAACGTCATTCCCTTCTTATTAAAGCACCGTATACTCATATTCTTCGTCAGTCTATTCACTGTACGAGATGGGAAATTTTCGAGGTGTAACAGTAACTATTGTTTTAAGCGAACTCAACTGATGGTCAGAACTGATCCCAATGGCCACCGAAGTCAATCACCCAAGCTCGGAGCATATCCTCAAGGACCTGAATAGTCCCTTCACACTGGCCATCCGTTTGAGGGTGGAAAGCTGTACTAAGGTCCAATCTAGTACCTAATTTTAAATGCAAAGTATTCCAAAACCGAGATGTAAACGTTATGCCTCTATCTGATATGATGGAAATAGGAACCCCATGCAGATGAACAATCTCACGGATATAAATCTGGGCCAAATTTTGGAAAATATGGGTAATCTAAACAGATATGAAATGGGCAGACTTGGTCAATCTATCAACAATTACCCAAATGGAATCAAAATTACCCAAGTTCTTCAGAAGATCAACCACAAAATCCATCGCTATCCTCTCCCACTTCCACTTTGGAATGTGCATCCTCTGAAGTGTACCCTCGGGTCTCTGGTGCTTGTACTTCACCTGCTGGCATTTCAAACACTGTGGAATGAACTCAACAATATCCCGATTTATCCTGCCCTACCAGTAGTGCTGCCTTAAGTCATGGTACATCTTGGTAGCACCAGGCTTAATGGAATATCTAGAACTGTGAGCCTCCACTAAAATTGTCTTTTTCAAATCATCAACACGGGGAACACAAGCACGCCCCTTGATTCTCCAGACACCTTTACCATTAATCATGGCCTCCTTAGCATTACTACGCTTGACTTTATCGTGAATCTTACTCAAACTCGCATCCTCGAACTGTTTGGCCTTAATCTGCTCCAGAAATGATGATCTTGCCTTTATACAAGCCAGTACTCTGCCTGAACCAGACACATCAAGCCTCATGAAATTGTTAGCTAGAGTTTGAACCTCCCTGGTGGCCGAACGCTCCGACGCAATCAACTTAGCCAAACTTCCCATGCTAGCTGATTTTCTGCTCAAGGCATCTGCCACCACATTTGCCTTGCTAGGATGATACAAGATAGTATGTCGTAATCCTTAAGCAACCCCATCCATTTCCACTACCTAGAATTAAGATCCCTCTAAGTAAACACATGTTGAAGACTGTGATGATCATTAATTACCTCGCAACGGGCACCATAGAGACTGTGCCTCAAAATCTTCAGCGCAAAAACCACAGCTGCCAATTGCAAGTCATGAGTAGGATAGTCCTTCATTTGAATCTTCAGCTGTCTAGAAGCTAAGCAATCACCTTCTTTTCCTCCATCAAAACAGTACCCAAACCAGAATGAGAAGTGTCACAATAAACTAAAAATTCCTTGCCCTCCACAGGCAAAGATAGAATAGGGGTTGTAGTCAACAAATTCTTGAGCTTTTGGAAGCTCTCATCACACTCGTTGACCACAAAAAAGGTACCTCTTTCTGGGTCAAACGGGTTAACTGCGAAGCAATAGAAGCAAACCCCTTCATGAACCGACGATAGTAACTAGCCAAACCCACGAATCTGTGGATCTCTATCATGGAAGTGGGCCTAGTCCAATCTCTCACTGCCTCAATTTTCTTCAGATCCACTATAATCCCTTATTTTGAAACCACATGGCCTAAGAAGGACAAAGATGTAAGCTAAAATTCACATTTAGAGAACTTAGCATACAACTCCTTGTCTCTCAGCAACCCACGAACAACTCTCAAGTGCTTTTCATGATCTTCCTTACATTTCAAATAAACCAGGATATCATCAGTAAACAGTATCAGAAAGGAGTATAACTATGGCTTAAAAATGCCATTCATCAAATCCATAACAACAACTGTGGAGTTAGTAAGCCTGAAAGACATAACCAGAAACTCATAATTCCCATACCTGGTCCGAAAAGCTATCTTAGGAATATCCTCTGCCTGAATTTTTAACTGATGATAGCCTGATCTCAAATCAATTTTTGAAAACACAGAAGCCATCTGAAGGGATGGGGTATTTATTTCGGATGGTTCCTTTATTTAACTAGCGAGTAATCAATGCACATCTGCATTGTCCTATCCTTCTTTTTCACAAATAGAACAGGAGTGCCCCACGGGGAGACACTCGTACGGATGAAACCCTTACTAAGAAGATCCTGAAGTTGTTCCTTTAATTCCCTCAACTCTACTGGTGCCATCCGATATGGCGGGATAGATATAAGGTGCGTCCCTGGCTCTAAGTCAATGCAGAAATCAATGTCACGGTCCGGTGGCATGCCTGGCAAGTTTGCGGGAAACACCTCCACAAACTCACGTACCACGGGAACTGACTCAAGAGATGGACCCTCTGCACTAGTATCACGGATATGTGCCAAGTAAGCCAAAAACCCCTATCTATTAATTTCTTTGCACGAATAAAGGAAATCATTTTCTTCCGGGAGGGACTAAGGTAACCCTTCCACTCAAGTCTAGGCACCCCAGGCATAGCTAAGGTGACTGTCTTGGCATGACAGTCCAGAATTGCATGAAAAGGAGCTAGCCAACTCATACCCATGATGACATCAAAATCTACCATATCTAAAATCACTAGGTCAACCCAGGTGCCATACCCCAAAAGTGTGACAGTACAAGATCGAAAGCCTTTATCAACAACCACAGAGTGTCCAACTGGAGTAGATACATGTATAGGGGCATCAAGTAAATGACAGACCATATCAAGACCCATAGAGAAATATGTAGACACATAAGAAAATGTAAATCCCGGTGCAAACAATACAGAAGCCATCTAGTGAAAGACTAAGAAGTTACCTGTAATAACTGCATCTGAGTCCTCAGCCTCTCTATCCTGCCAGGATAGGCATAACAATAAACCCGTCCGCCAATAGCCTGCGAACTATTGCGATCAACCTGCCCTGTTTGAGCTCTACCCCTACCAGGCTGATGCCCACCTCTACAAGACTAAAACATGCCTCTGTTAGGCTGGTTGCCACCTCTACCTGCCGTGTGACCGTCACTCCCATATTGAGTACGTTTACCAGCATAAGACCCTCCCTCTCTACCTGATGCTGGATCTTTGGGAGCCAGAAACTGAGTACCCTAGCCACCTTGCCCAAGTTTGGGACAATTTTTCTTGAAATGCCCCATATCACCACACTCAAAGCATCCGCGGTCTAGCGTCGGACGCTTGACAGAAACACACGAAGCCGAGTAACAACCATAATTTGGAGCTCTAATCTGCGAACCACCTGGCTGACTGGAATAGTGTTGACTGACCCCTGATAGGCCTCAAACTGTAGCCTGCATTGCTGACTGAAGAGGGCATCCCAAAATGACCTGGGAACTCTGGCCCTTAGAGAAAGATCCACTGAAACATCCACCTTTTTGGGCCTTCTTCTCCGCATACTTGTTACAACCGTCCTGCCTCACACCCTCGACAGTCCAAACATGGTCCACCACTTCCTGAAAAGAAGCACTTCTTTCCGCAAGCTGAAGAGCAGTGTTCAACCCTTTCCCAAATCTCCTAACCCTCTCCTCCTCAGTAGGTACAACCTGGTGGGCATAGTATGACAACGAATGGAACCCAGCCTCATAAGAAGCCACAGACAAATTACCCTACTCAATATTACTAAACTTATCACGCCTGCGGTCCCTCTATGTGCGAGGAACATACTTGTCTAAGAACACTTGATAAAACTATGTCCATGTCAATGGAGGTGATCCCTCTGACCTGCAATCTACAAAAGCCCTCTAACATAACTTGGCATCACCCAAGAGCTGGAAGTTCACAAGCTCAACACCATGCTTCTCCACTGCCCCCATATTATGGTGCCTCTCATGACAATCCATAATGAACTCGTAAGCATCCTCAACCTCAATGCCGAAGAACTCTGGAGGCTTCATCTTAGTGAACCTCCAAAAAAATCATATTCATCCCCGGTCAACACCAGACCTCCCACTGGTCCAGGAAATACCTGGAGCCTCATCCAAACGAGGAGCCACAGCTACAGCACCCTGCAACCCCGAAGCGCGAACTCTGCTCGGAGCTAGATCACCCACTCTGGTACCCTGAGTACTTGGAACAAAAGGTAACACACGTGCCTCTATCAACCCGTTCAGCAGGTTCAACACTCAAACCATAACGCTTGACAACACGGAGGAGCTATAAGATCTGGCTAAGCTGGTGCTACTGCAAACTCATCTGCCTCGTCTGGAACTAGTTACCTGTGGCTCAGGGGACTAGGCGCAGTGCTAACGAGCTGCAGAATCCCTGCCCCTGGCTGGATTTACTGCTCCTCTGCCTCTACCATAGCTACGGCCTCTGGCCGGGCCTCTACCACAAATTGCGGCCCCAGTGGCCTGACTTCCACCGAGTGTCGCGACCCCAACAGCCAGTGCGAGAACCTCATTAGCTGATGCTGCCCACTAGTCCTCACCATGTGGGAGAGAAAAGAAAGAAAAGTCAGATATCAATTCTTACCTCGATAGGCGAACCCTTTCCTTAACTAGCATATAACTAGGAATGCAGCACAATAATGTAAATAGCAATAAATCTCCATTTCTTTTAAAAATGAATAAGTACAGAAGACAGTACAATCCCCAAATAACTAGTCTGACTCGTACAAGAGCAACTACAAAAATGTCTAATACACAAGTCTGAAAGTCAAATAAAAAGTTGTCTGAATGATAGAAAATTAAAAGCTATGTGAATGATGGAAGACAGGATAGATGACCGTCCGGGCAGTGACTCTGTCATGAACCAACCGGAGGGCCATGACGGGTACCCAGTGCTAATCCACCCGGGCACCTCTTATCGTACATTCACATTTCCATCTAGGTGAGCCACATAGCTTAATCATACTTTCTATCCATCATTCATGCTAACCTCATTGGGCAACAATACATTTATATCACCATCAAAAAATATGCCCATATCAATGTACATAAGCTGACGAGGCTATCAAAATGATATACAAAATATTACCATATACACATGTCTACGAGCCTCTAAGAAGATTATGTGTCATCATATAGGCGGGACAGGACCCCGCCATGCCTATAAGTATGTACACAAAAGAATAGATACCAAAAGCTGTAGCTCCGAATGAAATTGAGCTCCTCTACGTAGTCCCTGAGTAATAAAGCTATGGATCAAGCCTGTCTCCCTAGCCACCTGCGAGCATGACGCAGCGTCCACAAATAAAAGGACATCAGTACAATAATATACTGAGTATGTAAAGAATAATCAACATCATTATAGAAGCATAAGAGACAACATAAGAAAACTAGCATAAAATGGAAGGTAGTAGAACTATCGTCATCAACACTTACTTGCCTTTCATAGGGACTTTCCATTTCTAATGCATGTTTGTGTACATACATATGTACATATACATACATCCATATCCGTATCCTTGTTCGTATTTATATCCATATTTATATTCATAGCATACCCGACCATGAGGGTTCGGTGTTTCACATACCCGGCCATAGCAAGGCTCGGTGATTATACATATCTGGCCCTACCAAGGCTCAGGGTTATCCGTACCCAACTGCAGTGGTGTACGCGCAATACATATCATGCCCGACCATATAAGCTCAGTTTTACATTACACTCATACATAGACACATATACATATGAGCTCATAAGCATCTTCGACATCATTACTACCATCGTTTCATTACATCTATCCTTAGAGGATCACCCATCATATAAGGAATTTAGTAGAATCGTAAACATAACGAGAATCATAAGCTTTAGTAGCTTTAAAGATAGAATCATTTGGAGGACAATATAGACTCATGAAAAGATAGATATATAGCCAAGGAACCATGCCTTATTGAAAGAAGGGTTAGCCTTACATACCTTTTCGTTTAGCTATTCTATCACTTGAACGTTCTCCTTCAATGCTCACGTTTCTACCTTAATTAGAGTTTATACTAACATTAGATAATCGATAGCTTGGCATACTTCGCTAAAGCTAGAGAAAATTGGGCAGCATCTCTTTTGTTTATAGAACTTTCTCCATATCATATATCAACTCTAAAACGTTTATAATAACATTCATAACATCATAGGCAACAATCTTCACACACCTATATTATCCACATTTCCCAATTCACTCCAAATCATCCATATCCATGGTCACAGCACACTATTACATTCACTCATATACAATGTCTATCCCATGTTCTTAATGTCATTTATAACAAAATTATAATCACAACATATCAAGAATCATGACTCATTCCAAGCTACCACTCAAAAATGATACTATTCTTACATTCATGACCCATTTTCTATCTCCTTCTACAATCCAAGTCTTTCAACCTCTCAATACCTTAAACAACATGGAATTACCATAAAACTTACCTTAGATGGTGTAGAAATGGACTTTGGGTGGAAACACTCCACTTGAGAAAAACCCCAGTTCCACTTCCACTTGGATTTTTTGTCTTGGATGAATCCTTAATGAGTTCCTTACACTTGATTCTATTGGATTAATGATATGAGCCTTGGATCTCCTTTGGATTCTTGTATATGGAAGGTTCTAGAGACTTGGAGAGAAGTGGAGAAGTGTTAAAATGAAAATAATGAAGTGGGATCACATTTGTAGACTTGAAAATAACTCAGATTGTCGGGTGTTATACGGACACTTATTATCACGACCCGACTAGGGGCCATGACGAGTACCCGGGGCTAACCGCCGAGCACCGCTCACTCTACTACTCATCATACTCCAATCATAACAAAATCACTTTTCATTTGAGAACATAGATACTTTTATATACATAAGCCTTTCGGCTATCAAAATGATAATATACATATACACCGTGAGACCATATAAACCACACCGCGTTTCTACGAGCCTCTACTAGAGTGCTAGACATACGGACGGGATAGGACCCCGTCGTGCCCAAAAATAGACATATATATACACAAAAGAATGATAAAGGCACCTCCAGAATAATAGAGTGCTCTCAAGTCAGCTAACAGCTCCTACGAGTTTGGATCAAGATCACCTCCCTGTCTACCTGTGGGCATGAACACAACGTCCAAAGAAAACGGACGTCAGTACGAACATTGTACTGAGTATGAGAGGCATAAACAATAATGATACATCAATGAGATAGAGGAAGCATCAATAAGGAGAAACTGTATATGACTGTCACTTATAAAAGGGGTAACATATGTTGACTTACTCATAATCATCATCATATCATGTATGCATAAATGTATAAGTATAAGCTGACCGTCCATATAGGTACGGTGTGATAATAATTAACCTGCGTCCAGGCCTCCCGCATTCGGGGTATAAGCTGCCCACTATAGTGGTGTGTATGTCTACCCGTCCATATACGTACGGTGTAATATCATCAACATATACTCATCATAATGCATGTATAATAACTCAAAGATAGCTATACTTTATCGAGGTAACATAAGGTCGTGAACCCCGGATTCCATTATGGATATAGTACATAAGGTGAGTGTATACAATATATGACATCATTAGCTTAAAGGAAATAGTACATAAGATGAGTGTATACAATACACGACATCATTAACTTTATGGTACTCTGCCTCACCTTGAAGGAAATAATATATATAAGGTGAGTGTATACAATATATGACATCATTAGCTTTATGGTACTCTGCCTCACCTTGAAGTACTCTGCCTCACCTTGAAGGAAATAATACATAAGGTGAGTAGATACAATAATTGACATCATTAACGTTATAGGAGAATCATATTATGAACTCTAGAATTTTTATACTTAACTCATCATCATCGTTATTGAACTCATAATATATCTCTTGTCTCATGTAGCTATTCATGAACATGGACTATTAGCTTTCCGGAATGTAGGAGATTCATGGAGAAGAAAAAAGAATCATACCATCGGATTCATGCCATAGAAAGAAAGGACTAGCCTCACATACCTTTTACGTTTAACTAATCTATCGCCTGCTTGTTCTCCTTCAATGCCCACGCTTCTACCTTCAAGAGAAGTCGCATGAAAGTTAGCTAATCGATTACTTAAACGTGCTTACTAAAGCTAAAGAAAATTGGGCAGCATTTCCTTAGTTTATGCAATGTTGCTCCCAAATGCACACGCAAGTATACGTGGTTATACAAGTAATATAGACTGTTAAGTCCAGATATCGATCCCACAGAGACTTAGATTCTACTGTCAAACTAATTCAAATTCGAATGAAACTATTCAAGAAATTGAAAATCAAGATTGTTTGTTGTACTAAACTAAAACTTGAAAAGTAAACAATTTGTGATGGGTGTTTTTATGACTGGGACTATGTTGACAAGGACTGTAAGAATTATCAGATGAGAGAAAGATCTCGGGTTATGGCTTTCGACAATCCAGTTGATCTTCAGACAATTCCACCTATTTTATTTCCTGGGTTACTAGTTAACGGGTTAATTGTGCTTTATGATATTTTCTCGAACTACTCACAAGCTTGTAGATGTTACTATAACTCCTATATCTCTATGGTCATCAGATGTAACAAGAACACGTTTATTTCTCCGTTTTCAACTAAGTAGGGCTAAAGGGTATATATCTATCCTCATTAGCGAAACGATTAAATCGAACAAACTCTATTTATTCTTATTACGTACGTGAATTCCCTTTCTCAAGTTCAATTCACGCACCACAGATAGTGTCTAACTATTGGCCAGATAATCAAACAATTGAAATCAAGAATAAATAAGCAACCCACAATATCGAAAATCAATAGATAATAATTGTCATCACATCAACTTTCAAGTCTTTCGCCACAACCCTAGAATTAGGAGATTAGCTACTCATGGTTCGATCATAGTCAAAAGAAGCCATGAATAAACTAGGGTTGAAAAAGATGAAAAATAAAATAACCTAGAGAGAGAAAAAGGAGAACGGTGGCATACAAATCCTTGAATAATCCTAGAATACCGTTCTCAGCTATAAAAACGTCTATATATAGCCTAGGGTTAAAATAACAAATAAGGAATCCAAATCCTAGCCTAATCGGGAAAACGTCCGTAGAGTCCCGCTTTCCTTCCGCATCGCGGAAGGATCGCGAAATTATCTGCAGCTTCTCGCCTTTTGCCCGCGATGCGGATCGATCGCGCAACCTGATGTCTGAGTTTGGTTGTTTCGCTTTCTTCACGCGATGTGGATCGATAGCCTGAAGTTCTGAAGCTTCTCGCGATCCTTCCGCGATGCGGAAGGAAAGCGAGGTCCCTTCAGTGCTTAACCCTTCTTTTCTTCTTTGTTCGTCCTTTGCAGTCATCGACTCGTCACCTCAGCCAATCAGCATATGCTACGAATTCATATCATTTCAAGCACATTTTCCATCGTTTGTCATCATCGTACCTATACACATGAAAATGTAACGACATAAGTTCAAATACGACGGTTACGTCATGAATTACGCGATAAAAGTCATAAGAAGAAGTTATAATACGACACAAAACATGATATTTGTGCCAAATATCACCACCCCCACTTAGACTTTGCTCACCCTCGAGCAGACACAAATCAACATCAGACTACACTTCTAGCTCACTCATTCAAACAGTTCTGCAACGGGGTTCGGCTAGTATGGCTAACTCTTGAAGCGAGATTTTTCAAAAACAAACCAGCGACCCAGATTGCGAAAGCCATGCCAATGGTTTTAAAAGCCTCAGTTTCAGCAACAAGTACTTCTTTTCAAAGAAGACATTTCGAATTTCAAAACAGTTGACTCAACGACACCACTTTAATGCATATAGGTCACGTTATGATCAAGAAATCAACACTTCACCACTCTATTGCTAATTATGTGCCCTCACCACAACAAAATAGTCCATATCTCATCAAGAATCATGTGTTTAACTCAATGGAGCTGAAATCAATAAATGCACTCACTCTCACAAAGAACGTCGCATGTAATGTACGACATACCATATGATTGCCCGTAGTGTAACCACTCTACTAATACAAGTCAGACGAGCCTAGAATCAAGTAGGACTTCGAGGGTTGTAATGTAGGCTACGGGACGGGTATGGATTATTTGGATAATAGTGACTAACCTCCCAAAGCACTTTAATACATTATACATTCGTCACTCTTGCACGCTTTCTTTATTAACCCTTATTCAATACCAACCAACCTTTAAATTTCTCCCAATTCACCCATTTTCTTTGTTTAAGCACCACACTTTTTAAAATCACACAAGTTAGAAGGGAAACTTTTTTTCGCTACATTTTTTTTTCTTTTTCAGATTTCTCTGTTTTTTTTTTCCGATCAATTCCCAACTAACACGTGAATTAGTTCTGTTCATTCGGTGCTCCCATTGTCTTCCTAGATTACAGTTAACAACCATTTCCCCTCTTTTTTGCTTCCCAACTCCCATTATGCATGTAAATTGATTAAAGTGCTTCAGGAGTGTTTTGGATCAACCATTGAGTGTTGTAGAACGAAGGGGTAAGGCTAACTAACTGCTATCTAAGAAAAGGCTAACGGCTCAACGGGGTTAACTAGGGTGTTATGTTCACGCTGGTAGGATAACTTTTTAGGCTTTTTAGTGACTAACCAAAGAAACGCCTCTATCACTTTCTAGGCTCAACCTAACTTCATTTCGCTTTGTGAACACACAGGGCAAGTTCTAGATGTCAATACCAAACATGGATTCAAAAATGAAACCTTACTCACACATGGAACATAATCAACGCAAGAGGGATCCGGTTGTCCCTCGAAACAATAAAAAACAATGAAAATCAACAATGCCAAGTGGGTCATACTAGTCAACACAAAAACCATTTTCAAGTGCTTCCAAGAAAAGTAATACAGTTTGACGGCATGCTTTCACCAAACATTTCAAGATCGCTCATATGCTACGACTTCACCTATTGTTATATCCCGGGTTTTCGCAAATTTGGAAAATTAGAAATAATCTTGACTTGTAAGAAATAAAGTCATAATTGATTCCATCTAACACATGAGTTGTTTATGACAGAATATTAATGTGGAAGTGTCGAGGGAGACTAAGGGCAACTTTTGAATTTTGGAAATTATTTTCGCGAATTACAAAACAAGAATTATAACTAAATGGGCTCAAAAGAATAAGACACAAAATTGAGGCCCAAAGCCAAGGGTGGCCGGCCATTTATGGGGGTCCAAGCCCATGGGAATTAATTAAATTCCCATGTGGTTAATTGACTTATATAGTAGAAGGTTCAAGAGAAAAATAAAGAGAAAGAACAAAAGGAGAGAAATAAGATAACAAGAGAGAGCAAGAAGAGGGGTTTCGGGTTTGGAGTGCAAATATTAGCCACAAAATCTTGCTTCAAAAATTTATATTTTGTGGTTTTCCTACTAATTTGGGTAGCCTCTTCAACTTGGTGTAGTTGTCTTGGAGGAAGAAGCACTTGGTTCCTCAATTTGATCACTAGTTCAAGTAAAGAAGACTAGAGAAAAAGGTAAGAATTCATTCCTTTTTATTGTGTTATGAAGTTTTGTTTGTGTTGTAGTATGTGGGAATGAGTTGATTGTACGGAAAAATGGAAGTTTACCAAGTGGATATGTATATAGGCATGTGGCCGTGTATATATGTATGTGTATAATTGTAAGGTGTTGAATTTATATCATATTCTAGTTGTGGTTGGGATGAAATGCATCTTGGAAATGAAAATTGAATGAATTGGATAGTAGTTGGTAGTGGGGTGTTTGGCCGTGTGGTATGTTGGAGTAGGAATAGAAATGAATCATGTTTGGGTAATGTGTTAGTTGTGTTATTGTGATTCTTGCAATGTAAATGAAAGTAAAACGATATGAGTTTGCTTTGAAATGGAATGCAGAAAACTTATGTCGTTTAAGTATGATTTTACGACATTATGAAAATGAAGTTATTAGGTTGCAAATTATGACGGGTATTGATGAATTTGGAAGATGGAATCATGTTATGAATACGTAAGTCAAAGATTAGAAGTTTCGAATGCGTTATGACTTTGGCGGAAAGTTTGTATATTATGTATATCGTGTGTATAATTTGAGGAAACGACATGAAATGCTTCTAAACTATGTTGTGATGATCTAGTTTGATAATGCATGTGAAATCATTGAAATTGGTTTGGAAATTGAAGTTGAAATTAAGGTTATGGCATTATGTCGGCAAGTAGAACTAGTTGTGCCATATTGTGTTTCTAGTGTTTGTTGTTGATGCTGATGTTGTTGTTTGGGTTGTTGTTGATGATTGTGAGCCGAGTTGAATTCTCGGGGGTGCTATATGTATAGGGGAAGTGCTGCCGAAATTTCGGTAGACAAATAAGAGTTGAATTGAATTTGTAGCATCTATAACTTACAATTGGTAAACTTGACCATTTGCAGATTTTTGACGAAACGGGAAGTGAGTTTGGAAAGGCGTAAGGAGCTTGAAAGGTATGTAAAGCTACCCCGATCCTTCTTTTGGCATGTCTAAGTGTTTTAGGATCGGATTCGGGCCTCAAAAGACCTTCTTGGACATCGGAATCCGCAAGAGAAAATCTCAGTTTTTCCTTTAGTAGAATTGAACCATTTTGATATGCTTTTCCTGAAATTATGTAAACTTTCTCTAAACTCCTTGAAAAGATTTAGAATGTCCGTAGAACCTTTATAGGTGACCCCGTAAGCTTAAAGGGCGTAATTTGAGCCCACCGCCTTGCTGGTTCCGAGGTGGGCCCGCTATTCCCGGTTTTGCCCTTAATGTACTAAAGTCTCCTTTTCGAACGATTTTTGAAAGAAACGTTTCGACTAACCTTTTAATTACCTAACGAATATGGTTTTAAGTATTCCATTAAGTCTGATAAATTGTTTTGATACTCGAAACTCATTTACTATGATTCCTTCCGACTTCATTGGATCGGTTTGTCTTTGATATGCCTCATCGAGTCTATGGAAACATTCATGATATTTTACTTGCATTAGTCTCTCACTACTCCATTCGTGGATGCCCCAATGTTTCCCACACTGAGCCCGGGCCAGGATATGTTGTCAAGCGTGATCCTTTGCATTGTTCGCTGTGCCTCGATGTGAGGGGGCAGGTATACGCGTACATGGGTTTGTGGAGTATGCTGTGCCATGTACGCTTGTTCTGATATGATTTGCTATGGCCATCTGATATGATATAATATGTGACGGGGTTATGCCCCATTCTGATTCTTCTGTGCTGTGGCACCAACGTCGGGAGGGTGGCCACGTTCTGTCTACCGAGTCCCTTGGCAGGGGCCGGATTTGATATGACATATGTTTCTGTACACACTCTGCATGTTTTGAAATTATGTATCTGATACTTTGGATTTTTCTGTTTATTCTGTACGCTCTATACCAGTTATGATTTTGTTTCTGCAACTCAGGCTTTACATATTCAGTACATATTTCGTACTGACCCCCTTTCCTCGGGGGCTGCGTTTTCATGCCGCGCAGGTACTGACGACAGGTTTGCTGATCCGTCCGCTTAGGATCTCATTCTGCTATTTTTGGAGCGCTCTTTTATTCAGAGCCATCTTTTGGTATAGTCTGTCACTTCTATATATGTATATTCTCGTTCATGGGTACGGCGGGGCCCTGTCCCGTCATATGATTCTGTCGGTCTGTTTAGAGGTCTGTGGACATGTTTGTGGGTTGGGATCTTTCTGTACAGCTGTGTGTATATGTTGTGTTTGGGCGATCCCATTCGCCGCGGCGGCCGGTCCGCATATATTTAAATGTTACTCTGTTGGCCCTGTGTGGCCTTTGTTGGTATTTTCTGCGTGCAGGGTATGTGGGATAGTCCGTAAAACAAAGGAACCTCTGCCGAAATTTTTCTGGAAATTATTTAAATTGGAAATAAAGCCTTGTCGGCTTCTGCTGTATATTAGAATGGGTTTGAGTGCCCAGATCGGGCACTAGTCACGGCCTACGGGGTTGGGTCGTGACAAAAGTGGTATCAGAGCGGTTCGTCCTCGGAATATCTATAGACCGTGTCTAGTAGAGTCTTGTTTATCGGTGTGTCGTGCACCACACCTATAAACAGGAGGCTACAGGGCATTTAGGATACTACCCTTCGTTCTGTCTTAGATCGTGCGATAGAGCTGTGTTATCAGGATGATTCCTCCCTAACGAATTGTTACATTTGCAGTTATGCCTCCAAAAAAGGCGACAGCGGCCCAAAAGGCCAAGGCAGCAGCTGTGGGAGAGACTAGTCGGGCCCAGAGGGTTACCAGGGCCCATGCTCATATTGCTCCTGATATTTTGCCCCCGGCAGAGGGCTCTTCCACACCGCCACATGTAGAGGAGATTGGAGCAGCAGCAGCTGCAGGTCGGGGGGCGGCTCCACCGCCAGCTCCCGAGATTCCAGTACCTGAGCCTCCAGCTCCACGGCCAGGGACTGAGGATCAGACTATGAGAGAGGCAGTCCAGCTATTGACCAGACTTGTGGCGGGACAGGTTCAGCGGCACGGATTGGGAGGTGACCGAGCATATAGGCGCGACAGCTCGAGAGCTCGTGAGTTCTTGACTTGTGGCCCTCCAGAGTTCTTCGGGACAAAGCCCGAGGAGGATCCCGAGGAGTTTATCAGGAAGATGCGGCGCACCTTACATTTTATTAAAGCTTCCGCGACAGAGTCAGTCACATTGGTTTCGTACCGGTTGTATGATGTAGCGGCAAATTGGTACGAGTCATGGGAGTTATCCAGAGGCGACGACGCTCCCCCAGCAGTTTGGGATGATTTTTCTCAGGCTTTTCTTAGTCATTTTCTGCCTCCGGAGTTACGGCGGGCCAAGGCTGACAAATTCTTATTGGTGAGACAGAGGGGTCGCAGTGTTCGAGAGTACAGTATGGAGTTCGACTCATTGGCCCGATACGCACCTGCTGTGGTAGCTACTATGGCTGATAGGATGCACAGGTATATTATGGGGCTGGACCGTTATTTTGTCGACAACTGTTTGGTATTGGCTGTTCAGCCCGACATGGATATTTCCCGGATTCAGGCCCACGCCCAGGGCATGGAGGACCGGCATAGGGAGCGTAAGCCTGATAGGAGCCAGGATCGGAGACAGCCCAAGAGGGCCAGATCATCTGGGTATTCTGGAGATTTTCGGGGCAGGCAGCCTCAGCAGCCGCAGCAGCCTAGCAGACATCTATCCCAGCCGGCACAGAGCGCACCTCCACAGCCTACAGGTCGCAGATTTGATAGCCCAGGTTATTCAGGAGCAGGTCAGAGCTCCAGGGCTTCAGGTTCGTGGACAGACAGGGGTTCTGGTCAGACGAGGCCACCTAGGCCTCAGTGTTCTTACTGTGGCAGATACCATCCTGGGGAGTGCTACAGAGCCACCGGCGCATGTTTTTCTTGTGGCCGTCAGGGCCATTCTGTGAGAGATTGCCCGTATAAGGGTAGTTCGGGTGGTGCAGCGCAGCCTACCGGATCAGCCGCCGGGTCTTCATCTGCATCAGTGGCTATGCGCCCTACGGGGCCAGGTACTTCAGCACCAGCGGGTCGCGGCAGAGGCCATGGTGGAGCTTCTGGTACTAGCAGTCCTTAGAACCGCATTTATGCTCTGTCTAGCCGCCAGGATCAGGAGGCATCGCCTAATGTCGTTACAGGTACATTATTGGTTTTCTCTCGGTCTGTGTATGCATTGATTGATCCAGGTTCGACTTTGTCATATATTTCGCCCTGGTTGCTAGTAAAATTGGTATAACGTCTGAACCTATAGAGCCGTTTGAGGTAGCCACACCGATTGGGGACTTTATTGTAGCAAAACAGGTATATAAAGACTGTTCTGTAATTATATGCGGCCGAGACACTAAGGCAGATCTGGTGGAGTTAGATATGGTCGAGTTCGATGTTATTATGGGAATGGATTGGCTAGCCTCTTGTTATGCTAATGTTGACTGCCAAAATAAGGTAGTTCGTTTCCAGTTTCCCGGGGAGCCAGTTATAGAATGGGCCGGTAATACAGCATCGCCGAAAGGTAAGTTTATTTCATACCTTAAGGCGAAGAAAATGATCGGAAAGGGTTATTTTTATCATCTGGTTCGGGTACAAGACTTGACAGCAGAAACGCCGACTCTTCAGTCAGTTCCCGTGGTTAATGAATTTCCAGATGTGTTCCCAGAAGAGCTTCCAGGCCTTCCTCCAGAGCGGGAGATAGATTTTACTATTGATTTGCTTCGAGATACTCAGCCGATATCTATTCCCCCGTACAGAATGGCACCAGCAGAATTGAAAGAACTGAAAGAGCAGTTGAAGGATCTGTTAGAAAAAGGCTTCATTAGACCCAGTACTTCGCCTTGGGGAGCCCCGGTATTATTTGTGCGTAAGAAAGACGGGTCGTTGCGTATGTGTATTGATTATCGACAGCTGAATAAGGTAACCATAAAGAATAAATACCCCCTCCCCAGAATTGACGATTTGTTTGATCAGTTACAGGGCGCCAAGTATTTTTCGAAGAAAGATCTTCGGTCTGGCTATCATCAGGTACGGGTACGGGAGGCTGATATTCCTAAGACAGCATTCCGGACCAGATATGGGCATTATGAATTCAGAGTTATGTCTTTTGGGCTGACTAATGCTCCTGCGGTATTCATGGATTTAATGAACCGGGTATTCAGGCCATTCTTGGATATGTTCGTAATTGTATTTATCGATGATATTCTGGTTTATTCTCGGTCCGAGGCAGAGCACGCAGATCATCTGAGAGCGGTATTGGGGGTACTTCGGCATCAGGAATTATATGCAAAATTTTCTAAATGTGAATTTTGGCTGGCTTCAGTGGCATTTCTGGGGCATATTATTGCAGCTGATGGTGTCCGAGTGGATACACAGATGATTGAGGCCGTGAAAAATTGGCCTAGACCCACGACGCCCACAGAGGTACGTAGTTTCCTGGGGTTAGCTGGCTATTACAAAAGATTTCTGGAAATGTTTGCTTCGATTTCAGCGCCTTTGACAAGGCTAACTCAGAAGGGAGCCAAGTTCCAGTGGACTAATGCTTGTGAATGAAGCTTCCAGTTGCTGAAAGAGAAGCTGACTACAGCCCCAGTTCTGACTCTTCCAGAGGGACCCGATGGATATGTTATTTATTGTGACGCTTCTGGCGTGGGATTGGGCTGTGTATTGATGCAGCACGACAGAGTTATAGCTTATGCTTCTCGGCAATTGAAAAAGCATGAAAGGAATTACCCTACTCACGATCTGGAGCTTGTAGCGGTGATCCATGCCCTGAAGATATGGAGACATTATTTATATGGCGTTCATGTTGATATCTATACAGATCATAAGAGTCTCCAGTATATTTTCAGGCAGAAAGAGCTTAATTTGCGGCAGCGGAGGTGGCTGGAGCTCCTGAAAGACTATGATGTGGATATTCTGTATCATCCGGGCAAGGCTAATGTTGTTGCAGATGCGCTTAGCCGGAAATCTATGGGCAGCTTGGTAGATTTACAGCCAGACAGCAGAGAGATAGTACGTGACATTTATCAGTTGGCTAATCTTGGGGTTCGTCTGGCCGATTCTGGAGGTACACGGATTTCTGTCCGAGGGGTTTCTGAATCATCTATTAAGGAAGATATCAAGCGGCATCAATATGAAGATCCTGTTTTGGCACGATACAGAGACACAGCCCATGAAAAGGAGAAGACTCCGTTCGAGTTTGCACCAGACGGGATCTTACTATACAGAGGCAGATTGTGTGTACCTGATATTGCAGGGTTACGGCAGCAGGTTATGGGCGAGGCACACTATGCTCGCTATTCTGTTCATCCTGGTTCTACGAAGATGTACCATGATCTCAGGTGCCTGTATTGGTGGGACGGTATGAAACGGGATATCGCAGAATTCGTCGCCCAGTGCCCAAATTGTCAGCAGGTCAAAATTGAACACCAGAAACCGGGTGGACTGTTGCAGGAAATGGAAATTCCGACGTGGAAGTGGGAGATCATTAATATGGACTTCATTACAGGGTTGCCTCGCACTCCACGGAAGTATGATTCCATCTGGGTTATTGTTGATAGGCTGACAAAATCAGCCCATTTCCTCCCCGTCAGAACTACTTATTCCGCCGAGGATTATGCCAGGCTTTATATTAAAGAAATAGTGAAGCTTCATGGAGTTCCTATATCTATTATCACAGACAGAGGTGCTCAGTTCACGGCGAACTTCTGGAGATCTTTTCAGGAAGATATGTTGCGGGCCTGTGTTATCGATTTCAGAGGTAGCTGGGAGGATCACTTGCCATTGATTGAATTTGCTTATAATAACAGCTACCATTCCAGCATCCAGATGGCTCCGTACGAGGCTCTGTATGGCAGGAAATGCAGGTCACCTATTGGCTGGTTTGATATTGGCGAGACAGAATTAATCGGCCCAGATATGATCCAGCAGGCCGTTGATAAGGTGAAACTTATTCGGGAGCGACTATTGGCAGCCCAGAGTCGACAGAAATCATACGCTGACAAACGGCGTCGTCCTTTGGAATTCCAGGTTGGTGATTGGGTATTCCTGAAGGTATCGCCTATGAAAGGCGTGATGCGGTTTGGCAGAAAGGGGAAGCTCAGTCCGCGTTATATTGGGCCTTATCTGATTGTGCGAAAAATTGGAAATGTCGCCTATGAGTTAGATCTGCCATTTGAGTTGGAAGCGGTACATCCGGTATTCCATGTATCTATGCTCCGCAAATGCATCGGTGATCCCTCCAGAATATTTCCTGCAGATGATTTTCAGGTGACGGAGCAGTTATCTTACGAGGAGCAGCCCGTAGCCATTCTAGACCGCCAGGTAAGGAAGCTCCGGAATAAAGATGTAGCCTCTGTTAAGGTGCTGTGGCGGAATAACAATAGGGAAGAAATGACCTGGGAGGCTGAAGAGGAGATGAAAAAGAAATACCCTCATCTGTTCCCTATACCCACAGGTAATCTCGAATCTTTGTTTAATCCCATTTCAATAGCGAATGTGCTGTCTATAAACAGAAACTCCCCCGAAGTATTTTCAGACCCTATAAGATTAATCTAACATTCGAGGACGAATGTTCTAAAGGGGGGAGGATGTTATATCCCGGGTTTTCGCACATTTGGAAAATTAGAAATAATCTTGACTTGTAAGAAATAAAGTCATAATTGATTCCATCTAACGCATGAGTTATTTATGACAGAATATTAATGTGGAAGTGTCGAGGGAGACTAAGGGAAACTTTGGAATTTTGGAAATTATTTTCGCGAATTACAAAACAAGAATTATAACTAAATGGGCTCAAAAGAATAAGACACAAAATTGAGGCCCAAAGCCAAGGGTGGCCGGCCATTTATGGGGGTCCAAGCCCATGGGAATAAAGAGAAAGAACAAAAGGAGAGAAATAAGATTACAAGAGAGAGCAAGAAGAGGGGTTTCGGGTTTGGAGTGCAAAAATTAGCCACAAAAATCTTGCTTCAAAAATTTATATTTTGTGGTTTTCCTACTAATTTGGGTAGCCTCTTCAACTTGGTGTAGTTGTCTTGGAGGAAGAAGCACTTGGTTCCTCAATTTGATCACTAGTTCAAGTAAAGAAGACTAGAGAAAAAGGTAAGGATTCATTCCTTTTTATTGTGTTATGATGTTTTGTTTGTGTTGTAGTATGTGAGAATGAGTTGATTGTACGGAAAAATGGAAGTTTACCAAGTGGATATGTATATAGGCATGTGGCCGTGTATATATGTATGTGTATAATTGTAAGGTGTTGAATTTATATCATATTCTAGTTGTGGTTGGGATGAAATGCATCTTGGAAATGAAAATTGAATGAATTGGATAGTAGTTGGTAGTGGGGTGTTTGGCCGTGTGGTATGTTGGAGTAGGAATAGAAATGAATCAAGTTTGGGTAATGTGTTAGTTGTGTTATTGTGATTCTTGCAATGTAAATGAAAGTAAAACGATATGAGTTTGCTTTGAAATGGAATGCAGAAAACTTATGTCGTTTAAGTATGATTTTACGACATTATGAAAATGAAGTTATTAGGTTGCAAATTATGACGGGTATTGATGAATTTGGAAGATGGAATCATGTTATGAATACGTAAGTCAAAGATTAGAAGTTTCGAATGCGTTATGACTTTGGCGGAAAGTTTGTATATTATGTATATCGTGTGTATAATTTGAGGAAACGACATGAAACGCTTCTAAACTATGTTGTGATGATCTAGTTTGATAATGCATGTGAAATCATTGAAATTGGTTTGGAAATTGAAGTTGAAATGAAGGTTATGGCATTATGTCGGCAAGTAGAACTAGTTGTGCCATATTGTGTTTCTAGTGTTTGTTGTTGATGCTGATGTTGTTGTTTGGGTTGTTGTTGATGATTGTGAGCCGAGTTGAATTCTCGGGGGTGCTATACGTATAGGGGAAGTGCTGCCGAAATATCGGTAGACAAATAAGAGTTGAATTGAATTTGTAGCATCTATAACTTACAATTGGTAAACTTCACCATTTGCAGATTTTTGACGAAACGGGAAGTAAGTTTGGAAAGGCGTAAGGAGCTTGAAAGGTATGTAAAGCTACCCCGATCCTTCTTTTGGCATGTCTAAGTGTTTTAGGATCGGATTCGGGCTTCAAAAGACCTTCTTGGCCATCGGAATCCGCAAGAGAAAATCTCAGTTTTTCCTTCAGTAGAATTGAACCATTTTGATATGCTTTTCCTGAAATTATGTAAACTTTCTTTAAACTCCTTGAAAAGCTATAGAATGTCCGTAGAACCTTTATAGGTGACCCCATAAGCTTAAAGGGCGTAATTTGAGCCCACCGCCTTGCTGGTTCCGAGGTGGGCCCGCTATTCCCGGTTTTGCCCTTAATGTACTAAAGTCTCCTTTTCGAACGATTTTTGAAAGAAACGTTTCGACTACCCTTTTAATTACCTAACAAATATGGTTTTAAATATTCCATTAAGTCTGATAAATTGTTTTGATACTCGAAACTCATTTACTATGATTCCTTCCGACTTCATTGGATCGGTTTGTCTTTGATATGCCTCATCGAGTCTATGGAAACATTCATGATATTTTACTTGCATTAGTCTCTCACTACTCCATTCGTGGATGCCCCAATGTTTCCCACACTGAGCCCGGGCCAGGATATGTTGTCAAGCGTGATCCTTTGCATTTTTCGCCGTGCCTCGATGTGAGGGGGCAGGTATACGCGTACATGGGTTTGTGGAGTATGTTGTGCCATGTACGCTTGTTCTGATATGATTTTCTATGGCCATCTGATATGATATAATATGTGACGGTGTTATGCCCCATTCTGATTCTTCTGTGTTGTGGCACCAGCGTCGGGAGGGTGGCCACGTTCTGTCTACCGAGTCCCTTGGCAGGGGCCGGATTTGATATGACATATGTTTCTGTACACACTCTGCATGTTTTGAAATTATGTATCTGATACTTTGGATTTTTCTGTTTATTCTGTACGCTCTATACCAGTTATGATTTTGTTTCTGCAACTCAGGCTTTACATATTCAGTACATATTTCGTACTGACCCCCTTTCCTCGGGGGCTGCGTTTTCATGCCGCGCAGGTACCGACGACAGGTTTGCTGATCTGTCCGCTTAGGATCTCATTCTGCTATTTTTGGAGCGCTCTTTTATTCAGAGCCATCTTTTGGTATAGTCTGTCACTTCTATATATGTATATTCTCGTTCATGGGTACGGCGGGGCCCTGTCCCGTCATATGATTCTGTCGGTCTGTTTAGAGGTCTGTGGACATGTTTGTGGGTTGGGATCTTTCTGTACAGCTGTGTGTATATGTTGTGTTTGGGCGATCCCATTCGCCGCGGCGGCCGGTCCGCATATATTTAAATGTTACTCTGTTGGCCCTGTGTGGCCTTTGTTGGTATTTTCTGCGTGCAGGGTATGTGGGATAGTCCGTAAAACAAAGGAACCTCTGCCGAAATTTTTCTGGAAATTATTTAAATTGGAAATAAAGCCTTGTCGGCTTCTGCTGTATATTAGAATGGGTTTGAGTGCCCAGATCGGGCACTAGTCACGGCCTACGGGGTTGGGTCGTGACACCTATCCTGTGCACCTAGCATTTGAATGCACCTAGCCTACGGACTAATTTTCCCTCAAGCAGGTTGTCATCCACCCGTCATCAAATACAGCCCTTCTTATGACTATAAAAAAAAATCTACGTACCGGTTCAAAGGCCCCCCCTCAGGACAGAACCGAGGCCATAAGAAAACCAAAGGGCGTGGATGATGAATGCCTACTAATGAGGGGATTAAGAAGTTATCAAAGAAAAATAAAGAAAATAAAATCTTTTTTTTTCTCGACACTAAAGTGCAAAACTAGAAAGAAATCCTAAAAAAAAAATCCTACGACATACTAATCATCATCCGCAACCTCAAAACATGGTGTTACAAACTAGGGACGTCTTTTCCCACCCCACACTTAAAATTATGCAATGCCCTCAATGCATGTAGATTTGAAAATAACTAAAGCGCAAGCGAGGTAAGAAATACTCCCTGGGGCCCACTAGGGCCTAGTCATCCTCATCATCAGCCGCGCCCTCATCTGGCTCGGCGTCCTCTTCCTTCTCATTGTCGTCGCCTTGCATCAGCGACTCTGCCTCCTCCTCCTCTTCGAATGCGGCCATTACTCGATCAGCCGAGTTCTCGTCCTCATCCGCGGGTAGCTGAGATAGCTCTCCCACCAACGCCCGAGAATGTGGAGTGTGTGGGTTATCAATAAAGACCCTGGTGAGATCAATATTAAAGTGCTCACTCGCAACCATCAACCCCGAGTACAGCTGAGCTAGTACGGTTGACTGGGCAGACCTCTCCTCCGCCGGGGTCAAGTGATGTCCGGACACGCTTGCTGGGGCCATGAAATTGGATACATCAAGCGGTTCATGGGGCTCCTCAAGTACTCTATCAGTAGAGTATGCTAACTCACCGTCGAGCCGCATTAGGTATGAAGTGAGAGTGTTCCCATAACTTAGCCTCTTTGACTTCTCAGCCCGCACTCGGCAGATTTCCTGTAGCATCCAATACCCTATGTTTACCGGCTGCCCTGTCATCAGGAAGTACACAATGCACACTCTCTCCCGTTGTACCTCCGAGAAGTGATCAAGTGGCATTATTCTCGCATTTAGGAGGCGCAGCCACACTCGTGCCTCTCTACAAAAGTTGCTCATGCTCATACTTCGGTGCTTCCGAAGAGGTCCTGAATATCGTGCCCATTGAGCTTTTGAATTGGCTCCATATAGTGTTTCCCGGATAGCCCGATAGTCCGGTCTTTTGATGAACTCTAGTAGGGGCTCGACAGGCACATCCGGGACTCCGATTGCCCCACACAAGGTTGATGCCATTAATGGCACCCAATTTTTCCGAAAGTACACAGACTCTCGAGGCAGACGGATTGGTATGCTAGCATAAAGTTCCATGACCAAGTCGATGTTCACAGGCCCCGGTTGTTCGAATACAGATGTCCATCCCATGGCAACTATACGGTCGTGGACATCCCAAAAATTCTTCTTCAAAGGAGCTCGACTGATTGCCCGCTCATGGTAGTACCCTTTCGAGGTGTCAAACCCCGTATACCACTCTGCTCCTTCCCCCGAGACACGGGGGTTGGTCGTCCTTTTAGTTGCTGGAGGAATAACAACCGCGGGATGCTTGCCTTTACCAGAGGTTTGCCCATGTTTCTCTTTGGGCGGGTTTTGTGCTCGCCCTCTTTTTGTACCTTGGGAGGAGGAGGCGACAGCTTTGCCCTTGGATTTAGTGTTAACCATTTTACCTGCAAATCAACGCATTACCAAACGAGAGGTTTAGGTTAGTCATGACGGGGTCGTGGAACAACCCCACACTTACTTCAAACTATATTGTGAAAAGAAAAGTCAAAAGAAGTTAACTACTCCTACAAGACCTAGCAAACAAAAACAAAGTACGCGATTATCACGTTACTTAGGACGAAATAGAAATCACTATTTTCCAATCCGCCCTCATAATTCGAATTTGATGGTCTGATGAATTTCACAAGGGTTCCTATGCTCGGTAAATGTTCCATTGCTACTCAAGACTTCACAATTTCACAAAAACCTGTTTTAGGACTTTTATCGAACACCTTGTGGGCGTAACATCGTCCCTTAACTTTGAGTAACAATGGGGGGGGGGGGGGGGTTGAAGAACCCTCCTATATGCAATGGGAGTCACATTGTAGCCACATTCATACCTATTACACAAGCAATACCAATCTCCGCCCACAATTCGCCCATACCCATATCCCTACTTTACACATACCAACACAATAACAAGGAGAAAGTAAATAGGGAAGATGAACACTTACCTTGTAATGTTAATGTGGGATGAATTAAAGCAACTTGAAATTGTTTGTGTGAGAGAGGGAATGGGGGGAGTTGGGAAATTGTGTTCGGATGAAAATAAGAAGAGGGGGGCGACATATACATATATGCGAAAAAGAAAATCCAAACCGGGTCGACCCGCACGATCCGTCCGCATCGCGGGTTGATCGCGCGAAGCTGCAGAACTCCACGCGATCTGTCCGCATCGCGTGTGGATCGCTTGAATCACTGGGCGTTTCTAATTTTCAATAAGCGATCTGCCCGCTATGCGGGCAGAAAGCGCAAATCACTGGGCGCTTAGTCTATTTTCTTCGTTTCCGCTCAATTCCTGCAACATGAACAAATGTGAGTTATATCCTAAAAAATTTTGGGTTGCCTCCCAACAAGCGCCTTAGTTAGGGTTGTGGCACGACACTTTTTTTTTTTGGCCACGGGTTGCCTACCGAGAAGCGCCTGATTTAACAATGCGGCATGACGCAGGCTCTCCTCAAGCCTCTTCTAGATCGATGGTGGTCTTGGCGCGGTCAGTGGCCTCCCCGTAGTAATGCTTCACTCTCTGCCCGTTCACCAAGAATGTCTCATCTGAGTTGGGTCTTTTAAGCTCGACTGCACCATGTGTAGTCACGCGAACTACTTCGAATGGTCCGGACCATTTTCTCTTCAGCTTTCCACCGAAAATCTTCAGCCTGGAGTTATACAGCAAAACTAACTGCCCAGGCTCAAAGTCACGAGATTGGATGCGCCTGTCATGAATTCTTTTGGTGCGCTCCTTATACATCTTCGCATTTTCATAAGCATGATAGTGAAATTCCTCCAACTCGTGCAGCTGTAACAGTCTCTTCTCTCCAGCTTGAACCATGTCGAGATTCAGCTTCTTGATCGCCAAATATGCTCTATGCTCAAGCTCGACTGGTAGATGACATGCCTTACCAAAAACGAGCTTATAAGGGGATGTACCAATCAGAGTTTTGTAAGCTGTTTTGTATGCCCACAGAGCATCATCAGTCTTTAATGACCAATCTTTTCTATTTACGCTCAAAGTCTTTTCCAAAATCCTCTTGATTTCCCTGTTCGAGACCTCCACTTGACCACTCGTCTGAGGGTGATAAGCAGTCGCTATCTTATGTTTCACCCCATACTTGAGCAGCAATTTATCAAAGAGCCGATTGCAGAAGTGCGTACCTTGATCACTGATGATGGCCCTCGGGGTCCCAAACCTCGTAAAAATGTTCTTTTTCAGAAATCGCGCCACCACACCAGCATCATTAGTGGGAAGTGCAATGGCTTCCACCCACTTCGAAACATAGTCTACCACCACCAATATATATTTATTTGCCTTGGATGGTATTAAGGGTCCCATGAAGTCTATACCCCACACATCAAACAACTCGATTTCTAAGATACCCTTCAAAGGCATTTCATGATGCTTGGAGATATTTCTGGTCCTCTGGCAGCTATCACATGCTCGCACAAATTCATGAGCATCTTTGCACAAAGTTGGCCAGTAGAATTCGGACTGAAGTACCTTGGCCGCTGTTCGGTCACCAGCATGATGTCCTCCATAGGGTGATGAGTGACACTTTTCGAGAATCGCTGAAACCTCTTCCTTTGGAACACACCTTCTGATTAGCTGATCTGTGCCAACCCGGTAGAGATAGGGCTCATCCCACACATAGAAACGACTGTCATGCAGAATCCGCTTCTTGTTCTCGTGATTAGCACCAGGGGGGTAAATCTCACTCACTATAAAGTTCACCATGTCTGCATACCATGGCACCTCAGCTGATTTAAGAGCAAAAAGTTGTTGGCCCGGAAAAGTCTCATTAATCCCCACTGCTTCATCCACATGCTCCCAATCTTCTAACCTTGATAAGTGATCTGCCACCTGATTTTCTGTGCCCTTGTGATCTAAAATCTCGATGTCAAACTCCTGCAGCAACAGTACCCAGCGAATAAGCCTCGGCTTTGCATCCTTCTTTGAAAACAAGTAAAAAACTGCCGTGTGATCAGTGTAGACAATCGCCTTTGTGCCCACCAGATATGATCAGAATTTGTCAAAGGCGTAGACAACCGCCAATAACTCCTTCTCTGTGACAGTGTAGTTCATCTGGGCTGCATCAAGTGTTTTACTGGCGTAATAAATAGGATGAAAGATCTTGTCCCTTTTCCGACCAAGGACAACGCCCACAGCTAAATCACTTGCATCACACATGAGAATAAATGGTAGAGACCAATCGGGTGCGACGATAATAGGAGCAGACACCAACCTTCTTTTCATCTCATCAAAAGCCGTCAGATAGGCTTCATTGAACAGAAACTTCACATCTTTCTCTAAGAGATTGCACAGTGGATTAGCAACTTTAGAGAAGTCCTTGATGAACCTTCGGTAAAGCCAGCATGCCCAAGAAAACTGCGCACTCCCCGAACTGACACGGGTGGTGGCAATCTTTCAATTGCTTCAATCTTCGCCTTGTCAACCTCTATTCCTTGGCCCAATATCTTGTGCCCAAGAATAATTCACTCTCGAACCATGAAATGGCATTTTTCCCAGTTAAGTACCAAGTTTGTTTCTTCACAACGAGCTAACACGGCATCCAAATGGTTCAAACAGTCATCAAAAGAATCTCCAAAGATAGAGAAGTGATTCATAAATACCACCACATAATTTTCCACCATATCGGTGAAGATAGCCATCATGCATCGCTGGAAGGTACCTGGAGCATTGCACAAACCGAAAGGCATCCTCCAGAATGCAAACGTGCCATATGGACATGTGAAAGTGGTCTTTTCTTGATCCTCGGGCGCGATCATGATCTGGTTGTAACCCAAATAACCATCCAAAAAATAGTAATAATCGTGCCCAGCTAATCTGTCGAGCATCTGATCCATGAAGGGTAAAGGGAAATGATCTTTTCTGGTGGCGTTGTTCAACTTGCGATAGTCGATGCATATCCTCCAGCCCGTGACAGTTCGTTGAGGCACCAATTCGTTCTTTTCGTTTTCCACCACAGTTATGCCCCCTTTCTTCGGGACACATTGTACAGGACTCACCCAATTGCCGTCCGAGATAGGATAAATAATGTAGCTGTCAAGCCACTTGATTACCTCTTTCTTTACCACCTCCTTCATGATCGGGTTCAGTCGCCTCTGACACTCAATACTGGGTTTGCTGCCTTCCTCCAATAAAATATTGTGCATGCAAAACG
Source organism: Lycium barbarum (assembly GCF_019175385.1). Lineage (NCBI taxonomy): Eukaryota > Viridiplantae > Streptophyta > Magnoliopsida > Solanales > Solanaceae > Lycium > Lycium barbarum. The sequence continues at coordinate 84,869,933 of NC_083347.1, forward strand.
AGCTACTAATACCCCGAATATCAGCTATCGACCACCCGAGGGCTCGGATTCGATCTCTTAGCACTCGCAATACACGTTCCACCTGCACATCAGTCAAATAAGCAGAGAGAATTACGGGAAACGTGTCTACACTACCCAAGAAAGCATAGCGAAGGTGAGGAGGCAATGGTTTCAACTCAAGAACGGGAGACTCTTTAATAGATGGTTTCGACTTCTTCCATGACTCTGGTCTGTCTAGCTCCTCAAATGGTGTATGTGCTCGTAGATAAGCACATGAAGTGTCAAGAATGCTAAGACACTCTTCCACTTCTGCATCAATCATCAGATCTCCCCCATACACCAAAGCTGTCTCCAACGGGTCTCGCGAGGCTAGGAAGTGATCCAATTCGGCATTTGTGAGCTCAGGTTCCACCACAGAAATCATCTTCAATTCCTCATAATGGGTTGGAAGTCTGGTGGCTTTAAACACATCAAAAGTCGCCTCTTGCCCATTAACTGTCATGGACATCTTTCCATCTTTCACTCGGATCACAGCATCAACAGTAGCCAAGAAGTCTCTCCCCATAATGACAGGAACACTCTTATCTGCCTCATAATCAAGTATCACAAAATCAACTGGCAGAATAAACGGGCCTACCTTCACAAGAACGTCCTCAATAATACCATCAGGATAAGCAAGAGAGCGATCAGCCAACTGCAAAGTAATAGTGGTTGGCCTAGGCTCTCCATAACCCAACGTCCGAAACACAGAGGTGGGCATCAGATTAATACTAGCACCCAAATCACACAATGCTAGCCCAACATGCCCGGATCTTTCAACTTTGGCGGGATTTTACTCCTCACTCTAGAACTACACTCCTCAGTAAGTGCAGCTGTCTCAAACTCTGTCCAACGCCGTTTGTTCACGACAACATCTTTAATATATTTTGCATATTTTGGGACTTCTTGCAGAAGTTACGCCAAAGGTATGTAGATGTGTACCTGTTTTAAGAGTTCAAGAAATTTCATTCAAGCCGCATCTGCCTTCTGTTTCTGAAGTCGCTGTGGAAAGGGAGGGGGTGGTCGCACCACTTCCTCTACATGCTGATCTGCGACTGTTTGCTTTGGTTCCGCTCGCTTAGTAGGGATAAGTTCTGCCTCTGCTATGTTTTTTTTTTTTTGTGGCACTTCCTCTAGCTCTCTACCATTCCTCAAGTTGACTGCTTTGCATTCTTTTGGATTCTTTTCAGTATCGCTCGGAAGAGCACCCGGAGGTCTGACATTCTGCATAAGAGCCATCTGCCCCATCTGATGCTCAAGCTCGTGAATAGACTTCTGCATCTCACTCTGAATTTTCTGATTTTGCTGCTGCATCGCCTGATTTTGAGCTATGAGCTGCTTCATCATTTCCTCTAAATTGTTGGCTGGTTGAGCTTGAGGTTGCTGATAATTGTTCGGCTTGTGGAAATCCTTCTTCCCAAATGGAGTGTTGTAATTATTCCCATGATAGTTTCCCCGATTGCCAATACCGCGATTCTGCTGCCCCACAAAATAGACAGACTCTGGATTCGATGGACAATTGTTATAATCATGAGGTTCACCGCAACCTACACACGCTGCCTGCTGAATGTGCTGAACTGGTTGAATCTGCTGAGTTTGAGGAAACACCCTCAACATCACATTAGTAAGAGTACCTATATCAGCCTGAATAGCTACAACATCATCAACTTTAAGAACTCCAGCAGCCTTTTGTGGTAACGCCCGGCTAGTCTCGTTATACTCATGATGACCCTCAGACATCATCTTAAGGAGATCTTCCATCTCTTCATATGTTTTGTTTAATATCTGACCTTGAGCTGAAGCATTCAGCAGGGCCCTTGATTCATGGTTAAGACCCTCCACAAAATAGTTTCCAAAGATCTCCTTTGGCTACATGTGATGGGGGCAATCTCGCAGATAGCCCTTATACCTTTCCCAAGCGTGTGGTAGAGATTCGGAATCTCTCTGAGTGAAGTTAGCAATTCTACCTCGCAGCTCCTTTGTCTTCTTGGGTGAGAAGAACCTGTCGATAAACTTATTTGATAATATCTCCCAAGAAGTGTCACGACCCAGCTAGGGGCCACGACAGGTACCCGGAGCTAGTTACCGAGCACCGCTCACTCTACTACTTATCTTTCTTATTTAATACTTTTTTAATCAATTTTACATACCAATTGTAGGAAAATCATATTTAATCGAAACATAAATACTTTATATACATTTGCCTCTCGGCCATCAAAATAATATACATACATATGAAAACTTCTTGTGAGACCATCTAACCCACACTGCGTATCTACGAGCCTCTACTAACATAATGAATACATGGACGAAACAAGACTCCGTCATGCCCAAAATATGCATATATGAATGTACATCAAAAGGATAGCCATAAGCACCTCCGAACAATGGAGTGCTATCTAACAGCTGACAGCTACTGAGGACCTGGGCCAATCTCTCCTCCCTGTCTACCTGTGGGCATGAACACATCGTCCAAAGAAAACGAACGTCAGTACGAATATTGTACTGAGTATGAGAGGCATAAATAATGAAGGAAGACATTAATAGTACAATAAGAACATCAATGCGAAACATCTGGACCTGATTGACATTCATAAATGAAATAATGCATGCTGTCTTACTCCTACTTATCATCATAACATGTATGCATCATATGCAAGCTGCCCGTCCATATCGGAACGGTGTGATAATCAATAACATTAGCCCGCGTCAGGCTTCCCGCGTCCGGGGTACCATCTCATGCCGCCCACTAGTGGTGTCTGCCATGCCAGAAGGTCATGGTGTATCCGTATAGCTGCCCGCCTTAGCGGTGACTGCCCGGCCAACTAGGCCCGGTGTGAAATGCTCATGCCATGCTTATCATAAAATAATCATAATAATATGCTCATTATAAAATGCTTATCTTATCATAGTACCTGCATAAGACTCGAGATTGACTTTACTCTATCGGGGTGACGTAAGGTCGTGATCCTCCAATTACATTATGGAGCAATCATGGACATTCTGCCTCACCTTGAAAGAACTAGCACATAAGGTGAGTGTAGGCAATGAATAACATCATCATCATTCTAGCATCATCATATCGTGTCTCTTATCTCATATAAGCATTTATGGAAGTAGGCTTTTAACTTTTCGGAATATAGGAACTCATGTAGAAGATAGGGATTCGAGTTATAAGATTCATGCCATTAGAAGGAAAGGACTAGCCTCACATACCTTGCCACTTAGCTACGTTATCGATCACTTGTCTTCCTTCAAGGTCACGTCGTTACCTTCACGAGAGAATTGGACTAACATTAGCTAATCGACTACAAGAACGCATCGTTAATTCTTGGAAAAATTGGGCAGCACTCCCTTGTTTATACTACTTTTCCCATGTTCTATATCAACTCCCAACATTCACAATACTACTCACAATGTCCCAATCAACAATCATCATTTATGTATATTTAGCAAAATCCACCATTTTCCTCCAATTTTCCCATATTTCTCCTTATAACTCATCTTTGTGTTTTCACGCGTTTAATACTTGTTTCATGATATAAACATCATTATAATGTATTCATAATCACAACTCTTCAACTTTCATGATGCGATTCCACTATCATTCAATTATGTCACTATTCACTCAGTAATGACCCACTTTCTATGTTCTTCTACATTTCAAGTATCTAAGCCTCACAATACCTTAAATAACATGAAATGATCATGAAACTTACCTTGGATGATGGTTGAACAAGTCTCGATTTGAAATACTCCACTTAGACAAAACCCTAGTTCCACCTTCTTTGGAGTTCCTTGACTTAGATGAACTATGAAGAGTCTCACACTCTTGATTTCATGAATTTGGGTGTTATTGATCTTGATTTTCACTTGAATTCTTGGTTTGGAGTGTTTGGAAGTTTCTAGAGAGAGAGATTGGGTCGTGTAGTGAGAAGAGGAAATGAGAAAATGAAACATGGATCATATTTTTATAAATACAAACCCAGTCCCGATGCCATTATACGGTCCATTATACGGTCCGTATAAATTTATACGGTCCGTATAATTGACCGTAAAACTGACTCAGTGATCACCCCTTTCTGTGTCAACTTGATGATTCATTTGACGGGCCGTATAATTTTATACGGTCCGTATAACCTACCGTAAAACCCACTTTTCCTCAACTTCTTTCTGTGACACTTTAACGGTTCATTATACGGCCGTAAAACCATTATACGGTCCGTATAATTCGCCAGTTCACTGAGTCCTATTTTGCCACTTCGTTTTATCTCCGATCCTTACGGGACCTTCTTAACAGTTGTTCAACACCTCGATACCAATCAAATGAACATTATCACTCATCTCCACAACATCGTATACACTATATCCTTGTTAGCCGATTCACTGTACGCTTAACGGGAAAATTTTCGGGGTGTAACATTCTTCCCCCCTTTTGGAACATTCGTCCTCGAATGTTAAACACTCGGGATTCTATAAAAATTTCGCCAGAGTTTCCCCTGTAATCTGGCACTACTGACCTGTCACAGCAACCCATAATATCATCGCCTCACAGGGCTACATCATAATATCAACACATCTATGGCCACACACGACCAAAAACATAAAAAAATAAAACATACATACCTTATATCGTCGACATTTAATCTTGAATCTCTTCTGGGGATTGGAACAAATGGGGGTACATAGATTTCATCTTCTCCTCTGCTTCCCAAGTCATTTCTTCCCGATTGTGGTTCCGCCATAGAATTTTGACTGAAGCAACCTCTTTATTCTGAAGCCTTCGTACTTGTCTATCCAAAATGGCAATGGGCATTTCCTCGTATGTTAGCTTCTCTGTTACTTGCACATCATCAACCGGAACTATTCGTGTAGGATCCCCAACACACTTGCGGAGCATCGAAACATGGAATACCGGGTGAACTGATTCAAACTCCGAAGGTAAATCCAATTCATATGCTACCTGTCCCACCTTACGGACAATTTTATAAGGTCCGATGTATCTTGGACTCAATTTCCCTCTTTTGCCAAATCTCATCACCCCTTTCATTGGCGATACCTTCAGAAATACTCAGTCATTTTCCTGAAATTCTAAATCCCGTCGGCGGTTGTTTGCATAAGACTTTTGGCGACTTTGAGCTGTTAACAGTCGGTCTCGAATCACTTTAACCTTTTCAACTGCTTGTTGGATCAAGTCGGGGCCTATCAATTGTACTTCTCCGGTTTCCAACCATCCAATTGGAGATCTGCATTTTCTTCCATATAAGGCTTCATACGGGGTCATTTGAATGCTGGAATGATAGCTGTTATTATAGGCAAATTCAATGAGAGGCAAATGCTCATCCCAACTACCATCAAAGTCCAGCACACACGCTCGTAACATATCTTCCAAGGTCTGAATAGTACGCTCGGCTTGTCCGTCGGTCTGCGGATGAAACGCCGTGCTGAGCTTCACTTGAGTACCTAGACCTTCTTGAAAGGACTTCCAGAACTTGGCTGTGAACTGTGCCCCTCTGTCTGTGATAATGGCCAAAGGAATACCGTTAAGTCGCACAATCTCCTTGAGATACAATTTAGCATAATCTTCCGCTGTATATGTGATTCTAACGGGGAGAAAATGAGCTGCTTTCGTGAGTCTATCCACGATCACCCATATAGAATCATACTTCCCTCGCGTACGGGGTAATCCTACCAAAAAATCCATGTTAATTTCGTCCCATTTCCACGTAGGAATTTCTATTGCTTGCAATAAGACTTCTGGCTTTTGATGCTCGACCTTCACTTGCTGGCAATTTGGGCACTGTGCTACAAATTGTGCTATGTCTCGCTTCATGCCATCTCACCAATATATCAATTTGAGATCGTGGTACATCTTGGTTGCACCTGGATGAATAGAATACCGGGAATAATGTGCTTCCTCTAAAATCCGTTGGCGCAAGTTTGCCACATTCAGTACACATAGTCGGCCTCGATATCTAAGAACCCCTTCTATGGAAACTTCGAATGGAGACTTTTACTTTTCCTGAGATAGATCTCGATAGTGGCGTAACTGAGGATCTTCATATTGTCGTTCCTTCACTTCCAGATTCAATGATGAAACTGTGGGGCCATGGATGCTAACACTTGCATCTCCTAAATCAATGGGCCGTACGCTGAGACTTGCTAACCGATGGACTTCACGAACCATTTCTCGCTTTTCCGAAGGAACTCCACATAAACTACCCATCGATCGGCGGCTAAATGCATCTGCTACTACATTCGCCTTCCCTGGGTGATATAGAATGTTCACATCATAATCCTTCAGTAATTCTAACTATCTCCTTTGCCGCAGGTTCAACTCCTTCTGTTTGAAAATATATTGAAGGCTTTTGTGATCCGTATAGACGTCCACGTGCACACCATATAAATAGTGTCTCTACATTTTCAATGCATGAATGACCGCAGCTAGCTTAAGATCATGAGTGGGATAATTTTGTTCATGTTTTTGCAACTGTCTCGAAGCATATGCAATAACTTTCCCATTCTGCATTATTACACATCCTAATCCCACACCGGAGGCATCACAATACACTACATAGCCATCTGATCCTTCTGGAAGTGTTAGCACTGGCGCTGAGGTCAACCTGTTTTTCAGCTCTTGGAAGCTACGCTCACAGGCATCACTCCACTGGAATTTAGCCGACTTCTGGGTTAACTTTGTCAATGGGGCTGAAATAGATGAGAAGCCCTCTACAAATCTTCTATAGTATCCTGCTAACCCAAGGAAACTACAAACTTCTGTAGGCGTCGAAGGTCTTGGCCAAGTCTTCACAGCTTTTATTTTCTGAGTGTCGACTCGGATACCATCATTTGAAATAACATGGCCTAGAAATGCCACTGAGTTTAGCCAAAACTCGCACTTCGAAAACTTTGCATACAATTCCCGATCTCGAAGAACGCCAAGAACAATTCTTAGATGATCTGCATGTTCTGACTCTGTGCGAGAGTACACCAAAATATCGTCGATGAATCCTATCACAAAGAGATCCAAAATTGTCCTGAACACATTATTCATTAAATTCATGAACACCGCCGGGGCATTCGTCAACCCGAATGACATTACTCGAAACTCGTAGTGACCATATCTTGTCCTGAAGGCGGATTTGGGAATATCTGCTTCCCTAATTCTCACCTGATGATAACCCGATCTTAGATCTATCTTAGAGAACCATTTAGCACCTTGCAATTGATCGACCAAGTCGTCAATTCTAGGAAGAGGGTATTTATTCTTTATTGTCACCTTGATCAACTGCTTGTAATCAATACACATTTGTAACGAACCGTCTTTCTTCCTTATGAACAAGACTGGGGCTTCCTATGGCGAGGAACTAGGCCTTATAAACCCCTTCTCAAGTAAATCTTTTAGCTCTTTCAGTTCTGCTGGAGCCATTCGATACGGAGGAATAAAAATAGGCTCGGTGTTTGGTAATACATCAATGGCGAAATCAATCTCCCTTTCTGGAGGAAGGCCTGCTAACTCGTCGGGAAACACATCTGGGAATTCATTCACTACCGGGACAGACTGAAAAGTTGGCACTTCCGCTTCCGTGTCATGAACCCGAACTAGATGACAAATATAACCTTTGGCTATCATCTTTCTCGCCTTAAGGTAGGAAATAAACCTACCCTTTGGGGAAGCTGTATTACCCTTCCACTCAAGTATGGGCTCTCCCGAAAATTGGAATCGAACTACCTTTGTCCGGAAACAAACATTATCATAGCACGATGCCAACCAGTCCATACCCATAATTACGTCAAAATCTATCATCTCAAGTTCAATCAAATCATCCCCTGTCTGACGATCACATATAATGACTACACAGTTCTTATATACTTGCCTCGCTATTACAGGATCACCAACCGGAGTGAATACCTCGAAGGGTTTAATTAACTCAGGTCTTACCCCAACACAATCAGCGATATACAGAGTAATATATGAGAAGGTAGAACCTGGATCAATCAGAGCATATACGTCACGGGAAAATATAGTCAAGGTACCTGTGACAACATCTGGGGAAGACTCAAGATCCTGTCGCCCAGCTAAAGCATACACACGGGGCTGAACAACACCTGAAGTGGATGCTCCCCCTCTACCTTTGCCTCTGCCTGCTGTAGTCTGAAGAACACCCCGCTACTGAACCTGTGGGATGAGTCCCCGCCCTATCTCTTGCTGAAGGGCAATCTCTCATCATATGACCAACCTGCCAGCAAGCATAACAAGCATCCGAACCCTGACGACACTGTCCGGAATGTAATTTGCCACACTGGCTACACCGCGGTACTGGAGGTCTCCTCTGGGTAAAGGCTCCCCTAGACTGCGAATCTGAGGCCCTCGAACTCTGCCCCTGGCCTGACTGAAAAGAACGGTCCAATCTCCTATCCGAGAATCTGGGAGGTGCACTGGTCGCTGACTGACCTGTGTGCCTGGAATGCGTCTGTCTTGGTCCCCCTCGGTACTCACTGCTCTCCCCCATAGATCTAGCCCTTTTACCTTGTCATAAGTCACCCTTACGATTATTTCTCTGCTGTCGTTGTCGTTCCTCGAGGTTATGCGCATGGGCCTGTATCCGGGAAATATCCATCCCGTCTTGCAAAGAGGCTGTCAGGCAATCTCTGAACAAGTGTGGTCCTAAACCACTCACAAATCTATAGACTCGGTCTCCCATGTCAGCCACCATAGTCGGAGCATACCGGGCCAATGAGTTAAATTGCATAATATACTCTCGGGCACTCATGCTTCCTTGTTTCAAATTCAAGAACCTGTCCGCTCGAGCTCGGCGGACTTCAGGTGGCAAGTAGTGACGAATAAAGGCATCTACAAACTCTTGCCTCACAGGAGGTGGTGCATTCTCCCCTCTTGTTATCACCCAATTCTTATACCATAGTACCGCCACGTCGCGAAGTCTATATGAGGCCAACTCTACAGATTCAGTCTCAGAAGCATGTATAAGTGTTAGCGTCCTCAGCATTTCATCGATAAAACCTTGTGGGTCCTCATTCGGCTTCGACCCGAAAAATTCTGGAGGATGTTGAGTAAGGAAATCACGGGCTCTTGTACTAGCTGAACGATCACTTGGGCCAGCATTCTGTCGTTGTGCCTGAGCGGCAACCAACTGCGTCAATAAATGTATGGCCTCAGACACTTGTTGACCCGAAGCACCCGGTGGAGGAATCGGAGCTGAGGCTCCTCCCTGCTCTTCTACATTGGGCACGACCTCACTTTGCGATTCACTTTCCTCTACATTTGCCGGAGGCTCTCTTTCCGCCTGCCTCTTTGTCGAAGCTTTGCCTTTCTGGGCAGCTGTAGCTTTTCCTTTCGGCGGCATTTTCTGAAACCATAACACACTTTTAGGAAGAACATAATATTAGACATGGCTCTATCGCACGATCTCATAAGAAAAAAGATGGTCATTTTTTCCTAAATGCCGTGTAGCCTCTTGTTTATTAGCGTGGCGCGCAACACACCATAAACAAGACTCTACTAGACACGGCTCGTAGACACTTCCTAGGACGAACTGCTCTGATACAACTTCTGTCACGACCCAGCTAGGGGCCACGACGGGTACCCGGAGCTAGTTACCGAGCACCGCTCACTCTACTACTTATCTTGCTCATTTAATACTTTTTTTAACAATTTTACATACCAATTGTAGGAAAATCATATTTAATCGAAACATAAATACTTTATATACATTTGCCTCTCGGCCATCAAAATAATATACATACATACGAAAACCTCTTGTGAGACCATCTAACCCACACTGCGTATCTACGAGCCTCTACTAACATAATGAATACATGGACGAAACAAGACTCTGTCATGCCCAAAATATGCATATATGAATGTACATCAAAAGGATAGCCATAAGCACCTCCGAACAATGGAGTGCTATCTAACAGCTGACAGCTACTGAGGACTTGGGCCAAGCTCTCCTCCCTGTCTACCTGTGGGCATGAACACAGCGTCCAAAGAAAACGGACGTCAGTACGAATATTTTACTGAGTATGAGAGGCATAAATAATGAAGGAAGACATTAATAGTATAATGAGAACATCAATGCGAAACATCTGGACCCGACTGACATTCATAAATGAAATAATGCATGCTGTCTTACTCATACTTATCATCATAACATGAATGCATCATATGCAAGCTGCCCGTCCATATCAGAACGGTGTGATAATCAATAACATTAGCCCGCGTCCTGGCCTCCCGCGTCCGGGGTACCATCTCATGCCGCCCACTAGTGGTGTCTGCCCATGCCAGAAGGTCATGGTGTATCCGTATAGCTGCCCGCCTTAGCGGTGACTGCCCGGCCAACTAGGCCCGATGTGAAATAATCATGCCATGCTTATCATAAAATAATCATAATAATATGCTCATTATAAAATACTTATCTTATCATAGTACCTACATAAGACTCGAGATTGACTTTACTCTATCGGGGTGACGTAAGGACGTGATCCCCCGATTACATTATGGAGCAATCATGGACATTCTGCCTCACCTTGAAAGAACTAGCACATAAGGTGAGTGTAGGCAATGAATAACATCATCATCATTCTAGCATCATCATATCGTGTCTCTTATCTCATATAAGCATTTATGGAAGTAGGCTTTTAACTTTTCGAAATATAGGAACTCATGAAGAAGATTGGGATTCGAGTTATAAGATTCATGCCGTTAGAAGGAAAGTACTAGCCTCACATACCTTGTCGCTTAGCTACGTTATCGATCACTTGTCTTCCTTCAAGGTCACGTCGTTACCTTCACGAGAGAATTGGACTAACATTAGTTAATCGACTACAAGAACGCATCGTTAATTCTAGGAAAAATTGGGCAGCACTCCCTTGTTTATACTACTTCTCCCATGTTCTATATCAACTCCCAACATTCACAACACTACTCACAATGTCCCAATCAACAATCATCATTTATCTATATTTAGCAAAATCCACCATTTTCCTCCAATTTTCCCATATTTCTCCTTATAACTCATCTTTGTGTTTTCACGCGTTTAATACTTGTTTCATGATATAAACATCATTATAACGTATTCATAATCACAACTCTTCAACTTTCATGATGCGATTCCACTATCATTCAATTATGTCACTATTCACTCAGTAATGACCCACTTTCTATATTCTTCTACATTTCAAGTATCTAAGCCTCCCAATACCTTAAACAACATGAAATGATCATGAAACTTATCTTGGATGATGGTTGAACAAGTCTCCAGTTGAAATACTCCACTTAGACAAAACCCTAGTTCCACCTTCTTTGGAGTTCCTTGACTTAGATGAACTATGAGGAGTCTCACACTCTTGATTTCATGAATTTGGGTGTTATTGATCTTGATTTTCACTTGAATTCTTGGTTTGGAGTGTTTGGAAGTTTCTAGAGAGAGAGATTGGGTCGTGTAGTGAGAAGAGGAAATGACAAAATGAAACTTGGATCATATTTTTATAAATACAAAACCAGTCCCGGTGCCATTATACGGTCCATTATACGGTCCGTATAAATTTATACGGTCCGTATAATTGACCGTAAAACTGACTCAGTGATCACCCCTTTCTGTGTCAACTTGACGATTCATTTGACGGGCCGTATAATTTTATACGGTCCGTATAACCTACCGTAAAACCCACTTTTCCTCAACTTCTTTTTGTGACACTTTAACGGTTCATTATACGGCCGTAAAACCATTATACGGTCCGTAAAACCATTATATAATTCGCCAGTTCATTGAGTCCTATTTTGCCACTTCATTTTATCTCCGATCCTTACGGGACCTTCTTAATAGTTGTTCAACACCTCCATACCAATCAAATGAACGTTATCACTCATCTCCACAACATCGTATACACTATATCCTTGTTAGCCTATTCACTGTACGCTTAACAGGAAAATTTACGGGGTGTAACAAGAAGTGATAGAACCGGCTGGTAGATTTGTCAACCATTCCCTTGCTTCGCCAATAAGTGAGAACGGAAATAAGGACAGCTTCACATAATCATCGGGAACATCTCTATATTGGAAATTCTCGCTCAGCTCCACGAACTGCATCATGTGCTTATGCGGGTCTTCACTAGATTTACCCATATATTGGCACGTATGTTGCACCAGCCGCATTGTTCCTTCTTTTAGCTCGAATTTTCCTGTAATGTCAGGCCTAACAATAGCTTTAGCAATGGTCGCCAGACTTGGCCTAGCATAACTGGATAACAAAATTCGTTGTTCTTGCGCCCTCGAAGCTGCTCTCTCTCCCTGTTCATCTGCGTTTCTTGCTCTATCCCTTTCTGCCTGTTCAAGAGCAAGTCTTGCTGCTTCGTTAGCCATTTGTCTCTGTCGTCGGAAGGTTCTCTCGATTTCTTGATCAAGATTAACTAACGATTGTCCTGAACTTCTTGTGCTTGGCATAAACCAGAGAAGCCTGAAGAATCACAAGTAGAACAACGAAGAAAAGTAAAGACTTGAATAGAATAACAAACCCAAATTAGAAAAACAGTAAATTTTTCTAAGTCCCCGGCAACGGCGCCAAAAACTTGTTGCTCCCAAAAGCACACGCAAGTATACGTGGTCGTACAAGTAATATAGACTGTTAAGTCCAGATATCGATCCCACAGAGACTTAGATTCTACTGTCAAAGTAATTCAAATTCGAATGAAACTATTCAAGAAAGTGAAAATCAAGATTGTTTGTTGTACTAATCTAAAACTTGAAAAGTAAACAATTTGTGATGGGTGTTTTTATGACTGGGACTATGTTGACAAGGACTGTTAGAATTATCAGATGAGAGAAAGATCTAGGGTTATGGCTTTCGACAATCCAGTTGATCTTCAGACAATTTCACCTATTTTATTTCGCGGGTTACTAGTTAATGGGTCAATTATGCTTTATGATATTCTCTCGAACTACTCACAAGCTTGTAGATGTTACTATAACGGCTATATCTCTATGGTCATCAGAGGTAACAAGAACACGTTTCCGTTTTCAACTAAGTATGGCAAAATGGTATATCTCTATCCTGATTAGCGAAATGATTAAATCGAACAAACTCTATTTATTCTTATTACGTACGTGAATTCCCTTTCTCAAGTTCAATTCACGCACCACAGATAGTGTCTAACTATTGGCCAGATAATCAAACAATTGAAATCAAGAATAAATAAGCAACCCATAATATGGAAAATCAATAGATAATAATTGTCATCACATCAACTTTCAAGTCTTTCGCCACAACCCTAGAATTAGAAGATTATCTACTCATGGTTCGATCATAGACAAAAGAAGCCATGAATAAACTAGGGTTGAAAAAGATGAAAAATAAAATAACCTAGAGAGAGAAAAAGGAGAACGGTGGCTTACAAATCCTTGAATAATCCCAGAATACCGTTCTCAGCTATAAAAACGTCTATATATAGCCTAGGGTTAAAATAATAAATAAGGAATCCAAATCCTAGCCTAATCGGGAAAACGTCCGCAGAGTCCCGCTTTCCTTCCGCATCGCGGAAGGATCGCGCAATTATCTGCAGCTTCTCGCCTTTTGCCCGCGATGCGGATCGATCGCGCAACCTGATGTCTGAGTTTTGTTGTTCCGCTTTCTTCACGTGATGCGGATCGATAACCTGAAGTTCTGAAGCTTCTCGCGATCCTTCTGCGAAGCGGAAGGAAAGCGAGGTCCCTTCAGTGGTTAACCCTTCTTTTTCTTCTTTGTTCGTCCTTTGCGGTCATCGACTCGTCACCTCAACCAATTAGCATATGCTACGAATTCCAATCATTTCAAGCACATTTTCCATCGTTTGTCGTCATCGTACCTATACACATGAAAATGTAACGACATAAATTCAAATACGATAGTTACGTCATGAATTACGCGATAAAAGTCATAAGAAGAAGTTGTAATACGACACAAAACATGATATTTGTGCCAAATATCATACAACGTTTCCCATATTCTATATCAACTCCCAAACATTCATAACAACCTTCACAATATAATTGACAACAATCATCATGCATTTAAATTATCCGCAATTCACCATTTCCCTTCAATTTCTCTACAATTGTGGTTATAATTCACCATCGCATTTTCTCACATATAATACTTATTCCATGTTCTAAATTTCATTTATAACATAATTACAACCATAACGTACCAATATTCATAATTCAATCCAAACTTTCACCCAACAATGTCACCATTCACACTTTCATGACCCATTTCCTATATATTTCTACAATCTAGGTGTTTTCAACTTCCAACACCTTAAACAACAAAGAATGATCATAAAACTCACCTTAGATAATGGATGAACAACCCTTAAGTGGAACTTCTCTTCTTGCACAAAAACCCTAGCTCACTTCCTTTGAGATTTCTTGGCTTAGATAGACCCTAGTGAGCTTTATGCACTTGATTCACTTGAATTTTTTATATTGATCTTTGTTCTCCTTTGTATTCTTGTAGATGAAGTTTGTGGAACCTTCTAGAGGTCTTGACAGATGAAGAAGTGTGTGGGAAATGAAATTAAGGAAGTGAAATCACATATATATAATTGAACTTATTCAGCTCGTCGGGACTTCCACGGACACTTGTACGGTCCGTGGAATATTGTACGGCTCGTACAACTAGTCTTGGTTCACCACCAGGAAACCATCATCTCTGTTGGGTATTCTATGGACCAGTATATGGTCCTTGGAAAGTTTCACGGTCCGTGGGTGTGGTCGTGGAACTCACAGCTTTTTCCGAAGTTGTCCACGTCGTTTTGTTTGATCTCCAATTCTTATGGAACCTTCTTAGCACTTGTTTAACACTTCATTAACAATCTAAGGGAAGTTATAATTCTTCTCCAAGACACTATTAAGCCATCATTAACTTGACACTCATAATCCTTACCCGACACGCAACATATCCCTTACTTTACTTGACAACCTTCTTCTTTTACCTTGAATGTCTTTGAATCTCAATTAGGATCATTAAATGCCATTTCTTACTTATCGAACCATCGCATACGTCGTCCTCTTCGCTAGCCTATACACTGTACATTAACGGGAAATTTTCCAAGGTGTAACACTTATACGGTCCGTATAACATTGTACGGTCCGTAAAACTTGTCGTGGTTCACCATCATGGAAATCATCTTCCTGCCGGGGGTTATACGGACCCCTTATACGGACCGTATAAGTGGTCGTATAGCTCCACTTCCCTGATATGGTTTCCGTCGTTTCGTTCGATCTCCAATCCTTATGGAACCTTTTTAAAACCTGCTTAACACCTCATTAACAATCTAAGGGACATTATAACGCTTCCCCAAAACATCTTTAAGCCATCATTAACTTGTTACTCGTAAATCCTTTCCGATACATAACATATACCTTGGCTTTCTTGGCAAACTTTCTTCTCTTACCTCGAATGTCTTTGAAATCTCAATTACGATCATCAAATGCTATTTCTTACTTATTGAAACATCGTATACTTCGTGCCCTTCGTTAGTCTATTCACTGTACATTAATGAAATTTTTTTCGAGGTCTAACATTCTTCCCCCCTTTTAGAGCATTCGTCCTCGAATGTTAAGCGCTCGGGAATTCTAGGAAAATTTTACCAGAGTTTCTCCTGTAATATGGCACTACCATCCTGTCACAACAGCCCATAATAATGATGCCTCACAGGGCCACAACATCATAGAAATAAAGTTTGGCCACACACAACCCAAATGAATAAAAAGGAAAACATACATACCTCATGATCTTAATGTCTCATCTTGGATCTCTTCCAGGGGTTGAAATAAGTGCGGGTACTTGGACTTCATATTTTCTTCCGCTTCACAAGTCATTTCTCCTCGGTTGTTGTTTCTCCACAAAACCTTAACTGGGTGCACTTCTTTGTTTCTGAGCCTCTGTACTTGCCTATCTAATATGGCAATGGGTAATTCTTCATAAGGCAACTTTCTGTCACTTGAACATCATCTACTAGCACAACCCTAGTAGGTTCTCCGACACACTTACGGCGTATTGAGACATGGAAAACCGGATGGACTGAATCCAAATCAGGAGGTAGATCTAATTTGTAAGCCACTTCGCCTACCTTGCGTATAATCTTATAAGGTCCAATGTACCGGGGACTGAGCTTCCCCTTTTTTCCAAATCTCATAACGCCATTCATTGGCAACACCTTTAAGAATACCCAATCTTTCACTTAGAACTCTAAGTCCCTTCGACGATTATCCACATATTACTTTTGACGACTTTGAGCTACTAGTAGCCGATCCTGTATGAGCTTAACTTTCTCTATGGCTTGCTGGACCAAGTTCGACCCTATCGATTTAGTCTCTCCTAGCTCAAACCACCCAATTGGGGATCTACACTTTCGCCCATATAAAGCCTCATACGGTGCCATTTGGATGCTAGCATGATAGTTATTGTTATAAGAAAATTCAATAAGCGCTAAATTATCATCCCAATTACCTCCAAAATCCAACATACATGCCCGTAGCATATCCTCGAGAGTTTGAATGGTATGTTCGGCTTGCCCATCCGTGTGTGGGTGAAATGCCGTGCTAAGGTTCATATGAGTCCGCAAACCTTCTCGGAAAGATTTCCAAAATTTTACTGTAAATTGAGTCCCTCTATCAGAGATAATATATACTGGAACACCGTGAAGCCGCACTATCTCTTTAACATAAAGCTTTGCATAATCGTTTGCTACATATGTAGTTCTGACCGGTATGAAATGAGCTGACTTCGTAAGTCTATCCACAATCACCCATATAGAATCATACTTACGTCGGGAATGGGGTAAGCCGGTAATGAAGTCCATGTTAATTACTTCCCATTTCCAAGTTTGAATTTCTATAGCTTGCAACAATCCGCCCGGCTTTTGGTGCTCGATTTTCACTTGCTGACAATTGGGACATTGAGCTATGAATTTCGGTATATCCTTCTTCATCCCATTCCACCAATATACAGATTTAAGATCATGATACATTTTCGTTGCTCCCGGGTGGACAGAATAACGGGAATAATGGGCTTCTTCCAATATTTGGTGGCGTAATCCTGCAACATCAGGAACACATTACCTGCCTCAGAATCAGAGAACTCCATCTCCAGAAATCTCAAATGATAACTTCTCCTTCCGAGGGAGTGTATCTCTGTAATGAATTAGCGTGGGATGTTCGTATTGTCGCTTCTTTACTTCCACTACTAGCGACGAGACTGCTGAATTCTGAATGTTAGTTCCCATGCTACCTGAGTCCACTACTCGAACTCCTAGGCTATCTAACTGCTAGAGCCCACGATCCATTTCTCTTTTCTCTAGCCGAACATCACACAAACTTCCCATAGATCTATGGCTAAGAGCATCAGCCACAACATGCGCCTTTCCGGGGTGATACAGGATATCAACATCATAGTCTTTCAGCAATTCCAACCATCGTCGTTGCCGTAAATTCAACTATTTCTGCTTGAACATATACTGAAGGCTCTTATGATTGGTATAAATATCAACCTGGACACCATATAAATAATGTCTCCACATCTTCAATGCATGAATCACAGCAGCCAATTCATGGTCATAGGTTGGATAATTCTTCTCATGTTTCCGTAATTGCCTTGAAGCATACGCAATCACCTTACCATGTTGCATCAACACACAGCCTAGCCCGATGCTTAAAGTATCACAGTAAACAACATAACCTTCCAATCCCTCTGGAAGTGTCAGGACTGGGGCAGAAGTTAACCTATCCTTTAGCTCATGGAAACCACATTCGCAAGCATATGTCCATTGAAACTTGGCTGATTTCTGGGTTAACTTCTTGAGTGGTGCAGAAATAAAAGAAAAGGCTTCTATGAACCTCCTGTAATAACCTGCTAAGCCTAGAAAACTACGAACCTCCGTAGGAGTTGTGGGCCATGGCCAAGTCTTCACGGCCTCAATCTTCTGGGTATCTACCCGAACACTATCGACTGAAATGATATACCCCAGAAAGGTCACTGAGTTCAACCAAAACTCACACTTAGAAAATTTTGCAAATAACTCTTGAGTTTGAAGAACTCTAAGAATGGTACGCAAATGATCCGCGTGTTCTGCCTCGGACCTAGAATACACTAAGATATCATCGATGAATACAATCACAAATAAATCTAGGAAGGGCCTGAACACGTTGTTCATCAAATCCATAAATACTGCTGGTGCATTAGTTAACCCAAAGGACATTACCCGGCACTCAAAATGGCCATATCTTGTTGTGAAGGCTGTCTTAGGGATATCCTCCTCCCTAACTCTCACTTGATGGTACCCGGATCTCAAATCTATCCTTGAAAACCATTTGGCGCCTTCTAATTGGTCAAATAAGTCATCAATCCTCGGAAGAGGATATTTATTCTTAATCGTCACCTTATTCAGTTGCCGATAGGCAATGCACATTCGCAAGGAGCCATCTTTCTTTCGGACAAACAACACGGGCGCTCCCCACTGGGAAGAACAAGGACTAATAAAGCCTTTCTCAAAGCAAGTCCTTCAATTTCTCCTTCAACTCTTTCAACTCTGCGAGAGCCATTCTATAAGGTGGAATAGATATAAGCTTGGTGTCTGGCAACACATTAATAGAAAAATCAATCTCTCTTTCCGGATGAAGGCCTGGAAGTTCTTCCGGGAACACATCCAGAAACTCATTCACTACGGGGATAGACTGAAGAGCTTACGGTTCAGCCTCTACATCTTGAACCCGAACTAGATGGTAAATACAACCTTTTGTGATCATTTTCCTTGCCTTAAGATAGGAAATAAACCTCCCTTTTGGTGACGTAGTATTCCCTTTCCATTCTAAAACTGGTTCTCCCGGAAATTGGAAGTGAACCATTTTCATTCTACAATCAACATTGGCATAGCATGAAGCCAACAAAACCTTGCCCATAATAACATCAAAATCCACCATTTTTAACTCATGTAAGTCAACCATAGTATGATGGTCAAAAATCACAGCTACACAATTTCTATATACTCGACTAGCTATTACCGGTGCACCAACGGGTGTAGACACCTCAAAAGGTTTGATCAACTTCGGTTTGACTCCAAACCGACCCGTAATATATGAAGTAACATACGACAATGTGGAGCCCGGATTTTTATATCCCGTATTTTATACATTCGGATATTTCAAGGTGGTCGTGGTAGGTTAAGGGCAAGACTATGTTCCAATTTTTTTTTTAATATACAAGATGTTTATTAGTGTGGAAATGTTATGAAAGGCTAGGGGCAAAAAGGGAATTTCACAAGGTGGTTCATGGAAATATTGAGGAAAAGCTAAGGGCGAATTTGGAATTTGGAAAATAATTTTTCATGAATTGCAAGACAATATACAAAAATAATAGTCTTGCACAAAAAGTCCAAGTGGGTCGTGCAACATGGAATGGGCTTAGGCCCACATAGAAGTTTAATAAATAAGAGAAAATATGTCATAATTTCGATATTATCATCTTCATCTTTAGAAGACTCAAGAAACTTAGAGAGAAAAGAAAAAAAGAGGAGGCCATTCGGCCATAGCTTCCCAAACAAGACCTTGGAAATTTTGATCAAAACAAATTATTTTCTTCTAGCCAAACAACCAATTGGAAGGTCCCTAGCAAAGTGAAGTGGTCATTGGAGCAAGAAAAGCATTTATTCTTGCAAGCTACAAATCTTAGCCAAGTGAGAAGTAAGTGGCAAAAGGTAAGAATTAATCTTCTTTTATATGTTATGAATGGTTGTGTATGTTGTGGTATGTAGAAATGGGTGAAATTCATGAAAATATGAATATAGTAGTGTGGCCGTGTGGTTATTGTGTGATATAGAAGAGAATGAGTCAATTTTATCTAGTGTTTTGGTTGTTGTTGTTGTGGATTCTATGATGTAAAATGAGGATTTAATGGTTGGAAATGAAGTTGTAATCGTTTTTGGATTATGGAGGAAGTTAGTGTGACATTAGTATGGTTTCTTATATTTGTAGGAATAAGGTTGCTAATATGTAGGTTGCAAATATAATTCATAAATTTGGAAGTGAGACATGTGTTTGGAAGATTGTAAGTTGGGTTGTTGTGATTGAGTTTGAAATAAGGAAATAGGTTGTTATTGTTCTTGTTGAATTTGGAAGGTGTCGGGTGAAGTAGTATGTTGATCGGGTTGTTTGAAATATTATGTGAATTGAATTGAATATAGATGCAATGTCGTTGAATTGTATGACAAAGGTTGTTCATGTTACAATGCTTCTTGAATTGATTGTTGATGTTGTTGGTTGAATTCTTGGATTGTTGATTGATGATTTGGCCGAGTTAGATTCTCGGGGATGGTGTATTTACAGGGGAGATGCTGCCGAAATTTCTGCAGATTATAAATGAATTCATTTGAAGGATTAATACAAGTATATGATGATGAGTCTAATGATTGTGTCAATCTTCTTGAATGTAGACTAGCGATAGCGAGCTTGGACAATTAAGCGTAGCTAATAGGACGTGGAGCAGGTATGTTAAGGCTCGTCCCTTTCTTTCAAAGGTATGATTCCGATGTTATGATTTCATAATTGCTTCCACATTTTCCTTGTTTTCAAAAGTTAGATGTTTATGATTCCAAGGCATGATTCTCTTTCCGATAACTCGTAAATGTTTTTCCAAAGTGTTCGTATTCTACCAAAACAGAGGTTTACGATTTTTTAAGCTCTTATGACAATAACGATGGATATGTTTCACAGTGACAATGATGATGTTAAGGATGAGAATATCTCTATGGTGACTATGATAAGAATGATTTTCCAAAAATGGCTTCTGAAACGTTCGTAGAAGGATCTGTACTTCAAACGCCCATAACTTTCTTATACCAAGTCGGATTGACCCGAAACTTGTTTCTGAGCCCTCAGGTGTCGATTTATGTACGTATCCATCGAGTCCTAAAAAAAGTTGTTCTATGTGCATATGTATACTGTTACACCCCGGAAAAATTTCGCGTTACCAAAAACTGTAGACGGCTTAGTATGGGCCAAAGGGAGAGTAAAGTTACGTCAGGATTAAAGAGGTTAAGCTTGCGAGGCTTCGAAAGAAAGCTAGGCAAAGTTTGATACAAAATTTTGGTTTAAATGGAAGAAATGATATGTTCTAGTATATTAATAGTTTTGAAGTAAAACAAAAGTTTAAAGTGATGTTCGGGAAGTCTAGTTTCCAACGCAACAAACGGATCCTCAATCGGGCATCTGGGTAAGGAGATATGGACATTACAAGTTGGAAGGGCAAGCCAGAAAAAAAAAATGGTCTACGCGAACGCGCAGAAGGCCAAAGGGCCAATACAGCGCGAACGCGCTGAACAAAAATTTCACGCGCTGAACAAAAATTTGAAAATCAAGTTCGGAATGAAGGTTGTGTTATAAGAAGGTAATAATAACATATATATGACATTTGGAGACCATATGGTGTAAATTAGTTCATATGTTATTTGACGAAAAGCCCTCGTTGCTGCAAGCTAAGTGGGCCCACATGTCAAAGTTTTATAAAGGACATATGAAGATACATACGAGTAGTATATGGAAAGTTGAGCAAGTCCTAAGAAGGACCCATAAGCCAAAAATGGGCATAAGCCCTCCAAAAGGACGATTTAAGGAAACGTTTTTGGATGATCTGACTTGAAAGGGAAAAAAAGGCATTATAAGTTTGGAATTTGGGAAAAACCCCAGCAATACAAGTTGTAGATAATTTAAAGAGCTTTCTAACCATAGGTCGTGGTCCCTCATACGATATCGGGATCAGGAGTTATGACCGTTTTACTGAACGAACATCCAGTCAGAAATTTTAAACCTGCGCGAACGCGGCCACAGGGGGCGCGAACGCGCAGAAGGAATTTAATTAACCCTGCGCGAACGCGCCAGAAGGCAGAGCGATCGCGCTGAACACTTTTCCAGCTGCTTCTCGCAGCTTCCAAAACAATTATAAAGAGGGGGAGACCCCCTCATTTTCAGCCCAAAACCCCGAAAAACACCCCAAAAACTCTCCAAAAATCTGGAGAGTTCTCCCCAACTCTCCACCAAATTTTGCCCAAACCAGGTATAAAATTCCAAATTTCAGTCCGGGTAGCGTATAATTATTGGTGCAGAATCGTATAACAGTGTGTGGTGGCCTAAATTTAGCGTGGAAAAGTGGAGATTAAGCAATATTAAAGGGAGAAAGGTATGAATCTCTTTCTATTTGTGCTAATACCGGTTTATTTACGAAGAATATGCGATTAAATAATTGTATACTGAGTTAATTAGTTATGAAAGTTGGAAAACAGCGTGTGGGCTGTTTTATGAGATATTTTGGAGTTGAAAACATTATAATTGATGTTGGTATTGTTGTTGTTGTTGTTGGCTGCTGAATTAAAAATTTGGGCTAGGCATATAAACAGGGGAGATGCTGCCCGATTTTCGGCAGAATATAAAATAGTATAATTTGAATTATGGTACAAGTGTATGATGAAAAGGCTAACATTAGTGTGAATTATCTTAAATGTAGACTTACAAGCTCGGACACATAAGCGTAGCTAATAGGACGTGGAACAGGTATGTTAAGGCTCGTCCCTTTTCTTTCAAAGGCATGATCCCGATATTGTGAATTTAAAATTGTCTCCATATCTTACTTGTTTTTTTTAAAGTTAGATGTCTATGATTCTAAGGCATGATTACTTTCCCGATAACCCGTCAACGTTTTTCAAAATGTTCGTATTTCTCCAAAACAAAGGTTTATGGTATTGTAAGCTTTTATGACAAAAATGATGGATATGTATTACAATGACAACGCTGACGTCAAATATGAGAAAATGTCTATGACAGATATGTTGACGATATGTTCCTACCATGAATATGACAATATGAAAATGTTAAGTTATTTCTTGATTTCTCAATTCTATTATGGATAAGGACTATTTTAAAGGTTCCAAGTATGTGAAACGATGCCTTATGACCCGGTTCTATGTTTTCTCATGATGACACTCTCCATTGATAGTCTCGCCTTATATTAATTGTCCCTTCAAGGTGAGACACGACGTCCATGACTATTCCATAATATAATCGGAGGTTACTGACCTTACGTCACTCTGATGGACACATGATTTTCTTTGGGCTCTCCTGCATGCTTATATGACATATGTATATGAGATATGTATATGTACATGGGGTGGGGGAAGGGATATATGGGGAAGGGGAAGGGACATATGTTGCATTGCCACCTGGTCAGCTGGCGTTATCATCCCGGACGCGGGATACATGGGTGAGCCAACGTATTTCGGCGCTATGTGGGCGAGCCGACGTTGTTCGGCGCTATGACATGACATGATATGATACGACATGACATGATATGATACGACCAGACAAGCATGCATGGCATTCGCCCCCAGGGGCACTCATATGTACAGGTTACTCTTTTATCCTATGACATGTTCTATGTTTCTATGCAGTTATTGTTCATACGCTCATTTCTTACTATGTTACTATTCCTGCCTTACATACTCAGTACATTGCTCGTACTGACCCCCTTTTCTTCGGGGGCTGCGTTTCATGCCGCGCAGGTACACCCAGATGAGTTGAAGCTAATATAGAAGATATTCCAGCAGAGTTGGCAAGCTCCACTTGATCCTGGAGTGCTACCGAGTTAGAGTACATGTGCTACGATGTCTAATAAACGTTAGAGACTTTGCAGATAGAGTCGTGGGTATAGAGTGTCAGCTTTGTAGACGGCTTCGCCAGTCGATATATTATTATGTCTCATGTCACGGGTCCCACATAATTATAGACTTTACTTATGAAAAGAAAAAGAAAAACAAAATTGGAGAGCTTACTATGTATTTATTTCTTAATTGGTTCAAAAGATTATATGTGTAATAAGAGTCAGCGGGTTCGCTCGGCTCCGAATGTGGGGTCGAGTGCCCATCACACCCTAGTAAAGTCGGGGTGTGACATATACGAAGTGACGCCTTATGAGATTTATGATCTTAGTCCATGTTCTCTTAACGCTGTTATTCGTTGCTAGTCTCATCCTATAATAATTGTTCCTTCAAGGTGAGACAAAGCCATGATGATTATTCCATAATATAATCGGAGGTTACCGACCTTACGTCACTCCGATAGACTTATATCATTTCTTGGGATCTCCTGCATGCTGCTTATATGATGTATGTATATGATATATGTATATGTATATGGGGAATATGGGAAAAAGGGCCAGAGCGCTATAGATGCTGATATATGAACATGATGCATGTATATGTATATGGGAAAAAGTTCCAGAGCGCTATAGACGCTGATATATGAACATGATACATGTATATGAATATGGGAAAGAGGGCCAGAGCGTTATATACGCGTATCCACCTGATCAGTTGGTATTATATGACATGATATCATCCCAGACGCGGGATGCCCGGACGCGGGATATATGTGGTTAAATGGATCGGCTTCCGACGCCTCGGCAATATGTTCTATTTTCTATATATATGAAAAAGAAATGTTTTCAAAGAAAGTAAAGTATGATATATATATATATATGAATTGGGCTGCACGTTCCGCAGCACTAAGCATGCATGGTACTCGCCTAAAAGGCACTCAGACGTACAGGTTACTCTTTTACCCCATGATATGCTCTATATCTCCATTCTGTTATTATTCATAATTACATCTCTTACTATGTTACTATTCATGCCTTACATACTCAGTACATTGCTCGTGCTGACCCCCCTTTCTTCGAGGGCTGCGTTTCATGCCGCACAGGTACACCCAGATGAGTAGAATCTATTATGGAAGATGTTCCAGCGGAGTTGGCAAGCTCCATTTACCCTGGAGTGTTGCTGGGTCAGAGTACTATGCTATGATGTCTTGTTCGAAGTTATAGACTTTGCAGACAGAGTCATGGGTATAGAATGTCGGTATTGTAATCGGCTCCACCAGCCGATGTGTTATTCTGTTTCATGTTACGAGTTTCATGTGATGATAGATTTTATTTGAATTGAGTACAATGAAAGGAAAAATTCAGAAAGCTTTACTATGTTTTTCGTTTCCTATTTGATTTAAAAGTCTAAAGAGATTATGTATGTAGTAAGAGTCAGCAGGTCCGCTCGGCTCCGAATATGGGGTCGGGTGCCCATCACACCCTAGTAAGATCGGGGTGTGACACGGATATATCAAAGCATATACATCATGAGAAAATACCGATAATATACCTGTGACAACATCAGGAGAAGACGCAAGATCTTGGCATCCAGCCAAGGCATAAACCCGGCGCTGAGGGCCGCTAGAACTGGGGACTCTCCCTCTGCCTCTACCATGGCTAACTGGTGCATGTGAACCTGGCCCCATAGGGCGTATAGATGACGAAGATCCGGCTACCGACCCTGAAGGCTGGGTCCTACCTCTACCACAAACCGAGGGGCAATCACGCATAATATGGCCTGGCCGACCACATGCATAGCAAACCTCTGAACCTAATAAGCACTGGCCCCAATGTAACTTCCCACACTGGGAACATCGTTGCATGAGTGTCCTCGCCTGACCCGAATCACCCCTAAACTGAGAACTAAAAAAACTCTGACTCGACCCGGAATAAGTAGATCTATCAAATCTCTGGCCTGTAAACCGTGGAGGTGCACTAGTCATAGAATGGCCTGAATGCCTAGAAAACTGTTGTTTGTGCCCACCTCTAAACTCACTCATCGGACCTGAAGATCTAGCCCTCTTGTTATACCTTCTATCATGCTCACACTAACTTCTTTGTTGTTGTTGGCTTTCCTCTAAATTTTTGGCATGGGCTTGAATGCGTGAAATATCCATGTTATCCTAAAGGGACGTAGTCAAGCACCTATCCATCAAATGTTGCCCTAGGCCTCTCACAAATCGACGCACTTGGTCACCCATATCCGCTTCCATAGCCGAAGAATACCTAACCAAGGAATTGAAACGGAGACTATACTCTAAAGCACTCATGCTCCTTTGCCTAAGATTCAGGAATTTATCGGCTCTAGCTCGCCGAACTTCTTGAGGCAAGTAATGTCGGATGATGGCATCTACAAATTTTTGCCATACCAGGGGAGGTGCATTGGCTCCCCGTGAAGCCATCCAAACTGTGTACCAATGAACCGCAACATCCCTGAATTTATAGGATGCTAACTCCACCGATTCGATGTCCGAAGCATGTATCAACCGAAGTGTCCTCAACATTCTATTAACAAAATTCTGAGGGTCCTCTTCCGGCTTTGACCCGAAAAAATCTGGAGGGTTCAAGCTAATAAAGTCATGGGCCCTTGCACTAAAAGCCCTATCACCTTGCCCTGTACCTTGCCACGGAGTCTAGGCGGCCACTAACTGAGTAAGCAAATGAATGGCCTCTTCTACATCTTGGCCCGAAGCATCCGGTAGAGGAGATGGAGATGCTGGAGCGGGGGTTGAGGCTTCCTCATGCTCCTCAGAAATAGGCACTGAATGGGAGGACTGAGATCGAGCAACATTCAGGGACTCACCTTTCTCAATATCCGTTGGCGGTGCTCTTTCAGCCCGTTTTTCTGTCACTGTCTTGCCCTTTTGGGCTGCCGTATCCTTTATCTTTACAGGTATTTCTGAAATACACAATACACAGTTAAGGAAAGAGGAATCCTTATATCATGACTGTATCGCACGATCTTATGAAGAAAGAAGGTCATTCATTCCTAAAATGCCCGCAACCTCCTGTTTATAAGCGTGGCGCGCAACACACCCATAAACAAGACTATACCGGACACGGCTCGTAGACACACCCTTGGACAGAACTGCTCTGATACCACTTTTATCACGACCCAACCGGAGGGCCATGACGGGTACCCGACGCTAACCCACCCGGGCACCTCTTATCGTACATTCACATTTACATCTAGGAGAGCCACTTAGCTTAATCATACTTTCTATCCATCATTCATGCTATCCTCATTGGGCAACAATACATTTATATCACCATTAACAACTATGCCCATATCAATGTACATAAGCCCACGAGGCGATCAAAATGATATACGAAATATAAGCCGACAAGGCTAAAGACATCTAACCATATACACACGTCTATGAGCCTCTGAGAAGAGTATGTCACATCATATAGGCGGGACAGGACCCCGCCAGGTCCATAAGTATGTACACAAAAGAATAGATACCAAAAGTTGTAGCTCCGAATAAAATGGAGCTTTTCTATGTAGTCCCTGAGGAATAAAGCTATGGATTAAGCCTGTCTCCCTGGCGACTTGTGGGCATGACGCACCGTCCACAAACAAAAGGACGTCAGTACTAATAATGTACTGAGTATGTAAAGCATAATCAACATCATTATAGAAGCATAAGAGACAGCATAAGAAAAATAACATAAGATGGAAGGTAGTAGAACTATCGCCATAAACACTTACTTGCCTTTCATAGGGACCTTCCATTTCTAATGCGTGTTTGTGTACATACACCTGTACATATACGTACATCCATATCCGTATCGATGTTCGTATTTATATCCATATTCATATTCATAGAATACCCGACAATGAGAGTTCAGTGTTTCACATACTCGGCCATGGCAAGGCTCGATGATTACACATATCTGGCCCTACTAAGGCTCAGGGTTATCCGTACCCAACTGCAGTGGTGTGCACGCAATACATATCATACCCGGCCATATAAGCTCGGTGTTACATAATAGTCATACATAGACACATGTACATAAGAGCTCATAAGCATCTTCGACATCATTATTACCATCGTTTCATTACATCTATCCTTAGAGGATCACCCATCATATAGGGAATTTAGTAGTTTAGTAGAACCGTAAACATAACGAGAATAATGAGCTTTAGTATCTTTAAAGATATAATCATTTGGAGGACAATATAGACTCATGAAAGGATAGATATATAGCCAAGGAACCATGCCTTATTGAAAGAAGGGTTACCGTTACATACCTTTTCGTTTCGCTATTCTATCACTTGAACGTTCTCCTTCAATGCTCACGTTTCTACCTTCATTAGAGTTTATACTAACATTAGATAATCGATAGCTTCGCATACTTGGCTAAAGCTAGAGAAAAATGGGCAGCATCGCATTTGTTTATACAACTTTCTCCATATCATATATCGACTCCCAAACGTTTATAATAACATTCACAACATCATAAGCAACAATCTTCACACACCTATATTATCCACATTTCCCAATTCACTCCAAATCATTCATATCCATGGTCATAGCACACTATTACATTCACTCATATACAATGTCTATCCCATGTTCTTAATGTCATTTATAACATAATTATAATCACAACATATCAAGAATCATGACTCATTCCTAGCTACCAGTCAAAAATGATACTATTCTTATATTCATGACCCTTTTTCTGTCTCCTTCTACAAGCCAAGTCTTTCAACCTCTCAATACCTTAAACAACATTGAATGACCATAAAACTTACCTTAGATGGTGTAGGAATGGACTTTGGGTGGAAACACTCCACTTGAGCAAAACCCTAGTTCCACTTTCACTTGGATTTCTTGTCTTGGATGAATCCTTAATGAGTTCCTTCCACTTGATTCTGTTGGATTAATGATATGAGCCTTGGATCTCCTTGGATTCTTGTATATGAAATGTATGGAAGGTCCTATAGACTTGGAGAGAAGTGGAGAAGTGGTAAAATGAAAATAATGAAGTGGGATCACATTTATAAACTTGAAAATAACTTAGCCCGTCGGGTGTTATACGGACACTTATACGGTCCGTATAACATTGTACTAGCCGTATAAGTGGCCGTGGTTCACCATCATGGAAATCATCTTCCTGCTAGGGGTTATACGGTCCCCTTATACGGACCGTATAAGTGGTCGTATAACTCTACTTCCCTGAAATTGTTTCCGTCGTTTCGTTCGATCTCCAATCCTTATGGAACCTTCTTAACACTTGTTTAAAACCTCATTAACAATCTAAGGGACGTTACAACTCTTCCCCAAGACATCATTAAGCCATCATTAACTTGTTACTCATAAATCCTTTCCGATATATAACGTATACCTTGCTTTTCTTGACAAACTTTCTTCTCTTACCTCGAATGTCTTTGAAATCTCGATTAGGATCATCAAATGCTATTTCTTACTTATTGAAACATCGTATACTTCTTGCCCTTTGTTAGTCTATTCATTGTGCATTAACGAAAAAATTTCGAGGTGTAATAGACTCATCAGATGCTCAACCTATATACTCACAAGCCAAGCCTCGGAATGCAGCCTCGAGAAGTAGGAGCGGAACCTGTCTCAAACTCTACACCCCGAAAAGAAGTTTAGCAAGGTAGCATCAGTACAAACAACACGCACTGAATAATCATAAGTCGACAATAGTTAGTGAACATATATAAGGAAAGAGACTGTAGAATAGACATGCTTGCAATCAAATATAAGGCATCAACACATATCCAAGAATAGCAGTTCAAGTATCGAAACATCCAAGAAGCCCTCAGTGAGTTATATCCAGATCAAGCCTATATGAAGCATCTAAACTCAAGTCATGCCAGGATTTTGATAATTTCTCAGAATAATCAAACACTAGTACCACCTACAATATTATCCGAAACCTTAAGTCTTATCCTAGGAGAAAGTCCGTACTCCTCGAATCTATCATTCCTCAAGTATATACCAACCAGACCCAAGATGATCTGAAGTCAGGAACCAAATAGGAAATCAATGTTCACGAACACCACACAGTACAAATAATAATTACAACAAAGAATCAGGGGTATGAGTGGATGAGATATGAATGCAATGATTGCAATGCTATGCAATCGTATACAGTGATGCGCACATACTCCGAGGGGACGATGACCACCGTTTGACAGTCATGACTAATTGGGGACCGCTAAGTCCATGTACCGCCATTCCGTATCACACAGCCTAGAATGAATCATCCATCCATACAATGACACACACATGCTCCGTGGGGGTGATGTCCACCATCCGACAGTCATGCCCCTAGGGGACTGCTATGTCTATGTACCGTCATTCCGTATCACACAGCCTAGAATGACTTCTCCCCTGAACTCCCCGCTAGCCACTCGATATCACACTGTATAGAGATGGCTACGCGATATAATAATGTCATAAGAATCATAATTACTTCCCTTCTCATTTATCACTATGGCACCAATATCAAGATCACAACAATATAACATGGATATGAAATTGTATGTCATGCAATGAGAATATCGAATGCAACATATTCATTTCAGTCGTGCCACATGAGAACACTTATCACAACAACAACATCAACAATATCATTTCTTTCCTTACCCTTCCAATGACATCAACATATGATAAAATACGGTCTCCAACTCATAAGGTCAACCACTAAGCATCCATTATAGAGTCATTCAATGTTCCATTCTCTTTTAACATCATCGGTACCAAGTTATGGTTCAATAACATATGAAATGAAGATACGTACCATGCATGAAGTCATCATGAACAGTAGGTCATAAGTCGAGTTATCATCCAACTAGTCTCCCGTGATACATAGAATCCTCCAAATCATATATGAAATTTTAAGCGTGATTCCTAGAGTTTCTAACATGCTACAAGCCCAAACATATAAAGCCACAATACAAATAGAACGTAACATGGTGACAAGCCACAATCAATCAGCAACAAACATAGGAGAATTCCATCCAACTCCATGCCCTAGGGCGTACATGCTGTCTCCCACAATCACTAACTCTACATATGCTTTACAAATTTAAGTCTAACCATAAGGTAAGTCGTAACCTACCTTCAAAGCTGAACAACAATCTTGAACCTCCAAACTTTAGCCTTGCTCTTCCTTTGTGCCTCAGAGTAATGGAAGTCTAGTCATGGCCGAATACAGTATTTGAATCAAAACGGATAACACCCATAAGCCTTACTTCTATTCAAGTCCCAAATATTGGCTCATGGAATGGGGAAACGAACCCTCAAGGATTAAATGGTAAATTCGAAGGCTAAACATGAAATTCATACACTAGGTGATCAATTCCCATTAAACAATAGCTAGATTAACTCATGGATTAGGCCAATTCGGATTCTAGGTGAAACCCCCAAATTTGGGTATAAACCCTAACTTTCTGTCACGACCCAAATAGCCGTGAGTGGCGCCCACACTATTTCTCTTTGTCGGTGAACCAATCCTTTTAACCAATCATCATTTAATTAATCAATTTTAACACATTCAAGGATATAATGATACTAACAATTCTCCAAATTGTCTAGTCATGCCATAAATAATGATGAATGCGGAAGTCTCACTATTACAACCGAAAAATCCGAAAGTCATCGTACAAGGACTCTAAAACATGGCTGTCTAAGAATGAACAACTGTCTGAAATAAAACATGAATGTCTGAAATGAAATAGATATCCAAAATGAGAAACATCATCAGACGACCTGGCATGAATAGGAGCTCTGTTACACCTTGGAAAATTCCCCGTTAGTGTGCAGTGAAGAAGCTAGCGAAGGACATGAGGTATACGATGATTTGGATAAGTAAGAGAATGCATTTGATGATCTTAATCATGATTCGAAGACATTATACGTAAAGAAAGAAGTTTGATGAAGAAAGCAAAGGATATGTTATCTATCGGGTAGGAATTATGGACGATGAGTTAATGCGGGCCTATTGATGTCTTAGAGACAAGTAACAATGTCCCATATATTGGTTTTGGAGTGTTAAACTAGTGTTAAGAAAGTTCCATAAGGATCGGAGATCAAACGAGTCGACGAAAACAAGTTCCGGACAACTGGACATTATACGACCAGACATACTAGCTGTATAAAATCCACGGACCGTATGTCTAACCGTGGATTAAGCCCAGCATAACATAGCTCACTGGACCAAATATACGGTCCAACATACGGTTAGTTAAAAATATACGGACCGTATGTTGGTCCGTATAAGTTGGTCGGGCCAGCTTTGTGATTTAATATAAGGGACTTTTTTCATTTCATTTTACTTCATTCCCACTCTCCACAAGTCAAGAACCCTCTAGAATATTCTCCATCCCTCATATACAAGAAAATCAAAGGAAATCCATGATCAACAACACCAAATCCATGAAACAAAGTGCATGAAACCTAGAAAGAGCCCATCCACCTCAAGAAAACCCAAGAGAAGTGAAGTAGGGTTGTGGTGCTAGAAGAGTATTTCCATTCAAGAGTTGTTCATCCATCATCTAAGGTAAGTTTCATGACCATACCATGTTGCTTAAGGTATTGGAAGGCTAAGCCACTTGAATTGTAGAAAGACATAGAAAATGGGTCATAAATGAGTGAATAGTGTCATTGTTGAATAGTGATTGGGATGAACCATGAATGTTGGCATGTTGTGATTGTGAATATGTTATAAATGATATTTAGACCTTGGAATAAGTATTATATATATGAGAAAACACGATAATTAGTTATAACCACAAATGTGGAGAAATTGAAGAGAAATGGTGAATTGTGGTAAATGTATACAAATGATGATTGTTGTTTGTAAAATTGTGAATGTTGTTGTGAGCGTTTGGGAGTTGATATAGAATGTGGGGAAAGTAGTAGAAACAAATAAAGTGCTTCCCAATTGTCCCTAGATATAGTAGCACGTTCTTATAGCCGCTTAACTAACGTTAGTGCGAATTCTCTCTTGAAGGTAGAAACGTGACATTGAAGGAGAACAAGCGAACGCTAGACTAATTAAACGAGAAAGGTATGTGAGGATAGTCCCTTCTTTCTAATGGCATGAATCCTGTAGCATGACTTCCCTTCCTCTTCATGAGTTCCT
This sequence comes from Lycium barbarum, assembly GCF_019175385.1. NCBI lineage: Eukaryota > Viridiplantae > Streptophyta > Magnoliopsida > Solanales > Solanaceae > Lycium > Lycium barbarum. The sequence continues at coordinate 84,902,833 of NC_083347.1, forward strand.
ATATTCCGGAAAGCTAAGGGCCTATGTCTATGAGTAGCTATATAAGATAAGAGACATGTTATGAACTCCATAATGATGATGATGAGTTGAAGTATAGAGATTCTAAAATGTATGATATGATGTCATTTATTGCTTACACTCACCTTATATGCTAATTCCTTCAAGGTGAGGCAGGATGTTAATGAATGTTCCATAATGAAATCGGGGTATCACGACCTTACGTCACCCCGATAAAGTATAGTTGTTCTTGAGCCTTATGCATGTACTATGATAGGCATATTACGACGAGAATACTATGATAAGCATATTATAATGATGATATACACCGCGCCTATATGGCCGGGCAGTCACCACTAAGGCGGGTAGCGTATACACCATGGCCAGATGGCATGGGCAGACACCACTAGTGGGCGGCATGAGATGATACCTCGAACGCAGGAGGCCTGGACGCAGGCTAATGTTGTGATTATCACACCGATCTGATATGGACGGGCAGCTTACACATTACCACATCGTACCTATATAGGCGGGCAGCTTATACATATATGCATACATGATATGATGATGAGTACGAGTACGACAGCATGACTTATTTCCCTTATACTTGACAATCGGATATAGATGTTCCACATTGATATTTCCTTTATATTATTGTCTTATTTCATTGTTTATGCCTCTCATACTCAGTACAATGTTCGTACTGACGTCCATTTCTTTGGATGTTGTGTTCATGCCCACAGGTAGGCAGGGAGGTGAGCTTGATCCAGATTCGTAGTAGCTGTCAGCTGACTCAAGAAGCACTCCTTTGTTCCGGAGGTGCTTATGATGATTCTTTTGTGTATATTCACGTATATGTATTTTGGGCATGACGGGGTCTTGTCCCGTCCTTATGTCTAGCACTCCAGTAGAGGCTCGTAGATACGCAGTGTGGGTTATATGGTCTCACGAGATGCTATTATATATATATATATTACTTTGATGTCCAAGAGGCATATATGTACGAAAGTATTTATGTTTTCAAATGAAAGATGATTTTCTTATGATTTGAATATAAAATTGATAAAGAGCATTAAATGAGTAAGATGAGTAATAGAACGAGCAGTGCTCGGTGGTTAGCCCCGGGTACCCGTCGCGACCCCTAGTCGGGTCGTGACAAAAGTGATATCAGAGCAGTTCAGTCCTAGGAAGTGTCTACGAGCCGTGTCTAGTAGAATCTTGTTTATGGTGTGTTGCGCGCCACGTTAATAAACAAGAGGCTACAGGGCATTTAGGAAAAATGACCATCCTTCTTCGTATGAGATCGTGCGATAGAGTCGTGTATAAGATTTTATCCTCCCTAATAGTGTGTTGTGATTTCAGAATGCAAAGGGAAAAGCTACAGCCGCCCAGAAGGGCAAGACTACAACAAAATGGCGGGTGGAAAGAGGACCTTCGATGAACATAGACGAGGGCGAGTCACAAAATGAGGCCCCATCTAATACTTTCTCCACCCCACCTAATGTGGAATAACAAGGAGGAGCTCCAGCCCCAATTCCTCCACCGGGTGCTTCGGGTCAACAAATGACCGAGGCCATACATCTATTGACACAATTGGTTGCCGTACAGGCACAGCGGTAAAATGTGAGTTCAAGTGATCGTGCAGCAAGTACCCGCAATGTTTTTCGTACGAAGAGTTTGAATCCTCCGGAGTTTTTCGGGTCAAATCCGGATGATGACCCGCAATGTTTTATTGATGAGATGTTGAGGACGTTAAGGATTGTCCATGCCTCCGAAACTAAATCCGTGGAGTTGGCCTCCTATAGACTCCGAGACGTGGCAGTATTGTGGTATAATAATTGGGTATTATCAAGAGGAGAGAACGCGTCTCCTCATGTTTGGCAAGAATTCGTAGATTCCTTCATTCGTCACTATTTGCCACCCGAGGTCCGCCAGGCTAGAGCGGATAGATTTCTAAATTTGATATAAGGAAATATGAGTGCCCGGGAGTAAAGCATGCAATTTAATTCATTGACTAGATATGCCTCGACTATGGTGGCCGATATAGGAGATCAGGTACATAGATTTGTGAGTGGTTTGGGACCACATTTATTTAAATACTGTTTGACGGGTTCGTTGCAAGACGGGATGGATATTTCCCGAATACAAGCCCATGCCTAGAACTTAGAGGGGCGACAACAACCACAAAGAGGTGATCGTGAGATTGATAGAAGGCAAGGCAAGCGGGCCAGATCTATGGGAACAACCAGTGATTATAGAGGGGGATCAAGACAGACACATTCGAGGTATTCAGGCCGGTCGGTGACTAGTGCACTTCCTCGACTTGCCGGTAGGAGATTCGATCGCTCGTTCCGTTCAGGACAGGGCCAGAGTTCAAGGGCCTCAGATTCCCAGTTCATAGGTGAGAGGTGAATGCCGGGGATTGCGAGGGCTAAAATAGTAATTGTTAAAGGAGAGATGTGTTACGAAAGTGTTTCGAAAGTTGTCAAGACCCCAACTTGCTCCAGATTACGTGATAAAGGTCGTGCGGGGAAATGGATGCAAATATACCAGCATTAAGGCACTGAAATGCATTAAAGTTTCAAGGTTAAGCGTGCTAGGGTGAGAGCAATTTTAGGATGGGTGACCCCTGGGAAGTGTACTAAAAAGTTCCATAAATGTAGATATAGGAGACGAATGTGAAATTAGGGCAACCTAAAGGAAATTAGAGTATGTGGAGCGGTTAGAAGTCTTATAAAGGTCGCGTAGGCTGAGACGGACTAGAATGGTGAAAAGGAAGAAAGCACAACACAGCTATGGGATCAAAGTAAGTTTGAATAGCGTTTAGAAATGTTTGTGAGCGAGATGGTAGTAACTATATATATATGCATATGACATCTTATTTGTGACTGTATCGATCGATAGGTTTATCCCAGCAACCAGTGTTGCGATGTATAGAAGACACTAACCGAACGGAATTCAAGAGACAGAGTGAAAGACATAAGTAAAGATGTTACAAGGAAAAAACTGATACTGGATCCACCACTAGTTAAGGCTGGAAAGTCCTAATACAGTGATATTCGGGAACAGAAAGAGAGTGAGTACGTAGAGAGTAAGGAGCTTCGAAGTATCAGAAATATCAAAGGAAGGACCAAGATAATGAGCAGTTGACCAGAAAACCCATGATATGGAGTGAGAGATTCATGTGAAGATCGAGAGGTTCGACTATAAAGAAAACGGGATGAAGGATAAAGAACGGGCATGAAGGAAAGGACGTAGAAATAAATTGACAACGAGTGTAATATGAGGCAGATATAGGGAGAAAATACGGAAGATACCTGGAGAGGTCAACAAATATAAAAAAGTCAACTGAGACGGCACCATATGAGGCTTTGTATAGCAAGAAGCGCAAGTCATCAATCGGTTGGTTTGATGTTGGCGGAACTAAGTTAATCGGCCCACGGCCTACAGGCAACCTAAGCTTCTAAAACGGATATGTTAAGTGACCGTATGTGGCAACTATAAAGAAGACCTCCCCGAAGTATTATAATACACCATGAGGCCAGTTCAACATTCGAGGAAGAATGTTCTAAAGGGGGGCAGAATGTTATATCCCGCATTTTGTACATTTGGATAATTCGAGATAATTGCAAGAAGTTAAGGACAAGGCTATATTTTGATCTTGTTTAATACACAAGTTGTGAATGAAAATTCTGATGTGGAAATATTAAGTAAAGCTAGGGGTAAAAAGGGAAATTCGCAAGATGGCTCATAGAAAATATGGAGGAAGGCTAAGGGCAAATTTGGAATTTGGAAAATAAATTTTCATGAATCACAAAACAAAACAAAAAGATGGGCTTGGGTTAATGGGACATTTGCCCGTCAAAAATTGAGTGGGCTTAGGCCCACATAGAAGCTTAATGAATAAGATAAAACATGACTAAGTCATCATATTTTCATCTTTATCCCTAGATATTTCAAGAAACTTGGAGGATGAGAAAGATAAGAGACCATTCGGCCCTATCCAACCAAGCAAGAACCTTGGAAAAAAATTGATCAAAAATTATTTTCTTCTAGCTAAACAACCAATTGAAAGGTCCTTAGCAAAGTGAAGTGGTCATTGGAGCAAGTAAAACATCTATTCTTGCAAGCTACAATTCTAGCCAAGTGAGAAGTTAAGGGAAAAAGGTAAGGTTTAATCCTTTTCTTATATGTTATGGATGATTATGTATGTTGTAGTATGTAAAAGTGGATGAAATTCATGAAAATATGGATGTTATATGTGGTCGTGTGTATGTAGTGTGTGGCTGTGTAGATATGGTGTGGTGTGGAAGAAAATGAATCATTTTTTCTTAGTATTTTGGTTGTTGTTGTAATGGAACCTATGATGGGAATGAAAGTTTAATGATTCTAGTTGAAGTTGTAAGTGTTGGAGAGTTGTTAAGAAGCTAATGTGATGTTAAAAATCATTTCTTGTATTTATGGAAAATGATGTTGTTAGTGTGTAAATTGTTGGTATGGTTCATGAACTTGAAGGAAGGAAATGTGTTGTTGTCGTTCTTGGTGCGTTTGGAAGGTTTCGGGTGGAATGGCATATTGGTTAGATTATTTTGAATATTGTGCGGACAATTTGAAGTGTTCTTGAATATTGTTTGAATGGTTTTGGATTAGTATTTGAATATGTAAGTGATTATGAATTGAACACAAATGGAACGCCGTCGAAGTTTGTAGAAAGAAGTTGTTAACGTTGGAATGCGTTTTGAATTGATTGTTGATATTATTAGAATGACTGTTGATATTGTTGTTGATAAATTGGCCGAGTTAAATTCTCGAATTTGTTGTTGATGATATGGCCGAGTTGGATTCTCGGGGATGGTGTATTTATAGGGGAAATGCTGCAGATATTTCTGTAAATAAAGTGTTGATTGAGGATTGGACATCTAAGTAGCTATAACTAATGTTTTGTATATATTAATATTATTGTAGATCTTGCGAAGCCAAGGATTTAAACTCGGATTAGCTTAGGAAGCGGGCAAGGTATGTAAGGCTCACCCTTTCTTTCTTTTGGCATGATCTTTGTGAAACGAACAGACGATATGTATATGATTCCAAAGAAACTCCTATTCTTAGAGCCACTAGGATGGCTAATATTCTTTACTTCCATAAGCTATTTCATATGGTTATGATGCGTATCCATGATGTCCGAAGTTCTATTTGATATGTTACCGAATGGCATTCGAAAAATAATTGATATGACTAATGTCTTGGTTTTCAAATGAGAGCACGTCTGATTATTCCGTTGAGTCATTGATATATTTTGATACGTACATATGGTTCCAAAAGCTCTATCTGATTTGATCCATAACGATATTCGAAAGGTACCTAACAGGATTGTTGCTTTGATTTTCCAAAAATGGCTTCTGAAACGTTCGTAGAAGGTTCTGTACTTCAACCACTCATAACATTCTTATACTAAGTAGGATTGACCCGAAACTTGTTTCTGAGCCTTCAGGTGTCGGTTTATGTACGTACTCATCGAGTCTTGAAAATTTGTTCTATGTGCATATGTATATGGAGCGACGTCTTATGAGATCAACGATCTTGTTCCATGTTCTCTTAATGCTGTTATTCGTTGCTAGTCCCATCTTATGATAATTGTTCCTTCAAGGTGAGACAGAGCTATGATGAATATTCCATAATACATTCGGAGGTTACCGACCTTACGTCACTCCGATAGAGACATAATTTTTTTTTGGGCTCTCCTGCATGCTGCTTACATGATATATGTATATGATACATGAACATGATATATGTATAAGTATATCGGGCAAAGGAAAAGGTGAGGCGCTATAGACGCATAGCCACCTGATCAGTTCATATAATATGATATCGTCCCGGACGCGGGATATATGGATAAATGGATCGGGCTGCACGTTCCGCAGCAATATAATATATATAAATGGATCGGGCTGCATGTTCCGCAGCAATATAATATATAACTGGATCGGGCTGCACGTTCCGCAGCAATATGGTATATATATATATATATATATATATATATATATATATATATATATATATATGGATCGGGCTGCACGTTCCGCAGCACTAAGCATGCATGGTACCCGCCAAAAGGCACTCATATGTACAGGTTGCTCTTCTATCTCATGATATGCTCTATATTTCCTTTATGTCATTGCTCATGCTATGTATCTATCTTATGTTGTTATTCATGCCTTACATACTCGGTACATTACTCGTACTGATGTCCCTTCTTGTGGAGCTTCAGTTGTTCCGGAGCTTCAGTTTATTGGTACTACTTTTGTGTATATATTTGGGCACGGCAGAACCCGGCCCTCCTTGTGAATATATGTATCTTGTTTAGAGGCTCGTAGACAAATATGTACAGTCAGATGTTTCACACTCTTGTTCGTCCTTATCGCTGTATAATATGTTAGTAAAGCTTATTGACACTTGTTTACGAGTATGCTATTAATGGTGGTGTTGAGTAAAGCAATGACAGTGTCGTCCATACGGCCCACTCAGTAGTAAGAGTAAGATGTGAGACAAGAGGTGCTCGGTATAGTAGTATCGGGTACCCGTTACGACTTCTACTGGGGTCGTGACATATATGCAGTTGGGCTGTTATATAGCTTTGTTGGCTCTCAGTATTGTTGTTCAACTTACGTAGCAGCCTCGTCGGCTTGCTCTGTTGTGTAATTATATTTTGGGTGTGTGTGCCCAGTTCAGATGAGATGGTCAGTATATATATATATATATATATATATATATATATATATATATATATATATGTATATATATATATCCAGATTATAGCCTCGTCGGCTTGTTGGTATTGTCGATGTGCAGGTAGGCTTTATTGGTTTAAGTTGGGGGTTACTCCCAAAGTTTCAGATTTAGAGTGGTTCGCTCGGGCCTGGGTTCGTATCGGGTGTCGGTCGCGCTACTCCAAATTCGAGCGTGACAAACTTGGTATTAGAGTAGTTCTATCCTAGGATTGTCTACAGACCGTGTCCAGTAGAGTCTTGTTTATGGGTGTGAAGCGCGCCACACTTATAAACAAGAGGCTGCAGGGCATTTAGGAATAATTGACCTTTCTTTCTCATCTTAGATCGTGCCGTAGAGCTAAATTATAGGATGTGATGTCCCTGATTCCAATCCTAAATGTTTTGATTGTGGATAAGCAATTTATTATACCGCTATGAAGTAATTGATGAGAATTGAAGTTGATACTCCTAAAGGTATGCTTTCGATGTGTCTTAATGCAACATGGTAGGGTTGTTGCTTATGCGTCTAAACAGCTTCAGACTGTTGAAAAGAATTATCCGACTCATGTTTTAGAGTTGGCAGCTATGGTTTTTATACTTAAGATATGGCGTCCTTATTTGTATGGAGTGCATGTTGATATTTTCACAGATCATAAAAGCCTGTAGTATATCTTCAAGCAAAGGGAGCTGAATCTTAGGCAGAGCAGATGGCTCGAATTGCTTAAGGATTATGATGTGGATATTCTCTATCATCTGGAGAAAGCGAATGTTGTAGCTAATGCTCTTAGTTGGCGTTCCATGGGATGTTTAGCCCACATTAATGCAGATAAGAGAGTTATGACCAAGGAATTTCACCGTTTGGCCAGTCTTGAAGTTCGACTTTTGGACTCCGACGATGGCGGCGTGGTTGTTCAGAAAAGAGCTCTTTTCTCCTAAGTGGTTGAAGTTAAAGAGAAACAGTTTAGTGATCCCTACTTGTTGCAGCTGACAGAGGGGATTCACAAGCATAAGACGACGACTTTTGAATAAGGTGGTGATGATGGTACCTTAAGGTACCGAAGCAGATTATGTGTTCTGGATGTAGATGGGCTCAGAGAACGAATCATGTCAGAAGCTCACAACTCCAGGTACTCCATTCGCCCAGGTTCCACTAAGATGTACCATGATCTTAAGTAGATTTATTGGTGGAATGATATGAAGATGAATGTAGCAGATTTTGTAGCTAAGTATCCGAATTGTCAGCAAGTGAAAGCCGAACACCAGAGGCCTGGTTGCTTGGCTCAGAATATTGATATTCCTGCCTAGAAATGGGAAATGATCAACATGGACTTTATATCATGTGCACCTCGTTGAGCTAAGAGGCATAACTCTATTTGGGTGATCGTTGATCAGCTTACCAAGTCGGCGCGCTTTTTGCTAGTCAAGACCACAGATTCAGCAGAAGATTATGCCAAGTTATATGTTAATGAAATTGTTAGATTGCATAGGAACCTAATATCCATTATTTCAGATCGTGGTGCTCAGTTCACAACGAACTTTTGGAAATCCCTTCAGAAAGGATTGGCTACCAAGGTGAACCTCAGCACAGCTTTTCATCTACAGACAGATGGTAAGGTAGAACGTCCTATGCAGACTCTTGAGGATATGTTGAGAGCATGTGTCCTAGATTTTAAAGGTAATTGGGATGATCACTTACCTCACATTGAGTTTGCTTATAATAACAGTTATCATGCTAGCATTGGGATGGCACCGTTTGAAGCTCTGTATGGGCGAAGGTGTAGATCACTAATTGATTGCTTCGAAGATGGTGAAAAAAAGTTGTTTGGACCAGATTTGGTCTATCAGGCTATGGAGAAAGTCAAGTTAATTCAGGAGTGTTTGAAAATGGCTAAGAGTCGTCGTCCGTCTTACACAGACATGAGGCGAAAGGACTTAGAATTTCAAGTTAATGATTGGGTGTTCCTTAAAGTCTCACCCATGAAGGGTGTTATGAGATTTGGGAAGAAAGAGAAGCTTAGTCCCAGATATGTTGGACCTTACAAAATTTTGGGAAAGGTCGGTCAAGTAGCTTTTGAACATGAGTTGCCCTGAGAGTTGGCTGCTGTTCACCCAGTGTTTCATGTATCCATGTTGAGGAAGTGTGTAGGAGACCCGTCGGTTGTTGTTCCTACTAATAATATAACAGTTAAGGATGGCCTTACCTATGAGGAGATCCCTATATCCATTCTTGATCGTCAGGTTCGTAAATTAAGAATGAAGGAAGTTGCATCGGTTATAGTGTTATGGAGGAGTAAGAAAGTTGAACAGGCTACATGGGAAGCCAAAGAAGACATGAAATCCAAGTACCCATTTTTGTTTAAAGAGGAAGCAGAGAACGCTCAAGGTAACTTTCCGTAGTCGATTTCATGTCATGTCTCATGTTTCACGCTCATGTTATGTATCAAGCGCTCATGCTCCATGTCTCAATATTCATGTTTCCATGTAGTCATGTCATGTCAGGTAGTCTCTATGTTCCATGTCATGTTCCTTCTCATTCATGTATTCAAGCCATGTCCAGCCATATTCTTAACCATGACCCATCATTCGAGGACGAATGATCCCAAGGGAGAGATATAATAACACCCCGTATCTTTAAACTAGGCTATATTCATGATTTCTTTTACTTAGAGAACCAGATAGAGAATGTGGGAAATGGAAATTTCTCATCAGTTGTCAGATAGGGATTTACGCCCCAGAATACAGACCGTATTTCAGTATATGGCCCGTATTTCAAATCGTAATTTGGCATCTAAATCACTGTGCATTTTGGAATTCGGATTGGGGAATATATATTGTTAACTATGGACCGTATTATGAAATACAGCTCGTATTTAATGGTCGTATTTGGGAAGGAGGTGCTACAGTGTATCTGTCCTATTGAACATGCTTAATTACTGCTCAGGTTTATGAGTCGTAATTTAGAATACAGACCGTATTTTGATCCGTATTTCCCACTTCGCACCAGAAAGTATAAATACCTGGTTTCACTTCTATTTTTTTTTTTACAAGTCCCTAAACCCTAGAACGAAGGTATTCTTCTCCCAACAATCCAAAACATCAAGGTAAGTCAATACAAGCCTTTCCAAATCAATTCTAACATGTTTTCTCATAATCTAACAATGAAACCACAGTTCTTAACATAGGGTTTTCAAGAAAACTCATTTAAAGGACTCAAGACTTAAACCCTGGAATTCTTCATCCAAGTTCAGATTTTTATTTCAAGTTTGGAGCATTACCAGGTATGTAGGGTTACTATCTACGTGTGGGAATATCTTTGTTCTTCCCCACGCCACTTCTTCCATAAAGTATAAAGTTATACGAAAATTAGGGTTTTTGACCATGCTCATGATAACCCTGGGTCCATGTATCATGCTATACTAAGTATTGAAGTACTATTAATCCATTATTGAGTTCTTGATATCTCATTATGATTATTGAGAATCTGTCCGTTATCCATGAAAACCCATACTTTGCATTACATGGGTTCGTACATGCAAGTTATAACTTATTATGTTTATTTTCTAGAAAATACTTTATATGTTTACACATTTTCATGCAAGTATATTATGTAACTATATCCATGTATATTGCAAGTCATGTTTCATGGAAAACCATAGGCTCAGATGCCACCTATTTTCATGTTCATGTTTTTGGGAATTGCACAGATTATCGAGAAGGCTCAAGTAGCCTAAAACTATGTTAGCCACCGTAAGATAAGGATCGCTCCGCCCAGTTAGGGTTATTCCTTCATGTTCTATTGATTGGATCCTTTCATATCACGTTTCATCTCATACCCTTGGCAAGGTGTGGGAGCTCTGCTAGTCCAGCGAGGTACCAGACTCCAGGCGCTCACGTGGTGATATCATGTTGTCGGTTTATGCAATGCTCTTTCCCTACTTATAATGTTTTTACTCATGTAATATATCTATATATTCATTTTCATGACCAGACTTCAGTTCTAGTTTTAGTTTTAGTTTCAGTTTCAGTTTTCATGATGTTATTTCCATGTCCTATGTTATTTCATTCAGTTGATTTACGTACCAGTACATTCAATGTGTTGACGTCCCCTTTGTATTTCCCGCTAGCCTGCATTTCACGATGCAGGTACGGATTTACAGGACAACGTATATGCTCAATAGGATTTGCTCATATCAGCCTATTGGTGAGCCCCATCTCATTCGGGGTTTTAGTTAGTTATCTTTATTTTATCAGTTATGCATTTAAAGGTATGCTAGGGGCCTTGTTCCAGCTAGTACATTTTCCCGTTAAGACTCATGATTAGAGGTTTCATAGACTAGAAAATTTAGTTATGTCAGACATGCAAGGTGTTTAGCCATCTTTGGCTCAACTCATGTTATTTCCACACTCATATTTTGAACGAGTATTTCATTTATCATTAAGACTACATGTGTTTTCTCAAAACCCGTCATGCTTACGTTATATTTCCGCTCATATTATTCCTCATGATGATTCAGCAAGCCATGTAGTGCACTCAGTCACATGCAGTAAGGCACCGAGTGCCGTGTTTCACCCAGGCCATGGTTTGGGGCGTGACAAAATTTTTAAGAGAAATGCACGCCGCCAGAATGCTATCTATGTTAATGATAGAATTAAAAGTATGAGGAACTATACGGACTGAGGAAGTGATATGGAGCAGCAAAGTATAAGACAATGGAGAATTCAATTAAGACTTGCATACAAAAAGGCCATCCCTCGAGTGAAACATCCAAAAGAGGTTGCTAGTTGATTTGGTGAGCAGAAAGGTGCGGTTACATTGATTATAGTATTAAGTTCAGCAAGAAAAGTTATAAAAGGAAACAAAGTACTAGGAAACTCCAGCATAGAGTCATAAGAAGAAGGCGAAATTAAATAAGCTAACGAAAGGAAGTGACTAAATTAGCAGCAAGGGTTCTGGGAGCGAAGAAGAGAAGGATTACAAGAAGAATTCGAGGAAGGACAACAAAAGACTACTGGGAGTTGCGATAAGAAAAACTAAGACACCTTCGATAAAAAATTTAGACCTCCTAGGTATCAAGAGCTTAAGATGTACGGATCGAGACAACAAGTTGAAAGGCATTCGATGAGGTTATGTGCGAGCGAAAAGACATTGACGATTAAAACGATGGTAACTATACTTTAACATTTAAGGACTAATGTTCCTAAGGGGGGAAGGATGTTACACCTCGTAAATTTCTGTTCCATTTGTGTCATAAGTAATATAACATTAGCTCGGAGCGGCCATGGAACCCCTGTAAGGTTAAGAAATACTTTTAACAATTGTTAAACATGTGCCATAAGGTTTCGGGGTTAAGCGAATCATTGTTATAACCCGTACTTTCAGGTAAAACTAGGAGTGCTTAATGTACTAAGGAGGTCGTGTTTTAAGGCAGTTGAATCATATAATATTCGTATCTTAATTTTTGAAGTCAAGCAAGTTGTAAAATAAAAGTCGGCGAAAAGTATCGCAAGTTACGTTCATAATTTTTCTGAAATTTGGGTCTAATGTTACTAAGCTTTTCTCCCAATATACTTGGAGTTATGAGGTGATCCACCTATCACATTGAAGGTATACAAGTATAGGTTACAATGCATTAAACTGTTTGTCCATACGACATTGAGACAGAGAGATATTCGCGTTTTTTCGAAACTGCATAGTCAGCATCGCTAGGACCCACTTAGGTGGTGGCCGACCTTTGGTTACATTAAATTCATTTCCAGCTTCATTTTTCTTCATTCTTAACCCAAAATTCGTCCTAAGGCTCCTCATAACCCTCCCCAATAGTTCATAAACATCTAAGAGCCAACATGAAGATTTAATACAACTTTTACCTTGGGAGTTAGCTTAAGTGAAAGGAAATCACTCCTATCGTATTGTGTTGTTATTAAGGGTGAATACAATCTAGGAAAAGCTTGGAACTCTACTTGAGGCTACTGTATAAGTTGATTATATTATGTTCTTCGTTGTGCTTATGATAATTATGATGTTGGTTAAGGTGAATCGATGAAATAAACATGAACTTGCGAATAAAGTTGGTATTTGGAAATAGTTGAGTTTGTGAGTTGTTTTGTTGTTATAATCATATGGTATAAGGATGGAATTTATAGTAAATGACTTCCTTATAATGTTTACAATGTTATTAAGTTAAGAAAGTAACATACGAAAGGTGATATGGGTTGTATAGATTCTAATTCGAGCTTGTTGCTCATTATAAAGTATAATGAAGTTGTTATGGATATATATGTTGTGTTGTTGAGATTTATTTTGTTGTTTGGGCTGTTGTTGTGATATATGGAATTGGGAGATACTAGTGATATAGGGGAGATGCTGCCTGTTTCATTTTAGGATCAAGTTATCAATTGATATACATGATATACGAAAGCCATCTAAACTCATATACGTATTCCATTGATTATAGGTTTGGCACATTAATTGTGGAAAGTTCGTGGTTGAATTTCTTGGACGACGTGAGGTATGTTAAGGCTATCCCTTTCTTTCTTTTTGGCATGACCCATATGATATGAACAAAACAAGCAAACAAACACTATCCATAATCACTCCAACTTAGAAATGCTAGGGAGCTTATGTTATTGATCTCCTTATGACATTATTGATCTTTTCTTATGATTATTGATTTGATCCTATGGTCATTGATCCTTCAAGGTAAGATATGTGGATGATGTTAGCTCCATGAGTGGTAATCGGAGGTATACCGACCTTACGTCACTCCGATAGAGTCGTAATGTTTCTTTGTACTCTCATTCATGCATTATATATATGTATCTATTTTATGACACCGAGCCACTCTATAGTCGGTCGGGTACGACACCTATTATGCACACCACTGTAGTTGGGTACAAAAAATACCGAGCCTATCATGGCGGGTACGGATAACACCTAGCCTATATGGCTAGGTACGATATTAGGATATATGTATAAGATTTTTAAACAAAATCATGCATATCATACGCCCTCAGAGGCATTTAGATGTACAGAGTTATATAGACATATTCAGATGCATAGATTGACTCTCATGTCTCATACTTATTTTGTGTGTCTTATATATATTTCAGACATGATTATCTTATGAGGCTACAGAGTATCACATGGCGGCCCTATCGGCTCACCTATTTTTACGTTTATGTTTCAGATGTATGTCAGATGGTACTTGGATAGTATGGTCAAGTGCCCGTCATGGCCCTTCAGTTTAGGTCGTGACCGATGTTCAAATGGAAGGTCTTGCGATGATTAAATTTGATATATGCCGACTGTGTAGGGACACGTATATATATGATATTTTTATGGCCCTGTGAAGCACATAAGTTGGATTTTAGTTGCTTGAAAGTCTTGAGTAGTGCCCGATTACCTGGAGGCTCTGTCAAAATTTTCATAAGATTCCTAATAAGTTTACCCTCCCCATACACCTCTACATTCGAGGACGAATGTTCCTAAGGGAGCAAGGATGTTAATCCCATGTTTTCTTGTGTTAGAAAGCCTACAAGTTAAAAGACATAGTTAAGGGAAAAAGTTGTTATCCCCAAGCTTATAGGTGGTTAGGATGATAATACAGATATGTCATAAGGATTAGAAGTTAAACGAATCGATGAAAATAAATTTCGTCAAGGTTCGACATTTTTTGAATGAAATATAGTCCAAGCTATAATACCCCGTATTTTGTAATAGGAAATTGAACCGTCCAGCATAAGTAAGTTACCCAAACCCGTAGGATTTGGTCATATTCAAACATGCAAATCTAAAGCTCAGTGTTTAAAACGATGAAGTCTCGATATTATTTAACACTCGAAAGTTGAATGACAATGATTGGAAATAAAATTTTGTGTGTACCAAAAGGGGCTATGGATTAGTGCTATATTAGATTACCATTATAATGAGTATATAAAGTGTGTTAAATTGGGAACAAGTAGTTAATTATATGAGATGAACTAAAGTGGACAAGTGTAAAATGCTTATTGCCACGTGTGTGCATGGATAGAATGCAAGGTGACTAATACTAAGTATAGTGGCTAGTGGATGATACATTTGAGATGAAGTTTAACTATAGCAATACATTGAGTTAGTGGATGGGTCCCATGGGAGGATATCCTAGATCATCCATTTTGATAAGATTCTCATGAAAGAATCACACATAAATATGTTGTAGCTATGTTATTTCATGGGGGTATAACAACAAGTTTCTATATCACATACTTACATATATATAAAATTGTGGCAACGTTATTCATAAGGTTATAGCAGCAAGTTTCCCTTTTAGGATGTGAGCAGCAACATTATTGTTTTCGTTTTTGTAGGAAACCCTCTTAAGATGTATGCATATATATAATACATAAGAGTAACATTTGGTCGTAGAAGCAACGAACACGAAGAACAACACATGTGTTTTGCTTACCGCTTCGATCTCGTTGTTCCATTTTGTCGTGTTGTTGAAACCAGGCTTTCTTCGAAGTGAAGCTAGGTGGAAGAAGAGTAGTTCTTGGTATACAAAGATCAAGCACGAGATGAGTTATGGTTGATGGAATTGACTAGAAGGTAAACAAGGTATGTAAGATTTTCGTTCTCCTTATTCTTTGGCACGAATCCAACTGTACCTATTAACGAACTTTCCATAAAGAGAATACTACGTTCTAATGCTTCCCACTTCGTATGTTTCATGATTCACTATGTTTTTTGATGCTTTATTTCATTGTGATCCAAGTTCTATTGAAGTTCTTATTGATGAGGATAATCACATAACGTATTCGGAGGTCACCGACCTTATGTCACTCCGAACGGCCTAGACGTTGTTTATATGTGTTATATATATATATAATCGGTGGGTACGGTACTGACGTGCGCTATATATGTATATGTATATGATATAATGACACACCCGAGCTATAATCGGTGGGTACGGCACTAGAGTGCACTATATATATATTATACACCACTGATCAGTTGGGCATGATAATATCGTCCCTTATTATGGTCAGGTATGTTTCACACCGAGTCCTGTTAAGACCGGGTATGTTATGATGATGATGTTAATTTTACTTATGTATATATATGTATTTTCATGATTTTAAACTAGAGCATGCATTGCATATGGTTCTTCTTCTACTACGTTTACTTGTTAGTTGTTGTACTTCTGCCTTACATACTCAGTACTTTAATCTGTACTAACGTCCCATTGCACGGGACACTGTATTTCGTACTGCAGGTCCTAATAGACAGTTAGAGGACCATCAGATTAGGCTTGCATAGTTTAGCAGATAGTCTGCAAGCTCCATTTGTTCTTTACTTGCTCGGTTTTGGTATGCTAGGATATACATACTTTATCTATATCTTTTGGGTATGGCGAGGCCCGGTCCCGACCACTATGTTGTGTTTATGCATACTCTTAGAATAAGCTTATAGACAGGTGTTATATGTATAGATTTTATATGCGGCCTTGTCGACCTTAGTTTGGTACTGGTATTGTTATTATGTTGTCGGCTGTGTGATCTTGTGGAGATATTAGTAGCGGCCTGGTCGGCTTGCGTGTATATACATAAATTACTGTGTTGGGTCTTTTTTGCGTGAAGGTGATCCCTTTATGTTACACATATGTCATATGGTTCCTCGTAGTTGTTATAAGTTGAGTATGTTGAATGTACGCCACGTGGTACGCGGTCGGTAAAGCTGGGTGCTCGTCATGCCCCTCGGTTTGGGGTGTGATAGCAGATCAGTTGGGTACGTGATGATGATGATTTTAGCCCTACAAAGAGGCTTGATATGTGTATGAATATGTATATGTATGTTATGTATAAGCATGCATGTCATATGCCCACAACGGCATTCACAGTTTCAAGCTGAGTCTTTCTTGTTTCCCTTTACATTAATGCCTTCATATATGTTCTTATCTTTCTTACATACTCGGTACGTTGATTCGTACTGACATCCCTTGCCATGGGCGCTGCATGTCATGCCCCAATTCCAGGTAGACAGACGAATAGATCTTCCCGATAGGCTATCCCAGCTCATCATCCCTTATTATTATTAGGTTGGTTTGCTATGTACTACATGTTGGTGCTCGGCAAGTAAGACCCGAGTAGTGGTCCTGCCCCTCCAGTTTGGGGTGTTGACAATCTGTTTGATGGTGGAAGGCTATGCCAAGCTCCACCTGAGTATCCAACTCCTTTTGTATCGACCTCCAAAAATGAGAAGTAAATTGTGTGCCCCTATCAAAAATGATAGAAATGGGTACCCTATGCAAGTGAACTATCTCTCAAATGTAGATTTAGCCAACTTCTCTAAATTGTAGGTAGTCTGAACTGGAATGAAATGAGCCGACTTGATTAATCAATCCACAATAGCCCAAATAGCATCAAACATAACCAAGGTCCATGGTAATCTTACTACAAAGTCCACTGTCACCACCCCAATCATGGATCATGATGGCACATGTACCATCCCACCTGGTAGGCGAGCTATGCCCAATTCATTTATTAATTTGAAGAGAAAATGTGGAAATTAAACACAATAGCATATTCCTTATCATACTTAGAATATATAGATAAGTGCAGAAGTACTAAAATCCCCAAATCTGGTCTAAATTTGTACAAGAGCATCTAAATATTTTATAAGTTTGGAATACTTAAAAAGTGACAACTGTCTCAAAAACAAGATAAGACAGATAACGAGATAGAGGGAGTTCTAGGGCTGCGGATGGAGGCTCACCCTGAAACTCCTAATCATCTACCTTGGGATCAGAAACATTGCCTGGAACAAGAACTCGGAGCAGTATCTGCACCCAAAAAGATGCAGTAAGTGTAGTATAAGTACAACCGCAAGTACTCGTAGGCATCATAGGCCGACAACGAAAGAAAAGCATATACACAGGATATAAATATTGATGCTAAACACTAATCACAACAATTCAACCAAACTTTACCAACGAGGCCCAAACAATTCACCACACCACAATCACGTAAGTACATAGCACGTAGGATAGGAAAAGAAACGGTGGAAAAATGATAGTATGAGTACAATGCGATGCAATGCAATGGCCATATGTCAAACATGGTACACATGCTAGCGGTCATTCCATCTAGTCATGACCCATGGGGGACTCACGAACATCCACAAACCTTGTTGCGCCGTGCAATCCGATCCCTTTTTGCGACGTAAAACCTGATCCCAAATATATTTGTTGCAGTCTGCAACCCGACCACAATTATATGTGTTGCGGAGTGCAATCCGATCCCAAATATATATATATTGAATGAATGCATAGGTGCAACAATGTCAAGTTTCAGAAATCACATACGAGAAGATGGATTAACATAATGATATGATCCCAACTCGCTCAATACCATTCACTCGGAGTCAAGAAAGGGAGCTCCTAGAGGTATAAGCATTGTTCATGAAGAGAGGAGCGCTGGAAGAGCTTGAAGACACGATTTCAAAAGTGTACAATGTTTGGGAGATAGCTTGGGAAGAGGTTAAAGACCAATACAAAGTGGATAGAGTTGAAACGAAGGTTAGAAGTACAATTCGTGGCTGGGAATACAATTCATAGCTAGGAGTGCAAATTCGAGGCTAGGATTGTAAGTCAAGTTAAGAAGAGCCCTAGTAGGGTTAATTATGCAAAGGCCACTTTTGGGCCTTTTTCTTAGTAGGGAATAGTATAAATAAACCCCTTAGTCTTTCATTCACACTTAGCTTGAATATTGATGAAAATTTATATTTTTGAGAGTTTGTTTAGTAGACAATTAATATAGTCTATTTGGTTGACTAAGTGTGATTTCTTAGTTGCTAATTGAATCCTTTCCATTGAGTTTATATATATTGCTTATTTGTGGATCTCAAACTTAGTCTTCTTTGAATTCAAATAGTATAGCTTCTTAGGGTTGAATCCAATTGGAAGGGTTTGGGTTTCATATACCCAAGTTTGCCCATAGATTTATTATCCTTGGGTCTTGCTTCTATCTTATTTCCTCTCATCCCAAATTCTTCTATGTTAATATCCGCATTTTTAGTTTTGGGTTTGATTTCTGGAGTTTCGATTTTAGGAATCTTATCATTTGGTATCAGAGCAAAGGTAGAAGAGTTGTTCCATCAATTCTTCATCCTTGGTTCTAAAAACAAATTATAGAAATTGAAAATCAAAGAAATTTTGTTTTTGAGTTTGATTTGTGTTGAATTAAGTGTAGATTTTAGTTTACGAAGGTCAAATCTACTTAAATCCAAAGTGTGAGAGTATTTGAAGTTGTTTGCAAAAATCACCATTAAAGGACCTTCAAAACCTTGAAGAAGACAATTGGGTCTTTGAAGAATTGGGTTCAATTCAATTCAATTCTTAGTAGGCTTTGTTTTTCTAGCTGAGGGGAGCTTAGATCTGAAATTTGGAGGAAATTAATGTTGGTTTGACCTAGATTGAATTTTTGGTATTCTTCATTGTTCATCATTATTCTTGTTGAATAAGAAGGCAGACGGAAGGTTTGATCCAAAGCATCCAAGTATGTCCATGAATTCAACGTATGGTTTTTGATTCATGGTGAGGATATACGTGTCGTATATTGATGATACTTATGGATCCTTATGTATACGTGTCTAAGTATGTACGACTATTACGTGACACCGACCTTATATAGTCGGGTATGATACCTAATACGCGCACACCACTGTAGTTGGGTACGGATAACACTGAATCTTGGTAGGGCCAGGTATGTATGATCACTGAGCCTTGTCATGGCCGGGTATGCGAAACACCAAACCTTCATGGCCGGGTATGGTATGGATACGAATATGAATACGAACACGAATGTATATGTATGTATGTACACGAGCACGCTTTAGAAATGGAAGGTCCCTATGAAAGACATGTAAGTAAGTAAGTAAGTAATGATGATGATGGTTTTACTATCTCCCGATTATCCCATATTATGCTGTTTCTTATGTTATCTCTTGTGCTCCTATTATGATGTTGATTATGCTTTACATACTCAGTACAATATTCGTACTGATATCCTTTTATTTGTGGACGCTGCGTTATGCCCGCAGGTGGCCAGGGAGACAGGCTTGATCCATAGCTTTCTTATTCAGGGACTGCTTAGAGGAGCTCCATTTCATTCGGAGCTACAACTTTTGGTATTATTCTTTTCTGTACATACATGGGCACGGCGGGGTTCTGTCCCACCTATATGATGTTACCTACTCTTCTTAGAGGCTCGTAGACAGTTGTATATGTTTAGATGTCTTGAAGCCTTGTCGGCTTATATTTTTGTATATTATTTTGATGGCCTCATCGGATTATGTATATTGATATGGGAATAGTTGTCAATGATGGTATAAATATGTTGTTACCCAATGAGATTAGCATGAATGATGGATAGAAAGTATGATTAGCTATGTGGCTCACCTAGATATAAATGTGAGGGTACGATAAGAGGTGCCTGGGTGGGTTAGCACCGGGTACCCGTCATGGCCCTCGGGTCAGGTCGTGACAACCTTAACCCATTTGTCTAGCGATATTGTTGTTATTTTTTATACAAAACAAAGGGCGACCGAAATAATGCAGATACATGCCAAGGTAAAGGAAAGCATAGATAAGATCAACACCAAGGTGACGAAAAGACAAAACCATGGAAGGAAGAAAGTGGACTTCTAACCCGATGATTTGGTTTGGGTGCATTTCCAAAACTAGAGATTTCCTCAATTGAGAAAGGGAAAGTTAAGCCCAAGAGGAGACTGTCCCTTCAAAGTCCTTGAGAATATCAATGACAATGCTTCAAGTTCGACTTACCAATTGAGTATAATGTCCATAATGTTTTCAATGTAAGTGATCTATCTTCTTATATTTTAGGTGAGCCTTTAGATTCGAGGTAGAATCTTCTCCAAGAAGGGGAGGATGATATGATCCCAACTAGCTCAATACCATTCACTCGGAGTCAAACAAGGGAGCTCCAAGAGCTACAAGCTTTGTTCATGAATAGAGGAGCGTTGGAAGAGCTTGAACAGAAGATATCACGAGTGTACAACGTTTGGGAAATAGCTTGGGAAGAGGTTGACGACCAATTGATGGAAGCCACACAAAGTGGCTAGAATTGCAAATATGGTCAGAAGGGCAATTCATGGCTAAGGAGTGAAATTCATGTCTAGGAATGCAATTCGTGGCTAGGAGTGCAAAATCGAGGCTAGGATTGCAGGTCAAGTAATGAAGAGCCAATGTGGTGTTATTTCTGCAAAGGCCACTTTTGGCCCTTTGTTGTAATAAGGAATAGTATAAATAGACCCTTTAGTCTTTCATTTACACTTAGCTTGAATATAGATGAAAACTTATATGTTTTGCGAGTTTGTTTACTAGATAATTAATATAGTTTGTTTGGCTGACTTAGTTTGATTTCTTAGTAGCTAATTGAATCCTTTCCATTGAGTTCATATAGGATTGCTCATTTGTGGATCTCAAATTGAGTCTTCTTCGTATTCAAATAGTATAGATTCTTAGGGTTCAATCCAATTAGAAGGGTTTGAGTTTCATATACCCAAGTTTGTCCATAGATTTACACTCCTTTGGGTCTTGCTTCTATCTTCTTTCTTATAATTTCCAATTCTTCTATTTTAATTTCTGCATTTTTAGTGTTGGGTTTGATTTCTATAGTTTCGATTTTAGGAATCTTATCACAGAAGTATATCATAGATAGGTCAATATTTCTAGTCAAGCACTTGCATGGATCATTCTTTAACAATTTGTACAAAATATGGAGTGATGAGGTAAAAAACATCAAATGATTACAAGCAGTTATCAATCATGGCTCTCATGGCCCACATAAATAATAACCATACCAAACCAGGGGATTTAACACCACAACCATACCAAACTAGTGGATTTAACACCACAACAATGCTCGAAGGCCCTAATATGCAATCTCCATCTCAATCACTAAGTACAACAACAACCCACACAATTACACCGGTACCCGACCAAGTGCTCATCCCAATCACTAAGTTGGGACCCCCATCATGCCCAATACCTCTTCAATATTTATAAACGATATACGTTCTCAATCGGAACCAAAACATAAACATAAAATGTAGCCTACCTCAAAGTCAAGCGGGTGCCACGAACACTCACGCAAAAGCCTTGCTCAAGAAGTGCTTCCAAGTGATCGAAGTCTAACAAGTATAAATTCTACTGCAAAATATGGATCTAGGGATATAAGTCATAAAAGGATTCGAGTCCAAAAAAACCCCAAATCTAATCCCGAATGTCAAAATGATAATTTATCGAGAAATTGAACTTATCATGGTCAAATTAGAAACATATGCGGTCATACGAACCCAACAACACCCATATTACTATTCTTAAAAAGAAACCCAAAAATGAACCCAAAATAATCAGTTTCGAGCCCCATGGGAAAAACTTGAAATTGAAAGTAAACTCATGTTACCCATAGTCTAGATAGTTCATAGCCTAAATTTCATGAGAATCTAACCACAATTAGGCCTTCAATTTCACTAATTAGTTGAAAACCCCAATTTATAGAAAATCCTTATTTTACTATGTGGGTTCATGGATTAGAAAGGAAAATTTAAGATGAAATCATGTAATAAAGCCTTGAAGGGGGTTATAATCTTATCCCAAGGAAGAAGGTTGACTTTGGAACTTCGAATCACAAAAATCCGAGCTCTAGAACTTAAAATATTTGAGAATGATGCATCCTCTTTGAAATCTGAAAGTAAATCACTGTTTCAGTGATTGAATTCATCTCCAACTCGAGCACATGCGACCCGGCCAGCGAAAATGGCCTTCGCTAATGCGAGACAGGTCTCGCGAATGCAACGCTTTGCATCTGGGCTGGCCCAGACATACTCCTCTTTGCGAATGCCAGGTGGGCCACGTTAATGTGTCCTGGTGAACGTGAAGAAGGAAACTAGATGAACTGACAGCAGAAAATCTAGCGTTTCCCAAACTTGGAATGGATACCCGAAAGTCACTCAGAACACCCCGGATGCAAACCAAATATGCAGATGATTACAAATGACGCTATGATTATGCTCGCGCACTTGGATTTCCCAAAAGAGGTCGTCTTGACCCGATGTTGACCACTATCAAGTCTAAAATATCCAACACTCATAAGTCCCACAGTCACCCAAAATACACCCGAACCATCGGGACTTGAACCAAAAGCTCAACTAAGTCACAAAAGATGTTCCGGACCTAACAGGACTATCAAAATTCAATTAAGGACACAATTCCCCAAAAGTCAACTATTCGTCAACATTTTTTCACCTATTGAACTTAGAAATTTCTAAAATCCTCAAAACCGACCAAGACCTATAACACCTCATAAACTTGAACTAGGTTTAATGTGTAAAAATCTACTTTTAAGATGATATTTTATCTATATGAATCCATTCTTGATGAATACGGGTGAAAGGTAGTTGTATTGAAGTCAAACCAACTAGTGAAGTTCTTAAGGGCTCCTAAATTCGCCTATGTTTTGGTAGGTCTGTCTTCTAGGCGATTTTCATGATAATGTGTTGGGAATCTGGAATAACTTCCCTGATGAAAGTTGTAGATCTTTGAAATATCAAACGTAAGAACATCCCTAACATTACTAATCCATTCTAATATCAAACCCATGATTCTTAACATGATTATTGTGACCAAAACCTAGGGTTTGCAACATAATTCTTCCCAAAGTGATTAAGGCTAGGGTTTGGGTGTTCTTCATTGGAAAAGTGAATTGTTAAACTTTGTTTAACATATTAAGGTATGTCTCTTTGAAAATAAAATCCTTTTTCAATATAAAGGTAATTTATATGTCTCTTTTGCAAACTCTCTTGAAAGATTGATTCTTTATAAAAGCATGTTTTGAATGATATGATGAATTAGTTTTCATTGAAAACTGGTTTTGTGTTTTGCCTTGCTATTCGAGAGGAAGAGTAGCCACTATGGATCCTAGTGTATTAATTACCTTGACATTCGGGGGGGGGGGGGGGGGGGGGGGGAAGAGGGGCCATTTCCGGGTTCGCTACCTGGGGTGTATTAATTGCCTTGCTATTTGGGAGGAAGAGTAGCCACCGTGAATCCATATTCTGGTGTATTGTGCAGTGTTGTTGATATTGAGTTGGGCCTACATAGGTGATTGTGATATCCATCTTTATTATGGAATTGGTATTTATGCCTGATTGATTTAAGGCATAATTGAAACTGGGATTTTGAAACGGCTTTGTAAACTGTTTAACAAATCATATTAAGAAGCACAAAGTGGAATAGCTGTTTTATACTATCTTTTCAGAACTGATTTCTTTATGTATTATTATATTTTATTTTTGTATTACCTATTGTCCCCGAGGCACTCACTAAGTATGAAGTACTCAGTCATAGCATTGTTGTTTTTTATGGTATATTATGTAACGGAGAAGAGCAGGTTCTTAACACTTCAGGCACATAGGAAGGACTTGCTATTGCTGCTGATTTGGTGAGCCCACACGTTCATTCGTGGGACACGCTATTTATTTGTTTATTCATTATTAGTTTTTTGGGCTGCGTCCCGATGAGTCAGACTGTTATTCCTTTATCTTAGAAGCTCCATAGTATACCTTCTTGTGGGTAGTTGTTGAGTTATCGATTAGCTCTCGGGCACGTTATCACGTTTGACTAAGTATTGGATGAATAAAGACTTCCGCTGATTTAATTCATATATTCATGATTTGTTACATTTATTTTATAAACTGTTGGAGGCGAATATTGAACCTGGCTGGTTCAAATGTTGTTATTGTGTCTTTTAGGTTCTTCCGATTTAGATGACGGTCACGTCTAGGGTGGGTTTTGGGGCATGAAAGACCGGCTCAGTTGCCTCAGGAACTGCGCCACCCATCCCCTAAGTCATAAATATGTAAAAGAGAATACGATAAGGGAAATTTTTGGAAAAGGGAGTAAAATGTCTAAAACAACGAAATATATCGTTAATTCAGATACAAATTAAACAAACAGTCGTCCTTGAATGAAAAAGGAATGAAGGGAAGGTACATGAATCAGTAAAGAGATGGGGATATCAACTACGCATATCAGCCCGAATCTCCTTTGACATTAACTTCATAACCTCCCTCTCCAATAACACCAAGTCCCAATGAATTATATAAGACCCGTCCGAAAGGTATTTCTTCAGCATGGAAACATGAAACACCAAAACACCGAGTGGCCACCTCACAAACACCTCGAACGATATCAAAAGGACCAATGAACCTCGGACTAAACTTACCCTTCCTTCCAAAATCTCTTTACACCCTTCATGGTGAAACGTTCAATAGATACTAATCACCAACCATGAACTCCATATTGTGAACCTTCAGATTCACATATTCCTTTTGTCTACTCTGAGCCGTAAGAAGCTTTTCGTGGATCAACTTCACCTTATCCAAGGAATCCCTCAATTAATCCGTACCCCAAGGACTCATCTTGAATGCATCGAACAAACCAATTAGAGAGCGATATATCCTACCATACAAATCCTCAAATGCAGCCATATTAATACTCGAGTGATAACTTTTGTTGTAAGTGAACTCTGCCAAAGGCAAGAATTAGTTCAAATGACCACCAAAATTAATCATGCAAGTCCCCGACATGTCCTTTAACACCTAAATAGTCCTCTCGGACTGACTATCATTCTGCAGGTGGAAAGCTGTACTAAGATCCAATTGTGTCCCCAATTCCTTCTGTAAGGTCCTCTAGATATGAGAAGTGAACTGAGTGCCTCTGTCTGAAATGATAAAAATAGGCACCCTATCCAATCGGACAGTCACCCTAATGCAGATCTTTGCCAACTTCTCTGAATTTTAGGTAGTCTGAATCAGGTTGAAATGCGCAAACTTGTTCACCTGTCCGCGATAACCCAAATAGCATCAAACTTGCCCAAACCTTTTGGTAGCTCTACCACGAAGTCCATAGCTATCCTCCCCTATTTCTACTCTGGAACGGGCATCCTCTAAGTCATACTACCCGATCTCTGACATTCATACTTAACTTGATGGAAACTCAAGCACTGAGATACGAACTCAACTATATCCCTCTTCATCGTACCCCACCTATAATGCTGCTTCAAATCGTGTTACATCTTTGTAGCGATAGTATTAATGGAATACCTAGAACTGTGAGCCTGCTCCATAATCAACATAATCAAACCACCCATACGAGATCCTCAAAACTCCCTCGCGATCAAGAATTGCTTCCTTTACCTCCCCACTCAACACCTTCTCCTGAATCTTACACAAGTTCACATCCTCAAACTGTTGTGCCTTAATATGCTAAAAAACTGAAGACCTCGCCTCTACACAAGCCTGGACCTTGCTAGGTTTTGAAATGTCATGCCTCACCATGCTATTGGCCAAAGACTGAACGTCTATCTCTAAGGGGCGCTCCTCAACAATCAAATGTGCTAAACAACCCATTCTCACCGCCTCACGACTCAACGAATCAACTACCACATTAGCCTTTCGTGGATGATAAAGAATGATATGTCATAATCCTTGAGCAACTCGATCCACCTACGCTGCCTTGAATTCAAATCTCGCTTATTGAACACATGTTGAAGACTGTGATGATCCGTGAACACCTCACAATAAGGATTGGCTCTGGTTCATTTAGAAAATGTTGTTCAAGGGACTATATTGTCATACCCCCAATGAGGAGTATGACGAGTGTTACACCCCGTATCTTCGAAGAGCACTTATCAAACTTGAAACGTAAGTACGTTGAGTTAGGGTTAAGTAAAACCA
The DNA here is from genome assembly GCF_019175385.1 of Lycium barbarum. Classification (NCBI taxonomy): domain Eukaryota; kingdom Viridiplantae; phylum Streptophyta; class Magnoliopsida; order Solanales; family Solanaceae; genus Lycium; species Lycium barbarum. The sequence continues at coordinate 84,929,392 of NC_083347.1, forward strand.
CTTTGGAATATACGGAGCAAGCATTATTAAGTATATTTAATAAGTGAAGGATGTATATAAGGTATACCGGAAGGTTTTATAAGGAAATGAGTGGAAGAAATGGAGTAGTACGACTTTGGAGAAAGGATGGGTAATGTTATGTGTGAAAATTTTGGTCCAACTTGGGGGGCGAATATCTCTTAGCATATGAAGTGTTTTAAGGTGAAACAAAATCCTAAAATGAAGTTCGTCGAGTCTAGTTCTAACGCAACAAACCCTCGTCGATAGGACATCGTAGTAGAGAATTATGGACTTTACAAGTCCAGCTGACAGAGCAGAAACGCGTGCTACAGTACTGCTACATTGCTGCTACAGTAAAATACTACAGTGAACCCGACCCGAATTTGACCCTATATAAAGGGTAATAACCCCCTTTTTTTCATCATATTTTCCTAGAAAATTCTAGAAATTGGAAGAGGGAAAGTGAGGGAACCAAAAGTGAGCAATTCTATGTCGCGGAGTAGTGGTTTAGGTCCTTTTTTTTTTTTAAATCAAAGCCAATCAGCCTGATGTTGTTGGATTTTATTAATATAAATAAGGGTATTTACAGAATAAAAGAAATAAAAATGAAAAGAAATGAAAGAAAGATGTAAAAAGCTATACTACTCTATCCTAGGAGATGAAAATAAAGTCTAAGCCTTGTTTGGACAACCAAGTGTAACAATGAAAAACTGCAAACAAGAACACTTCTTCTTTGGATTGATGCCATTATTAGTCACCTCAAGCTCTCACCAGGTGCTATGGTATCTAATCTCACTGAAAATCATTCAAGAAGAAGTGTGGTATGAAGCTCCTCATGGTTGCTGTCCTTTGCTATCCAATGTCTCTGACCACTCTTACACATGAGATCATATTGAATGTTTGTAGCTGGACTAGGTAACTAAGGAGATCCTGTTAGTAGGATGAACATTTCTGTTAATACCACACACTAACAATGATAACCTTAATCATCCAACCAGGACTACAACAATCCTATGAAGCTGTAATCATGAACGTTTACTTCCTTGTGTAACTGAATCTTGTGCCATCACTTGTTGGCATGTATATAGAGATCAGATGCATATGATCAGTCTCGTTCTATATTTCTGTATATCATGCTTCTGAAATTAGGCATCATCATCTTATCAGTATTGAGAATCTTCTTTGCACCTGCTGGCAACTCAGCAAAGGAATGAAAATGAACTGTACCTGCAAAATCAAAAACCAGGTTAGCTAAAAAATCAGCAAGTGCATTTCTTTCCCTAAGGATATGAGCAAACTACACTTGTCCCTTTTTCCTCCAGAAGTTGATCTTCTTAACTTCCATACTGATCTTCCATGGAATCACCCATATCCCTTGAATAATGTTTATCATGGACAGAGAATCTAATTCAATCATTACAGGCACCAGATCATTTTTAATACAGAACTCAATTCCATCCAATATAGCTACAGATTCTGCTGTGATGTTAGTTGTATCAGCTATTCTTCTTGCCCCAGCATATATAAGGTTTCCAACCTCATGTCTAATGCAGAAAGCAGCCGAACTCAACCTTGGATTACCCCTAGATGCCCCATCTGTATTGGACTTGAACGAGCCAGCATCAGGAAATTTCCATTACACCATCTTATATCCTATTGTAGGCCTATAATCCTCCAAATATTTCACCATGTGAGGCCAATCATGTGGAATATTTTTAAGCCAAGGATATAATGTCTTCACCAGTTATTGTAGATTATAATTGATCCCATTTATCACCTTTAGTTTATTCATCTTACCCCCATGCATGATAGTATTTCTTCTCTTCCATAATTGCCAGCATATGAATGCTGGTGCAGCCTGCACAACTAACTTGAGTTTTGTAGGACCTTGCATATACCACCATTACACTATTGTCTGATGAATCTGAATCCTTGGCACAATTATCCCCACAGCAGCATTGTAATATTGCCAAATTTCTGCTGGAAACTCACCTGTTAGGAATAGATGTTGAACTGTCTCCTCCTGATGCGGGTTCAAACAACATCTACATCTAGATACAATGCTTATATTCATTCTCTTTAGTACATCATCCACTGGTATTTTGAACTTCCACAATCTCCAAAGGAAGAATGATATTTTGAATGGAATTCCTTTGAACCACAACTTTGAAAAGTGAGCTGATGTTTGAGCCTTTTTCCTGAGCAAATTCCAAGCACTCTCTACAGTGAAATCTCCTGTAGTACTAGCCATCCACCAGGCTTTATCCATCTCCTCTGAATGCTCCACTATACTCAAATCTTGTAGGATATGATCAAACACATTACTTGGCAGTTTGTCATGCAATTTCTGTACATCCCAGCCTTCTGCATTCATAAAGTCTGATACTTCTTCAATGCTGGTGTCAATCTAAAAATCTGGTTGTATTACCTGTTTGAGTGAACCAAGTTTAGTCCAATTATCTTCCCATACATCAAATGCTCCATTTCTAGGTTCCCACCATATCTGTTGATCCACCTGATCCCTTGCTTCTATCATTCTTTTCCACACTTGTGATCCACCTTTCCACTGCACTTCTGTAGGCTTCTTCTTCTTGCAATATTTATTCCACATAAAGGATGACCATAATGAATTTGATGTTCTAAATTTCCACCATAATTTGGCAAAAAGGGCCTTAGACATATCATCTAGAGATCTGAATCCTAATCCTCATTCTTCTTTTGGTAAACAAACCTTGTCCCAAGAGGACCAGTGCCTGCTTTTACTTCTTTCTTAACACTCCAGTAAAACCTTGCAAAGATTTTATTCAGCTCATTAATGGTATATTTTGTGGGCACAACAGCTGACAACATATATATTGGAATACTCTGAAGCACACTATTGATAACAACTGTTTTTCACCTTCTTGATAAGGTCATTGTAATATACCTTTTTCCTCCTTGAATGAAATATAGGACATCCTAAGTATTTTAATGGAAATTGATCCCTTTTAAAGTCTGTAATCTGCTCCACCTGCTGAGATAATGCACCAGAAATCTTGTGATGCATATAAAAGGCACTCTTGCCTTTATTGATCAGCTAACCTGAAATTGCTTCATACTCCTGTAATATCTTTATAATTCTCTTCAATGACTCCCCTTCTGTAGGTGTAAATATCATAGTATCATCTGCATAGGCCAAATGATTGATATTTTGACTCCATTTAGGCATGCCATAGCCCACATACTCAGCATTGTAAAATTCTGCATTAAGAGCTCTTGATAACACCTCTGCTGATAAGATGAACAATGCAGGTGAAAGTGGATCACCTTGTTTGACACCCCTTGGTTGAATGGAAAAATCCTTTGGCCTGACCATTGAAAATGATGGAATACCAGTTATTTGCAATCAACCTCCAAATCATGTCAATGAATTCACTAGCAAATCCCATTCTGTTGAGTACCTTTATCAAATATGACCAAGATACTCTATCATAGGCTTTTGCCATGTCCAATTTGATCACTAAATTTTCTGGTTTGCCCCTTTTTCTGATGTCTGTCACTATTTCTTGTGCCAATAGCACATTCTCAATAATGCTTCTCCTTTGAACAAAACCTGCTTGATTAATAGAAATCAACTGAGGTAGCACAGTCTCCAATCTATCATGAACCACTCTTGACATCACTTTGTTGATAAAGTTACTTAAACATATAGGCCTTAAGTCTGAGTAACTTTGAACCAACTCCTTCTTTGGTAATAAAACAAGATTTGTATGAGTGACTGACTTTGGAAGAGTATGACCCTGAAAGAAAGCCACCACCATCTTGTATATATCCAAGCTAATAATGTCCCAACATGTCTGATAAAAACTTCAAGGAAAACCATCAGGTCCACTAGCACTTGATCCACTAAGGCTGAAAATAGCTTTTTTGACTTCATCAACACTAGGCATTTAACAAAGAAGATCATTTTTGTTTTGGTCAATCAAAACAGGAATGAGTGACAACAAATTTTCTTCTCCAATTAACTCTTCTTGTGAAAATTATTGAGGATTGTAAAGGCTAAAATAGAAATTGTATAGTCAAAAGAGTAAAAGACCTTTTCTGATTCAGAGGGAGATGTGTTACGAGAATGTTTTAGAATCTGTTAAGACTTCAACTTGCTCTAGATTATGTGATGAAGGTCATGCGGTGAGGTGGATGCGATCATACCAGTATTAACGCACCGGATTTCATCAGAGTTTCAAGGTTAAGAGTGCTAGGGTGAGAGAAATGTTAGGATGGGTGACCCCCTGGGAAGTGTACTAAAAGTCGTATAAATTCAAACATAAGAGACAAATGAGAAGCTAGAGTAGCCTAAGGGAAATTAGAGTATGCGCAGTGGTTAGAAACCTTAAGAGGCCGCGTAGGACGAGGCGGACTAGACCGGTGCAGAGAAAGAAGGTGCATCACAACTCTAGAACTAGGATGGGTTTAAGTAGCGTTTGGAAACACTTTGTAAGCGAGGCGTTAGAATACATATATATGAATGTGTATGATATCCCATGTGTGGCTGTATCAACGGGTATGTGTATCCCAGCAACCGGCGTTGCGGTATATTGAAGGCATTGATCGAACAGGGTGATAAAGTTCAAGTGACAAAAGAACGTTACCAGGTAGGCTGATATTATCTTAACCACAGGCTAGAACTGGAAAGTCCTAAGGTAATGACATCTGGAAAAAGGGGAAAGTGAGTATAAGGAAGGTAAGGAGATCAAAATGTCGAAAAAAGTGAAAGAGTAAGAAACATAAGAGGGTGAAGCCTCCAAGAGAGACGATGGTCAAAGCACGAGACTATTTGGGTAAATATTCGAAGGTAGGCATGTGAAAGGGATAAAGTGTGGTAGTATGGAACAAAAGAAGAATGGGTGGGGTCAGAGAATAGGCTTCGATAAGTGGGGCTAAAAGGATAGTGACCACGACGAGGAATGTGAAGTAAGAGAAAGAATGGTTAGGCCTTACGACGATGTTAAGAGATTTCCAGCCCTTGAAAGGCATGTAAAGGGATAAGTGTGTGGTCAAATCAAGACGGTTGCCTCGGACATGGACAAGCTTTCCAAAAGGATGACTTAAGAATAGAACGGATTTGCGCGTTTAAAGGAATATTTCACGAACTTCGGAGCCGATGCTACAAATAACAAGAGAAGAAAGGTGCTCGAGGAGGAAGAAACCCAAGGAAGGTTAAGGATGAAAGTAGGAAAGGTATACTAATGGGTTGGTCGAAGGAAGAGGAGAGCATTTAGGAGTAAAGTAACAAGAAATATTTAACCATGGGAGTAAGAAGGATATTTTAATGAGTTGGCGGTAGGAAACCGATACTCATCGAGATAAGAACGAGGATGATGGGGTGATCCATGTGATTAGAAAATTAATGATATGAGGCAAGAACTTCCGTACAGACCGAGAGGTTCGATTATAAAGGAAATAGAATGAAATGTAAGGAATGTGCATGGAAGAGAAGACAACCTAGCAGTGGCGGTAGAAAGACGGATGAAGACCCGATAAACAAGAATGGAGAGAGTGGAAACTGTAAGAATTTTGTGCTGAGAGCAAAAGTAGCAGGACACTCGAAAAACTTGGATACATAACTGCAACACCAATGCGTAGTTAAAAAGAATTATGAGTAAGTGCACTAAACGGGTAGAAGGACTAGTAGTGGATGGAAGGGTATGGAAATGTTGACAAAATGATGATATAGACATAAATGGAAGGAGAACTCAGGGTAAGAAGTTTTAGAGATGTCATAAGCAAAGTCGGGAAGAGAGACGAGGAGTAAGGTATAACCGAAAACTTCATAAAGGACATGGTGAATCTCGATGCCCCTATTAACTTGCGTATCTAAAAAACCGCTAGTCATAAAAGACAGAGGTGTGAAAAGACGGAAAGGAAGGCATCAGAATTGGATCTAACCCTTATAAGTGTTCTAATTGAACACAAGAGCGTAACTAGCAAAAAGGATAAATAAGGCAGACCATACGGTGACAGAACCCCGACCTTAAGAAGGTCGTGAAGGGCAGCAGATAATTTCCGAAGACGATGGATATTCGAACGCTATTGGTGTATTAGGACCTCCATAATAAGGGGGGAATAACATATTGGACTTGAAAGGGATTATGACGTTCTCAAGCTCCAGAAGGAGAAATTTATTAGCTGGGGGCCAGAGTTCGAAACATAACGGCATATCAGGAAGGTATCAGAAAGAAGCAAAAACAAATTGACAATAAGTGTACCATGAGGCAGACATAGGAAGAATGTATGGAAGACACTGTAAGAGAATGCTTCATGCCACCATGAACTACGATATTTCTAGACCATGATTTGAATCCCTAGCATCGGGTAAAACTGTGCCGTACCTAAGTATGTAGTGATATGCCTAAAAGGGTAGTAAAAAGACCAAGAACGGATTACAAGTCAAATTCACAAGGATGACAGAGAGGATGACGGATCCAAGGATGACAACAAAAGGGGATTTTACACCGGAAGGAATAACAATTGTAACAAAAGCAACAAAAATTGGTAGTTCGGTAATTTTCTGAGGAAAGGAAGAACACATCTCTTATGGATGGAAATAAAAGAGTTCAGTGGATATTAGAAAACATTTCATGGATTGCTAATTATACTGAACATGAGAGTATATGCTATGGAATTATATGAACCGTCAAGCTGAAGCTATGCCCAACTACAATTGTAAAAAGGCCATACCAGAAAGCCAATAAGGAATAACGACGGATGAAGCGCCCGCCGGTACAAGGAAATCAAAGCTATATATCTATATATATGTGTGTGTGTGTTGTAAGAGAGTCGTAATGGAGTGAGGATTGTTGTAGCCCTATGCTTCGGGGTTGTATTGTGAGATTTGAGGGAAGAAGGTTAAAGGAACAGTTGTGGCAGGAGCTCAAAGAGGTTATGAGCTATGAAATTAGTTGAACTCGGATTATGAATTTCCATAAGTGTAACAGTACGGTGAAGGATAGTAAAGGGTGAAGAACCATTATGTATTTGGATCGATGGAGGTGGTCTTGGGAAGGAACTGGGAGGAATAGTTTAAGGAACACAACCATTATGCCCACTAGCGACAAGGTCATGTTGGATAAACACTCGGAATGTAAGGGTAAGAGAGATGGTGACAAGGATGTAGGGACTAATGAACCTGACCAATGAACTACAAGGAGTCAGTATAGTGTATATCCAAGACCAACAGGTATCAAAAAGAGTAGCCCGAGATGGCACGGAAGGAGTAAACGCAAAGAGGGCGCCGTAGAGATAGAAAGGTAGCTGCCCACTAACAAGGAAACAAGGAGCGAGAAAAAAAAAGTACTTACAAGACGATGAATAGTTATGGCACGGCAAGTCAAGACTACAATAATGGAGACAAAAAGAGAGCGAGATGCTATTTAATTTCCAATCATGTACATGAGGACAAAGAAGTGAAAGCAAATGACTAAAGGCAATAAAAGAGTTAAGAAAAATGAGAAGAGAGTAACCCAAGTTATAGCTTAAGCAAATGGTAATCGGACCCTAAAGGAAAACTAATTGTTTTAACGAATCAAAGATGGTGTCGTAGGTTGGCAATACTGCAACATTCGAGGATGAATGTTTTTAAGGGGGGAAGGATGTTACACCCCATATATTCGAAGAGCACTTATCAAATTTGAAACGTAAGTACGTTGAGTTAGGGTTACGTAAAACCACTTTGGAATATACGAAGCAAGCATTATTAAGTATATTTAATAAGTGAAGGATGTATATAAGGTATACCGGAAGGTTTTATAACGAAATGAGTGGAAGAAATTGAGTAGTACGACTTTAGAGAAAGGATGGGTAATGTTTTGTGTGAACATTTTGGTCCAACTTGGGGGGTGAATATCTCTTATCATATGAAGTGTTTTAAGGTGAAACAAAAGCCTAAAATGAATTTCATCGAGTCTAGTTTCCAATGCAACAAACCGCTCGTCGATAGGACATCGGAGTAGAGAATTATGGACTTTAAAAGTTCAGCTGATAGAGCAGAAACGCGTGCTACAGTAGTACCCTACCGACCTGCTACAGTACCGACCTGCTAGTGAAACCGACCCGAATTTGACCTTATATAAAGGGTAATAACCTGTTTTTTTCATCAGACATTCCGAGAAAATGCCAAAAATTGGAAGAGGGAAAGTGAGGGAACCAAAACTGAGCAATTTTAAGTCGCGGAGTAGTGGTTTAGGTCCGGGTAACGCATGGTGGTGATTCTAGTATTGTTTGGCAGTGGAATTTAGCGTGGATATTGAGGATATTGCTGTCTTAACAAGAAAGAAGGTATGCATCTTTCTCTTTTGGTATTATTTAAGGCTTATTTACGGAGGTAAAGTCGCTAAACAATTGTGTAGTAAGTTGGTTAGTTATGGAAGTTGGAAAATAGCGTGTGGGCTGTTTTATGGTACATATTGGTGTTGAAAATGATGTTATTGATGTTGGTATTTTTGTTGTTGTTGTTGGTTGTTGGATTGTGACTTCGGGCTAGGCATATAAACAGGGGAGGTGCTGCCCGAATTTTGGCAGATTCTAAACGAAATTATATTGAAGGCTTAAGATGAGCATATGACATTGAGCATAATAATAATATGAATGGTTTATATGTAGATTTACGAGCTTGGAAGGATAAATGTTGAACGAGTACGGCAACCGAAAGTTATGTTACGGCTAGTCCCTTTCTTTCAAAGGCATGATTCTTACGTTGTGATTCCACATATGTTTCCATAACCTTCTTATTTCCAAGAGTTAGAAACTCATGATTCTTAAAAGCTTCCTATGATACTAAAGATGAGGTGTTTTTCATAATGTCTTTATCCTCGAAAGTTAAAGTTTCATGATTCCAAGAGTTTCTTATGACGCTAAAGATGAGTATGCTTTATAAGGATCAAGAAGATGAGATGTTTTCTATGATGCGCATGATGACGATGATTTTGATTATAGAAGTTCCAAAGCTTATGATTTTAATGCTATTATGAGATTATCAATTTTATTTCGTGATTTCCTTGAATTGCTCATTGTTGTTGGTCTCTCCTCATGAATTGTTCCTTCGAGGTGAGATATATTGATGATGATTATTCCATACTATAAATCGGAGGTTACCGACCTTAAGTCACTCCGATAGAGTTGTAGCTTTCACTTGGGCTCTTGTGCATGCTTTATAATTATGTATGTATTTTAATAACACCGTGCCTACACGGCCGGGCAGTATAACACCGCGCCATCCAATAGGCGGCCGGCCCAACAAACCACTACAGTGGACAGTTTTTGATTACCCCGGACGCGGGCTAATGATGATCACACCGTGCCTAAATGGCCGGGCAGCATTACATCATGCCTAATTGGCCGGGCAGCATTACATCGTGCCTAAATGGCCGGGCAGCATTACACCGTGCCTAAATAGCCGGGCAGCATTACACAGTCCCTATATGGTCGGGCAGTTTACTCATAAATATTTATATGTTATTTCAAAAGGTAAAGTTAGCATGTAAGATATCCGCCTTAAGAGGCAAACAGAGGTACAGATTATTTCCTTACTCTATGCTGGGCTTTACGTCTCTTACTATGATCTTATGGTATTATTCATGCCTTGCATACTCGGTACATTACTCGTACTGACGTCCTTTCTTGTGGACGCTGCGTTCATGCCAACAGGATCGGGTAGCAAATCGGACGATTAACAGCAGTAGCACCTCCCCTCAGTGGCAGTCGGTACGCTCCATTGATCCGGAGCTTCAGTCCATTTGGTATGCCATCTTGTTACGTACATATATGGGTACGGCAGGGCCTTGTCCTGTCCTGTCCTTTCTATAGTTTGCATTCTATAGAGGTATGTAGGCAGTGATATATAGTCATGATATTATGCAGCCTCGTCGGTGTGTATTTTGTTGTACAGTATATATGTGTGGCGGCCAAATCGGCTCACGCTGTTATTCAGTGTTTATGTTTATATGTATAAGTTGGTCGTGAGTTCCCGGTACGGTGTCTTTTATGTTGATTGTTCGGGAGACAGTATAGCACAGTTACAGGTTGTATATGGGACCCAGGATAGTCAGTGAGAAGTAAATGCAAGCACAGGAGTGCTTGGCCAGTAGTGGTCGGGCACTTGTTACGGCCCATCGGTTTGGGTCGTGACAACGAGCTCCGACCCGTAGGCCGAAAACCACCTGACTTAATAGTTACTCTGAACATCACATACCATAACTCAAAGAACACCTGCATGCAGAAAAGGCCCAACATGGAAATATCCGATCATTCAACATATATGTACATATGCGGACTGACAAGGTCGCCACCACACAACGTATATCATAAAGCCAGCAAGGCTAACAGTAAAGTATCACAAACAAAAACAATGCCAACATGACCATATACCATGCGTAGATGCCCCCACTATGTCTATGAGCTTCTAAGAGTGTATATATGAACATATATTACACTAGCAAAAGAGTACCAAAAGAAAGCAAGTTCGTAGTAGTAGCACTTGCTGACACCGCTGAGCTGGAAATTCCTAATGCGGTCGCTCCTCAATAACCCTGCCAGAGCCTGCAGCACGAAATGCAGCGCCTCGTGAAATAGGGCGTCAGTATAGATAAAAGTACTGAGTATGTAAGGCTGAAAGAAATAACATAAGTGGGACGAAAATATAAATAGAGTAAAGGTAACCTGTCAGCTCAGAACATACAATATGCCATGCATAATTCTTAAAAATCATATATATGTAAGCATATACGTGTATATGTATATCGTATAAGTATTAGTGTTGCGGAACATGCAACCCGATCCCTATATGTTGGTGGCGAGGAACGTACAGCCCAACCCATAAATATAATATATTAGTGCCGAGAAACTTACGACCCGACCCATAAATATCACCAGTTAGTGCCGAGGAATGTACGGCCCGATCCATAAATATTATATATACATATACATAATGTAAATAGCATGCACGTAAGATCGGTAACCTCCGATTTATGTTATGGAATTCTTGTCGAATCCAAAGAAATAACTTAACGATGATGAACATAATAATATACCAAGAATCAATCAAATAACTAAGACATTAAGAGCTGAGCTACATGACAAAGGAATGGAGTGATTTTATTATGGAACGCTCATATTCATACTCTAGTTGGATTCGTGCCAAGGAAAGAGAGAGAAACGAACACCTTATATACCTTATTTGCCAAGCCACCACTTAAGAGATTCTTTATCCCTAGGCTCGCCCCTCACTTGAACCTATATGGCGAGAAATACATTTTTAATCATACTTTCGTCGTGCTTCCAATTAATTCACTCATACTAGTTATCAAATACTAATTTGGGTTCCGAATATTTGGACATCATCTAACCTATATTATCTACTCCCTCAAAATACCAAAACAACTCCCAAACAATACCAACAACATCAACACAACATTATCAAGATTCTATAAGATATACATGTACAATTACATCCAAACTATCTTCAATTCTCTATCAATGCTCAACAATGGCAACACAACAATCCATAACCCTTATTCTCGTAAATATTCCTAAATCGATATTAAGAAAGAGATTCATAACTTAAACTTGCTAGAATAGGAAGATCTTCAGGATTTACTTTGCTTCCAAGCCAAATCCAACACAAAACGAAGCTATAATTGCGACTACACATTGTCCGGACTTCGATTAATACTTTGTAACTTGAAATTACTCAAAATCCTCACTTTTATATGATATATAGGCTCTCATAAGTTTGATGAGCTTTCTAGAGAATTTGGGAAATTTTTGTGAAGAAACAATCGGGTTTTGCCCCTTATATAGTGTGCACAAGTCGGTGGCACTGTAGCAGCACTGTGGCAGCTCACCCTCCTCTGCCCGCCTAACTTGTAACGCCCATAATTCTCTAGTCTGACGTTGTATCGACGTGCGGTTTGTTGCGTTAGAAACTAGACTCGACGAACTTTATCTTAGTCTCTTGCTTTACCTAAAAAATCCTCATATACTAAAAGGGGCCAAAATTGCCCCTCATATTTTCTTCCAAATTCCAACAATTTTAATTTCCTTGTTTCACTTGCCCTTAATTCCTTCTATAGCTTATTATATGTACTTAAACCCTCATAAACATAAGATAAGTGTAGCTAGTCACATGTATCCTTGGAGGGTAACTCGAATCTCAACATACAAAATTACAGGGTGTAACATTCTCCCCCCATTTAAAAATATTTGTCCTCTAATGTTGGAATACTTAAGGTATAATCCTACATTTCAAATTTTCACGGGACTTTAGTAAAGTATCTTTTGCAATCGAAGCATTGCTAATTTCCTGCCTACCACAACTTCTAATTTATAAGTCTATCATACTCAACGACACATAAACATGCAGTAATTAGAACAATATTTCACATCACATTGACTCTCAATGGCGTTTAAATATAAGTCATACCTTGTAAGTGATTTGCGGATAAAGAAGAACCTTGCAAGGATTCCTCCGAGATAGTATCATCTGTGAAAGGGAATAAATGGGGATAGTTGGACTTCATTTTTGCTTCGGTTTCCCATGTCATCTCTTCCCTATATTTACTCCTCCATAGAACTTTCACTGAAGTCACGTCTTTGTTTTTGAGTCTGCGGATTTGTCTGTTGAGAAAAGAAATTTTTTCTTCCTCATACGTCAGATTTTCTATAACTTGTATATCGTCAATAGGTATGATTCTGGAGGGATCTCCAATACACTTCCTCAGCTTGGACACATGAAAAACTAGATGAACTGCTTGCAGTTCTGATGGTAACTCCAATTCATAAGCTATCTGGCCTACCTTACGAACGATCCTATAAGGTCCGATATATCAAGGATTGAGCTTCCCTTTCTTACCAAATTGCATCACGCCCTTCATAGGTGATATTTTTAGAAATGCCAAGTCACCTACCTGAAACTCCAATTCTCATCGTCGTACATCTGCATAAGATTTCTAACGACTCTGAGCGGTGCTTAACCGTTCCTGAATAAGCTTTACCTTTTCAATAGCCTGATGAACAAGGTCTGGTCCGAATGAGTTTGCTTCTCCGACTTCCAACCATCCAGCAGGAGACCTGTACTTCTAGCCATATAAAGCCTCTTACGAAGCCATTTTGATACTGGCATGATAGCTAGTGTTATAAGAAAACTCTATCAGAGGCAAATGATCATCCCAACTCCCTTGGAAATCCAGTACACGGGCTCGTAACATATCTTGCAAAGTCTGAATAGTCCGCTCCGCCCACCCGTATAACTGCGGATAGAAAGCCGTACTAGGATTTACTCAAGTCCCAAGGCTTTCTTGAAAAGATTTCCAGAACTTTGCCATAAATTGAGCGCCTTTGTCCAAAATAATTGATAGCGGAATGCCATGAAGGTGCACAGTCTCCTTAAGATACAAGTTAGCATAGTCTTCAGCACCACAGGTAATTCTTACTGGCAAAAAATGGGCTGATTTAGTTCACCTATAAAAAATCACCCAAATACAATCGAATTTGCGGCGAGAACGGGGCAATCCAGTGACAAAATCTATATAATCACTTCCCACTTCCATGCCGGATCTCCATTTCTTGTAATAAGCCACTGGGTTTCTGATGTTCTATCTTTATACCATGCCACCAATAAAATCCCTTGAGATCATGGTGCATCTTGGTGTATCCGGGTTGAATTGAATACCGGGAGTAATAAAATTCTGACATGATCCTGTCTCGAAACCCGCTTACATTTGGAATGCACAAACGACCTCAATGTTTGAGAACCCCATTTGAATCATGTTCAAAGGACGAGATCAAATTTTGTTGCATCCTTCCTTAATATTAACTAAAACTGAATCTTCTTACTGTTGACTCTTTACATCCGAGGCAAGAGTCGATTGGGATATATTCTGTAACACAATTCCAGTGTCTTCCGAATCTATTAGGCGAACTCCTAGATTCGCTAAACGATAAAGTTCCTTAGTCATTTTCAGCTTTCCCGCTAGCACATACAATAAACTACACATTAATTTGCGACATAGAGCATCAGCTACAACATTAGCTTTGCCAGGGTGATGTAAAATCTCAGTATCGTAATCCTTTAGCAATTCGAGCCATTTTCGTTGCCTCAAATTCAATTCCTTTTCCTTGAAGATATATTGAAGACTTTTATGGTCTGTATAGTTATCAACACGGACTCCACATAAGTAATGCCGCCATATCTTCAAAGTGTTAATCACCGCGGCCAATTCCAGATGATGGGTTGGATAATTTTTCTTGTGTTTCCGTAATTTTCGTTAGGCATAAGCGATCACTTTACCGTTCTGCATCAATACACACCCTAGGCCTGTGCGTGACGCATCACAGTATACCGTAAAACCCTCGGTGCCTCCTGGAAGGGTAAGAACTGAGAGGATGTCAACTTATCTTTCAATCTCTAAAAACTCCGCTCACAGGCTTCTGACCATTGAAGCTTGGCCCCTTTCTGAGTTAATTTTGTAAGGGGTGCTGCTATAGAAGAAAATCATTCCACAAATCTCCGATAATATGCAGCAAGACCCAAGAAACTTCGGATTTCTGAATCTGTTATTGGCGGCGGCCAATTCTTAACTGCTTCGACCTTTCGATCATCAAATTTAACACCCTCATCAGACACAATATGGCCTAGAAAAGCCACTGAAGTCAGCCAGAATTCACATTTGGAAAATTTCGCGTACAACCTTTGATCTCGCAATGTTTGCAATGCCTTTCGGAGATGATTAGCATGTTCCATTTCTGAACGAGAATATGCCAAGATATTGTCAATGAATACAATAACAAAAACATCCAAGAAGGGTCGGAATACGGTGTTCATTAGTGCCATAAATGCCACATGAGAATTTATCAATCCGAAAGACATAACTAAGAATTCAAAATGCCCATATCTCATTCGAAAAGCTGTCTTCGGAATGTCTTCCCCTTTTACACGTAGCTGATGATACCCTGACCTTAAGTCAATCCTCGAGAAGCATTTGGCTCCCTGTAGCTGGTCAAACGAATCATCAATTCTAGGCAACAGATATTTGTGCTTAAGAGTCACCTTATTCAATTGCCGATAGTCAATACACATTCTTAGTGAGCCATCCTTTTTGCACACAAATAATACCGGTGCTCCCCAAGGAGACGTGCTGGGCCTAAGGAAGCCCTTATCCAGCAGGTCCTGTAATTGCACCTTTAATTCCTGCAACTCAGCAGGGGACATACGATAAGCGGGAATAGAAATGGGTTGAGTGTCCGGATACACGTCAATAGAAAATTCAATTTCCCTTTCAGAAGGTAGACCGGGTAATTCGTCGGGGAACACATCCTGAAATTCTTTGACTACAGGAACGGATTGCAAGTTGGTGGTTCGGCTTTAGTGCTCCTAACTCAAACCAAATGATAAATATAACCTTTGGAAATCATTTTTCACCCCTTAAGGTAGGAAATAAACCTACCCTTTGGTGCTGGGATATTGCCCATCCATTTAAGAACTGGTTCATCCGGAAACTGAAATTTCACAGTTTTGGACCAACATTCCACATTGGCATAGCAAGAGGTGAACCAATCCATACCCATGATAGCATCAAAGTCCACCATTTCTAACTACACTAAATCAGCAACAGTTTCGCGACCACATAACGTAACCACACATCTACGATAAATTCGTCTTGCAATAACAGGTTCTCTGATCGGGGCAGAAACTAGGAAGGGCTTAGACAAGGACTCGGGCTTAATAGTGTGGAACCCGGATCAATCAATAAATAGAAATCGTAAGAACAGATGGATAAAATACCTGTCACAACATCTGGGGACGACTCAAGATCCTGCTGCCCTGTAATTGCATAAATACGATTTTGACAACTTCCATAACCTGACACTTGACCTCTTCCCCTACCTCTACCGGCTGGAACTGAAGAACCTTGTCCAAGAGGGCCAACATAAGATGAAGAGCTTGCGATCGAACCTGTCCGCTGTGCCGAACGGCCTCCACCGCGAGTTGGATAGTCCCGCATAACATGACCAGGCTGCCCACAAGAATAACACACCCTCATACCCTGGCAGCACTAGCAAAAGTGTCCCTTACCGCACTGATCATAACGGGGCAGTAGGAGCCTCGCATGGCTCGATTCTCCCTTATAAGAAGGAACTGACGCTCTCGAGCTCTGGCCCGGTCCCGAATAAGTAGGTCGATCGTAACGCTGCTTTTGGAACCAGGAAGGTGCACTAACTGCTGAAGGGGCTAATCTTCTATAAGAATAGGGGCTATAACCTTCCTTGTAAGCACCAGAATAACCTACGAATCTGGCCCGCTTATTACGGCCTCTATTCGGGTCTTGCTCAGTTAACTATTAGCGTTCAAGGTCCTCCAACTTTTGAGCATATGGCTGGATGCTAGCAATATCCATGCCACCCTGTAATGAAGCCGTCATACAATCCTTAATCAAGTGAGGCCCAAGACCAATCACGAAACGATGTATCTTATCTTCCATGTCAGCTACCATTGTCGGAGCATATCTAGCCAAGGAGTTAAACTTCAAATTATATTCCCGGACGCTCATATTGTTCAGACGAAGTAATAGAAAATCATCAACCCTAGCCTGACAATCCTCAGCGGGCAGATAATGATCTAGAAAGGCCCTGGTGAATTCAGACCATACTGCTGGATGTGCAATCTACCCTCTCAACTGCTGCCAAGACTTATACCACACCGCGGCCACATCCAACAGTCTATAAGAAGCTAGCTCCACTGATTCTGTATTAGAAGCATGCATTACCCTCAAAGCGCGGCCCATTCGATCTACAAAGTTCTTGTTTGTCCCCGTGAAAATCGGAGGGTCCAAAGTAAGAAAGTCACGTACGTGGGAACTAATAGCCCTTTCTGGAAGGCCAGCCTGCTGCTGAGTTTGTGTAGCCACCAATCTAGTCAATAACTAGACTACATCTCGCAAGTCCTATTCTGTAGCAGAGGGGGGAGGAGCTGGAGGCTGAGGGGTCGGAGGGACTGGAGCTCTATCATGCTCTTCCAGAACTGATGGGGTGGAGGTAGCATGCGAGGGGGTACCGCTCTGAGCCTCACTATGCCCTAACTCAACTAGGGATACTCAGCTAGGGCCTTCCCTAGCAGTGCCCAGTATTCTGCTGACTTTCTTCTTGATCGGAGGCATCGCTAAAAATTAAACATGGAAAGATTAGATAGTTGCATTCATAACTTGGCTCTATCGCACGACTAGATCATGAAGAAAAGTATCTTCCAAAATGCCCCGTACCCTCCTGGCTATAGTTATGGTGCACGACATACTGATAACCAGCACTCTACCAGACACAGCTCATAGACATCCCTAGGACTGATCTGCTCTGATACCAATTTGTCACACCCCCAACAAGTAGTACGATAGGCTCCGACCCGTAGGCCGAAAACCACCTAACTTAACAGTTGCTCTGAACATCACATACCATAACTCAAAGAACACCTGCAGGCAGAAATGGCCCAACATAGAAATATTCGATCATTCAACACATATGTACATATGCGGACCGACAAGGTCGCCACCACATAATGTATATCATAAAGCCAGCAAGGCTAACATTAAAGTATCACAGACCAAAACAATGCCAATATGACTATATACCATGCTTACATACCCCACTATGTCTATGAGCCTCTAAGAGTGTACATATGAACGTATATTACACTAGCGAAGAGTGCCAAAAGATAGCAAGTCCGCAGTAGTGGCACTTGCTGACACCGCTGAGCTGGAAAATCCTACTGCGGTCGCTCCTCAATAACACTGTCAGAGCCTATAGCACGAAATACAGCACCCCGTGCGTCAGTACAGATAAATGTACTGAGTATGTAAGGCTGGAAGCAATAACATAAGTGGGACAAAAATATAAATAGAGTAAAGGTAACCTGTTAGCTAAGAACATGCAATAGGCCAAGCATGAATCTTAAAAATCATACATAAGTAAGCACATATGTGTATATGTATATCATATAAGTATTAGTGCGGCGGAACGTGTAGCCCGATCCATATATGATAGTGCCGAGGGACGTACGGCTCGATCCACAAATATGATATGTTTGTCACGACCCGACGTGGGGCCATGATGTGTAACGAGGCTAACCACCGAACACAACTCATTCTATTACTCACCATGCTCATCCTGCATTCATTCATTATTCTCATGCTTTTAATCATAGGAAAGCCCATTTTCACTTTGAAACATATTTACCTTTATATACATAAGCCTTTCGGCTTCCAAAATAGTATACATATACAATGAGGAAATCGTAAGGCCAAACTACCCACACATACATATCTAAGAGCCTCTACTAGAGTACTAAAAATCTGGATGGGACAGGACCCCGTCGTGCCCAAAACATATATATACATAAAATAATAAATCAATGGCACCTCCGGAACAATGAAGTGCTCTCAAAGTCTGCTGATAGCTCCTACGAATCTGGACCCCTCCCTGTCTACTTGTGGGCATGAATACAGTGTCAAAGAAGAAAAGAATGTCAGTACGAGCATTGTACTGAATATGTAAGGCATGAATAAATTGAGCATAATAAAGAAATCATGAAACGTAAGGTGAAGATATAACCTGCTTAGCTTTTAAGAGTAAATGCAATTCAAACATATCACATATATCAACATCATAAACCCGCTTCCGGGTAACCATCATATGCCACCCACTAGTAGTGATCACGTCTGGCTTTCTATGCTCGGTGTACTCACAAGCAGCCCGCATTAGCGATGACATGCCCGACCATTCATGCACGGTGGAACCATAAGTAGCCCGCCTTAGCGGTGACATGTCAGGTCATCGAGGCACAGTGGAATCGTGTCATCATGAATTCATCATAAACCTATCATCATCATGCATTCGTCATAGAACATGCATTAGAGCTTAAAGATAATCTATAACTATATCGGGGTGACATAAGATCGAGAACCCCCGATTACATTATGGAGTGATCATATTCATGACATATCTCTTATCTTTACCTCATAAGGAGCTTTTTATCGACATAGACTCATAGTTCATGGAATATAAGAAAGTCATGGAGAGATAGGGGAATTCATGTCATAGGGATCATGCCTTAGAAAAGAAGGGACTAGCCTTACATACCTTGCATCTGTTCAACTCTATCGTCTAATTGCGTGCCTCTTTAACTTGCGATTCTATCTTCAAGAGAGTTTGTATTAACATTAGATAATCGATAGCTTAAGTATACTTGACTAAAGTAGGAGAAAATTGGGCAGCATTTCCTTTGTTTAAATAACTTTCTCTATATTATATATCAACTCCCAAACGTCTATAAGAACACTCATAATCTCATAATCCTCAATCTTCGTCAACCGTACATCATTCAATTCTCCTACTCCCATTTCAAGGGCATCCATAACCATGGTGATAATACAATATTGCATTCATCCTCCTATTATGTTTCTCCCATGTTCTTAATATCATTTATAACAAGATTCTACTCATAATACATCAAGAATAATGACTCATGTCAACTACTATTTAAGAATATCATTATTATCACATTTGAGCTCTATATTCTATTTTCTCCCATAATCCAAGTCTTTCAACCCCTCAATATTCTCAATAATAGGAAATAAACATAAAACTCACGTTAAACACTTGGGAACAAGCCTTGAGTCACTCTACTCCATTAGAATGAAATCCTCCTCTTGCATGCCAAAGAAATTCTTACTCTCCACAAACCCTAATAGGATTCCTAGTATGTGAATCTCTTCAATCTTAGCTTTTCATCTTGATTTCTTGGTATAGATTGTTGTAGAAATAGAGAGATGGTGAAACACAAGCGGATCGGAACAATAGAACTAATAATAGAATAAACAGAGACAAAACCAAATATTGGAGAACTTTGGAAAGGAGAATAAGC